>NC_091287.1:199428925-200894483 GCF_032444005.1 Ranitomeya imitator
GTACAAAGAATTAGTCTGATTGGTAAACGGCATAACAAAAAAAATAAAAAAAAGCCATTATTACTTTTTTGAGAACCATTGAGTGATGTACTCATGAACGGGGCCCCAGATATCGCACAGGGGCCCGAGAAATCTTAGGCTAGTTTCACATTTGCGCACAGCTGTGTATGCTCTTAGTGAAACCCCGCCCACTGCCGTGCCCGCCAGTTAAGCTCCGCCCAGGTACGCATGTGGCCGCATGCGGTCTGCGTACCCTATCTTTATCATTGGGTACACAGGCCCTGTGGATGTTGACGTCACCGCTCTGCTTTCCGGCCGCTGTGCTTACACAGGGCAGAGAAGCAGAGCGCCGAGGGACAGACAGCGGAAGGTAAGTATGTAGTGTTTGTTTTTTTTACTTTTACGCTGGTAACCAGGGTAAACATCGGGTTACTAAGCGCGGCCGTGCGCTTAGTAACCCGATGTTTACCCTGGTTACCAGCGAAGACATCGCTGAATCGGCGTCACACACGCCGATTCAGCGATGTCAGCAGGAAGTCCAGCGATGAAATAAAGTGCTGGACTTTCTGCAGCGACCAACGACATCACAGCAGGATTCTGATCGCTGCTGTGTGTCAAACTGAACGATATCGCTAGCCAGGACGCTGCAACGTCACGGATCGCTAGCGATATCGTTCAGTGTGACGGTACCTTTAGGCCAAATAGATAAGATTTCACCACATGACATCCCAGGGGACTTGACAACCTCCAATTAACATATCTACTGTATAATTGTCTAAAGGTACCTTCACATTAAGCGACGCTGCAGCGATCTAGACAACGATCCCGATCGCTGCAGCGTCGCTGTTTGGTCGCTGGAGAGCTGTCACACAGACAGCTCTCCAGCGACCAACGATGCCGGTAACCAGGGTAAACATCGGGTTACTAAGCGCAGGGCTGCGCTTAGTAACACGATGTTTACCCTGGTTACCAGCGTAAAAGTTAAAAAAAACAAACACTTCATACTTACCTTCCGCTGTCTGTCCCCCGGCGTTCTGCTTCTCTGCACTGTGTAAGCACAGCGGCCGGAAAGCAGAGCGCTGACAGAGCAGAGAAGCACAGCGGGGGACAGACAGCGGAATGTAAGTATGTAGTGTTTGTTTTTTTTTACTTTTACGCTGGTAACCAGGGTAAACATCGGGTTACTAAGCGCGGCCCTGCGCTTAGTAACCCAATGTTTACCCTGGTTACCAGTGAAGACATCGCTGAATCGGCGATGTCAATTCAGCGATGTCTGCAGGAGGTCCAGCGACGAAATAAAGTGCTGGCCTTCTAGCTCCGACCAACGATGTCACAGCAGGATCCTGATCGCTGCTGTGTGTCAAACTGAACGATATCGCTAGCCAGGACGCTGCAACGTCACGGATCACTAGCGATATCGTTCAGTGTGAAGGTACCTTAAGGGTCACTTCCATCTTTCTGTCTGCCCTTCTGTCACGGTTATTCATTCGCTGATTGGTCTCGCCAGCTGCCTGTTATGGCTGCCACGACCAATCAGCGACGGGCACAGTCCGGAAGAAAATGGCCGCTCCTTACTCCCCGCAGTCAGTGCCTGTCGCCCGCATACTCCCCTCCGGTCACCGCTAACACAGGGTTAGTGCAGGCAGTAACGGACCGTGTTATGCCGTGGGTAACGCACTCCGTTACCGCCGCCATTAACCCTGTGTGTCCCCAACTTTTTACTATTGACGCTGCCTATGCGGCATCAATAGTAAAAAATGTAATGTTAAAAATAATAATGAAAAAAAAAACCTGCTATACTCACCCTCCGTAGTCGCTCGCGCCGCCCGCCATCTTCCGTTGCAGGTTCCAGTGGCAAAGATGGTATGGGAGAAGGACCTGCCATGACGTCACGGTCATGTGACCACAACGTCATCACAGGCCCTGCGCGAGGACCTGCCATGACGTCCGGTCATGTGACCGCGACGTCATCACAGGCCCTGTGCTAGAAAGATCTGCCATGACGTCACGGTCATGTGACCGCGACGTGATCACAGGTCCTGCGCTCATACCAACCCTGGGACCGGAAGCTGCCGTGGACTACAAGGGGCCCTCAGAAAGGTGAGTATATGTTTATTTTTTAACCTGTGACAAACCTGGCTGGGCAATATACTACGTGACTGTCCAATATACTACGTGGCTCTGTGCTGTATACTACGTCGCTGTGCAATATACTACGTGGCTCTGTGCTGTATACTATGTCACTGGGCAATATACTACGTCACTGGGCAATTTACTACGTGGCTCTGAGCTGTATACTACGTCACTTGGCAATATACTACGTCACTGGGCAATATACTACGTCACTGGGCAATATACTACGTCACTGGGCAATATACTACGTGGCTCTGTGCTGTACACTACGTCACTGGGAAATATACTACGTAACTGGGCAATATACTACATAGCTGCGCAATATACTACGTCACTAGGCAATATACTACGTCACTGGGCAATATATTAAGTGGCTGGGCAATATACTACGTCACTGGGCAATATACGTGGCTGGGCAATATACTACGTGGCTGGGCAATATACTACGTGGACTGGGCAATATACTACGTGGCTGGGCAATATACTACGTGGGCTGTGCAATATACTACGTGGACATGCATATTCTAGAATACCCGATGCTTTAGAATCGGGCCACCATCTAGTATAGGATAAACATCTCCTTGGAAAGGTCTAATCTAACTCTAACTCATCTTTGATCAAAAGACTCATTTAGAAGATACCGTATATACTCGAGTATAAGCCGAGATTTTCAGCCCAAATTTTTGGGCTGAAAGTGCCCCTCTCGGCTTATACTCGAGTCACGGTAGCGATGTGGTCGGCGGGTGAGGGGGAGAGGGCGCTGAGGAATACTTACCTAGTCCCAGCGATCCTCGCGCTGTCCCTGCCGTCCCACGGGCTTCTGTGCTGCAGCTTCTTCCCCTCTTCAGCGGTCACGTGGGACCGCTCATTAGAGATATGAATAGGCGGCTCCACCTCCCATAGGGGCGGAGCCGCCTATTCATTTCTCTAATCAGCGGTGCCGGTGACCACTGATAGAGAAAGAATCTGCGGCACCGAAGACCAGCTGTGACAGGAGGGGACAGCGCGAGGATCGCCAGGACTAGGTGAGTATGTTATATTCACCTGTCCACGTTCCAGCCGCCGGGCGCCGCTCCATCTTCCCGGCGTCTGCGCTCTGACTGTTCAGGTCAGAGGGCGCGATGACGCATATAGTGTGCGCGGCGCCCTCTGCCTGATCAGTCAGAGCGGAGAGACGCCGGGACCGGACGCTGGGAGCTGCAATCAAGAGAGGTGAGTATGTGTGTTTTTTTTATTGCAGCAGCAGCGGCCATGGCACAGATTATGGGGCAGAGCTATGGGAGACATGAACGGTGCAGAGCACAGTATGGGGCAGAGCTATAGGAGACATGAACGGTGCAGAGCAAAGTATGGGGCAGAGCTATGGGAGACATGAACGGTGCAGAGCACAGTATGGGGCAGAGCTATGGGAGACATGAACGGTGCAGAGCACAGTATGGGGCAGAGCTATGGGAGACATGAACGGTGCAGAGCACAGTATGGGGCAGAGCTATGGGAGACATGAACGCAGCAGAGCACAGTATGGGGCAGAGCTATGGGAGACATGAACGGTGCAGAGCACTGTATGGGGCAGAGCTATGGGAGACATGAACGCAGCAGAGCACAGTATGGGGCAGAGCTATGGGAGACATGAACGCTGCAGAGCACAGTATGGGGCAGAGCTATGGGAGACATGAACGCTGCAGAGCACAGTATGGGGCAGAGCTATGGGAGACATGAACGGTGCAGAGCACAGTATGGGGCAGCTATGGGGCAATATGAACAGTGCAGAGCACTATATGGCACAGCTATGGGGAAATAATGATCTATTTTTGTTTTTGAAATTCACCGGTAAATGCTGCATTTCCACCCTGGGCTTATACTCGAGTCAATAGGTTTTCCCAGTTTTTTGTGGCAAAATTAGGGGGGTCGGCTTATACTCGGGTCGGCTTATACTCGAGTATATATGGTAAGTATAAATGACAATGTAATTTACATTCCTTTGTTAAGGTACCTTCACACATAACGATATTGTTAACGATATCATTGCTTTTTGTGACGTAGCAATGATATCGTTAATGAAATCGTTATGTGTGACAGCGACCAACGATCAGGCCCCTGCTGGGAGATCGTTGGTCGCTGAATAAAGTCCAGAACTTTATTTCGTCGCTGGATCTCCCGTGGACATCGCTGGATCGGCGTGTGTGACACCGATCCAGCGATGTCTTCACTGGTAACCAGGGTAAACATCGGGTAACTAAGTGCAGGGCCGCGCTTAGTAACCCGATGTTTACCCTGGTTACCATCCTAAAAGTAAAAAACAAACAAACACTACATAATTACCTACCGCTGTCTGTCCCCGGCGCTGTGCTCTGCACTCCTCCTGTACTGGCTGTGAGCGTCGGTCAGCCGGAAAGCAGAGCGGTGACGTCACCACTCTGCTTTCCGGCCGCTGTGCTCACAGTCAGTGCAGGAGGAGTGCAGAGCACAGCGCTGGAGGACAGACGGCTGTAGGTAAGTATGTAGTGTTTGTTTTTTTTTTTCTTTTAGGATGGTAACCAGGGTAAACATCGGGTTACTAAGCGCGGCCCTGCGCTTAGTAACCCGATGTTTACCCTGGTTACTGGCATCGTTGGTCGCTGGAGAGCGGTCTGTGTGACAGCTCTCCAGCGACCAAACAGCGACGCTGCAGCGATCCGGATCGTTGTCGGTATCGCTGCAGCGTCGCTTAATGTGAAGGGGCCTTTTGATAAATGTCAAGATTGTAACAAAAAAACGGTTATATGCTCTCATTGGACAATTGACCATATGGTGTAAAACATTTCAGTTTCAATTACCTTCTGCAAACTACTTGAAAAGATATACTGTATATATTATATATTAAACTGATTGAAATCAATATCTCAATAATTAGTATTAAGAGTGTTGAAACCATTAAAAAATAACTTACTACACATTCCATCCCTGGTTTCAACCACTTTAATTATCCTACCACTAAACTATGCAAATTTTTCATAAACCATTTTTTTAGATAAATTTTTATTGAAAATTTGCATTTACAACCATATAAAACAACAATCTATTGGCATTAAACATGGCAAATAGACATAATAGTTGTTGCAGTCTCGGCTAAACAGAAGTCAAGGTTGTAAATTGAGAATGTCTTCTTTCGGAAGTAACAAAGGTAAACTGTTATAGAAATTATGTGAAATAGCAAAGTAGATTATCAAAAAAATACAAAAACAAACAAGAAGACAAAAAGAGAAGGGAAAGGGGTAAGGTAGGAAGAGGAGAAAGAAAAAAGGGGGGGGGAGCTTTACCAAGTTGCCTAATACATTCCAACAGGCAGTCTAGCCTGCCTTCCACTACACAGTAAAAACATCTGACCCTAATCAAGTTAAGAACAATCCTCTAAAGTGGACCTAGATTATTCTTCAGTTTTTCCATAAGGTACCATCTAGTGGAGAAGGGAGTTACCATCCTCTGCCTTTCATCGGCCTCACAAAGTTTTCCAATAAACGGTCTTCATTTTTTAAGAAATTTGCCTGATTGTGCCTCCTTATGTGTAAGTGAGTCCCCATCCTCCACTGCCATGGAATAATGTAATTGGGCAATCAAGTCTGACAGCTGTGGGGTAGACTAAGTCCTCTTTCACACTTCAGTCTTTTGGCGTCAGTCTGAAACCGCCATTTTCGTCAAATAGCGAATCCGCCTTTTTTTTGGCGGATCCGCTATTTTCCCATAGACTTGCATTAGCGACGGATTGTGGCGGATGGTCGTCCGTTTCATCCTCCATGCGTCGGATCAGTCGAGATGTGGCGGACGTTGTCTAGACATTGACGGACTTTGTAACGTTTTTTGTCGGCGCCAAAATGGCGGACCGCCACTTTCTAGAATGGGCGTCTATGGGCGACGGATCCGTCGCAATCCGTCATTTGGCGGATCCGTCGCCCCAATCCGTTTTTTTTTAATTGAGCATGCCCCAAAAAGTGGATACTTTGCACAGACAACCCCAAAACTATATAAAGAGGACAGGTGGGCTTCATTCCAAAATGTGCCAGCCAGCAAGAGATACCCTGCCAGCCAGAGAGATCCTGCCAGCCAGAGAGACCCTGCCAGCCAGAGAGGCCCTGCCAGCCAGAGAGACCCTGCCAGCCAGAGAGGTTCTGCCAGCCAGAGAGACCCTGCCAGCAAGAGAGACCCTGCCAGAGAGACCCTGCCAGCCAGAGAGGCCCTGCCAGCCAGAGAGGCCCTGCCAGCAAGACAGACCCTCCCAGCAAGACCCTGCCTGAGACAGCCATGTGAGTACTGCCATCCAGTATGAGTTCTGCGTGTATGTGCGTGTGTGTGCTTGTGCGTGCGTGTGCGTGCGCCCGCCTTGTTTATATTTTTATTTTCATACTGTGCTGGTATTTTGAATAGCTGTGCTGTAACATGTGTTTTGTGTGTGTATAAATGTTGTGTGATGTGTTCTGCATTTTTGCTATTTTTCATACTGCACTAGTATTTAACCCCTTCCCGACCCATGACGCCACGTAGGCGTCATGAAAGTCGGTGCCAATCCGACCCATGACGCCTATGTGGCGTCATGGAAAGATCGCGTCCCTGCAGATCCGGTGAAAGGGTTAACTCCCATTTCACCCGATCTGCAGGGACAGGGGGAGTGGTAGTTTAGCCCAGGGGGGGTGGCTTCACCCCCTCGTGGCTACGATCGCTCTGATTGGCTGTTGAAAGTGAAACTGCCAATCAGAGCGATTTGAAATATTTCACCTATTATAACGGGTGAAATATTACAATCCAGCCATGGCCGATGCTGAAATATCATCGGCCATGGCTGGAAATACTAATGTGCCCCCACTCCACCCCACCGATCGCCCCCCCATCTGGCCGGTACACTGCTCCGGCTCCCCTCCGTCCAGTGCTCCGCTCCCCCCCGTGCTCTTGTCCGCTCCCCCCGTGCTCCAATCACCCCCCTGTGCTCCAATCACCCCCCGCACTCCGATCCACCCCCCCGTGCTCCGTTCCACCCCCGTGCTCCATTCCAGCCCCCCGTGCTCCGTTCCACGCCCTTCCGTGCTCCGTTCCACGCCTGCCGCGCTCCGATTCCCCCCCATGCTCCGATCCCCCCCCCGTGCTCCCCCCCTCACCCCATCATACTTACCGATCCTGCCGGGCTCCGTCCGTCTTCTCCCTGGGCGCCGCCATCTTCCAAAATGGCGGGCGCATGCGCGGTGCGCCCGTTGAATCTGCCAGCCGGCAGATTCGTTCCAAAGTGCATTTTGATCACTGAGATAGATTATATCTCAGTGATCAAAATAAAAAAAATAATAAATGCCCCCCCCCCCCTTTGTCACCCCCATAGGTAGGGACAATAAAAAAATAAAGAAATTTTTTTTTTCCACTAATGTTAGAATAGGGTTAGGGGTAGGGTTAGGGTTAGGGGTAGGGTTAGGGGTAGGGTTAGGGGTAGGGTTAGGGTTTCGGTATGTGCACACGTATTCTGATCCTCTGCGGATTTTTCCGCTGCGGATTTGATAAATCCGCAGTGCTAAACCGCTGTAGATTTATGGCGGATTTACCGCGTTTTTTTCTGCGCATTTCACTGCGGTTTTACAATTGCGATTTTCTATTGGAGAAGTTGTAAAACCGCTGCGGAATCCGCACAAAGAAGTGACATGCTGCGGAATGTAAACCGCTGCGTTTCCGTGCAGTTTTTCTGCAGCATGTGTACAGCGATTTTTGTTTCCCGTAGGTTTACATTTTACTGTAAACTCATGGGAAACTGCTGCGGATTCGCAGCGTTTTCCGCAGCGTGTGCACATACCTTTAGAATTAGGCTATGTGCACACGGTGCGGATTTCGCTGCGGATTCGCAGCAGTGTTCCATCAGGTTTACAGTACCATGTAAACATATGAAAAACCAAATCCGCTGTGCCCATGGTGCGGAAAATACCGCGCGGAAACGCTGCGTTGTATTTTCCGCAGCATGTCAATTCTTTGTGCGGATTCCGCAGCGTTTTACACCTGTTCCTCAATAGGAATCCGCAGGTGAAATCCGCACAAAAAACACTGGAAATCCGCGGAAAGTCCGCAGGTAAAACGCAGTGCCTTTTACCCGCGGATTTTTCAAAAATGATGCTGAAAAATCTCACACGAATCCGCAACGTGGGCACATGGCCTTAGGGTTAGGGTTGGAATTAGGGTTGTGGTTAGGGTTGTGATTAGGGTTATGGCTACAGTTGGGATTAGGGTTAGGGGTGTGTTGGGGTTAGGGTTGTGATTAGGGTTATGACTACAGTTGGGATTAGGGTTAGGGGTGTGGGGGGGTTAGTGTTGGAGTTAGAATTGAGGGGTTTCCACTGTTTAGGCACATCAGGGGGTCTCCAAACGCAACATGGCGCCACCATTGATTCCAGCCAATCTCGTATTCAAAAAGTCAAATAGTGCTCCCTCAATTCCGAGCCCTGACGTGTGCCCAAACAGTGGTTTACCCCCACATATGGGGTACCAGCATACTCAGGATAAACTGCGCAACAATTACTGGGGTCCAGTTTCTCCTGTTACCCTTGTGAAAAGAAAGAAATGCTTGCTAAAACATCATTTTTGAGGAAAGAAAAATGATTTTTTATTTTCACGGCTCTGCGTTGTAAACGTCTGTGAAGCACTTGGGGGTTCAAAGTGCTCACCACATATCTAGATAAGTTCCTTGGGGGGTCTAGTTTCTAAAATGGGGTCACTTGTGGGGGGTTTCTACTGTTAAGCCACATCAGGGGCTCTGCAAACGCAACGTGACGCCCACAGAGCATTCCATCAAAGTCTGCATTTCAAAACGTCACTACTTCACTTCCGAGCCTCGGCATGTGTCCAAACAGTGGTTTACCCCTACATATGGGGTATCAGCGTACTCAGGAGAAACTGGACAACAACTTTTGGGATCCAATTTCTCCTGTAACCCTTGGGAAAATATAAAATTCTGGGCTAAATAATTATTTTTGAGGAAAGAAAACGTATTTATTATTTTCACAGCTCTGCATTATAAACGTCTATGAAGCACTTGGGGGTTCAAAGTGCTCACCACACATCTAGATAAGTTCCTTTCGGGGTCTAGTTTCCAAAATGGGGTCACTTGTGGGGGGTTTCTACTGTTAAGCCACATCAGGGGCTCTGCAAACGCAACGTGACGCCCACAGAGCATTCCATCAAAGTCTGCATTTCAAAACGTCACTACTTCACTTCCGAGCCCCGGCATGTGCCCAAACAGTGGTTTACCCCCACATATGAGGTATCGGCGTACTCGGGAGAAATTGCCCAACAAATTTTATGATCCATTTTATCCTACTGCCCATGTGAAAATGAAAAAATTGAGGCGAAAAGAATTTTTTTGTGAAAAAAAAGTACTTTTTCATTTTTACAGATCAATTTGTGAAGCACCTGAGGGTTTAAAGTGCTCACTAGGCATCTAAATAAGTTCCTTGGGGGGTCTAGTTTCCAAAATGGGGTCACTTGTGGGGGAGCGCCAATGTTTAGGCACACAGGAGCTCTCCAAACGCGACATGGTGTCCGCTAACGATGGAAATAATTTTTCATTCAAAAAGTCAAATGGCGCTCCTTCCCTTCCGAGCCTTACCATGTGCCCAAACAGTGGTTTACCCCCACATATGAGGTATCGGCGTACTCAGGAAAAATTGCCCAACACATTTTAGGATCCATTTTATCCTGTTGCCCATGTGAAAATGAAAAAATTGAGGCTAAAAGAATTTTTTTGTGAAAAAAAAGTACTTTTTCATTTTTACGGATCAATTTGTGAAGGACCTGGGGGTTCAAAGTGCTCACTATGCATCTAGATAAGTTCCTTGGGGCGTCTAGTTTCCAAAATGGGGTCACTTGTGGGGGGGCTCCAATTTTTAGGCACACGGGGGCTCTCCGAACGTGACATGGTGTCCGCTAAAGAGTGGAGCCAATTTTTGATTCAAAAAGTCAAATGGCGCTCCTTCCCTTCCAAGCCCTGCCGTATGCCCAAACAGTGGTTTACCCCCACATATGAGGTATCAGCGTACTCAGGACAAATTGGACAACAACTTTCGTGGTACAGTTTCTCCTTTTACCATTGGGAAAATAAAAAAATTGTTGCTAAAAGATAATTTTTGTGACTAAAAAGTTAAATGTTCATTTTTTCCTTCCATGTTGCTTCTGCTGCTGTGAAGCACCTGAAGGGTTAATAAACTTCTTGAATGTGGTTTTGAGTACCTTGAGGGGTGCAGTTTTTAGAATGGTGTCACTTTTGGGTATTTTCAGCCATATAGTCCCCTCAAACTGACTTCAAATGTGAGGTGGTCCCTAAAAAAAATGGTTTTGTAAATTTCGTTGTAAAAATGACAAATCGCTGGTCAAATTTTAACCCTTATAACTTCCTAACAAAAAAAAATTTTGTTTCCAAAATTGTGCTGATGTAAAGTAAACATGTGGGAAATGTTATTTATTAAATATTGTGTGTCACATATCTCTCTGGTGTAACAGAATTAAAATTCAAAATGTGAAAATTGCGAAATTTTCTAAATTTTCGCCAAAATTCCGTTTTTATCACAAATAAACGCAGAATTTATTGACCTAAATTTACCACTAACATGAAGCCCAATATGTCACGAGAAAACAATCTCAGAACCGCTAGGATCCGTTGAAGCGTTCCTGAGTTATTACCTCATAAAGGGACACTGGTCAGAATTGCAAAAAACGGCAAGGTCTTTAAGTTCAAAATAGGCTGGGTCATGAAGGGGTTAAAATAAAGAGCAGTGTAGCTCCTACATTCCAAACAAAAAAATAATTAATTTAAAAAAATATAGTAATAAAAATTTCACAAAACTGTCCGTAGTCTCATTTCAGGATAAATTTAAAACTGGGTATACATGCAATAAAGGTTCTATATACAAATGCGGAATGCAAACCTTTGGTATAGAAAATGTTATCTGGTTTTAGAAAATACAAACTGTGGGGTAATCCTAATTAACAATTTTGGGAATTGGTATTTTAATTTTGAATGAGGAACATTTTTTATAAGGTTAATACTTTGTTTAGGTGGGTTTACCAGCATGCGCATGGCGCATATCAAGTTCGAAGTAGTTTTGGTGTTGCTTTCAAGGGATTTTTGGGGTTCTTTTTGTGGGGAAACAGGAGGTGGAGGGTTTGGCAGCTTGTGCATCAAGCATATCTAGCATATCAAGTTTGAAGGTTAACATTTTTTTTTTTTTTTTTTTTTGGGGTGGGGGAAATCAAAATGTAAGTTAGCATACCAATTAATAATCATTCTAATCAAAACTGTCTTTAAATTGGAAGATTTTAGAGGAACCAAGCAGGGGACCGACCCAAGACATACGCAGGCAGGCCCCCCAAACAGATGTAAGTGTAAAGTCCCGAAAGCTGCATCTATCCTTTTGTATAGTAGCTTAGAACTCTCTTTATACTTGCAGATTCTAGGGACCAAGAGGGACCGACCCAAGATAGATGCAAGCCCGCAAGTTTTGAAAACAGATGTAAGTGTAAAGTCCCGAAAGTTGCATCTATCCTTTTGTATAGTAGCTTAGAACTCTCTTTATACTTGCAGATTCTAGGGACCAAGAGGGACCGACCCAAGATAGACGCAAGCAAGGCCGGACTGGGACTAAATTTCAGCCCAGGCATTTGAAGTCACACAGGCCCACTTGTCACATGGTGACTGTATAATATCTTTGTACACTTGTAGGTTACAAGAAGTGAGAGGAGTGTAACACGACTATATAACATATAATTACAGCTGTATCCAGCATTACAGCTCAGTCCCCATAGAATGTAATGCAGCCAGCCCCCATAGAATGTAATGCAGCCAGCTCCCATAGAATGTAATGCAGCCAGTCCCCATAGAATGTAATGCAGCCAGTCCCCATAGAATGTAATGCAGCACAGCCCCATAGAATGTAATGTAGCCAGTCCCCATAGAATGTAATGCAGCCAGCCCCCATAGAATGTAATGCAGCCAGTCCCCATAGAATGTAATGCAGCACAGCCACCATACAATATAATGCAGCGCTGCCCAGCGCCATAGAATGTAATTCAGCCAGCCCCCATAGAATGTAATGCAGCACAGCCCCATAAAATGTAATGCAGCACAGCCCCCATAGAATGTAATGCAGCACAGCCCCATAGAATGCAATGTAGCCAGTCCCCATAGAATGTAATGCAGCCAGTCCCCATAGAATGCAATGCAGCACAGCCCCATAGAATGTAATGCAGCACAGCCCCCATAGAATGTAATGCAGCACAGCCCTATAGAATGTAATGTAGCACAGCCCCATAGAATGTAATGTAGCCAGTCCCCATAGAATGTAATGCAGCCAGTCCCCATAGAATGTAATGCAGCCATGCCATGTAATAATAAAAAAAAAACACTCTACTCACCTTTCCTCTTGCCCCGCGCTGCTCCAGCCTCCGGTCTCAGCAGCTGCAGTCTGCCCGCCCGGTCACACAGCAGGTGCGCGATGATATGACGTCATCGCGCACCCGCAGTGTAAGTGGCAGACAGAGCGGGGAATGATGGGAGAGGGAGCGACAGCAGACGCTCTCTCCCCATCATTGCATTCAACTGTACCGGCGTCCATGACGCCGGTACAGTTGAATGCGGGGCCGGCCCGGGAGTGTGCCGACAGCGGGGGGAGTGTGCCGACAGCGGCACACTCGAGCGGCCCACTACTGCCATCGGCCCTTCTGGCATTTGCCAGAACTGCCTGATGGCCCAGTCCGGCCCTGGACGCAAGCCCGCAAGTTTTGAAAACAGATGTAAGTGTAAAGTCCCGAAAGCTGCATCTATCCTTTTGTATAGTAGCTTAGAACTCTCTTTATACTTGCAGATTCTAGGGACCTAGAGGGACACAAGACAGATGTAGGCAGGCCCCCCAAGACCCCCCCCCCCCCCCCAAGACCATAATGTCTTCTTCTGAGAGCCCCCCATCACATCATCAGCAAACTGAGGTGTTTATTTTTGTTTCTTCATAATTTATTTTTTTTAGGTACAACTATGGTAATTGTGTTTTAACCCTTTATGTTTTTATTCTGTTTTCACAGGAAGATGAAGCAGAGGGGCTTACAGAAGGAGACGGACAGGGTGGAGAAATTCAAGGAGCGGGAGCGCATAGTGTAAGTTTTGCAGAGACTGATCCTCACATACAACACACTACACCCAACACAAACATTCAGCACAGCACACAAAATACATATGCCTCCATCCAAGCACATAATTTATTTTTTTATTAGTCCTCACAATCCGGGGCTCGACGTAGAGTTCCTCAAAGCACCTCCCATAGTCGTCGGAATGATAATCGCGGCGGTCACCGAAGAGTAAGTTCCTTTTTGGTTTGGTGTTTAGTAAGCTGTAAAATTCATGTGGTATAATCTTTCCCTTTTTATTCTTATTTTTTTGTTAGGCTTCACAGCGTGCTCCCGAACAGGCTGACGAAAAGGAGGGCATAGATGTGCACACCCTCATCCAAGCGGTCCAAAGTCGGGAGCCGCTGTGGAACATGTCGGACCGCCGCCATGCTGACCAGTTAATCACCCGACGGCTATGGGAGGAAGTGTGCAGTGCTGTTCTGGATAACTGGGAGGAACTTGATGCTGGGGCCCAGGATCTAGCGCGTAAGTATTCACACTTCATTACCTTATGTTAGCATGATTTAATGTGTTGTATAGTAACCAATTTTTGCTTTCTCTTTCCAGGTAACAGGGTTATCGTGCGGTGGCGGTCACTCAGGGATCGCTTCAAGAGGGAGTTTAATAAGGAGATGCAGGCCCCGAGTGGATCTAGAGGACGCAGGAGCAGGTACAAACATGCCAGAGCCCTGTCGTTCCTCCGGTCAACGCTGCTGAGCAGAAGGTAAATATTCAACACCACATGTTTTCAGTCAAACTGTGAAAATGTGTAACCTTCAATTTTTTTGCTGCCAATTTTTTTTGGCAGCAAGGGCAATTGTAATATCAAGATACTAATTTTTTTTTTCTTCTTCTTTAACAGCACTTTCTGCAGCACTCGGGAGCCTGCATCAGAGTTGCACCCCTCTGGAGCGATCTCTCAGGAGTCCGCCACCGGGGACCACGTCGACCCCTCTGTATCTGTACCTTCCCTTTTGTTTGATCCCTCAGCCCCATCTACCAGCGCTGGAGCAGCAGGGCGGACTTCGTCACTTGAAGCTGCAGGTGATGAGTTAGAGTTCCCTTTACCCCACCCCTCTGCCACTGCCGCAACATCTAGACCACCTTTGGGGTCATGACGGCAGCGCCAGAGAGGCCAGGAAAGGAGCTATGCGCCTGATTTTTTGCATCTGAATGCATCCTTCCTGTTATGACCTGGTGGTTAGGACAAGAATGGACCTGATGGTCAAGAGCACCCGGAAAGACCTGATAGCTACAAAAACACAGGACAAGCTCTGGGAAGTGGAAACTCTGCTGACCGCAATCCTTAATCCTATCACACACACTAGAAATAGCCGTGGATTGCTCCTAACGCTCCCTATGCAACTCGTCACAGCCTCAGAACTAGCTAGCCCTAAAGATAGGAAAATAAAGCCTACCTTGCCGCAGAGAAATTCCCCAAAGGAAAAGGCAGCCCCCACATATATTGACTGTGAGTAAGATAAAATCACAAACACAGAGATGAAACAGATTTAGCAAAGAGAGGCCCGACTTACTGAACAGACAGAGGATAGGAAAGGTAACTTTGTGGTCAGCACAAAAACCTACAAAAAAACACGCAGAGTGCAGGGAAAAAAAAACCTTCCGCACCGACTCACGGTGCGGAGGCGCCCCTCTGCGTCCCAGAGCTTCCAGCAAGCAAGGCAAAACTCACAATAGCAAGCTGGACAGAAAAAATAGCAAACAAGAAAATAGCACAGATGAACTTAGCGTCTGCTGGAGTAAACAGGTAACCAGAACGATCCAGGAGCGAACTAGACCAATAGTACAACATTGACAGCTGGCATGGGGCAAAGATCTAAGTGGAGTTAAATAGAGCAGCCCACTAACGACTCAGCCCCGTCACTTGTGGAAGGAAACTCAGAAACACCCACAGCCACCAGAGGAAGTCCATGGACAGAACCAGCCGAAGTACCATTCATGACCACAGGAGGGAGCCCGACAACAGAATTCACAACAGTACCCCCCCCCCTTGAGGAGGGGTCACCGAACCCTCACCAGAGCCCCCAGGCCGACCAGGATGAGACAAATGAAAGGCACGAACCAGATTGTCAGCATGAACATCAGAGGCAAAAACCCTAGGAATTATCTTCCTGACCATAACCCTTCCACTTGACCAGGTACTGGAGTTTCCGTCTCGAAATACGAGAATCCAAAATCTTCTCCACCACATACTCCAACTCCCCCTCAACCAACACCGGGGCAGGAGGATCAACGGATGGAACCACAGGCGCCACGTATCTCCGCAATAACGACCTATGGAACACATTATAGATGGCAAAAGAAGCTGGAAGGGCCAAACGAAATGACACAGGATTGATAACCTCAGAAATGTTATACGGACCAATGAAACGAGGCTTAAACTTAGGAGAGGAAACCTTCATAGGAACATAACGAGACGACAACCAAACCAAATCCCCAACACGAAGTCGGGGACCCACACAGCGCCGGCGGTTAGCGAAACGTTGAGCCTTCTCCTGGGACAATGTCAAATTGTCCACCACATGAGTCCAAATCTGCTGCAACCTATCCACCACAGTATCTACACCAGGACAGTCCGAAGACTCAACCAGCCCTGAAGAGAAACGAGGATGGAAACCAGAATTGCAGAAAAACGGCGAAAGTAGCCGAACTGTCCCGATTATTAAGGGCGAACTCAGCCAACGGCAAAAAGGACACCCAATCATCCTTATCAGCAGAAACAAAGCATCTCAGATATGTTTCTAAAGTCTGATTAGTTTGTTCAGTTTCGCCATTTGTCTGAGGATGGAAAGCCGAGGAAAAAGACAAATCAATGCCCATCCTAGCACAAAAGGATCGCCAAAACATCGAAACAAACTGGGAACCTCTGTCCGAAACGATGTTCTCCGGGATACCATGTAAACGAACCACATGCTGGAAAAATAATGGCACCAAATCAGAGGAGGAAGGCAATTTAGACAAGGGTACCAAATGGACCATCTTAGAAAAGCGATCACAAACCACCCAAATGACCGACATCTTTTGAGAGACGGGGAGATCCGAAATAAAATCCATAGAAATATGCGTCCAGGGCCTCTTCGGGACCGGCAAGGGCAAAAGCAACCCACTGGCACGAGAACAGCAGGGCTTAGCCCGAGCACAAGTCCCACAGGACTGCACAAAAGAACGCACATCCCATGACAAAGACGGCCACCAAAAGGATCTAGCCACCAAATCTCTGGTACCAAAGATTCCAGGATGCCCAGCCAACACTGAACAATGAATCTCAGAGATAACTCTACTAGTCCATCTATCAGGGACAAACAGTTTCTCCGCTGGGCAACGGTCAGGTCTATCAGCCTGAAATTTTTGCAGCACCCGCCGCAAATCAGGGGAGATGGCAGACAAAATTACCCCCTCTTTGAGAATACCTGCCGGCTCAGGAAAACCCGGAGAGTCAGGCACAAAACTCCTTGCCAGGGCATCAGCCTTCACATTCTTAGAGCCCGGAAGGTACGAAACCACAAAATCAAAACGGGAGAAAAATAACGACCATCGAGCGTGTTTCGGATTCAACCGTTTGGCAGACTCAAGATAAGTCAAATTCTTGTGATCTGTCAAGACCACCACGCGATGCTTGGCTCCTTCAAGCCAATGACGCCACTCCTCGAATGCCCACTTCATGGCCAACAACTCTCGATTACCAACATCATAATTGCGCTCAGCAGGCGAAAACTTTCTAGAAAAGAAAGCACATGGCTTCATCACCGAGCCATCAGAACTTCTTTGCAACAAAACAGCCCCTGCTCCAATCTCAGAAGCATCAACCTCAACCTGAAACGGGAGCGAAACATCTGGCTGGCACAACACAGGGGCAGAAGAAAAACGACGCTTCAACTCCTGAAAAGCCTCTACAGCTGCAGAAGACCAATTGACCACATCAGCACCCTTCTTGGTCAAATCAGTCAACGGTTTAGCAACACTAGAAAAATTAGCGATGAAGCGCCAATAAAAATTAGCAAAGCCCAGGAACTTTTGCAGGCTCTTCACAGATGTCGGCTGAGTCCAATCGTAAATGGCCTTGACTTTAACAGGGTCCATCTCGATAGTAGAAGGGGAAAAAATGAACCCCAAAAATGAAACCTTCTGAACTCCAAAGAGACACTTTGACCCCTTCACAAACAATGAATTCGCACGAAGGACATGGAACACCATTCTGACCTGCTTCACATGAGACTCCCAATCATCCGAAAAGACCAAAATATCATCCAAATACACAATCAGGAATTTATCCAGGTACTCTCGGAAGATGTCATGCATAAAGGACTGAAATACTGATGGAGCATTGGAAAGCCTGAATGGCATAACCAGGTACTCAAAATGGCCCTCGGGCGTATTAAATGCTGTTTTCAATTCATCACCCTGTTTAATACGCACAAGATTATACGCCCCTCGAAGATATATCTTGGTGAACCAACTAGCCCCTTTAATACGAGCAAACAAATCAGACAGCAACGGCAAAGGATACTGAAATTTGACTGTAATTTTATTAAGAAGGCGGTAATCAATACAAGGTCTCAAAGAACCATCCTTCTTGGCCACAAAAAAGAAACCTGCTCCTAACGGTGATGACGACGGGCGAATATGGCCTTTCTCCAAGGATTCCTTTATATAACTCCGCATAGCGGCGTGTTCTGGCACAGATAAATTGAACAATCGGCCCTTAGGAAACTTACTACCAGGAATCAAATTAATTGCACAATCACAATCCCTATGAGGAGGTAGGGCACTGGCTTTGGGCTCATCAAATACATCCCGATAATCCGACAAAAACTCTGGAACTTCAGAAGGAGTGGAAGACGAAATTGACAAAAATGGAACATCACCATGTACCCCCTGGCAACCCCAGCTGGACACAGACATAGATTTCCAGTCCAATACTGGATTATGAACCTGTAGCCATGGCAACCCCAAAACGACCACATCATGCAGATTATGCAACACCAGAAAGCGGATATCCTCCTGATGTGCAGGAGCCATGCACATGGTCAATTGGGTCCAGTACTGAGGCTTATTCTTGGCCAAAGGCGTAGCATCAATTCCTCTCAATGGAATAGGATACTGCAAGGGCTCCAAGAAAAAACCACAGCGCCTAGCATACTCCAAGTCCATCAAATTCAGGGCAGCACCTGAATCCACAAATGCCATAACAGAATAGGATGACAAAGAGCAAATCAGAGTAACGGACAATAGAAATTTAGACTGTACCGTACCAATGGTGGCAGACCTAGCGAACCGCTTAGTGCGCTTAGGACAATCGGAGATAGCATGAGTGGAATCACCACAGTAAAAACATAGCCCATTCCGACGTCTGTGTTCTTGCCGTTCAGCTCTGGTCAAAGTTCTATCACATTGCATAGGCTCAGGCCCATGCTCAGATAGTACCGCAAAATGGTGCACATCTTTACGCTCACGCAAGCGTCGATCGATCTGAATGGCCAAAGACATAGACTCATTCAGACCAGCAGGCATGGGAAATCCCACCATGACATCCTTAAGGGCTTCAGAGAGACCCTTTCTGAAGATTGCTGCCAGGGCACATTCATTCCACTGAGTGAGTACAGACCACTTTCTAAACTTCTGACAATATATCTCCGCTTCATCCTGACCCTGACACAGAGCCAGCAAGATTTTCTCTGCCTGATCCACTGAATTAGGTTCGTCATAAAGCAATCCAAGCGCCAGGAAAAATGCATCAACATCACGCAATGCCGGATCTCCTGGTGCAAGGGAAAATGCCCAGTCTTGAGGGTCACCACGCAACAAAGAAATAATGATCCTTACTTGTTGAACAGGGTCACCTGAGGAGCGAGGTTTGAAGGCAAGAAACAATTTACAATTATTTTTGAAATTCAAGAACTTAGATCTATCACCAAAAAACAAATCAGGAATTGGAATCCTAGGCTCTGACATCGGATTCTGAACCACAAAATCTTGAATGTTTTGTACCCTTGTAGTGAGATTATCCATCCAAGAGGACAGACCTTGAATGTCCATGTTTACACCTGTGTCCTGAACCACCCAGAGGTAAAGGGGAAAAGAGAGACAAAACACATTGCAAAGAAAAAAAAAATGGTCTCAGAACTTCTCTTATCCCTCTATTGAGATGCATTAATACTTTGGGCCAGCTGTACTGTTATGACCTGGTGGTTAGGACAAGAATGGACCTGATGGTCAAGAGCACACGGAAAGTCCTGATAGCTACAAAAACACAGGATAAGCTCTGGGAAGTGGAAACTCTGCTGACCGCAATCCCTAATCCTATCACACACAGTAGAAATAGCCGTGGATTGCTCCTAACGCTCCCTATGCAACTCGTCACAGCCTCAGAACTAGCTAGCCCTAAAGATAGGAAAATAAAGCCTACCTTGCCTCAGAGAAATTCCCCAAAGGAAAAGGCAGCCCCCACATAAATTGACTGTGAGTAAGATGAAATCACAAACACAGAGATGAAATAGATTTAGCAAAGAGAGGCCCGACTTACTGAACAGACAGAGGATAGGAAAGGTAACTTTGCAGTTAGCACAAAAACCTACAAAAAACCATGCAGAGAGTGCAGGGAAAAAAAAACCTTCCGCACCGACTCACGGTGCGGAGGCGCCCCTCTGCGTCCCAGAGCTTTCAGCAAGCAAGGCAAAACTCACAATAGCAAGCTGGACAGAAAAAAAAAGACAAACAAGAAAATAGCACAGAGGAACTTAGCTTCTGCTGGAGTAAACAGGTAACCAGAACGATCCAGGAGCGAACTAGACCAATAGTACAACATTGACAGCTGGCATGGGGCAAAGATCTAAGTGGAGTTAAATAGAGCAGCCCACTAACGACTCAGCCCCGTCACCTGTGGAAGGAAACTCAGAAACACCCACAGCCACCAGAGGAAGTCTATGGACAGAACCAGCCGAAGTACCATTCATGACCACAGGAGGGAGCCCGACAACAGAATTCACAACACCTTCCTTCCAGAGTTCCATCAAGCTTTTGAGTGAGCAAACGTCTGCTGGGTACAATATGCTTAACAAAAGCATACTTGAACTCAGCAGTTGTCTGGATAGGATGCAATCAGATGCAAACCAGTCACCAAGACACTGTTTTTTTCAGTCGGTCTTCAGGCACATGGAAAATCTAACTCCTGACCTGCAGATGCATGTGATGCAAGGCTGCCACACTGCTCTAGTGCAGGTGATGTCCCAAACCCCTCCACCTACCCTTCATGTTTCAACACCTTTCCCCTCTCAAGCCACCGTCTATCCTCCCGTCCGTCCTCCTCCCGTCCATCCTACTTCTACTCCTTCGTCATTCCTTCCTTCCCCCCTCAGTATTTCCCAGTACCTACCTTCCCCTTTCCATCATTCCCCTTTAACTTCACCGCTCCCGATCCCAGCAACACCTTCACCATACCTCCCACAAACCACATCTGTATCTCAACTCCCTGCCCAACCTCATGTTTTCACCACCCATTCCACTTCTGTTCCTCCCCGTGATGTCCTGTCCCCCACTCTCGACGTGGTCAAATTATGAGAACTTGTAAATAAACTTTTTTTGGTTTAAAAACAATTTTATTGTCTTTCCTTTTTTGTTTTAAAACTGTATTAAAGCCACCAAGGTTATGGTAATAGTAACAGTAAAAAATGTGTAAAGGGGTACCGTTTCAAAACAAACAATACTGTGAGGTAAAAGTACAAAGGTTTGGTCACAAAACAAAATACATGGTATATTTACAAGTGTGAAAAATAATTTTTTTACACCATTTCATACTGCCAGTCAACTGATCCTTGAGGAGACATGAAGTAGTCTGCAAAAATTGTCCCGCATTCTGGAGACTGCTACTGGACTGCGAAAACTTGTGTTGTGGTAATCCCGCCAGGTGGTTTCGGACACATTATCCTCCAGGGAAACATGTGAAGTACCATGCAAGCCTTCACCACATCATCAACAGTTTCAGTTTAATTGCAGTTAGTAGGATTCTTCATTTAGCACTTAATATGCCAAAGGCACATTCCACAACTCTTCGTGCTCTGGTTAAGCAATAATTAAAAATGTTCTTCCTCTGGGTCAGTCCACTACTTCCATAGGGTTTTAGCAAGTGTGGTGAAAGCTGGAAGGCGTCATCTCCAATGCACACAAATGGCAGTGGTGGAGCGGTGGTTCCAGGGAGAGGTCTACGCGGTGGAAAGTCAAATGTATCTCCATATAAACGACGCCCCATTGGTGAAGTTTTAAAAATCTGGGAGTCATTTGCGCGTCCATACGCACCTATATCCACAGCGATAAACTTGCAGTGTGCGTCAGCTATGGCCATCAATACAATTGAGAAGTACTTTTTATAGTTGTAAAATTCTGATCCTGAGCCATGAGGTTTGACAATCCTTATATGCTTCCCATCGACTGCTCTGACACAATTTGGGAACTGGCATATTTGTTCAAAATTGTGGGCAATCACCTCTCCTGTGATGGCTCTGGAATGTATTCCGCTTGTAAGCAATCCCATAATGCCCGGCAGGTCTCTCTGATGATCCCTGAGATTGTTGATATCCCAAGCCTAAACTGGAAATGTAGGGATGTTAACCACTCTCTAGTTGCAAGGAATCTGTTAACAAAAGGAAAAGACAATAATTAATAAAAACTTCAAAAAACAACATTACAGTTATAAGTCTGATGAATGAGAATCATTTAAAAAAAAATTATAACTTACCGAATAGTCACCATGAGACGCTCCGCTGGTGATATGGAGAAGCGCATCTGGGTGTCTCGTCTCCGTATAGATTCTTCCACATGGCCCAACAAAATTTCGAAATTTTCGGCTTTCATTCTCACATAGTTGAAGAAGCCCTATTTTCTGGACAACTCCATACTGCCATGATATTATCCTGTCTCTCCTGATGAACCCATGTGTGGGGGAAACACGTCGAGAGTCTTTTGTGCCTTTAGCCACCTAGGAGCCACGTTATCTGGTTTTTCACCACTTGTCTAACTTGAATGCAGCAGATAAGTATATCAGGTTATCTTTTTTGCATATCGTGCACTTTATGCTCTGCTACTTATAGCGGATATTTATGGTGACATATCTAGTCATTTGGCGTGGCATATATATGTTTTGCACATGTTATGGTTCAATACATGTTTACGTGGTAGTACTGGTCAGCATAGAATTTTGTGTACTTGGGTACCACGTGTTTTAGGTTATTTATATGTTGTAGAAAACCCCATCTTTGATGTGTTATATATGCATTATTTATGTATAAGCGCTATCCCTTTTTTACATCACATTGGAGGGGAGGGCCTGTTATACTGTTAATTGGACATCACATATTATCATATGATATTACCAGCCATCTGGCCTCTTTTTCCTGCTTTACTCCTTATAGGGAGGGGATAGGAGTATAGGGATAGCCGTCGCATGAGCGGGGGCGCCATTCTCGTTTTATCTTTTAGGGTGCCAACCTCCGCATCTAGGTAGGTGTACATCTATAGGGTTTTTTTTTCATTTATTAGGGATATCTCACTTATATCCTAACACCCTTGGTACTAAGTATAAGTTAATACACGTGTGTACCACTTTCATCGTGTTATATCCTTAGTATTATACGTGTATGCTTGAATATATCAATTTTGACTGTATTCTTTCCAGTCTACAAATGTTTTTTTTTGGGGGGGGATCATTTTTCTCCCTCATTGGGTTGTCCCAGTATTTAGGGCTTCCTTTTTCTTTGGGTATTTTTCTCTATTCTTGTTATTTAATAAAGTATCTATTTTACGGGGTTTTTTTTTTTTTTTTGTAAACTATTCTTCCACATGGCCCAACAAAATTTCGAAATTTTCGGCTTTCATTCTCACATAGTTGAAGAATTTTTGAAGATTTTCCCTCAATTCAATGTAAAGTGTGGAATAAACACCACGGGTCATGCGTTCAGCTATGATAGGATGGATCCACAGCCTTCTCTTCTGCCGCTGCCACAGGATACGCAGTCTTTCTTCCTCCTTCTCTCGAACGATGACTGCCAATCGATTAGCCTCAAAAGTGAAATCCGCACATATCTTCACAATATTAAACAGCACCCCTTCCATCTTTGCCACTTTCTCTACAACCTTTCAAAGATGTGGTGTAAATACACAGTATATATACGATACGATACGATACACTTTATTGATCCCGTGGGAAATTATGGTATATATAGTTTTCCAGTAGTTTCCAGTAGCCAATCACATTGAGATCCTCCCTTTTTAAAAAACGGATCCGTCAAAAAACGGTTACAACGGATGGGAAAACGGTCGCAACGGTTCTAACGGATCCGTTTTTTAACGGATCAGGGTAACTGATCCGTCAAAAAAACCGGATCTGTTAGAACCGTTTTCTTAACAAATTTGACGGATCCGTCGATCCGCCACAATGTCGGACCTAACTGATGCCAAACAACTGAAGTGTGAAAGAAGCCTAATCGAGTCAAAGTTTGAGAATCAGCTTTTTAGCCAAGATAAGTATAGTATGTATTAGTTTTGTGGGACCCCTCCTTCCGCAACTCTCGCCACTCAAATTCTCCCAATAATGTAAGATCGCCATTGACAGAGAAAGCGACGTCACATTACTCCAGAGGCTGGTAATTAATCTGGAAACTAGGTCCTAAAATCGGACTATGTTATCGCAGGACATAAAGGCCATGCAATAAATCAGAGCTAGGTAGCTGACAATTCAGGGGCATACCGCATGAGCAGCAGCACAGGGGCCCCTGCAGGACAGCTAATAATGAGGGCAATCTGGCCCCGAGGCTCCGGGGGGCCCCTGGCCAGATTGCTTTTATGTGCGGTAAGCTCCCCTGACTGCAAAAGAAAATGGCACTTGAGGAGCAGCGATCCCTCATGCTCCCTTCCCGTGTTTCCGGTTTCTCACACAGCGCGGCTGCATGCTGCTGTGCCAGAGAGTGGAAGATGACGGTGATCCCCAGAGAGGTATGTGTGTGTGCAATCTTCTTCCCCTCGCACTGCTCTGCAGTACACTAAACACCCATGATTGCTGACTTCAGACTAAAATCTGTACAACTTCACTTCTCACCTAGGACAAAGCTCCAGCTCTGCATGTGCTGAAGGGATGCCAATCAAAGGACAGTGAAGTCACATTAGTAGCAGGAGAATGTGCTGGGGGGAGGTAAGGAGAAACGGGTGGCTCCTCCCTCTGCATTCACTTTACTGAGCATACCATAACAAAGAAGGGACAAATTGCTGCCAGAGAAAAACTCAACATCCAAAGCTTTGTAGCAGTCATATGCAGCACGGCCAGGCTCCTTCTAGGAGATGCAGCAGCTGTGGAGGAGGCTGGAAACAGTTCCTCAAGGAGAGCTGGGTGCAGAGTATCCAGTGCTATAGGTGCAGGGGGTCGTCCACTGCAGAGCATCCCCTCTGCGACCTGCTGTACTCATGGCAGCAAAGGAACCAGAGAATAACATGCAAAATATATGGGATTTTACTATCTGTTTCTCTATCTATCCTATATCTATCATCTATCTATCTATATATTATCTATCTATCCCATATTTATTTATTATCTATCTATCCCATATCTATCTACTATCTATCTATCTCATATGTATCTAGTATCTATCCACAGGTCAACAAAAAAAAAAAATTTTTCTGGTGTCCAAAATATTTTAATGAATTTGAGGTATTTTTGGGGTGCTGATTCTGAATATGCTATCAGTTTTGCCAGATTGGCTCAAGTTTTTGAGATTTTTGGTATCTTATTTATAGCACTTGTTGGTAAATGCGACGCATCATCTCATTAATTTCTTTGGATTAGTACTTGAACTGAGCAGTTCTCAATATAGTTTTGTGTTAATTAGTGTTCTAAAAGTTTGTTCATAGCTTGATTTTTGCACTAACTTTATGTTGTTGTCTGTTTTCCAGTGAAAAGCACGAACTCATCAAGAAGAAGTTGTCTTAACGATCCAGACTCATTCTGTTACATTTGTGGTGAATACACACTGCCAAAACATAGAAGAAACATAACAGACTTCGTAAAAAAAGGGTATTTTGCCTATTTTGGGGTTATGCTTGGGGACCAAGACAAGTTTTGGGCACCACACATAGTGTGCAAAGCATGTATCAAATTATTACGAAAATGGAGCAAAGGACAAAGAAAAAGCTTCAAATTTGGTGTTCCAATGGTGTGGAGAGAGCAAAAAAATCATCATGATGACTGTTATTTCTGTGCAGTGCAAGTGCAAGGATTCAATAAGCATAAGAAACGAAAATGGGAGTATCCTAACATGGAATCTGCAAGAAGGCCTGTCCCTCATTGTGAAGATGTGCCTGTACCTGTGTTTACCATGTTACCTGACCTTCCCCCACCTGATGATGATGAAATGCAGGGTATGGAGCTAAACATCAGTTCTGGAAGTGAACTAGAATATGAAGGAAGTTTCAGAACACCTACGCAATTTACCCAAGGAGAGCTCAACGATCTAATAAGAGACCTCAACCTCTCAAAAAGTGCATCCGAACTTTTAGCTTCAAGGCTAAGTGAAAAAAATTGTCTGACGCCTGGAACTAAAATTACATCTTACAGGACCAGAGAAGAAGCACTTCAATTTTTCTGTGAAGATGACCTACTTGTATATTGTAAGGATATTCCTGGCCTGATGCTGCAAATGGGTTTACAAGTATATCGTCCTGAAGACTGGAGGCTTTTCATAGATAGTTCTAAAAGGAGTTTGAAATGTGTTTTGTTGAACAATGGCAATCAGTGTGCATCTCTTCCAGTAGCTCACTCAACTAAACTTGCAGAACAATACAAAAATGTCAAAATGGTCTTGGAGAAACTGTGCTACCATGAACATTCGTGGCTGATATGTGTTGATTTAAAAATGGTCAACTTTTTACTTGGACAGCAAAGTGGATACACAAAGTATCCTTGCTTCATCTGCATGTGGGATAGTAGAGCAAAACATCAGCACTGGGAGAAACTGAATTGGCCTCCAAGGGACACCTTGACAGTAGGAGCATCAAACATAGTGAACGAACCATTGGTGGACAGGGAAAAAATCATTCTACCACCACTTCACATAAAGTTAGGATTAATGAAGCAGTTCGTCAAGGCATTAGACAAAGATGGTAATTGCTTCATGTACATCTGCAGATCTTTCCCTGGTCTTAGTAGCGAAAAACTGAAGGCAGGAATCTTTGATGGTCCTCAAATTCGGAAACTCATTAAAGATTCAAATTTTCCTAAGGAAATGAATGACATTGAAGCTGCTGCATGGTGTAGTTTTGTGTTGGTAGTGAAGAACTTCTTGGGAAATCAAAAGGCAGACAATTATGAAGAACTGGTACAAAACATGCTATTGAGATTTAGAAATCTGGGTGTACACATGAGCATTAAATTGCATTATCTTCACAGTCACTTGGACAGATTTCCAGAAAACCTTGGAGATTTTAGCGAAGAACAAGGGGAGAGATTTCATCAAGATATTATGGTGATGGAGGAAAGGTACCAAGGCAAATGGGACAGACATATGATGGCTGATTACTGTTGGAATCTACAGCGTGACTGCCCGAATAGCTCACATAGAAGAAAATCATATAAAAAGCGCTTTTCCAGCGATTAAATGTCTCCTATCTTTCGTGTCTTGTTCATTTTTGAAGATTACTTTCTAAAACTAGTTAAAATAAACTAAAATCAACATTTACTTTGTTAAATTTATTGTATTCATGACAATATCAATAAAGTTAATGCGCGTGTAGCAAATTACGTCTTTTTTTTTACACATTTTACGAAAAATCTCAAAAACTTGAGCCAATCTGGCAAAACAGATGACATATTCAGAATCAGCACCCCAAAGTTACCCTAAATTCGATGAAATATCTTTGGCACCAAAAATGCTGTTGACCAATTATCTATATGTCTGTCTATGTATCCCATATCTATATACTATCTATCTCATATTATTATTTATTGTTATAGCGCCATTTATTCCATGGCGCTTTACATGTAAGGAGGGGTATACATAATAAAAACAAGTACAATAATCTTAAACAATACAAGTCACAACTGGTACAGGAGGAGAGAGGACCCTGCCCGCGAAGGCTTAATCTACAATCTCATATCTATCTATCTACTATCTATCGATATATCTATCTATCCATCTATCATCTACTATCCATCTATTATCTATCTATCCCATATCTATCCATCTATCTACCTATCCCATATATATCTATTTATTATCTATCTATCTCCTATCTATCTATTATCTATCTGTCTACCCCATATCTATCTTTCTATCCCATATCTATCTATCTACTATCTATCGATAGATATATCTATCATCTACTATCTATCTATCTACTATCTATTACCTATCTATCTCTCTATTATCTATCTACTAGATGGTGGCCCGATTCGAACGCATCGGGTATTCTAGAATATGTATGTATGTATATAGCAGCCACATAGTATATAGCACAGGCCACGAGGTATATAGGAGCCATGCAGTATATAGCAAATACTACATGGCCGGTGCTATATACTATGTGGCTGCTATATACATACATCCATATTCTAGAATACCCGATGCGTTAATACAGGCCACACAGTATATGACACAGCCCAAACAGTATATAGCACAGCCCACGTACTATATAACACAGCCCACGCAGTATATAGCAGCCACACAGTATATAACACAGGCAACGTAGTACTGAATATAACACAGGCCACGCAGTATATAACTCAGGGCACGTAGTTATATAGCACCGCCCACGCATTATACAACACAGCCCATGTAGTATATAGCACAGCCCATGTAGTATATAGCACAGCCCCCGCAGTATATCACACAGTCCAAGTAGTATATAACACTGCCTATGTAGTATATAACACTGCCCATGTAGTATAGAGCACAGCCCACACAGTATATAACACAGCCCACGTAGTATATAGCACAGCCCCCGCAGTATCACACAGCCCCCGCAGTATATCACACAGCCCCCGCAGTATATCACACTGCCCACGCAGTATATCACACTGCCCACGCAGTATATCACACAACCCCCGCAGTATATCACACAGCCCCTGCAGTATATCAAACAGCCCCCGCAGTATATCACACTGCCCATGTAGTATATAGCAGCCACGCGGTATATAACACTGCCCACGCAGTATTTAGCACTGTGGGCACCATATTCTGTTAAAAAAATAATTAAAATAAAAAATAGTTATATACTCACCCCCTAGGATCCAGCAAAGCTCCGGCGATATGCGCGTGGCTGCCACCATCTTCCGTTGCCAGGATGCATTGCGAAATTACCCAGATGACTTAGCGGTCTCGCGAGACCGCTAAGTCTCCTGGGTAATTTCGCAATGCATCTCTGGGACCGGAAGCTGGCGGCAGGCGCGAGTGCATCATCGGACGACGGAGGGTGAGAATAGCAGGTTTTATGTTTTTTTTTTTAAATGATTTTTAACATTAGATCTTTTTACTATTGATGCCGCATAGGCAGCATCAATAGTAAAAACTTGGTCACACAGGGTCAATAGCAGTGGTAACGGAGTGCATTACCCGCGGCATAACGCGGTCCGTTACTGCCGGCATTAACCCTGTGTGAGTGGTGACTGGAGGGGAGTATGCGGGCGCCGGGCACTGACTGCGCGGAGGAGGGAGCGGCCATTTTTCCGCCGGACTGTGCCCGTCACTGATTGGTCTTATTGGGTTACTATAGCAGAAACGCTATCAAAGGCCCAGAAACAGCAATGCCGGGAGTTACTCCAGAAGAACAGGGACCTGTTTTCAGAGTTGCCAGGGTGCACGAAGGTCGTAGAGCACGAGATCCTGACAGACACATGTGCGGTTGAACGTGAAGCCCTATTGAATTCCTGAGGCCGGTCGAGACGTAATCTCCAAGGAGGTGGACCGTATGTTGAAGCTAGGAGTCAGAGGAATCCAAGAGCGGTTGGTCGAGCCCAATTGTCCTGGTCCCAAAACCTGATGGTGAATTGAGGTTCTGCAACGACTATCGGAAGTTGAATGAGGTCTCCAAGTTCGACGCATATCCCATGCCAGGCGTTGATGAGCTCATCGAAAGACTTGGGCCCACCAGGTACATAACCACATTGGAATTGATGAAGGGGTATTGGCAGATCCCCATGGCACACGAAGCCAAGGAGAAGACTGTTTTCAACACCAGACGGATGCTTCAAGTATGTCAGAATGCCGTTTGGCCTGCAGGGAGCTCCGGCGACCTTCCAGAGGGCTATGGATAGAATCCTTGCACCTCATAAGCCATATGCTGCTGCATACCTGGATGATATTGTCATCTTTAGCCCGGACTGGGAGAGTCATCTGGAAAAGGTCCAGTGTTTGATGCTCTAAGGGAAGTAGGGTTTACAATAAACCCGAAGAAGTGTGCCTTGGGTAAAGAAGAAGCCAAGTACCTTGGATATGTAGTGGGTCGTGGCTAAATAAAACCCCAAATCAGTAAAGTAGAGGCAATTCAAACATGGCCAAGACCACTCTCCAAAAAGCAGGTTAGAGCCTTCCTGGGGATCGTGGGATATTACAGGAGGTTCATCCCAAACTTCGCCATAGTGGCTGTGCCTCTGACAGATCTTCTAAAGGGGACAAAATCAGTAATGGTTAAATGGTCTGAAGAGACAGAGCCAGCCTTCCAAGAAATGAAAGGGGCTCTGTGTGAGCAACCCTTTCTGATGGCCCCGGACTTTGAGAAAGAAGTTATTCTTCAGACAGACACATCTGATGTTGGGGTAGGAGCAGTCCTTTCCCAGGAGATACATGGGGAGGAACATCCTTTTCTCTACCTGAGTAGGAAGCTATCGTCATATGAAAGAAATGACTCAGTCGTAGAGAAGGAGTGCTTGGCCATAAAGTGGGCGGTGGACACATTACGATACTATCTGCTGGGACATACAGTGGGGCAAAAAAGTATTTAGTCAGTCAGCAATAGTGCAAGTTCCACCACTTAAAAAGACGAGAGGCGTCTGTAATTTACATCATAGGTAGACCTCAACTATGGGAGACAAACTGAGAAAAAAAAATCCAGAAAATCACATTGTCTGTTTTTTTAACATTTTATTTGCATATTATGGTGGAAAATAAGTATTTGGTCAGAAACAAAATTTCATCTCAATACTTTGTAATATATCCTTTGTTGGCAATGACAGAGGTCAAACGTTTTCTGTAAGTCTTCACAAGGTTGCCACACACTGTTGTTGGTATGTTGGCTCATTCCTCCATGCAGATCTCCTCTAGAGCAGTGATGTTTTTGGCTTTTCGCTTGGCAACACGGACTTTCAACTCCCTCCAAAGGTTTTCTATAGGGTTGAGATCTGGAGACTGGCTAGGCCACTCCAGGACCTTGAAATGCTTCTTACGAAGCCACTCCTTCGTTGCCCTGGCAGTGTGCTTTGGATCATTGTCATGTTGAAAGACCCAGCCACGTTTCATCTTCAATGCCCTTGCTGATGGAAGGAGGTTTGCACTCAAAATCTCACGATACATGGCCCCATTCATTCTTTCATGTACCCGGATCAGTTGTCCTGGCCCCTTTGCAGAGAAACAGCCCCAAAGCATGATGTTTCCACCACCATGCTTTACAGTAGGTATGGTGTTTGATGGATGCAACTCAGTATTCTTTTTCCTCCAAACACGACAAGTTGTGTTTCTACCAACAGTTCCAGTTTGGTTTCATCAGACCATTGGACATTCTCCCAAAACTCCTCTGGATCATCCAAATGCTCTCTAGCAAACTTCAGACGGGCCCGGACATGTACTGGCTTAAGCAGTGGGACACGTCTGGCACTGCAGGATCTGAGTCCATGGTGGCATAGTGTGTTACTTATGGTAGGCCTTGTTATATTGGTCCCAGCTCTCTGCAGTTCATTCACTAGGTCCCCCCGCGTGGTTCTGGGATTTTTGCTCACCGTTCTTGTGATCATTCTGACCCCACGGGGTGGGATTTTGCGTGGAGCCCCAGATCGAGGGAGATTATAACTGGTCTTGTATGTCTTCCATTTTCTAATTATTGCTCCCACTGTTGATTTCTTCACTCCAAGCTGGTTGGCTATTGCAGATTCAGTCTTCCCAGCCTGGTGCAGGGCTACAATTTTGTTTCTGGTGTCCTTTGACAGCTCTTTGGTCTTCACCATAGTGGAGTTTGGAGTCAGACTGTTTGAGGGTGTGCACAGGTGTCTTTTTATACTGATAACAAGTTTAAACAGGTGCCATTACTACAGGTAATGAGTGGAGGAAAGAGGAGACTCTTAAAGAAGAAGTTACAGGTCTGTGAGAGCCAGAAATCTTGATTGTTTGTTTCTGACCAAATACTTATTTTCCACCATAATATGCAAAAAAAATGATAAAAAAACAGACAATGTGATTTTCTGGATTTTTTTTTCTCAGTTTGTCTCCCATAGTTGAGGTCTTCCTATGATGTAAATTACAGACGCCTCTCATCTTTTTAAGTGGTGGAACTTGCACTATTGCTGACTGACTAAATACTTTTTTGCCCCACTGTAAGTTTAGATTGATATCCGACCATGCCCCACTCAGATGGATGAGGGAAACAAAGGGTAGAAATGCTAGGGTCACCTGTTGGTTCTTGGCCCTGCAGGACTTCAGCTTCCATGTAGAACATAAGGCAGGGAAGGTACACGGTAATGTTGATGCCCTCTCAAGAATCCCTTGTCTAGTGGGGGAACGTGCCAAGCCCCACGGCTTTAGGCAGAGGGGGGAGGTACAGAATGTAGCGTGGCTAAAGGTCGTATAGTCGACGGAAGGTATGTGTCGCAGAGATGGCTTGGCTCTGTGATATAACCCAGAGTGTTTTCTTTAATGCACATAAGCAATAAGGGATCATTTAGTACTCTTGGGTCCGGGTTACGGGTAGTTGTGAGAGATGGGAGGGTCTGGCTACCCATTTACCTTACCAATGGGTAGGGGCATCATCCTACCTCTATATGTATTTGAGGACCTGCGATGATGTCACTACCACGTGACTAATCATGTGATGGGTTCTTGGGTGTGGTTAGAGCTATATAATGTAGCCTAAAGGTACCGTCACATTTTGCGACGCTGCAGTGATCTAGACAACTATCCCGATCGCTGCAGCGTCGCTGTGTGGTCGCTGGGGAGCTGTCACACAGACAGCTCTCCAGCGACCAACGAATCCGGAAGTCCCCGGGTAACCAGGGTAAACATCGGGTTGCTAAGTGCAGGGCCGCGCTTAGTAACCCGATGTTTACCCTGGTTACCAGCGTAAACGTAAAAAAAACAAACACTACATACTTACATTCCGGTGTCTGTCCCCGGCGCTGTGCTTCTCTGCACTGTGTAAGCGCCGGCCGGAAAGCAGAGCACAGCGGTGACGTCACCGCTGTGCTTTCCGGCCGTTACATGTAACGTTTGTTTGTGCATCGAGTCCACCATTTTCGACCGCGCATGCACAGCAGAAACTCCGCCCCATCCTCCCCAGACCTTACAGTGGGGCAGCGGAAACGTCGTAAGACTGCTTGCGCTGCCCACGTCGGACATTTATTTCACAGCATACGTCGGTACGTCGGCCCGACACACTGCGACGGGCCCGTACCGACGCTAGTGTGAAAGCAGCCTTATACTGACAAGTAAACGGTCACCGAGGATGGCAGGCAGCAAGGATTCTGGGAGATATGTGGTGGAGGGAGCAGGGTGACAGCAGTGCAGAGTATTTCAGGAGAGCAGTGTGCTGGTCTATAGGGGCCCCCTGTTTGGTGCGCGGAGCAGCCAGAGATTGTACATAGGGCGCTGTCTTTTATACACATGGATGGACCGTCTGCTCCACAGAAATCCAGGAAACATTTCTGCGGATTGATGGCCTGTTCTGATCCAGACTTTGCATGCAGACCCCATTCCCCTCTTCAGATCCTGTCTTCTCCATCCTGTCCTGGCAATATGTGAAAGCGAGGCGACAGGCGCAGTCGGGGTGACGCTGGGAAGGAAATGTAGCCATATAGTAACGATAAAAATGAGACCCCTCTCTTCAGCTACCTCACCAGCCTTCCCCTGACTACACCTAACTGGAGGTCATGCTGCCCCCTCTATTACCCCAGACCCGCGTGCGGGTGCTCAGCCAGAACAACCATAGAATGGGTCCGCTTTCTGAAGATAATACTGCCATAGTGTTCTCACATAATACCGCCATATAGATCACACATAATACCACCAGTGTTCTCACATACCGCCATATAGATCACACATAATACTGCCAGTGTTCTCACATACCGCCATATAGATCACACATAATACTGCCAGTGTTCTCACATAATACCGCCATATAGATCACACATAATACTGCCATAGTGTTCTCACATAATACCGCCATATAGATCATACATAATACCACCAGTGTTCTCACATACCGCCATATAGATCACACATAATACTGCCAGTGTTCTCACATAATACTGCCATATAGATCACACATAATACTGCCATAGTGTTCTCACATAATACCGCCATATAGATCACACATAATACTGCCATAGTGTTCTCACATAATACCGCCATATAGATCACACATAATACCACCAGTGTTCTCACATACCGCCATATAGATCACACATAATACCACCAGTGTTCTCACATACCGCCATATAGATCACACATAATACTGCCAGTGTTTTCACATAATACCGCCATATAGATCACACACAATACCACCATATAATTCTCACAATACTGATCAAGCATAATACCACCATACAGATCACATAATACCGTCATATAGATCTCACATAATGCCATAATACAGCATGACGCCCCCAGCTCCTGTTATCGCACGCATTGAGTTGTGTGTGCAATGGGGAAAGATATGCAGAGGGGAGAGGAGTGCATAGGAGAGGATTAGATACACGGTTCACCAGACAGTATCACACAAGAGAGGATTAGATACACGGCTCAGCATAATATCACACAGTATAGGATTAGATACACGGCTCAGCAGACAGTATCACACAGGAGAGGATTAGATACACGGCTCAGCAGACAGTATCACAGAGGAGAGGATTAGATACACGGCTCAGCATAATATCACACAGGAGAGGATTAGATACACGGCTCAGCAGACAGTAGCACACAGGAGAGGATTAGATACACAGCTCAGCATAATATCACACAGTATAGGATTAGATGCATGGCTCAGCATAGTATCACACAGGAGAGGATTAGATGCATGGCTCAGCATAGTATCACACATGAGAGGATTAGATACAGGGGCCAGCAGACAGTATTACACAGGAGAGGATTAGATACATGGCTCAGCACAGTATAGTGATAGATGCACGGTCTGATGTCCTGTGAGGAGCTGCAGTGAGGTCGGAGCAGCACAGAGCCTCCCCCATCCCCCCTCTGTTACCTCTCTGCAGCTCCTGATAGAGGACATCAGACGGCACACTCCTTCACCCTCTCTAGGGATTACAGCCACACACCAGGCAGCAGAGGACAGGGAACGGCCGCTGACAGTGTGAGGGGAGACAGATGTAGCTGCCCCTCCAACAGCACAGCTCTGTCACAGTGAAGCTCACAGGTACACTCCACTGTAGGCTGAAGCAAGATGGCGCCGATCTCCTGCCTCTGCTGTGATGTGGAGACAGCCCAGGGGGCGTGGCCACATCAGGGCAGAGAGCAGCTGAGCTTATAATGCATTGCTAGCTATGGGGTCGGCTCCCGACCGCAGCCTCCTATGTCCAGGGCTGCCGTATTTGCACAGTGTAAGTGTCGTGCTGGGACTCTTACACTGCTGCAAAGCAAAATGGCAGCGCCCAGTGGCTGCAAAAATAATTAATAATAAAAAAAATACTACAGTTAAAAAAAATAATTTTGTATTAAAAATAATTGTTTATATAAACAATTATTTTTAATACAAAACCAAAATTGCGGCACCTTCCCTTTAATGCTTAACACAGGACCTGTATGTGGGGAGGTGAAAGCCTCCAATGTGTGAACTTTTTTTTGCCTGAGCTTAAGGCTATTTGTATTCTCTGGGTTTATGAGGCAATAAACCCTGTGAACGTTAAAAGGAATGTGCCTTCTGATTGCCACCCACTGCACCTGAGGGATCACAACCCCTACACTAGCTCATTCTATCTGTCTATCTACCCCCAACAATTATTATTATTATTATTATATATTTATATAGCGCCATTTATTCCATGGCGCTTTACATGTGAATATGAGGCAAATATAGACAAATACATTAAACATGAGCAGATAACAAGGCACACGGGTACATAAGGAGGGAGGACCCTGCCCGCGAGGGCTCACAGTCTGCAGGGGATGGGTGATGAAACACTAGGACAATAGCAGCTCCTGGTGTATTTGGGAACTTGGGCAATAGAGACTCACTGGAGCAGCTATGAGACTCACACTAAAGGCTTCTCTGCACATTAGAGAGAAGTCAACACAATTTGATCATTTTTGCAGGTCCAAGAGAGCAATTAATGAATGATCGGACCTCCTGAATCTCCCCAGAGGTGGAGAAAATGATCAGGCCCTTTGAACATCAACTACTGATCCTCTTCCTCCTGTGAGATAATCAACCATCAGTGTCTGGTAATGACATACTCCCCACTCCTACTGGAAGTGCCTATGTTCCTAGCACCTCCCCCCATGTCAGTTAAAAACCAAATCTCTTCCTATGGAGAAATCATAGGGAGAAAACTGTCAGTTTAAGTGATTCGCGATGGGAATAGCCGGCTAGGGAGCACATCAGACCGATCAGCCAAGAAAAGTAGTTTCTGGCTGGCTTTTAAAGCATTTTTACTCTGAAATATCACAGCATTTCAAGGTATAGCTTCCAGGTTGCAATCGTGCAGTGTCTGATTCAAGCTGCCAGTGGGCCGCATCCATTTGACATCAGGATCCCTTTAACAGAATGTCCTTTCTGCATATACTTCACCGGTGGTGGGCAAAAGGCAATGATGGTGGTGGTGGTGGAAAGGACAAAAATGGGGGTGGTGAGGGAGAAGGAAGTGATGGAGGTGGTTAAATGGGTAATGATGAGGTGGTGGGGAGAAAGCAATGATGGAGATAGTGAAGCGAGCAATGATGGAGATAGTGAAGCGGGCAATGATGGGGGTGTTGGAATGGGCAATGATGGGTTGGTGACGGAGAAAGCAATGATGGAGGTGGTGAAGATGGCAATGATTGGGGTGGGGAGAAGACAATAATAGGATGCCCTGGGAGGAGGGCAATGAGGGGTGTGGGGGATTGGGATGGGAGGAAGGGGGATGAATAATGAATTTAGGAACATGGGGAGAAACGTTATTTACGCTTTTGTCCAACACAGTCCCTTACGATATAGTGTACTCATATATAACACAGTCCCTTAGTGTATAGTGTACTCACTTATTATGTATAGTGCCATCCCTCAGTATATAGTGCAGTCACATTTTATGATGCCGTCCCTTATTTTATAGCTTCCTGTGCTGTTATGTACAGTGCTGTCTCTTACATGGTGTATTCTTGTTATTTTAATTATTCACAGCACCCTCTTTTATTACATAGTTCCCTCTCTTGTTAGATATAAAATGACTGCTGATGGAGGAGCCAGTGACCTGATGACCAGTCCATCAGCTCCTCTATTAGAAAAGAAGCTTTCCCGTGCGCTATCTGCTATTGTTGCATTTTACAGCTAACAAGACAGGATGGTATGTAATAAAAAAAAACAGGGCTCTATAAAATCCAATATGTAAGGGACAGTGCTATACATAACAAGAGAGGGCACTGTATAATAAGGGACGGCAATATACATATTAAATGAGACTATGTAATATATATACATGTTTGCTTGACTATATATACCGTATATATATATATATATATATATATATATATATATATATATATATATATATATATATATATATATATATATACACAGTGGGGCAAAAAAGTATTTAGCCAGTCAGCAATAGTGCAAGTTCCACCACTTAAAAAGATGAGAGGCGTCTGTAATTTACATCATAGGTAGACCTCAACTATGGGAGACAAACTGAGAAAAAAAAAATCCAGAAAATCACATTGTCTGTTTTTTTAACATTTTATTTGCATATTATGGTGGAAAATAAGTATTTGGTCAGAAACAAACAATCAAGATTTCTGGCTCTCACAGACCTGTAACTTCTTCTTTAAGAGTCTCCTCTTTCCTCCACTCATTACCTGTAGTAATGGCACCTGTTTAAACTTCTTATCAGTATAAAAAGACACCTGTGCACACCCTCAAACAGTCTGACTCCAAACTCCACTATGGTGAAGACCAAAGAGCTGTCAAAGGACACCAGAAACAAAATTGTAGCCCTGCACCAGGCTGGGAAGACTGAATCTGCAATAGCCAACCAGCTTGGAGTGAAGAAATCAACAGTGGGAGCAATAATTAGAAAATGGAAGACATACAAGACCACTGATAATCTCCCTCGATCTGGGGCTCCACGCAAAATCCCACCCCGTGGGGTCAGAATGATCACAAGAACGGTGAGCAAAAATCCCAGAACCACGCGGGGGGACCTAGTGAATGAACTGCAGAGAGCTGGGACCAATGTAACAAGGCCTACCATAAGTAACACACTACGCCACCATGGACTCAGATCCTGCAGTGCCAGACGTGTCCCACTGCTTAAGCCAGTACATGTCCGGGCCCGTCTGAAGTTTGCTAGAGAGCATTTGGATGATCCAGAGGAGTTTTGGGAGAATGTCCTATGGTCTGATGAAACCAAACTGGAACTGTTTGGTAGAAACACAACTTGTCGTGTTTGGAGGAAAAAGAATACTGAGTTGCATCCATCAAACACCATACCTACTGTAAAGCATGGTGGTGGAAACATCATGCTTTGGGGCTGTTTCTCTGCAAAGGGGCCAGGACGACTGATCCGGGTACATGAAAGAATGAATGGGGCCATGTATCGTGAGATTTTGAGTGCAAACCTCCTTCCATCAGCAAGGGCATTGAAGATGAAACGTGGCTGGGTCTTTCAACATGACAATGATCCAAAGCACACTGCCAGGGCAATGAAGGAGTGGCTTCGCAAGAAGCATTTCAAGGTCCTGGAGTGGCCTAGCCAGTCTCCAGATCTCAACCCTATAGAAAACCTTTGGAGGGAGTTGAAAGTCCGTGTTGCCAAGCGAAAAGCCATAAACATCACTGCTCTAGAGGAGATCTGCATGGAGGAATGGGCCAACATACCAACAACAGTGTGTGGCAACCTTGTGAAGACTTACAGAAAACGTTTGACCTCTGTCATTGCCAACAAAGGATATATTACAAAGTATTGAGATGAAATTTTGTTTCTGACCAAATACTTATTTTCCACCATAATATGCAAATAAAATGTTAAAAAAACAGACAATGTGATTTTCTGGATTTTTTTTTCTCAGTTTGTCTCCCATAGTTGAGGTCTACCTATGATGTAAATTACAGACGCCTCTCATCTTTTTAAGTGGTGGAACTTGCACTATTGCTGACTGACAATACTTTTTTGCCCCACTGTATATATAATGTAGCTCTGTCACCATAGAAGGAGAGGGGCCCAGGCACATTTCTTGCACGGGGCCCCAAGCTGTCAGTGTCCGCCCCTGGCTGACATCTAGGACAGGCCTTAAGTCTGTCAGGTCTAATATCTGGTTTATGAATGTTAAAAGCATAGATTGCGCCATGCATGATTTTAAATCGACTTTCCCTCCAGTTCTCATTTATTATGTGTTTCCGGAAAAGAGACCAACCCTTTCTAATTAAGGAGGGAGTTTCGGAATTCTCCAGTTGTTGTCTCCAATACATATAAAAAGTATCTGGATGAGGGTCCAATAGGTGAGGATTCATAGTGGAATAAATTGCTGATATAGAGGGGGTTCCAGCAGAGTATTACAGCAGATCGTCCAGCACATTATGGCTCGATTCGAATGTAACATCCTGCAGATTAGACATAACTGAGCGTTTGATTTGCTCATACTGAAGGGCATGGGAGGGCGGGAGATGATATTTCTCAAGTACTTCAGGGCATGTTAACCATCTAGGCTCCAGCAGATGTAGACAAGAGAAACCTTAATAATCTCCTTTTGTAGCCAGGCAATAAATAGTTTATTTTCCACACCCTGAGGGAATTCAGGGTTTGCCCACAGGGGTAAATATTTAGATAAACTGAAAGAGAGACTATATTTTTTCCTTACACTTTCCAGTTTGAGATAGTACCTCTAAATAACATAGTAACATAGCAACATAGTTAGTAAGGCCGAAAAAAGACATTTGTCCATCCAGTTCAGCCTATATTCCATCATAATAAATCCCCAGATTTACATCCTTCTACAGAACCTAATGATTGTATGATACAATATTGTTCTGCTCCAGGAAGACATCCAGGCCTCTCTTGAACCCCTCGACTGAGTTCGCCATCACCACCTCCTCAGGCAAGCAATTCCAGATTCTCACTGCCCTAACAGTAAAGAATCCTCTTCTATGTTGGTGGAAAAACCTTTTCTCCTCCAGACGCAAAGAATGCCCCCTTGTGCCCGTCACCTTCCTTGGTATAAACAAATCCTCAGCGAGATATTTGTATTGTCCCCTTATATACTTATACATGGCTATTAGATCGCCCCTCAGTCGTCTTTTTTTCTAGACTAACTAATCCTAATTTCGCTAATCTATCTAGGTATTGTAGTTCTCCCATCCCCTTTATTAATTTTGTTGCCCTCCTTTGTACTCTCTCTAGTTCCATTATATCCTTCCTGAGCACCGGTGCCCAAAACTGGACACAGTACTCCATGTGCGGTCTAACTAGGGATTTGTACAGAGGCAGTATAATGCTCTCATCATGTGTATCCAGACCTCTTTTAATGCACCCCATGATCCTGTTTGCCTTGGCAGCTGCTGCCTGGCACTGGCTGCTCCAGGTAAAGGCCCCTTCACATTTAGCGACGCTGCAGCGATACCGACAACGATCCGAATCGCTGCAGCGTCGCTGTTTGGTCGCTGGAGAGCTGTCACACAGACCGCTCTCCAGCGACCAACGATGCCGGTAACCAGGGTAAACATCGGGTAACTAAGCGCAGGGCCGCGCTTAGTTACCCGATGTTTACCCTGGTTACCATGCTAAAAGTAAAAAAAAACAAACAGTACATACTTACCTACAGCCGTCTGTCCTCCAGCGCTGCGCTCTGCTTCTCTGCTCTCCTCCTGTACTGTCTGGGAGCCGGAAAGCAGAGCGGTGACGTCACCGCTCTGCTTTCCGGCTCACAGCCAGTACAGGAGGAGTGCAGAGCGCAGCGCTGGAGGACAGACAGCGGTAGGTAAGTATGTAGTGTTTGTTTTTTTTTACTTTTAGCATGGTAACCAGGGTAAACATCGGGTTACTAAGCGCGGCCCTGCGCTTAGTTACCCGATGTTTACCCTGGTTACCAGTGAAGACATCGCTGGATCGGTGTCACACACGCCGATCCAGCGATGTCTCCAGGGAGTCCAGCGACGAAATAAAGTTCTGGACTTTATTCAGCGACCAACGATCTCCCAGCAGGGGCCTGATCGTTGGTCGCTGTCACACATAACGATTTAATTAACGATATCGTTGCTACGTCACAAATAGCAACGATATTGTTAACAATATCGTTATGTGTGAAGGTACCTTAAGTTTATCATTAATTAGGATCCCCAAGTCCTTCTCCCTGTCAGATTTACCCAGTGGTTTCCCATTCAGTGTGTAATGGTGATATTGATTCCTTCTTCCCATGTGTATAACCTTACATTTATCATTGTTAAACCTCATCTGCCACCTTTCAGCCCAAGTTTCCAACCTATCCAGATCCATCTGTAGCAGAATACTATCTTCTCTTGTATTAACTGCTTTACATAGTTTTGTATCATCTGCAAATATCGATATTTTACTGTGTAAACCTTCTACCAGATCATTAATGAATATGTTGAAGAGAACAGGTCCCAATACCGACCCCTGCGGTACCCCACTGGTCACAGCGACCCAGTTAGAGACTATACCATTTATAACCACCCTCTGCTTTCTATCACTAAGCCAGTTACTAACCCATTTACACACACTTTCCCCCAGGCCAAGCATTCTCATTTTGTGTACCAACCTCTTGTGCGGCACGGTATCAAACGCTTTGGAAAAATCGAGATATACCACGTCCAATGACTCACTGTTGTCCAGCCTATAGCTTACCTCTTCATAAAAACTGATTAGATTGGTTTGACAGGAGCGATTTCTCATAAACCCATGCTGATATGGAGTTAAACAGTTATTCTCATTGAGATAATCCAGAATAACATCCCTCAGAAACCCTTCAAATATTTTACCTACAATAGAGGTTAGACTTACTGGCCTATAATTTCCAGGTTAACTTTTAGAGCCCTTTTTGAATAGGGTTGATTGTTTCGAATGCTGGGGGAGGGAGGAAAGGTGCGCATGTAAAATGGCCGATAAATTTAGGGGGTGTGCAAAGTCCGCATCTAGTGAGGTATCCGTATATGAATATCTATTGTGCAGCCAATCAATAATATATTGCATATTACATGGTAAATTATAGTTCCTGACACTTGGAAAGATTATTACTCTGTCCTCCTTATAAGCCATCAATTTCGAAATACCAATTCTAGGGCGTTTATGATTCTATATGAATTGGCTGAATTGGCTATTTAGAAAATTAACGTCAAAATGTTTGAGCAAGATGAGCAAGGTTTGGAGAGGATACATCAGCTTGGCCACACTGATCTTAAGATGAGCCCTTCCCATAAACGATAATGGAAGATTTTGCCACTCTTTCAATTGGTTCGATATTTTAGCTATTGGGGGGGGGGAGGGTAATTTAGGTCATATAGAGACGAAGGAGTCCTGCCAATTTTAATACCTAAATAGGTACGGTAATACAAGAAGAGGTAACGGAAATGCCTCCCCAAGAAATCTTCCGTAGTAGGGTATCCCCCTTCTTCGTTAGCGGCAAGATTTCGCATTTGTCTATATTGACTTTAAAACCCAAATATGCCCCAAATTCTCCCAGCAAGGTCAAAACTTTCGGTAACTGTTCCTTAGGGTTAGCCATGAACAGGATGACATCATCCGCAAAAAAGGCTGATTGCAGCACCCTTTTATTAATTCATATTCCCTCGAATAAAGACAGCTTAGATAAGGTACGGACCAGGGGCTCAATTGCCATTTTGAACAAGAGTGGAGAAAGCGGACAACCTTGTCTGGTGCCATTTTTAAGAGAAAAGGTGCCTGAGAGGAAGCCTGGGGTATAAAACTGTGCGCTAGGGGAGTGATACAAAGCACGAATATAAGCAAGGAAGGGGCCCGACAATGACATCCTTTTACTCCAAACATCCAATCCCACTTTACATTAACAAACGCTTTCTCCGCGTCTATGGTAACCAATGCCGGAGCATTGCCCCCGTCTGGACCACCCCCGCTAGAGTGGATCTTATCTAGTGCCAATAGGACCTTGCATACATTTAAGGTCGCCGATCTACCTTTTCTAAAACCTGCCTGAGATTGTGAAATAATATCTGGAAGAATTACGGCCAGTCTATCTGTTATTATTTTCTAAATTAATTTGATATCTGTATTGATTAATTATATGGGTCTATAGGAGGATGGTTTAGTGGGGTCTTTTCCAGGATTTAAGATCAGTTTAATATAGGCCCTATAAGTTGAAGGGAATACGGGATCCTTCTCAAGGATTCTATTAGCTGTGTCAATATTGGAGTGACTTTGAGGTATAAAAGTTTGAAAAATTCAGCGGACAGGGGGCTTTAACATTTTTGGAATTTTTTATGGCTGAAAGTATCTCTTCTTTAGAAATTGGTCTGTTTAAGAAAGTATTATGCTCGTCCATGAATGTTGGCATAGTGGTGTCCTCTAGTAATGTCTGCAAAGCCACATTTGGGTTAGTAATATTCAATGTAGAGTTCCCCATAATATGTTCCCAAGATTTTGTTTAGTGTCAGGGGATCTGATTGAATTAATCCCGAGGGGTCCCTAAGTTGATAGATTCCCTGTAGAGGTCTCATACCATTTGCCAAATTACCATCAACCCGAAGGAAAACAGAGTACAAGTCCCAAAGTCAAATAAAGGTAAAAAAACAAATTTTATTTAACATATATAAATTTAGTATGATGCACAGTTTAACCACATTTATAAAAACATGCTCAGCAAAGGAAACATTTGGCACCAGACCCGTGTGACAACACACACCTGCTCACTATCAAAGAATATATAATGCTCAGTGCTTGTCAGTATGATTTTTGGGATCTAGAGTCCCCCCAGGATACGGGGAAGGTGGGGATAAACCACCTCCTTACTCCCACTTACTATAGTGTCACATAACCTAATAGTCAGTCATATAAATCTCCTCTCCTAGGTACGATTCCTTACCCATGTGGCAGGTGCAGCGCGATCACACAGGGCAGCCCCAACGCGCGTTTCGCGTTGGCTTCGTCAGGGGGCGGTGCTGTGATGTGTGTTGGGGGAGTTTATATGGGATCTATAATTACCGTTAATCAGGCGCAGATTGTAGCGCTTGTGCGCCGCTGACCGCGCCGGGAGCTGCATCATGTTGGGCGCCCTCCATGATGGAGCGCACTCAGGCACGTCCTAATGACGTCACTGAAGCGCACACATCACTTGCCGGCACCGCCCATGATGCCCCGGGACATCAGTCATGGCAGACATGCGCACTGTTCCTGACTTGAAGATCCTCCCATATTTAGCTAGAAAAAAACAACGCTGCAGCGTGAGTATTAACCCTTTCATTAACACAATAATAGTGCTTACTAAAAAGGTAGTATATCTACCTCGATATCATAAAGTGTCCGAGTGTCTATTCTTGGTGATATTAAAACACCTCTTTTACCAAAAATATTAGAGCCAGATATATCTATATACATTATTAGCCAATTTTTAAAAAACAGATAGATAAGCCAATACATACAATACAAACTATTATTACAGTGACATCCCATAATACATAAGTGGATTCTATACAGGTGTATATTTAGACATTTATATACGATTTAAGTGTTGCTGCTTGTATGCTTCCACAATGCTTGCGATTGTTGCGGATCCTCATTTACTCCTCCGGGAATTCGTGATTGAAAGTCTTCCCAAAATATCCCACCACAATGTTGGATTAAAAGACAACTTGTTTTAGCGTCATCGCATGTGCTACAAGATAACTAAATTAAAAAACAAGACAAAAATTATAATTAAAAACACACATACACAGACATAAATATTATCTGGAGACGATTTTTACAAAAAGGAGCTAAAGCTAATTTGCTCATTCAGGCCTGCTGGAGTGGTGGTATTAAGGATAGTGATCCAGCGACATTCCCTCTGTGCTAACTTGCGTTTCAGATCACCCCCTCTAATCCCCGCACGAATTCTGTCTATTCCTTTAATTTTCAAACCCCTTGGGTTACTGTCATGGCATGCCCTAAAATGTCTAGGTATCGGTTTCAAAATAGCCACATCTTCCGCGTCACGTGAGGCAATTATATCCCTAACGTGTTCCCGTGTGCGAACACGTAATTCCCGGGATGTCAAACCCACATATATTAAATTACACGGGCAAACTGCATAATATACCACAAACGTAGTGCTGCAGCTGATGTACTCTCTAATTTGATATTCTTTTTTGCCATCAGATGACGCGAAAGATGTGGCTCGTACCAAATTACTGCAGGCCAGACAGTCTCCGCATGGGTAGAAACCATTTTTCTGTCTTCCTGCTTTAAACAGATCAGGACTCTTAGCCACATAGTGGCTATGTACCACCATGTCGCGGATGTTGCTACATCTCCGTGCTGTCATTAGAGGCCCATCTGGAAGGCATTTCTGCAGGATAGAGTCTGTTTTTAGAACGGGCCAGTGCTTTTCCAAAATTTCCCTCATCTTATTCCATCTATGGTTGAAGGTTCCAATGAACCTAGTTTGGTTGTCACCTTTATTTTTATTTTTATTTTTTGATGTTAACAGTTCATTTCTATTTATGCTTTTTGCCCTAACATATCCTTTTTTGATGGACCGACGGCTATAACCTCTTTCACTGAACCGTTCACTTAAGTCTTTGGCTTGCTCCTCAAACATTGCGTCAGAAGTACATATTCTACGTGCCCGCAGAAATTGCCCTATCGGGACGGCTCTGATTGTGGATGGAGGATGAGATGAAGATGCATGCAGCAATGCATTCACTGACGTTTCCTTGCGGTACATGTCTGTATAGATCATCCCATTTTCTTGTACCCGCAATGTGATGTCCAAAAAGGAAATTTCCTTTTTATGATATACATACGTCAGTTTGATGTTGGAGTTCTTGCGATTAAGTTCCCCCATGAAAGATTCCAATTCAGAGACAGGGCCCTGCCAGATGAACAGAATGTCGTCAATGAATCTGTACCATCCTAGGATTAGGGGGGAGGCCTGTGCACCCTCCGGCATAATCTGCCTTTCCCAGTATCCCAAAAATAGATTTGCATACGAGGGCGCACAGGCCGCCCCCATTGCAGTGCCCTGTCTCTGAAGAAAAAAACGATCCTTAAAAACAAAAAAATTGTGTGAGAGGAGATATACTACCTTTTTAGTAAGCACTATTATTGCGTTAATGAAAGGGTTAATACTCACGCTGCAGCGTTATGTTTTTTTCTAGCTAAATATGGGAGGATCTTCAAGTCAGGAACAGTGCGCATGTCTGCCATGACTGATGTCCCGGGGCATCATGGGCGGCGCCGGCAAGTGATGGGTGCGCTTCAGTGACGTCATTAGGACGTGCCTGAGTGCGCTCCATCATGGAGGGCGCCCAACTTGATGCAGCTCCCGGCGCGGTCAGCGGCGCACAAGCGCTACAATCTGCGCCTGATTAACGGTAATTATAGATCCCATATAAACTCCCCCAACACACATCACAGCACCGCCCCCTGACGAAGCCAACGCGAAACGCGCGTTGGGGCTGCCCTGTGTGATCGCGCTGCACCTGCCACATGGGTAAGGAATCGTACCTAGCAGAGGAGATTTATATGACTGACTATTAGGTTATGTGACACTATAGTAAGTGGGAGTAAGGAGGTGGTTTATCCCCACCTTCCCCGTATCCTGGGGGGACTCTAGATCCCAAAAATCATACTGAAAAGCACTGAGCATTATATATTCTTTGATAGTGAGCAGGTGTGTGTTGTCACACGGGTCTGGTGCCAAATGTTTCCTTTGCTGAGCATGTTTTTATAAATGTGGTTAAACTGTGCATCATACTAAATTTATATATGTTAAATAAAATTTGTTTTTTTACCTTTATTTGAATTTGGGACTTGTACTCTGTTTTCCTTTGGGTTGATGGTATCTTGATAGTGGAGTGTCCTATGTAAATTTATGGTCCCTATATATGGAGTTTCTCCACATGGAGATGATCCAGTATAGAGGAATAAGTGTTCATTATGGGATTTAATTATCTGATTATATTCTGTATCGTTACAGCAACCATTTTGGAACAAATGGATTTTCGCGAACGCGAAAAAGCGTGGCTGACTCAGCTAGACAAAATGTTCAGTGAGGGTGCAGGCGGCACCAGTGATTTTAATTTAGGAGACACCAAAGGTTTAACAATTAAATATAAGGAGCTACTTAACAAACGCACCCGCCTTTGGTGGAATAGGGCCTTTTTGGAGAAGTATTTAGGATGTGGTTTAGTCCCTCGAGGATTACGGGTCCAGGTATTCCCATTATTTACAGTTGATGACACTGAATTTGTGAGACAATGGGAGGAAGCGGCGACAGCATGTTCAAGGAAATTTATGGAATTATTATCCAAGTCAAATGAAAAACAACTTAAAGAACTAGATTTGGAATTGAGTGGTATTCAAAATGAAATCAATAAATGCCTGACAGGAGAGGGGTTGGCCAAATTTAAAAGTGAAGTCGATGTAGCTTTGAAAAAATGGGAAATAGATGTGGTACAAGTGAAAACCAAAAAATATCAGCGGGACATGGCGGATTTACAGCAGGATCGCATGTATAGGTGGCGAAGACGTCAGCCGCCGACGAGATCATTTCCGAGAAGTCGTTCAACATCTGTCTCCTCAATATCATCTAGTGAGGAAAGGACACAAAATAGAGATGGTGGCAGAACCCCGTGGGATAGAAAGGAGTATGTGAGAAATGATTGGAAAAATGGGAAATCTGATAATAAACGAAAGATGATGACATCCCCACGTACTGATAAGAAAACAAAAACAAATGCCCTTGAGGTAATTAATTTATCCACACATACCCATTCAAAAGCACAAAAGGAAGTCCTATGTTTAGGGTTGTCTTTTTCACCGTCTAATAATTTTGAATTTTTTTCGGCAGTAAAGGACCTTAACCTCTTTTCACGAAAAATCATTCTCAAAAGACTTCACTTCCAGTCTTCCTCACCTGGAATAATTGATCCAGTCGAACTAGAGGCATTGCAAAATTTGGAGGCCTTAGAACGGGAATCAAACCCTACTATGGTAAATACCTCTCCACCTCCTATAGCAGCCAGATGTACCACTTTTCCCCCCTTGTCACTGTGTCCACAGGTAGAAATTTTTACAAGGTTGGTAAAGGAAGATTTTAAGAACATCAGCAATTATAAAAAAAGAGATAATTTGAGTGTTGCTCAAAGGCGGGCATTGGAGGAAATCAAAAAGTGGGATGATGTGGTGATCAAACCAGCTGACAAGGGGGGAAACGTCGTCATCTGGCCTGTGGAGAGGTACGAAAAGGAAGCCTTTAGACAATTGCGGAATAAAGATACATACATGCAATTGCCACAAAATCCTTTGCCAAAATTTCAAAAACAGCTACAGAACATTCTGGAGATGGCCTTTGAAAGGGGTATAATTTTGAAAAAAATATTGGAGGGTCTACTTACCCAATTTCCAGTGATCCCAACGCTGTACTTGATCCCTAAGATTCATAAGGATCCAATCTCTCCTCCGGGGCGTCCTATTGTCTCTGCCATGGGAGGGCTATGTGACATGACATGTAAATTTATAGAACATTATTTGCGTCCACAGGTTGAGACCTTGCCCTCCTATGTCAGAGACACCACTGACGTCCTGAGGAGAGTGGATGGCCTGATTGTGGAGGATGACATGATTTTAGTAACAGCCGACGTGGAGTCTCTCTACACGAGCATCCGCCATAGTGAGGGATTAAAAGCAACAAGATTCTTTTTGGAATCGAGTAATATAGAGGCAGACACAAGAGAATTGGTGTTGGAGTTGTTGGATTTTGTCCTCTCACACAATTTTTTTGTTTTTAAGGATCGTTTTTTTCTTCAGAGACAGGGCACTGCAATGGGGGCGGCCTGTGCGCCCTCGTATGCAAATCTATTTTTGGGATACTGGGAAAGGCAGATTATGCCGGAGGGTGCACAGGCCTCCCCCCTAATCCTAGGATGGTACAGATTCATTGACGACATTCTGTTCATCTGGCAGGGCCCTGTCTCTGAATTGGAATCTTTCATGGGGGGACTTAATCGCAAGAACTCCAACATCAAACTGACGTATGTATATCATAAAAAGGAAATTTCCTTTTTGGACATCACATTGCGGGTACAAGAAAATGGGATGATCTATACAGACATGTACCGCAAGGAAACGTCAGTGAATGCATTGCTGCATGCATCTTCATCTCATCCTCCATCCACAATCAGAGCCGTCCCGATAGGGCAATTTCTGCGGGCACGTAGAATATGTACTTCTGACGCAATGTTTGAGGAGCAAGCCAGAGACTTAAGTGAACGGTTCAGTGAAAGAGGTTATAGCCGTCGGTCCATCAAAAAAAGGATATATTAGGGCAAAAAGCATAAATAGAAATTAACTGTTAACATCAAAAAATAAAAATAAAGATGACAACCAAACTAGGTTCATTGGAACCTTCAACCATAGATGGAATAAGATGAGGGAAATTTTGGAAAAGCACTGGCCCGTTCTAAAAACAGACTCTATCCTGCAGAAATGCCTTCCAGATGGGCCTCTAATGACAGCACGGAGATGTAGCAACATCCGCGACATGGTGGTACATAGCCACTATGTGGCTAAGAGTCCTGATCCGTTTAAAGCAGGAAGACAAAAAAATGGTTTCTACCCATGCGGAAACTGTCTGGCCTGCAGTAATTTGGTACGAGCCACATCTTTCGCGTCATCTGATGGCAAAAAAGAATATCAAATTAGAGAGTACATCAGCTGCAGCACTACGTTTGTGGTATATTATGCAGTTTGCCCGTGTAATTTAATATATGTGGGTTTGACATCCCGGGAATTACGTGTTCGCACACGGGAACACGTTAGGGATATAATTGCCTCACGTGACGCGGAAGATGTGGCTATTTTGAAACCGATACCTAGACATTTTAGGGCATGCCATGACAGTAACCCAAGGGGTTTGAAAATTAAAGGAATAGACAGAATTCGTGCGGGGATTAGAGGGGGTGATCTGAAACGCAAGTTAGCACAGAGGGAATGTCGCTGGATCACTATCCTTAATACCACCACTCCAGCAGGCCTGAATGAGCAAATTAGCTTTAGCTCCTTTTTGTAAAAATCGTCTCCAGATAATATTTATGTCTGTGTATTTTTAATTATAATTTTTGTCTTGTTTTTTTAATTTAGTTATCTTGTAGCACATGCGATGACGCTAAAACAAGTTGTCTTTTAATCCAACATTGTGGTGGGATATTTTGGGAAGATTTCAATCACGAATTCCCGGAGGAGTAAATGAGGATCCGCAACAATCGCAAGCATTGTGGAAGCATACAAGCAGCAACACTTAACCCCTTAATGACCGCCAATACGTCTTTTAACTGACCTTAGATATAAGAGAATAGTATCCCCATACAGATGACAATCCATCATCTGTCGGCTGTACACTATAGCTGACAACTTGCTGCACCAGCCACGATCAGTATTTGCACCTTCTAAATCTGTTTAACCCCTTAGATGCTGCTGTCAATAGTGACTACATCATTATAAATGGTTAACAGAGTGTGGGGGCTTCCTCTTTATCCCAATTGGTGCCCTCAGATCATGATTTTGCGGTCCTGATGTTTGCCATGGCAATTCATGACCAAATAGCGGCCTTAGAGTCTGACGGCTGTAGTAATCTGTTTAGAAGTTAGCAACATTTAGGTGGTAAAAATACACATTTTCATTTCTGTCATACCACTTTGCATTAATTCCTGTAAAGCACCTGAAGGGTTAATAAACTACCTTACAGCAGTTTTCAATATGTTTAGGGGTGCTGTTTTTAAAATGGTATCACGTTCGGGGGTTTCCCAATATATGGGACCCCTAAAGTCACTTCAAACATGGATAAGTCCCTAAAAAAATAAATTTTGTAAATTTCTTTGAAAAAAATGAAAAATTGCTGCTACATTTTTAAACCTCCTAAAATGCTAACAAAATAAAATAACATTTTACAAATGGTCCTGATGTAAAGCAGACATGTGGGAAATGTTATTTATTAATAGCTTGCTGTTGTATGACTATCTGGATTAAAGGGATAATCATTCAAATTTAGAAAATTGCTAATTTTTTAACATTTTTCTCAAATTTCTGATTTTTTTTTTATAAATAAACACAAAAAATGTTGAACTAAATTTACCATTATCATAAAGTAGAATGTGTCACGAAAAAACAATCTCAAAATCACTGGGATTTGTTGAAGCGTTGCAGAGTTATTACCACATAAAGTGACACTGGTCAGATTTCAAAAATTTGGCTCGGTCACTAAGGGGTTAAATCGTATATATATATGTCTAAATATACACCTGTATAGAATCCACTTATGTATTATGGGATGTCACTGTAATAATAGTTTGTATTGTATGTATTGGCTTATCTATCTGTTTTTTAAAAATTGGCTAATAATGTATATAGATATATCTGGCTCTAATATTTTTGGTAAAAGAGGTGTTTTAATATCACCAAGAATAGACACTCGGACACTTTATGATATCGAGGTAGATATACTACCTTTTTAGTAAGCACTATTATTGCGTTAATGAAAGGGTTAATACTCACGCTGCAGCGTTGTTTTTTTCTAGCTAAATATGGGAGGATCTTCAAGTCAGGAACAGTGCGCATGTCTGCCATGACTGATGTCCCGGGGCATCATGGGCGGCGCCGCCAAGTGATGGGTGCGCTTCAGTGACGTCATTAGGACGTGCCTGAGTGCGCTCCATCATGGAGGGCGCCCAAAATGATGCAGCTCCCGGCGCGGTCAGCGGCGCACAAGCGCTACAATCTGCGCCTGATTAACGGTAATTATAGATCCCATATAAACTCCCCCAACACACATCACAGCACCGCCCCCTGACGAAGCCAACGCGAAACGCGCGTTGGGGCTGCCCTGTGTGATCGCGCTGCACCTGCCACATGAGTAAGGAATCGTACCTAGGAGAGGAGATTTATATGACTGACTATTAGGTTATGTGACACTATAGTAAGTGGGAGTAAGGAGGTGGTTTATCCCCACCTTCCCCGTATCCTGGGGGGACTCTAGATCCCAAAAATCATACTGAAAAGCACTGAGCATTATATATTCTTTGATAGTGAGCAGGTGTGTGTTGTCACACGGGTCTGGTGCCAAATGTTTCCTTTGCTGAGCATGTTTTTATAAATGTGGTTAAACTGTGCATCATACTAAATTTATATATGTTAAATAAAATTTGTTTTTTTACCTTTATTTGAATTTGGGACTTGTACTTGGGATTTTGGGAGAAGGACTTGGGGATCCTAGTTAATGATAAACTTACCTGGAGCAGCCAGTGCCAGGCAGCAGCTGCCAAGGCAAACAGGATCATGGGGTGCACTAAAAGAGGTCTGGATACACATGATGAGAGCATTATACTGCCTCTGTACAAATCCCTAGTTAGACCGCACATGGAGTACTGTGTCCAGTTTTGGGCACCGGTGCTCAGGAAGGATATAATGGAACTAGAGAGAGTACAAAGGAGGGCAACAAAATTAATAAAGGGGATGGGAGAACTACAATACCCAGATAGATTAGCGAAATTAGGATTATTTAGTCTAGAAAAAAGACGACTGAGGGGCGATCTAATAACCATGTATAAGTATATAAGGGGACAATACAAATATCTCGCTGAGGATCTGTTTATACCAAGGAAGGTGACGGGCACAAGGGGGCATTCTTTGCGTCTGGAGGAGAGAAGGTTTTTCCACCAACATAGAAGAGGATTCTTTACTGTTAGGGCAGTGAGAATCTGGAATTGCTTGCCTGAGGAGGTGGTGATGGCGAACTCAGTCGAGGGGTTCAAGAGAGGCCTGGATGTCTTCCTGGAGCAGAACAATATTGTATCATACAATTATTAAGTTCTGTAGAAGGACGTAGATCTGGGGATTTATTATGATGGAATATAGGCTGAACTGGATGGACAAATGTCTTTTTTCGGCCTTACTAACTATGTTACTATGTTACTCTGTTTTCTTTCGGGTTGATGGTATCTTGATAGTGGAGTGTCCTATGTAAATTTATGGTCCCTATATATGGAGTTTCTCCACATGGAGATGATCCAGTATAGAGGAATAAGTGTTCATTATGGGATTTAATTATCCATTTGCCAAATTAGCCAGGATTCTGCCTGCTTTATTTCCATACCTATAAAAATAGATATCCCTCTGCGTCAAAAACAGCTTTTCCCTCATGTCCGCCTGGAGGTTAAAGACTGCTTGTTTTTGTAACCAGCATGCTTTGTTCGCAGGGGAGGAATTTGCAAGGAAGGCAGTATAGGCTCTTCCAAGTTCCTCATTAACTCCCCATATCTCTGTAATGTACACTTTTTCAGAGAGAACACATAGGTCATAATTTTCCCTCTAAGTACAGCTTTCGCTGTCTCCCACAAGAGTGGGGGATCACTTTGGTGTATTGCATTATCAGTTAGGAATTCCTGCCACCATAACTTAAGGGAAAAGGCGAAGGATTCGTCTGTAAATAAGAAACTGGGGAATCTCCAGAGGAAGTCAGTGCCCTTCTGATAATTTTTTTCTCAGATCTAACAGAACAGGAGAGTGGTCTGAAATGACCAAATCCCCAATTGTTGCGCCCATCAGTTTGGGAATCGGGGAGAGAATTTAAAATGTAATCGATCCGAGACCATGAGTTTTTAGCATGAGAAAAATGTGTACTCTCTGTCATCCGGATGTAGGAACCTCCATGTATCTTTTAGGGAACACTGTCAAAAGAGGGGCCATAACTTTGTCTCTAGATGGCTCTGAGCTACTAGTTGAAGTCATATGTTTACTGTCTTCTAGGTTAGTGTTATGAACTGGTGATTCAGAAACACAATGGACCTGGTGGTTAAGAGCACACAAAGTGACCTGATAGTTACTAATAACATAGGACGAGCTCTGAGACGTGGGAACTCTGCTGACCGCAATCCCTAATCCTATCACACCACACTAGAGGTAGCCGTGGAGCGCTCCTGACCAGACCTAGGCGCCTCGGGCACAGCCTGAGAAACTAGCTAGCCCTGAAGATAGAAAAATAAGCCTACCTTGCCTCAGAGAAATTCCCCAAAGGAAAAGGCAGCCCCCCACATATAATGACTGTGAGTAAAGATGAAAATACAAACACAGAGATGAAATAGATTTTAGCAAAGTGAGGCCCGACTTACTGAATAGACCGAGGATAGGAAAGATAGCTTTGCGGCCAGCACAAAAACCTACAAACAACCACGCAGAGGGCGCAAACAGACCCTCCGCACCGACTAACGGCACGGAGGTGCTCCCTCTGCGTCCCAGAGCTTCCAGCAAGCAATACAAACCAATATAGCAAGCTGGACAGAAAAAATAGCAAACAAAAGTAACACAAGCAGAACTTAGCTTATGCAGGGCAGACAGGCCACAAGAACGATCCAGGAGAGAGAGCAAGACCAATACTGGAACATTGACTGGAGGCCAGGAACAAAGAACTAGGTGGAGTTAAATAGAGCAGCACCTAACGACTTAACCTCGTCACCTGAGGAAGGGAACTCAGAAGCCGCAGCCCCACTCACATCCACCAGAGGAAGCTCATAGACAGAACCAGCCGAAGTACCACTCATGACCACAGGAGGGAGCTTGACCACAGAATTCACAGCAGGTTAGATAAAACCGAATTAAAGTCGCCCCCGATTATTTTGTTAAGATTCTGGTCTGTATTAATTGTAGTCTCCAAGTGGGTAAAAAAGGACTTGTTACTATCATCTGGGCCATATACATTATATACAGTTATATGAAAAAGTTTGGGCACCCCTATTAATCTTAAGCTTAATGTTTTATAAAAAAAAGTTTTTTTTGCAACAGCTATTTCAGTTTCATATATCTAATAACTGTTGGACACAGTAATGTTTCTGCCTTGAAATGAGGTTTATTGTACTAACAGAAAATGTGCAATTTGCATTCAAACAAAATTTGACAGGTGCATAAGTATGGGCACCACACCAGAAAAGTGACATTAATATTTAGTAGATCCTCCTTTTGCAAAAATCACAGCCTCTAGTCGCTTCCTGTAGCTTATAATGAGTTCCTGGATCCGGGATGAAGGTATTTTTGACCATTCCTCTTTACAAAACAATTCCAGTTCAGTTAAGTTTGATGGTCGCCGAACATGGACAGCCCTCTTTGTTATGATCTGGTGGTTTAGGAACAGCATGAGACAAGCTCTAAAGGAGGTGGTATCTGTACTGACCGCAGACCCTGAACCTAGCAGCGCAACTAGAAATAGCCGTGGGGGGTACCTGACGCTCCCTAGACCCCTCGGCACAGCCTAAGATCTAACTTCCCCTAAAGATGGAAACAGGAAACATATCTTGCCTCAGAGAAAATCCCCAAAGGAAAGATAGCACCCCACAAATATTGACGGTGAGAGGAGGGGAAAATAACATACGAAGAGATGAAATCAGATTTTAGCATAGGAGGCCAGTCTAGCTTGATAGATAGGACAGGAAAGGATACTGTGCGGTCAGTATAAAAACTACAAAACAATCCACACAGAGTTTACAAAATCTCCACACCTGACTAAAGGTGCAGAGGGTAAATCTGCTTCCCAGAGCTTCCAGCTAACAGAAAAAAACCCATAATGACAAGCTGGACAAAAATAGAATGCACAGAACAATAAGTCCACAACATGTGGACTGAAATGAGCAAAGGCAGAACTTATCTTTGCAGAACTGGTCAGGAAACCAGGAGAATCGAAGCAGAGATGTGAATCCAGCCAGAGAACATTGACAAGTGGCATAGGCTGAAGACTAGAGCCAGGTTAAATAGCAGAGCCAGGAGAGACGATTAGTGAAAGCAGCTGCTAAAGCTAAACCCAAGGAGCGGCAGTTCCACTCAAAACCACCAGAGGGAGCCCAAGGGCAGAATTCACAAAAGTGCCATTTACAACCACCGGAGGGAGCCCAAGAATTCACAACACCTCTTCAAATGATCCCACAGATGTTCAATGATATTCAGGTCTGGGGACTGGGATGGCCATTCCACAACAGTGTAATTGTTCCTCTGCATGAATGCCTGAGTAGATTTGGAGCGGTGTTTTGGATCATTGTCTTGCTGAAAGATCCATCCCCTGCGTAACTTCAACTTTGGCACTGATTCATGAGCATTATTGTCAAGAATCTGCTGATACTGAGAGGAATACATGCGTCCCTCAACTTTAACAAGATTCCCGATGCCGGCATTGGCCACACAGCCCCAAAGAATGATGGAACCTCCACCAAATTTTACTGTGGGTAGCAAGTGTTTTTCTTGGAATGCTGTGTTTTTTGGCCGCCATGCATAACGCCTTTTTGTATGACCAAACAACTCCATCTTGGTTTCATCAGTCCACAGGACCTTCTTCCAAAAAGAAATTGGCTTCTCCAAATGTGCTTTTGCATACCTCAGCTGACTCTGTTTGTGGAGTGATTGCAGAAATGGCCTCTTTCGCATCACTCTCCCATACAGCTTCTCCTTTTGCAAAGTGGGTTGTATAGTTGACCGATGCACAGTGACACCATCTTCAGCAAGTTGATGCTGCAGCTCTCTGGAGGTGGTCTGAGGATTGTCCTTGACTGATCTCACCATTCTTCTTCTCTGCCTTTCTGATGTTTTTCTTGGCCTGCCACTTCTAGCCTTAACAAGAACTGTACCTGTGTTCTTCCATTTCCTTACTATGTTCCTCACAGTGGAAATTGACAGGTTAAATCTCTGAGACAGCATTTTGTATCCTTCCTCTGAACAACTATGTTGAATAATCTTTGTTTTCAGATCATTAGAGAGTTGTTTTGAGGAGCCCATGATGCCACTCTTCAGAGGAGATTCAAACAGGAGATCAACTTGCAAGTGGCCACTTTAAGTAGCTTTTCTCATGATTGCATACACCTGGCTATGAAGTTCAAAGTTTAATGAGGTTAGAAAACCAAAAAAAGTGCTTTAGTAAGTCAGTAAAAAGCAGGTAGGAGTATTTAAAACAAGAAAATGATAAGGGTGCCCATACTTATGCACCTGTCAAATTTTGATTGAATGCAGATTGCACATTTTCTGTTAGTACAATAAACCTCATTTCAAGGCAGAAACATTACTGTGTCCAACAGTTATTAGATATACAGTCATTGCCAAAAGTATTCACACCCCTGCAATTTTGTCAGACAGATAATACTCATTTTCTTCCTGAAAATGATTGCAATCACAAATTATTTGGTATTATTATCTTCATTTAATTTGTCTTAAATGAAAAAACACAAAAGAGATTGATGCAAAAAGCAAAACATTGATCATTTCACACAAAACTCCAAAAATGGGCCAGACAAAAGTATTGGCACCCTCAGCCTAATACTTGGTTTCACAACCTTTAGCCCAAATAACTGCGACCAACCGCTTCCGGTAACCATCAATGAGTTTCTTACAATGCTCTGCTGGAATTTTAGCCCATTCTTCTTTGGCAAACTGCTCCAGGTCCCTGATATTTGAAGGGTGCCTTCTCCAAACTGCCATTTTTAGATCTCTCCACAGGTGTTCTATGGGATTCAGGTCTGGACTCATTGCTGGCCACCTTAGAAGTCTCCAGTGCTTTCTCTCAAACCATTTTCTAGTGCTTTTTGAAGTGTGTTTTGGGTCATTGTCCTGCTAGAAGACCCATGACCTCTGAGGGAGACCCAGCTTTCTCACATTGGGCCCTACATTATGCTGCAAAATTTGTTGGTAGTCTTAAGACTTCATTTTACCATGCACACGGTCAACCAGTCCAGTGCCAGAGGCAGCAAAGCAACCCCAAAACATCAGGGATCCTCCGCCATGTTTAACTGTAGGGACCGTGTTCTTTTCTTTGAATGCCTCCTTTTTTCTCCTGTAAACTCTATGTTGATGCCTTTGCCCAAAAAGCTCTACTTTTGTCTCATCTGACCAGAGAACATTCTTCCAAAACTCCAGCCTGGCTTTTTTATGTCTCAGGGTAAAAAGTGGGTTCTTCCTGTGTCTCCTACCATACAGTCCCTTTTCATTCAGACGCCGACAGATAGTACGGGTTGACACTGTTGTACCCTTGAACTGCAGGGCAGCTTGAACTTGTTTGGATGTTAGTCGAGGTTCTTTATCCAACATCCGGACAATCTTGCGTTGAACTCTCTTGTCAATTTTTCTTTTCCGTCCACATCTAGGGAGGTTAGCCACAGTGCCATGGGCTTTAAATTTCTTGATGACACTGCGCACGGTAGACACAGGAACATTCAGGTCTTTGGAGATGGACTTGTAGCCTTGAGATTGCTCATGCTTCCTCACAATTTGGTTTCTCACGTCCTCAAGACAGTTCTTTGGTCTTCTTTCTTTTATCCATGCGCAATGTGGTACACACAAGGACACAGGACAGAGGTTGAGTCAACTTTAATCCATGTCAACTGGCTGGAAGTGTGATTTAGTTATTGCCAACACCTGTTAGGTGCCACAGGTAAGTTACAGGTGCTGATATTTACAAAAATTAGAGAAGCATCACAAGATTTTTCGAACAGTGTTAATACTTTTGTCCACCCCCTTTTTATGTTTGGTGTGGAATTATATCCAGTTTGGCTTTAGGACAATTCTTTTTGTGTTTTTTCATTTAAGACAAATTAAATGAAGATAATAATATCAAATAATTTGTGTTTGCAATCATTTTTAGGAAGAAAATGAGTATTATCTGACAGAATTGCAGTGGTGTGAATACTTTTGGCCATGACTGTATGAAACTGAAATAGCTCTTGCAAAAAAAAAACAATTTTTATAAAACATTAAGCTTAAGATTAATAGGGGTGCCCAAACTTTTTCATATAACTGTATATTACTAGATTTCTGGAATGATATAAAATAAATATGCAAAGCCAGTTTTAGTGCCAAAAACTTCTAAAAATAAGAAACATGGAACAAGATAAAATAATCAAAACATTCCTAGGATATTATTCATAAATCACATACCTTATCAGCATCTTGTTCAAATAGTCTAAGTTGAAAGCATTGGTCTAATTTTAGCTTTCGATGGTGCCAAACTTGATGTAGATGTTGCCTTGTGGAATGTAGTCTATCAAGCATTGTTGATACTTTAGGTAAAAAATTCTGAAGGTCAGCATTGCCAGAGCTAGAAGTCTTTTTTGGAAAACTTTCACTGTTTTGTATCCTTTCCATGAGTTTTTGGCCTTCAATATCAAGGTCTTCAATTGGGGCTTTAGTAACCCTTTTTTTTAATTGACAATGAAAATCAATCATGTTTCGAGCACTTTCTAAATCCTGAGGCAGTTCTTTATTACCAAGCATCTCTTGTAGCTCTTCAAGTCGCAAAAGCATATGAGATGCTTTGCCAATGAAGTCTTCAAATGACAACCGAATTTCTATCCATTCTTCATGGTTATACTCCAAGCTACCATCAAATTCGTATGTTAACTGAGAAGGATCAACAACTTTGGTAAGACCTTCCAAAGATACCATATTGGTCTGAGGAAGGAAAAGAAAACAATTAAAATCTGCCTAATAAACAGTAACTTGTTCAACATAGAAGTGAGCAGTGTTTTCTAGTCTTACAAAATGATCTGTTCAACTTAATTTTGCATTTTATTGGTTAAAAGATCATGCAGCACTTTTCTACCTTGATCAAGGCTCTTGCAGAAACAGCATAAGATGTTGGTGTGCAGTGTCTAACTTTTTTTTCTTCTCCCCTTTTTTTTTAACTTTTTTTTACAATGTTGTATGTCTTTGTTCGATTTATGACATACAGACATAACAGTTTTCTAAAATATACGCAAAACTAAATCAACACTTTGTTTTTCTTTTAATAGCTACACAGAATGCTAATATTCAAGAAAAAATTAGCAATCAATAATTATAAAATGAAAAGTCGAAGAAATAGGTAATTTATTGCTCCATTTTACAACTGCAAAGGTTGCCAATCTGCAAATGAACTGAAGATTTTTATAGCCATTTGTGACAATTTCCACCTCTGTGCTGTCACTCCTAATGGCTCATGCAGACAACTGCATAAATCGGACAAGTAACATAGTAACATAGTTATTAAGGTTGAAGGAAGACTTTAAGTCCATCTAGTTCAACCCAGAGCCTAACCTAACATGCCCTAACATGTTGATCCAGAGGAAGGCAAAAAAAAACCATGTGGCAAAGAGTAAGCTCCACTTTGGAGGAAAAAATTCCTTCCCGACTCCGCATACGGCAATCAGACTAGTTCCCTGGATCAACACCCTATCAAGGAATCTAGTATATATACCCTGCAACATTATAATTTTCAAGAAAGGTATCCAATCCCCTCTTAAATTTAAGTAATCTATCACTCATTACAACATCATATGGCAGAGAGTCCCATAGTCTCAATGCTCTTACAGTAAAGAATTATTATTATTATTATGCCTAAACCTTCTTTCCTCCAGACGTAGAGGATGCCCCTTGTCCTTGTCTTAGGTCTATGATTAAAAAGATCATCACAAAGGTCTTTGTACTGTCCCCTCATATATTTATACATTAAAATAAGATCACCCCTTAAGGTATCGTCACAATTAGCGACGCTGCAGCGATCTAGACAACGATCCCGATCGCTGCAGCGTCGCTGTGTGGTCGCTGGAGAGCTGTCACACAGACAGCTCTCCAGCGACCAACGATGCCGAAGTCCCCTGGTAACCAGGGTAAACATCGGGTTACTAAGCGCAGGGCCGCGCTTAGTAACTTAGTAACCCGGCCGGAAAGCACAGCGGTGATGTCACCGCTGTGCTCTGCTTTCTGGCCGGCGCTTACACAGTGCAGAGAAGCACAGCGCCGGGGGACAGACACCGGAATGTAAGTATGTAGTGTTTGGTTTTTTTTACGTTTACGCTAGTAACCAGGGTAAACATCGGGTTACTAAGCGCGGCCCTGCGCTTAGAAACCCGATGTTTACCCTGGTTACCAGTGAAGACATCGCTGAATCGGTGTCACACACGCCGATTCAGCGATGTCTGCGGGAGTCCAGCGACGAAATAAAGTTCTGGACATTCTGCTCCGACCAACGATGGCACAGCGGGATCCTGATCGCTGCTGCATGTCAAACTCAACAATATCGCTAGCCAGGACGCTGCAACGTCACGGATCGCTAGTGATATCGTTCAGTGTGAAGGTACCTTTAGTCTTCATTTTTCCAAACTAAATAGCCCCAAGTGTAATAACCTATCTTGGTATTGCAGACCCCCCAGTCGTCTAATAACCTTGGTCGCTCTTCTCTGCACCCGCTCTAGTTCAGCTATGTCTTTCTTATACACCGGAGACCAGAACTGTGCACAGTATTTTAAGTGTGGTCGAACTAGTGACTTGTATAGAGGTAAAATTATGTTCTCCTCATGTGCATCTATGCCTCTTTTAATGCATCCCATTATTTTATTTGCCTTTGTAGCAGCTGCCTGACACTGGCCACTGAACATGAGTTTGTCATCCACCCATACTCCCAGGTCTTTTTCATTGACGGTCTTGCCTAGAGATTTAGAATTAAGCGCATAGTTAAACATCTTATTACTTCTACCCAAGTGCATGACCTTACATTTATCCCCATTAAAGCTCATTTGCCATTTATCAGCCCAAGCTTCTAGTTTACATAAATCATCCTGTAATATAAAATTGTCCTCGTCTGTATTGATTACCCTGCAGAGTTTAGTGTCATCTGCAAATATTGAAATTCTGCTCTGAATGCCCCCTACAAGGTCATTAATAAATATGTTAAAAAGAAGAGGGCCCAATACTGACCCTTGTGGTACCCCACTGCTAACCGCGACCCAGTCCGAGTGTGATCCATTAATAACCACCCTTTGTTTCCTATCCCTGAGCCAGCTCCTAACCCACTTACACATATGTTCCCCTATCCCCATTATTCTCATTTTATGTATCAACCTTTTGTGTGGCACCGTATCAAAAGCTTTTGAAAAGTCCATATACACTACGTCCACTGGGTTCCTTTGGTCCAGTCCGGAACTGTCCAGTTGTGAAAGATAATTGTCACTCATAGTTGTCAAAAAACGATTACCTTTGCTGGAACTGCAGATTTCCGTTCCCCAATTTGTTTCAGGGTAGTTGAAGTCCCCCATAATAATGACTTCCCCTTGAATCGCAGCTTCATCTATTTGCTTTATGAGGATATTCTCCATTGCTTCCATTATTTTTGGAGATTTATAACAAAAACCTTTCAGTAATTTATTATTTTTTCCCCCTCCCCTTATCTCCACCCACAGGGACTCTACATTTTCATTAGATTCACCTACATCATCACACCGGATGGGTTTTAAGGATGATTTTACATATAGACACACCCCTCCCCCTCGCTTATCCGTTCGGGCATTTCTGAACAGACTATAACCCTGTAAATTAACAGCCCAGTCATGGCTCTCATCCAGCCACGTTTCAGTTATCCCCACCATGTCATAATTATGCTCCAACAACATTAATTCTAATTCGTCCATTTTGTTGATGAGGCTTCTGGCATTAGTATACATGCACTTGATGTTCCTCTCTGTAACTCTATTCTTTCTTAAATTATTAACTGTTCTAACCCCAACCCCCATGCCACCGCCACCCCCATCTTACTTATTTGTGCCCAGGTCTCTATCTGCACTATCTTCCCCTCCTATAAAATTAATACCCTCCCCCCAATCCCTAGTTTAAACACTCCTCCAACCTTCTAACCATTTTCTCCCCCAACACAGCTGCACCCTCCCCATTGAGGTGCAGCCCGTCCCTAGCGTAGAACCTGTAGCCAACTGAGAAGTCGGCCCAGTTCTGAAGGAACCCAAACCCCTCCTTCCTACACCAATTCTTGAGCCACTTATTAACCTCCCTAATCTCCCGTTGCCTCTCTGGCGTGGCACGTGGTACAGGCAGTATTTCGGAAAATACCACGTTGGAGGTCCTTGCTTTCAGCTTGCAGCCTAATTCCCTGAAATTATCTTTAAGGACCTTCCACCTACCTCTAACTTTGTCATTTGTGCCAATGTGCACCATGACCGCTGAGTCCTCACCAGCCCCTCCCAGTAATCTGTCCACCTGATCAGCGATGTGTCGGACTCGAGCGCCAGGTAGGCAAGCACACCGTTCGACGATCCCTGTCTTTGTGACAGATTGCCCTATCTGTTCCCCTAATAATTGAGTTGCCCACTACCAGCAGCTGTCTGCCCTGCCCTGCTCTCCTATTTCCCTCCTTACTGGAGCAGTCACTCCTCCGGCTTTCAGAAGACATGCCTTGCTGCAGCAGTGCTACCCCTGTACTGGCACCCCCCTCATCTGCCAACTTAGCAAACTTATTGGGGTGTGCCAGATCAGGACTAGCCTCCCTGGCACTCTTCCCTCTACCCGGCTTTCTGTCACCCAGCTTGCTACTTCACTGTCCTGCAGCTCCATCCTACCATCCCCCACCTCATCTATCCCATTGAGCGTCTGCTCAGTGAGCAGAAGACTCCTTTCCATGTTGTCAATGGATCTCAGTGTTGCCAGCTGCACATTTAGATCCAGAATCTGGGCTTCCAAATGCACAATGTGCTCACATCTCGCACAGCAGTATGTACCCTCGACCGGCTGATCAAGGACTGCATACATGTGGCAAGATGTGCACTGGATGGCATTAGCAATAGTGGAGCACATTTCCTAATGGGGATTGCACCAGACAGAAACGTTAAACTAAAAAAAATAAATGCAAAGAATCAATAAAACACAGACAGCAATTCAGTAATTCCTCGGAAACTCCCTGACTCCAAAGTCACTGAATCACAAGTCACACTTACCGCCGTTCACACTTACGCTCAGGTCACACTCAGCTCGCTCACACTCGCTAAGCTGAAGATTTAAAGAATTTTTTTTTCTTTTCCCCCTCAGCTGCAATCCACCTTGCTGCTCAATGCACTTCCAAAAAGTGATATCTGTTTCGAGTGATAGCACTCATCCCATATAATTCTACCAGGCGGTGCACATGTCCTATTTTTTTTTTTTTATTTCCTCAGATTGAGTCGGTCTAAGAATAAAACTGCAACATGCAAGATTTGGCTATGAGAATTGGATGGCGCTCACTCGTTTAACTCTAATGATCTGTGGAAAAAAAAAAACGGACCGCACTTTTTTCCTCCACCTCCGAGAAAATCACACCACACTTTGATTAGAGTCGGATTAGCATAGTTGGACAGATTTTCTCAGATGTGAACTCAGATGCCACACACTAGCCTGAGAGCAGAAAAACATGTTCAGATGCTTTCTGCACCATGCAGTGTACTTGCAATTATGTATGTAGCACGGAGAGTAACATACAGTGTATGTGGCCTGGATTGTGTTACTGTGTAGCATAGAGTAGAGAATAAGTGCAAGCAGTGTGAACATTGTGTGTGCTTTTTCATGAATCAGAAGTCCACCACATCCCTTTAATCAAGATTGGCAGGAAAATGGCCAGTCTTGAAAAATAGAATCGGTGTATTTGTCAATAAAACTTAAAAAAAAAACTAATTATGAAATACTGTTAAATGTATGTCAGAATACCATAGAAACATCATACTAAGGCCGGTTTCACATTTGCGGTTGTGACCGCAGTGTTTCTGCCACAAATATCCGCATGCGTTGTGTATTCCTATATTTAACATTAGGGAAGCATGCTTCTGCGATAGGTTGCTTTTTGCCGTGTTTGACGACTCATGCGTCGTTTCGTCGTCTGCGGTTTGGCGCGGTAAACGCTACATGTAGTAATTTTAGAGGCGTCAATTTGCCGCCTAGAAACGTATGCGGTCGATTGCGGAAGGAATGCGCCCAAAAAACGCATTGCAGTCTATGTGAACGCATGCGTTCACAAGCAAATACCTTTGCTTGCATTCGTGAATGCATGCATTGCACCAGAGAAAAACATGTCTAGACACTGATAAGCCACCCCCCACATAGTAGGTGATAAAGGGAGGGAGTGGACATTTGCAGGTCACTACTCAGCAGACACTGAAGCAGACGAGACACAGGCTACATCCTTGGAGGAAAACAAGACACTGAACAATGTGAGTATATCCTAGCCAATGCCTTTATTTTCTATTTTCTGTCTCTGCATGTCCTAATTTTTACCATTTCTTTCTTTCTACATGCATCAGAATGTCATCTTCTTCTGTTGAGGAGCAATGTCCTGGGCCTTCTGAAGTAGAACATGTCAGTAAAGTGAGTACTCACCTCCTCAGATTGGTAAGTATTCACTGTCACACCAACACGTATGACAATTTTTTTTTTTTTTTTTTAGAGCACTTCTTCCACTGCGGCAGAAGCTGAGCAGGAGCAGCGGGGTCACGGTCGGGTGGCACGGCGGCAGCGTGTACGTATACGTGACTGACTGTTTATTGTATCCTCACTTTACAATTCTTGAATCTTCCTTTCTTTACTTTTCTCTTTCTTTCCCTTTTGCTTCTGCACTCCTTTATTTTTACTTTCAATATTCATGCCATTTCTCTGCTTCTGTTTTCTTTCTTCCTTCTGTTAATGTCTCCAACATTAATGTTTTTTTTGTTTTTTTTAGGTTTCAGAATGGGATGAGGACCTCATAGACAATGAACACCTCATCTCCCTGGTCCATGAGCGAGTTCCGTTGTGGGACACCCGGGTTCCCGAGCACTCGGTCAACGTGACGATCCGGCGGCTATGGAATGAGGTGGCCAAAGCGTTGTGGGATGGCTGGGACAAAGCCCCGACTCTGGTCCGAAATGCATTTTGCAAGTATTGCAATGCAGTGTGAAGCAGCAGAGACCTTGGCCGTGCTCACACAACTGTGTGTGATGAGAGAAACTCTCAGGAGTTTCTCTCCACACACACAGTTGTGTGAGCACGGCCAAAAGTACATTGTCTAACCATTATGTTTTGTTTTTTCAACAGTGATCAAAGTCAAAACACGTTGGCGTTCAATGAAGGACCGCTTCAACAAGGACCTGCGTCAAGAGAGCCGACTTCCTAGTGGTTCTGGAGCAAGGATCCGAATATACAAATATCACCGCATCCTTGCATTTTTGAGACCAGGCCTTGCCCAGAGAACGTAAGTATATTTTTTGGTGAAAAACAAAAAAATGTTTTGTATTGCATTAGGCTGCCGTCACAATAGCATTTTTTGGTCACTATTTTACATCAGTATTTGGAATCCAAACCCAGGAGTGGGTGAATTATGCAGAAGTGGTGCATATGTTTTTATTATAGTTTTCCTCGCATTGTTCCACTCCTGTTTTTGGCTTACCAATACTGATGTAAAATAGTGAGCAAATAGTGACAGTGTGACGGCAGCCTACACAACAGATCTATACTCATCAAGTCAGGTGTCATTTATTTGTGCTTCATGAATTCATTATTTCTGACACCTGACTTAATGACTATAGATCTGTTGTGTAGGCTGCCGTCACACTTTCACTATTTGCTCACTATTTTACATCAGTATTGGTAAGCCAAAAACAGGGGTGGAACAATGTGAGGAAAACTATAATAAAAACATATGCACCACTTCTGCATTTATCACCCACTCCTGGTTTTGGTTTACAAATACTGATGTTAAGTTCTGAACAAAGACTGCTAATGTGACGGCACCAAACAGCCATCGTCTCTTCAGTCTGCGTCAAATAGCTACTGGTGAACCGAGTCAGGACGCAATGACGTCAACAACCTAAGCCCAAAAAAAACAAATAGTTTTTTATAGGAAATACATATGAGACATGGTGAAGATAATAAAACATGTTTTTTATTAACAACAAACATTATTAACATTTAAAACATTTCCGACCCGAAGCCAATTTGTTTCCGCGTGTGGCCAAATTCAACAGTTGACCGCAGCGGGTGATGCCGGTAATCAGGCAAAGGGTTTGCAACTTGTTCATCAAGTTCAATGGTGGGTCGCTCTTTAGCCAGAATGTAATTGTGGAGAACCACACAGGCTTTTCCCACCTCATCCACCGTCTCCATTTTTAGATTTATGACTGTTGCAATAATGCGCCATTTTGAGACTAGAATCCCAAAGGTACACTCTACAGTTCTTCGTGCCCTGGTCAGTCTGTAGTTAAAGATCCATTTAGTGTGGTTCAAGTCACGACTGGAATATGGCTTCAGTAGGTTTTCACACATCTGAAAGGCCTCATCCCCAAACATTACAAATGGCATCGGTGGGCCTTGAGTGTTGGGGAGAGGTCGTGGCTGTGGAAAATTAAAATTTTTGCCATAAATACGTCGGCCCATATCCGAGTTTTTGAAAGTCTGTGAATCGTTGCCACAGCCAAAAGCACCAATGTCCACGGCAATGAAGCGACAGTCCGCATCGGCTATTGCCATGAGAACTAATATAGTTGAAGAACTGTGATCCCGTTCTGGCTGCTTGGATAATCCGGATGTGCTTCCCATCCATCGCACCCAAACAGATGAGGAAATCACACACAGTCCAGAATCTATCAGCAATTTCCATCCACATGTCCTCGGTGGGTATGGGTATGAATTCTTCACGGAGAACGTTCCACAAAGCCTGGCAGGTGTCAAAAACTATGGAAATTCCAAGCCAGTACTGGAAGTGGAGAGATGACAAGCTCTCTCCGGTTGCCAGAAATCTGTAATAAAATAAAGAAAAAATAATTTGAAAAAAAAATGCAAAGAATACATGTCAGACCAACAATAATTATGACTGGCATTAGTTTAGAATTATTACTTACCTTAAGGTAACCAGGAGACGTTCCACTGCTGGAATCGCTCTACGGAGCTGGGTGTCCTGTCTCCTGATGACTCCTTGAACACGAGCAAGCAACTCCAAAAAAGAGGCTTGCGACATCCTGGTATGTTCCGGGAATTTTTCCGGGTTGTCATTAACCCCTTAACGACCGCCGATACGCCTTTTAATGGCGGCTGCTAAGGGTACTTAAACCACAGCGCCATTAATTAACGTTGCTGTGGAAAAAGTAAATAGCGCCCCCCAGAGTCCGATTTTCTCCGGGGTCTCGGCTGCCAGGAGTAGCCGAGACCCCAGAGAACATGATTCGGGTTTTTTTTTACCGACCCCGCTTTTGCGATCGCCGGTAATTAACCGTTTACCGGCGATCGCAAAAAAAAACAAAACGCAATTTATTTTTCATTTATCTGTCCTCCGATGTGATCGGACATCAGAGAACAGAGAAATGGGGTCCCATGTAGCCCCCCAATACTTACCTGTCTCCCCCGGTGCTCCTCGTGGCTCCCGATGGGCGCCGCCATCTTTTTCCGGCAAAAAAATGGCGGGTGCATGCGCAGTGCGCCCGCCGGCCGGCACCGCGAGAATCTTTGGGGTCTCGGCTGCCGGGGGTAGCCGAGACCCCAAAGAATATGATCGGGATCGCTTTTACCGACCCCTGTTTTGCGATCGCCGGCTTTAACTGTTTACCGGCAACCGCAAAAAAAAAAAAAAAGTAATGTGTAATTCTCTGTCCTCTGATGTGATCGCACATCAGAGGACAGAGAAATAGGGGGATTTGGGGACCCTGCCATACTTACCGGTGTCCCTGGGTCCTCCTGCTGCTTCTCCTGGCCGCCGGCGTCTTCATGGCAAAAGAAAATGGCAGGCGCATGTGCAGTGCGCCCGCCATCTGTCGCCATCTGCTGGCCGGCAGGAGAAGAGCAGTTGGGGCTAAAATTAGGGTTAGGGATAGGGTTAGGGCTAGGGTTAGGGCTAGCGTTAGGGTTGGGGCTAAATTTAGGGTTAGGGTTGGGGCTAAATTTAGGGTTAGGGCTGGGGCTAAATTTAGGGTTAGGGTTGGGGCTAAATTTAGGGTTAGGCTTCTTTCACACTTACGTCGGTACGGGGCCGTCGCAATGCGTCGGCCCGACATACCGACGCACGTTGTGAAAATTGTGCACAACGTGGGCAGCGGATGTAGTTTTTCAACGCATCCGCTGCCCAATCTATGTCCTGGGGAGGAGGGGCGGAGTTACGGCCACGCATGCGCGGTCAGAAATGGCAGACGCGACGTACAAAAAAATGTTACATTGAACTTTTTTGTGCTGACGGTCCGCCAAAACACAACTGATCCAGTGCACGACGGACGCGACGTGTGGCCATCCGTCGCGATCCGTCGGCAATACAAGTCTATGGGCAAAAAACGCATCCTGCGGGCACATTTGCAGGATCCGTTTTTTGTCGAAAACGACAGATTGCGACGGATGCCAAACGCAAGTGTGAAAGTAGCCTTAGGGTTAGGGTTGGGGCTAAAGTTATGGCTAGGGTTGCGGCTAAAGTAAGGGCTAGGATTGGGATTAGGGTTAGGGTTGGTATTAGGGTTAGGGTTGGCATTAGGGTTACGCTTGGGATTAGGGTTAGGTTTGGGATTAGGGTTAAGGTTGTGATCAGGGGTGTATTTGGATTAGGGTTAAGTTTGAGGTTAGGGTTGAGATTAGGATTAGGGGTGTGTTGGATTTAGTGTTTTTATTAGGGTTATGGTTAGGGTTGACATTAGGGTTGTTTTGGGGTAAGGGTTGTGATTATCGTTAGGGTTAGTGATTAGGATTATGGATCGGGTTGGGATTAGGGTAAGGGGTGTGTTGGGGTTAGGGTTGGAGCTAGAATTGGGGGGTTTCCACTGTTTAGGTACATCAGGGGGTCTCCAAACACGACAGCCAATTTTGCGCTCAAAATGTCAAATGGTGCTCCCTCCCTTCTGAGCTCTGCCGTGCGCCCAAACAGTGGGTTACCCCCATATATGGGGCATCAGCGTACTCGGGATAAATTGGACAACAACTTTTGGGGTCCAATTTCTCCAGTTACCCTTGTGAAAATAAAAAGTTGGGGGCTACAAAATCTTTTTTGTTGAAAAAAAAATGTTTTATTTTCATGACTCTGCATTATAAACTTCTGTGAAGCACTTGGGCATTCAAAGTTCTCACCACACATCTAGATAAGTTCCATGGGGGGTCTAGTTTCCAAAATGGGGTCACTTGTGGAGGGTTTCTACTGTTTAGGTACATCAGGGGCTCTGCAAATGCAACATAACGCCCGCAGACCATTCTATCAAAGTCTGCATTCCAAAACGGCGCTCCTTCCTTCCGAGCTCTGCCGTGCGCCCAAACAGTGGTTTACCCCCACATATGAGGTACCAGCATACTCAGGACAAATTGAACAACAACTTTTGGGGTCCGATTTCTCTTGTTACCCTTGTGAAAATAAAAACTTAAGGGCTAAAAAATCTTTTTGGTGGAAAAAAAATATTTTTTATTTTCACGACTCTGCATTATAATCTTCTGTGAAGCACTTGGGCATTCAAAGTTCTCACCACACATCTAGATAAGTTCCATGGGGGATCTAGTTTCCAAAATGGGGTCACTTGTGGGGGGTTTACCCCCACATATGGGGTATTGACGTACTCAGGAGAAATTGCACAACAACTTTTGTGGTCTAATTTCTCCTGTTACCCTTGTGAAAATAAAAATTTGGGGCAAAAAGATCATTTTTGTAGAAAAAATTTGATTTTTTTATTTTCACAGCTCAACGTTATAAACTTCTGTGAAGCACATGGGGGTTCAAAGTGCTCTCCACACATCTAGATAAGTTCCTTAATGGGTCTAGTTTCCAAAATGGTGTCACTTGTGGGGGGTTTCCACTGTTTAGGCACATCAGGGGCTCTCGAAACGCGACATGGCGTCCAATCTCAATTCCTGCCAATTCTACATTGAAAAAGTAAAACGGCACTCCTTCTCTTCCAAGCTCTGCGGTGCGCCCAAACAGTGGTTTACCCTCACATATGGGGTATCGACGTATTCAGGAGAAATCGCACAACAACTTTTGTGGTCTAATTTCTCCTGTTACCCTTGTGAAAATAAGAATTTGTGGGCGAAAAGATCATTTTTGTGTAAACACATGCGATTTTTTATTTTCACGGCTCTACGTTATAAACTTCTGTGAAGCTCTTGGGGGTTCAAAGTGCTCACCACACATCTAGATAAGTTCCGTAAGGGGTCTAGTTTCCATAATGGTGTCACTTGTGGGGGGTTTTCACTGTTTAGGCACATCAGGGGCTCTCTAAACGTGACATGGCGTCCGATCTCAATTCCAGCCAATTCTGCATTGAAAAAGTCAAACGGCGCTCCTTCACTTCCAAGTTCTGCGGTGCGCCCAAAAAGTGATTTACCCCCCTATATGGGGTATTGGCGTATTCAGGAGAAATTGCATAACAAAATTTATGGTTACATATCTGTTTTTACATTTGTGAAAATAAAAAAAATGGTTCTGAATTAAAATGTTTGCAAAAAAATGTTAAATGTTCATTTTTTCCTTCCACATTGTTTCAGTTCCTGTGCAGCACGTAAAGGGTTAATAAACTTCTTGAATGTGGGTTTGAGAACCTTGAGGGGTGTAGTTTTTAGAATGGTGTCATACTTCGTTATTTTCTATCATATAGACCCCTCAAAATGACTTCAAATGTGATGTGGTCACTAAAAAAAAATGGTGTTGTAAAAATGAGAAATTGCTGGTCAACTTTTAACCCTTATAACTCCCTAACAAAAAAAAAATTTGTTTCCAAAATTGTGCTGATGTAAAGTAGACATGTGGGAAATGTTATTTATTAACTATTTTTCGTGACATATCTCTCTGATTTAAGGGCATAAAAATACAAAGTTTGAAAATTGCTAAATTTTAAAAATTTTCACCATATTTCTTTTTTTTTTTATAAATAATCGCAAGTAATATTGAAGAAATGTTACCACTAACATGAAGTACAATATGTCACAAAAAAACAATCTCAGAATCAGCGGGATCTGTTGAAGCGTTCCAGAGTTATAACCTCATAAAGTGACAGTGGTCAGAATTGTAAAAATTGGCTCGGTCATTAAGTACCAAATTGGCTCTGTCACTAAGGGGTTAATCTCCCCATACAGTGTGTGATATCCACCACGGCTCTCCCGCAGTTCTATAATGGGGTGTTGCCAAAAACGCCTACGCCGTCTACTTCTCCGTCTTTCACAGTTTTGGTGTTGCTCCCAAGCAAACGCACAGGCAATAAAAAGCTTGATGCTTAGATCCAGGTTGAAGTAAAAGCTATCCATGGGAAGATCCATCATGACACAGGATACAGTAGCACACTGTTAAGATTTCAGCAGTCCCAGGGTCTATATATAGATTCCATAATACACACCCTCTCTAGCCCCATTGGCGGTGTCTGGTTATTTAGATTTTTCTCCTGTAAAATTTTCCAACATGCGCACTAAAATGCAATCGCATTAAAAAAGCAGTAAAAAGCATGGAAATGCAGCGTTTTTAAACCACATGTGCCTAAAAACCGCTGCGTTTGTACGTGCTTCTATGCGTTTTTCCGGGACTTGCGTTTGCGGATTATACGCTGCGGATTATAACGCAAATGTGAAAGTAGCCTAAAAGACATAAAAGCATTGAATTCTCGTTTTTTTCTCCATGATTGTACAATAAGTTATACTTACATCCTCAGTCATGTCACTGCTTTTGATGCAGGTGCTGAAACTGAGCCTGCATCTTTCCCCGCACTTGATGGCTGATTAAATCAGCGATCAAGTGCCTCCAACACCCACAGGTGGCGCTGAGACCCAACCCAGGCTGTTAGTCAGAAATGCTGCTGTCAATGACTAACAACAGCATTTAACACGCCTCGTCTCATTTTGTCTTACCGTTGCCGTACGTTCGATTTAGACATGGACCTCCAGAGATTTTTTCGCTTTATTAGATTAAAAGCACATTTCTCTACAAATCCTCCAGCCATAGATACCGTTCCCACCAATGACAACCCCAAGCTACTGTCTTCCTCTAGTTTGGGCCTATGGAACAAAAGTCACTTTAGACCCCCACACTGTTCCCATGCGGTCGAAACATTTGTCAGTTTCATACAAGACTCATCTGCATCCCTCAGAGACAGTATAGAAAGGGGTAACCTTTTCTATCCTCCCAATCTAACCACTGAAGAGAGACACTCCCTTAAAAATCTCCAAGGGGACAAGTCTATTATAATGAAACCGGCCGACCAGGGTGGGGCCTTAGTGATCATGGACAAAACCAAATACATGGCTGAAATCACACGACAACTGAGCGATAGCGCCATCTATCAGGCACTAGACAGGGATCCCTCACATACTATTCGCTACAGTATTGAAACCATACTCCATAGATATACCGAATTGGGCGTTTTAGATCAGAAGACATGCAGTTTCCTTTCAAACCCTAATCCCATCATACCGGTCTTTTACACGCTGCCAAAGATCCACAAGAATCTAGAGAACCCACCAGGGAGGCCCATAGTGGCCTCCACGGACTCGATATTATCCCCTATAGTGAGATATATTGAAAGAATCCTCACTCCTCTCATACAGAAGTCTAGATTATTCCTGTTAGACACGGGCTCTTTCCTGAAACTTATTAGTGAGATCAACATCATCCCTACAGATGCCCTCTTAGTGACCCTCGACGTTAAGGATTTGTATACCTTTATTCCTCACGAGAAGGGTATCCATTCGGTTCGCCATCTACTTGAGGAAAGTGATATGGATACAGATCAGATATCACTATGTATTGACCTCTTAAGGGTCATACTTACGTGTAATTTTTTCCTATTTCAGGACACATTTTACCGACAAAAACGGGGGACCTCTATGGGGTCACACGCAGCACCTCCATATGCAAACGTGTATATGGTTCATTTTGAGGAGAGTATTATATACATGAACAGTTTGTTTAATGAAAACATCATCACATGGAAAAGATACATTGATGATGTATTCTGTGTGTGGCGGGGTTCAGAGGAAACCCTACACGCCTTCCTGTCACTCCTGAACACCTCTTGGCCTGGCATTACTTTTACTATAAACTATGATCTCTGGAGCATGAATTTTCTAGACACATTGGTAGTCAAGGACCCCGGTGGTCTACTGAGTACAGATCTCTACTCCAAAAGCACAGACCGCAACTGTCTCCTGCATTTGCAGAGTCTCCACCCCCCATCAACTAAAAGGTCCATACCCAAGGCACAGTATCAGAGGGTACAACGCATAGTTTCTGACATTAACACCAGGGACCAACGCACACAGGAGATGACACAGAAGTTCCAAGCTAGAGGATATCCTTTACCTATCCTGGAGGAATCAAGGGTTATGACCAACAGACCCAGGGCGGACACAACCCTACGTATCCCGTTTGTACACTCGTTCCACCCCTTTATGTACAAACTTCAAATGCCTTTCCTAATGTTGTGGAGTTCCAACACCCGTTCCTCCCGTGTTTTAAAAGAGCCCCAAGTCTGCGGGATAGTCTTGTCAAAGCCGACATCGGCACCAACACCACCATGAGACAGAGGTTTTTAGGTAAACCCAGGGAAGGCACTTTCCCTTGCTTACATTGTGTGCAATGTAACAATGTTCTTAAGGGTAAAGTGGTCACACATCCATATTCTGGCAAAGAATTCAAAATCAGAGAGTATTTTACGTGTAGTTCCACATATGTCGTCTACATCATCAAATGCCTGTGCGGCCTGCTATATGTGGGGGAAACATCACAATCAATTAGGGATCGTGTGTCTAAACACAAATCTACCATCCGCTGCAATAACCTCCTGTTACCGCTACCCTACCACTTTCATACATTAGGACATAACATCTCCCAATTGAAATTTCAAGTCCTTGAGCAAGTTCCCATACAGCGCAGGGGGGGAAATAGGATACTTATGCTCAACAAACGTAAGGCATACTGGATACCTTGGATACATTGTCACCAAAAGGACTAAATAGGGAATATGAATTATCTGCATTTATCTAAGATTATTGAATGCTCTTTCTAGATACTGATGTACTATTGTTTAAAATGTCTTACATGACATATGTTTGTCAATAATGTGTACTAACATATATCTTTGTCTTCTAGAGTCGTCTGTATTAATGATTGGTTGGCACATCACGAACCACTGTCACCACCGGACTGCTCAGCACTCTCTGTGTATAGATTCTTGTTCAAATCGCCACCATTCACCATGGACACGCTATCTCTCTAGGCATAGGAGTATCTTGCGGCATTCTTAGTATATGTGTCACATTTCCATCCACTTGTACACGACATAGTGCTCAGCACCGCACTCACACTCTTTATTATCAGTGGGTCCGTATAACCCCTTTATTGAATTTCTCCTCACTATTCCCATACACACGCAGTCTGCAGATGGTATAGTCTCCAAAACTTATCCCTCAGTTTTGTCCACCTATCATATAAAGTTGTTTCCTTATCCCCATTTTATTCCTAGGTACGGATACGTCCCATACATAGTAACCCCCCCTTTTCCCCTCCTTCTGGCTCCTCCCACCCTCGGCTCTTCTTTATAGTTCTTTTACTTTATTCAAAATATGCTTTCTCCTTCCTCTCCACCTTGCCACTGCGCCTTGTAGTTGCCCAGGTGCACTACGATATATTTTAAGCCGCCCCTGCATTAGCGTTACTGCCCTGGAACGCACATCATCTCTGTGACCCGCACAGCCATGCGCTTCCGGTCAGGCTGCACCCTATTTCATCACTTCCGGTCGCGGCGTCTCATCTCAGCGCCAACGCTGGGATTTAAGCACGCCACTTTGACATACTCCTCAGACGGGCGGTGGACTCCGCGTCTGAGAGGACTCACGCACCCCAGCGGCTTCCCTTCAGGTAGTGTACCATACACCCATATACCGGACAGGAGGGCATTCTGGCTATATGCGCTGACATTTACTCTATGCGCTGACACATGCTTACTCCTTACTCTCTGTAGCCCGTCTCTAATCGGTCCGTCTGAGGCGATTACCTCAAGCCCAGTATACGCTTCTCTGAGGTATATATATAAGGGGGCTCTACTGCCATGGTAGCTCACCAGCATATGACATTTAAACTAACCTTCCCTCTCCCTCCCATGTCTGTTAATATCATTCCATAGTCTTTGCATTCTCTTCTCATCTACTATTCCATGTCCTCCTAAAGCGGTTATTACCTGTAAGTACCACCTGTTTCATATTAGTACCATCACCTAGTTTATACAAATGGTTATATATCGTTTTTTTCTTCTTATGCCACATTAGGCACCGCGCTTGTATTTGCATCCTAAGTTTAAGGAATATTGCCACACATTAGTTGGCACAGCACGGTATGTGTTCTATTTTTACGTCTAACTATTATTCAGATAACGCACTGAGCGAGGCTATTATGCACGATTTTACTGCGATATCACCACTAAGATGGAAAATATACAAGTTTGGCTCCAATTACGTGTTTGTGACATTTTTGTATATATATTTGTTTTATTCATGTTTTTTTGTCTGTATACCACATTGTATTTTCTTTTCTTTGACGTTGTAGTGACTGATGAAAGCCTGGTTTGGGCTGAAACGTTTCCAGTGCTACCTCTAGTACTAATAAATCTACAATTAAAAATAATTAAGTTGGTGACCAGGACACTGAGGAGAGAGGTCGCATGCTGCTGTGCTCCTGCCGCTAAAATAGCACAAATACAGACTTTTTCCCCACCGAACAAAGTTTTGGAGACATGAGTGGTGAGAGGAACACCCTCGGGAGAAGTGGTGACCGCGTCTAACCCGGAATACAGAGCGCCTGCAGAGTTGTGGCAGCAGCAGGCTCAGCGTACTGGGAGCCGGCAAACATCAGATCTGCACGACTAGTAACTCACCTGCAGTTCAGCTTCTCGGTGAGTTGAAGACAGCGGAGGGGCTGAGGGGAGTGTCTGGAGACTGAACGCTGGGTCCGGATCCCCTGGGGCTGTGAAGGTCTGTGGCGGGAACAGAGCACTGAGAGCAGAGGGACAGCGGCCATCTTGGATGCCCTGGACACGTGGAGGAGGTGGGGAAGCTAGCAGTGTGCTGGAGCCCTGGATTTGATTTCCTGCAGCAGCCGGAGAATCAGGTGTGCTTGGCAGGAGCGGGGGGGGGGGGGGGTCAGCTTCTGTAAACTGCAGAGGGTAAACATCTCCTCCTTCCCCCTGCTATTGTTTGCTTATGTGATACGATCTGATACTTCTGGCCGGGCATACAGATTTAGTGAGCTTGCAGATTACAGCTCTCTGCTGCCACCCTGTGTCCTGTTTATGTATTGTGCTAAATGCACATAAGAAAATACTGTTGAGGGTACAGTGCCCGGAGTGGTGGGACACGACGAGCTCCCCTCTCTGGCTCTCTCTGAAAACACCTATCACGCCAGGCACCCCAAGAAGGGGATAATGAATATAAAATTTGGCACCCCAGAGGCGCATGCGCGAAGCTCGATGACGGCGGTTTGGCGGCACTGAGCTCCGCTCTCCCTTGAGCCCATAACCACCCATATTAGCACGCCGACAGCCATAAAAAGGGCACCGGAGGCCTTCTCACCTGTTCTGGGCACCGATGCACCACCATGCCGAAGAAAGGAGCCCCCACTCAGCCGGTTAGCCGCTCGATAGCAGATCTTCTGACCGATCCTAGCAGCTCCAAAATGGCCACCGCGGCCCCGGCTTCGGATGTTACTAATCCCCTCACCATGCAGCAGGACGCTGCGGGAGACGGCGAGGAGAGGCTGGCGCGGGAGGATGCTGTAGTGCCCACAGCAGCACTTATTAAAACCCTCCAGGAGACATTTAGGCAGGAACTAGCCATAGCCATGAAATCAGTCACAGCACAAATGCAGGAGATACTGCAGCGTACCTCCTCATTAGAGGATAAAATGGACACGGTGGCAGACGCGCTTGAGGAAGACCAGGAGCAAATAAAACAGCAAATGGAGCGCATACATGAGCTGGAAATTAAATGTGAGGACTATGAAAATCGATCACGGAGAAGTAACCTCCGTATAAGGGGTCTCCCTGAATCAGTAGTGACACTGAAAGAGACTGCATCTGCCCTATTCACTGCCCTTCTTCCACAGGCAGACCAGGCCACGCTACACATAGTAACATAGTAACATAGTTAGTAAGGCCGAAAAAAGACATTTGTCCATCCAGTTCAGCCTATATTCCATTATAATAAATACCCAGATCTACGTCCTTCTACAGAACCTGTAGATCTACAGAACCTTCTACAGAACCTGTACAGAACCTGTATCACTAGGATACACAGAGCGCTGGGCAAACCGAGGTCTGATAATGTCCCAAGGGATGTAATCCTGAAGTTACACTACGAAGAGACCAGAGACCTCATTTTAACAGCAGCACGGGACCTCCCAAATCTTCCGGGTGTTCCATGCTCAGTCCGCCTATATGCTGACATTGCTCCCGCCACCCTGAACAGGTGCAGGGAGTTTAGACCACTCACTGCAGCATTGCAAGCTGCTAAAATAAAGTATAGATGGGGCTTCCCATTCGCTCTGTCTTTCTCCCATGACAACAAGCACTTCACATGTCGGTCTCTTGCGGAGGGAAAACGCATGATCGAACAGATGGGCATCAGGATTCCAGATGATCTACAACCACTGCCTCAGAGGAAACCCAGACCAGCTAGGGAGTGGAAAGAGGTCCCAAGAGTGACAAGAAGCCAGCGTGCGAACATCACTTGAAAGATCATTAACAGTGTGGCGGTCTAATTTAACATTATCTAACTTTGCTTCTATTTACGCTCAACACCTATGAGAGTGGATTATCACCCATGAAAGGGTGGTCTTGGTTGCCTGGATGGAGTTGGAGGATTTCACTTTCTCCCAAAGGAATTTATTCACATCCCCTCCTCCCCCCCCCCCTCCCTCCCTCCCCTCTTTTCCCCTCTCCCTATCCTCTTCCCCCCCCCCTTTTTTTTTTTTTTTTTTTCTTCTTTTATATTTATTATTTTCACCTGTCCACAATACAATCTGATATGGGAAGTTGGCGTAAATCTTTTCACGAGGCCCAATAATTTTTCGAAGTTATATTAATACCTTAATATGGGATCTCGTGACCTGCAGCAATATGAAGGGGTTGGGCTTGTTGGGGGGGTTTTTACATGTTGCCCAATTTTGGTGAAGTCTGGTTTTTCCCACATAATATGGGTCACCAGTTCGCCAAGTTGTGTGGGCTTCCAGCCCACTTGCATATATCTGTATGTTTTGTGTTGTCCTGTCTCGTCTTCTTTCCCTCCCCCTCTCTTGTATTTACGTTGTATAGGATCGTAGATCTCTGCTCTGGATGCTTTACCTCTTTACATGGACTCCACGTGGATCGATATCGGAAGATGTGTGGGGTCGGGGGAAAATTTAGGGGTAAGCTATCATATGCAACACTAACCCAATCCATTTATGTGTAGAGTCCTATCCCACAATGTGAGGGGGTTTAATTCCCCCATCAAGCGTAAAAAAGCCTTCCTGGACTATAAAAAACAAAATCCTGATATTCTTTGTCTTCAGGAAACGCATTTCTCCACCTCATCATGTCCAAGGTACTTTGACCAAAACTATTCCCGTGTATTTACATCATCAGGCCCAAACAAGACAAAAGGAGTAGCAATACTCCTCAAAAACAATTTTCCAATACAGATTATGAGTTCTCTTTCAGATGATGAGGGTAGGTTCTTAATTCTATTAGGCACATTACAAGGGCAAAAACTCTGTATAATAAATAGCTATTTCCCGGCCTCCACTCAGGTTCTAGTTTTTAAATCCATTTTAAACAAGCTAGATACCTACTCATTCCAGCACATGATCTGGTGCGGGGATTTCAATTTCACGATAAATCCAACATTAGATAGCAACGCCATAAGACGCACTGACATCACTAAAAATGAGAGGAAAAGAGTTCTCCGATTACTGAAGGACCATCACCTAGCAGACTTATGGAGAGAGATGAATGGCAATAATAGAGGTTATACGTACTACTCCCCCGCTCACAAAACATACTCTAGGATAGATCTTCAGCTGACAAAAACCTCCTCACTTCCCACAGTCCTATACTCACGCCATGTACATTCTGCATGGTCTGATCATGATGCCGTTCTCTCGGTATTCAAATTCAACGTGTCCACCTCTAGCTTATACAGATGGAGACTTAACAAATCACTACTTACTGACCCTGTAATCACAAATACAATTAAGGATGAATTAACCGAATACTTTAAATTTAATAGCTCAGGAGACGTATCCCCTGGAATTGTCTGGATGGCACACAAGAAGTACATAACGGGCTCGCTGATTAAGTTGGCAGCCCAAAAGAAAAAAGCAAGAACAGAACTTCAGACTAGATTAGAAAACAAATTAGCAAAATTAGAGCAGGCCAATCAGATGTCTACTTCCCTCTACCTCTCTAAACAAATTCAGGAAACTAAAATTCAATTAGATGCCGTCCTCACCAATAGGACTGAGAAGGCATTAACTTGGACACAAGCCAAATTTTATAAATTCGCTAATAAGCCGAGTAAACTGTTAGCCCGCAAGTTACGTTCTAGGGAAATGATCAACACTATTTTCTCGATAAAAGATAGCTCGGGAAGGATTTCGTCCCATCCAGACAAAATATATAGGACATTCCATGAATATTACCAAAACCTATACGCCCAGCCAAGACCCCTATCGCCTCACCCGATACAACAATTTTTACAAAACCTTCACCTGCCTAAAATTACAGACGCACTAGCTAAACAACTCCACTCCGAAATATCTATTGAGGAGATTCAATCAGTCATTAAAACACTGAAAAAGGGGAAGGCCCCCGGCCCTGATGGGCTCACGGCCATATATTACCAAAAATTTGCAGAAATTCTCTCACCCCATATCAAAAAATTTGGAGATGCTCTCCTTCACGGCTAAAAAATGCCGCCGGAGTTCCTAGTTTCTCATGTTACGGTTCTACCCAAGCCAAAAAAAGACCATTTATTGACCAAAAACTTTAGGCCTATTTCATTATTAAACTTGGATTTAAAAATATTCACTGCAATTATTACAAGTAGAATAAATCACATACTGCCCTCTCTAATTCACAGAGATCAGGTAGGGTTCATACCGTCTAGACAGGCCCCGGATAATATAAGACGTAATATTAACCTTATTCACACGGCAAATTCTCGCAAGGAACAACTTTTAATATTAGCCTTGGATATTGAGAAGGCATTCGACTCGCTCTCCTGGAATTACCTCTTCCATGTCCTTTCTAAATTTGGTTTCACTCGGGAGTTCGTAGAATGTATTAAATTACTTTATGATTACCCCACAGCATATTTAAAACTCCCAACATTAAAGCCTTCACCCATATCTATCCAACGTGGTACCAGACAGGGATGCCCTCTCTCCCCGGCGCTATTTGCTCTAGCCATGGAGCCTTTGGCAGAAGCCATTAGAACAAATCAGAACATCACTGGGTTGTCTAATCTAGGCGAACAATATAAAGTAAGCTTGTTCGCAGATGACCTCCTGTTGGCTATTACCAACCCTCATATAACGATCCCCAATCTCCTTTCTCTACTCCATACATTTGAAGACATCTCAGGACTTAAAATTAATATAGATAAATCGGAAGCTCTTTTTCTCAATACTAGTAAAGCTGTACAGGATACTATCACTTCCCAATTTAAATTTACAAAGAGGGACAACTACCTAACCTACTTGGGAATAAATATTACAACAAATAGGGCGACCCTTTACAAGTGGAACTACACGCCACTTATACAGAATCTCCACACTGACTTGTCCAGATGGACATCACTGAACCTATCTTGGCTGGGTAGAATCCATACTGAAAAATGGTGACTCTTCCTCGGTTTTTGTACCTTTTTAGATCCCTCCCAATACCGATCTCAGCTAAAACATTTGCAGGCCTCCACGCTACGATCTCTAAATTCGTATGGCAGAACAAAAGGGCCAGAATCCCCCAAAAATTAATGTTCTTCCACAGAAGACATGGTGGAGTTTCGCTCCCAAATCTATCCCTTTACTACAAAGCAGCACAAATAGCACAACTAACGAATATCTGCGCCCAAAATAACAAACCAAGGTGGGTTCACTTGGAGTCACATCTTATTAAGCCGCTTTCATTACCAGGCCTAATGTGGTCTACGGGAAAAATCCCCAAAGAACTTTTTATAACAGCTCCTTATACAGCCCACTCTTTCAGTTTATGGAGAAGAGTTAGATTCAAACACTCGTTGCAATCTGATCCCTCACCTTTGACCTCTATATTAGGTAACCCGATGTTTACACCTGGTCTCGATCCACATTTATATACATGGTGGATATTGAGGGGGATTACCACAATAAAGCACCTATGCAACCCTTTCAATGTCCTGATGGATAGAGCAGAGTTCATAAGGAAGTTTGAACCCCCGATTAGAGAAACAATGCACATCAATCAGGTCTTACATTTTGCAGGTGGTCTAACCCAAGGTAAACGTCCCGTTCCCGTCTCCGGGTATGAACAAAAGTGCCTTTCCGATCCAATGGGAAGAGGGACGATATCTTTGCTTTACTCAATTATAAACCCACCCTATGATCAGGAGAAATTGGGATTCATGAGACGGTGGGAGGAGGAGTTGGGTGTCGAGCTGCCGGTGGAGGCTTGGAGGAGGTGCTGTGACACGCTATCTAAGGGCAGCCACCAATCATCATTAGTAGAAACCTCGATCAAGGTCCTTCATAGGACATATCTTGTGCCCACTAAACTCCATAGCATATTCCCGAATGTCTCAGAATTATGCTTTCGGGGATGTAACTTACCTGGGGATATGAAACATATATGGTGGACGTGCCCAGTGGTGTCCAACTTATGGCAACAGATAAATCTGCTAGTAGACCAATTGGCTGGGAGAAAAACCAATTTGGATGCCTCTGTTTTTCTGCTTGGGGCGAGACACCCGACTCTTCCTAAAAACCTATTTAAGTTGGTTACCTTTCTTTTTATGGCTACTAAAATACACATTGCTTCGAAATGGAGGTCTCCCACATTGTCGCTACGAATGGTCAAGGAAAGGATGACTAACATCATGTTTTATGAACGCATTGAGGCTACTAGAAATGATATGTGGGATCAGTTTTTTTAAGATATGGAGCCCATGGATGGACTTGCAGCCTAATTTACTCCTGAGTCGGACTCTACGTCTGTCCCCATAGTGATTCGATCTGTGGGGACAAAGTTTGTTACAAATTAAAATGTAAATGCAGACCCCCTTACCCTCCATGTTTATTCCTTGTGTTGTCTTTGTAGTGTCCCCCCTTACATGCATGATAGGTATGTGTTCTTTTATTTCTCGTTAATAGACTCCCCTGCGAGGGAGCATACTCACATTTAAACTACGTTTTTTAATTGTTGAATGTTGAAATTTCAATAAAACTTTTTGAAACTAAAAATAATTAAGTTGAGTGCGAGACTTTTTCACATTTTACTATATGGTTTGGGTACCTAGTCTCTGCACCGGACTGTAGCAGTGCACACGGTGTTTATTCCCATATCGTCTGGAAGTGTGTCACAGACCCTGCCCATTAGCAACATTGTCATGTGGTCACAGGGCGCCAATGGGTTGTCAAGACATTCGGGGATCAGCAAAAGACCACTGTACCTGTCATAACGAAACCCCTGTGAATGCAGGCTCGTGGCCAGCATTCATAGATCACATTGTATGATTTTTTAAATACCATATATACTAGAGTATAAGCAGAGTTTTTCAGCACTTTATTTGTGTTGAACAAACCCCCCTCAGCTTATACTCGAGTGAGTATCCCTGAAGACGGAGGGGGAGCGGCAGCGGCGGAGCAACGGGTCTCAGGAGGCAGGAACCGGCTGCTGTGACTAAAGCCTGTGTCCACTGTGCTGGCAGTGAATATTCATTTCTCTGTAATAGTGTGCACAGTGTCAGCAGCCAGCTTCCTGCACTTGTGCCCGCTACTTAAAAGAAATTATAATTCACTTCTCTCCACTCTCATAGACGTGGAGGGCAGTGAATATTCATTCCCTAAAGTAGCTGGCGCACATTATTGCCTGGCAGCTGCAGGTGGTGGCGCCATAACAAGATGCTGTGAGGGAGTGCAGGGACGATAAGTAGGATGTTTTTTAGGTTTTTCTGAAGACAGCGGAGGTATAAAGTTTACCTCTGGTCACTGGTGTCAGCTGATGAGACAACTGCTCCCATCATCCGACACTTGCTGCCGCTAATAACAGTGAGAAGCAGCAGTGGATGGGAGTATTCATATGCCAGTCCTGCACTATAAATAAATAATTTAAAAAAAAAACGGCGTGGGTTTCCTTGTAATTTTGTTAACCAGCCAGGCAAAACTCACAGCTGGGGGCTGCAACCCTCAGTTGTCAGCTTCTGCAAGGCTAGTTATCAAGAATAGAGGGGTCCCCATGCCATAGTTCTTAATTATTTAAATTTAAAAAGAAAAAAAAAGAAAAAAACACGGTGTGAAGTCCACCCATTTTTGACAACCAAACTTTCTAAAGTGGACAGCTGGAGGCTGGTATTCTCAGACTGGTAAGGGGCCATGGATATTGCCCCCCCCCCCCAGCTGCCCAGTAAAGGAGCTTTGCCCGGCTCTTCTTACTTGCCCTGCAGCGGTGGCAAGTAGGGTTCATATTTGAGGGGTTGACGTCACCTTTGTATTGTCAGGTGTCATCAAGCCCACGGCTTATTAATGGAGAGGCGTCTATAAGACACCTATCCACTACTAATCCAATAGTTATATTATAAATAAAGACAAAGCCAGAACAAACTTTTTTAATTGAAAAAATAACATAAGACCTTGTGATCCGGTTGTGGCTGCGCATCTGCATTTCAGAAAAGAGGTACTCAGAGGCAGAGCTGACCATGGATTGTGATGGTTAGACTTACATGCCAGGTATACGTTTGTTTTTATAGTAAAGCATAATATATACTATACACCTAAAAACCCATATACCTGGCAAAAATGGTATTTTGTATGTAAGCATTATTGGTGTGTTCAGTCTGCAGCTAGCTACCTTTAAATACTTTTGTGTATTTTTGTAAATGTATTCACTTGGCTGATGCTACGATTGTAATGTAGAGAATCCCTAATTCTAGATTTGTACCTCATTTTTTAAACCTATCCCAATTCCTTACAAACAAGGGTCTGTACTTTATATAACTTTTTTGTCTCAGATGACTGTTTGCGTTATGTTTTACAATGATGATGTATATATTTTTCTCAAAAAAGAGGAGAAAAAGATTGGACTAAAAAGAAGGCCTGCACAACCATATGAAGTAGAAAAATTACTACAAACCTTTATTTAACACCATAGAAAGCATAAAAACAATTAAAACATAAGCATATATACAAAACACATCCCCATTCCTAGAGAATACAAATATCAATACTCAATTATCATATATGCCAAGTCACTCCATAGAAAAATACACCCACATGAGATAATGCTATCAAATAAATGGTGTCAAAAAATGACAATAATGGCCTGTCCCTCATGTGACCAACTAGCAAAAGAGTCCTGTCCCAGACCGCAATTATTTATACCTATACAATGTCATCATACAACCTGGTAAGTAGTCCAGAAGGTATAGAGGAATGACAACAATATACCGTCATATGTGGTCAAAAAATATTGAGTCCAGGGTGCAAAAAGCCCTTGTTATAGGCAAATATGAAGAGGGAGAGGAGGAAGGGGTTACTGAACCCAGGAGCAGAAAGCAGCATCAGCGCCATAAAAGACCATAATAAGGCCGGAATGGGATGTGGGAGATAAGCCCCACGCGTATCGCTGCCGCAGCAGCTTCGTCAGGGGAAGTGTGCTAATAGTGGAAAACTAAGGTTTAAAAATAGGTACTAATCATATGAAAGACCTACTGCTGTGCTGCTGTAAGGATAGCTGGGCGTGTACACCAGAAGAAGCGCCGGCTGCATAGAGCGGTAACACGGCGGTAGTGTGTGAGATCTCCATGGAGATGGCTGGCACGTGCGCATCTACGACCCATGTATGGGTCATTGTTGTGAATTCCGTTCTGGAGCTCCCTCCTGTGGTTGCTAATGGTATTTTTGTGAGTTCTGCCCTTGGGCTCCCTCTGGTGGTTTCGAGTGGAACTGCTGCTCCTTTAGGTAGCTGTAGCAGCTGCCTTCACTAATCGCCTTGCCTGGGTTTGTTATTTAAACCTGCTCTGGGCTTTAGTTCATGCCTGCTGTCAATGTTCTTGGTTGGATTTGGTTCTCTCCTTGGAATTCTCATATGGCCAGTCCTTGTCTGCAAAAGATAAGTTTTTGCTAGTTTTTGTTTGTCCATTTGTTTGGACTCTATTGCTTTGCAAATATGTCTCTTTTTGTCCAGCTTGTCAGTATGTCTTATTCAGGCTAGCTGGAAGCTCTGGGAAAGCAGATTTGCCCCTCCACACCGTGAGTCGGTGTGGAGTTAATTTTTGTAAACTCTGCGTGGATTTTGTAGTTTTTAATACTGACCGCACAGGATCCTTTTCTCTCTGTCTATCTAGTTTAGTATTGGCCTCCTTTGCTGAATTCTGATTTCATTTCTGTGTACGTCATTTCCCTCTCCATTCACAGTCAATATTTGTGGGGGGCTATCTTTCCTTTTGGGGGTTTTCTCTGAGGCAAGATAGCTTTCTATTTCCTTCTTTAGGGGTAGTTATTTCTTAGGCTGTGAAGAGGTGTCTAGGGAGAGTCAGGAACATCCCACGGCTATTTCTAGTGTTGTTGTTAGGATTAGGGACTGCGGTCAGTAGAGATACCACCTTCTCAGAGCTCGCTCCATGTTGCGTTTTAACCACCAGGTCATATCAGTGTGGCCTCAACCACCAGGTCATAACAGGTCATGTTGCGCATGCGCCGATGGCAAGAAAAGACGACGGAGGAATGCACAAGGAAAAAAGCACCATTAGGTGCAGCGGCGGTAATGAAGAAGAGAGCGCTATAGAATAAATGGCAGACAAGGATAGCGCATAGATAAATACCAGCAAAGGCTGACCATGAAGTGGGGAACCTGAATATACGGCAGATAAAGAGGGCATATAGATGAATGGCAGCAAAAGGCTGACTATAAGTAAGGGAATCCGCCCTTTTCTCACCATGGAGACAACAAAAACTCTCTCTGTAGCCCTAATCCACTCCCGTCTGGACTACTGTAACGCTCTATTAATTGGCCTCCCCCTCTCCAGTCTATCCTTAATGCGGCAGCCAGGGTTTTCCACCTGGCTAATCGTCCGCTCTTCGCCAGTCGTTACACTGGCTGCCCATTCATTACAGGATACAATTCAAAGTACTTGTTCTCACCCACAAAGCTCTTCACAGTGCGGCACCCCCTTACATCTCCTCCCTCATTTCTATCGGCCTAGCCGACCACTGCGCTCTGCAAACGACTTTCGACTAACCTCTGCACTAATCCGTACCTCCCACTCCCGACTCCAAGACTTCTCCCATACTGCGCCAATCCTCTGGAATGCTCTACCCCAAGATATTAGGACCATCCACAACTTGCATAGTTTTAGGCGCTCGCTCAAAACTCACTTGTTCACAGCGGCCTATCACGTTCCCTAATCAAACTCATTTTATGTTTGTGTGTGTGTGTAGTCCATTCAGTATCTCCATCTATCCCCCACCCCCTGAAGATGGCTGGACCATCATTGTAAATACATCATTGTAAATACACACCTGTACTTTGTATCTCCCCCACCTCATTGTAGATTGTAAGCTCTCACGAGCAGGGTCGTCTTATTTTGTCTTATTTTACTTTATTACTGTATTGTTAACATTGTTACCTATGACTGTTGTGTTTGAAACTGTTAAACTGTAAAGCGCTGCGGAATATGTTGGCGCTATATAAATAAAGATTATTATTATTATTATTATTAAGGGACCTGAAGGGAAAAAGTGGTGTAATTATTGCATATGCATAAAATACATTAATTGTAACCGTATATGGCAGTCCATAAGCATGTAGATATAATTAAATAATAAAGTTGTTTACTAGATAGTAACTCATTTGACCACATAACATCTTTCTCACTTATTCCTTTTCCAACAGTGTGACAACCTTTTTAGATTTGAAAGTACTTGTGCAAGATAATCGTTTGGTGACAGATCTCTTTCGTAAATCGACTGCAACTAATGCACTTCTGGATTTCTCTAGTTTCCACCCCTGGCACACTAAGGTGGGTGTACCCACGGGACAGTTTTTACGTGTCAGACGTAACTGTACTCTTGACCGCGATTTTTCGATACAGGCTCGGGAGCATACAGATCGCTTTAGACAAAGGGGTTATCCCAAACATGTGATCTCTTCAGCCTTCCAACGGGCCAGGCAACATGATCAAAGGTCGCTTCTAGTACCCAAGGGACATCGCCAGGAGACAGGAACAAGATTTATCACAGACTATAACAGTAGCTGGAAATAGGTTAGTGACATTGTCTCCAAACATTGGCGGATCCTACAGGCTGATGTCCAAATAATGGAAGTTGTTTGTGATAGACCATTACTAACAGTAAGAAGGACACCAAACCTTAGGGATTTACTAACTAAAAGCCACTTCTCGAGACCAACTGTCAGGCTTAACCCTAGAACGCATACCCATAGAAATCTACACATTCACGCACCTGGGGCCTTTTAGGCCTGTTTACAATTATCATGGAATAACTCAAATAAAAATACTTTTCAAAGTTTATTGCAAAGTAAGGATGCATTCCCACTAGCGCAGGGGTCCGCCAGGATGGGATTCCGTAATGGATCTGACCTCCTGGTGACCCCAGCTAAGGCTGGCGGACGCATACCTGGGGCCTTGCAGGCCTGCCAGGTTACTTGTTTTCTATTTTCTGTAAAATTACTTTAGTTAGAATTTTGAAAGCCAGGAGGAACCCAGTAAACTTAAAATATAACTTTTAATGATCTCTTCTAAAAGACTCCATACCATACCATAGTCCACACCAAAAGTCAGGTGCACTGGACACATAGTAGCCACCTGCTAATGCAGGGGCTATACACCTCTTAATAACACACAGTATTAGAGGTATACCCCCGAATTCTTTTTGTTCCCCTGAGGAGTCTCCCCTATGGGAGAGGAAATGCGTAGGGATGTCTATCTCTGTTTATGGTGGGTACAAGATTTAGTCTGACTTGGGTACTGTCCTTGTCAGGACGGGAGCAGTACAGGGGCACGACCGGGTAGTATAGTTACTTTGCATACTCATATTACTTTATTCCCCGTGCTTGCATATGTACATGAGGATGCTCCTGAACAAGCGATTGATGTGGTGAGATCAAACCATTTTTTAATTGAGCACTGGTTGTTTTGAGCACTATATGCACTTTGTTTTGTTTTGTCCATTAGAAAGTCTTTTAGAAGAGATCATTAAAAGTTATATTTTAAGTTTACTGGGTTCCTCCTGGCTTTATATATGTACTTCTATTAGAGGACCATCTAGGGGTTCCAAATACATGGTTACACCCTAGTAATTAGCTTTTGTGGTTAGAATTTTGAAACTCTAGGTATTCCTCAGGTATATAGTTGTTAGTAATTTCCATTTGTTCATATATTTTTATGTTATAGGCATTTCGGTATAACAACCTTTTTTTGGGACTACCCCATATTCACGCACCTGGGGCCTTTTAGGCCTGTGTGCAAATAACACGGAATAACTCAAATAAAAATACTTTTCAAAATTTATTTTACAATTGCAAGGTAAGGATGCATTCCAACTAGCGCTGGGGTCCACCAGGAGGGGATCCGTAATTGATCTGACCTCCTGGTGACCCCAGCTAAGGCTGGCGAAATCCCGCCTTTCCTGCAGCCTTAGCTAGAGTTACCAGGTCAGATCCATTATGGATCCTCTTCTGGCAAACCCCAGCGCTACTGGGAACACAGCCTAAGATGTGTATATTTCAAAACATAATAATGTGCATAAAACAACAAAAAAGTAAGTAAACGGGCACGCCAAATATAGGCATTCTATATGCAATTTTGTTATGAAAACATTTTTTGGTTGTAGCAAACTTGGTGCAGGAATATTTATTTGTAACTTTGCATAATCCCCCGACAATTCTCGCATATTATTTTTTCGGCTAAATGTTCCTTCCATACATTTTGTCCGCAAGTAGAAGAGAAACGCTCCGATTTTCTTTCCTTCTTTGCTGGACAAATATAGCAGCACTTTCTTTATATATGTCACCTTATATAGATGAAATAATACCCCCTAGTTGAAAGGGAAGAGCATCCATATATGCTTAGGGCATAAGAGATCATAGGCGCAAAGAACCATAAGCCCCCTATTGGAAAAGCTAGAGCAAAGAAAACCTTGTAAAAAGGATGTCCGTATCAAATCTACTAATTGGTTTGGAAGTAAAGTGCCCAGCAGATAACAAGGAAAAACAGCCTATAGTTACAGAGGGGGGGCAATATAATGCCCAGCATACTCATCTGAGGCGGGGAGAAAAAAGGCAGGCTGGAACCCAAAAATATATCGACTACACAAAGTCAAATAGAAGCCAGTGCCTAAATGTGAACGGCATAAGGCAGGGTAGGGTAGGGTGTGTGAGCCCCACCGTATCGCCGCCACAGCGGCTTCGTCAGGGGAAGTGGGTGCTGTAGTCAATAACTCACATTTAAATAAGAAGCCCAATCAATTGGAGTGTGTGCAGCCGTGCCGTCCAAAGGATGGGGGGCGGAAACAGGAAGTCGCACATTGGCAGGGAATGGAGAGAGGCAGGATGGGAATAACAAAAGATCTCCATGGAGACGGGCGGCGCCTGCGCAGACGTGGTTCAAATAATGAGCCGCGCTGTGCAAACGTCCAGAGGGGGGCGATAAAGAGCACAAGCAACAGAGGCGCAGAGGGTGAATGACACATAGCAGAATAGCCTGCAAAAAGAACTAATGGTATGCATGGACCTGTATTGAAGGAATGTGCATAGTTAGTGTGAAAATGCAGCAATGACTATATATATACTAGCTATTGAACCCGTTCTACGCCCGGGTGGCGAGCATTTATATTGGTATATGGTCTCCATCCTGGTATGTGCTGCTCCATCCTAGATAACTTGGAGAAGATCTGCATGGAGGAGTGGGCCAAGATAACTACAGAGACCTGTGCCGGCCTGATCAGGTCTTATAAAAGACGATTATTAGCTGTAATTGCAAACAAAGGTTATTCCACAAAATATTAAACCTAGGGGTTGAATAATAATTGACCCACACTTTTATGTTTAAAATTTATAAAAATTTAACTGTGCAACAAAACTTTTCGGTTTGTAAGATTTATGCATCTGTTAATAAATCCTGCTCTTGTTTGAAGTTTGAAGGCTCTAACTTATTTGCATCTTATTAAACCTGCTAAATCTACAGGGGGTTGTATACTACTTGTAGGCATTGTATATATATATTTTCACTTTTTTCATATTTTCATTTTTTCATTAATATATATATATTTTTTATTCATTTTCCACTTTTTCATTTTTCCTAGCCCCGTATTTGGATTGGATCCGTCGGCTTTTGTTTTCATAAGCCGAGGGCTGGGTGTCTCTTCTCCTGTACATGACCTGGTGGAAGCTTGGATTTTTGGATAGCCACAATACATGCAGATCTTTTTCTTACTTTCGACTCTGCAAAAACTCTTACTGTTTCACTTATTCATTCTTGTCTGGACTATTGTAATTCTCTACTAATCGGCCTCCCTCTTACCAAACTCTCCCCGCTCCAATCTGTCCTGAATGCTGCTGCCAGGATCATATTCCTCACCAACCGTTACACCGATGCCTCTACCCTGTGCCAGTCATTACACTGGCTACCCATCCACTCCAGAATCCAGTACAAAACTACTACCCTCATCCACAAAGCACTCCATGGCTCAGCACCACCCTACATCTCCTCTCTGGTCTCAGTCTACCACCCTACCCGTGCCCTCCGCTCCACTAATGACCTCAGGTTAGCATCCTCAATAATCAGAACCTCCCACTCCCGTCTCCAAGACTTTACACGTGCTGCGCCGATTCTCTGGAATGCACTACCTAGGTTAATACGATTAATCCCCAATCCCCACAGTTTTAAGCGTGCCCTAAAAACTCATTTGTTCAGACTGGCCTACCGCCTCAATGTATTAACCTAACGATCCCTGTGTGGCCTATTTAGGAAAAAAAAACCTATTGTTTTTATTTATTTATTTTAAATAGGCAATCAGGTTCCTCGCATCATGTTCTCATTCACTTTATGCAGTTAATAGCCCTCTGTGTCTGTACTGCTACATACTTAGGCAGTTAACTGGTTCATGCAGCTTTACGTGAACACCCGAGCCTTACACTATGGCCGGTCCGAATAACTAAAGCAATTGTTACCATCCACCTCTCGTGTCTCCCCTTTTCCTCATAGTTTGTAAGCTTGCGAGCAGGTCCCTCATTCCTCCTGGTATCTGTTTTGAACTGTATTTCTGTTATGCTGTAATGTCTATTGTCTGTACAAGTCCCCTCTATAATTTGTAAAGCGCTGCGGAATATGTTGGCGCTATATAAATAAAAATTATTATTATTATTATTATTATTATTAATATATGAAGATTATGGAATATAATTTAGGACATGGCTATTGGACACGTATGGAAGGTGCGACGTGTGGAATCCAATGGAGCATTAGTGGAGGATGGCCTTTCGCCTGATGGATGAGGATTATCTTGTATGCATTATGTTTGCATTCTTGGACTCTCAGACTTAAATCAGTGGGACTTTCATTATGGAGGTCATTTAGATCTGAGGACTTTGACACATGACTATTGGACTTTTTACTGTTCATGCCATCCCACTTTGCATGTGTGCTGCAGTTTGTTATTGGGATGGTCTCTTCATCTGACATTTAAATGTGGGCCATTTTCTCTCTTTTTTTTTTTTCTTTTTTATATTTCCATACCTATTGGCACACATTTTCCATTGCAGCATATAGATTAATTATGCGTGCTGTATTGAGTGGTAGTGATGGCATATGTGTATATACAGTTAGGTCCATATACATTTGGACAGAGGCAACATTATTCTAATTTTGGTGATAGACATTACCACAATGAATTTTAAAGAAAACTATTCAGATGCAGTTGAAGTTCAGACTTTCAGCTTTCATTTGAGGGTAACCACATTAAAATTGGATGAAGGGTTTAGGAGTTTCAGCTCCTTAACATGTGCTACCCTGTTTTTAAAGGGACCAAAAGTAATTGGACAGATTTAGTAATTTTAAATAAAATGTTAATTTTTAGTACTTGGTTGAAAACCCTTTGTTGGCAATGATTGCCTGAAGTCTTGAACTCATGGACATCACCAAACGCTGTGTTTCCTCCTTTTTGATGCTCTGCCAGGCCTACACTGTGGTGGCTTTCAGTTGCTGTTTGTTTGCGGGCCTTTCTGTCTGAAGATTAGTCTTTAACAAGTGAAATGCATGCTCAATTGGGTTGAGATCAGGTGACTGACTTGGCCATTCAAGAATATTCCACTTCTTTGCTTTAATAAACTCCTGGGTTGCTTTGGCTTTATGTTTTGGGTCATTGTCCATCTGTAGTATTAAACGATGACCAATCAGTTTGGCTGCATTTGGCTGGATCTGAGCACACAGTATGTCTCTGAATACCTCAGAATTCATTCCACTGCATCTATCCTGTGTCATATCATCAATAAACAATAGTGACCAAGTGCCACTGGCAGACATGAATGCCCAAGCCATCACACTGCCTCCGCCATGTTTTACAGATGATGTGGTATGCTTTGGATCATGAGCTGTACCATGTCTTCGCCATACTTTTTCCTTTCCATCATTCTGGTAGAGGTTGATCTTGGTTTCATCTGTCCAAAGAATGTTATTCCAGAACTGTGCTGGCTTTTTTAGATGTTTTTTAGCAAAGTCCAGTCTAGCCGTTTTATTCTTGATGCTTACGAGTGGCTCGCACCGTGCACTGAACCCTCTGTATTTACTTTCATGCAGTCTTCTCTTTATGGTAGATTTGGACATTGATATGCCTACCTCCTGGAGAGTGTTGTTCACTTGGTTGGCTGTTGTGAAGGGGTTTCTCTTCACCATGGAGATTATTCTGCGATCATTCACCACTGTTGTCTTCCGTGGGCGCCCAGGTCTTTTTGCATCGATAAGTTCACCAGTGCTTTCTTTCTTTCTCAGGATGTACAAAAATGTAGATTTTGCCACTCCTAATATTGTAGCAATTTCTCGGATGGGTTTTTTCAGTTTTTCGCAGCTTAAGAATGGCTTCTTTCACCTGCATGGAGAGCTCCTTTGACCGCTTGTTTACTTCACAGCAAAACCTTCCAAATGCAAGCACCACACCTCAAATCAACTCCAGGCCTTTTATCTGCTTAATTTAGAATGACATAACGAAGGGATTGCCCACACCTGTCCATGAAATAGCCTTGGAGCCAATTGTCCAATTACTTTTGGTCCCTTTAAAAACAGGGTGGCACATGTTAAGGAGCTGAAACTCCTAAACCCTTCATCCAATTTTAATGTGGATACCCTTAAATGAAAGCTGGAAGTCTGAACATCAACTGCATCTGAATTGTTTTGTTTAAAATTCATTGTGGTAATGAATATAGCCAAAATTAGAAAAATGTTGTCTCTGTCCAAATATATATGAACCTAACTGTATATATATATATATATATATATATATATAGTCATTGCTGCATTTTCACACTAACTATGCACATTCCTTCAATACAGGTCCATGCATACCATTTGTGCCTGTTAGTTCTTTTTGCAGGCTATTCTGCTATGTGTCATTCACCTTCTGCGCCTCTGTTGCTTGTGCTCTTTATCACCCCCTCTGGACGTTTGCGCAGCGCGGCTCATTATTTGAACCACGTCTGCGCAGGCGACGCCCGTCTCCATGGAGATCTTTTGTTATTCCCATCCTGCCTCTCTCCATTCCCTGCCAATGTGCGACTTCCTGTTTCCGCCCCCCATCCTTTGGACGGCACGGCTGCACACACTCCAATTGATTGGGCTTCTTATTTAAATGTGAGTTATTGACTACAGCACCCACTTCCCCTGATGAAGCCGCTGTGGCGGCAATACGCGTGGGGCTCACACACCCTACCCTACCCTGCCTTATGCCGTTCACATTTAGGCACTGGCTTCTATTTGACTTTGTGTAGTCGATATATTTTTGGGTTCCAGAATGCCTTTTTTCTCCCCGCCTCAGATGAGTATGCTGGTCATTATATTGCCCCCCCTCTGTAACTATAGGCTGTTTTTCCTTGTTATCTGCTGGGCACTTTACTTCCAAACCAATTAGTAGATTTGATACGGACATCCTTTTTACAAGGTTTTCTTTGCTCTAGCTTTTCCAATAGGGGCTTATGGTTCTTTGCTCCTATGATCTCTTATGCCCTAAGCATATATGGATGCGTTTTCCTTTCAACTAGGGGGTATTATTTCATCTATATAAGGTGACATATATTATGCTGACCCATTGTATTATGTTTCATGTCGACTTCATATTTATTTGTAGGGCATTTGAATAGGGGTGTTTTTGTACACTATTGGTACATTTTAAATGTTTTTATATGTTTTGCTGTGATGTTCAATAAACATTGTGTTATTTTTCTACTTTCTATGGTTGTGCGGGCCTGTTTCATAGTCCATTCTGTTTTCTTTTTTTGGTTAGCTATTGAGGGCTGACACATCAAGGATATTGGAAAAAAGGGCAACAGGCCAACGTTTAGTCTGCCTTTTGCACGAATACTCTCCAATCATTTCGTCCATCTTGTCGACACCTCCTTTTGTCTTATTATAATGCAGTATGATTTCAGTTTTTTTTTCCTGTCATTGGTGTCAATACTTCCATCATGATGCATTGTACTCAGTAATATCACAGATTTTTCTTTCTTGGCTTTATAAGACACCATTGTTGCTTGATTGCAGAAACCGAATACACTCTCGTAGATTGTTCGCTGTGCATTGTGCTTCATGATTGGAGGAATTTCGCGGCGGTTTGGCCTCATAGTACCAACAAGTGTAAGTTGCTTTTGAAGCAAAAAGTTGGCCAGTTCAAAATTGGTAAAGTAATTATCCATTGTAATATTTTTTCCTGAATTGAAAATTGGTAGAGCAAGTGTTTTTAGAGTGTTTAGAGAGTTTTTAGCAAGTGTTTTAGAGTCATAAACGTTCTTCCACAGCAACAATACAGACAAAAAGACTGAGTATCACATGTAAACCTAGTACAGGCCTAAAAGGCCCCAGGTGCGTGAATATGGGGTAGTCCCAAAATAAAGGTTGTTATACCGAAATGTCTGTAACATAAAAATATATGAATAACTGGTAATTACTAACAACTATATACCTGAGGATTACCTAGATTTTCAAAATTCTAACTAAAGTACTTTTACAGAAAATAGAAAACAAGTAACCTGGCAGGCCTGCGAGGCCCCAGGTATGCGTTCTAGGGTTAACAGAGGAATCATTTTAAAGGGATCATTTCCATGTGGGGACTGTAGCATCTGTCCTCACATGATTCCGACGTGGGACATTTTTGAACATCCAACCAGACTGAGTAGACACCCATTGAGGGCCTATATCAACTGCAAATCCAAGGATGTAATTTATGCCCTCATTTGCCCCTGTGACATGGTATATGTTGGGCAGACCTCTCAGGAGTTGAGAAAGAGAGCCCAAAAACATATACAGTATCTACTATACATCTAGCCACTTTGGATTTGAAAAAAGGAAAAACCCTCACCCCAGTAGCCTCACATTTTTTATCAGTACATGGGGGCTCTTCGGCGAGACTTAGACTTGTGGGCTTACAAAAACTAGCCCCTAATGAAAGGGGGGGTAACAGACGTAAACTCCTCTTGCAAATCGAATCTAGATGGATTTTCCAACTCCACTCAGTCACGCCCTTGGGATTAAATGAGGAGCTTCTTTTCACGGGCTTTCTGGGTTAACCTACTATATGTCTGTAAGAAAAATATAAAAAAAAATGTAAGCAATTCCTTTTTCTGCCTAACATCTATTACGTCCATTGGACTATTATCTGGATGTTACGGGATACAGGCAGGATCGTGGGAGCTGTTGGTGACCTTATGGGGATTTTCTGGATCAAACAAAGGGGATGGACGCACACTAAGAATACAAATTAAGGAACACACCGGTGACCGTCAAGGGGATACATGCACTCCTTATTGCGTCTGAAGATTACACTCTCTGGAACTCTATGTTGAACAACAGGAATGGACATAACGGAGGATATTGTTGGTTATTGGGAGGACATCCTTTATTATACTGGAGGGACTATACATACATTCTACCATGGATTATGTATTATCATTCGGACAATAAAGGGGGGAAAAAAAAGTTTTTCTGATAACGATTTATGAATTTGCACAATCTTCGTCTACGCATGAGTATATGTGTATATGTTTTTCTAACTTTACTTATATTCACTGTGGTGGCAATGGATTTAACAATAAAAAACACCTAGCATCATATGGGGTTTTTGCCTATTTTGCTTAATAGTGGCCATGTGGTCAAATTAGTTACTATCTAGTAAACAACTTTGTTATTTAATTATATGTACATGCTTATGGACTGCCATGTACGGTTACAATCAATGTATTTTATGCATATGCAATAATTACACCACTTTTTCCCTTCAGGTCCCTTACTTATAGTCAGCCTTTTGCTGCCATTCATCTATATGCCCTCTTTATCTGCCGTATATTCAGGTTCCCCACTTCATGGTGAGCCTTTGCTGGTATTTATCTATGCGCTTTCCTTATCTGCCATTTATTCTATAGCGCTCTCTTCTTCATTATCGCTGCTGCACCTAATGGTGCTTTTTTCCTTGTGCATTCCTCAGTCCTCTTTTCTTGCCATCGGCGCATGCGCAACATGACCCATACATGGGTGTAGATGCGCACGCCCCGGCCATCTCCATGGAGACCTCACACACTTCCGCCAAGTTACCGCTCTATGTAGCCGGCGCTTCTTCTGGCGTACACGCCCCGTTATCCTTACGGCAGCACAGCGGTAAGTCTTTCATCTGATTAGTACCTATTTTTAAACCTTAGTTTTCCACTATTAGCACACTTCCCCTGACGAAGTTGCTGCGGCAGCGATACGCGTGGGGCTCGTCTCCCACATCATATTCCGGCCTTATTATGGTCTTTTATGGCACTGATGCAGTTTTCTGCTCCTGGGTTCAGTAACCCCTTCCTCCTCTCCCTCTTCATATTTGCCTATAACAAGGGCTTTTTGCACCCTGGACTCAATATTTTTTGACCACATATGACGGTATATTGTTGCCATTCCTCTATACCTTTTGGACTACTTACCAGGTTGTTTGATGACATTGTATAGGTATAAATAATTGCTGTCTGGGACAGGACTCTTTTGCTAGTTGGTCACATGAGGGACAGGTGCCATCATTGTCATTTTTTGACACCATTTATTTGATAGCATTATCTCATGTGGGTGTATTTTCTATGGAGTGACTTGGCACATATGATAATCGAGTATTGATATTTGTATTCTCTAGGAATGGGGATGTGTTTTGTATATACGCTTATGTTTTAATTGTTTTTATGCTTTCTATGGAGGTAAATAAAGGTTTGTAGTAATTTTTCTATTTCATGTGGTTGTGCAGGCCTTCTTTTTAGTCCCATCTTTTTCTCCTCTTTTTTGGTCATTATATATGTGGACTAAGCTTTGCACCCCTTATATTATATAATGTAACCACAGTGCACCCTTTTATATATATATATGGGATATATTTTTCTCTTCACTGTGCCCATTCAAGTCTATGGTTACAAAAAATTAATCAGATGCTACATCCAATTTTACTGATACATTGCAATCCTGTAACATAGGAAACTGAGTTATCCCCATCATAGCTGTGTCCCATGAGTTATCCTCATCATAGCTGTTTCCCATGAGTTACTCCATCATAGCTCTGACCAATGAGAGTTCTCCCCATCATATTTGTGTCCCATGAGTTACCCCCATCATAGCACTGACCAATGAGTTATCCCCATCATAGCTGTGTCCCATGAGAGTTATCCCCATCATAGCTGTGCTCAAGGATATGGTCTCCATAATACCTCCCCAGGTAATCGCTCACATGTTTCTCCCGAGCGGTGGTTTGTCGGTGGCGCTCGTCCCCCTTCCCACTCCCACATCCCTTACTTAACCCAATAGGAAGTCCCCTACTATTAGGTCCAGGCAGGCCCGTGTGCGGTGCTTGTGATTGGCTAAGCATTTCGGGAGGAGGCATGGTCTGTTGGGGAAGACATGCCATTTTACCAGCTTAGTGCAGTGGAGGCAGAGTTTTGTAGGTGTGTGCCAGAGATAATAAGTTGGCAATTAGTGCTGCCTCCTGTGCTAGAAGGATGCAGGACTGTGCCTGCCTACAGAGCCAACGCTCTGCCAGCCTTCATTGTGTGTCTGTATGCTTGTGCCAAGCCTGCCATTGCCATTATTGATCCTTGTTCTGGATACTTCTGTGCTGTTCTTGTATGTGCTTGTGATGGCACCGACAACATCCTTGTGTTTGGAAATTTTTATTACTATTTATCTAAATTAAATTGTCCACTATTGTACTCAGTTTTACAGGATAGATAAACATCAGTATGAAAGAATTATGTCTACCGATTAAAATTTACTATGGGGGGGTGCCGTTTTGCAGATCGCCTCAGACAGCAGAGAGGCTAGGTTCAGCCCTATAAGAGGGGGATTCCTCTTACAACTCTTTAACCCCTTCACCCCCGAGCTTCATGACCAGGCCAAATTTCACAATTCTGATCAGTGTCACTTTATGTGGTCATAAGTCTGAAATGCTTCAACAGATCCCAGTGATTCTGAGACTGTTTTCTCGTGACCTATTGTACGCAGGGTCGGACTTGCCTGGCGGGGTGTAGGGGGATTCCCTGGTGGGCCCTTGTCTCTGGGGGCAGGAGAGCAGGAAAAAAAGAAAAAAAAAAAGTCTGCGTTTTTTTTCGGGGCGTGGGCACTCTAAAAGCGCAGATAAAGTGCAGGGCGCAAGCACGCAGCGATCATTACCTGAACCGCTGCGGCGCGCGCCCCTATCCTCTCTGTCGACAGGTGTGCGCCCATCGTCACCGGCGTATGACGTCAGTGTCATGCGCCACATGCGACAGATGCACATTAGCCACCAGCCTTTGCTAGGTCGATGGCCATTTTACTATGTGCGCGCCGACCTGCAGAGGAGGACGCCGCCGCCTCCGGGAGCACAGGAAGGTAAGAGGAATCTTCTGTTTGTATGTCTGTCTCTGTGGCTGTGGCTGTCTCTGTGGCTGTCTATGTGACTGTCACTGTCTCTAGCTGTCTCTGTGGCTGCCTGTGTCTGGCTGTCTCTCTCTGTGCCTGTCTCTGTGGCTGGCTGTCTCTGTGGCTGCCTGTGTCTGGCTGTCTCTCTCTGTGCCTGTCTCTGTGGCTGGCTGTCTTTGTGGCCGGCTGTCTCTCCCTGTGGCTGTCTCTCTGTGGCTGTCTGTCTCTGACTGTGTCTCTGTGGCTGTCATTCGTGTGGCTGTCTCTCTGTGTGGCTGTCACTGTGGCTGTCGTGGTCTCTGGCTGTCACTGTCTCTGAAGCTGTCTCTGTCTGTGGCTGTCTCTGACACTGTGGCTACCTGTGTCTGGCTGTCTCTTTCTCTGTGGCTGTCTCTCGCTGTGGCTGTCTCTGTGTGTCTCTGTGGCTGTGTGTCTCGGCATGGCTGTGTGTCTCTGGCTGGCTGTGTGTCTCTGGCCATCTCTGTGGCTGTCTGTCTTTCTGTCTCTCTGTCTAGCTGTGTCTCTGTCTCCAGGAAAGAAGGACTCGGATGGATATCAGGGGGGGCGGCAGGATGGATATATGGGGGCAAGAAAAAAAGGACCCGGATGGATATAAGGGGGGGGGGGGGGGCGGCAGGATGGATATATGGGGGCATGAAAAAAGGACCAGGATGGATATAAGGTGGGCAGCAGGATGGATATATGGGTGCAGGACAAAGGACTAGGATGGATATAAGGTGGGCGGCAGGATGGATATATGGGTGCAGGACAAAGGACTAGGATGGATACATATGAGGGGCCAGGATGGATATATGGGTGCAGGACAAAGGACCCGGATGGATATAAAGGGGGCGGCAGGATGGATACAGTGGGGCAAAAAAGTATTTAGTCAGTCAGCAATAGTGCAAGTTCCACCACTTAAAAAGATGAGAGGCGTCTGTAATTTACATCATAGGTAGACCTCAACTATGGGAGACAAACTGAGAGAAAAAAATCCAGAAAATCACATTGTCTGTTTTTTTATCATTTTTTTTGCATATTATGGTGGAAAATAAGTATTTGGTCAGAAACAAACAATCAAGATTTCTGTCTCTCACAGACCTGTAACTTCTTCTTTAAGAGTCTCCTCTTTCCTCCACTCATTACCTGTAGTAATGGCACCTGTTTAAACTTGTTATCAGTATAAAAAGACACCTGTGCACACCCTCAAACAGTCTGACTCCAAACTCCACTATGGTGAAGACCAAAGAGCTGTCAAAGGACACCAGAAACAAAATTGTAGCCCTGCACCAGGCTGGGAAGACTGAATCTGCAATAGCCAACCAGCTTGGAGTGAAGAAATCAACAGTGGGAGCAATAATTAGAAAATGGAAGACATACAAGACCACTGATAATCTCCCTCGATCTGGGGCTCCACGCAAAATCCCACCCCGTGGGGTCAGAATGATCACAAGAACGGTGAACAAAAATCCCAGAACCACACGGGGGGACCTAGTGAATGAACTGCAGAGAGCTGGGACCAATGTAACAAGGCCTACCATAAGTAACACACTACGCCACCATGGACTCAGATCCTGCAGTGCCAGACGTGTCCCACTGCTTAAGCCAGTACATGTCCGGGCCCGTCTGAAGTTTGCTAGAGAGCATTTGGATGATCCAGAGGAGTTTTGGGAGAATGTCCTATGGTCTGATGAAACCAAACTGGAACTGTTTGGTAGAAACACAACTTGTCGTGTTTGGAGGAAAAAGAATACTGAGTTGCATCCATCAAACACCATACCTACTGTAAAGCATGGTGGTGGAAACATCATGCTTTGGGGCTGTTTCTCTGCAAAGGGGCCAGGACGACTGATCCGGGTACATGAAAGAATGAATGGGGCCATGTATCGTGAGATTTTGAGTGCAAACCTCCTTCCATCAGCAAGGGCATTGAAGATGAAACGTGGCTATGTCTTTCAACATGACAATGATCCAAAGCACACCGCCAGGGCAACGAAGGAGTGGCTTCGTAAGAAGCATTTCAAGGTCCTGGAGTGGCCTAGCCAGTCTCCAGATCTCAACCCTATAGAAAACCTTTGGAGGGAGTTGAAAGTCCATGTTGCCAAGCGAAAAGCCAAAAACATCACTGCTCTAGAGGAGATCTGCATGGAGGAATGGGCCAACATACCAACAACAGTGTGTGGCAACCTTGTGAAGACTTGCAGAAAACGTTTGACCTCTGTCATTGCCAACAAAGGATATATTACAAAGTATTGAGATGAAATTTTGTTTCTGACCAAATATTTATTTTCCACCATAATATGCAAATAAAATGTTAAAAAAACAGACAATGTGATTTTCTGGATTTTTTTTTCTCAGTTTGTCTCCCATAGTTGAGGTCTACCTATGATGTAAATTACAGACGCCTCTCATCTTTTTAAGTGGTGGAACTTGCACTATTGCTGACTGACTAAATACTTTTTTGCCCCACTGTATATGGGGGCATGAAAAAAGGACCAGGATGGATATAAGGTGGGCAGCAGGATGGATATATGGGTGCAGGACAAAGGACTAGGATGGATATAAGGTGGGCGGCAGGATGGATATATGGGTGCAGGACAAAGGACTAGGATGGATACATATGAATGGCCAGGATGGATATATGTGCACACGTTGCGGATTTGGTTGCGGATCCGCATCGGATTTGACGCTGTGGATTTGCAGCAGTTTTCCATGCATTGTACAGTACCATGTAAATATATGGAAAACCAAATCCGCAGTGCCCATTCTGCGGAAAATACAGCGAGGAAATGCTGCGATATATTTACTGCAGCATGTCAATTCTTTGTGCGGATTCCTCAGCGTTTTACACCACTTCCATAATTGGAATCCGTAGGTATGAAAACGCATGTGAAATCTGCACATAAACCGCAGGGCGTTGTTCCTGTGGATTTTTAAGATTCTGCGTGGAAAAATCTGCATACGAATCCGCAACGTGTGCACATAGCCTTAAGAGCTCTGTGTTAAGAAACTGATAGCAAGCCATATAACGCCGTAACAAAGGATAGACATACGCTGAGTGACACAGGACCCACAGTGCATAACAATACACAGGCATTGCCTATCAACTGACCAGGCTGTTAACAAGGAATACAGAATATCTTAAACAGTGAGCCAAGACCTATATTGCCTAAAGGTACCTTCACATTTAGCGACGCTGCAGCGATCCAGACAACGATCCCGATCGCTGCAGCATCGCTGTTTGGTCGCTGGAGAGCTGTCACACAGACAGCTCTCCATGCCGGTTCCCTGGTAACCAGGGTAAACATCGGGTTACTAAGCGCAGGGCCGCGCTTAGTAACCTGATGTTTACCCTGGTTACCAGCGTAAAAGTAAAAAAATACAAACACTTCATACTTACCTTCCGCTGTCTGTCCTCCGGCGTTCTGCTTCTCTGCACTGTGTAAGCACAGCGGCCGGAAAGCAGAGCGGTGACGACAGCGGGGGACAGACAGCGGAAGGTAAGTATGTAGTGTTTGTTTTTTTTTACTTTTATGCTGGTAACCAGGGTAAACATCGGGTTACTAAGTGCGGCCCTGCGCTTAGTAACCCAATGTTTACCCTGGTTACCAGTGAAGACATCGCTGAATCGGCGTCACGCACGCCGATTCAGCGATGTCTGCAGGGAGTCCAGCGACGAAATAAAGTTCTGGACTTTCTGCAGTGACCAAACGATGGCACAGCAGGATCCTGATGGCTGCTGCCTGTCAAACTGAACGATATCGCTAGCCAGGACGCTGCAACGTCACAGATTGCTAGCGATATTGTTCAGTGTGAAGGTACCTTAAGCCAATAACTGAACTCATTTTATTAAAGACTGTTCACACCCCCTACAAAATGAGTTGTGGGAACAGTTCAAATGTGGCAGAAAAGCTTAAAGAATATGCCAGGACTGAACAAGCTGACTTCCGCCATGCCTCAAAGGGACAATATACCTCAACACCTAAAAATACAGAGCTGCGCAGATCTCAAATAAGCGAGATGAAGGGGAGTGAGAATCGGGAGGATAGGACTCTGAAGCAAATAACTGAATGTCTTCTACAAGCAATTTCTAGCTGTAAAACGAAGAGTGAGGATGTACATTCTGAAGTGGGTCTTCTCCAGCAAGATATGCAGGCCCTGAGAGGCCATACAGTCATGACCAAAAGTATTCACACCCCTGCAATTTTGTCAGATAATACTCATTTTCTTCCTGAAAATGATTGCAATCACAAATTATTTCGTATTATCTTCATTTAATTTGTCTTAAATGAAAAAACACAAAAGAGAATGAAGCAAATAGCAAAACATTGATCATTTCACACAAAACTCCAAAAATGGGCCAGACAAAAGTATTGGCACCCTCAGCCTAATACTTGGTTGCACAACCTTTAGCCCAAATAACTGCGACCAACCGCTTTCGGTAACCATCAATGAGTTTCTTACAATGCTCTGCTGGAATTTTAAACCATTCTTCTTTGGCAAACTGCTCCAGGTCCCTTATATTTGAAGAGTGCCTTCTCCAAACTGCCATTTTTAGATCTCTCCACAGGTGTTCTATGGGATTCAGGTCTGGACTCATTGCTGGCCACCTTAGAAGTCTCCAGTGCTTTCTCTCAAACCATTTTCTAGTGCTTTTTGAAGTGTGTTTTGGGTCATTGTCCTGCTGGAAGACCCATGACCTCTGAGGGAGACCCAGCTTTCTCACACTGGGCCCTACATTATGCTGCAAAATTTGTTGGTAGTCTTCAGACTTCATAATGCCATGCACACGGTCAACCAGTCCAGTGCCAGAGGCAGCAAAGCAACCCCAAAACATCAGGGAACCTCCGCCATGTTTAACTGTAGTGACCGTGTTCTTTTCTTTGAATGCCTCTTTTTTTCTCCTGTAAACTCTATGTTGATGCCTTTGCCCAAAAAGCTCTACTTTTGTCTCATCTGACCAGAGAACATTCTTCCAAAACGTTTTAGGCTTTTTCAGGTAAGTTTTGGCAAACTCCAGCCTGGCTTTTTTATGTCTCGGGGTAAGAAGTGGGTTCTTCCTGGGTCTCCTACCATACAGTCCCTCTTCATTCAGACGCCGACAGATAGTACGGGTTGACACTGTTGTACCCTTGGACTGCAGGGCAGCTTGAACTTGTTTGGATGTTAGTCGAGGTTCTTTATCCAACATCCACACAATCTTGCGTTGAAATCTCTTGTCAATTTTTCTTTTCCGTCCACATCTAGGGAGGTTAGCCACAGTGCCAAGGGCTTTAAACTTCTTGATGACACTGCGCACGGTTAACACAGGAACATTCAGGTCTTTGGAGATGGACTTGTAGCCTTGAGATTGCTCATGCTTCCTCACAATTTGGTTTCTCACGTCCTCAGACAGTTCTTTGTTCTTCTTTCTTTTCTCCATGCTCAATGTGGTACACACAAGGACACAGGACAGAGGTTGAGTCAACTTTAATCCATGTCAACTGGCTGCAAGTGTGATTTAGTTATTGCCAACACCTGTTAGGTGCCACAGGTAAGTTACAGGTGCGGTTATTTACAAAAATTAGAGAAGCATCACATGATTTTTCGAACAGTGTTAATACTTTTGTCCACCCCCTTTTTATGTTTGGTGTGGGATTATATCCAGTTTGGCTTTAGGACAATTCTTTTTGTGTTTTTTCATTTAAGACAAGTTAAATGAAGATAATACCAAATAATTTGTGTTTGCAATCATTTTCAGGAAGAAACTGAGTATTATCTGACAGAATTGCAGGGGTGTGAATATTTTTGGCCATGACTGTATATAGCAGAGGTCGAAAATTGGGTGTCGAGCTTGAAGGACAGGATGGGAACTATGGCTCCTAAACTAACAAAAATGGCAGGATCAATAATCGCCTGGCGTCAAACAGCGGATGACTTGGAAAATCGTCTGTGCCACAATAATTTGCATATCATCGGACTACCAGAGCGCTCGGAAGGCCAGCAACCTGAGCGTTTTCTAGAAGAGTGGCTTAAGAACACACTTGGTGACGAGATTTCAACCGTGTTTGCGGTAGAAAGAGTGCATAGAGTCCCAACCAGACCTCTCCCACCCAATTTCCCCTCCACGTCCATTCCTTGCACGTATTCTGAATTGTAAGGACAGAGATACCGCTCTACGCTTGGCCAGACAAAAAGGCCCCATCAAGCATGGTAACGCCACAATCTCAATATTTCCTGACTTCTTGGTGGACCTACAATGTGCCCAATTTCTGGACATGAAATGGAAACTTCAGGACAGAAATATCATCTGCTCCATAATTTACCCTGCCCGCCTGTGCATTGTTTATGGGGGATCATCAACATTCTTTTCAACTCCTGAAGAAGGGTAAGAATGGCTGTAAGGACACCCTGGACTGAATCAGAAATTAACTCCTTAAATCCGCTGTCACTTATCCAGAGTGAACAATACTGAAGCCTGTTAGACTGTCTCCATTAATCGAGCATTAGGAACTTCACTTGGAAGACACGAGATCCAACTATACCAGACAATGATCAGTGAAGGTATCCCCCCCAAGTACAAAAATGCTATAAACCAAGTATGGTTATTTGTACCGACTGTATGCTTTTATTCAACTGCTGTATTCGCCGACTATTATGCACTAATGTTTTGTACTTCAGTAGGAACCCCCTCCAGATTATGCAAACTCCGCAATGTGGATAAATATGGAATCTCATAAGAACATACCGAAGCTCTAACGACTAGAATGGTAAAAAGTTATAGAATGGTATTTGTAAACTCTCCTGATAAGGCCGGGATCACACATAGCGAGATACGGCTGAGTCTCTCAGGTGAAATCCCTCCTCTGGCGCCGGCACTTGGGAGCGGAGCGTGCAGCTCCATGTGTTGCTGTGCGGCTGCACGCTCCGCTCCGGAGTGTTGGCGCCAGAGGAGGGATTTCACCTGCGAGACCCGGCCATATCTCACATATGTGTGATCCCGGCCTAATCCTAATGTCCAGAAAGGTAATGGGTTCTGAGCTAGTATGCATGACAAGGAATGTAAGGGGCCTAAAATCCCCACAGAAAAGACTCAAAGTTTTCCTGCAGGTAAAGAAATACCACCCTGCAAATTGAGATTCTGATTTGGCTTTTATCCTAAGTCATATTGCAAGACTCGTTAAAGGGTTAATTGTGACTTGTAGGATTCCAACAGGTGGCACTATAGAGTTCAAGTCCTCTTCCTCTCTGAAGAGGCAATTTGTACCCTCATATAATAGCCCTGGTAGAGATTTACCTCACTAGAGATAAAGCCAAATGTAAAAATAAGCCATGGGTGCAATGATCTTTGCACTCCTTCCACACGAGCTATTCAAGAGGAGTATCTCTTTGAAAACATAAGTCTGTAAGATGGGAGGTTAAAGCCTCCCACAGAGACCAGGAGTGGCGCTTTGTATTTGTCCATGCGAGTATTAATTCTAAAAATTATGTTATTATCTGTATATACATCCCACCACCAGCCAATATAAACATTGTAAAAAAAAAAGTTGTGAGCTTTGCATTGAACTACCCAGAGACAGTGATTGATCTCAAGCACACCGCCAGGGCAACGAAGGAGTGACTTTGTAAGAAGCATATGAAGGTCCTGGAGTGGTCTAGCTAAAATAAATGTTTTGGTTTTGTCTTAAAGGATGGAAATTCTTTATACATCACATATTTTATTATTATCTACTTAGGGGTTATTTAACCTTTTTTTTACACATATATGTAAATATATACTGTGAGGCAGTGACCCTTGTTACAGCTAGGGGCGCTGTTTGTGCTCTCCAGAATGTCTATGGAAATGTATTGAGGCCGTGAGTGCATGGCAGTTGCACGCATAAATATGGTGGTAAGACAAAGTCCGTCATTGTTGTGAATGGCCAGTATGTGTGTCGCAGATAAAGTTACTCTGCGCTGTCAGCTTAAAGCAATGTTGTTGTTCTGGGACCTGTAGCCCCACAAGTATAGTTGTTGGTATAATTATGAAGGGAGGCTGGCAGGGCTAGTTATGAGAGAAGGGTAGGTCGAACTAGCCACACACACTCCTATCTAGGGGAGGGGTTACAACCATATAATGTAACTGAGGTCTGGTCACATGGGCTCTGAGTGTGGACCTGAATGATTCATGTGCTGAAGGTTCTGCAGAGCCTATGTGTTGCCAGTGCTATATCCCTGAACAACACATGGTGGGGCTTTGGATCTGGTGGCCTGGGGTGTTGGATGGTCCCAGGTGGGATGGATGTCCTGAACAGCGCCCAGTGAGACCGTGGTCCTGGATGGTCTGTGTTGGAAGCTCCTGTGAGTGGAGTCTTCCAGGAGCACCTGAGAGACCGTGGACCTGGACGGTCTGTGTTCGGGAAGCTACCGTCCTTCGGTGGCTCTGGACTGACTGATGTGTACCTGCCAGGCAAGTCAGTGAACCCCGTAAGGCAGCTTTCCCAGGAGAAAGTTGACAAGGAGTCAGCAGGAGGAGTAGGAGCTCCCGTAAGGTACCATAGACTGTTGGTGCTTATGATACTCTATGAACTGTGCGGTCACCCACAGCAACTGGTCAGATAAGGATCAGCGTGTTTACTGACGCAAGCTAATGATGTGAAGCCTGTTGTTGTTTTGGTGGTTTATGCTGTTTTAAAATAAACCCACATAGACTGTAAGTGAAAAATCGTGCCCGTGTGCTTGAATCCCATGCCAAGCGAGTATTCCTCTACCTGTAAGTGAGCGCTATCTAACATATGGTGTAGAATGCGGCAACGGTCCAGGAAGCACGTGCAAATTTAATTGCTGTGAGCTTTAAGTCTCCTCACCTCGACATGCTTATCATGTCACTCTCCAAAAGGAGAAACAATACTTCTTGGATCCCGGTCAGACACCTCTCAATCAGCCAAACCAGATCTCTACTCTGCACTGATGAGGGGCAGTACCCCGAAACACAGTGTCTGGAAATTGAGATTCTGGTTTGGCTATTATCCTAAGTCATGTGACAAGGCTCGATAAAGAGTCGACATTGACTGTTAGGAATGCTACTTCCAATAGGTGGAACTAGAGTTCTAGTTATCTTCCTCTCTGAAGAGACAATTTGCATATTTCCCAGAGGAGCATTGCGGCTTTAAGTCTCCTCACCTCGACATGCTTATCATGTCACTCTCCGCAAGGAGAAACGATACTTATTGGATCCCGGTTCAAGCTGCGGCTTTTATGCAGGCAATGGTATCTGCCCATAAACAAGCAAGTCACATTTTTTGTTTATATATTTATTGTCAGTTTGCCAATGATGCATCAATTATAGGCTCTTTTGTGCCGATATGCATTTGACGAGTGTCGGATCTCATTTAAATATTTATTTATTTTGTTTATGTGCGCATGTTTAAATTGGTAGGGTATGATATATACATATTTCTTTATTATTATTTATTTTCTATTATTTTCATTGTATATTATTTTTTACATTTGGTATATGTTATTGTTAATAATTTTATGTACATGTCAGCCGTGATATTATTTGATTTAATATATTTTATATGATTATATTTGTATCCACTTGGTATATATTATTGATTTTTGTATCGATCGGCTCTTGCGTGTCGTAGCCCCCCCACATACTGGTTTATATTGTATTCATTTTATGATATATTTTATTCTGGGTTAATTATATATATATATATGTATATTTTAATAAAAATGCTATTAATTGTGTTATGTCCTTTTTAAATAATAAAAATTATTAATGAAAAAATTCTTTTGTATTTGTTGTTAGTAAATATTCTCTTTGGGGTAAATGGTATCTGCCCACATGCTTACCCAAACAAAACATTGCCACATTGGTGCTGTGTGCATCTTCTGCTTCCTCTGTGTGCGCGTGCCCGGTCACTGTTGTGAATTCTGCTTTTGGGCTCCCTCCGGTGGTTGTAGATGGTAATGCAGTTGTCTCTGGGCTGCAGTCTTGGACAGGTGTATCCGCTAATTGCAATTCTGACTGGGCTATTTAGCTTTGCAGGACCCTTTAGTCCTGGCGAGTTGTCAATGTTTCTTTGGAAGTGTTGGATCTCTGCCTGGCCTCTCCCGCTTAGCTGCCATTTCAGCAAAGATAAGTGTCTGTTTCTTTTTCTTAAGCACACATGCTGTGTGCTTATTTTCAGTGCTGATTTTTTGTTTCTATTTGTTCAGCTTAGACTGTGTCAGTTGTTTTTCTCAGTCTGGTTGGATTCTCTGGAGTTGCAGATATACTCTCCACATCTTTAGTTAGGTGGTGGAGTTTTGTATTTTTTGCTGTGGATATTTATGTAGTATTTTTATGCTGACCGCTTAGTATCCTGTCCTGTCCTTTTCTATTTAGCTAGAAGTGGCCTCCTTTGCTAAGCCTGTTTTCTGCCTGCGTGTGTCTTTTCCTCTCCAACTCACAGTCATTATTTGTGGGGGGCTGCCTATCCTTTGGGGGTCTACTCTGAGGCAAGATAGTTTTCCTATTTCCATCTTTAGGGGTATTTAGTCCTCCGGCTGTGTCGAGGTGTCTAGGTTTTGTTAGGCACACCCCACGGCTACTTCTAGTTGCGGTGATAAGATCAGGGTTTGCGGTCAGTATAGTTACCACCTACTCCAGTGAAGGTTTCCATGCTGCTCCAAGGCCACCTAATCATAACAGTACAACTGGCCAACAATGAGTTAAATGCATCTCAGAAGAAGGGAGGAAAGGTCTTGAGCCATTTTTTTTCTTCAGTCTTTGTCTTCTCCTCCCTCTTAATCTCTGGGTGGCTGAAGAGCCTTGTGCTAGCATGAATGTTCAGGAATTAGTTTCTCGTGTAGACTAGCTTGCTGCTAGGGTACAGGGTATTTCTGATTACATTGTTCAGACTCCTGCTTTAGAACCAAAGATTCCTACTCCTGATTTGTTTTTTTGGTGACAGGTCCAAATTTTTGAGTTTTAAAAACAACTGTAAACTGTTTTTTGCACTGAAACCTCGATCCTCCAGTGATTCCATTCAACAGGTTAAAATCATCATCTCCCTGCTGCGTGGTGATCCACAGGATTGGGCATTTTCCCTGGAATCTGGGGATCCTGCTTTGCTTAATGTAGACTCCTTCTTTTAGGCATTAGGATTACTGTATGATGAACCTAATTCGGTGGATCAAGCTGAGAAGACCTTGTTGGCCCTGCCTCAGGGGCAAGAGGCGCCTGAATTGTATTGTCAGAAATTCAGAAAATGGTCTGTGTTGACTAAATGGAATAATGATGCTTTGGCGGCAATTTTCAGAAAGGGTCTTTCTAAATCCGTTAAAGATGTTATGGTGGGGAGCATTGGGCGTGTCCTAGCAGGCCATGTGAGTGGAAGCAGGGAAGAGTGCTCCTGCTGCCAGAAGGACAAAAATCCTGCTTTAACCCCGATTTTCGGGTAAACTCACCTAAATCCGGCTGGCTGAAGGTCCGGTGAGTGCAGCGGTGAGGAGCGGCGGGTCCGGAGTCGGCAGCGATGACCAGGAGGCGGCAGAAAGACGCTGGCACCAGCGATGCAGGAGCCGGCCAAGATGGTGCCGATGCTAGGGAGGACGCCGAGAAGGAGAACGCCGCATGTCAGCGGCGCATGGAGGTGGCCGCAAAGCTGCAGCAGTATGCCAGAGTGGAGGCTGCTGAGGAGGCAGAACCAGGATCTGGAGCTGGAGCTGAAGAGGAGGAGGAAGAAGCAAGCAAGGCTGAGCAGCATGAGGTACAGAGGGGGAAGGACAGAGGCAGCATGGCTGGGGCTAATGGGGGACCTGAAGCCATATCACAGGGAGAGGAGCCGACTCTTAGAGATGTTATCACACTGATCTCTTCATGTCAGCAATCCCTGAACTCCTTGGCCCAGCAAATGCAGGAAGTTAAAGGGGACACGGCACAGATTAATGCGGCTCTGCAGAAAATGGACAAACGTATAGGAGTGGTGGAGGAGAGGGTGAGCACGGCAGAAGATCACATAGTTAAGCTACAAAAAGCTGAAAAGAAGTTTGCCCAAGCAATAGCCGAGCTCGCTGCTAAAAATGAGGATCTGGAAAATAGATCCAGAAGAAATAATATACGTATAGTGGGGCTGCCTGAAAAGACTGAGGGGAGAAATCCCACTGAGTTTGTGGGGAACTGGCTGTTGGAGAAGATTGGGAGAACAGTGTTGACAAAAGTCTTTGCTGTTGAACGTGCTCATAGGGTCCCGCCGCAGCCCCCTGCCCCAGGAGCGAATCCCCGTACCATGCTTGCTAAAATACTCAATTACAGAGTCAGAGACATTATCCTCAGAAAGGCTAGAGAGATGGAGGATCTGACGGCTGGAGGTCAGAAAATCGCCATTTATCCGGATTATTCCGCTGCGGTTCAGAAACAGCGGATGAAGTTTACTGGAGTCATGCGGCGACTGAGGGAGCTGGGAGTGCAGTACTCGGTGATGTTTCCCGCCAAGCTGAGACTGGTGGCTTTTAATAAGACCCACTTTTTCTTGACACCGGAGGACGCTACCTAGTAGCTTGATACTCATGAGAAAAAACTTAAGGGAATGGGCGACTGACATTTCGGCGAGATCCAGTTGGGATTTGTTTTCTGTCGATAGAGGAGAGTTCTGCGCTTGTTAGCAATGGTTAAAGAGTTGAGCAACTGTTGGGGGTTTTGCTGGGCCATATTGAAGGAATGGCCGGAGGGGACAGTACCAACTACTAAGTACGGGGGAGGAGGGTTATGCTGGGTACTGTGAACTGGTTTGGTACTTTCTCTATATGTTAATATAAGTTGAAATGTTAAGATACAATAAAGTGAAAGTTGGGGGGGAAATTGTGATTGCTATGGCAGCGGGACGCGAATGGAGAGGGTTAAGTAAGGGAGAGTGTTCTCAGTGGGCAGTGGAGCCCCACTCTTGATGAGAGGAAGAATGCGTTATATTGGGGGGGTTAGGGGGGCAAGTTGGGAGGGGGCAAAGGGTGGGAGGGTTGGGGCAGCTCATACTTGGGAAATTGGATACTTTAAGAAATGATGAGCCACATGATGGGAGATTGTATTAAAATATTGAGTTGGAATGTGAGAGGTCTGGCAGATAAAACACGGCGGGCGGCAAGTCTGCAGTATGTCCGAGAACAGAAGGTCTCAATGATATGTCTGCTGGAGACACATTTAGTGCGGGAGAGGGTAAACGTATTGAATAGGCGCTGGATACAGAGGGCGTATCATTCTACTTTCTCGACGTACTCTAGGGGTGTGTCTGTGTTAATACCTGCGGGGGTGCAGTATGAGGAGGTAATGGTAAAAGAGGATGTGGATGGTCAGTATGTGGTGGTGAAATGTAAAATAAATGGAGTGCTGATGTGTATAGCGGCAATGTATATTCCGCCCCCATACTCAAGTAAGAAGATAAGAGAGGTGCTGGAGAGGGTAGAGCGTTGGGGACCGTTGCCATCTCTAATTATTGGCGATCTTAATAATATCTGTGATGACTTTTGGGACAAAAACAAAAATCCCCAGAATAGAACAGGGGGACATATCACTACGTTTGGGACCTATGTCCGGGAAGTAGGTATGATTGATTTATGGAGAGTTAGACATATTGGGGAAAGGACGTACTCATGCTACTCGCCAGCATGGTAATTTGTCTAGGATTGACTTGGCGCTGGGTAACTGTTTACTGGACACGATGGTAGGGGAGGTGAGATATTTGCCTAGGGCTCTATCAGACCATAGTCCAGTGGAGGTGGAATTTCGGCCGGTGGGGACACGGATCGGGAGCAGGAAGGAGTGGAAGATTCACCCTAATTGGCTATACAGTATGGACTTGGAAAAGATATAGAAGGAGTTGGTGGAATTTTTTGAGATCAACGAGGGAAGTGTAGATGTTCTTACTATGTGGGAAGCCATGAAGGCGTACTTGAGGGGACTGCTGTTCAGGGATATTAGCAGGTGTAAGAGGAAATCGAGAGAGACAGAGAGGTTGGCGGTTGAAGGGCTGAGGATAGCCGAAGATGAGATGGTAATAGCGGGTACTCCGGAAGCTGGGAGGAGGCTAAAGGCAGCTCAGAGTCAGTTGGAGGAGGTATTGCTCGGTAAGGTTGAAAGGAAGAGGGAATTCATGAATCTGGCTTTTTACCAGGAGGGCGAATCTGTGGGTCATTTGCTATCGATGGTGGCTTCTGCCCAGAGAAACACTTCCTTTGTTCATTCTTTGGTATCGGGGAGCGGTGTGGCTGTCTCTGAGACTTCAGAGATTTTGGACATTTTTGCGGATTTTTATGCGGACCTATATTCCTCTCAGGTAGATGGGTCGGTGGAGGACACGGTGGCGTTCCTTGAGGAATTGGAGCTCCCAAGGCTGAGTGACATAGATAGAGAAGATTTGGAAGCTCCCATTACGGAGGAGGAATTGGGTCGGGCACTGCAGTCTATGGCTAATGGGAAGGCACCTGGCGTAGATGGATTTCCTGCTGAAATTTATAAAAACTTTGGGGAAGTGCTGATCCCTAAATTAAGGGTACTTCTGGAGGAGGCTAGGAGTGGCGGTCGTCTACCGGCATCTATGCGGGAGGCCATAATAGTGGTGATTCCTAAGGAGGGGAAGGACCCGACACAGCCGGATTCATATCGGCCAATCTCCTTGCTTACTACAGACGTTAAACTTCTGGCTAAGGTGTTGGCGATGAGGTTGACAAGTGTTATTTCCGGCCTGGTGCACTCAGACCAGTCCGGCTTTATGCCTGATCGGTCCACTGCGATCAACTTACGAAGGCTGTATATGAATTTGCAACTCAGATCCGACAACTGTGGCCAAAGAGTTATTGCATCTTTAGACGCTCATAAGACGTTCGATAGTGTGGAGTGGGGATATCTCTGGCAGGTGCTCCGGAGTATGGGGTTTGGACCGCAGTTCATATCCTGGATTCGACTGATGTACTCGATGCCGATGGCTAGGGTTAGGGTAAATGGGGAGTTATCACGGACCACACAACTCCTCTTTTGTTTGCTCTGGCTGTGGAACCACTGGCTGCTAAGCTTCGACGGTCTGATGAGGTGACTGGGTTTAAATATGGGATGATTGAAGAAAGGGTGGCGTTGTATGCGGATGACATTCTGCTATTTCTGGCTGACCCGGGTACGTCCTTGGAGGGAGCCATTGGGATTATTGAGTGTTTCGGATCGGTGTCGGGACTTAGGATAAACTGGAGTAAGTCTGTCTTGTTTAAGGTGGATGATGATGGTGGGGAGCCACTGGAGGATGGGCGACTGGAGGTGACTAGCCAATTTAAGTACCTTGGAATATGGGTATCTATGCCTGTTACTGACTATATACATAGAAATCTGACTCCAATCTTAGGTGTTCTTAAAGCGAAAGCGGATGCATGGCTTAAACTGCATTTATCTGTGGTAGGTAGGGTGAATCTTATTAAAATGATTTTGATGCCAAAAATACTGTATATTCTTCATAATGCGCCAGTTTGGATACCACGCGGGAGATTTAGACAGATTAACTCTCTGTTCAGGAATTTGATATGGGGGAGACAGCATCCGCGTATCAAACTGGAGACACTTCAGCGACCCAAGGAAGATGGGGGATTGGCATTGCCTAACCCTGAAATATATTTTCTTGCAGCCCAGAGTCAGCATTTAAAAGGCTGGGCGCATGAAGGGTCATCTGGGGCGGTACAGCGGCTGATGGAAGTGGTGACAAAAAGAAGGCCAGTGGTACAATGTTTGGAGGATGGATCCCTGGGGGCTCTGAGGAAATTATACCCGACTGTGTTGTTGATACGCAGGCTGTGGGGTAGGCTGAGACATATACGGGGGGTCACGGATTTGACTAGATTCTCACCGCTATGGCATAACAGCAACTTACAGGAGTTTGAGGCACTGGGGGTACAGACAGAATGGCAGGTCAAAGGGATTCAGTACGCGTATCAAATAATTGAGCGAGGTGAATTGAAATCATTTTCCCAATTACAGGCAGAATTTGGTCTTGGGACTGTGGGGGAATTTCAGTATTTGCGGATGAGACATGCTTTTGGAGCTCAGAGTAGAAACGGAGGTATTGGAATTCAGAGGGATATAGTACTGGAGTATGTGTGTAATGAAGGGACTACTGGGGGAGTCATATCTACTTTGTATAAAGATCTGTTGCACACTTTCCTATTGGGGTTTCCAATAATGGCGAGAGCTAAGTGGGAGAGGGATCTGGGTCCAATGGAGAATGAGACTTGGGAGTCGGTGCTAGAATGGGTCCCACGATTGTCACTGAGCGAACCGTATAGACTGTCACAGCTCTATGTGATACACAGGGTTTATAAGTCACCGATGGTGCTATATAAGGCTGGTTTGCGTGATGATTCTGAATGCCCGAGGTGTAAAACTGCAGATGCTGATATACTCCATATGATGTGGACGTGTCCGAGACTGGCTGCTTTTTGGGTGGTAGTTTTGAGTCGTATGGAAGGTGCGTATGGATGTAAGGTGCCAAGGGATCCAGTTGTGTGCTTGTTGGGATGTGTGGATGAGATTGAAGTGGATAACAACCTGAAGATAGCTATTGCCAGATTGTTATACATGGCTAGGAAGGTAATAGCTCGAAATTGGATTAGGGAAGAACCGCCGTCAAGAGGAGAGTTCCTCCAGTATGTGAAGCAGGGCCTGACACTGGAAAAGGGGTTTTATAAAAAACTAGATGGCAGCCCGATTCTAAAGAATCGGGAGTCTAGAATCTATATATACTTTATTTATTCAAATGTAAGAATAATACAATTAATAAATAATAGTAAGAAAGAACAAAAAATGGCTGCACTCACCAGCTCTTGACAATTCTTGTTATTTAAGGTACAGTTACACAGGATCCATGAACATGCTTATGAGGGGAGGGATGAAAGACATTGGAGTGTAAGTAGGACAGTGTTTGCGCTTACGTGCAGATTTACCAACGGTTTAAGGAGCTTCAAGCTGCACACATTCTATGAATGGAGACAAAGAAGCTGTATTGTGGGCAGAATCTATGACTGAGGGCGTGGAAATATTATGTTTGCAACGTTCAGAGCGTGCTGCAGCAGCTTTATTACTTAATCGATTAGTTTTGTCCTCAAAAGACTCATTAGTAATGTGTTTATTGCAAGCAGCATTAACAGTGTCCAGGCGCTTATGTATGTCCTCTGTAGTCTCGTTAGCACGCTGTTTGTGCTTACGTGCGGCATCGGCGGCTTTTCGCTCAGCGTCATTGGTATACTTATTATCAGACCTGATGTTACGTGCGGCATCAGCAGCTTTGGGCTCTGTGTCATTAGTATACTTAACAGTGTCCAGGCGCTTGCATCTCTCCTCTGTACTCTTGTTAGCACGCTGTTTGCGCTTACGTGCGGCATCGGCGGCTTTTCGCTCTGCATCATTACCATACTTTATATCAGACCTGATCTTACGTGCGCCATCAGCAGCTTTGGACTCTGTGTCATTAGTATACTTAACAGTATCCAGGCGCTTGCATCTATCCTCTGTACTCTTGTTAACACGCTGTTTGCACTTACGTGCGGCATCGACGGCTTTTCGCTCTGCATCATTACCATACTTTATATCAGACCTGATCTTACGTGCGCCATCAGCAGCTTTGGGCTCTGTGTCATTAGTATACTTAACAGTATCCAGGCACTTGCATCTATCCTCTGTACTCTTGTTAACACGCTGTTTGCGCTTACGTCCGGCATCGGCGGCTTTTCGCTCTGCATCATTACCATACTTTATATCAGACCTGATCTTACGTGCGCCATCATAAGCTTTGGACTCTGTGTCATTAGTATACTTAACAGTGTCGATGCGCTTGCATCTATCCTCTGTACTCTTGTTAGCATGCTGTTTGCGCTTACGTGCGGCATCGGCGTCTTTTTGCTCTGCATTATTAGTATACTTTCTATCAGACCTAATCTTACGTGCGCCATCAGCAGCTTTGGGCTCTGTGTCATTAGTATCCTTACTATTAGAGCTCATGTTGGCTAAGCTAAACAGCTTTAAGCGTGGTGGTGGCAAACAACAGGTTAATAAGAGGCAGTGTCAGGTAGTAGGAAAATAGCCAGTTAATAATAGGCAATAGTTCTTTGCAGGAATGCAGATATTAATAAATAGGCAGTTTATATTGCAGAGAAATTGCTGGGCAATAATGGACAATGTCCTTATGTGGCAAATAATAGAGCAATATACCCAATGTGGCAAAGAAGAGGTTAATAAACGGCAGTCTCTCAGTATAACAGTCAGTGAATAATAGGCAGTATATGGAGAAAACACCAAACAAAAGTTCAAAATTGGTGTGAAAATGTCACTGAACCACTTCACAACTAAATATATATAGTTTTGGTAAATGGTATTATCATTTTTTTGACGAAATTCGGCAGGAGCTTGAAGAGCAACGTCACTGGGCCCGCCTCCACGCAGTAGAAACTTGCTGTGAGGTAAAAATTCAAAAATCACACCAAAATGGCGGGCGGAGTGTGTCACAGTACGGCACGTTTCTGATTGGTCGCTCGCAGCAGGCGGCAACCAATCAGACACTGGACACTGTTGACGTCACTTATCTCCGGACATTAGCTCCGGACATTAGCTCCGGACATTAGCAGGAAGTAGTATTCTAGGCAATTATATATTAGAAGAGGGAAAATCGAAATGTTCAATAAAATGTGGTCTCCGTGGATTGCTATGGGATAGGGGTATTATAGAGGGAGAGTTAATTAAGGTTCCTAATTAATGGTAATGTTAAATGTGGCTTATATTATTGGCCGAGGGATTAGATAGTATATTGGTCTAATGATGGAAGTGCTAAGCAAGGTGAGCTGCTTTGTTGGGTGGGGTTGGGGGGTGGTGGGATTGAAGGGGAATGTTTGGAAGGGGGGGGGAAGCTTTGTATTGAAAATGAGAATGTAACATGTCATTTATCTTGTTACATAGTTACATAGTTATTAAGGTTGAAGGAAGACTATATGTCCATCTAGTTCAACCCATAGCCTAACCTAACATGTTGATCCAGAGGAAGGCAAAAAAAACCCATGTGCAAAGAGTAAGCTCCACATTGGGGAAAAAAATTCCTTCCCGACTCCACATACGGCAATCAGACTAGTTCCCTGGATCAACGCCCTATCAAGGAATCTAGTGTATATACCCTGTAACATTATACTTTTCCAGAAAGGTATCCAGTCCCCTCTTAAATTTAAGTAATGAATCACTCATTACAACATCATACGGCAGAGAGTTCCATAGTCTCACTGCTCTTACAGTAAAGAATCCGCGTCTGTTATTATGCTTAAACCTTTTTTCCTCCAACCGCAGAGGATGCCCCCTTGTCCCTGTTTCAGGTCTATGATTAAAAAGATCATCAGAAAGGTCTTTGTACTGTCCCCTCATATATTTATACATTAAAATAAGATCACCCCTTAGTCTTCGTTTTTCCAAACTAAATAGCCCCAAGTGTAATAACCTATCTTGGTATTGCAGACCCCCCAGTCCTCTAATAACCTTGGTCGCTCTTCTCTGCACCCGCTCCAGTTCAGCTATGTCTTTCTTAAACACCGGAGACCAGAACTGTGCACAGTATTCTAAGTGTGGTCGAACTAGTGACTTGTATAGAGGTAAAATTATGTTCTCCTCATGAGCATCTATGCCTCTTTTAATGCATCCCATTATTTTATTTGCCTTTGTAGCAGCTGCCTGACACTGGCCACTGAATTTAAGTTTGTCATCCACCCATACACCCAGGTCTTTTTCATTGACGGTTTTGCCCAGAGTTTTAGAATTAAGCACATAATTATACATCTTATTACTTCTACCCAAGTGCATGACCTTACATTTATCCCCATTAAAGCTCATTTGCCATTTATCAGCCCAAGCTTCTAGTTTACATAAATCATCCTGTAATATAAAATTGTCCTCTTCTGTATTGATTACCCTGCAGAGTTTAGTGTCATCTGCAAATATTGAAATTCTACTCTGAATGCCCCCTACAAGGTCATTAATAAATATGTTAAAAAGAAGAGGGCCCAATACTGACCCCTGTGGTACCCCACTGCTAACCGCTACCCAGTCCGAGTGTGCTCCATTAATAACCACCCTTTGTTTCCTATCCCTGAGCCAGCTCTCAACCCACTTGCACATATTTTCCCCTATCCCCATTATTCTCATTTTATGTATCAACCTTTTGTGTGGCACCGTATCAAAAGCTTTTGAAAAGTCCATATACACTACATCCACTGGGTTCCCTTGGTCCAATCTGGAACTTACCTCTTCATAGAAACTGATCAAATTAGTCTGACATGAACGGTCCCTAGTAAACCCGTGCTGATACTGGGTCATGAGGTTATTCCTCTTCAGATACTCCAGTATAGCGTCCCTTAGAATGCCCTCCAGGATTTTACCCACAGTAGAGGTTAAGCTTACTGGCCTATAATTTCCGAGTTCAGTTTTTGTTCCCTTTTTGAATATTGGCACCACATTTGCTATACGCCAGTCCTGTGGCACAGACCCTGTTATTATGGAGTCTTTAAAGATTAAAAATAATGGTCTATCAATGACTGTACTTAATTCCTGCAGTACTCGAGGGTGTATCCCATCCGGGCCCGGAGATTTGTCAATTTTAGTGATTTTTAGACGCCGCCGCACTTCCTGCTGGGTTAAGCAGGTGACATTTAATTGGGAATTTTTATCACTAGACATTTTGTCTGCCATGGGATTTTCTTGTGTAAATACTGATGAAAAAAAGTCATTTAGCATATTGGCTTTTTCCTCATCCTCATCCACCATCTCACCCAGACTATTTTTAAGGGGGCCAACACTATCATTTTTTAGTTTCTTACTATTTATGTAGTTAAAGAATATTTTAGGATTATTTTTACTCTCTCTGGCAATGAGTCTCTCTGTCTCAATCTTTGCTGCCTTGATTTGCTTTTTACAGAATTTATTTAATTTTCTGTATTTATTTAATGCCTCCTCACTACCTACTTCCTTTAATTCTCTAAATGCTTTCTTTTTGTCACTTATTGCGCCCCTTACAGCTCTATTTAGCCATATTGGTTTCCTCCTATTTCTAGTATGTTTATTCCCATACGGTATATACTGTGCACAGGTCCTATCCAGGATGCTAATAAACGTCTCCCATTTTCTTTGTGTATTTTTGTGTCTCAGGATATCGTCCCAGTTAATTGCACCAAGATCCTCTCTCATCCGTTGGAAATTTGCCCTCCTGAAGTTTAGTGTCCTTGTAACCCCTCTACTACACATCTTTTTAAAGGATACTTGAAAACTTATTATTTTGTGATCGCTATTTCCCAAGTGACCCCCAACCCTTATATTTGATATGCGGTCTGGCCTGTTGGTTAATATTAGGTCTAGCAGTGCCCCCCTTCTTGTTGGGTCCTGAACCAGTTGTGAAAGGTAATTGTCTCTCATAATTGTCAAAAACTGATTACCTTTGCTGGAACTGCAGGTTTCTATTCCCCAATCTATTTCAGGGTAGTTGAAGTCCCCCATAATAATGATTTCTCCTTGAGTCGCAGCTTCATCTATTTGCTTTACGAGGATATTCTCCATTGCTTCCATTATTTTTGGAGATTTATAACAAACCCCTATCAGTAATTTATTATTTTTTCCCCCTCCCCTTATCTCCACCCACAGGGATTCTACATTTTCATTAAATTCACCTATATTATCGCGCAGGATGGGTTTTAAGGATGATTTTACATATAGACACACCCCTCCCCCTCGCTTATCTGTACGGTCATTTCTGAACAGGCTGTAGCCCTGCAAGTTAACAGCCCAGTCATGGCTCTCATCCAGCCACGTTTCAGATATCCCCACCATGTCATAATTATGCTCCAACAACATTAGTTCTAATTCGTCCATTTTGTTGGCGAGGCTTCTGGCATTAGTATACATGCACTTTATGTTCCTCTCTGTACTTCTATTTCTTAAATTATTAACTGTTCTGACCCCACCCCCCATGCCACCGCCACCCCCAACTTCCTTATTTGTACCCAGGTCTCTGTCTGCACTATCTTCCCCTCCTATAAAATGAATACCCTCCCACCCAATTCCTAGTTTAAACACTCCTCCAACCTTCTAGCCATTCTCTCCCCCAGCACAGCTGCACCCTCCCCATTGAGGTGCAGCCCGTCCCTAGCGTAGAGCCTGTAGCCAACTGAGAAGTCGGCCCAGTTCTGCAGGAACCCAAACCCCTCTTTCCTACACCAATTCTTGAGCCACTTATTAACCTCCCTAATCTCCCGTTGCCTCTCTGGCGTGGCACGTGGTACCGGCAGTATTTCGGAAAATACCACGTTGGAGGTCCTTGCTTTCAGCTTGCAGCCTAATTCCCTGAAATCATCTTTAAGGACCTTCCACCTACCTCTAACTTTGTCATTAGTGCCAATGTGCACCATGACCGCTGGGTCCTCACCAGCCCCTCCCAATAATCTGTCCACCCGATTAGCGATGTGTCGGACTCGAGCGCCAGGTAGGCAGCACACCGTTCGACGATCCCTGTCTTTGTGACAGATTGCCCTATCTGTTCCCCTAATAATTGAGTCCCCCACTACCAGCACCTGTCTGGCCTGCCCTGCTCTCCTATTTCCCTCCTTACTGGAGCAGTCACTCCTCCGGCTTTCAGAGGACATGCCTGGCTGCAGCAGTGCTACCCCTGTACTGGCACCCCCCCTCATCTGCCAACTTAGCAAACTTATTGGGGTGTTCCAGATCAGGACTAGCCTCCCTGGCACTCTTCCCTCTACCCCGCTTCCTAACTGTCACCCAGCTTGCTACTTCATTGTCCTGCAGCTCCATCCCACCATCACCCCCCTCATCTGTCCCATTGAGCGTCTGCTCCGTGAGCAGAAGACTCCTCTCCATATTGTCTATGGATCTCAGTGTTGCCAGCTGCACATTTAGAGTCAGAATCTGGGTTTCCAAATGCACAACATGCTCACATCTCGCGCAGCAGTATGCACCCTCGATCGGCTGCTCAAGGACTGCATACATGTGGCAAGATGTGCACTGGATGGCATTAACAATCGTGGAGCACATTTCCTAATGGGGATTGCACCAGACAGAACAGTTCAATTAAAAAAAAATAACTAAATAAATACAAAGTATTAATAAAAATCAGACAGCAATTCCTCCCCTGGAAACTCCCTGAATCCAAAGTCACACTTACCGCCGTCCACACTTACGCTCAGGACACACTCAGCTCGCTCACACTCGCTCTGCTGAAGATTTATAGATTTTTTTTTTTCTAGTTCCCCTCAACAGCAATCAACCTTGCTGTTCAAATGCACTTCCAAAAAGGACTTGAGCCCCAAACAGCTGCCCCTTATAAACCCTTAACTATGAGCCCCCACCCTAAGTTAACCCTTATGAATATACCTACCCCCAATTCAGCAACTCACACCAATTCACACAGGTATTTGTTAAAGGCTTTCCAAATACCTCTTCACTGAATCACAAGTCACACTTACCGCCGTCCACACTTACGCTCAGGACACACTCAGCTCGCTCACACTCGCTCTGCTGAAGATTTATAGATTTTTTTTTTTCTAGTTCCCCTCAACAGCAATCAACCTTGCTGTTCAAATGCACTTCCAAAAAGGAAGGTTATTCTTAATAAAAATTTATTTGAATTAAAAAAAAAAAAAAAAAAGATGTTATGGTGGGGTTTCCCACACCCTCCAATCTGAGTGATTCTATGTCTCTGGCCATTCAGATTGACCGGCGCTTGCGGGAGCGCAGAACTGTGCGCGCTATGGCGTTATACTCAGAGCAAATTCCTGAGCCTATGCAGTTTGACAGGATTCTGTCTAAAACAGAACGACAAGGTTTCAGACATCTCAATAGGTTGTGTTATTATTGTGGCAACGCTTCCCATGTCATTTCTGTTTGCCCTAAGCGGACAAAGAGGATCGCCAGTTCATTTACCATCAGTACTGTACAACCTAAATTTCTGTTATCTGTGTCCTTGATCTGTTCATTGTCATCATTTTCAGTCATGGCGTTTGTGGATTCAGGCGCCGCCTTGAACTTAATGGACTTTGACTTTGCTAGGCGTTGTGGTTTTCCCTTGCAGCCTTTGCAGAACCCTATTCCTTTAAGGGGCATTGATGCTACACCCTTGGCTAAAAATAAGCCCCAGTTTTGGACACAGGTGACCATGCGCATGGCGCCAGTCCATCAGGAAGATTGTCGATTTCTGGTGTTGCATAATTTGCATGATGCTATCGTGCTGGGTTTTCTGTGGTTGCAGGTACATAATCCTGTTTTGGATTGGAAGTCCATGTCTGTGACTAGTTGGGGTTGTCAGGGGGTTCATAATAATGTTCCTCTGATGTCTATCACCCCTTCTTCCTCTTCTGAAATTCCGGAGTTTTTGTTTGATTTTCAGGATGTATTCGATGAGCCCAAGTCCAGTTTCCTTCCACCGCACAGGGACTGCGATTGTGCTATTGACTTGATTCCAGGCTGTAAGTTTCCTAAGGGCCGACTTTTCAACCTGTCTGTACCTGAACATGCCGCCATGCGGAGCTATATTAAGGAGTCTTTGGAGAAAGGGCATATTTTGTTGCTAAAAAAGATGGTTCCTTAAGACCCTGTATTGATTATCGCCTCTAGAATAAGATCACGGTCAAGTTTCAATACCCTTTACCTTTGCTTTCCGATTTGTTTGCTAGGATTAAAGGAGCTAGTTGGTTTACTAAGATTGACCTTCGGGGGGCTTATAATCTTGTTCGTATTAAGAAGGGTGATGAATGGAAAACTGCGTTTAACACGCCAGAAGGCCATTTTGAATACCTTGTGATGCCATTCGGACTCTCTAATGCTCCATCTGTTTTTCAGTCCTTCATGCATGATATCTTCCGGAATTATCTTGATAAATTCTTGATTGTATATTTGGACGATATTTTGATTTTTTCCGATGATTGGGAGTCTCATGTGCAGCAGGTCAGGATGGTATTTCAGATCCTTCGTGACAATCCCTTGTTTGTGAAAGGGTCTAAGTGTCTTTTTGGGGTACAGAAGGTTTCCTTTTTGGGCTTTATTTTTTCTCCCTCGTCTATAGAGATGGATCCGGTTAAGGTTCAAGCCATTCATGATTGGATTCAGACCACATCCGTGAAGAGCCTTCAGAAATTTTTGGGTTTTGCTAATTTTTATCGCCGTTTCATTGCTAATTTTTCCAGCGTGGTTAAACCCTTGACTGATTTGACGAAGAAGGGCGCTGATGTGGCGAATTGGTCCCCTGCGGCTGCCTCTGCCTTTCAGGAACTTAAACGTCGTTTTACTTCTGCTCCAGTGTTGCGTCAACCGGATGTTTCTCTTTCGTTTCAGGTTGAGGTTGACGCTTCTGAGATTGGGGCAGGGGCTGTTTTGTCTCAGAGGGATCCTGTTGGTTCCTTAATGAAACCGTGTGCCTTCTTTTCCCGTAAGTTTTCGCCTGCTGAACGCAATTATGATGTTGGCAATCGGGAGTTGTTGGCTATGAAGTGGGCGTTTGAGGAGTGGCGACATTGGCTTGAGGGAGCTAAGCACCGTATTGTGGTCTTGACCGATCATAAGAATCTGATTTACCTCGAGTCTGCCAAACGGTTGAATCCTAGACAGGCTCGATGATCCTTGTTTTTTTCTCGTTTTGATGTTGTGGTCTCATACCTTCCGGGTTCTAAGAATATTAAGGCTGATGCCCTCTCTAGGAGTTTTTTGCCTGATTCTCCTGAGGTCTTAGAACCGGTCGGTATTCTGAAAGAAGGGGTGGTCCTTTTTTGCAATTGGCCGAGTTTGCCCTTAATAATCGGGCTAGTTCGGCTACTTTGGTTTCGCCTTTCTTTTGTAATTTTGGTTTTCATCCTCGTTTTTCTTCTGGGCAGGTTGAGCCTTCTGACTGTCCTGGTGTGGATTCTGTGGTTGACAGGTTGCAGCAGATTTGGGCTCATATGATGGACAATTTGGTGTTGTCTCAGGAGGAGGCTCAACGTTTTGCTAACCGTCGTCGGTGTATTTGTTCCCGGCATCGGGTTGGGGTTCTGGTTTGGTTGTCTTCCTGTCATGTTCCTATGAAGGTTTCTTCTCCTAAGTTTAAGCCTCGGTTTATTGGTCCTTATAGGATTTCTGAGATTATTAATCCGGTATCTTTTCGTCTGGCGCTTCCGGCCTCTTTTGCTATCCATAATGTCTTCCATAGATCTTTATTGCGGAAATATGTGGAGCCCGTTGTTCCCTCTGTTGATCCTCCGGCCCCTGTGTTGGTTGATGGAGAGTTGGAATATGTTGTTGAGAAGATTTTGGATTCCCGTTTTTCGAGGCGGAAGCTTCAGTATCTTGTCAAATGGAAGGGTAATGGCCAGGAGGATAATTCTTGGGTTTTTGCCTCTGATGTCCATGCCGCTGATTTGGTTTGTGCCTTTCATCTGGCTCATCCTGATCGGCCTCGGGGCTCTGGTGAGGGTTCGGTGACCCCTCCTCAAGGGGGGGTACTGTTGTGAATTCTGCTTTTGGGCTCCCTCCGGTGGTTGTAGATGGTAATGCAGTTTTCTCTGGGCTGCAGTCTTGGACAGGTGTATCCGCTAATTGCAATTCTGACTGGGCTATTTAGCTTTGCAGGACTCTTTAGTCCTGGCCAGTTATCAATGTTTCTTTGGAAGTATTGGATCTCTGCCTGGCCTCTCCTGCTTAGCTGCCATTTCAGCAAAGATAAGTGTCTGTTTCTTTTTCTTAAGCACACATGCTGTGTGCTTATTTTCAGTGCTGATTTTTTGTTTCTATTTGTTCAGCTTAGACTGTGTCAGTTGTTTTTCTCAGTCTGGTTGGATTCTCTGGAGTTGCAGATATACTCTCCACATCTTTAGTTAGGTGGTGGAGTTTTGTATTTTCTGCTGTGGATATTTATGTAGTATTTTTATGCTGACCGCTTAGTATCCTGTCCTGTCCTTTTCTATTTAGCTAGAAGTGGCCTCCTTTGCTAAGCCTGTTTTCTGCCTGCGTGTGTCTTTTCCTCTCCAACTCACAGTCATTATTTGTGGGGGGCTGCCTATCCTTTGGGGGTCTACTCTGAGGCAAGATAGTTTTCCTATTTCCATCTTTAGGGGTATTTAGTCCTCCGGCTGTGTCGAGGTGTCTAGGTTTTGTTAGGCACACCCCACGGCTACTTCTAGTTGCGATGATAAGATCAGGGTTTGCGGTCAGTATAGTTACCACCTACTCCAGTGAAGGTTTTCATGCTGCTCCAAGGCCACCTAATCATAACAGGTCACGTGCCTCGCTTGTGAAGTCAGGGACGGCGCGATCGCGCCTTCTTGTGATGTTAACGGGGAATGAAGGTAAAGTAGGTCAATGACCTATATTTACCTTCATTCGCGGTGAGGCGCCCTCTTCATTCCCCGGGGTTTTACAGCCACGAGAACAGCTGCATTAGCAGAGCTCCTGGCTGTAAAATATTTTAACCCCTTCAGATGGATTTACATCGTGGGACATTACAGATCTTCGGAAGGTATGTATAGTGTTGGTTTATTATTTTTTCTTTGTTACAGAGCGAGGGTCTTCAGGTGGATTGAGAGTACAATAAAATATTACAACAACCTTTGTGTTTATTTCATTAAAATAATTTTTAATAATGTGTGTGTTTTTTTTTAACCCTTTACTACTATTGGATTAATAATGGATTGGTGTCATAATTGACGCCTCTCTATTATTAATCTGGCTTAATGTCACCTTACAATAGCAAGGTGACATTAACCCTTCATTACCCCATATCCCACCGCTATACGGGAATGGCAAGAGAGTGGCCAAGTGCCAGAATAGGCGCATCTTCCAGATGTGCCTTTTCTGGGGTGGCTGGGGGCAGATGTTTTTAGCCAGGGGGGGGGGGGCAATAACCATGGACCCTCTCCAGGCTATTAATATCTGCCCTCAGTCACTGGCTTTACTACTCTGGTGGAGAAATTTGCGAGGGAGCCCACGCCAATTTTTTCCGCCATTTAACCCTTAAATTTAATAGCTAGAGCGCCCAAATTTTGCACATACACACTACTAACATTAGTAGTGTGGAATATGCAAAAAAAAAATGGGGATATGAGATGGTTTACTGTATGTAAACCATGTCTCATATCATGTCGGGTTTGTGAAGGAGAAAGAAAAAGCCGGCAATTGAATTACCGGCTTTTCACATATCTCGCGCTGAATGAAATATAAATAGTGTATATATATATATATATATATATATATATATATGTCTCAATGACATATATATTTATATATATATACTGTATATATGTTTTAACGAACATTTGAGACCATAAATACATTAGATGTCGGTTTTGCAAGCCTGCGAGAAAATATCGCAGTACGGATGCCATACGGATTACATGAGGAGGATGCCATGCGCAAAATACGCTGCCACACCCTTCCTACGGAGGAGATACGGATTACTATTTTGGGAACATTTCTGAGTATTACGGCCGTAAAATACGGACCGTATTGTCTTACGCCGAGTGTGACGCCGGCCTTAGGCCAGTCTCACATGTCCAGATAATTCCGGTACCAGAAAAATCGGTACCGGAATTATCCGTGTCCGTGTACCCGTGCGTTTCTGTGGCACATCAGTGTGGCACACGTGCCCACTGGGTACCACACGCACCGTGTTGGGTACCACACGCACCAGCATCTGGTGCTGAAGCCGCCATTCATATTTTCCCTGCAGCAGCGTTTGCTGTAGAGAAGATATGAATATTCTTTTTTATTTTTCTTAAGTTTCTCGTGTTTAAAATAAAGCTCCATGTCCCCACCCCACTCCCACCCCCTGTGCGCCTCCCCCGCTTTTCATAAAATACTCTTCCGGCTCCGTCGCTGGCTGGCGCTGCTTCCTGTCCTGGCCGCACCTTCTACTGTATGCGGTCACGTTGGGCCGCTCATTTACAGTAATGAATATGTGGCCCCACCCCTATGGGAGGTGGAGCCGCATATTCATGACTGTAATCGGCGGCCCCACGTGACCGCTCATACAGTAGAAGTTGTGGCCAGGACAGGAAGCCGCGCCAGCGAGGGAGCGAGCCGGGTGAGTATTTTAAGAACAGCGGGGAGGCGCACAAGGGGTAGGAGGGGGGTGGGGACATGGAGCTTTATTTTAAACACGAGAAACTTAAAAAAAAAAAAAAAAAAGAGAATATTCATATATTCTCTACAGCAAATGCTGCTGCAGAGAAGATATCAATGGCGGCTTCAGCACCAGTGGGGGGACAGCGCTTACTGTAGCGCTGTCTCCTGCAAGGCACACTTTAATGGGTCCGTGTAATCTGTGCGCTCCCACGAACACTGACATGTCTCCGTGTTTGGCACACAGAGACATGGTCCGCAAAAAATCAATGACATCTGCACAGATGCATTGATTCGAATGTGTCTACGTGTGTCAGAGGCTCCGATATGTGAGGAAACTGTCACCTCACGTACAGGAGCCACTGACGTGTGAAACCGGCCTTAGGGTATTGTACATCCTTGAAACAGACATACAATGTATCATTTTATATTTATTTATCCTGGTATTCAAGGTCCCCTTTTTAATGGGTTTCGGTTAACAATCACATACCTTTTAGGGAATTACAATAAAAATTATTTCTTTTAAGTGTTTTTTTTTCAGATGGTTTTCTACAATAAGCTAACTCTATTCATATCGCTAGAATTAATTTTTTTCTCAGATCTCCAGGTTCCCAGGGGAGAGAGAGGTGATAAGCCAAGAAGAAGCTACTTTGAGGGCCACAACATGTCCGACGCCAAAAAGAGACACTCAGAAATAACTTACTTAGCCAGTTGTGGAAGACTGTCTTCTAATACCAGGGGAAAAAAGCAGATTTCTCAAAATGGTGAACATAGAGTAAGATAGTGGTAAGATATGTGTGGACCATGGGGCAAGCACAACAGGCAAGGGTAGCACCAATCTTGGAGTGGGTTTCAATCCATTTACTTTAACCCCTTCATGACCCAGCCTATTTTGACCTTAAAGACCTTGCCGTTTTTTGCAATTCTGACCAGTGTCCCTTTATGAGGTAATAACTCAGGAACGCTTCAACGGATCCTAGCGGTTCTGAGATTGTTTTTTCGTGACATATTGGGCTTCATGTTAGTGGTAAATTTAGGTCAATAAATTCTGCGTTTATTTGTGATAAAAACGGAAATTTGGCGAAAATTTTGAAAATTTCGCAATTTTCACATTTTGAATTTTTATTCTGTTAAACCAGAGAGATATGTGACACAAAATAGTTAATAAATAACATTTCCCACATGTTTACTTTAAATCAGCACAATTTTGGAAACAACATTTTTTTTTTTTAGGAAGTTATAAGGGTTAAAATTTGACCAGTGATTTGTCATTTTTACAACGAAATTTACAAAACCATTTTTTTTAGGGACCACCTCACATTTGAAGTCAGTTTGAGGGGTCTATATGGCTGAAAATACCCAAAAGTGACACCATTCTAAAAACTGCACCCCTCAAGGTACTCAAAACCACATTCAAGAAGTTTATTAACCCTTCAGGTGCTTCACAGCAGCAGAAGCAACATGGAAGGAAAAAATGAACATTTAACTTTTTAGTCACAAAAATTATCTTTTAGCAACAATTTTTTTATTTTCCCAATGGTAAAAGGAGAAACTGAACCACGAAAGTTGTTGTCCAATTTGTCCTGAGTACGCTGATACCTCATATGTGGGGGTAAACCACTGTTTGGGTGCACGGCAGGGCTTGGAAGGGAAGGAGCGCCATTTGACTTTTTGAATCAAAAATTGGCTCCACTCTTTAGCGGACACCATGTCACGTTTGGAGAGCCCCCGTGTACCTAAAAATTGGAGCTCCCCCACAAGTGACCCCATTTTGGAAACTAGACGCCCCAAGGAACTTATCTAGATGCATAGTGAGCACTTTGAACCCCCAGGTGCTTCAAAAATTGATCCGTAAAAATAAAAAAGTACTTTTTTTTCACAAAAAAATTATTTTAGCCTCAATTTTTTCATTTTCACATGGGCAACAGGATAAAATGGATCCTAAAATGTGTTGGGCAATTTTTCCTGAGTACGCCGATACCTCATATGTGGAGGTAAACCACTGTTTGGGCACATGGTAAGGCTCGGAAGGGAAGGAGCGCCATTTGACTTTTTGAATGAAAAATTATTTCCATCGTTAGCGGACACCATGTCGCGTTTGGAGAGCTCCTGTGTGCCTAAACATTGGCGCTCCCCCACAAGTGACCCCATTTTGGAAACTAGACCCCCCAAGGAACTTATTTAGATGCCTAGTGAGCACTTTAAACCCTCAGGTGCTTCACAAATTGATCTGTAAAAATGAAAAAGTACTTTTTTTTCACAAACAAATTCTTTTAGCCTCAATTTTTTCATTTTCACATGGGCAACAGAATAAAATGGATCCTAAAATGTGTTGGGCAATTTTTCCTGAGTACGCCGATACCTCATATGTGGGGGTAAACCACTGTTTGGGCACATGGTAAGGCTCGGAAGGGAAGGAGCGCCATTTGACTTTTTGAATGAAAAATTATTTCCATCGTTAGCGGACACCATGTCGCATTTGGAGAGCTCCTGTGTGCCTAAACATTGGAGCTCCCCCACAAGTGACCCCATTTTGGAAACTAGACCCCCAAGGAACTTATCTAGATGCATATTGAGCACTTTTAACCCCCAGGTGCTTCACAGAAGTTTATAACGCAGAGCCATGAAAATAAAAAATAATTTTTCTTTCCTCAAAAATGATTTTTTAGCCTGGAATTTCCTATTTTGCCAAGGATAATAGGAGAAATTGGACCCCAAATATTGTTGTCCAGTTTGTCCTGAGTACGCGGATACCCCATATGTAGGGGTAAACCACTCTTTGGGCGCACGGCAGGGCTCAGAAGGGATGGCACGCCATTTGGCTTTTTAAATGGAAAATTAGCTCCAATCATTAGCGGACACCATGTCACGTTTGGAGAGCCCCTGTGTGCCTAAACATTGGAGATCCCCCAGAAATGACCCCATTTTGGAAACTAGACCCCCAAAGGAACTAATCTAGATGTGTGGTGAGGACTTTGAACCCCCAAGTGCTTCACAGAAGTTTATAACGCAGAGCCATGAAAATAAAAATAAAAAATTATTTTCTCAAAAATGATCTTTTAGCCTGCAATTTTTTATTTTCCCAAGGGTAACAGGAGAAATTTGACCCCAAAAGATGTTGTCCAGTTTCTCCTGAGTACGCTGATACCCCATATGTGGGGGTAAACCACTGTTTGCGCACATGCCGGGGCTCGGAAGTGAAGTAGTGACGATTTGAAATGCAGACTTTGATGGAATGCTCTGTGGGCGTCACGTTGCGTTTGCAGAGCCCCTGATGTGGCTTAACAGTAGAAACCCCCCACAAGTGACCCCATTTTGGAAACTAGACCCCGAAAGGAACTTACCTAGATGTGTGGTGAGCACTTTGAACCCCCAAGTGCTTCATAGAAGTTTATAATGCAGAGCCGTGAAAATAATAAATACGTTTTCTTTCCTCAAAAATAATTATTTAGCCCAGAATTTTTTATTTTCCCAAGGGTTACAGGAGAAATTGGACCCCAAAAGTTGTTTTCCAGTTTCTCCTGAGTACGTTGATACCCCATGTGTGGGGGTAAACCACTGTTTGGGCACACGTTGGGGCTCAGAAGGGAAGTAGTGACTTTTGAAATGCAGACTTTGATGGAATGGTCTGCGGGCGTCACATTGCGTTTGCAGAGCCCCTGGTGTGCCTAAACAGTAGAAACCCCCCACAAGTGACCCCATTTTAGAAACTAGACCCCCCCAAGGAACTTATCTAGATATGTGGTGAGCACTTTGAACCCCCAAGTGCTTCACAGACGTTTACAAAACAGAGCCGTGAAAATAAAAAATCATTTTTCTTTCCTCAAAAATGATGTTTTAGCAAGCATTTTTTTAGATTCACAAAGGTAACAGGAGAAATTGGACCCCAGTAGTTGTTGCGCAGTTTATCCTGAGTATGCTGGTACCCCATATGTGGGGGTAAACCACTGTTTGGGCACACGTCAGGGCTCGGAAGTGAGGGAGCACCATTTGACTTTTTGAATACGAGATTGGCTGGAATTAATGGTGGCGCCATGTTGCGTTTGGAGACCCCTGATGTGCCTAAACAGTGGTAACCCCTCAATTCTAACTCCAACACTAACCCCAACACACCCCTAACCCTAATCCCAACTGTAGCCATAACCCTAATCACAACCCTAACCACAACCCTAATTCCAACCCTAACCCTAAGGCTATGTGCCCACGTTGCGGATTCGTGTGAAATTTTTCAGCATCATTTTTGAAAAATCCGCGGGTAAAAGGCACTGCGTTTTACCTGCGGATTTTCCGCGGATTTCCAGTGTTTTTTGTGCGGATTTCACCTGCGGATTCCTATTGAGGAACAGGTGTAAAACGCTGCGGAATCCGCACAAAGAATTGACATGCTGCGAAAAATACAACGCAGCGTTTCCGCGCGGTATTTTCCGCACCATGGGCACAGCGGATTTGGTTTTTCATATGTTTACATGGTACTGTAAACCTGATGGAACACTGCTGCGAATCCGCAGCCAAATCCGCACCGTGTGCACATAGCCTAATTCTAAAGGTATGTGCACACGCTGCGGAAAACGCTGCGGATCCGCAGCAGTTTCCCATGAGTTTACAGTTCAATGTAAACCTACGGGAAACAAAAATCGCTGTACACATGCTGCGGAAAAACTGCACGGAAACGCAGCGGTTTACATTTCGCCGCATGTCACTTCTTTCTGCGGATTCCGCAGCGGTTTTACAACTGCTCCAATAGAAAATCGCAATTGTAAAACCGCAGTGAAATGCGCAGAAAAAAACGCGGTAAATCCGCCATAAATCCGCAGCGGTTTAGCACTGCGGATTTATCAAATCCGCAGCGGAAAAATCTGCAGAGGACCAGAATACGTGTGCACATACCGAAACCCTACCCCTAACCCTACCCCTAACCCTAACCCTACCCCTAACCCTATTCTAACATTAGTGGGGAAAAAAAAATTTCTTTATTTTTTTATTGTCCCTACCTATGGGGGTCATTTATTATTTTTTTTATTTTGATCACTGAGATATAATCTATCTCAGTGATCAAAATGCACTTTGGAACGAATCTGCGGCACCCAGGGAGAAGACGGACGGAGCCCGTCAGGATCGGTAAGTATGATGGGGTGGGGGGGAGCACTGGGGGGGGGGGGGTCGGTGCATGGGGGGGGAATCGGAGCGCGGCAGGCGTGGAACGGAGCACGGGGGGGTGGATCGGAGTGCAGGGGGGGTGATTGGAGCACGGGGGGGTGATTGGAGCACGGGGGGAGCGGACAAGAGCACGGGGGGGGGAGCGGAGCACTGGACGGAGGGGAGCCGGAGCAGTGTACCGGCCAGATCGGGGAGCTGGGCGGGCGATCCGTGGGGTGGGGTGGGGGCACATTAGTATTTCCAGCCATGGCCGATGATATTGCAGCATCGGCCATGGCTGGATTGTAATATTTCACCAGTTATAATAGGTGAAATATTACAAATCGCTCTGATTGGCAGTTTCACTTTCAACAGCCAATCAGAGCTATCGTAGCCACGAGGGGGTGAAGCCACCCCCCCTGGGCTAAACTACCACTCCCCCTGTCCCTGCAGATCGGGTGAAATGGGAGTTAACCCTTTCACCGGATCTGCAGGGACGCGATCTTACCATGACGCCACATAGGCGTCATGGGTCGGATTGGTACCGACTTTCATGACGCCTACGTGGCGTCATGGGTCGGGAAGGGGTTAATAAAGGACAAATCTATCCAAGGAGAATGTCAACTTAGGCCTCTTTCACACTTCAGTTGTTTGGCGTCAGTCACTACCGACATAGTGACGGATTGACGGATCCGTCACAATTGTTGAGAAAACGGTTCTAACGGATCCGTTTTTTTGACGGATCCGTTACTTGGGGGTTGTCTGGGAAAAGTAGATACTTTTCGGAGCATGCGCAATTGAAAAAACGGATTGGGGCGACGGATCCGCCGAAAAAACGGTTGCGGCGGATCCGTCGCCCATAGGCGGCCATTCTATGGAATGGCGGACGCGACAGATCCGTTTCAATGTCCGTCTATTTTCAGAAAACGTCCGCCAAATTTTGACGGATCCGTCGCATGGCGGATGGAACGGACGACCATCCATCACAATCCGTCGCTAATGCAAGTCTATGGGAAAATAACGGATCCGTCAAAAAAAATGACGGATCCGTTATTTGAGGAAAATGGCGGTTTTAGACTGACGCCAAACAACTGAAGTGTGAAAGAGGCCTTAGTATTTATAAAGCTTTGCTAAATCCTAAGAAAGGATTTTCGATTAACATTTCTACATCAGTCCAGACTTCTAGAAGGGTGAGCAACAATATGATAAGATCTGAAATCAGGCAATGTTATACCCATATAAGGACTTGGCATGATAAATTTTGATTTTATTGTTACAAGGGGGTTCACCAGACCAAACAAACTTGGTTTGAACTGAGGCAAAACTCTTGAAGAAGGACAAGGGAACCCCAATCTGAAGAGCTTGGAAAACAAACAAAATCCTCATTAGGATGTTCATTTAAGACTACTCTTCTATCAAATCATGTGAAAGCATTCCTCATCCATCTTGAGCATTTCTCCTGCACAGATTGGAGAAGTTTAGGGAAATAAAGATAACATGTTGATCTTATCTCTCGGTAATAGAATCCCTAAGTATTTTATAACTGAGTTGGCCCATTTGAATCTGAAGGAAGCCTTGGGAGGTGCTAAAATAGAGGAAGAAGTGTTAATGATCAGAGATTCTGATTTGGAGAAGTTAATTTTAAAATTAGAGATGCAACTGCATGCCCAAAATTCAGCCATCAAGTTTGGAAAGGAGGTTATTAATGAACAAGTACAAGTTGTCAGCGAAGGCAGCAATCTTGTAAGGAGAACTGTCAATACAAGGGCCCAAAATGTTAGTATTGGCTCAAATCTTTCTGAGGAAAGTATCCAGTGTAAGTCTGAAAATTTAATGAGATAGTGGGCACCCTTGACATGTGCCACTGCATATAGCAAACTCTTGAGATAGGACTCCATTTACTTTTAACACTGGCAGGCAGCTTTATGTGTAGGTCGGCTATCTAACATAACATGTTGGATTTTAGGCCCATAGCACAGAGTTTCCTATTTATGAAAGTCCAATTCACCCAAGCAAAGGCCTTTTCTGTATCACTGTATAGAATCATAAGGGGCTGGGATTTCACTTTTGCTCTTTGTATATGGTTCAATGCCTTAGTTGTATTGTCTCTGGCCTTTCTGCCTCAAACTCCACCTGGTCCTGGTGAATAATATCCACTAAAAGTGGTGATTATCTGGACACAAACATTTTTGCATACAACTTGACATCCACATTAAAGAGTAGGATAGGACTATAACTTGCACATTGAGATGGGTCTTTCACCTCTATGAATGACTACGATATGAGCTCATAAGGAGTCTGTTGGATAATGCTTTGAAACTAGAAATCAGATAAGGGAGGGCGGGAGAGAGATTCCAAGATTCGGACTCTTATGGCTGTCCGTAGTTCCCCCTCAGTAAAAAGCAACTCAAGGGATTCTGTGTCTGTGTCAGACAAAGTGGATAGACTAGACTCCTTTATGTATATTTGAAAGAAAGACTTGTATGTTTTTCCATTGTCATGCACTCATAGCTGTAACTTTTTATATTTTTTTATGACGGAGCTAAAAAAAGGGCTTCATTTTTACAGGACAAGATTACATTTTTATTGATACTATTTTTAGTATGATTTTTTTAAAATCCCTTTTTATTCCTTGTTTTTTGTGTCAGTATGATGAAAAAGCTATACCTGTGTGATGTTTTTTGTTAAATAATATTAAAACCAATAATTAAACAGAGCCAATTTGCAATGAACACATTATCAGAGATGAACCCCAAATGCTCAATATACCAGTCAAAGACAACAAAGAGGTGCAAGAAAACGAATCGAAAATATATTATGAAAAATATTTAAATTACAAAATGTGAGTAAAAGGCAGAGTGAGGGCCACATATGCAAACACAGGATACATGTTGTAGCTATAAAATAGATCTCTTAGTGCCTATAGTATAAAACTTATAGAAGAAGCACAAAAAGAAAATTTGGAAAAAACTCAGTGTGGTAAATGTAGTGTTGCTCCTTGTTAACATGGATCCAATTCCGATGACCACTGGAGAAAATTGACGGAAAAAGGAAGAAAAGGCTCCACATGGCCATATGGATAGAATATATGTAACTTTATTTAACATGTTGAAAAAATTTGTCCAGACAATTAACCCCTTTCTGACATTAGACGTACTATCCCGTCGAGGTGGTATGGGCCCGTATGACCACCAACAAGATAGTACGTCAAACAGGATCAGCAGCACTCATGGGGGGGATCGCAGCTGACATCCGGCACATTAACCCCCGATACGCTGAGATCAAACATGATCGCAGCGTTCTGGCGGCATAGGGAAGCATCGCGCAGGGAGGGGGCTCCCTGCATGCTTCCCTGAGACCCTCGGTACAAAGCGATGTGATCGCGTTGTACTTAACGTCTCCTCCCTGTAGGCCCCGGATCTAAAATGGCCACGGGGGTCCTTCTGGGTCCTGCAGAGAGGTGTGTTATGATCTGGTGGCCTAGGAGCAGCATGAGACAGACTCTGGAGAAGGTGGTCCCTGTACTGACCGCAAACCCTGAACCTAGCAGCGCAACTAGAAGTAGCCGTGGGGGGTACCTAACACTCCCTAGACCCCTCGTCACAGCCTAAGATCTAACTACCCCTAAAGACAGAAACAGGAAACCTATCTTGCCTCAAAGAAAATCCCCAAAGGATAGATAGCCCCCCACAAATATTGACTGTGAGAGGAGAGGGAAATAACATACGCAGATATGAAATCAGATTTTAGCATAGGAGGCCATACTAGCTAAAAAGAAAGAATAGAACAGAGTACTATGCGATCAGTATAAAAACACTAGAAAATATCCACCGCAGAAAATACGGATCACCACATCTGACTAAAGACATGGGGGGTATATCTGCATCTCCAGAGAAATAGCTAGGCTGCAAAAAATCCTTCACAGACTAAGCTGGACAAGACAAAAACATGAAAATGCACAGAACGATAAGGTCCACCGCAGGTGGACAGCAAAAACAAAGCCAGGACTTCTCTTTGTAGAAAAGCACAGCAAACTGGAGGGACCAGCAGGGAAGTGAATCCTTCAAAAACAATGGACAACTGGCACTGACTAAAGGATCCTGCAAAGCTATATACCCCAGTCAGTTTTGCAATTAGTAGATACACCTGTCCACTCCTGCAGTCCAGGCACAACTGCATTACCCTCTACAACCACTGGAGGGAGCCCAAAAGCTGAATTCACAACAGAGGTGGCTTGCAAGCGCCTGCTCAGAGCAGGCACCAGCAAGCCTCCCTGCAGTGCCTGTCAGATCGCTGATCTGACACAGTGCACTGCAAAGTGTCAGATCAGCGATCAGAGACTATAACGATGTCTGTTGTGAATTCCGCTCTTGGGCTCCCTCCGGTGGTTGTAAGTGGCACTTTTGTGAGTTCTGCTCTTGGGCTCCCTCTTGTGGTTTCTAGTGGTATGGCTGCTCCTTGGAGTTAGCTGTCATCAGCTGCCTCCACATATCGTCTCTTCTGCTCGGCTATTTAAGTCTGGCTCTATCTTCAGCCAGTGCCACTTGTAAATGGTTCCTGGTTGGATTCACATCTCTTTGGAGTTCCCTGTTATCCTGACCAGTTCAGCTAAGCTAAGTTTTTGCTTGCCCTTTTCTGTCCATAGATTGTGGACTTATCCATTCTGTGTTTTCTATGTTTGTCCAGCTTATCAGTGTGAATTAATTCTGTCTTGCTGGAAGCTCTGGGAGGCAGATTTGCCCTCCACACCTTTAGTCAGGTGTGGAGATTTTTTGTAAGCTCTGCGTGGATTTTTGTACTGTTTTATACTGACCGCACAGTATTCCATCCTGTCCTATCTATTTAGTTAGACTGGCCTCCTGTGCTCATCCTGGTTTCATTCTGTGTATGTCTTTTCCCTCTCCACTCACAGTCATTATTTGTGGGGGGCTAATCTATCCTTTGGGGATTTTCTCTGAGGCAAGATAGCTTTCCTGCTTCTATCTTTAGGGGTAGTTAGCTCTTAGGCTGTGACAAGATGCCTAGGGAGAGTTAGGAGCATTCCACGGCTACTTCTAGTGTTGTGTTGAGCTTAGGGACTGCGGTCAGTACAGTTACCACTTCCTTCAGAGCTCGTTCCATGTTGCTCCTAGACCACTGTATCATAACAGATGTCCCCCCCAGGGCAATGTTATAAATTAAAGAAAAAAAAATTACATGTGTAAAAAAAAAAAAAAAATTCCTAAATAAAGAAAAAAAAATATTGCTCCAATAAATAATTTCTTTATCTAAATAATAAAAAAACAATAAAAGTACACATATTTAGTATTGCCGCGTCCATAACGACCCGACCTATAAAACTGTCCCACAGTGAACACCGTAAAAAAAAACCGAGGCAAAAAACAACGTTTTATTATAACGCCAAACAAAAAGTGGAATAACACGCGATCAAAAAGATGGATATAAATAACCATGGTACCGCTGAAAACGTCATCTTGCGCCATACAGCATCATCAGCGAAAAAATAAAGTTATAGTCCTCAGAATAAAGCGATGCATAAATAATTATGTTTTATATAAAAGTTTATCGCATAAAAGTGCCAAAACACAAAAAAAATGATTTAAATGAGGTATCACTGTAATCGCACTGACCCGAAGAATAAAACTGCTTTATGTCGAGACACAAAAAATATTTTTTGTTATAAAAAGTGTCTTCAAGTGTGTGACAGCTGTCAATAAAAAAAAAAAACACTATAAAAGTAAATCAAACCCTCCTTCATCACCCCCTTAGTTAAGGAAAAAATAATAAAATTAAAAAAAAATTATTTATTTCCATTTTCCCATTAGGGTTAGGGCTAGTTAGGGTTGGGGCTAAAGTTAGGGTTGGGGCTAAAGTTAGGGTTAGGGTTGGGGCTAAAGTTAGGGCTATTGCCACAGTTAGGGTTGAGCCTAAAGTTAGGGTTGGGGCTAAAGTTAGGGTTTGGATTACATTTACGGTTGTGGTTAGGGTTATGGTTGAGATTAGGGGTGTGTTGGGATTAGGTTTAGGGGCATGTTTGGGTTAGGGGTGTGGTTAGGGTTGGGATTAGGGTTAGGGGTGTGTTTGGGTTAGGGTTTCAGTTAGAATTGGGGGGTTTCCACTGTTTAGGCACATCAGGGGCTCTTCAAATGCGACATGGCGTCCGATCTCAATTCCAGCCAATTATGCATTGAAAAAGTAAAACAGTGCTCCTTCCCTTCTGAGCTCTCCCGTGCGCCCAAACAGGGGTTTACCCCAACATATGGGGTATCAGCGTACTCAGGACAAATTGGTCAACAACTTTTGGGGTCCAATTTCTCCTGTTACCCTTGGGAAAATACAAAACCGTGGGCTTAAAGATAATTTGTGTGGAAAATGTTTTTTTTTTCTTTTCACGGCTCTACGTTATAAACTGTAGTGAAACACTTGGGGGTTCAAAGTTCTCACAATACATCTGGTTAAGTTCCTTGGGGGGGGTCTAGTTTCCAATATGGGGTCCCTTGTTGGGGGTTTCTACTGTTTAGGTACATCAGAGGCTCGGCAAATGCAATGCGAGGCCTGCAGACCATTCCATTTTAGTCTGCATTCAAAACGGTGCTCTTTCCCTTCCTAGCTCTGCCATGCGCCCAAACAATGGTTTCCCCCCACATATGGGGTATCAGCGTACTCAGGACAAATTGCACAACAACTTTTTGGGTCCAGTTTATTCTGTTACCCTTAGGAAAATAAAAAATTGGGGGCGAAATATCATTTTTGTGAAAAAATATGATTTTTTTATTTTTACAGCTCTACATTATAAACTTCTGTGAAGCACTTGGTGGGTCAAAGTGCTCACCACACCTCTAGATAAGTTCCTTAGGGGGTCTACTTTCCAAAATGGTGTCACTTGTGGGGGGTTTCAATGTTTAGGCACTTCAGGGACTCTCCAAATGCGACATGGCGCAACTTTTGGGGTCCAATTTCTCCTGTTATCCTTGGTAAAATAAAACAAATTGTAGCTGAAGTAAAAATTTTGTGAAAAAAAATTAAAAGGCTCATTTTTTTTTAAACATTCCAAAAATTCATGTGAAACTCCTGAAAGGTTAATATACTTCTTGAATGTGGTTTTGAGCACCTTGAGATGTGCAGTTTTTAGAATGGTGTCACACTTGGGTAATTTCTATCACATAGACCCCTCAAAGTGACTTCAAATGTGATGTGGTCCCTAAAAAAAAAAAATGGTGTTGTAAAAATGAGAAATTGCTGGTCATCTTTTAACCCTTATAACTCCCTAACAAAAAAAAATTTGTTTCCAAAATTGTGCTGATATAAAGTAGACATGTGGGAAATGTTACTAATTAAGTATTTTGTGTGATAAACAGTATCTTTGTGATTTAACGGCATAAAAATTAAAAGTTGGAAAATTGCGAAATTTTCTAAATTTTCGACAAATTTCCATTTTTTTCACAAATAAACTCAGGTAATATCGCAGAAATTTTACCACTATCATGAAGTACAATATATCACAAGAAAATGTCAGAATCATCAGGATCCATTGAAGCGTTCCAGAGTTATAACCTCATAAAGGGACAGTGGTCACAATTGTAAAAATTGGCCCGGTCATTAATATGCAAACCACCCTTGGGGGTAAATGGCTTAACCCCTTCATGACTGGGGGATTTTTCGTTTTTCCGTGTTCGTTTTTCGCTCCCCTCCTTCCCAGAGCCATAACTTTTTTATTTTTCCGTCAATTTGGCCATGTGAGGGCTTATTTTTTGCAGGACGAGTTGTACTTTTGAACGACATCATTGGTTTTAGCATGTCGTGTACTAGAAAACGGGAAAAAAATTCCAAGTGCGGTGAAATTGCAAAAAAAGTGCAATCCCACATTGGTTTTTTGTTTGGCTTTTTTGCTAGGTTCACTAAATGCTAAAAATGACCTGCCATTATGATTCTCCAGGTCATTACGAGTTCATAGACACCAAACATGACTAGGTTATTTTTTATCTAAGTGGTGAAAAAAAATTCCAAACTTTGCTAAAAAAAAAAAAAAAAAAAATTGCGCCATTTTCCGATACTCGTAGCGTCTCCATTTTTCATCATCTGGGGTCGGTTGAGGGCTTATTTTTTGCATGCCGAGATGACGTTTTTAATGATAGTATTTCGGTGCAGATACGTTCTTTTGATCGCCCGTTATTGCATTTTAATGCAATGTCGCGGCGACCAAAAAAACGTAATTCTGGCGTTTCGAATTTTTTTCCCGCTACGCTGTTTAGCGATCAGGTTAATACTTTTTTTTTATTGATAGATCGGGCGATTCTGAGCGCGGCGATACCAAATATGCGTAGATTTGATATTTTTTTTATTGATTTATTTTGATTGGGGCGAAAGGGGGGTGATTTAAACTTTTATGTTTTTTTTATTTTTTTCACATTTTTTTAAACTTTTTTTTTTAACTTTTGCCATGCTTCAATAGCCTCCATGGGAGGCTAGAAGCAGGCATAGCACGATCGGCTCTGCTACATAGCAGCGATCTGCTGATCGCTGCTATGTAGCAGAATTGCACGTGTGCTGTGAGCGCCGACCACAGGGTGGCGCTCACAGCGACGGGCAATCAGTAACCATAGAGGTCTCAAGGACCTCTATGGTTACCATTCACAAGCATCGCCGACCCCCGATCATGTGACGGGGGTCGGCGATGACGTCATTTCCGGCCGCCCGGCCGGAAGCGGTAGTTAAATGCCGCTGTCTGCGTTTGACAGCGGCATTTAACTAGTTAATAGGTGCGGGCAGATCGCGATTCTGCCCGCGCCTATTACGGGCACATGTCAGCTGTTCAAAACAGCTGACATGTCCCGGCTTTGGTGCGGGCTCACCACGGAGCCCTGCATCAAAGCAGGGGAGCCGGCATCGGACGGTATAGTACGTCCGATGCCGGTAAGGGGTTAAAAAACATTGCCCATTCTGACGTACATTTCTGGCACAAGCCTTTAGTAATAGAAAACTTCATTTAACCATGTGAAATTAAGTTACATAATTTTCATCCATACGGCCATGTGGATCTTTTTCTTCCTTCATTTTTGTCAGTATACATCTCAGTGGTAGAGAAATCACTTACATCATGTAATGGTAGAAAACACTGGTGGAAGTATGGTCCTGGTGATCCAGGAAGTGTTTCACCCTTGCTACGTCAGGGAACATATTATAGCTACAAGATGTATCCTATGATTGCCTATGTGGCCCTCCTTTGAATTACTGCCTTTTAACTCACATTTTGTCATCTTTTTTCCCCACACTTTCACTTTTATTTTTTTCACATTTTTAGGCCGCCGTCACACATGCGAGTTTTACGGACGTAAGAGCGCAGAATCTACGTCCGTAAAACTCGCAAAAAATACGGCACAATTATTCTCTATGCCCCTGCTCCTATTTGCCGTATTTTACTGATCAGTATTATACGGCTTTCTACGGCCGTACAAAATCGCAGCATGCTGCGTTTGTCACCGTACTGCGCAAGAAATACGCCAATGAAAGTCTATGGAAGCGTGAAAAATACGGATTACACACGGACAAGCAGTGTGACTTGCGAGAAATACGCAGCGCTGTTAGAGAGAAAAGCCGGTAATTCAGTGCGGTGTACAGTAAAATCACACTGACAGCTTACAGTAGAATAGGTAGAATAAATGTGTACACATAGAATAGGTATATATATATATATATATATGTCATTAGACACATATATGTATATATATTAATATTTATTCCAGCGCTAGACAGCTTGAAAGCCGGTAATTCAATTACCGGCTTTTTCCTTCTCCTTCCTAAAACCCGACATGATTTGAGACATGGTTTACATACAGTAAACCATGTCTTCTCTCCATTTTTTTTGCAGATTCCACACTACTAATGTCAGTAGTGTGTATCTGCAAAATTTGGCCGTTCTAGCTCTTAAAATAAAGGGTTAAATGGCGGAAAAAATTGGCGTGGGCTCCCGCGCAATTTTCTCCGCCAGAGTAGTAAAGCCAGTGACTGAGGGCAGATATTAATAGCCTGGAGAGGGTCCATGGTTATTGGCCCCCCCCTGGCTAAAAATATCTGCCCCCAGCCACCCCAGAAAAGGCACATCTGGAAGATGCGCCTATTCTGGCACTTGGCCACTCTCTTCCCATTCCCGTGTAGCGGTGGGATATGGGGTAATGAAGGGTTAATGCCACCTTGCTATTGTAAGGTGACATTAAGCCTAATTAATAATGGAGAGGCGTCAATTATGACACCTATCCATTATTAATCCAATACTAGTAAAGGGTTAAATAAAACACAAACACATTATTTAAAATTATTTTAATGAAATAAAAACAATGGTTGTTGCAGTATTTTATTCAACGCCCAATCCAGTCACTGAAGACCCTCGTTCTGTGAGTAAAAAAACATAATAAACCAACAATATACTTACCCTCCGCAGATCTGTAACGTCCAACGATGTAAATCGTAAAGCTCCCTGGCTTTCTAGGTAATTTCCCACGATCTATGAACAGCCAGCAGAGGGCGCCTCACCGCAAATGATGCTAAATATAGATCATTGATCTATTTTTAGCCTCATTCCCTGGGGTTTTGCAGCGAGGAGCAGCGTGCATTAGCACAGCTCCTTGCTGCAAAATGTTTTAACCCCTTCAGAAGGATTTACATCGTTGGACGTTACAGATCTGCGGAGGGTAAGTATATTGTTGGTTTATTATGTTTTTTTACTCACAGAACGAGGGTCTTCAGTGACTGGATTGGGCGTTGAATAAAATACTGCAACAACCATTGTTTTTATTTCATTAAAATAATTTTAAATAATGTGTTTGTGTTTTATTTAACCCTTTACTAGTATTGGATTAATAATGGATAGGTGTCATAATTGACGCCTCTCCATTATTAATTAGGCTTAATGTCACCTTACAATAGCAAGGTGGCATTAACCCTTCATTACCCCATATCCCACCGCTACACGGGAATGGGAAGAGAGTGGCCAAGTGCCAGAATAGGCGCATCTTCCAGATGTGCCTTTTCTGGGGTGGCTGGGGGCAGATATTTTTAGCCAGGGGGGGGCCAATAACCATGGACCCTCTCCAGGCTATTAATATCTGCCCTCAGTCACTGGCTTTACTACTCTGGCGGAGAAAATTGCGCGGGAGCCCACGCCAATTTTTTCCGCCATTTAACCCTTTATTTTAAGAGCTAGAACGGCCAAATTTTGCAGATACACACTACTGACATTAGTAGTGTGGAATCTGCCAAAAAAATGGAGAGAAGACATGGTTTACTGTATGTAAACCATGTCTCAAATCATGTCGGGTTTTAGGAAGGAGAAGGAAAAAGTCGGTAATTGAATTACCGGCTTTCAAGCTGTCTAGCGCTGGAATAAATATTAATATATATACATATATGTGTCTCACTGACATATATATATATACAGGTCCTTCTCAAAAAATTAGCATATAGTGTTAAATTTCATTATTTACCATAATGTAATGATTACAATTAAACTTTCATATATTATAGATTCATTATCAACCAACTGAAATTTGTCAGGTCTTTTATTGTTTTAATACTGATGATTTTGGCATACAACTCCTGATAACCCAAAAAACCTGTCTCAATAAATTAGCATATCAAGAAAAGGTTCTCTAAACGACCTATTACCCTAATCTTCTGAATCAACTAATTAACTCTAAACACATGCAAAAGATACCTGAGGCTTATATAAACTCCCTGCCGGGTTCATTACTCAAAACCCCCATCATGGGTAAGACTAGCGACCTGACAGATGTCAAGAAGGCCATCATTGACACCCTCAAGCAAGAGGGTAAGACCCAGAAAGAAATTTCTCAACAAATAGGCTGTTCCCAGAGTGCTGTATCAAGGCACCTCAATGGTAAGTCTGTTGGAAGGAAACAATGTGGCAGAAAACGCTGTACAACGAGAAGAGGAGACCGGACCCTGAGGAAGATTGTGGAGAAGGACCGATTCCAGACCTTGGGGAACCTAAGGAAGCAGTGGACTGAGTCTGGTGTGGAAACATCCAGAGCCACCGTGCACAGGCGTGTGCAGGAAATGGGCTACAGGTGCCGCATTCCCCAGGTAAAGCCACTTTTGAACCATAAACAGCGGCAGAAGCGCCTGACCTGGGCTACAGAGAAGCAGCACTGGACTGTTGCTAAGTGGTCCCAAGTACTTTTTTCTGATGAAAGCAAATTTTGCATGTCATTCGGAAATCAAGGTGCCAGAGTCTGGAGGAAGACTGGGGAGAAGGAAATGCCAAAATGCCTGAAGTCCAGTGTCAAGTACCCACAGTCAGTGATGGTGTGGGGTGCCATGTCAGCTGCTGGTGTTGGTCCACTGTGTTTCATCAAGGACAGGGTCAATGCTTTATGGTGATGAAGATTTCATTTTTTCAGCACGACCTGGCACCTGCTCACAGTGCCAAAACCACTGGTAAATGGTTTACTGACCATGGTATTACTATGCTCAATTGGCCTGCCAACTCTCCTGACCTGAACCCCATAGAGAATCTGTGGGATATTGTGAAGAGAAAGTTGAGAGACGCAAGACCCAACACTCTGGTTGAGCTTAAGGCCGCTATTGAAGCATCCTGGGCCTCCATAACATCTCAGCAGTGTCACAGGCTGATTGCCTCCATGCCACGCCGCATTGAAGCAGTCATTTCTGCCAAAGGATTCCCGACCAAGTATTGAGTGCATAACTGAACATTATTATTTGATGGTTTTTTTGTTTGTTATTAAAAAACACTTTTATTTGATTGGATGGGTGAAATATGCTAATTTATTGAGACAGGTTTTTTGGGTTATCAGGAGTTGTATGCCAAAATCATCAGTATTAAAACAATAAAAGACCTGACAAATTTCAGTTGGTGGATAATGAATCTATAATATATGAAAGTTTAATTGTAATCATTACATTATGGTAAATAATGAAATTTAACACTATATGCTAATTTTTTGAGAAGGACCTGTATATATACCTATTCTATGTGTACACATTTATTCTACCTATTCTACTGTAAGCTGTCAGTGTGATTTTACTGTACACCGCTCTGAATTACCGGCTTTTCTCTCTAATATATGTGTCTACTGACATATATATATATATATATATATATATATATATATATATATATAGACAGTATATATATATTTTCTTTTCTTTTTGGGACACATGGATCACTTCTATAGCGGTATGTTGGTTTTGCTAGCCTGCGAGAAAACCACGCAGTACGGATGCCATACGGATTGCATACGGAGGATGCCATGCGCAAAAAACGCTGACACACCCTGCCTACGGAGGAGCTACGGACCACTTTTTTCGGGACTTTTCAGCGTATTACGGCCGTAATATACGGACCGTATTGTTTTACGCTGTGTGTGACGCCGGCCTTACAAGTTTATTTAACTTTTTTTTTTTTTTACTTTGTCTCAGGCTGGGCTTCGATTTTCTATGGTCTGATCACAGAGCTTCCTCCCTCTGTAAACCGATTGATGTCGCTATTGACAGCGGAATCAGAGGAGTTAAACACCCACAATTGATGCTAACAACGATCGAGAGCGTTACTACACGGTTTCCGCTATGAAATATGGCTGATGCCCACGCCTGCTCTGCTAGTGGGCAGGCGCGATCGATTTCATGCGGCGCCATGTCTATCATGAAAGGGTCACTGAAGATGCGTGTTTGTTTTTTAAAAAATCTTAAAGTGATCCTGTCATTTAAAAAGATGCTATTAACCTGAAGATATGGTGTTGGGCTACTTTCACACATCAGGTTTTTCGTCGCATGCCGATTCTGGCGCCGCAGCGCCGGATCCGGCTTATTTTGTGAACACCGGATGGGACGGATCCGGTTTTCAGCCGGATCAGATGTCCAGATCCGGCGAGAAACCGGATCCGTCCCATCCGGTTGGCATCCGTTTCGTCTGGTTTTCCATCCGGTTTTTGACGGATTCCGGTTTTTAAAAACGCCCCCTGACAGGCTAAAAATGTGATTGGCCCCCTGAATACTATATATACAATGTTCATACAGCACATCAGTGACAAGTTGGAGAGGAGTAGATACAGAGCAAGATGGACGCCATTATTGCGAAGATTCTGCAGAACATGGATTTCATTGTGGAGGCGAATAGATTAAAAGCTATTGTTCTTGAAAAGAAGCGAGAGAGACAGCGCATCATGCGTCTGCGCCGACGACGTTTGTGGATCCACCCCATCACGGCACAGAGAATGACGCGAGGAGTCTTTTCTACTTTACACATGGAGCTACGAGGAGAGCCAGAGAAGTTTTTCAGCTATGTGCGGATGAAGGCGGAGAACTTTGATGTATTGGTGGATGGAATTGAACATCTAATAAGAAGGAGTGATACATATTGCAAATTCCCTATTACACCGGCTGAGCGTCTGATGGTCACTCTTCGGTAAGCATTCTTTTTTATGTACTCTTGTAGCGCACTTTCATCGATTGATATTTTGAATTTGTAGTAATTTCTGCTTTCCTTTGGATCACAGATTCCTTGCTACTGGAGAATCCCTTTTGTCACTACATTTCCAGTTCAGACTGGGAATTTCAACCATCTCTGTAATTGTTAAGCACACTTGCCGTGCACTGTGGGACTCTTTGCACGATGATTTTATTCCACATCCCACAATGCAGACTTGGTTGAAAGTAGCAAACAAATTCCAGGAAGTGTGTCAGTTTCCCAATTCCTTGGGTGCGGTGGATGGGAAACATATCCGTATCGTGAAACCGGCTGGTTCTGGATCCGAATATTTTAACTATAAAAAGTACTTTTCCATTGTGCTGATGGCCATCACCGATAGCGGTGGATATTGGGGCGGTTGGCCGCTCAAATGATTCACAAGTTTTCAAACTGTCTGCAATGGGGCGGCATTTGTATGGAAAAACCTTTCAATTCCCCCCTCCAAGACCACTGCCTCAAACCTCTGAGCCACAAATGCCTTTTGTTTGTGTTGGGGATGAAGCCTTCCAGCTTTCAGAACATCTTTTGAAACCCTACTCCAGTCGTGGATTAACAGAATGACACGTGCACAGAGAATGGTGGAGTGTGCGTTTGGGATCTTACCCGCCAAATGGAGAGTTCTACTGAGGCCGGAGTCACACATGCGAGAAACACATCCGTGTCTCGCATGTGAAAAGCAAGCTCTGGCGCCGGCACTTCGGAGCGGAGCGTGCGGCCGCATAGCAACACATGGAGCCGCACGCTCCGCTCCGAAGTGCCAGCGCCAGAGCTTGGTTTTCACATGCGAGACACGGACGTGATTCTCGCATGTGTGACTCCGGCCTGACATCTATTAACTTGAAGACAGACACTGTGGATGAGGTAGTGAAAACGTCTGTTGTCCTGCACAATTATGTGATATCCAAGGAACAGGTTTCCATTGAGGACCACTCAGAAGAAACCACCTTGGCTGATTATAACAACATAACGTATAGAAGTTCTGCGACTGTTTCCCGAATTCGTGATTAATTCGCAGAATATTTTATTTCACCCGAAGGAAGAATAGACTGGCAGGATGAGAGAGTGTGAACAATTTGTCTTGAACCTAGTAACAAGTTTTTAACCTTTTACCCAAGTTGTGTACCTGTTTGATTTTACCTTTTATCCAAGTTGTGTACCTGTTTGGGTTGTACCCAAAGTATTTAACCTTTTACCCAAGTTGTGTACCTGTTTGATTTTACCTTTAACCCAAGTTGTATACCTGTTTGGGTTGTACCCAAAGTATTTAACCTTTTACCCAAGTTGTGTACCGGTTTGATTTTACCTTTTACGAAAGTTGTATACCTGTTTGGGTTGTACCCAAATTATTTTATCTCTAAACCAACAAACCTTGTTGTACCCAAGTGTTATCTATACCTTATAAAGAAAATACAAAATGGCTGTAAACAGCACAATTTTATTAAACATTTTTTAACACAACAAAAACACCAAAAAAAACCCTAAAGGTTGGAATAAGTCGGGGTGGAGATGGTGCTGGAGGGGCTGTCAGATAGAGACACTTCGACAGTGGGAGTGTGGAGAGAGGAATGTGTTGGTGGTGGGGAAGGATCAATAGGTAGTGGTGAAGGGGTGGAGAAGGCAATTGAGCGGGTGGACAGGAAAGTGGGATTGGGGTTAGGAATTTGGTAGGATGGAGGGGTGTAGGTGATGTTTTGGGAGGATTGGGAGGGAGAAGCAGTGATAGGTGGAGAAGAGGGTGGGGAAGGAGGTGAAAGAGGCTGTTGATAGTTGGCAGGGAGAGGAGGCGCGGATGAAGTAGATGGGAAGTAGTATGGGTCGGGATCATCATATTGGTCAGAATGGTGGGAAGGGGCACGGGCAGGACACTGGTAGTCTGGCTGGTGGGACGGGGCACAGGAACGCTGGTAGTGTTGTGGCTGGTGGGACGGGGCACCCACCATGTGGGTGATAGTGAGGTTGGTGGGATGGGGCACGGGCAGATTGGTGGTACGGGTCAGGAGGATGGTAGTGCCTGTAGTGATGGACAGTGGAGGAAGGGTGGCAAGAGTCTCGGCTTTTGAGGCAATGAGCGCTAGAGTAGACTGGCAGGCAGGGCCGTATTTGCCACTAGGCACTTGAGGGCACGTGCCTAAGGTGCCAGGATTCGTGTGGGGGGGGGGGGGGGTGCACTTGAGCTAGGTTTTTTCTTTTATTTTTTTTATTAAAGTCCGGGGTCGAGTGCCCGTCCCCCCTCCTCCCTGAAGACGTCATACTCACCCTCCTCCAGCGGAGGCTGCAGCTCCATCTCAGCGTCGGCAGCGCGTCCTGTCTTCTGCGGTCACGTGGTGCCACACATTAAGGTGATGAATATGTGCATATTCATCACCTTAATGAGCGGTACCACGTGACCGCTCATACAGGAAGGAGGACGCTGCACAGATGCTGGGAAGTTCTGCGCGGTGAGAGGTGAGTATGACAGGGGAGGATGGGGGAGCCGTGCACGCAGGGGAGGAGGATGGAGGAGCCGTGCACGCAGGGTGGGAGGATGGGGGAGCCGTGCACGCAGGGTGGGAGGTTACAGGAGCCATGCACGCAGGGGAGGAGGATGGGTGAGCCGTGCACGAAGGGTGGGAGGATAAAGGAGCCATACACGCAGGGGAGGAGGATGGGGGAGCCATGCACGCAGGGTGGGAGGATAGAGGAGCCATGCACGCAGGGGAGAATGGGAGAGCCATGAACGCAGGGTGGCTGCAACTCCGTCTCAGCGCCGGCAGCACATCCTGTCTTCAGCTGTCACGTGGTATCGCTCAATAAGGTGATGAATATGCGCATAGTCATCACCTTAATAAGCGGTAACACGTGACCGCTCATACAGAAAGGAAGACGCTGCACAGATGCCGGGAAGTTCTGCGCGGTGAGAGGTGAGTATGACAGGGGAGGAGGATGGGGGAGCCATGCACGCAGGGTAGGAGGACAGAGGAGCCATGCACGCAGGGAAGGAGGATGGGGGAGCCATGCACACAGGGTGGGAGGATAGAGGAGCCGTGCACGCAGGCGAGGAGGATGGGGGAGCCGTGCACACAGGGGAGGAGGATGGAGGAGCCGTGTACGCAGGGTGGGAGGATAGAGGAGCCATGTACGCAGGGGAGGATGGGGGAGCCATGCACGCAGGGTGGGAGGATAGAGGAGCCATGCACGCAGGGGAGGAGGATGGGGGAGCCATGCACACAGGGTGAGAGGATGGAGGAGCCATGCACGCAGGGAAGGATGGGGGAGCCATGCACGCAGGGGACGATAGAGGAGCCATGCACGCAGGGGAGGAAGGAGGGGGGAGCTATGCACGCAGGGTGGGAAGATGGGGGAGCCATGCACGCAGGGTGGGAAAATGGGGGAGCCATGCACACAGGGGAGGATGGGGGAGCCATGCACGCAGGGGAGGAGGATTGGGGAGCCATGCACGCAGGGTGGGAGGATAGAGGAGCCATGCACGCAGGGGAGGAGGATGGCGGAGCCATGCACGCAGGGGAGGAGGATGGGGGAGCCATGCACGCAGGGTGGGAGGATGGGGAGCCATGCACACAGGGGAGGAGGATGGGGGAGCCATGCACACAGGGTGAGAGGATGGAGGAGCCATGCACGCAGGGTGGGAAGATGGGGGAGCTATGCACGCAGGGAAGGATGGGGGAGCCATGCACGCAGGGGAGGATAGAGGAGCCATGCACGCAGGGGAGGAAGGAGGGGGGAGCTATGCACGCAGGGTGGGAAGATGGGGGAGCCATGCACGCAGGGTGGGAAAATGGGGGAGCCATGCACACAGGGGAGGATGGGGGAGCCATGCACGCAGGGGAGGAGGATTGGGGAGCCATGCACGCAGGGTGGGAGGATAGAGGAGCCATGCACGCAGGGGAGGAGGATGGCGGAGCCATGCACGCAGGGGAGGAGGATGGGGGAGCCATGCACGCAGGGTGGGAGGATGGGGAGCCATGCACACAGGGGAGGAGGATGGGGGAGCCATGCACACAGGGTGAGAGGATGGAGGAGCCATGCACGCAGGGTGGGAAGATGGGGGAGCTATGCACGCAGGGGAGGATGGGGGAGCCATGCACGCAGTGGAGGAGGATGGGGGAGCCATGCACGCAAGGTGGGAGGATAGAGGAGCCATGCACGCAGGGGAAGAGGATGGGGGAGCCATGAACGCAGGGGAAAAGGATGGGGGAGCCATGCACGAAGGGTGGGAAGATGGGGGAGCCATGCACGCAGGGGAGTATGGGGGAGCCATGCACGCAGGGGAGGAGAATGGGGGAGCCATGCACGCAGGGTGGGAGGATAGAGGGGGAGCCATGCACGCAGGGGAGGAGGATGGGGGAGCAATGCTTTTTATTATTTATGCTAGGAGCATTAAAGGGGTTGTCCAGGTTTGTGATGAGTCTGCAGTCATTCTCTGTGACTGCAGACTTCTGACTTCTCACAGTGCGCACTATACGCTGTCAGAATTCTCTCATGCTGGGGATTTACATACAAGCGGTCACATGCTGACTAGACATGTGTGGCTTCCGTCAATAAAAATTAACTGAGCGAGGCCGGGCACGTCTAGTCGGAATGTGGTCAGAAGTATACAAATCACATGCTTGTGCTGACATGACTGTCCACTGGCCAGGGAGAATCCTAAAAGTGTGCAGTGCATTAGTTGTGAGAATTCAGTAGCGTGCGATGTCAGGATTCAGCTCTGCAGCTTCCAGTAGTCATCAGATGGACACGTCACTCATATGCGATTTTCATACTCATGATCCTGTGCCAACGAGCTTCTCTTCTGCTTCTGTCAGTTTTTCACTGAACATTGAGAGCATTAGGGAGAGGAGCTCGTGGGCACATGACATCGCATATGTCCTGGCGGAGGGGGGGCATCAAAATGAATTCTTGCCCCTGGTGCCAGAAAACCTAAATATACCTCTGCCGGTATGCTACTGCGATTGGTGATTACCGGGTCCAGTGGAGAGAGGTCTGTGCACAGGCAGTGAGGCAGGGACTGAGGGTGTGCACAGAGAGAATGGAGGCCCGGAGACTGCCCATCATAGTCTATGCCGTAGCCTGGAGCCTCAGTTAATACATTGTTTTTCTAAAGCTTTATACTGTAGTTTTAGGTCAGAGGGATGGTTAGGGATGAGTTAGCAAGGTGCAGGGCCAGGTAGTGATGGCTACTTGCGGACATGTGCGGTTTTGCACTTGCGGTGATACAAAAAACACTGCTAGCAGTGTTTTTTTCCATTGCTGCAAAAACCGCATTTGCCGGATCGCGGCAAAACCGCAAGTGCCGCACATGTCCGCAAGTCCCATAGGGAATGAATGAGGCCGAACGCAGTGTTGCCGTAAGTGATCCGTTACACGGCAGATGTGGAAAAACTGCCGGATCTGCTGCAAAAGGCTACTTTCACACCAGCGATTTATGGCAAAGTCACTGCCGATAGTGTCATACTCACCAAAGGGGGAGGCAGCACTAAAAGTGCCTAGGGCAGCAGAAACTCTAAATACGGCCCTGCTGGCAGGATTCCATTACTTGCATCTGCTGAGAAGCAGATAGCGTCTCCATTTGCTCGAGTACTGACTGGAAAAAAGTGTTGTTCGGTGACTGCCTTGCCTTTGAACGCATCGATAACAGAAGTATATGCAACTCGAGTATACTTTTATTTATTAAATTGAAACCTGCAGCCATTTGCTCGGACAAAACTTTGAGACAGTTCTGAAAGGACGCGTTCAGGTATAAGAACTCGGGCGCATAGCTCTGTACCTGACCCCTCTGCTGCTGTCGCCCCGAAGCTACAGGTGTACTAGAGGTGGCAGCAGCAGAGGGGTGGGGTACAGGAAACACTATATCCTCACCAGCAGATACATGCAATGGAACCGGCCAGGATGCTCCAGCGCTCGTGGATGGGACAGAGGGATCCGATGTGTGGGAAGGCTGGGAAGGTGCAGAGTGGGAAGGTGCAGAGTGGGAAGGTGCAGAGGGGCCGGGACTGTTGAACTGTCCCTCGGTGGCGGCCTCCTGAGGGATCGCCCCAGAAGGGTTTAACTCTGCTGCAGGCTCCCGAGTGCTCCCGACGGTGCTGTGGAACAAAAGAGAAAAACGATTAATATACTGATATTGCATGGCCCTGGCTGAAAGAGCAAAAGAGGTTTACACATGTTAAACATTGGTTATTACATATGGTGGGTAATATTTACTTTCAGGTCACCATCGTTGTCCTGAGGAACGACAGGGCTTCGGCATACTTGTATCTGCTCCTGCGTCCTCCAGAACCACTCGGGGCCCTCATCTCATGGTTGAGCTACTTCTTAAAGCGATCCCTGATCGACCGCCACCGTTTCACAATCCTCTTCCCTGTTAAAAAAGGAGAAACACAAATTGGTTAGAAACAATACTTAGAATGCATCAAGAAAACTGAACTGAGTATACTTACGTTCTTGATTCTGGGCCCGAACATCGAGGTACTCCCACTTCTCTATAAGCTCTTGGCAGACTTGCTCCCAGAGTTGACTGGTCACGATGACATCAGCATGGCGGCGGTCACATATGTTTGACAGCGGCTCCCTGTCTCGGATCAGCTTGATGAGAAGGTCAATATCGAGTCCGACCTCCTCACCGTCCGAATCAGGAGCACACTGTGAAGCTGCTTGTAAAAAAGGAAAAAAAATAAAATTAGATTGTAAACATGAAGAAAAATCTACAAAAAAAAAAAAAAATTACATATATCCTTACACGATGACGGCCGCCCTGACTCTGACGCCGACGACCCTGGGAGCCACTGGGAGGACCTCTGGATCGAGCACCAGAATCCGAACTCTAGAAGAAAAATAATATAAAAATTACATGCTTGTATGTAGCGTTTTTATGTGTGGTGTGCTGTGTGATATCTATAATGATCATTTTGTATGTGTTGTGGGATGTCTGAAATGGTCAGTTTGGATATGATCTGTGCTGCGTTCTTTCTGTAAGTACCGTATCTTATGTTGTTATGTGTTGGTGTAGTGTGAGGTTGTGGTTCTGCGATAAATGAAAGAAACATACCAATTGTGGTCCCGCTCCAGGTATTTCTCCACCCCTTCGCTCTTCTTCTGGGAGCACCTCTTGTGCTGCGGCAGCAGCTTCCTACAAAAAAGAAAGATGGCGAATTACATTAATATATAAACACACACATACAGACACACATACATACATACATTCAGACACACATACAAAGAGAGAGGGAGAGAGAGCGAGAGAGTAAAATTATTTTAAAAAGCATATATATTTACCTCAGTGTGCTGCCAACGGGAGGGAGGGCTCCCAGAAGAAGACATGGCTTGGCTCTGCTCTCTGTCAGGTTTGGCTCCGCTTTCTGGCAGGTTTGGCTCCGCTCTCTGGCAGGTTTGGCTCGTTTTTCTGGCAGGTTTGGCTCCGCTCTCTGGCAGGCTCTCTGGCTGGCAGCATGGCTGGAAAAGAGTGAGGGTCTCAATGGCATTGTTTTATATATGTGTCCTGGGGGCAGGCCAATAGGTTCTGAGCATGCTCAGTTTAAAAAGCCGGATCTGCCTTTTTCCGGATCCGGCGTCCATAGACATGCATTGTAGTGAAAAGCCGGAAAGGCCGGATCCAGCCCTTCCGGCTTTTTCGCCGCAGACAAAAAACGTTACAGTTGATGTTTTTTCCAGACACCGGAATCGGAATTTAAGCCGGATCTGGAAAAAACCAGAAGGAACGCTGGGCCATCTGGCTCTAATACAAGTCAATGAAGAAAAAACGGTTTCGTTTTTTTTTTTACTGGTTCCGGTTTTTCTCTAAAGAGCCGTAAACAGCCGGAATTAAAAAACCTGATGTGTGAAAGTAGCCTAAATCAGCAGGTGAATAGCATTGTGTAGCTGCCCGGCGCCCACACTGAGAAATTAAATACATTTCTCCTAGCAGCATCTGGTTTTCATTCATAAAGATGGGTCAGCGCAGATTCAGTCACAGCTCAGTGCTTAGTGAGCAGGGACTGTAACCAGTGACCGACAACCGACTCTGCATCTCCTCCTATTCTCCCCTCTACAAATCCCTTTATTGGCTTATAATTCCCCAACTAATCCAGTTCAAACTACTAACATTGACCAGACTGTCCATAATCTGTCTCCTCCATGCATCTCCAAACTAATCTCTCAATATATTTACAGACATATTCTCTGATCGTCCCAAGACATATTTCTCTTTTCACTCACTCATATGTTCCTGTCCTCTAGAATTCGGACAACACATTCAGAACTTTCAGACAGAACTTTAAAAATCCATCTATTCCAGAAACTTACAGCTTTCAAATACCCCCCGTTACCACCTCACCACCACAGGAGTTCCTGCAACACACCCAACCTACTGTCTCCTTTGCCAATACCCTGTAAAATGTAAGTCCGCAATCGCAAGACCCTCTCCCCACTGTACCAGTTTGGTATTGTTATTTTGTTAATTGTAATTTTATAATTGCAACTAGATGGTGGCCCGATTCTAACGCATCGGGTATTCTAGAATATGTATCCATATAGTAGCCACATAGTATATAGCACAGCCCACGTAACACAGACAGCCACGTAGTATATAGCAGCCACGTACTATATAACACAGCCCACGTAGTATATAGCAGCCACGTAGTGTATATAACACAGCCATGTAGTATATGGGAGACACGTAGTATATAGCACAGCCATGTAGTATATAGCAGCCACGTAGTATATAACACAGCCACGTTGTATATAACACAGCCCACGTAATATATAGCAGCCACGTAGTGTATATAACAGAGCCATGTAGTATATAGGAGACACGTAGTATATAGCACGGCCACGTAGTATATAACACAGCCCACGCAGTATATAACACTGCCCACGTAGTATATAACACTGCCCACGTAATATATAGCACAGCCCACATAGTATATAACGCAGCCCAAGTACTATATAACAGTGTGGGCACCATATCCCTTTTGAAAAAATAAAATAAAAAATAGTTATATACTCACCCTCCGGCGGCCCCCAGATCCAGGCGAGCCGTTTAGCGATGCTCCTCGCGATGCTCCGGTCCCAAGAATGCATTGCGGTCTCACGAGATGATGACGTAGAGCTCTCGCGAGAGAGCTACGTCATCATCTCGCGAGACCGCAATGCATGGCCCGGTGCGTCGCGAGGAACGGGAACAGCGCCAGAAGGTGAGAATATCACGATTTTTTATTTTTTTCATTATTTTTAACATTAGATCTTTTTACTATTGATGCTGCATAGGCAGCATCAATAGTAAAAAGTTTGTCACATAGGGTTAATAGCAGCGTTAACAGACTGCGTTACACCATGTTATGCCGCGGTGTAACGCTGTCAGTTTAATGGACTGCTACAGCTCTATGTGGGTGGCGGGCACTGACTGGGGGAGAGTATGGAGGGGGCACTGAGTGCAGGGGAGTAAGGAGCGGCCATTTCGCGTCCGGACTGTGCCCGTCGCTGATTGGTCACGGCCAGCCGGCTGCGACCAATCAGCGACTTGGGATTTCCGTGACAGACAGACAGACAGAAAGACGGAAGTGACCCTTAGACAATTATATAGTAGATTTGTATGTAACCCCATTTTTACATGTACAGCACCATGGAATCAAGAATACTCTGAAAATAAATAACCATACCAAACTATTGATAGACTACTTAATATTTGCACTTCCTCATTATTAACCCCTTAAACCCTGGAGTTTTTTTGATTTTGCGTTTTCGTTTTTCAGTCCCCTCGTTCCCAGAGCTACAGCTTTTTTATTTTTATGTCAATATGGCCATGTGAAGGCTTATTGTTTGCGGGATGAGTAGTACTAGAAAACGGGAAAAAAATTCAAAGTGCGGTGAAATTGCAAAAAAGTGCAATCCCACACTTGTTTTTGTTTGGCTTTTTTGCTAAATGCTAAAACTGACCTGCCATTATGATTCTTCAAGTCATTATGAGTTCATAGACACCAAACATGTCTAGGTTCTTTTTTATCTAAGGTTTCTTTCACACTTCAGTCCTTTTTATTCCGTCCAAATCCATTGTTTTGTGAAAAAAACAGATCTGTTCAACAGATCCGTCGTTAATTCTGTGTCCGCCGCCCGGAGACAACGGACATAGTAATGTTTTTTGTGTATGTTGAAAAATCGCACAGCGACGAAGCCTATGGACACAGGATCCATCGCTGTCCATCAAAAGACGGAATCCAGTGACGCATTCTGTTTTTTTGAAACTGAGCATGCCTGGAAGAATTTCTTCCTGTAAAGGTACCTTCACACATAACGATATTGTTAACGATATCGTTGCTTTTTGTGACGTAGCAACGATATCGTTAATAAAATCGTTATGTGTGACAGCGACCAACGATCAGGCCCCTGCTGGGAGATCGTTGGTCGCTGAAGAAAGTCCAGAACTTTATTTCGTCGCTGGATCTCCCGTGGACATCGCTGGATCGGCGTGTGTGACACCGATCCAGCGATGTCTTCACTGGTAACCAGGGTAAACATCGGGTAACTAAGCGCAGGGCCGCGCTTAGTAACCCGATGTTTACCCTGGTTACCATCCTAAAAGTAAAAAAAACAAACACTACATACTTACCTAACGCTGTCTGTCCTCCAGCGCTGTGCTCTGCACTCCTCCTGCACTGGCTGTGAGCGTCGGTCAGCCGGAAAGCAGAGCGGTGACGTCACCGCTCTGCTTTCCGGCCGCTGTGCTCACAGCCAGTACAGGAGGAGTGCCCTGCGCTTAGTTACCCGATGTTTACCCTGGTTACCGGCATCGTTGGTCGCTGGAGAGCTGTCTGTGTGACAGCTCTCCAGCGACCAAACAGCGACGCTGCAGCGATCCGGATCGTTGTCGGTATCGCTGCAGCGTCGCTTAATGTGAAGGGGCCTTAATTTAACCTATTTTTCCATTCAGGGGAAAAAAATCTCTATCTCTTTTTGTTCCTTTAAGTTCCGGCAGCAGCAGCTTCAACGGATCCGTCAAAAAACAGACCCAGACCACCAGGTGGCCTTCATAGCAATTCAGCATCAACAACCACAGAGGTCTCAAGGAGACCTCTGGTTGTCATGCCGATGCACCACTGACCCCCAATCACGTGATGGGGGTCAGCTGTGCGCGTATTTCCATCCCGATGGTCGCAAGCACGTGTTAAATGCCGCTGTCAGAGTTTGACAGCGGCATTTAACTAGTTAATAGGTGCGGGTGGATCGCACCTATTGCGGGGACATGTCAGCTGTTCAAAATAGCTGACATGTCCCGGCTTTGATGCGGGCTCACCGCCGAAGCCCGCATCAAAGCGGGGGTACTGCCATTGGATGTACTATTCCGCCCGATGGCAGAAAGGGGTTAAAGGAAATCTGTCATCCCTTGGCGTATGTAGTTGCTCTCTAGATGTGGAGAAATAGGCTTTTATTTCATTACACAGGATACTGCCGGCTGCGACCAATTAGCGAAGCGTGGTTCAAATTCCGCGCCAATTCGTGGGCGGACTGCGACTGTCGCTGATTGTTCGCAGCTGGGCGTCACCAATCAGTGAGGCCAGGGCTGGCTCCAGGTTTTTGAGGGTCCCAGGCGAAAGAGTCTCAGTGGGCCCCCTCTTTAACACATACCACAATTCATGATGCACAGATACAGCAGAGAAATATAGCACAGCCAAGTAGAGTACAACACAGCCAACGTAGTATATAACACAGTCTACGTAGTATATAACACAGCCCACGTAGTATATAACAGCCCACGTAGTATATAACACAGCCACATAGTATATAACACAGCCCACATAGTATATAACACAGCCCACGTAGTATATAACACAGCCACATAGTATATTGTCCAGCCACATAGTATATAGCACAGCCCACGTAGTAGTATAGCACAGCCCACGTAGTATATAACACAGCCCATGTAGTATATAGTACAGCCACATAGTAAGTAGCACAGCCCACGTAGTATATTGCCCAGCCACATAGTATATAGCACAGCCACATAGTATATAACACAGCCCATGCAGTATATAACACAGCCACGTATTATATTGCCCAGCCACATAGTATATAGCACAGCCCACGTAATATATAACACAGCCCATGTAGTTTATAGCACAGCCACGAAGTAAGTAGCACAGCCCATGTAGTATATAGCACAGCCCACGTAGTATATAGCACAGCCCATATAGTATATAACACAGCCCATGTAGTATATAGCACAGCCACGTAGTATATAGCACAGCCACATAGTATATAGCACAGCCCACATAGTATATAGCACAGCCCACATAGTATATAGCACAGCCCACGTAATATATAGCACAGGCCACGTAGTATATTGCCCAGCCACGTAGTATATTGCCCAGCGATGTAGTATACATTGTGTTCCAAATTATTATGCAAATTGGATTTAAGGGTCATAAAGATTTAATGGTTTTGTTTTTCAAATAAACTTGTGGATGGTATTGTGTCTCAGGGCTCAATAGATACTGAAATCAATCTTAAACACATGTGATAATTAGTTTGCTAGGTGATTTTAATTAAAGGAAAACTACTTAAATGATGTTCCACATTATTAAGCAGGCCAAAGGTTTCAAGCAATATGAGAAATAAAAAGGATCTCTCTGCTGCTGAAAAGGGTTAAATAGTGCAATGCCTTAGACAACGTATGAAAAAATTAGATATTTCACAAAAACTTTGCGATCATCATACTGTGAAGAGATTTGTTACTGAAACAGAGCACAGACAGAGTTCATGCAGATAAAGGCATAATGAGGAAGGTTTCTGCCAGACAAATTCATTGGATTAAGAGAGCAGCTGCCAAAATACCATTACAAAGCAGCAAACAGTTATTTTAAGCTGCTGGTGCCTCTGGAGTCCCTCGAACCTCAAGGTGTAGGAACCTTCAAAGGCTTGCTGTGGTGCATAAACCTACTATTCGGCCACCCCTAAACAGTGTCCACAAGCAGAAACGGTTGCAGAGGGCCCAGACATACTTGAAGACTCCAAACAGTCTTGTTTACTTGATTAGTGTCGAGCAACCCTGGATGGTCCAGATGGATGGAGTAGTGGATGGTTGGTGAATGGCCACCATGTCGCAACAAGGCTGCGACGTCAGCAAGGAGGTAGAGAAATCATGTTTTGGGCCGGAATCATGGAGAAACAGCTGGTGAGGCCCTTTAAGGTTCCTGAAGATGTGAAAATGACCTCTGTAAAGTAAATAGCGTTTCTGACCCAAAATGGCTCAATTCATTATAGCGGCTGGGAAATCTTTAATTCCGTCATATTGGAATACTAAGAACATACCCACCTCCAGCAAGCTTTACTTCAAAATTGAGCAATTGTTCCACATAGAAGAATTAGCTGCAAGAGTGAATCATACCACTGATAAGCTCTATAACACTTGGAATTCATGGATCCAATTCAGAACCCAAAATACTTTTTACTTTGCAATAGCATAATAAACCATTCAATCCTCAAGGTGTCATCCTAATCCAACCCCCCCACCTCCTCCCCCCCCTATCTTACCTCTATCTCTCTCTGTTCCCCCTTATACCTTCTCATCCCTCTAAATCTATAAAGTTACTCCAGTATTAACAATTTTGAATGAGTTGTTAGACTCATTTTCTTTAAAAGTATATGGACTTATTAGTGTCAGTTGGCCTGAGTTTATATCGCTAACTTGTCACATGTTCTTTTGCACTTTGATATGCTCATTTGTAGTTCTTGATGTTCCACTTGTCTGTAATTATTAAAACTTCAATAAAAAGAAAATTGAAGAAAAAAAAAAAAATAGCGTTTCTGACTGACAACTTTCTTCCATGGTCTGAAAGCAGAAACGTGCCTTCAGGAGCAAAATCATCTTCATGCATGACAATGCCCCATCTCATGCTGCAAATAATACCTCTGAGTCATTGGCTGCTATGGGCATAAAAGGAGATAAACTCATGGTGTGGCCACCATTTTCCCCTGACCTCAACCGTATAGAAAACCTTTGGAGTATCATTCAGCACAAGATCTATGAGGGTGGGAGGCAGTTCACATCAAAACAGCGGCTCTGGGAAGCAATTCTGACTTCATGCAAAGACGTACAAGCAGAAACTCTCCAAAAACTCAAGAATGCAAGAATTGTGAAGGTGATATCAAAGAAGGGGTCCTATGTTAACATGTAACTTGGCCTGTTAGGATGTTTTGGAGTTAAATAGCTTTTTTGTTCAGTGAATGTGACCTCCTAATGCTGCAAATTCCACAAATGAGCATTTTCAGTTCTTTAAAACATATCAAATGTTTAGGAATTCTACTGTGCCTAATAATTTGGAACAGTGCATTTTGAGTTTTTATTCATTTTGGAGATTATACTGTTATCATTGGGAGGTTTCTTCAATGAAATTCGATGTATACTCTAACGGGTGATGACTTTTATTAGACTGACTGTCATTTGCACCAACCATTTAGGAAAATCCGAGAAAAATGTCATCTGCATAATAATTTGGAACATAGTGTATTGCCCAGCCACGTAGTATATTGCCAAGCAACGTAGTATATAGCACAGCCCACATAGTTAAAAAAAAACATATATAGTATATAACACAGCCCACGCAGTATCTAACACAGCCCACGTAGTATATAGCAAAAAATAATTATATACTCACCTTCCATCGGCGCCCGGATCCAGCCGAGGCATTTACCGATGCTCCTCACGAGACCGCTACGTCATCATCTCGCGAGACCGCAATGCATGGACCGGTCACCGGAGCGTTGCGAGAAGCGGGAAAGGCCTGGGCAGGATCCAGAAGGTGAGTATATAATGATTTTTTTTTATTATTATTATTTTTAACATTAGATCTTTTTACTATTGATGCTGCATAGGCAGCATCAATAGTAAAAAGTTGGTCACACATCACGGCATAACGCGGTCCGTTAATGCTGCTATTAACCCTGTGTGAGCGTTGACTGGAGGGGAGTATGGAGCAGGCACTGACTGCGGGGAGTAAGGAGCGCCCATTTTGCCGCTGGACTGTGCACGTCGCTGATTGGTCGTGGCCGTTTTGCCGCGACCAATCAGCAACTTGGGATTTCCGTGACAGAAAGACAGACGGACAGAAAGATGGAAGTGACCCTTAGGCAATCATATAGTATGTGTTAATGATATCTTCCGGGCTCCAGGGTGTGCGGTGTCTAGAAAAAATCCGTGCCTCCACTCTTCATTATACTATCACCCTCCTGACATGCATGTCGTGCAGTGACGTCCAGTTGTGGTGACTAGGGTTGAGTGAAACGGATCGGACAAATTGAAAAATCGCCGACTTTCGGCAAAGTCGAGTTTCATGAAACCCGACCAGATCCTAGTGTGGGATCGGCCATGAGGTCGGCGATCAGCGCGCCAAAGTCAAGTCGCATTCCGTATGATGTTTTCAGCGCCATTTTTCATCCAATGAAGGAGGACGCAGAGTGTGGGCAGCGTGATGACATAGGTCTCGGTCCCCACCATCTTAGAGAATGGCATGATAGTGATTGGCTTGCTTTCTGTGGCGTCACAGGGGCTATAAAGGGGCGTGCACGCCGACCGCCATCTTACTTCTGCTGATCTTAGCATAGGGACAGGTTGCTGCAGCTGCATCAGAAGAAGGGATATAGTTAGGGAGGGAAGATTAACCCCCGAAACTGCTTGTGCTGTAGCGATTTCCACTGTTCAACACCACATTTTCTTTGCAGGGACAGTGGAGTTTATATTTTTGTGCATCAGCGCTGTAGCTTATTAGGCTGCCTTATAAGGCTCACTGATTATTATTATTTATTTATATAGCACCATTGATTCCATGGTGCTGTACATGAGAAGGGGTTACATACAAGTTACAGATATCACATACAGTAAACAAACTAACAATGACGGACTGATACAGAGGGGTGAGGACCCTGCCCTTGCGGGCTTAAATTCTACAGGATTATGGGGAAGGAGACAGTAGGTTGAGGGTTGCAGGAGCTCCAGTGTTGGTGAGGCGGTAGCTTCGATAGTGATGAGGCGGCAGCGGTGTCAGTGCAGGCTGTAGGCTTTCCTGAAGAGATGAGTTTTCAGGTTCCGTCTGAAGGATCCGACTGTGGTTGATAGTCCGACGTGTTGGGGCAGAGAGTTCCAGAGGATGGGGGATATTCGGGAGAAGTCTTGGAGGCGATTGGATGATAGCTGCATTGCTGTTTGTATGCCGCTGTGCAAACCAACTGCTTTTTTAAAAGCAAAAATCCTGTTGCTCCTTTCTGCACAGTTATCTTGTTCATTTGTCCACACTTGTGTGCAGCAGTCCTTTTTATTGCTGCCATACTTGTCCTGAGATCATTGTAGGGAGATTGAAATTGTATTACAGCCCTTGTATTTTTTGATATATCTTCCAGCCACGTTCTGCCACTTACATTGTGTAGTGTAATACACTGGGCCTGAGTTTTGGTGCAGTCTCCCCCCCAAAAAAGGGAGATTTAAATTGGGACTAAGTGGATCTACGTCAGTTCTGTTAGTTTGTCGTATATCTTCCAGCCACGTTCTGCCACTTACATTGTGTAGTGTAATACACTGGGCCTGAGTTTTGTTGCAGTCTCCAACCCAAAAAAAGGGAAATTTAAATGGGCACTAAGTGGATCTATGTCAGTTCTGTTAGTTTGTCGTATATCTTCCAGTCACGTTCTGCCACTTACATTGTGTAGTGTAATACACTGGACCTGAGTTTTGGTGCAGTCTCCCCCCAAAAAAAGGGAGATTTAAATTCTCAACAAGTTTATATACACCTTCTACCTTGTTTCACAGTACCATATAATGGTTGTTATTTTGGTTAGATTTTTCCAAAAATGAGGAAGTCTGGTGGAAGAGGCCGTGGGCGGTTGTTGCCAGCTGGTACTAATGGTGGTGTTGGTGGAGCATCTGGTGGTAGTGGGAAAAGCAAAATAGCACCAAAGGCTTGAGGCGTTGAGCCAGCGTCATCGTCTGGCTACACAAGGCCTCGAAGGCTCCCTTATCTAGGAGTAGGAAAACACCTTTTAAAGTCAGAGCAGCAGGAAAACCTTTTGGCTTTCCTTGCTGACTCAGCCTCTAGCTCTTTCGCCTCCTCTTCAGAAAGTTTGAAATATAAAAGCAGCGAGTCGTCAGTGGATGCTCCCGGTCAGGAACAAGTTGCTTCCTTGTGTCCTTCACCCAAACCAAAAGTGAAGGAAGCGGCAGGCGACACTACAGTTTACTCCATGGAGCTCTTTACACATACCGTGCCTGGGTTAGAGAGGGAAATTGTTAAAAGCCCATTACAAGATGAATCGGACATGGAGTGTACAGATGCACAGCCACAGCTAGATTATTATGCTGTTCCATTGACTCAGATCACTACATTGCCCTCGCAGTGTACTGAGCCAGAATCTGACCCTGATGAGACTATGGTGCCCCGTCCCGAATGCTATAGCACCTTACACGGTGACACAGAGGAAGGTGCACATGAAATTGAAGAGGAGGCGATAGATGACCCAGTTGTTGACCCAGATTGGCAGTCATTGGGGGAAGAGGGTGCCGCTGCCAGTAGCTCAGAAGCGGAGGAGGATGATCCACAGCAGCCATCTACATCGCAACAGCTTTCATCTGGCAGACCCGTATCTGGCCAAAAACGTTTGTCAAAACCAAAAACAGTTTTAGGACAGCGTTGCCATCCGGATAAAGTAGCACAGCGTGCAATGCCTGTATTCCATAGTAGGAAGAGTGCAGTGTGGGAATTTTTTACCAAGATCCGAATGATCAGTGCAAAGTTATCTGTAAGAAATGCTCAAAGACCTTTACAACGTGCATGCATAGACATTTAAACAAGCATGCACTTGCAAGCCTGGACTAACTACCAAACGTCCCGTACCGTTGGTGCACATGCTCAGAATGAAAGTAGTCAGCAACGCTACATTGCTTCCCTCACTGTAAGCCCACTGGTTAGGACAACACCAGCAGCAAATGGGAAGGTATCGTCGCAAGGCCAAAGCAGTCAGGGAATCACAAGGTTCTTGGTAGGAAACACTGTATGTAGGCCAACATCAAGAATACCATCACCAACCCTCTCTCAATCTGCCATGTCCACCACCACCCCCGCTAGTTCCACCATATGCAGCTCTCCAGTCCAGCTCACCCTACAAGAGACTCTCGTTAGGAAAAGAAAGTACTCACCCCGTCATCCACGTACACAGGGTTTGAACGCCCACATTGCTAGACTAATCTCGTTAGAGATGATGCCCTACCGGTTGGTTGAAAGCAAAGCTTTCAAAGCCCTGATGGCCTACGCAGTACCACGCTATGACCTACCCAGTCGACACTTCTTTGTGAGAAAAGCCATCCCAGCCCTCAACCACCATATCAAAGACCGCATTGTCCATGCACTGAGGCAATCAGTCAATAGAAAGGTGCACCTCGCAACAGATACATGGACCATTAGGCATGGCCAGGGACGTTACATGTCCATCACGGCGCACTGGGTTAATGTGGTGGATGCAGGGTCCACAGGGGACAGCCATAGTGGGACAGTTCTGCCTAGCCCACGGTCTAGGAAACAGTTGGCTGTAGGCGTTCGCCACCCCTCCTCCTCCTCCAGAAGCGAAAGCTCGTCCACAGAGAGCAGTCGCATGACCACTCCATCTGCAGCTGCCAGTGTTGCACACAAGGTGTCCCATTATGGAGCAGCTAGTGGTAAGCGTCAGCAGGCTGTGCTACAAATGAAGTGTTTGGGTGACAAAAGACACACCACGGAAGTACTGGCCAAGTACTTGCAGCAAGAAACTCAGTCATGGCGGGGCAGTGTACAGCTTGAGGCAGGCAAGGCAGTCAGTGATAACGGAAGGAATTTTATGGCTGCCATAGCCCTTTCAGAACTGAAACGCATACCTTGCCTGGCTCACACCTTGAACCTGGTGGTGCAGTGCTTCCAGAAAAATTATCCGGAGTTACCAGCCCTGCTCCTGAAGGTGCGAAGACTTTGCTCGCACATACGCCGGTTGCCCGTACACTACAGCCGTATGCTTAACCATCAACGATCGCTGAATCTTCCCCAGCACCACCTAATAATCGACGTTGCAACAAGGTGGAACTCCACACTGCACATGCTTCAGAGGCTGTGCGAACAGAGTTGTGCTGTAATTTATTTGTGGTAGGATACACATACACGGGCAGGCAGTTGCATGGCAGTCATGGAGTTGTCTGGTGTGCAGTGGTCGAAGCTACAAGACCTCTGTCAGGTCCTTCAGTGTTTTGAGGAATGCACACAGCTGGTAAGTGCAGATGACGCCATCATAAGCATGAGCATCCCACTAATGCGTCTGCTGATGCAAAGTTTGACGCACATTAAGGAGCAGGCGTCTGCAGCCGAGGAGGAGGGAAGCCTTGATGACAGTCAGCCATTGTCTGGTCAGGGAACTCTCCTGACGAAGAGGAGGAGGATTATGAAGATGACTATTTATGGGAGGAGGATGCTTCTCAGAGGGCAATAGAAACTGGTGGCGTTGCAAAGTCAGGTACAGGGTTTTTGCGGGCCACAAGTGATGTTGATTTGCAAGAAAGTGCTCCTCAAACCAGCACAAGCAGTGAATTGACACCTGGAACATTGGCCCACATGGCTGAGTATGCCTTGCGTATCCTAAAAAGGGACCCCCGCATTATCAAAATGATGACCGATGACGATTACTGGTTGGCTTGCCTCCTGGATCCACGATATAAAGGAAAATTACAAAATATCATGCCACATGAGAACCTTGAGCAAATATTGGCTACCAAACAAGCAACTCTTGTACACCGTTTGGTTCAGGCATTCCCAGCACACAGCGGCGGTGATGGTTCTCACACGAGCTGTAGGGGGCAACATGGCAGAGGTGTTAGAAGTGCACAAATCCGAAGTGGCGTTGGACAGAGGGGTTTTATGACCAGGTTGTGGAGTGATTTCGCAATGACCGCAGACACGACAGGTACTGTTGCATCGATTCAAAGTGACAGGAGACAGCATTTGTCCAGTATGGTTACAAACTATTTTTCCTCCCTTATCGATGTTCTCCCTCACAGGTCATTCCCCTTTGATTACTGGGCATCTAAAATAAGACACCTGGCCTGAATTGGCAGAATACGCATTACAGAAGCTTGCTTGCCCAGCTGCTAGTGTGCTATCAGAAAGAGTCTTCAGTGCTGCTGGTTCAATACTGACCGAAAAAAGGACACGTCTGGCTACCAGAAATGTTGATGATCTAACCTTCATTAAAATGAACCAATCATGGATTTCAAATTATTTTGCCCCACCTTCCCCTGCTGACACGCAGCTTGCCTGAAAAATGTCTTGCTTTTGGCCTCTTCTTACTGACTGCTCCAATTCCTCCATTTGCAGCTGCTGAATGTCCACCATAGGCCATTTTTATACCTCCCTAAATGGGCTGACTCCCCCCACAGGGCCGTGGTCACCACTTGGCACAAGCACCCGTGCAAGTGCCATTTGCCTGGACAGGTGGGTGTGCCCACTCTTGGGCGACGGCACTGGCACAGGGTCCCTCATAGTAGAATGAAGTGTCTCTGATGGTGGTGGTGCACAACCAACGTCAGACACACCGTCGTAATATGAGGGGCCCGGTGCCAGTACCTCCGCCCATGAGAGAGTGTTCCCCCCCAGCTCGAACAGTGCTCTACCACTTGCAAAACTTACCTCTCCCTGCTCCACCACTGTGTAGTCAGTGCTGTTAAATCCTTCAATGGCACTGCCAATATAAATTTGTTGAAATGATGGATGATAGTAAAAATATACAGGGGCCCTGGCCTTCATTTAGACCAGTTAATACTTTGCACCAACTACCACTGTCTGCTACTCAGCTAGGTGTACCTAGCTATGCCACCAGTTTATTTATGAACATTTTTTTGGCAGACATTTAGCCCACTTTATGATTGTGGCCTACTAACTGTGTCAGCCTCTCATTACAGTTGTCCTCCACTGACCAAAGCTATGCCGCCTGTGTACTCCTGTTACCAATTTTGAACTGCATTTAGCCTACTTACTTATTTTGGCCTAGTAACTGTGTCAGCCTCTCATTACAGTTGTCCTCCGCTGACCAAAGCTATGCCGTCTGTGTACTCCTGTTACCAATTTTGAACTGCATTTAGCCTAGTTACTTATTTGGGCCTAGTAACTGTGTCAGCCTCTCATTACAGTTGTCCTCCGCTGAACAAAGCTATGCCGCCTGTGTACTCATGTTACCAATTTTGAATTGCATTTAGCCTAGTTTTTATTTTAGGCTTACTAAGTCTGTCTGAGCCACTTATTACAGTTGTCCTCCACTGACCAAGGCTATGCCGCCTGTGTACTCCTGTTACCAATTTTGAACTGCATTTAGCCTACTTACTTATTTGGGCCTAGTAACTGTGTCAGCCTCTCATTACAGTTGTCCTCCGCTGACCAAAGCTATGCCACCTGTGTACTCCTGTTACCAATTTTGAACTGCATTTAGCCTACTTACTTATTTGGGCCTAGTAACTGTGTCAGCCTCTCATTACAGTTGTCCTCCGCTGACCAAAGCTATGCCACCTGTGTACTCCTGTTACCAATTTTGAACTGCATTTAGCCTACTTACTTATTTGGGCCTAGTAACTGTGTCAGCCTCTCATTACAGTTGTCCTCCGCTGACCAAAGCTATGCCGTCTGTGTACTCCTGTTACCAATTTTGAACTGCATTTAGCCTACTTTTTCATTTTAGGCCTACTAAGTCTGTTCTCAGCCACTCGTTACAATTGTCCTCCACTGAACAAAGCAATGCCGCCTGTTTAGTCATGTTACCAATTTTGAACTGCATTTAGCCTACTTTTTTATTTTGGGCCTACTAACTGTGTCTGCGCCACTCGTTACAATTGTCCTCCACTGAACAAAGCAATGCCGCCTGTTTAGTCATGTTAGAAATTTTGAACTGCTTTTAGCCTACTTTTTCATTTTGGGCCTATATCTGTGTTCCCTCCTCATCCTGCCCATTGCCCAGCCACTGCTAGATGAGTCTGCTGGTACATTGACCCAGACCACTACATTCCCCTTGCACTGTACACAGCCAGAATCTGACCCTGCTGAAAGTCAGGTTCCCCTTCATGCATACTATACCACCTTACACGGGGACAAAGAGGAAGGTGCAGATGAAAGTGCAGGTTCCTTCATCAGGTGGGGGGGGGGGGCATACTCGTTGACACTGGCACAGGGCCCCTCAAAGTACGCAAAAGAGTCTCTGGCAGTGGGAGGCGCCGCCCGCCGTCAAACACACCGCCGTACTATGAGGGGCCCTGTGCCAGTGCCAACTTGTGGGCCCCCCCTGCTTGCTCAGGATCGCAGCACTTGTAAAGTTGAAATACTTACCTCTCCCTGCTCCACCGCCGTGACATATTCCGCGTTTCCTGGGCCCACGAAAATCTTGAGCCAGCCCTACCCCCCCACAACTTTAGCCAAATGAGCCCCTGTTTTCAATGCCTAACTATTATTATAAAGTAAATTAAGATTGACAAGCTTCAGTAATACGAATTGATGTTTTTGGCATTAAAATGGGCACTGTAGGTGTTTTCCTGTCCTCCACTCACTGCTGACTTTGATTCCCCATTGGCTTGCATTGGGTTTCGTGTTTCGGTCGGCCACCGACTTTTCGAAATAATTGGACGATTTCACCTGACCCGACTTTTGAGGAAGTCGGGTTTCGTGAAACCCGACTCGATCCTAAAAAAGTAAAAGTCGCTCAACTCTAGTGGTGACTGAATCCTACACATGTGTCCTGCACTCGCTCAACAATCTGTACCTCTTCTTTCTCTCTATGGTCCATGTATTCAGCACTCGTGTGCGCAAGCATCGGGATTTTGGAGCCACAACTACACATCATGTCATATTACCTCTATGCCTAAAGTAATAGCTGAAAAGTGTCCAATGGGTGAGAGATTCCCTTTAAACTGTTAAATATGTATTAGTGATGTAAACTCAAGAAGGTCTCATAGATTGGCGTTAGAATGGCTTATTATTTATTTAGAGAAGGTAATAATACACTTATGTAAACTATATGTTATCCTAGTTTACACAAAAACTCCTAGAAAGAAGGAGTATGGTAGAGAAAGACTGAAATAAATGCTTACCTCAAATTCAAATTTGGAGCTTCCAAAATTAATTCTCTGCTTCTGCCAAAAGTTATCTGGCTTTATGATCAGTGCAATATAAATACAACAGGGAAAGGATTCTTGCACAATCTTCAGTAATGGCTTAATAGAGTCCCACTTAGAGCCACGCATATCTACAATTACTGTAAAACCACGCTTGCATACCTCCTCGCTGTAGGAAAAGAAAAAAAAAGTCAAAAGCACGAAAAGTTTAAAAAAAGTAACCAATAACAAAAAAAACAATGCCATCATTATATTAAAGCAGAATGTAGATTAAAGATTCATGCACATTTAGGAGCCCAAAAATTATATTTTGGAGTTTTTTTTTTCCTCACTCAGAATGCTTAACCCCTTCATGACCCAGCCTATTTTGACCTTAAAGACCTTGCCGTTTTTTGCAATTTTGACCAGTGTCCCTTTATGAGGTAATAACTCAGGAACGCTTCAACGGATCCTAGCGGTTCTGAGATTGTTTTTTCGTGACATATTGGGCTTCATGTTAGTGGTAAATTTAGGTCAATAAATTCTGCGTTTATTTGTGATAAAAACGGAAATTTGGCGAAAATTTTGAAAATGTCGCAATTTTCACATTTTGAATTTTTATTCTGTTAAACCAGAGAGTTATGTGACACAAAATAGTTAATAAATAACATTTCCCACATGTATACTTTACATCAGCACAATTTTGGAAACAAAATTTTTTTTTGCTAGGAAGTTATAAGGGTTAAAATTTGACCAGCGATTTCTCATTTTTACAACGAAATTTACAAAACCATTTTTTTTAGGGACCACCTCACATTTGAAGTCAGTTTGAGGGGTCTATATGGCTGAAAATACCCCAAAGTGACACCATTCTAAAAAATGCACCCCTCAAGGTACTCAAAACCACATTCAAGAAGTTTATTAACACTTCAGGTACTTCACAGCAGCAGAAGCAACATGGAAGGAAAAAATGAACATTTAACTTTTTAGTCACAAAAATTATCTTTTGGCAACAATTTTTTTATTTTCCCAATGGTAAAAGGAGAAACTGAACCACGAAAGTTGTTGTCCAATTTGTCCTGAGTACACTGATACCTCATATGTTGGGGTAAACCACTGTTTGGGCGCACGGCAGGGCTTGGAAGGGAAGGAGCGCCATTTGACTTTTTGAATGAAAAATTGGCTCCACTCTTTAGCGGACACCATGTCACGTTTGGAGAGCCCCCGTGTGCCTAAAAATTGGAGCTCCCCCACAAGTGACCCCATTTTGGAAACTAGACGCCCCAAGGAACTTATCTAGATGCATAGTGAGCACTTTGAACCCCCAGGTGCTTCACAAATTGATCCGTAAAAATGAAAAAGTACTTTTTTTTCACAAAAAAATTCTTTTAGCCTCAATTTTTTCATTTTCACATGGGCAACAGGATAAAATGGATCCTAAAATTTGTTGGGCAACTTCTCCTGAGTACACCAATACCTCACATGTGGGGGTAAACCACTGTTTGGGCACATGGTAAGGCTCGGAAGGGAAGGAGCGCCATTTGACTTTTTGAATGAAAAATTATCTCCATCGTTAGCGGACAACATGTCGCGTTTGGAGAGCCCCTGTGTGCCTAAACATTGGAGCTCCCCCACAAGTGACCCCATTTTGGAAACTAGACCCCCCAAGGAACTTATCTAGATGCCTAGTGAGCACTTTAAACCCCCAGGTGCTTCACAAATTGATCTGTAAAAATGAAAAAGTACTTTTTTTTCACAAAAAAATTCTTTTCGCCTCAATTTTTTCATTTTCTCATGGGCAATAGGATAAAATGGATCATAAAATTTGTTGGGCAATTTCTCCCGAGTACGCCGATACCTCATATGTGGGGGTAAACCACTGTTTGGGCACACGGCAGGGCTCGGAAGGGAAGGCGCGCCATTTGACTTTTTGAATGGAAAATTAGCTCCAATTGTTAGCGGACACCATGTCGCGTTTGGAGAGCCCCTGTATGCCTAAACATTGGAGCTCCCCCACAAGTGACCCCATTTTGGAAACTAGACCCCCCAAGGAACTTATCTAGATGCATATTGAGCACTTTAAACCCCAAGGTGCTTCATAAAAGTTTATAACGCAGAGCCATGAAAATAAAAAATAATTTTTTTTCCTCAAAAATGATTTTTTAGCCTGGAATTTCCTATTTTGCCAATGGTAATAGGAGAAACTGGACCCCAAATGTTCTTGCCAGTTTGTCCTGAGTATGCTGATACCCCATATGTGGGGGTAAACCACTGTTTGGGCACACGGCAGGGCTCGGAAGGGAAGGCACGCCATTTGGCTTTTTAAATGGAAAATTAGCTCCAATCAATAGCGGACACCATGTCACGTTTGGAGAGCCCCTGTATGCCTAAACATTGGAGATCCCCCACAAATGACCCCATTTTGGAAACTAGACCCCAAAGGAACTAATCTAGATGTGTGGTGAGGACTTTGAACTCCCAAGTGCTTCACAGAAGTTTATAACACAGAGCCATGAAAAAAATATATATATATTTTCTCAAAAATGATCTTTTAGCCTGCAATTTTTTATTTTCCCAAGGGTAACAGGAGAAATTTCACCCCAAAAGTTGTTTTCCAGTTTCTCCTGAGTACACTGATACCCCATGTGTGGGGGTAAACCACTGTTTGGGCACACGCCGGGGCTCGGAAGTGAAGTAGTGACGTTTTGAAATGCAGACTTTGATGGAATGCTCTGCGGGCATCACGTTGCGTTTGCAGAGCCCCTGATGTGGCTAAACAGTAGAAACCCCCCACAAGTGACCCCATTTTGGAAACTAGACCCCGAAAGGAACTTATCTAGATGTGTGGTGAGCACTTTGAACCCCCAAGTGCTTCACAGAAGTTTACAACGCAGAGCCGTGAAAATAATAAATACGTTTTCTTTCCTCAAAAATAATTATTTAGCCCAGAATTTTTTATTTTCCCAAGGGTTACAGGAGAAATTGGACCCCAAAAGTTGTTGTCCAGTTTCTCCTGAGTACGCTGATACCCCATGAGTGGGGGTAAACCACTGTTTGGGCACACGTCGGGGCTCAGAAGGGAAGTAGTGACTTTTGAAATGCAGACTTTGATGGAATGGTCTGCGGGCATCACGTTGCGTTTGCAGAGCCCCTGGTGTGCCTAAACAGTAGAAACCCCCCACAAGTGACCCCATTTTAGAAACTAGACCCCCCAAGGAACTTATCTAGATATGTGGTGAGCACTTTAAACCCCCAAGTGCTTCACAGACGTTTACAACGCAGAGCCGTGAAAATAAAAAATCATTTTTCTTTCCTCAAAAATGATGTTTTAGCAAGCATTTTTTTATTTTCACAAGGGTAACAGGAGAAATTGGACCCCAGTAATTGTTGCGCAGTTTATCCTGAGTATGCTGGTACCCCATATGTGGGGGTAAACCACTGTTTGGGCACACGTCGGGGCTCGGAATTGAGGGAGCACCATTTGACTTTTTGAATACAAGATTGGCTGGAATCAATGGTGGCGCCATGTTGCGTTTGGAGACCCCTGATGTGCCTAAACAGTGGAAACCCCTCAATTCTAACTCCAACACTAACCCCCCCACACCCGTAACCCTAATCCCAACTGTAGCCATAACCCTAATCACAACCCTAACCCCAACCCTAACCCTAAGGCTATGTGCCCACGTTGCGGATTCGTGTGAGATTTTTCAGCATCATTTTTGAAAAATCCGCGGGTAAAAGGCACTGCGCTTTACCTGCGGATTTTCCGCGGATTTCCACTTTTTTTTTGTGCGGATTTCATCTGCGGATTCCGCACCATGGGCACAGCGGATTTGGTTTTCCATAGGTTTACTTGGTACTGTAAACCTGATGGAACACTGCTGCGAATCCGCAGCGGCCAATCCGCACCGTGTGCACATAGCCTAATTCTAAAGGTATGTGCACACGCTGCGGAAAACACTGCGGATCCACAGCAGTTTCCCATGAGTTTACAGTTCAATGTAAACCTAAGGGAAACAAAAATCGCTGTACACATGCTGCAGAAAAACTGCACGGAAACGCAGCGGTTTACATTCCGCAGCATGTCTCTTCTTTCTGCGGATTTCGCAGCGGTTTTACAACTGCTCCAATAGAAAACCGCAGTTGTAAAACCGCAGTGAAATGCGCAGAAAAAACATGGTAAATCCGCCATAAATCCGCAGCGGTTTAGCACTGCGGATTTATCAAATCCGCAGTGGAAAAATCCGCAGAGGACCAGAATACGTGTGCACATACCAAAACCCTAACCCTAGCCCTAACCCTACCTCTAATCCTACCCCTAACCCTAACCCTATTCTAACATTAGTGGAAAAAAAAAATTCTATATTTTTTTATTGTCCCTACCTATGGGGGTGACAAAGGGGGGGGGTCATTTATCATTTTTTTATTTTGATCACTGGGATAGATTATATCTCAGTGATCAAAATGCCATTTTGGAAGATGGCGGCGCCCAGGGAGAAGACGGACGGACCCCGGCAGGATCGGTAAGTATGATGGGGTGGGGGAGCGCGGGGGGCGGATCGAAGCATGGGGGGGTGGATCGGAACGCGGGAGGGGTGGAACGGAGCACGGGGGGAGTGGAACGGAGCACGGGGGGGTGGAACGGAGCACGGGGGGTGGATCGGAGCGCGGGGGGGTGACTGGAGCACGGGGGGGTGATTGGAGCACGGGGGTGAGCGGACAAGAGCACGGGGGGGGGGAGCGGAGCACAGGACGGAGGGGAGCGGGGCAGTGTACCGGGCAGATCGGAGGGCTGGGGGGGAGATCGGTGGGGTGGGGGCACATTAGTATTTCCAGCCATGGCCGATGATATTGCAGCAACGGCTATGGCTGGATTGTAATATTTCACCAGTTATAATAGGTGAAATATTACAAATCGCTCTGATTGGCAGTTTCACTTTCAACAGCCAATCAGAGCGATCGTAGCCACGGGGGGGTGAAGCCACCCCCCCTGGGCTAAACTACCACTCCCCCTGTCCCTGCAGATCGGGTGAAATGGGAGTTAACCCTTTCACCCGATCTGCAGGGACGCGATCTTTCCATGACGCCACATAGGCGTCATGGGTCGGATTGGCACCGACTTTCATGACGCCTACGTGGCGTCATGGGTCGGGAAGGGGTTAAAGCGCCACCCCGATGTATTTTTTTTTCTATTTACCCCTTTGTTAATTATCACATGTGTAAGGGCTCCTTCTCACTTGCGAGAAATACATCCGAAACTCGCAGGTTAAAACCCTATTCTGGCGCCGGCACTCCAGAGCGAAGCGTGCAGCTCCATGTATTGCTGTGCGGCCGCACGCTCCGTTCTGGAGTGCCGGCGCAAGAGCAGGGTTTTAACTTGCGAGACTCGGACGTATTTCTCGCAAGTGAGAAGGAGCCCTAAATGTCATAAAGGTGGTAGCAAACTCACAGGACACAATCTTTTCCCACTTTCAGCTCCGCACTGGTCTGATGCGGAACTACGTGACTGTATGGGTATATGCACACGTTGCGGATTTGCCTGTGGAATTTTCTGGGCAGATTCTGCATCTCTTGGCAATCAACGCAGTTAAAAATCCATGCATTTTTGATGCGGATTTTCATGAAGATTTGTATGCGTTTTTGTAAGCTAAATAAAGATATATTATTTTACAAAAAAAAAAAGAATTGTGATTTCATTTCTTGTCCAACCTCTTCATTTACATGCTCCATTGAAGAATAATGTTTACACACAAAGGTAGATAGATCTATCGATAGATAGATAATACCAAGCTGATGTTTAAATAAAGATGGTACATAAAGAGTTACATAAAGACACAATCAAAATCTGCGTTAGCCCAGGATCACACTTGCGAGAAACTCACACCTCAGTACCTGGCACTGCTGCCGGCACTCGGACTGGAGCGTTCAGCTGCATAGAAATACATGCAGCTGCACACTCTAGTCTCGAGTGCAGGTGGTTGGGTATTGAGGTGCGAGACTCGTGTGAGTTTCTCGCAAGGGTGACCCTGGCCGTAAACGCAATATCTGTTTAATTTTTAAAAAAAATTGAAAAAAAAAAAATGACGTGGGCTCCCACGCAATTTTCTGAGCCACAGACGGAGAGCCAATGACTGGGGGCTGATGTTTATAGCCTAGGAAAGGGTTAATACCCATGGATCTTCACAGGCTATGAATATCAGCCCGCAGCTGTATAATTAGCCTTTATTGGCTATTAACCCCTTACCCCAGGAGCTTTTTTTCGCTCCCCTCCTTCCCAGAGCCATAACTTTTTTCTTTTTCCATCAATATAGCCACGTGAGGGCTTATTTTTTGCGGGACGAGTTGTACTTTTGAAAGACACCACTGGTTTTACCATTTCACTATATGCTAAAACTGACCCGCCATTATGATTCTCCAGGTCATAACGAGTCCATAGACACCAAACATGTGTAGGTCATTTTTTATCCAAGAGGTAAAAAAATTCCAAACTTTGCTTTAAAAAAAAAATTGTGCAATTTTCCAATACCAGTAGCGCCTCCATTTTTCGTGATCTTGGGTTGGGAGAGGGCTTATTTTTTGCGAGCCGAGCTGACATTTTTAATTTTGCCATTTTGGTGCAGATACGTTCTTTTGATCGCCTGTTATTGCATTTTAATGCAATGTCGCAGCGACAAAAAACCCCGTAATTCTGGCATTTTGAATTTTTTTTGCTCGCCTCGCCGTTTAGCGATCAGTTTAATTTTTTTTTTTTTTTTATTGATAGATCGGGCGATACCAAATATGTGTAGTTGTTTTTTTTATTGATTTATTTTGAATGGGGCGAAAGGGGGGCAATTTGAACTTTTATATTTTCTTACATTAATAAAAACATTTTTTTTAACTTTTGCCATGCTTCAATAGATTCTAATAGCCTGATCAGCTCTGCTACATAGGGGCGATGCTCAGCCCCTATGTAGCTGAATTACAGCATTGCTATAAACACCGACCACAGGGTGGCGCTCACAGCAATCTGGCAACAACAACCATAGAGGTCTTCCAGAGACCTCTGGTTGACATGCCGACGCGCCGCTGACCCCCGATCACAAGATGGGCGTCAGTGGTGCGCACATTTCCGGGCCAATGGCTGGAAGCGCTTGTAAAATGCCGCTGTCAGAGTTTGACAGTGCAATTTAACTAGTTAATAGACGGGAGAGGATTGTGATTCCAACCGCGACTATTCCGGGCACATGTCAGCTGTTCAAAACAGCAGACAAGTCGAAGCTTTGAGATGGGTTCAAAGCGGGGGTACTGATGTCGGACGTACTATTCCGTCCAACGTCAGTAAGGCTACGTTCACACTAGCGTTGTGCGCTGCTGTGTCGGCGACGCGACGCACAACGCACCGAAAAACGCGTGCAAACGCACGCAAAAACGCTGCGTTTTGCGACGCGTGCATCGTTTTTTTGACGAAAATCGGACGCAAGAAAAATGCAACTTGTTGCGTTTTCTTGGTCCGACGCTAGCGTCAAAAAAGGTCAAATTAGCTCCATCGTCTTTCAGTCTGCATTAATCTATAGTCCACCTCATATCTTTACTCACCTGCCCGTGTGTCAGAACTAGGGCACTCAGGATGCAGCAAACCCATTGTAGTAAAGATGGTGGCAACACAGGCGGAAACTACTAATGACACGACCGCTCACAGTCTGCCAATTCATGGAGGTGTGATTGCTCAGTGTCAGTTCTGAGCAGTGGTCTCATCAGTGTTTTTTTCGCCATCTTTAGTTCATGGGTTTGCTGCATCCTGAGTGCACTAGTGCTGACACCTGAGCAGGTGAGCATTGCTGACCCCTGACCCTTTGTGTTGTATTAATTCTAATTTTGCAGGATTTTCAGTCCTCTGTGTGTATTTTGCCACCTCATAGCTCCATGACAGACACAATCTGCTCCTCCTTTTCTTTCTTTGCTTTACACTGCAGAATTGCTTCTTGAGTGAATACTTCTATAGTGGCGATGGCACACAGTGTATGTTGATGGCGACGGCGCAGAAAGAGACAAAGAACAAGCAGTGATTGGGGGAAAAAAAAACCACAATTTTATTTAACAACAAAAATTAACTTTTGCGAAAGTACGAGGGTGAAATGTTATGGACCTGGGGTGTGTGGAGCTGGAATGATTGGCAATGTGTGGATGGTCAAGGGGTACCAGGGGAAGAAACTACTAAATGTATGTGGTCTCGAAGGTCAGGGATGGGAGTAGACACATTAGGAGTGGAAGCATGGGATGGGAGAGACACACTGGAAGTGAGAGACAAATTGGACAACAGAGACACATTGGTAGGTGAGGGTGGAGGTGGTAGGACAGTTTTGGGGCCATGCTTCTTCTTTTTTTATTTCTGTCCAGAGCTGGAACTGTTCAGTCTATCTCCGAGCACCTTCAGGCCATTCTGGAAGACCGAGCTCAAGTGAGCACAAGTGAACAAACTCGGGCATGAGTGATCTGTCCAAAGCCTTCTGCCGCTGGCAGGAAGACTCAAAAAAACAGTGGCAGAGGAATGGAACATATCCTGTAGAATAGTAAAATTCAGATTATGGAATACAACACAATGGAACACAACACAAAAATACTTAAGTTCGCTAAGCAAGCACAGGCCTCAGGAAAGACAGCATTCTATGGTACTTGCATTTACTGATCTTTTGAGCAGCACCACTTCTAACTTGGATCTCCTGTCTCTGGTCCTTATTGAAGCGATCCTTCATCGAACGCCAATGGGTTCTAACTTTGTTCACGGTGAAGGGGGAAAAAAAAGAAATTGTTAAACAATGCACTTTAGGCCTAGATCACATAACTGTGTGTGATGCGAGAAACTCGCAGGAGTTTCTAGCATCACACACGGTTGTGTGATCCCAGCCTTACAGGTTCACTTACGACCACATTGCAAAACTTACAAAAATCTTTTTGGACTTGTGGTGTGGCGTTGTCCCAATCATCCATCAGCGATTGGGCCACTTCATCCCACAGCCGGGGAATCACCACAGCGTCAGAGTGCTGCTGATCTCGAGTGTCCCACAACAGAACTCGCTCCTGCACCAATGTGATGAGGACATCATTGTCAATGGAAACTTCTTTCTCCCGTTGTGGAACCTAGAAATGAAAGAAAGACATTAACGTTGTCAAGATAAAACACTTAAACCAAAAACAGTCAAGAATAACCAAAAACAGTCAAGAATACTTACACGCCGTCTTGCCACCGGAACTTGGGTCTGAGTCTGCTGCTTCTGCTCATCTGCACTGGAATGGATCTGTAAAGAAAACACATGATTTTACCACATGTGTCATATTGACAGTCAATACTTACCAATCAGTAGCAAATGTACTCAATTTAGTCTCCTGTCCTCTCTGTGAGGTCTGCTCTGCACTGGAGGACATGATGAGGAATGCTGCAAGAGAGACAGAAGTGATTCAGACTGCAGGGAAAAAAACAGACAGACATTAGCTTGTATACTCACATTTTGATAATTCAGAGTCTTCAAAGAAGATGCAATGGCTTCTAATCACTTCCAGAGTCTGTAGAGTATTGGACTTCTAGTGCCCACACTCTCTTTTAAAAGCTTTGTGTGTGTATGTGTGTGTGTGTGTGTGTGTGTGTGTGAGTGTGTGGGTGTGTGTGTGTGAGGGGGGGGGTGGCTTAAACAAGTTCCTGGACATGTTTACTCTGAAATACGTATGCGTACGCAAACGCAAGAGTACGCATGTCCTTGCGCACAACCACTGTAATGTGTGGTTTTGACGCACTCCATCTGCAAGCGTCCGCATGCGTATGATCGCGCATATTTGACGCCTCAAAAAATGCAACATGTTGCGTTAGCCGCGCCCCGACGCACACCGCAAAACAACGCATGTGTACGCATCTGCAGGCAAACGCATGTCCCTACGTACACCATGTTAAAGATATGTGAGTAGGACGCATGGGGATGTATGCGGTTGAAACGCTGCGTACACAGGCGCAAATGTTAAACCAGCCTTAGATACACAGCTCAGCAGACAGTAACACACAGGATAGGATTAGATACACAGCTCAGCACACAGTATCACACAGGACAGGATTAGAGACATGGCTCAGCAGTCAGTATCACACAGGATAGGGTTAGATACACAGCTCAGCAGACAGTATCGCAAAGGATAGGAATAAAAGAAACACTACAGGAAAGAAAAGCGCCAATAGGGTCTTATCCGATGATTATTTCAAATTTATAATCAGTTTGCACTCACCTGATCTTTCTTGATATTAAAGCATATAAACTCCTCAGCATTTGACAGCTGCTGCAGATCCACAGGTCAAGCTGATGACCGAATCATAGTTTTTGCAATGGAAAATTTGTGGGTGTCAACCGCGCTGCTGTATAAATAATGATCCAGGTGTGCAGAAGATAAGAAATGGTGTTTTATTCTCAATGCGTTTCGATGTTAATACGACTTCTTCCTCAGGAGATGCTATAAGGGTAAAATATCTCTACAAACTGCTTATATAGATTCCCCATTCAAATCTGGCGCCAAAGGGAATCAGATGCCCAACAGTGTCAAAGTTCATAAAGCCGGCACATGATACAGCAAATGACAGTTCAGGTTATGACATAGGATTTTGTTAAAATAGTGAAAAACTAATATAATTATAACACTACATTTTCAATTATAGGTGTATTCATAAAGAGGAAGAATTGAAAATAAAAAACTGAAAAAACGAAGACCAAAATAGAACAATTATGGATACAAACTTGCTAAAAAAAAAAATCATGATTTAAGGTCATTCCGACCCATAAAGTTGATGAGCCATGCTTCCAGTCCAAAAAAAGATTCAAAAAATGACTAAAAAGTATATACCGTATATACTCGAGTACAGGTCCTTCTCAAAAAATTAGCATATAGTGTTAAATTTCATTATTTACCATAATGTAATGATTACAATTAAACTTTCATATATTATAGATTCATTATCCACCAACTGAAATTTGTCAGGTCTTTTATTGTTTTAATACTGATGATTTTGGCATACAACTCCTGATAACCCAAAAAACCTGTCTCAATAAATTAGCATATCAAGAAAAGGTTCTCTAAACGACCTATTACCCTAATCTTCTGAATCAACTAATTAACTCTAAACACATGCAAAAGATACCTGAGGCTTTTATAAACTCCCTGCCTGGTTCATTACTCAAAACCCCCATCATGGGTAAGACTAGCGACCTGACAGATGTCAAGAAGGCCATCATTGACACCCTCAAGCAAGAGGGTAAGACCCAGAAAGAAATTTCTCAACAAATAGGCTGTTCCCAGAGTGCTGTATCAAGGCACCTCAATGGTAAGTCTGTTGGAAGGAAACAATGTGGCAGAAAACGCTGTACAACGAGAAGAGGAGACCGGACCCTGAGGAAGATTGTGGAGAAGGACCGATTCCAGACCTTGGGGAACCTGAGGAAGCAGTGGACTGAGTCTGGTGTGGAAACATCCAGAGCCACCGTGCACAGGCGTGTGCAGGAAATGGGCTACAGGTGCCGCATTCCCCAGGTAAAGCCACTTTTGAACCATAAACAGCGGCAGAGGCGCCTGACCTGGGCTACAGAGAAGCAGCACTGGACTGTTGCTAAGTGGTCCCAAGAACTTTTTTCTGATGAAAGCAAATTTTGCATGTCATTCGGAAATCAAGGTGCCAGAGTCTGGAGGAAGACTGGGGAGAAGGAAATGCCAAAATGCCTGAAGTCCAGTGTCAAGTACCCACAGTCAGTGATGGTGTGGGGTGCCATGTCAGCTGCTGGTGTTGGTCCACTGTGTTTCATCAAGGGCAGGGTCAATGCAGCTAGCTATCAGGAGATTTTGGAGCACTTCATGCTTCCATCGGCTGAAATGCTTTATGGAGATGAAGATTTCATTTTTCAGCACGACCTGGCACCTGCTCACAGTGCCAAAACCACTGGTAAATGGTTTACTGACCATGGTATTACTGTGCTCAATTGGCCTGCCAACTCTCCTGACCTGAACCCCATAGAGAATCTGTGGGATATTGTGAAGAGAAAGTTGAGAGACGCAAGACCCAACACTCTGGATGAGCTTAAGGCCGCTATTGAAGCATCCTGGGCCTCCATAACATCTCAGCAGTGTCACAGGCTGATTGCCTCCATGCCACGCCGCATTGAAGCAGTCATTTCTGCCAAAGGATTCCCGACCAAGTATTGAGTGCATAACTGAACATTATTATTTGTTGTTTTTTTTGTTTGTTATTAAAAAACACTTTTATTTGATTGGATGGGTGAAATATGCTAATTTATTGAGACAGGTTTTTTGGGTTATCAGGAGTTGTATGCCAAAATCATCAGTATTAAAACAATAAAAGACCTGACAAATTTCAGTTGGTGGATAATGAATCTATAATATATGAAAGTTTAATTGTAATCATTACATTATGGTAAATAATGAAATTTAACACTATATGCTAATTTTTTGAGAAGGACCTGTATAAGCCGAGATTTTCAGCCCATTTTTTGGGGGCTGAAAGTCCCCCTCTCGACTTATACTCGAGTCATACCCGGGGTCGGCAGGGGAGGGGGAGCGGGGGCTGTCTAGTTATACTTACCTACTCCTGGCGCGGTCCCTGCTTCTTCCAGCGCTGCAGATTCTTCCTGTACTGAGCGGTCACATGGTACCACTCATTATAGTCATGAATATGCGGCTCCACCTCCCATAGAGGTGGAGCCGCATATTCATGACTGTAATGATCGGTAACTGTGACCGCTCAGTACAGGAAGAAGATGCAGCGGTGGAAGAAGCAGGGACTGTGCTGGGAGCAGGTAAGTATACGGGGAGGGGAGCGCTGCACGATATTTACCTGCTCCTCGCTTCGCTGCGGCTCCATCTCCAGCGTCCACTGGCAGTGACGCTCAGGTCAGAGGACGCGGTGACGTAGTCAGTGCGCGCCCTCTGCTGAGCATCAGTGCTGGAGACGGAGCCGCACGAGGAGCAGGTAAATATTGAAAGCTCCGGCGTCCTGAGCGAAGAGAGGTGAGTATGTGATTTTTTATTTTTTCTTTATTGCAGCAGCAGCAGTATTCTATATGGGGCACAGCTTTATATGGAGCATCTATGGGGCCATAATGAACGGTGCAGAGCATTCTATATGGCACAGATTTCTATGGAGCATATATGGGGCCATAATGAATGGTGCAGAGCATTCCATATAGCACAGCTTTCTATGGAGCATCTACAGGGCCATAATGACCGGTGCAGAGCATTATATATGGCACAGATTTCTATGGAGCATCTATGGGGCCATAATGAACGGTGCAGAGCATTCTATATGGCAAACATTTCTATGGAGCATCTATGGGGCCATAATGAACGGTGCAGAGCATTACATGTGGCACAGCTTTCTATGGAGCATCTATGGGGCCATAATGAACGGTGCAGAGCATTATATATGGCACAGCTTTATATGGAGCATTTATGGGGCCATAATGAACGGTGCAGAACATTCTATATGGCACAGCTTTATATGGAGCATCTATGGGGCCATAATGAACGGTGCAGAGCATTATATATGGCACAGCTTTATATGGAGCATTTATGGGGCCATAATGAATGGTGCAGAGCAATATATGTGGCACAGCTTTATATGGAGCATCTATGGGGCCATAATCAGGGGCGCTGCTATCATGAAGCAAGTTGAGCACTTTGCTTCAGGCGGCAGCTCATCCCTCAAGCCAGGGGGCGGCAGAGCGGCGGTCAGAACACGTGGTGCTGTTGCCGACTCTCACTGTAATCCCTGCAGACCCTTGCCTTGCTGGCACTCACAACCTAACGTGACTGCTACCTTACCAGCAGCAGTGCCCTGTCTCCCGACCCTGGGGACACACATTGCTGATTGCTGGGACTCGCAGAGCAGTAAGTAAACATCTCCTGACTCCTGCCCACACTCTGCTGCACGGCTCCATGACTCCGTCATAGTTCACCGCTTCCCTCCATCAGACTCCTCAGCCTGGTCTCTGCCTGTGTGCACACAGCAGGCAATGTTTGCTCCCACTGGCATCCTGCCCAGCATCTCTATATGCTGCTGCACTGTGCATGTATGTGTATGTAATGTATAGCGCTGTTCACATGCACAGGATTGGATCTCGGAGTTGCACACTACTTATACAATTATGTAATGATACAGCAGCTGTGGGTCTGCCCCCTAGCATATAGTCCTATAAGTCTGTATTCTGTTGCACACTTGAGCACTATAAAAAACTGTGTCTATGGTGATAATAACTGCACAAGTAATTGTGCCACATCCACAGTAGTGTGTCTGTATTGTCTTGCACACTTGAGCCCTGTGTGTTTGTGTATATTATATATATACATACATACATACAATACACACACACACCCCACTGACTTAATAATAATAAATAATCTTTATTTTTATATAGCGCTAACATATTCCGCAGCGCTTTACAGTTTGCACAAATTATCATCGCTGTCCCTGATGGGGCTCAGAATCTAGATTCCCTATCAGTATGTCTTTGGAATGTGGTAGGAAACCGGAGAACCCGGAGGAAACCCATGCAAACACGGGGAGAACATACAAACTCCTTGCAGATGTTGTCCTTAGTGGGATTGTGCTGTATCCACAATGGTGTCTAGATTACACACTAAGGCACAACTGTGTGAATAAGTCTCAAGTGTGCAACACAACACAGACACCGTCGTCAATACGGCACAAGACACAACTATACAAGTCCCGCACTATGCTTTGTAGTACCTGTGATAGCACTTGTATAGACTGTGAAAAGCACCAATGAAAATCAGACTTGTGAATGAGCCCTAATAGTGCCATCGTTAGACACAATTGTGCGTAGATTTATGTCTTGCGCTATATTCACGACTGTGTGTGTCGTGTTGCATGCTAGAGACAGTTGTGCGTCTTTGATTGTGTCCGTGTCCAACACAATAGACACTATTGTGGATACCACACAAGTCAGGCAAAATAAAAGACATTTGTGTATTGTGCTACATAATACAGACGCACAATCATAGATATGGCACTTTACACACATTTGTGTGTTTGCCTTAGTTATAATGCTATCATCACACACAATTGTGTATAGTGTTGGAATTGTATAATTGTGTTGTGTGCCATATCCGCCATGGTGTGTATTGTGTGGCACTAGTGCTGTATACTATATATGTTAGGTGATACTGAAATTATACACAGCAGTTTATCTATATTACAGCAACTGCTGTGTATAATTGCAGTATCACCTATATATTCTATATATAACGGTTGCTGTATCACCTATATGATGTATACAGACCGCTCAATATACATTATGTTGGTGATACTGCTACTGCTGTATATACATTTTATAGGCGATACTGCAATTGTGCAAAGCAGTTGCTGTAATTTAGATAGACTGCTGTGTATAATTGCAGTGTCACCTAAATAGCATATCTAAAGAAGTCCCAGTATTACCTATATAATGTAAATACACCAATCTATATACCTTATATAGGTATACTGCAATATATATACATTCTATAAGTGATACTGGGACTATACATAGCAGTTGCAGTATCACCTATATAATGTATATACAGTGGTCTCAATGTGATATTCAGCAGTTGCGGTGTCTCCTATATGATATACTGTTTATGTGTGTTTCCTATGTGATGTATGCATCATAATATAGTATAATACCGTCTTAATTATACTGTAGAGTTGTGTGTGTGTGTATATAGTGTAGAGCTGTTCATATAGTATACTTCTGTGTATATAGTATAGAATCCACACTATATACTATATACACAGCTCCACTCTACCACGCTATACTCCTTACCAAAGTACCGTATATATTGTGATGCTGTGTATACTCCTCCTGTCCTGTATACATGGTGTAAATATAAGTGTGTGTGTGTGTGTGTGTGTGTGTGTGTGTGTGTGTGTGTGTGTGTGTGTGTGTGTGTGTGTGTATGTATGTATATGAAGCACTCCGATTAATTGTGGAAAGTGGAGGACTATTAGCCCATGTGGCAACGTTTCAGATCCATAACTGAACATTTCTCTGCTGTGGAATTGAGATGTTACCAAATGGGCTAGTAAGTATTCCTCCACTTTTCTCTTATTTAATCTGTGTACTGATTATTTTCTTTTTATAAATCCCTTTGATTTAAGGGTGTGTGTCCTAAAAGCATTTTACCCACTTCTTAATTTTTGGTGGTGCTCAGTTATGACACATCAGGACTGACATCACCTCTCGGCGCAAGTTGGCAAGTGCGAGAGTCCACAAACCGTTGTGGACATGGCATGCTATGGGGATCGTAAGTCGTGGGGCCCCAGTACCAGCGCCAACACAGTTGAAAAAAATGATGAGTGAGGGAGCCACCCGCTGATGCTCCCTCTCCCATCATTCCCCCTCTGTGTCTGAGCTCTGTGACGTCTTAGCGCAGAGGGCGCAATTACATCACTACAGCGTATCCTTTGTGTCGGGCAGTGCAAAAGGTCAGAATACGCTGAGACCAGAGCAACAGGCTACAGGGAGACGTGAGTATTTATTTTTTTTATGTATGGAGTATATAGGGCCCATTATACTGTATGAAGTAATATTTGGAGCCCATGATACTGTATGGAGTAATATATGGGGCCCATAATACTGTATGGAGCAATATGTGGGCCCATTATACTGTATGGAGGACTATGCAGTGCCCATAATTCTGTATGGAGGACTACGTGGTGCCTATAATACTGTATGGAGGACTATACTGGCTACACTCACTCTGTGTGTCACTCTGTGACTGCAGACTTTCGAATCCTCCCAGGACTGGCACCGTGCGCTGTGAGGATTCGCCAGTTTCTGAGCTATTGTAGAATTCATAATAGATATCGCTCATGTAATGTAAGAAGTAAAATCTTTGGCATTGTACTATACCTATATTTCCCTGTACATCATATATAAGTATCTGGTTTTATCCAGGAGAATGGAATGATTTTTTTTCTCACTTGTTTTCTGTTTGCAGTCAGTTTTTTTTCTGAGCAGTTATTCATCTTTTACAGGATCATTTACAGTACCCTATGTTATAGACTTGTAATGTAATCGTAAATACTGGATGGTATCCATTTTTTTCTCCGACCCATAGACTAGAATGGGTGAGTCATTCAATTGCAGAGCCAAATCACAGCATGATCTGAATTTATCACGCCGGATCAGTTTGAGAAAAAAAATGTTTCTCTGCGTGGCCCCATTGTATAACATCGGTCAGTGTGCTATCTGATAAAAAATCATGCCTGATTTATACACTTGTTTGCACGAGCATTGGAGTACTGGATTGTCATTATTGGTTTATTTTCTACACCTGTGGCTCTTAAAATATCTCCTATAAGAAAGAGAGTGGTGAGGAGCATGACAAAGTATAGCAAAAATTCACTGATCTGGGGTGGGACGTGTTATAACGTGTTATGTGGGCTGGAGGGGTTTGTGTGGCAGGGCTGCTTTTTTGTCCCAGTCCAGCCCTGCTACAGGACCACCGCTCTGCAGCCATCATTGTCTGTCTGTATGCTTGTGCCAGGCCCGCCATTGCCATTAATGATCCTTGTTGTGGTTCTTGTATGTACGGTGATGGTGCTGATGTACCATATTTTCTGGTGTATAAGACGACTGGGCGTATAAGATATAGCCACAGACAGACATCTTCATCACCGCACTTCTCATGATGTTGCCTCATTCGCGCCACCAGGCCTTGCATCTCTTTGTTGCATCGTTTGCATTTTGCACGCATGCCTGCCTTACCGATAGGCGAAGGAGCTTCATTAAAATATTCCCAAACTGGGTCTCTTTAACGGCCTGCTGCCATTATAAGGAAAGAATGTAATAAACCTCAGATCGTACACACAAACAGATCCAGACTTGTCTGTCTGTGGCTATGCTGCAGTATTAAAGTTTCACTTTCATTTTTTTGTCTGCTTGCCCTTCCTCCTCCTCACACTTAGATTCACATTCTTCTTGTGTTGTGCAGATCTATTCCACTCCAAACAATCAGAAACATATTGTCTAACTTCTTGGACTTGGCACTGAAGGGGTTGATTCTGTATTCATAGGTTTGTAGAACAATAGGATTAAGGTCTTTTTCTCAACTCTGTTCATGTTGTAACATTTTTGCCGTGAAGAAGAGGCTGGGACCTCTGCGGAGTCAAATTCAGTTAGGTAGAAACTTTGATTTAAATCACTGATTTAAATCAAGCCTTACTGAGTAGTGATTTAAATCGTGATTTAAATCGTGATTTAAATCAGTTAGATTTAAATCAAATCCACCCTGGATATGCCCACCCTCTGACGGCCCACAGCTCTCAGCAGCGCAAGGGCCGGCCACCGTTCCTAAGGATGCAATGAGCAAAGGACCTTCGATGATGTCACGGTCACGCGACGTCATCGAAGGTCCTTCGCTTATTGCATCCTTAGGAACGGAGGCTGCCACTTGCACCACTGAGAACTGCGGGCCGTCGGAAGGTGAGTATACACCATATTTTTAATTTTTATTCTTTTTTTTACACGAATATGGATCCCAGGGCCTGAAGGAGAATCTTTTCTCCTCCAGATCCTGGGAACCATACAGGACCGCTCCCTGCACACGCCGTACCTGGCGTATAAGACGAACCCCGACTTTTGAGATGATTTTCAGGGGTTAAAAAGTTGTCTTATATGCCGGAAAATACGGTACTTGTGTTCGGACATAATTTTTTCTATTTCTTTTTTTTTAATTCGTTTATTAGTAACAAAATGGATCATGTTACATACACATTTGTTTCAAAAAGTTTAAACATAATAAACAGTACAATGAAAGCATGTATTGACAAGTATATTACAAAATACTGTCTCATATATAACAATGTTCTCTCGAAACTGTAAAGTAAAGGAGTTAAGATATTTGTAACATGTAGAGAAGTGACATTTGAATTCTACATATCCTTACTCTAACTAACTAATACGCCACAATTACCACTTGCCTGTTGCCCATGTGACATCTCCAGCCAGTACCAAAACCAGTCATATAATAGCTACAGAGTAAGATGGGATGAATTCCATGTATCCCAGATTTTTTCGAATTTTCCCGGACACCCCCTATTCTGGTATAATGTGCGTTCATACGGGATAATTGAGTTCACGAGGTCAATCCAAGTTCTCCGGGAGGGGAATAGGTTACCCATCCATCGCAGCGCCAGTGCATTCCTTGCCATAAAAAGGGTCTCTCGCAAGAGGATCACAGTATAGTGATCCCAAGTCTCTTCCTCCCACACTCCAAATATACAAAGTAGTGGATCAGAGGGAATGGGGAATGATAACAACAGTGTTAGCAAGGATGTAACCTCTTTCCAATAGTGAGAAGTGACCGTACAACTCCATATCATGTGGATAAAATCTGCGTCTGACGTATGACATCGCGGGCATTCTGACGTTTGGAATCGGCCCATTTTATAGAGCCGTATCGGAGTTAGATATGCTTGATGCAATATGTATAGTTGGGTCATCCTGTTATTAACTGATGGAGATACATTCATTGAAGATTCAAGAACGTCATCCCAATCCTCGTCCGTCCTGTATATTGGAGAGGAGTCCCCCCCACTTTCCCTTAATAGAATCAAGAATAGATGTAGCTCCCGAAGATAGCAGATAAGTATATAGTGAGGAGATGAGTCCTTGAGGACCCTGAGAATTGAGGATCCCGATCAAAGACAAAGAGGAAATTGTTGTGAATTCTGTGGCAGAGCTCCCTCCTGTGGTCACAAGTGGTACTTCGGCTGGTTCTCTCTGTGAGCTTCCGTTGGTGGAGGAAAGTGGTACTGCGGCTTCTGAGTTTCCTTCCTCAGGTGATGTGGTGAGGTCGTTAGGTGCTTCTCTATTTAACTCCACCTAGTGCTTTGATCCTGGCTTCCAGTCAATGTTCTAGTATTGGACCTGTTTCCTCCTGGATCGTTCCTGTGGCTTGCTGCTCTGCATAGCTAAGTTCCACTTTGCTATTTGTTTGCTGTTTCTTTCTGTCCAGCTTGTCAATTTGTTTTTTCTGCTTGCTGGAAGCTCTGGGACGCAGAGGGTGTACCTCCGTGCCGTTAGTTCGGTACGGAGGGTCTTTTTGCCCCCTTTGCGTGGTTTTTGTAGGGTTTTGTGTTGACCGCAAAGTTACCTTTCCTATCCTCGCTCTGTTCAGAAAGTTGGGCCTCACTTTGCTAAATCTATTTCATCTCTACGTTTGTCTTTTCATCTTTACTCACAGTCATTATATGTGGGGGCTGCCTTTTCCTTTGGGGTATTTCTCTGAGGCAAGGTAGGCTTATTTTCTATCTTCAGGCTAGCTAGTTTCTCAGGCCGTGCCGAGTTGCATAGGCAGCGTTAGGACAATCCACGGCTGCCTCTAGTGTGGTTGGTGAGGATCAGGGATTGCGGTCAACAGAGTTCCCACGTCTCAGAGCTCGTTCTTGTTTTTTGGGTTATTGTCAGGTCACTGTATGTGCGCTGACCTCTATGTCCATTGTGGTTCTGAATTACCTTTCACAACAGGAAATAGCACGACCCACACCTGAATGTCTCATATACGATTGAACAGCTGACCTCAATTGAAGATATCAAAAAAATTGGGACCTTGGTATACTATGTTTCGTTTGTAATTGCTCAAATATTCCCCCGTTATATAGATCACCTATTGAGGAGACACCACGCGTCTTTTTAACATATTTATTAATGACCTTGTAGGGGGCATTCAGAGTAGAATTTCAATATTTGCAGATGACACTAAACTCTGCAGGGTAATCAATACAGAGGAGGACAATTTTATATTACAGGATGATTTATGTAAACTAGAAGCTTGGGCTGATAAATGGCAAATGAGCTTTAATGGGGATAAATGTAAGGTCATGCACTTGGGTAGAAGAAATACGATGTATAATTATGTGCTTAATTCTAAAACTCTGGGCAAAACCGTCAATGAAATAGACCTGAGTGTATGGGTGGATGACAAACTCATATTCAGTGGCCAGTGTCAGGCAGCTGCTACTAAGGCAAATAAAATAATGGGATGCCTTAAAAGAGGCATAGATGCTCATGAGGAGAACATAATTTTACCTCTATACAAGTCACTTGTTCGACCACACTTAGAATACTGTGTACAGTTCTGGTCTCCGGTGTATAAGAAAGACATAGCTGAACTAGAGCGGGAGCAGAGAAGAGCGACCAAGGTTATTAGAGGACTGGGGGGTCTGCAATACCAAGATAGGTTATTACACTTGGGGCTATTTAGTTTGGAAAAACGAAGACTAAGGGGTGATCTTATGTTAATGTATAAATATATGAGGGGACAGTACAAAGACCTTTCTGATGATCTTTTTAATCATAGACCTGAAACCGGGACAAGGGGGCGTCCTCTGTGTTTGGAGGAAAAAAGGTTTAAGCATAATAACAGACGTGGATTCTTTATTGTAAGAGCAGTGAGACTATGGAACTCTCTGCCGTATGATGTTGTAATGAGTGATTCATTACTTAAATTTAAGAGGGGACTGGATACCTTTCTGGAAAAGTAAAATGTTACAGGGTATATACACTAGATTCCTTGATAGGGCGTTGATCCAGGAAACTAGTCTGATTGCCGTATGTGGAGTCGGGAAGGAATCTTTTTCCCCAATGTGGAGCTTACTCCTGCCACATGGGTTTTTTTTTGCCTTCCTCTGGATCAACATGTTAGGGCATGTTAGGTTAGGCTATGGGTTGAACTAGATGGACTTATAGTCTTCCTTCAACCTTAATAACTATGTAACCCAGAAGTCAGCGGACGGGTGATTGGATAGTGCTGGAAAATAACTATTGTTCCATAGAGGCATCTCTGCTATAATAGCTGTGAATTTAATAGTTTTTTTTAATCTGCTTCCAAACTGAACGCGCCAAACGGAGCAAAGGCAGCAAACGTGGGACGTTAGTTCTCTCCATCTCTAGAAAGATTAGTGGAAAATCAATTTGGGCCGAATGAAATAGATGATTCTCAGAGTTGGGAGGGGACCCATCAGGCATCCATTTATTGAGGGCTTTAGCTTGACCGGCCAGGTAATAAAGATAAAAATCTGGCAACGCCGCCCCTCCTCCCCGTTTCTGACCTTGCAACGTGGACAGTTTAAGATTGGGTCTGGAATTACCCCAAATGATGGATGTAGTTTGCGAATTTAAGGTGGTAACAAAGGATTTAGGGACCGGGGCAGCACTATGTTGAAGAAAGTAATTGAGTTTAGGGAGCAGTATCATTTTAATTAAATTAATACGACCCACAACAGAGAGTGGAAGTTTAGCCCAAATTGAAAACTTTGATTTAACCAGATCTACCAGAGGGAATATACAGTATTGTGTTGTAGGTCCAGCCTACCAAATTGAGAAATATATATGCCTAGATATTTAAAGCTGGTAACAATAGGGAGGGGTGAGAGGGCCCCAAGGCGGGGCATAGGAGTATGGGAGAGAGGCATCAACGCGGACTTGTCCCAATTTATGCATAGGCCAGAAAATCTACTAAATTTGTCTATAGTAGCAATTACCCGTGGCAGTGTTTCCTCCGCTTTATCCATAAATATCACCATGTCATCAGCATATAGACCGATGGTGTCCACCCAGCCAGCTATATCTATACCATTAATATCTGGGGAAGACCTCACGCGTATCGCCAATGCCTCTATTGCGAGAGCGAAGAGGGCCGGAGAGAGGGAACACCCCTGACGCGTACCTCTATGTAGTGAGAAGGGTTTGGAAATTGTACCATTTACTATTAGACGGGCTTTAGTAATATAGTAATATATAGTAATATATATTTACAGGCTTTATGTGTGATATAAAGTAGGCCCACACACTGTAAGAATTTATCTTCAAAGCCGTATTTTTGCAAGCAGGCCAGGAGAAAGGGCCATTCAAGGGAATCAAAGGCTTTAGCCGCATCCAGTGATGCCAGTGCCCAGGAATTATCTGATACTAATGAACTATATTGGAATACCGACTGGACACGCCTAATATTTATGGAGGTGCTTTTACCTGGCATGAAGCCTGTTTAGTCTGGGTGTATAAGGTCTAATATAATTGAGTTCAGTCTGATGGCTAAAATTTTGGTGAAAATTTTATAGTCCGCGTTTACCAATGATATTGGGTGGTAAAATCCACATTCCAAAGGGTCCTTCCCTTCTTTTTTAAGTACAATAATGTTTGCCTCATAATAAGAATCTGGCATAAAGCCTGCCACCGACATCCCCCGGATTACTTTCAATAGAAGTGGAGCCAGGATATTGCGATATTTCTTATATAGTTCAATGGGAAATACATCTGGACCAGGAGCTTTCCCAGAGGCCATATCCGCTATAGCATACTCGACCTCCTCCAAGGTAAAATCAGCATCTAAATAGGCCCGCTGAGCAGGGCTCAATACGGGAAATGTTAAATCCGATAGATAGTTTAAGTTTTCCGTAATATCAAAGTCACATTTGGATGAATATAGTGACTTATAATATTATGAAAACATTGGAGTATCTCCTCTGTTGAGGACACCAATAGTCCACCTGGTGTCCGAATCTGTAGTATAGTATTAGATATATTGTGTTGGCGTACAATATAAGCTAAAAATTTGCTAGCTTGGTTTCCCAATTCGAAATAAGATTGACGGGCAAAAAATAATTTACGCTTGGACTTGGCGTCTACATGCTGGACATATAGTAACATAGTAACATAGTAACATAGTAAGGCCGAAAAAAGACATTTGTCCATCCAGTTCAGCCTATATTCCATCATAATAAATCCCCAGATCTACGTCCTTCTACAGAACCTAATAATTGTATGATACAATATTGTTCTGCTCCAGGAAGACATCCAGGCCTCTCTTGAACCCCTCGACTGAGTTCGCCATCACCACCTCCTCAGGCAAGCAATTCCAGATTCTCACCGCCCTAACAGTAAAGAATCCTCTTCTATGTTGGTGGAAAAACCTTCTATCCTCCAGACGCAAAGAATGCCCCCTTGTGCCCGTCACCTTCCTTGGTATAAACAGATCCTCAGCGAGATATTTGTATTGTCCCCTTATATACTTATACATGGTTATTAGATCGCCCCTCAGTCGTCTTTTTTCTAGACTAAATAATCCTAATTTCGCTAATCTATCTGGGTATTGTAGTTCTCCCATCCCCTTTATTAATTTTCTTGCCCTCCTTTGTACTCTCTCTAGTTCCATTATATCCTTCCTGAGCACCGGTGCCCAAAACTGGACACAGTACTCCATGTGCGGTCTAACTAGGGATTTGTACAGAGGCAGTATAATGCTCTCATCATGTGTATCCAGACCTCTTAATATAGCCTCTGGGAAGATAACCACTCAAGTCTATTACCACTAGTAGGGTCAGATATATATGTAGATTCCGAATCCTTTAATCTCCGCTCTACCTCATCATCTTCCCTTGAGGTCACCCTCTTTATATAGGAAATTGTGGAGGATAAACATCCCCGTAGATACGCCTTAAGGGTATCCCAGAATATATTAGTGTCTTGAGGCTCCGAGTGGAATGATAGAAAGCATTTCAGTTGGTCCACGGTTCTATCACTAGAGTCTATCAATTTAAGCCAAAATGGATTTAATTTCCAAACTATAGCATTGTTAGAATGTCCGTACTTAAGTTTAAGAATAATTGGGCTGTGGTCAGAAATTCCCCTATTACCATGTTCAATACTGTCTACCCACATTGCCACCCTCTCGGATCCAAATATATAGTCTAGACGGGAAAGGGAACGTCTAGTAGATGAATGGCAGGTATATCCTTTTACCCTGGGATGATGCGCTCTCCACAGATCCAACCACCCACTTCCCTCCATAAACAGAGCTAACTAAGTAGGAGCCTGAGAAGGAGGCTCCCCAATTATCTCATCACTCAATCTATCTAGGCAATTATCCATGACAAGATTGAAATCTCCCATACAAATGACCTTAGCTTCCGGGAAGGGGGGGGTTGTAAACACAGAGTATAACATACTCCCGGGAGTTAATTAGTGCATGTACAAAGACAAAACGGCCTTCAGTGTCCCTTCTGGCCTCTCTCACCTCCCATCTGACATCTCTATGAATGAGTAGTGAGACCCCCCTGGAATAGCTAGTGTGAAACGCATGTATGGACCACAGCACCCATGGTTTTTGTACACAGCGGGCCGAATCCCTGGTCAGATGTGTCTCTACCAGCGCCACGACATGGGGGTGATGACGCTTGATTTGAGAGAAGACCTTAATCTTCTTCCGAGGTGATTTGATACCCCGTACATTACAGGTCATACAGATTAATTCAGACCCCATACTCACAAATCAAGTTATGGTAAATAGTGGTGTCCGATCGAGGACTGGGGGTAGTCCACATAGGGCAGTAGAGTTGTTGGCGGCGATTTCTACCTACAGGAAAAGTAAAACCAACATGAAAGTAAAAACAGAGCAAAAACCAAACAATATAGGAGTACAGTCCGATGCTCCTATTAACAAGAAAAAACGGGGATACCCTCGCTAGGTTCAGCGTCCGGTATTATCTAGTTGGACACCCACATAGAAAGCTCCATTATGCATTTTTTAGCACAGATACAAATACGTTAGGATTTTTTGGTATTGGGCCCCCCGTGGGTCTGCAGCCACTCAGTCACCTCGTCCGGATCAGAAAAAAAGACAGAGGTACCCTCATGAACAACTTGCAGATGAGCTGGATAGATCATGGAATATATAACACTTCTTTCTCTGAGTTGTTCCTTTATACCCATGAATCGCGCCCTCTGTTTCTGAAGTTCCTTTGAGAAGTCTGGGAAGATTGAAATAGTAGCGTTATGGAACATAATAGGGCTCTTCTGCCTTGCCAGACGTAGGATGGTGTCTCTATCTTTACAATTGAGAAGACGTGCCAAAAAGGGTCTTGGCGGAGCTCCGGGAGGGAGAGGCCTCGTGGGTACTCTATGGGCTCTCTCCACTGAGAAAGTTGAGGAGAATTTACCTCCCAGAGAGGTCTTAAGCCATTCTTCTAGAAATTATTCAGGCCGCTGACCCTCAGAGTGTTCCGGCAGACCGAAAATTCAGATATTATTCCGACACAGTCTGTTCTCCAGGTCATCCGCTTTTTTGTTTCCAAGCATTTATAGAGCCCGCCACCTTTGACAATTTAGCCTCCATGGGAGGCATGACGTCTTCCATCTGTGATACCCTCGTCTCCACTTCTGTGATACGTCTTCCCATGGTTTGCATATCCTGCCTCAGGCGACCCACCTCAGTGTGCACATCCTCTATTTTTTCAATAAGAGAAGATCTGGTTAAAGAAATAGCCTGCATTAGAGAGCCTGCATTGGTTTTCTGACAGTCTTGTTTTTAACTCTTCCTTGGTCTTGGAGCATAAATTGTTCAGCATTGCTTAGAGAGAGGTTAACCTCTTCTGGACCAATAATTCACTTAAATCATATGTCGATTGTGGACGAGTCCCACGCGGATTAAGGGTATTAAAGGACATGTCCCAATTTAAAGACAATATTCAATTTGTCAGTGCATGGGAAAAAATCCTGCTTAAGTGCTCACAAGACTTACTACAACTGGTCTTAAAGCAGAATATGGAGAACTATGAAACCACCAGGTTAGAACTCAGCAAGACCAAGGAAGAGTTAAAAACAAGACTGTCAGAAAACCAGTGGCTGGCATTGGATAAAAAACTTGATACCAGGTTGGTTATTCTCCAAAATGATATAAAACAAAGGAAGCGGGACAAATTCATCCACGACAAGGGGGACTTTGAGACGGGGAAGGCTTTCTCATGGCACAGATTTGGTCCACAGCAGGGAAACCGTAGATACCCCAAAAAATCCAAGCAAAGGAATAGGAATTTATGGAAGAAAAATAAAAAAGACTATTTAACTACCGATTCGGACTCGAGCGCTGCAGAGGAAATAGTTAATCCGTCAACCTCATCAGCGCCATCTATCCCTTCTATATGTGCATTAACCCATTTAGACGCAGGACGCGCCGTGGGGGTAGACGAAATGGTCATAAACAACGATCGGAAGAGGAAGCAGGTCTCATGGAGATCATCCCCACAACGGATTTGATACCTAACACCGTCATTAATTTGACAGACCATGTTCTTGATACGGCCCATTTTTCCGTCTTGTCTAAAGGCCTAAATTTTTGTCTGCCTAAGAAATTTGAAATAGTTGATTTTAAAATAGATTTATTCAAAGCGACTAGAAAAATTCATCTTTTTAAATCCTTTTCTTCCTCCCAACAGTCAGTTGCTGCCAAACCACCAGGAGAAGTCCCTTGCCAGGTTGGCCCATTGGGCTTTACAGTCAATGAGGAATCTACAAATTGTATGCGAGAGGATGCACATTTATTATTGAGCCTCACGCAGTCTCCTGGGAGTATTGGGGTTAATGCCGGGGCGCCTATTACACCTTTTTTGGGGGGAGTCAAGTCTACCTATATGCCGTCTAGCTCCCTGGGTAATCTTATTGAGGTGTTTGAATCCCAGGTTATTAGAGATGTGGAAGCATTAATCTATAACAAACCCCCACGTAACTTGAGTACCATAGAGCTTGCCGCCCTAAAAGAAATACAGAGCTGGTCAGATACGGTTGTACGACCGGCGGATAAGGGTGGGAACACTGTGTTGTTGTCCAAAGAATTATATGTGGCGGAATGTCTAAAGCAACTTTCTGATAGGAACACTTATGCAGTTTTGAAGGGAGATCCAACGAACAAAATAAAGGGTGAACTACGGTCCTTGCTCAGGGGCTATGTGGAATTGGGGATTCTATCCCAGAGACAGGCTGAAAAGCTTTTACCAGAGTTTCCTATAAACACTGGTATCAGATACCCAAAATCCACATGTCCCTGAGCAGGCCGCCCGGCCGCCCTATTGTTTCAGGAGTAGGCTTAGTCACAGAGCCGCTTTCTCGCTATTTGGATTGGTTACTCAATCCCCTCCTGTCTCATATGCCATCCTTTGTTAAGGATACAAAGGATTTTTTAAGGGCAATACGAGGCTTTGTTTGGCAGGAGGGGTTTTGTTTAACATCAATTGACATTGAAAGTTTGTACACTAGAATACCGCTAGTGTTGGAGGTGGAGGCGGTCAGAAAAATTCTAGTAAACACACCCACTGACAAAATCACGGTGGACTTTATTTGTGAAGGTTTGACCTTCATTTTGAACCATAATACATTCAAATTTGACACAACATGGTACACGCAAATAGAGGGTACGGCCATGGGCACGCCGGTAGCTTGTACGCTGGCAAACCTGTTCCTATGTTTTCGAGGATCAATATGTTTATTCCATCGATAATCCGTTCCTTAAACACATTAAGTTGTACTTAAGATACGTCTATGACATCTTCATGGTGTGGGATGGCACCCAGGATGAGTTTGAAGCTTTTGTTCACCACCTGGATACATCCAACACCATGAACATGAGATTCACCTCTAATTTTGGGGGAAAAGAATTGGCGTTTTTGGATATTAAAATGAGGGTGGAATCAGGAGACATCTATACTGAAATTTACCAAAAACCTACCGCATCCAATTCATTGCTACATTATAATAGTGCTCATCCAGTGCACACTAGGCATGCTCTACCGTACAGTCAGTTTTTAAGAGTCAACAACACTGAAGGGGGGTTCATGTGCCAGTCACAAGATCTTTATGCTAGGTTTGTCCAACGAGGCTATCCTCGTCCCGTTTTAGACAGGGCATTGGATAAAGCTATAAAAAATAATGGACATCCTGGGGGACACGCGGTAGAAAGTAGACAGACAAACAGAAAGGATAAGAAATTTGTATTTAGTTTTAAGTACAGTCCCATGGATGCTCAAATTAGGTCGGCAGTGAGGAAAAATTAGAATATCTTGGGGGGTGATGCCGATTTAAAGGAAATGTAGAAAAAGGTCCGCTTTTCGCCTGTAGGCGTAGTAAGAATATCAAGGATTTACTTGTAGGAAATCATTTTGAAACAAAAAATGATAATTGGTTGGAATCCGGTATCCCTAAGGGCAACTTTAGATGTGGCCAGTGGAATTTTTGTCAACTACATATTATAGGTGACAGAATACAAGTGGGTCCCGTTTATCATCGGGTTCGGGATTTCATCTCATGTCGTACTACATACGTCGTATATATCATCTTTTGCCCATGTGGGCTTTTTTTACATTGGCAAGACAATTCGACCCTAATTTAAAAGAATTAGGGAGCACTTGTATTCTATACGTACCGGGAAGGGGGCTCCTCGTCTGATCACTCATGTCAGGCAGGTACATGCAGGGGACATAAATATGTTACATTTTTCAGGACTAGAACGAGTAGATACACCACGCCACGGAGGAGACTGGCATCGGCTTCTCTTGAGAAGAGAAGCCAGGTGGATATTATGGACTAATGCCGCTGGACCCGCTGGGCTCAATGATAAAATAGATATGGCGTTTTTTTTTGTAAAATGGTGATTATTATGATGGTCTTTTTGTACTCCTGTAATTTGTCTTTTTGTACTGTTGTTTTTATTGTTTTTAAAGTCACATGTAAATCGCTCTGTTAGGCGGAGCTTTTGGCTATGATGCAGGATGTGTGGGAGTTCACCTCGAGCCAGCACAGGTGAAAAGGGATCTCCCCGCTTCCTGTTATCAGGACCCGTAGAAGCGCTCGTCAGCGCGAAACGGCCGTCGTCAGTCATCCTCCACTTCCCTCCCTGCTAAGTTTGTCCATGCTTGAATAAAGAACTGGATTTTATCTGATCGGTGAGTGCGTTCCTCTCTTTTCTTCTGCTTTTGGATATTTATCGTCTTGCTTTCTTGGATGCTGCACCACCGAGGTTTGTCGGAAGGAAGCCTTAGCATTACCTGGCTATCTGACATGGCGGTATAAGTTGTTGCAGCTGTGCGGAGGTGCTTTTTTCTTTTTCTTGGATATAATAGCCTGCATTAGTTGTTCAGAAGCCTGCCTGAGGGTTAATTCTTCCTGTACACTCTCTTCATTACTGTCCGATGGGCGGCCTTTACGTGGAACCTGAGTGGAAATATTTCTGAGGGTACGACCCCCATCCGAGTGGTCCTCTCTAGCAAATTTCTTTAGTTTGTCCGCAGCTCCAGAGCCCTTTGAATGCTGCATGATTAAATGACAGAAGTGGAGGACAGTGAGGCGATCAAGATCCGCTCACAATGATGTTAGAATGATATAAATCCTGTATATGGGGTCTGAGGCAGCACAACGTGGATAAGGCGTTTATAATAGTAATGAAATAAAATGGACGTAACGGTGTCCAGTCCAGGACAAATTCTGTGCACCAGAGGGGGGGGGGGGAGAGGGGACAGAAGAGAGTCCACAGCACCCGCAGAGAGAAAGCAGCAAGAGGGGAGCCAAACCCTCTAAGTCTCTAGTGCTGATGGAGATAGGTGACTTCCAGATAGGGGAAACGCGGGGCCCAATTTTCCAGAGCACACACCGATTATTCCCAGTGTTGTTCAGGAGATGTGCTCACCTCCCATACAGCGCCTAAGGATGTCGCACAGCGTCACGTCTCTCCCTGGTGAGGCGCGTGCTTATGGAATATTCGCTGCCTCCCTCCGGCAACGCCGACCAGCTCCCCCAGTCCCCTGTGCTCATAAGCCCAATTGCTCACCGCCACTTGTAACACAGAGCCTCTCACGCTTAAGGGGAATCCCAGCGGTATTAAAAGCCGGCGCCGCTCTGTTCTTCTCCAGCGTGCACACTTGTAAAAATGGCCGCCGCCTCGTGTGGATCCTGCCACTCATACAGCCATCTCCGGATCTCCGCTCCTCTCCGAGCCCCAAAGAGCTCTCCACAGCAGCCGCTTACCCCCCGGGGTCCAAAAGGGTGGCCAGCAGTGAGTAACTCACAACAAGGAGGATTTATGTGGCAGAATGCTGTCAGGATATGAGGAGCTTTCCCCGGGTGTGTCTTCTTGCTCCTAGTACATAGCCATGCCCCCCCAATTTTTTCTATTTCTCTAAATTCAAATGACCACTATTGCACAAATGTTTACAGGATAGAAATAAATCTGCATGAACCAGATAAATTTCTACCGATTTAAAAAATTTACTATGGGGGGCGCCATTTTGCAGTTTGCCTCAGGTGGCAGAGAGGCTAGGTTCACCCCTGGCCATAATGAACGGTGCAGAGCATTATATATGGCACAGCTTTATATGGAGCATCTATGGGGCCATAATGAACGTTGCAGAGCATTCAATATGACACAGCTTTACATGGAGCATCTATGGGGCCATAATGAACGGTGCAGAGCATTCTATATGGCACAGCTTTATATGGAGCATCTATGGGGCAATAATGAACGATATGGAGCATTATATGTGGCACAGCTTTATATGGAGCATCTTATGGGGCAATAATGAACAGTATGCAGCATTATATGTGGCACAGCTTTATATGGAGCATCTATGGGGCAATAATGAACGGTATGGAGCATCTATTTTTATTATTGAAATTCACCGGTAGCTGCTGCATTTCCTACCCTAGGCTTATACTCGAGTCAATAAGTTTTCCCAGTTTTTTGTGGCAAAATTAGGGGGGTCAGATTATACTCGGGTCGGCTTATACTCGAGTATATACGGAATGAATAAAATGTGTAGTTGAGATTTTCACCATCAAAAATAAAAAAACATTCATTTATTAAAAACATATGAATGTATGAATATTAAATTAATTATTAAATTCATTATCTTTAAAAAACATATATCTATATATATATAATCGTCTAAGGGGCACTTCCGTCTGTGTGTTTGTCTGTCTGTCACGGAATTCCCAAGTCGCTGATTGGTCGCGGCCAGCCGGCTGCGACCAATCAGCGACGGGCACAGTCCGGCCACAAAATGGCCGCTCTCTACTCCCCTGCAGTCAGTGCCCCCTCCATACTCCCCTCCCAGTCAGCGCCCGCCGCCCACATAGCGTTTTAGCAGTCCGTTAAACCGACTGCGTTACACCACGGCATAACAAGGTGTAACAGTAGTGTATAATAGCCAGGTTTCGTCAAACTCAATCTGACAGGTGCCCCGCCCCTATCAAAGTGTATCAAAATGTGTAACCCCTCCCCTCCTCCTGTCAGCCAGATGTCCTTGAGGCTGTCTGATTTCCCCTTTTGATATCGTTTATATAACACATGTTTATAATTATAGCCTAGTCGTGTATTTATTTTACACGTGGTTTATAACACCTTTCTCATTTGTTTTATATTAGATTTTTTACGTAGCCCGAGTTTGATTCTGCAAGCTGTGTTTTATTCAGTGTATTCATATAGTGCAGAACTTAAAGCTGTTTATTTGTGGTCCTACAGAACATTAACTAAATGGTAGGGTTATTTGCGGGTCAGAGGTTTATAAAGCCTAGGTCAATTGCTGTTGTAATCGCTTTACCAATAAATGTTTATTTACACAAACAGAAAAGTTATTGTGGCCTGTAGCTGTCATCTGAGAAGTTATTTGTGTTTCAGCTGTGTTATCTGAGGGTCATATTTTTGTACAAATTCATGCTGTTTGGTGATCTTTGTGAAGCAGAACTTTGTTTTATAACACATTTGTACCTGTATTGTACCTGAAGGTTATGTAGGGTTATCTGCGGGTCAGAGGCTTAAAGAAAAGTTATTGTGTCCTGTAGATGTTATCTGAGGTTATTTTTTTTTTTTTTGTATTAGCTTTCTCAGGGCAGGTGCCTGGAGGTGTTATGGTATATAATTATATCCTAGGATCTGTACGACTACATACAGCGTGTTATGTTCATTAAAATGTTTTATTGTCAGAACTAATTGGAAATAAAGAACACATTTTAAGCTAACCGCACTCACCTTACACAATCAGAAAAAAGGAAACACACTTTAAGTTAGCTAACAGGATGATGCTGACAAATGTATCTTTGCGGAATCTGAACACAACACATACAACACACATGACAAGCATACACACACAACATACAGAGCACATACAACACATGCGACACACACAACAAACACACATAACATACAAAACACACACATCACATACAACACACACGACAAGCATACACACACACAACATACAGAACACATACAACACATGCGACACACACAACACACACAACAAATACACATGATTTTTGCACTTTATTAATATGCTGTCCACATATAGTATTTTTTGATATCTCTTATTTCCCGGGTGTTACTTTTGTATATGTATTACTGTTTTTCTTGTTTTTGTGTAAAATCTCGGTCAGGCAGGCACGAACACACATACACACACACACACACACACAACACACATAACATACAAAACACACACACAACACATACAACACACACGACAAGCATACACACAACATAACAGAACACATACAACACATGCGACACACACAACACACAACAAATACACATGATTTTTGGCCGGTATACAGTAACAGCCGGCATGACTGAGTGTAACATTGCACTCAATACTGTGCAAAGGGTCTCAATACTTATGTCCGTGTGATATTTCAGTTTTTCTTTTTAATAAATTCGCAAAAAATCTACATTTCTGTTTTGTTCAGGCATGATGGCGTGCAGGGTGTACATTAATATATATATATATATATATATATATATATATATATATATCTCAGAATGCAGCTGAATAGTATTGCTAATTAGGCCATATAAATAGAAAATTATGTAGAAACCCAAAGTTTTGATAAGTGTATGAAAATACACCAATATTAACTATTTGTGCTATTTTAGGCGTAAAATTGGCCTATATGTATAGCAGACAGGAGTTGGGGCGATGAAATATGTGTTACAAGCGTAGTGAATTGCAGATATATTCTACAGTGTATGGCATTTTGAGAAATGTGTAACATAACCAATTACCTATCACGGTCACTAGATGGCAGAATATCATATTAATTATACATTGGGGTTTACTTTTGGAAGCTTATAAAGGCGGTGTGTATGTGCACAGGATGACTTCTTTTGTTTTTTATAGTCACTAATATCCATATTAAATGACTCTTTAGCTTTATGAGTAAGAGACATCCTACAAATAGAATCCTTTTCCCTAGTAGTTTTATATTCTATGTCTGATATATTTCTACACAAAGCTACAAAACTATTTTGTAGTTTATAATGTATCACAGTAGTTTCATGTGAAGTTACATCTTAGGTTCTGTTCAGACTATTGTAATATCTGTAGCTTAAAATAGAGCCAAATAGCTACTTTCAAACACGGACATACACCATTGATTTTCGTCACAAATGGATCCAATATACACTATATCACGTGTCACGGTTTATTTTTCCGCGTTACGGTTTAAAGTTATAATCATTTAAATAATAATTTTCTCATTAGATATGTAACTCGCGATATTTATAATATAATATAATATAAACCAAAGATATAAAAAGAATGCTGAATTTTTACTAAACAGGCGGCTGCAGAATAGAAATGTTACAGCATGGAATAATAATGCTGAATTTATTTTCAAAGGATATTAGTAAGGCTGCGAACCAATAAATGATTTTACAATATTGTGTTATAAATCCCTTATAAATGAGAATGTGCTATAAATATCATATAAAAGTTGTGAAATTAATATGTGATAAAATAATGTAGAATTAAAGAACGCTTGAATAATATCTGCGGATGCGGCAGCGCTAAAAGTTATACATTTGTTTCTTACGTGTTTTGGTGCAGCCAAGAAGATTTTTTATGCAGATTTTATATAAAATGCGAATTACAGTGTCAAATAATGATGCAGAACACAAAATATATATATATAATATTCCCGTGAGAATGTGAAGATTTTTTTATGCATATTTTATATAAAATGCGAATTACAGTGTCAAATAATTGCGCAAAACACAAAATATATATATATAATATCCCCGTGAGAATGTGTTAGAAAACTCATATAAAATGAGTGTTATAAATATCATATAAAAGTTGTGAAATTAATATGTGCTAAAATAATGTAGAATTAAAGAACGCTGAAATAATATCTGCGGATGCGGTAGATCTAAAAGTTATACATTTGTTTCTTACGTGTTTTGGTGTAGCCAAGAAGATTTTTTTATGCAGATTTTATATAAAATGCGGGCGAATACAAAAAAAAAAAAGGATTCTTTATTTCCAAATAACATGCTGCAAATACACTATCATCATGACCTGTGTGACTTGTGGCTGTCAAATAAAATACAATGCTCTGATAACTGCAGTAAACTCATTTCCGCTACCTTAGTAAATATTGTAAGTTGCTCTCTGTGTACGTTCTACACCGGTTTTTTGGGTCAACAGAAACTCTGTTAGTATATCTCCCCCACAGAAACTCTGGCTGGCTAGTGCCCAGCATGTCCTGTAGAGACACAGCTGTGCTTGTCTGTCAGTTTCACACTTATATTATTGAAATGTCTTTGTAAGCCACGTTGTCCTATAGAGACACAACTGTGATTATTATATAAGCGGCATGGTGTGTTATAAAATACAATATATAAAAATGAGAAACCTTACACATTACAGTCTGCCGCCAGAAACACTGGTTCTAAAATACACTGCATAGAAATGTGGCCGTAATAGGTAATTGGTTATGCCACACATTTCTCAAAATGACATACACTGTAGAATATATCTGCAATTCACTACGCTTGTAACACATATTTCATCGCCCCAACTCCTGACTGCTATACATATAGGCCAATTTTACGCCTAAAATAGCACAAATAGTTAATATTGGTGTATTTTCATACACTTATCAAAACTTTGGGTTTCTACATAATTTTCTATTTATATGGACTAATTAGCAATACTATTCAGCTGCATTCTGAGATATATATATTAATGTACACTCTGCAAGCCATCATGCCTGAACAAAACAGAAATGTAGATTTTTTGCGAATTTATTAAAAAGAAAACTGAAATATCACACGGTCATAAGTATTCAGACCCTTTGCACAGTATTGAGTGCAATATTACACTCAGTCATGCCGCCTGTTACTGTATACCGGCTGTAATCCACATATAGTCTGTAAAAGTGCGAATTACAGTGCCATGTAAATACACGCCTAAGGTATAAGCATAATTATAGGAATTTGTAAGTTTCCAAAAGTAAACCCCAATGTATAATTAATATGATATTCTGCCATCTAGTGGCCGTAATAGGTAATTGGTTATGCTACACATTTCTCAAAATGACACACTGTAGAATATATCTGCAATTCACTACGCTTGTAACACATATTTCATCGCCCCAACTCCTGTCTGCTATACATATAGGCCAATTTTACGCCTAAAATAGCACAAATAGTTAATATTGGTGTATTTTCATACACTTATCAAAACTTTGGGTTTCTACATAATTTTCTATTTATATGGCCTAATTAGCAATACTATTCAGCTGCATTCTGAGATATATATATATATATACAGGTCCTTCTCAAAAAATTAGCATATAGTGTTAAATTTCATTATTTACCATAATGTAATGATTACAATTAAACTTTCATATATTATAGATTCATTATCCACCAACTGAAATTTGTCAGGTCTTTTATTGTTTTAATACTGATGATTTTGGCATACAACTCCTGATAACCCAAAAAACCTGTCTCAATAAATTAGCATATTTCACCCATCCAATCAAATAAAAGTGTTTTTTAATAACAAACCAAAAAAACATCAAATAATAATGTTCAGTTATGCACTCAATACTTGGTCGGGAATCCTTTGGCAGATATGACTGCTTCAATGCGGCGTGGCATGGAGGCAATCAGCCTGTGACACTGCTGAGATGTTATGGAGGCCCAGGATGCTTCAATAGCGGCCTTAAGCTCATCCAGAGTGTTGGGTCTTGCGTCTCTCAACTTTCTCTTCACAATATCCACAGATTCTCTATGGGGTTCAGGTCAGGAGAGTTGGCAGGCCAATTGAGCACAGTAATACCATGGTCAGTAAACCATTTACCAGTGGTTTTGGCACTGTGAGCAGGTGCCAGGTCGTGCTGAAAAATGAAATCTTCATCTCCATAAAGCATTTCAGCCGATGGAAGCATGAAGTGCTCCAAAATCTCCTGATAGCTAGCTGCATTGACCCTGCCCTTGATGAAACACAGTGGACCAACACCAGCAGCTGACAGTGGGTACTTGACACTGGACTTCAGGCATTTTGGCATTTCCTTCTCCCCAGTCTTCCTCCAGACTCTGGCACCTTGATTTCCGAATGACATGCAAAATTTGCTTTCATCAGAAAAAAGTACTTGGGACCACTTAGCAACAGTCCAGTGCTGCTTCTCTGTAGCCCAGGTCAGGCGCCTCTGCCGCTGTTTATGGTTCAAAAGTGGCTTTACCTGGGGAATGCGGCACCTGTAGCCCATTTCCTGCACACGCCTGTGCACGGTGGCTCTGGATGTTTCCACACCAGACTCAGTCCACTGCTTCCTCAGGTTCCCCAAGGTCTGGAATCGGTCCTTCTCCACAATCTTCCTCAGGGTCCGGTCTCCTCTTCTCGTTGTACAGCGTTTTCTGCCACATTGTTTCCTTCCAACAGACTTACCATTGAGTTGCCTTGATACAGCACTCTGGGAACAGCCTATTTGTTGAGAAATTTCTTTCTGGGTCTTACCCTCTTGCTTGAGGGTGTCAATGATGGCCTTCTTGACATCTGTCAGGTCGCTAGTCTTACCCATGATGGGGGTTTTGAGTAATGAACCAGGCAGGGAGTTTATAAAAGCCTCAGGTATCTTTTGCATGTGTTTAGAGTTAATTAGTTGATTCAGAAGATTAGGGTAATAGGTCGTTTAGAGAACCTTTTCTTGATATGCTAATTTATTGAGACAGGTTTTTTGGGTTATCAGGAGTTGTATCCCAAAATCATCAGTATTAAAACAATAAAAGACCTGACAAATTTCAGTTGGTGGATAATGAATCTATAATATATGAAAGTTTAATTGTAATCATTACATTATGGTAAATAATGAAATTTAACACTATATGCTAATTTTTTGAGAAGGACCTGTATATTAATGTACACCCTGCACGCCATCATGCCTGAACAAAACAGAAATGTAGATTTTTTGCGAATTTATTAAAAAGAAAAACTGAAATATCACACGGACATAAGTATTGAGACCCTTTGCACAGTATTGAGTGCAATGTTACACTCAGTCATGCCGGCTGTTACTGTATACCGGCCAAAAATCATGTGTATTTGTTGTGTGTGTTGTGTGTGTCGCATGTGTTGTATGTGTTCTGTTATGTTGTGTGTATGCTTGTCGTGTGTGTTGTATGTGTTGTGTGTGTGTTTTGTATGTTATGTGTGTTTGTTGTGTGTGTCGCATGTGTTGTATGTGCTCTGTATGTTGTGTGTGTATGCTTGTCATGTGTGTTGTATGTGTTGTGTTCAGATTCCGCAAAGATGCATTTGTCAGCATCATCCTGTTAGCTAACTTAAAGTGTGTTTCCTTTTTTCTGATTGTGTAAGGCGAGTGCGGTTAGCTTAAAATGTGTTTCATATTTTTAAAGACGCCAGTAATACATGTGCAAAAGTACCGCCAATAGAAATGTAACACCAATAGAAATGTAAATTAACGCTATATTAATTATTTTGTAAGAAGTGTAATGATGTATGTTCATTGACGCCAATAGAAATGTAAAAAAAGCTTTAAAAGTCTGTATATGTTAGATGTCTTTGAATAAAAAGGGGTCAAATTATAGACAACACAGGCACCTGTAAAATTAATATGATATTATGCCATCTAGTGGCCGTGATAAGTAATTGGTTATGCCACACATTTCTCAAAATTCCATACACTGTAGAATATATCTGCAATTCACTACGCTTGTAACACATATTTCATCGCCCCAACTCCTGTCTGCTATACATATAGGCCAAATTTACGCCTAAAATAGCACAAATAGTTAATATTGGTGTATTTTCATACACTTATCAAAACTTTGGGTTTCTACATAATTTTCTATTTATATGGCCTAATTAGCAATACTATTCAGCTGCATTCTGAGATATATATATATATATTAATGTACACCCTGCACGCCATCATGCCTGAACAAAACAGAAATGTAGATTTTTTGCGAATTTATTAAAAAGAAAAACTGAAATATCACACGGACATAAGTATTGAGAGCAATGTTACACTCAGTCATGCCGGCTGTTACTGTATACCGGCCAAAAATCATGTGTATTTGTTGTGTGTGTGTGTGTTGTGTGTGTCGCATGTGTTGTATGTGTTCTGTTATGTTGTGTGTGTATGCTTGTCGTGTGTGTTGTATGTGTTGTGTGTGTGTTTTGTATGTTATGTGTGTTTGTTGTGTGTGTGTGTGTGTGTATGTGTGTTCGTGCCTGCCTGACCGAGATTTTACACAAAAACAAGAAAAACAGTAATACATATACAAAAGTAACACCCGGGAAATAAGAGATATCAAAAAATACTATATGTGGACAGCATATTAATAAAGTGCAAAAATCATGTGTATTTGTTGTGTGTGTTGTGTGTGTCGCATGTGTTGTATGTGTTCTGTATGCTGTGTGTGTGTATGCTTGTCGTGTGTGTTGTATGTGATGTGTGTGTTTTGTATGTTATGTGTGTTTGTTGTGTGTGTCGCATGTGTTGTATGTGCTCTGTATGTTGTGTGTGTATGCTTGTCATGTGTGTTGTATGTGTTGTGTACAGATTCCGCAAAGATGCATTTGTCAGCATTATGCTGTTAGCTAACAAAGTGTGTTTCCTTTTTTCTGTTTGTGTAAAGTGAGTGCGGTTAGCTTAAAATGTGTTCTTTATTTCCAATTAGTTCTGACAATAAAACATTTTAATGAACATAACACGCTGTATGTAGTCGTACAGATCCTAGGATATAATTATATACCATAACACCTCCAGGCAGCTGCCCTGAGAAAGCTAATACAAAAAAAAAAAAAAAAAACCTCAGATAACATCTACAGGACACAATAACTTTTCTTTAAGCCTCTGACCCGCAGATAACCCTACATAACCTTCAGGTACAATACAGGTACAAATGTGTTATAAAACAAAGTTCTGCTTCACAAAGATCACCAAACAGCATGAATTTGTACAAAAATATGACCCTCAGATAACACAGCTGAAACACAAATAACTTCTCAGATGACAGCTACAGGCCACAATAACTTTTCTGTTTGTGTAAATAAACATTTATTGGTAAAGCGATTACAACAGCAATTGACCTAGGCTTTATAAACCTCTGACCCGCAAATAACCCTACCATTTAGTTAATGTTCTGTAGGACCACAAATAAACAGCTTTAAGTTCTGCACTATATGAATACACTGAATAAAACACAGCTTGCAGAATCAAACTCGGGCTACGTATAAAATCTAATATAAAACAAATGAGAAAGGTGTTATAAACCACGTGTAAAATAAATACACGACTAGGCTATAATTATAAACATGTGTTATATAAACGATATCAAAAGGGGAAATCAGACAGCCTCAAGGACATCTGGCTGACAGGAGGAGGGGAGGGGTTACACATTTTGATACACTTTGATAGGGGCGGGGCACCTGTCAGATTGAGTTTGACGAAACCTGGCTATTATACACTACTTGTAACGCAGTCTGTTAACGCTCCTATTAACACTGTGTGACGAACTTTTTACTATTGATACTGCCTATGCAGCATCAATAGTAAAAAGATATAATGTTCAAAATAATAAAATAAAAATTGGGCTATTCTCACCCTCCGCCGTCCACCGATGCGCGCGAGCGGTGTGGCTCCCACCAGCTTCCGTTCATAGAGATGCAATGCGAAATTACCCAGATGACTTAGCGGTCTCGCGACATGCTAAGTCATCTGGGTAATTTTGCAATGCATCACTGGGAACGGAAGCTGGCGGCAGCCTCGCACGCATCAGGACAACTTCGGTGGATGCCGGAGGGTGAGTATATAACTATTTTTTATGTTAATTCTTTATTTTAACAGAGATATGGTGCCCATACTGCTGTATACTACGTGGGCTGTGTTACATACTGCGTGACTGATATATACTACATGGGCAGTGTTATTTACTGCGTGGGCTGTGTTATATACTATGTGGCTGCTATATACTACGTGGCTGCTATATACTACGTGGCTGCTATATACTGCGTGGCTGCTATATACTGCGTGGCTGTGCTATATACTATGTGGCTGCTATATACTATGTGGCTGCTAAATACTATGTGGCTGCTAAATACTATGTGGCTGTGCTATATACTATATGGCTGTGCTATATACTACGTGGCTGCTATTTACTACGTGGCTATGCTATATACTTCGCGGCTGTGCTATATACTACATACTATGTGGCTGTGCTATATACTACGTGGCTGTGTTATATACTACGTGGCTGTACTATATCCTGCACCCCGAACCCCCGACATCCAGCGCCCCAAACCCCCGACATCCTGCGACCAATCAGCGACAGACAGTCGAGCCACGAATTGACGAGGGATTTAAACCACGCTTCGCTGATTGGTCGCGAACGGCTGGGTGCGACCAATCAGCGATATTGGGGCGGTATTTAGACACCACTTCGGTCATTGGTCGAGCCCAGTCGGCCGCGACCAATCAGCGACAGGAGCAGTCCAGCTGCGAATTGGCGCCAGATTTGAACCACGCTTCGCTGATCAGCCAGCCGGGCGCGACCAATCAGCGATATTGGCACGGAATTTAACCCCCACACACAGTGCGACGTACATACAAACAAATTTTAGAACACCAGATGCGTTAGAATCAGGCCACCATCTAGTATACACTGCGTCCAGAATTATTAGGCAAGTTGTTTTTTGGATCACATGATACTTTTTATACATGTTGTCCTACTCCAAGCTGTTCAAGCAACTACCAATTAAGTAAATCATGTGATGCGCATCTCTGTAATGAGGAGGGGTGTTGTCTAATGACATCAACACCCTATATAAGGTGTGCGTAATTATTAGGTAACTTACTTCCCTTTCGCAAAATGGGTCAGAAGAGAGATTTGACAGGCTCTGAAAAGTCCAAAATTGTGAGATGTCTTGCAGAGGGATGCAGCAGTCTTGAAATTGCCAAACATTTGAAGCATGATCACCGAACAATCAAGCATTTCATGGCAAATAGCGAACAGGGTCGCAAGAAGCGTGTTGGGCAAAAAAGGCGCAAAATAACTGCCCATGAATTGAGGAAAATCAATAGTGGTCTTACCTAGGAGAGGAGGAGATTTGCATAACATGTTGTTACGAAGGGAAGCGCGATGGATCATGCAAACGAACGCTATGGGCCCTTTAGGCTTCAATGATAGGGTTGACATGTCCATCTTCCTATAAGACACAGAATACTATAGCTGCTACGGATTTATTTATCTATGCGTATAAAGTTTTGCGCTAAGGTAAGCGAAGATAATACCGGGCCCAGGTATAGTGATAAGATAATCACACAATGCTGCGTTTCTCCTCCTGGTGCATTCCCATTATAAGCGAGAGGTTTCCGATGAATGTGTCCCAATGCAATAAGTTAAGTCTTATTACATTCATTGAAGTTTATCGTTAGAACTATTGTTAGTAACACATTGTGATTTTTGTAAGTTTAACAGCACTGTCATTGATGTGTTTTGGTGTGATTTATGTTTTTAATGTGTTTTTAGTATTTTGTCATGCAGTGGGGTGTGTCTGGTTTGCAAAGGGAGGGGGTAGAGGGAGGGGTTTTCGGCTCCAACCTTCTACTTCCCCCAGCGTTCCTGGCACTCACTTACTGACCCGTAGAAGTGCCCACCAGGCGCGAAACGGCCGTCGTCAGGCTTGCCGCTCTCATTGTAAAGCACCCCCGGCCGTACATATTTTTTACCGCATGTGAATAAATTTACCTGTCTCGGACGATCGATGAATGCTGCCACTTTCTTCTTCGCAATTGAAAAAGTCTACAAGTATATCTGGCACAGCACCTGGGATCTGAAGACCTGACTTCCACTGCAGGTGAGCAGTTTCCACTATATCATACAGGCGGTGGTGCAGTCTACCTGTTTCTCAACACATTATATATATATATATATATATATATATATATATATATATATATATATACATACACTAGATGGTGCCCCGATTCTAACGCATCAGGTATTCTAGAATATGCATGTCCACGTAGTATATTGCCCAGCCACGTAGTATATTGCCCAGCGACGTAGTATATTGCCCAGTCACGTAGTATATTGCCCAGTCACGTAGTATATTGCACAGCCAACGTAGTATATTGCCCAGCCACGTAGTATATTGCCCAGCGACGGAGTATACAGCACAGAGCCACGTAGTATAGAAACTTAAAAAAAATAAACATATACTCACCTTCCGAAGGCCCATTGCCGTTGAAGTCCTGCTATACTTACCATCCGCCGCTCCTCGTGACGCTCCCGGGACCGGTCACTGCTCCATTGCAAGCTGCAGCTTCCGGACCCAGGGCTGGTATGAGCAGGACCTGTAATGACGTCGCGGTCACATGACCATGACGTCACGGCAGGTCATTGTCGCACACCAGCCCTGGGACCGGAAGCTGCCGCTTGCAATGGGGCGGTTACCGGTCCCGTGAGCGTCGCGAGTAGCGGCAAAGGCGGCGGATGGTGAGTATAGCAGGTTTTTTTTTTTTTTATTATTTTTAACATGACATTTTTACTATTAATGCTGCATAGGCAGCATCAATAGTAAGTAGTTGGGGACACACAGGGATAATAGCAGCGGTAACGGAGTGCGTTACACCGTGGGCCGTTACCGCTGCCATTAACCATGTCTGAGCGGTGAGTGGAGGGGATTACGGAGCGGGCGCCGGGCAGTGAGTGCAGGGGAGTAGGGGAGGGACTAATCGGACTGTGACCGTCGCTGATTGGTTGCGGCAGCCATGACAGGCAGCTGCCGAGACCAATCAGCGAACGACGAATAACTGTGACAGAAGGACAGACAGACAGACGGAAGTGACCCCTAGACAATTATATAGTATATATATATATATATATATAATGTATAACTGATGAAAAAAATCAATCAAACTTGCGCTAAGAAATGCATGCAAAGGAGGCCAAAAATAATAATTGTAATTTACCTGATGGGGAGGGAGATGGTACTAATGCAAGTACAATACACGTAAGTGCTGTAGATGAAAATACATTCACTGTCCTTTGTAGAGGTTAAAAATGCTGGCGATAGTTCATAGCGTGCTGTCCCGGCCGGTGACAGCCGCCTCAAACAGGAGAGCGTGTGCGAAGAGCGCGGCGCTCGATAATGCTGCAGTTGGCAGGACCTGCGTTCTGTTCGGGTCACGTGTCCGGTAAGTCACGTGGTGCCCCTGTCAGAGGTACGGAGCACTGGGGGAGCCAAGATTAAACCAACGCGTTTTGGATTACCACGGAATCCTTCTTCAGGGTAGCCTGAAGAAGGATTCCGCTATCGCCAGCATTTTTAACCTCTACAAAGGACAGTGAAGGTATTTTCATCTACAGCACTTACGTGTATCGCGTTTTACTGGCATTTTCCACATTCACCTGGTGTGCATCCTGTGGCAGGTACGACTTCTCCCCAGTTTCTTAGCTATGTGCATTCACAAGGACGGGACTATTTTATTGCTAGACGTGTACATGATCTCAGATATCTACTTATAGGGATTCACGCTACCTGATACCTTAATATACTCTTTATATTTATATGTCTCCACTTTCAGACCTGGAATAGTGCACTCATTATTATATGCAAGCAACGTCATCGTCCATTTACTTGCATTAGTACCATCTCCCTCCCCATCAGGTAAATTACAATTATTATTTTTGGCCTCCTTTGCATGCATTTCTTAGCGCAAGTTTGATTGATTTTTTTTCATCAGTTATACATTATTCCCCCTGCTTCCTCCTATGTGGTAAGGAGGTACTTGCTGCTTTTTTATGCTGTGTCACTAGCGCCGCTACATTACTATATACAGTGGGGAAAAAAAGTATTTAGTCAGTCAGCAATAGTGCAAGTTCCACCACTTAAAAAGATGAGAGGCGTCTGTAATTTACATCATAGGTAGACCTCAACTATGGGAGACAAACTGAGAAAAAAAAATCCAGAAAATCACATTGTCTGTTTTTTAACATTTTATTTGCATATTATGGTGGAAAATAAGTATTTGGTCAGAAACAAAATTTCATCTCAATACTTTGTAATATATCCTTTGTTGGCAATAACAGAGGTCAAATGTTTTCTGTAAGTCTTCACAAGGTTGCCACACACTGTTGTTGGTATGTTGGCCCATTCCTCCATGCAGGTCTCCTCTAGAGCAGTGATGTTTTTGGCTTTTCGCTTGGCAACACGGACTTTCAACTCCCCCTAAAGGTTTTCTATAGGGTTAAGATCTGGAGACTGGCTAGGCCACTCCAGGACCTTGAAATGCTTCTTACGAAGCCACTCCTTCGTTGCCCTGGTGGTGTGCTTTGGATCATTGTCATGTTGAAAGACCCAGCCACGTTTCATCTTCAATGCCCTTGCTGATGGAAGGAGGTTTGCACTCAAAATCTCACGATACATGGCCCCATTCATTCTTTCATGTACCCGGATCAGTCGTCCTGGCCCCTTTGTAGAGAAACAGCCCCAAAGCATGATGTTTCCACCACCATGCTTTACAGTAGGTTTGGTGTTTGATGGATGCAACTCAGTATTCTTTTTCCTCCAAACACGACAAGTTGTGTTTCTACCAAACAGTTCCAGTTTGGTTTCATCAGACCATAGGACATTCTCCCAAAACTCCTCTGGATCATCCAAATGCTCTCTAGCAAACTTCAGATGGGCCCGGACATGTACTGGCTTAAGCAGTGGGACACGTCTGGCACTGCAGGATCTGAGTCCTTGGTGGCATAGTGTGTTACTTATGGTAGGCCTTGTTACATTGGTCCCAGCTCTCTGCATTTCATTCACTTGGTCCCCCCGCGTGGTTCTGGGATTTTTGCTCACCGTTCTTGTGATCATTCTGACCCCACGGGGTGGGATTTTGCGTGGAGCCCCAGATCGAGGGAGATTATCAGTGGTCTTGTATGACTTCCATTTTCTAATTATTGCTACCACTGTTGATTTCTTCACTCCAAGCTGGTTGGCTATTGCAGATTCAGTCTTCCCAACCTGGTGCAGGGCTACAATTTTGTTTCTGGTGTCCTTTGACAGCTCTTTGGTCTTCACCATAGTGGAGTTTGGAGTCAGACTGTTTGAGGGTGTGCACTGTCTGTTTATACTGATAACAAGTTTAAACAGGTGCCATTACTACAGGTAATGAGTGGAGGAAAGAGGAGACTCTTAAAGAAGAAGTTACAGGTCTGTGAGAGCCAAAAATCTTGATTGTTTGTTTCTGACCAAATACTTATTTTCCACCATAATATGCAAATAAATTGTTAAAAAAACAGACAATGTGATTTTCTGGATTTTTTTTTCTCAGTTTGTCTCCCATAGTTGAGGTCTACCTATGATGTAAATTACAGACGCCCCTCATCTTTTTAAGTGGTGGAACTTGCACTATTGCTGACTGACTAAATACTTTTTTGCCCCACTGTATATATATATATATATATATATATATATATATATATATATACACAGTACACATAAACGTTTTTGTATATATAATGTGCCTATAGCATTTCCAGTATCACTTGATAATGTTATACACGTCATATAGGTGATACTGCTGTATATAGTCGCAGCATATATATTTTATACATATATACACACACACACGCACACTGTGTGTGTGTTGTAGGGATCGTACTCGCTCAGATGCAGCGGCTGGCAATCATATGGCACAGACCTTCAAAAGTTCATAGGGTTTATTGCTCCACAAACCCACATAACAAACAAAAAAACAAATAGGCTTTAGCTCAGGCAAAAGAAAATACAAATGTCCAGTAACAAGACACAGGTGAGGAAGGCACTAGAGCGGCTTAATATCAGACGTTTTCATTAACCATGCTGGATCCAATTCAGGACATAGGTAGGCACGCTGTTAGTACCAGCAATTAATGGGTGGTGCTCAACCATAAACAAAAGTATACTGACAATCCACTTGCATAGAGAAAAGAAGGCGGCGGCACTCACCCCGATATTGCTTGATGATGATGTTCTTTATTCAAATCATAAATGCGTGAACACAAGGCAGAGAGCCGGCTGGTAACAGATCAGGTGCGGGGAGGAGGTGAAGGACGACGGCCGTTTCGCGATTGCTCGCTTCTACGGGTCCATGTCCCCATAGAAGCGAGCAATCGCGAAACGGCCGTCGTCCTTCACCTCCTCCCCGCACCTGATCAGTTACCAGCCGGCTCTCTGCCTTGTGTTCACGCATTTATGATTTGAATAAAGAACATCATCATCAAGCAATATCGGGGTGAGTGCCGCCTTCTTCTTTTCTCTATGCAAGACAAATGTCCAGTACTTCAGGCTCAGTCCTGGAGCCTCAACACACTCTGGAGGCTTTCACCTCCCCACATACAGGTCTTGTGTTAAGCATTAGGCTAAATTATATAGCTCTAACCACACCCATGAACCCATCACATGATTAGTCATGTGGTAGTGACATCACCGCAGGTCCTGAAACACATATAGAGGTATTGTGATGCCCCTACCCAGGGGTAAGGTATATGGGTAGCCAGACCCTCCCATCTCTCACAGCTACCAGTAACCTGGACCCAAGTGAATTAAATAATACCTTAGTGCTTATGTGCAATAAAGAAAACACTCCGGGTTACATCACAGAGACAAGCCATCTCTGCGACACATACCTTCCGTCGACTATACGACCTTTAGCCACGCTACATACCTCCCCCTCTGCCTAAAGCCATGGGGCTTGGTATTTTCCCCCACTAGACAAGGGATTCTTGAGAGGGCATCAGCATTACCGTGTAGCTTCCCTGCCCTATGTTCTACATGGAGGCTGAAGTCCTGTAGGGCTAAGAACCAACGGGTGAACCTAGCATCTCTACCATTCGTTTCCCTCATCCATCTGAGTGGGGCATGGTCGGATATCAATCTAAACTAATGTCCCAGCAGATAGTACCGTAACGTGTCCACCGACCACATAATTCCTATCACATGAAGACAGCTTCCTACTCAGGTAGAGAACAGGATGTTCCTTGTTATGATCTGGTGGTTCAGGAGCAACATGGAACGAGCTCTGAAGGAAGTGGTATCTGTACTGACCGCAGTCCCTAAGCTCAACACAACACTAGAAGTAGCCGTGGGATGCTCCTAACTCTCCCTAGGCAACTCTTCACAGCCTAAGAGTTAACTACCCCTAAAGATAGAAACAGGAAAGCTATCTTGCCTCAGAGAAAATCCCCAAAGCATAGATTAGCCCCCCCACAAATAATGACTGTGAGTGGAGAGGGAAAACACATACACAGAATGAAACCAGGATGAGCATAGGAGGCCAGTCTAGCTAGATAGATAGGACAGGATGGAATACTGTGCGGTCAGTATGAAACACTACAAAAATCCACGCAGAGATTACAAAAATCTCCACACCTGACTAAAAGTGTGGAGGGTAAATCTGCTTCCCAGAGCTTTCAGCAACACAGAGATAATTCATACTGATAAGCTGGACAAACATAGAAAGCACAGAACGGATAAGTCCACAATCTGTGGACAGAAAAGAGCAAGCAAGAACTTAGCTTTGCTGAACTGGTCAGGATAACAGGGAAATCCAAACAGATGTGAATCCAACCAGGAACCATTTACAAGTGGCACTGGCTAAAGGAAAGAGCCAGGCATAAATAGCCGAGCAGAAAAGACAATCAGTAGAAGCAGCTGCTGACAGCTAAATCCAAGGAGCAGCCATACCACTTGAAACCACAAGAGGGAGCCCAAGAACAGAACTCACAAAAGTGCCACTTACAACCACCGGAGGGAGCCCAAGAGCGGAATTCACAACAGTACCCCCCCTTGAGGTGGGGTCACCGAACCCTCACCAGAGCCCCCAGGCCGACCAGGACGAGCCAAGTGAAAAGCACGAACCAAATCGGCGGCATGGACATCGGAGGCAACAACCCAAGAATTATCCTCCTGGCCATAACCCTTCCACGTGACAAGATACTGAAGCCTCTGCCTCGAAAAACGAGAATCCAAAATCTTCTCAACCTCATATTTCAACTCTCCCTCAACCAACACCGGGGCAGGAGGGTCAGCAGAGTGTTGTGAATTCTGTTGTCGAACTCCCTCCTGTGGTCGTGAATGGTACTTCGGCGAGTTCTGTCTATGGGCTCCCTCTGGTGGCTGTGAGTGAAGCTGCTGCTTCTGAGGTTCCTTGCACAGGTGACGTGGTTTATTCTTTGTTTGGCTGTTCTATTTAACTCCTCTCAAATCGTTACTCCATGCCAGCTGTCAATGTTTTTGCATTGGTTCAGTTCGCTCCTGGATCTCTCTGGTGACCTGCCTTCTCCTGCAGAAGCTAAGTTCCTGATACTCATTATTTGTTCACTGTTTTCTTGTCCAGCTGGTTTTCATGACTTTACCCAGCTCTCCCTGGCTCCAGAATATCTCTGTATACTGCATTGATTTTCCATGGTATGCACTGACTTTACCCAGCTCTCCCTGGCTCCAGAATATCTCTGTATACTGCATCGATTTTCCATGGTATGCACTGACTTTACCCAGCTCTCCCTGGCTCCAGAATATCTCTGTATACTGCATTGATTTTCCATGGTATGCACTGACTTTACCCAGCTCTCCCTGGCTCCAGAATATCTCTGTATACTGCATTGATTTTCCATGGTATGCACTGACTTTACCCAGCTCTCCCTGGCTCCAGAATATCTCTGTATACTGCATTGATTTTCCATGGTATGCACTGACTTTACCCAGCTCTCCCTGGCTCCAGAATATCTCTGTATACTGCATTGATTTTCCATGGTATGCACTGACTTTACCCAGCTCTCCCTGGCTCCAGAATATCTCTGTATACTGCATTGATTTTCCATGGTATGCACTGACTTTACCCAGCTCTCCCTGGCTTCTGAATGTCTCTGTATATTGCACTGGCTTTTCTATGCTTCCCCTGGATCTGAGTGTCTTGGTGCAGCACATATAATCCTTTTAGTATGCTTTCTCACCTATGAGCTTGTTTCCACGACCTGTTTTCATGTCTCTCATTGTGTGATCCTGGCATCTCTTTGAGTGGTCAGTCTTACCCCTCCCTCACTTTATGACCTTTGCTTAACTCTCTACATCTGGTCTCCCATACCCAGCCACCCCCTCATTCACACCTGATTGCCCTTAACTGGGGATATATTCACATGCAGGAGTCTGCTATAGACTCAGTCTGCTGCAAATCATCTTTTAACTTCCATCTTTTAAATTACATCTTTTTAATTATGATTCTGAATTAGACTGAATTACATCTTTTTAATTATGATTCTGAATTAGACTGAATTACATCTTTTTAATTATGATTCTGAATTAGACTGAATTGGACTGGAATTGACTGGAAGGTAACAGAACACCAACCACTACAATGTTTCGGTTTCTTTTCTCTTTCACCCCCATACTACTTTCCTTCTTACAATCTCCTGCAATCCCTCCTCCTAGTAAGGAACTAGTCATTTCTTCCTCCATACTCCCCAGCCATCTCACCTTCCCCTCAGAACTGTTCCTCCACATACAATCCTTTTTATCCAGACACACACGGCCACATCATGTCCTATCCTGCTCCCACCTTCTAATGATCTGTCTGTTACTCCTCATTGCTGGTGACATATCCCCAAATCCCGGCCCTCCCCAATTCATCCCCACACTCGTTTCTAACCCCCTGCCACGATCCTCCGCACGTTTTCCCAACCACGACAACCTCATACCCATTCATCCAGCGCCCACTCCCCCGCTCCCCCTACTTGGAGCACTATGGAACGCACGCTCCATCTGCAACAAACTGCCATTTATCCATGACCTCTTCATCACCAACAAACTCTCCTTCCTCGGCCTCACTGAAACCTGGCTCACCCCCTCTGACTCGGCCTCTCCAGCTGCGCTCTCCTATGGCGGATTCCACCTCTCTCACACCCCTCGCCCCAGCAACAAACGCGGTGGAGGAGTTGGCTTGCTCCTGTCCGACACCTGCTCCTTCACTCCAATCCCGCTACCACCCTCCGCTGCTCTTCCCTCGTTTGAGGTGCACTCTGTCCGCATCTATTCCCCCTCCAACCTCCAGCTGGCTGTCATCTACCGCCCCCCAGAACTAGCCATCTCCACCTTTCTCGACCACTTCACCACCTGGCTACTTCATTTCCTCTCTGTTGACATCCCCACTATCATCATGGGTGATTTCAATGTCCCCATTGACACTTTCACCTCAGCTACCTCTAAACTTTTATCACTGACTGCCTCCTTTGGCCTCACTCAATGGTCCTCTGAGGCCACTCACAAAGATGGCCACACGCTGGATCTCATCTTCACCCGCCTCTGCTCCCTTACTAACCTCACTAACACACCCCTCCCCCTGTCTGACCACAACCTACTGACATTCTCGTCCCTCTCCTCTCCTAGTGTGCAACCCCCACTCCACAAACTCACTCACCCTCGCAGAAATCTCAAACATCTCAACTTACAATCACTCTCTGAGTCCCTTCTCCCTCTCACAGACATAGCCTCCCTTCATGACACAGATGCTGCTGCCACTTTTTATAACACCACAATAACAACAACACTCGATTCGGCCACCCCACTCATGCATAGTAAAACTCGTACAATTAACAGGCAGCCCTGGCTGACCAGCCTGACCAAAGAATTGAGACGGGCTTCCAGGATTGCTGAGCGGAGATGGAAGCGATCCCACTCTGCCGACCACTTCACTGCATACAAGCAGTCCCTCGCCAGCTTCAAGTCTGCGCTCACTGCCGCAAAACAAACTTACTTCTCATCCCTCATATCCTCCCTGTCCCACAACCCTAAACAGCTTTTCAACACTTTCAATTCTCTACTCCGTCCCCCCGCACCTCCTCCCTCCCCCCTCATTTCTGCTGATGACTTCGCCTCTTTCTTTAAACAGAAGATCGATACGATCAGAGAAAGCTTTGGCCCACAGCGCCCACTGCCCCTCTTAGCTGCTCAACCCTGCTCCTCCAAAACCAGCTTCTCCACCATGACAGAAGATCAGCTCTCCACCCTCCTGTCAAGATCACACCTCACCACCTGCACGCTTGACCCGCTCCCATCCCACCTCATCCCTAACCTTTCCACGGTCTTCATCCCAACCCTAACGCACCTCTTCAACCTCTCACTCACAACCGGTGTCTTTCCCTCATCCTTCAAGCATGCCAAGATCACACCCATCCTCAAAAAGCCCTCCCTCGACCCATCCTCTGTGTCTAGCTATCGCCCAATATCTCTTCTCCCTTATGCCTCCAAATTGCTGGAGCAACACGTCCATCTTGAACTGTCCTCCCACTTCTCCTCCTGCTCCCTCTTTGATCGGTTACAATCAGGCTTCCGTTCCCATCACTCAACTGAAACTGCCGTAACTAAAGTCACCAATGACCTACTAACTGCCAGGAGCAAGCGACACTACTCTGTCCTCCTTCTCCTGGACTTGTCTTCTGCCTTTGACACTGTAGACCACTCCCTTTTGCTACAAATCCTCTCATCCCTTGGCATCACAGACTTGGCCCTTTCCTGGATCTCGTCATATCTGACAGACCGAACATTCAGTGTCTCCCTCCCCCACACCACCTCCTCACTTCGCCCCTTGTCAGTCGGTGTTCCTCAAGGCTCTGTTCTAGGACCCCTACTCTTCTCCATCTACACTTTCGGCCTGGGACAGCTCATAGAATCCCACGGTATGCAGTACCATCTCTACGCTGACGACACGCAGATCTACCTCTCCGGACCTGACCTCTCCTCCTTGCTTACCAAAATCCCGCACTGTCTGTCTGCCATTTCAGCCTTCTTTTCTGCTCGCTTTCTACAACTGAACATGGACAAAACAGAATTCATCATCTTTCCCCCATCTCACTCTACCCCTCCACCAGACCTATCCATCAATGTCAATGGCTGCTCACTATCCCCAGTCCCACACGCCCGGTGCCTCGGGGTGATCCTCGACTCTGCCCTCTCTTTCAAGCCACATATCCAAGCCCTTGCCTCCTCCTGTCGTCTCAAACTCAAAAATATTTCCCGGATCCGTGCTTTCCTTGACCGCAACACTGCAAAAACGCTAGTGCATGCCCTTATCATCTCCCGCCTCGACTACTGCAACCTCCTACTCTCTGGACTCCCCTCTAGCACTCTGGCACCACTCCAATCCATCCTACACTCTGCTGCCCGACTAATCCACCTGTCCCCCCGCTTTTCCCCAGCCTCTCCCCTGTGTCAAGCCCTTCACTGGCTTCCTATCGCCCAGAGACTCCAGTTCAAAACCCTCACACTGACATACAAAGCCATCCACAACCTGTCTCCTCCATACATCTGTGACATGGTCTCCCGGTACCTACCTACACGCGACCTCCGATCCTCCCAAGACCTCCTTCTCTACTCCGCTCTCATCTCTTCTTCCCATAACCGCATCCAAGACTTCTCCCGTGCTTCCCCCATACTCTGGAACTCTCTACCCCAACACATCAGACTTGCGCCTACCATAGAAACCTTCAAAAAGAACCTGAAGACTCATCTCTTCCGACAAGCCTACAGCCTGCAGTGATCCTCAACCTACTGAACAGCCGTACAGCCAGCTCTTCCCTCTCCTAGTGTATTCTCACCCACCCCCTGCAGACTGTGAGCCCTCGCGGGCAGGGTCCTCCCTCCTTATGTACTCGTGTGCCTTGTTATCTGCTCATGTTTAATGTATTTGTCTATATTTGCCCCGTATTCACATGTAAAGCGCCATGGAATAAATGGCGCTATAAAAATGTATAATAATAATAATAATAATTTTGTCTTGCTAGCTGGAAGCTCTGGGATGCAGAGTGGTCACTCCGCACCGTGAGTCGGTGCGGAGGTCTTTTTTGCACACTCTGCGTGGTCTTTTGTAGGTTTTTGTGCTGATCGCAAAGTTACCTTTCCTATCCTCTGTCTATTTAGTAAGTCTGGCCTCCCTTTGCTGAAACCTGTTTCATTTCTGCGTTTGTGACTTTCATCTTTACTCACAGTCAATATATGTGGGGGGCTTCCTTTACCTTTGGGGAATTTCTCTGAGGCAAGGTAGGCTTTATTTTCTATCTCTAGGGCTAGATAGTTCTTAGGCTGTGACTAGGCGCCTAGGTCTGGTCAGGAGCGCTCCACGGCTATTTCTAGTGTGTGTGATAGGATTAGGGCTTGCGGTCAGCAGAGCTCCCACATCCCAGAGCTCGTCCTGTATGAGGTTTAACTATCAGGTCATTCCGGGTGCTCCTAACTACCAGGTCATAACAGCCGAGGGAATAACGGGCACCACATATCTCCGCAACAAAGATCTATGGAAAACATTATGAATGGCAAAAGAGGCTGGAAGAGCCAAACGAAAAGACACCGGATTAATAATTTCAGAAATTTTATAAGGACCAATAAACCGAGGCTTAAACTTAGGGGAAGAAACCTTCATAGGAACATGATGAGAAGACAACCAAACGAAATCCCCCACACGAAGCCGGGGACCAACACACCGACGATGGTTAGCAAAACGTTGAGCCTTCTCCTGAGAAAACGTCAAATTGTCCACCACATGAGTCCAAATTTGCTGCAACCTGTCCACCAAGGAATCCACACCAGGACAGTCAGAAGGCTCAAGCTGCCCTGAAGAAAAACGAGGATGAAAACCAAAGTTACAAAAGAAAGGCGAAACCAAGGTAGCAGAACTAGCCCGATTATTAAGGGCAAACTCGGCCAACGGCAAAAAGGTCACCCAATCATCTTGATCAGCAGACACAAAGCATCTCAAATAGGTTTCCAAGGTCTGATTGGTTCACTCCGTTTGGCCATTTGTCTGAGGATGGAATGCTGAAGAAAAAGACAAATCAATGCCCATCCTAGCACAAAAGGCCCGCCAAAACCTAGAGACAAACTGAGAACCTCTGTCAGACACAATATTCTCCGGAATGCCATGCAAACGAACCACATGCTGAAAAAACAATGGAACCAGATCTGAGGAGGAAGGCAACTTAGGCAAAGGTACCAGATGGACCATTTTAGAGAACCGGTCACAAACAACCCAGATAACAGACATCTTCTGGGAAACAGGAAGATCCGAAATAAAATCCATGGAAATATGCGTCCAGGGCCTCTCAGGGACTGGCAAAGGCAAAAGCAACCCACTAGCGCAGGAACAGCAAGGCTTGGCTCGGGCGCAAGTCCCACAGGACTGCACAAAAGCACGGACATCACGCAACAAGGAAGGCCACCAAAAGGACCTAGCAACCAAATCTCTGGTACCAAAAATCCCAGGATGACCAGCCAACACTGAACAATGAAGCTCAGAAATCACCTTACTTGTCCATCCATCAGGAACAAATAGCTTCCCCATAGGACAGCGGTCAGGCCTATCAGCCTGAAATTCCTGAAGCACCCGCCGCAAATCAGGGGAGAAGGCAGAAAGAATCACCCCTTCCTTAAGAATGCCAACCGGCTCAAGGACTCCAGGAGAATCAGGTGAAAAACTCATAGAGAGGGCATCAGCCTTAACATTCTTAGATCCCGGAAGATACAAGACCACAAAATCAAAACGGGAGAAAAACAGGGACCATCGAACCTGTCTAGAATTCAGCCGCTTAGCCGACTCGAGGTAAATCAGATTCTTATGATCAGTCAGGACCACAACGCGGTGCTTAGCTCCCTCAAGCCAATGTCGCCACTCCTCGAACGCCCACTTCATAGAAAACAACTCCCAATTGCCGACATCATAATTGCGTTCCGCAGGCGAAAACTTTCTGGCAAAAAAAGCACACGGTTTCATCAAAGAACCATCAGATTCCCTCTGAGACAAAACGGCCCCTGCCCCAATCTCAGAAGCGTCGACCTCCACCTGAAAAGGAAGAGAAACATCCGGCTGACGCAACACAGGGGCAGAAGTAAATCGACGTTTAAGCTCCTGAAAGGCCTCAACAGCCGGAGAGGACCAATTCGTCACATCAGCGCCTTTCTTCGTCAAATCAGTAAGGGGCTTAACCACACTGGAAAAGTTGGCAATGAAACGGCGATAGAAATTAGCAAAGCCCAAAAATTTTTGAAGGCCCTTCACAGATGTGGGTTGAATCCAGCCATGAATAGCTTGGACCTTAACAGGATCCATTTCTATAGACAAGGGAGAAAAAATAAAACACAAAAAAGAGACCTTCTGAACTCCGAATAGGCACTTAGACCCCTTCACAAACAAAGCATTATCACGAAGGATCTGGAACACCATCCTGACCTGCTTCACATGAGACTCCCAATCATCGGAAAAAATCAAAATATCATCCAAATATACAACCATGAATTTATCAAGATAATTGCGGAAAATATCATGCATGAAGGACTGGAACACAGATGGAGCATTAGAGAGCCCAAATGGCATCACAAGGTATTCAAAATGGCCTTCGGGCGTATTAAATGCAGTTTTCCATTCGTCACCCTGTTTAATACGAACAAGATTATATGCCCCTCGGAGGTCAATCTTAGTAAACCAACTAGCCCCCTTAATCTGAGCAAACAAATCAGTAAGCAAAGGCAAGGGGTATTGGAATTTGACCGTGATCTTATTAAGAAGACGATAATCTATACAGGGTCTCAAGGAGCCATCCTTCTTAGCAACAAAAAAGAAACCCGCTCCCAATGGTGACGAAGACGGCCGAATATGCCCTTTCTCCAAAGATTCCTTAACATAGCTCCGCATGGCGGCATGCTCTGGCACAGACAGATTGAAAAGTCGGCCTTTAGGGAACTTACAACCTGGAATCAAGTTAATAGCACAATCACAGTCCCTATGTGGAGGAAGGGAACTGGACTTGGGCTCATCAAAGACATCCTGGAAATCCGACAAAAACTCAGGGACCTCAGAAGAGGGGGAAGAGGAAATTGACATCAAAGGAACGTCACTATGTACCCCTTGACAACCCCAACTAGTCACAGACATAGTTTTCCAATCCAGCACCGGATTATGTTCCTGTAACCATGGAAAACCCAGTTCAACAACATCATGCAGGTTATGCAACACCAGAAAACGGCAATTTTCCTGATGTGCAGGAGCCATGTACATGGTCATCTGCGTCCACTACTGAGGTTTATCCTTGGCCAATGGAGTAGCATCAATGCCCCTCAAAGGAATAGGGGTCTGTAAAGGCTGCAAGGAAAAACCACAGCGCCTGGCGAATTCTAAGTCCATTAGGTTCAGGGCAGCGCCTGAATCCACAAAATGCCATGACAGAAAAGGATGACAATGAGCAAATCAGGGTCACAGATAAAAGAAATTTAGGCTGTATAGTACTAATGGTAACAGACCTAGCGACTCTCTTAGTACGTTTAGGGCAATCAGAAATAACATGAGCAGAATCACCACAGTAAAAACATAGCCTATTCTGACGTCTGAATTCCTACCGTCCTGTTTTAGTCAAAATCCTATCACATTGCATAGATCCAGGACTCTGCTCAGAGGACACTGCCATATGGTGCACAGCTTTGCGCTCGCGCAAACGCCGATCAATCTGAATGGCTAGAGACATAGACTCGCTCAGACCAGTAGGCGTAGGGAAGCCCACCATAACATCTTTAACCCCTTCATGACCCAGCCTATTTTGACCTTTATGACCTGGCCGTTTTTTGCAATTCCCACCAATGTCCCTTTATGAGGTAATAACTCAGGAACGCTTCAACGGATCCTAGCGGTTCTGAGACTGTTTTTTCGTGACATATTGGGCTTCATGTTAGTGGTAAATTTAGGTTAATAAATTATGCGTTTATTTGTGATAAAAACGGAAATATGGCAAAAATTTAGAAAATTTCGCAATTTTCACATTTTGAATTTTTATTCTGTTAAACCAGAGAGTTATGTGACACAAAATAGTTAATAAATAACATTTCCCACATGTATACTTTACATCAGCACAATTTTGGAAACAAAATTTTTTTTTGCTAGGAAGTTATAAGGGTTAAAATTTGACCAGCGATTTCTCATTTTTACAACGAAATTTACAAAACCATTTTTTTTAGGGACCACCTCACATTTGAAGTCAGTTTACGGGGTCTATATGGCTGAAAATACCCAAAAGTGACACCATTCTAAAAACTGCACCCCGCAATGTGCACAAATCCACATTCAAGAAGTTTATTAACCCTTCAGGTGCTTCACAGCAGCAGAAGCAACGTGGAAGGAAAAAATGAACATTTAACTTTTTAGTCACAAAAATGATCTTTTAGCAACAATTTTTTCGATTTCACAATGGTAAAAGGAGAAACTGAACCACGAGAATTGTTGTCCAATTTGTCCTGAGTACGCTGATACCTCATATGTAGGGGTAAACCACTGTTTGGGCGCACAGCAGGACTTGGAAGGGAAGGAGCGCCATTTGACTTTTTGAATGAAAAATTGGCTCCACTCTTTAGCGGACACCATGTCACGTTTGGAGAGCCCCCGTGTGCCTAAAAATTGGAGCTCCCCCACAAGTGACCCCATTTTGGAAACTAGACACCCCAAGGAACTTATCTAGATGCATGGTGAGCACTTTGAACCCCCAGGTGCTTCACAAATTGATCCGTAAAAATGAAAAAGTACTTTTTTTTCACAAAAACATTCTTTTAGCCTCATTTTTTTCATTTTCACATGGGCAACAGGATAAAATGGATCCTAAAATTTGTTGGGCAATTTCTCCTGAGTACATCGATACCTCATATGTGGGGGTAAACCACTGTTTGGGCACATGGTAAGGCTTGGAAGGGAAGGAGCGCCATTTGACTTTTTGAATGAAAAATTATCTCCATCGTTAGCGGACACCATGTCGCGTTTGGAGAGCCCCTATGTGCCTAAACATTGGAGCTCCCCCACAAGTGACCCCATTTTGGAAACTAGACCCCCCAAGGAACTTATCTAGATATGTGGTGAGCACTTTGAACCCCCAAGTGCTTCACAGACGTTTACAACGCAGAGCCGTGAAAATAAAAAATCATTTTTCTTTCCTCAAAAATGATGTTTTAGCAAGCATTTTTTTATTTTCACAAGGGTAACAGGAGAAATTGGACCCCAGTAATTGTTGCGCAGTTTGTCCTGAGTATGCTGGTACCCCATATGTGGGGGTAAACAACTGTTTGGGCACACGTCGGGGCTCGGAAGTGAGGGAGCACCATTTGACTTTTTGAATACAAGATTGGCTGGAATCAATGGTGGCGCCATGTTGCGTTTGGAGACCCCTGATGTGCCTAAACACATCAGTGTTTCCAGCCATGGCCGATGATATTGCAGCATCGGCCATGGCTGGAATGTAATATTTCACCAGTTATAATAGGTGAAATACTACAAATCGCTCTGATTGGCAGTTTCACTTTCAACAGCCAATCAGAGCGATCGTAGCCACGGGGGGGTGAAGCCACCCCCCCTGGGCTAAACTACCACTCCCCCTGTCCCTGCAGATCGGGTGAAATGGGAGTTAACCCTTTCACCCGATCTGCAGGGACGCGATCATTCTGTGAGAAAGCATATGCGTCACAGGTCGGATTGGCACCGACTTTCATGACGCATACGCTGTGTCACAGGTCGGGAAGGGGTTAAGGGCTTCAGAAAGACTCTTTCTGAAAATAGCAGCCAGAGCATCCTCATTCCATTTAGTAAGCACAGACCATTTCCTAAATTTCTGGCAGTATAATTAAGCCGCTTCCTGACCTTGACACGAGGCCAACAGGGTTTTTTCTGCATGATCCACAGAGATAGGTTCATCATAGAATAATCCGAGCGCTTGAAAAAATGCGTCTACATTCAGCAATGCCAGATCCCCTGATTCAAGGGAGAATGCCCAGTCCTGAGGGTCACCACGCAGCAAGGATATGATGATTTTTACTTGCTGAATGGGATCGCCAGAAGAACAAGGTTTCAAAGCAAAAAACAATTTGCAGTTATTTTTAAAGTTCAAAAACTTGGATCTGTCTCCAAAAAACAAATCAGGAGTAGGAATTTTAGGCTCCAAAGCCGGAGTCTGGACAACATAATCTTGGATACTCTGCACTCTTGCAGCAAGTTGATCCACACGAGAAAACAAACCTTGAACATCCATGCCAGAGCACAAATCCTGCACCACCCAAAGGTCAAGAGGAAAAAAAAAGACAAAAAGAGAGCACAGAAAAAAAAATGGCTCAGAATTTTTTCCTTCTTTTTGAGAAGCATTTAATTCATTTGAGGCCACTTGTACTGTTATGATCTGGTGGTTCAGGAGCAACATGGAACGAGCTCTGAAGGAAGTGGTATCTGTACTGACCGCAGTCCCTAAGCTCAACACAAAACTAGAAGAAGCCGTGGGATGCTCCTAACTCTCCCTAGGCAACTCTTCACAGCCTAAGAGTTAACTACCCCTAAAGATAGAAACAGGAAAGCTATCTTGCCTCAGAGAAAATCACCAAAGGATAGTTTAGCCCCCCACAAATAATGACTGTGAGTGGAGAGGGAAAAGACATACACAGAATGAAACCAGGATGAGCATAGGAGGCCAGTCTAGCTAGATAGATAGGACAGGATGGAATACTGTGCGGTCAGTATAAAACACTACAAAAATCCACACAGAGATTACAAAAATCTCCACACCTGACTAAAGGTGTGGAGGGTAAATCTGCTTCCCAGAGCTTCCAGCAACACAGAGATAATTCATACTGATAAGCTGGTGTCATGATATGTACTTTTGCCCTGTCCTGTATTTAAATAATACGCCATTTGATGTATGTAACTGTTCTCTGATTTCTATTAGCTGTAATTTAGGTATTTTCTTGGGCTGGGAGTTCACCTGTAACAATATGTCTCCTTCCCCCAATACTTGCAGCCCTCAGCTCTAATGTAATTAAGCTTTGTCAACACCACTAGTGGGGGAATAGCCATTCTTCCTCACGGCAGGTGGCTAGTCAAATGTACATACTACATAGACTATGTGGAGCCCACCAGTCTAGAATCTTCTGGTGGACCCAACCATTGAATAGAAGGTGTGACCCCTACCCCCTTCATGGGCGGATCCCAGGAGCTCAGACAATCCATTCTTATTTTGAGATCAGATGTGAGTTGATCCTTGAAGGAGAAGGAGTGGGGATTCTTAGCTGAGGCAAGGCCCCATGTCCATCTGTGACTGCGGAAGCGAATGGGGCGAGACTTGAGCTGAGGACATATCTCGTCGCTCGTGGAATTGTTTTGGGATCCCTTGGACTCGTGTGGACTATTGCTTTGTTAGCTGGCACAAGGATTATCGGGAGGTGCCCCCGAACCTGTTCTGTTGGACTAATTGTGGACTCTGTAGATCTACCTGCATGTGTTGTTCCAGCGGTCTTGATAATAAATCTGTTGAATCATCCCTCGGCCTGTTGTCCCTTCTTGCTCTGCCGTACACCCCGTCACAGCTGGACAAACATAGAAAGCACAGAACAGATAAGTCCACAAACTGTGGACAGAAAAGAGCAAGCAAGAACTTAGCTTTGCTGAACTGGTCAGGATAACAGGGAAATCCAAAGAGATGTGAATCCAATCAGGAACCATTTACAAGTGGCACTGGCTGAAGGAAAGAGCCAGGCATAAATAGCCGAGCAGAAAAGACAATCAGTAGAAGCAGCTGCTGACAGCTAAATCCAAGGAGCAGCCATATTACTTGAAACCGCAAGAGGGAGCCCAAGAGCAGATCTCACAAAAGTGCCACTTACAACCACCGGAGGGAGCCCAAGTGCGGAATTCACAACAGTTCCTGCCCATGTATCTCCTGGGAAAGGATTGCTCCTACCCCTAAATCCGAGGCATCTGTCTGAAGAACAAATTCTTTCTTAAAGTCCGGGGCCATCAGAACGGGTTGCTTACACAGAGTCCCTTTCATTTCTTGGAAGGCTGACTTTCTTCGGACCATTTAACCATTACCAATTTTGTCCCCTTTAGAAGATCAGTCAGAGGCGCAGCCACCATGGCCAAGTTTGGGATGAACCTCCTGTAATATCCCACGATCCCCAGGAAGGCTCTATCTTGCTTTTTGGAGAGTGGTCTTGGCCATGTTTCAATTGCCTCCAATTTACTGATTTGGGGTTTTATTTCGCTATGACCCATTACATATCCAAGGTACTTGGCTTCTTCTTTACCCAAGGCACACTTCTTCAGGTTTATTGTAAACCCCGCTTCTCTTGGAGCATCCAACACTGCTTGGACCTTTTCCAGATGACTCTCCCAGTCTGGGCTAAAGATGATGATATCATCCAGGTACGCAGCAGCGTATGGCTTATGAGGTGCAAGGATTCTATCCATAGCCCTCTGGAAGGTCGCCGGAGCTCCCTGCAGGCCAAACGGCATCCCGATGTACTGCAAGCATCTGTCTGGTGTAGAAAACGCAGTCTTTCCTTGGCTTCCTGTGCCATAGGGAACTGCCAATACCCCTTTGTCAAATCCAAGGTGGTTATGTACCTGGCATGCGCAAGTCTTTCAATGAGCTCATCAACTTGTGGCATGGGATATGCGTCGAACTTGGAGACCTCATTCAACTTCCGATGGTGAATGGAGGTTCTGCAACAACTATCAGGTTTTGGGACAAGGACAATTGGGCTCTTGGGTTCCTCCTTGGAGATTACTTCTCGACGGGCCTCAGGAATTCGATAGGGCTTCACTTTCACCCGAACATGTGGCTCTGTCAGGACCTCGTGCTCTACGACCATCGTGCACCCCGACAACTCTGAAAACAGGTCTCTGTTTTTCTGGAGTAACTGCCGCCACTGCTGTTTCTGGGCCTTTGATAGGGTCTCCGCAATAGTAACCCCTCCAACCTCACCTTCTGGGTTGCCCAGCAAACATGGAGTTCTCTATTTTGCCATGGCTTGATGAGGTTGACATGGTAAACTTGGATTGGTTTCCATCTTCCTGGATGGTGAATCTTATAGCTCACCTCACCAAGCTTCTCAACCACCTCAAATGACCCTTGCCATTTGGCCAAGAACTTGCTCTCCACAGTCGGAACTAACACAAGAACTCTGTCTCCCGGATTGAACTAACTCTTGCAGACCGATTGTAGACCCTGGCCTGAGCTTCTTGTGCCTGGCGGAGGTGTTCTTTCACAAGAGGCATCACCTTTGCAATGATCTGCTGCATCAGGGCCACATGCTCAATGACGCTTCTGTGGGGCGTGACTTCGGCTTCCCAGGTTTCCTTGTCTATATCCAGGAAACATCACGGATGTCGACCATACAGAAGCTCGAATGGTGAGAAACCTGTGGAGGCCTGTGGAACTTCATGAATGAAAACATCAGATATGGTAAGAGACAGTTCCAGTCTCTACCGTCTTTCTCTATGGCTTTTCTCAGCATGCTTTTTAGTGTCTTGTTAAATCTCTCAACAAGGCCATCTGACTGAGGATGGTATACCGAAGAACTCAACTGGGAGATTTTCAGGACTTGGCACAACTCTCTCATCACCTTGCTCATGAAAGGTGTCCCCTGGTCAGTCAGGATCTTCTTCGGCGTGTGGGAAAACACATGGACCAACTCGCAAGCTATACTCTTCGAGGAAGAATTTCTCAGGGAAATTGCCTCAGGATAGCATGTGGCATAGTCCAGGAAGACTAATATATACTGATGGCCCTGGGCTGATTTAACTAGGGGACCGATCAAGTGCATGGCAATTCTCTCGAATGGCACCTCAATAATGGGCAATGGCACAAGGGGGCTCCGGAAATGAGTGGGGGCAGTTAACTGACATGTAGGACAGGACCTGCAATAGTTCACTATTTCCCGGTGACACCCAGGCTAATAGAACCTCTGCACAATCCGTTCCTCCTTTTTTTCCAGGTGTCCACCCAAGATGTGTGAATGGGCCATATCCAACACATTCCGTCTATAGGGACCCAGCACTATCAACTGCTCTTTCAACTCCTCCCTTATTTTCGTGACCCGGTACAACAACTCCCCACTCATCATAAAATAGGGAAATCTTGTGTCCGCCCTCGGCTCCTGTGCAACCCCATTAATAACTGTGACATTATTAAAGGTTTCCCTCAGAGTGGGGTCCCTATGTTGGGCAGTCACAAAATTCTCACCGGCCACCCCTAATTCTGGAATGTCAGATACAGGGGACACTTCCTCCTCATCCCCTACTAGGACACAAAAAGGAAATCCTGTCTGTCTCCGAGTGTGGCGATATCTTACTAGGGTTCATTGGTTCCCTACTCTAGCTAGCGACCTCACAACTCTTTCCCCACAGATCCCAAAACAAACAGAAATCCCAGGCTATAATTATAGGGTGCAACAAGACTCGAATGACGCCGACTTCATGGGCTGTTTTGATGTCCACCCTGGCCATAGGGTAGTCCTTTGCATCACCATGTATGCATCGCACTCCGACCTTCTTTCCCGGGAGTAGGTTGTGAGGACAAGTGGCCCTCACCAGGGTCACTAAGCTCACAGAGTCTAGCAGCGCCATTACTGCTCGACCGTTCACCTTCCCGGGACATGCTTGAGGCCCCTCGGTGGGCAGAGAGTTCACACTGCAGGCTGGATATGCATAGTATGAACTACAGCGTCCCATGCTGCAGTCCATTTGCTCAGTGATCTGGAGACAGCGCGCAGCTATAGGTCCTGGCCCGTGGCACCTCCAGCAAATAATATCACCCGTAGGGACCTTGGGCACCACCTTCCCCACCCTTTGGGACCTTGGATGCCCTGCCCATTTTTGGGACTCAGCCCCTTTCTGGGACCCCCAGTACGGCATGGGCTGCCTCCCCAAGGAGCCTTCCATCCCCTGATATCTCTCGACCAGACCGACCAGTTCATCTGCATTCTGGGGTTCTCACTGGGCAACCCAAGTCTGTATGGGCCTCAGCAGTGCATGCACAAACCGATCCATCACAACTCATTCTACCATCTGTGCAGGTGTAGAAGACTCTGGCTGCAGCCATTTCTGAACCAGGTGCAACAGGTCGAACATTTGGGAGCAAGGCGGTTTGTCCCGGTGATAGGCCCAGCAGTGAACTCGCTGTGCCCTGACAGTCAGTGTCACCCTTAAATGTGTGAGAATCTCAGCTTTCAGTTTGTAATACTCCTTGGCATCCTGCAAGGTCAAGTCATAGTACACGATCCGGGTTCCCCCGTCAGATATGGCGCCAGTACCTCTGCCCACTGCTCTGGCGGGAGTTTTTCCCTATCAGCGACCCTCTTAAATACAGTCAGGAAGGCCTCAACATCATCCCCGGGGGTAATTTTCTGCAATGCGCATCTTACTGCCTTCCGGACGTGGGTATCATCAGCCAGACCTGGGGTTGGAACGCTCGTCCTGCCCTGGATGGCGGTTGCCAGAAGCTGCATCTGCTGATGTTGCTCCTGCTGGCTCTGTTGTATCTGCTGCAACAACAGCCTGTTGGTCTCTGGCTGCTGTGACTGCAACTGGACCAAGTGTTTCAGTAGTTCCTCCATTTTTCCTGGCAATGCTTGCTGGCTTGCAACAGACTTGACCAAGGACATGCAGTAACAGTCTTACGTCTCTGCTGGGAACGCTGCCCGCATTCTCCACCAATTGTAGGGATCGTACTCGCTCAGGTGAAGTGAGTGGCAATCATAAGGCAAGGTCCTTCAAAAGTTCATAGGGTTTATTGCTCCACAAACTCACATAACAAACAGAAAAACAAATAGCCTTTAGCTCAGGCAAAAGAAAATACAAATGTCCAGTTCTTCAGTCTCAGTCCTGGAGCCTCAGCACATTCTGGAGGCTTTCACCTCCCCACATACAGGTCCTATGTTAAGCATTAGCCTACATTATATAGCTCTAACTACACCCAGTAATCCATCACATGATTAGTCATGTGGTAGTGACATCACCGCAGGTCCCGAAACACATAAAGAGGTATGGTGATGACTCTACCCAGGGGTAAGGTATATGGGAAGCCAGACCCTCCCATCTCTCACAGCTACCCGTAACCCAAACCCAAGTGTATTAAATGATCCCTTAGTGCTTATGTGCAATAAAGACTCCGTGTTACATCAGAGACAAGCCATCTCTGCGACACATACCTTCCGTCGACTATACGACCTTTAGCCACACTACAGTGTATACAGAGACTATACACAGCTGTGTCACCTATATGGAGTATATACTGTAGTCTATACACTATACAAGTGATACTGCAAATGCTGTATACACGTTATATAGGTGTTACTGCTGTATATACATACATATACAGTGGGGCAAAAAAGTATTTAGTCAGTCAGCAATAGTGCAAGTTCCACCACTTAAAAAGATGAGAGGCGTCTGTAATTTACATCATAGGTAGACCTCAACTATGGGAGACAAACTGAGAAAAAAAAATCCAGAAAATCACATTGTCTGTTTTTTTAACATTTTATTTGCATATTATGGTGGAAAATAAGTATTTGGTCAGAAACAAAATTTCATCTCAATACTTTGTAATATATCCTTTGTTGGCAATGACAGAGGTCAAACGTTTTCTGTAAGTCTTCACAAGGTTGCCACACACTGTTGTTGGTATGTTGACCCATTCCTCCATGCAGATCTCCTCTAGAGCAGTGATGTTTTTGGCTTTTCGCTTGGCAACACGGACTTTCAACTCCCTCCAAAGGTTTTCTATAGGGTTGAGATCTGGAGACTGGCTAGGCCACTCCAGGACCTTGAAATGCTTCTTACGAAGCCACTCCTTCGTTGCCCTGGCGGTGTGCTTTGTATCATTGTCATGTTGAAAGACCCAGCCACGTTTCATCTTCAATGCCCTTGCTGATGGAAGGAGGTTTGCACTCAAAATCTCACGATACATGGCCCCATTCATTCTTTCATGTACCCGGATCAGTCGTCCTGGCCCCTTTGCAGAGAAACAGCCCCAAAGCATGATGTTTCCACCACCATGCTTTACAGTAGGTATGGTGTTTTATAGATGCAACTCAGTATTCTTTTTCCTCCAAACACGACAAGTTGTGTTTCTACCAAACAGTTCCAGTTTGGTTTCATCAGACCATAGGACATTCTCCCAAAACTCCTCTGGATCATCCAAATGCTCTCTAGCAAACTTCAGACGGGCCCGGACATGTACTGGCTTAAGCAGTGGGACACGTCTGGCACTGCAGGATCTGAGTCCATGGTGGCGTAGTGTGTTACTTATGGTAGGCCTTGTTACATTGGTCCCAGCTCTCTGCAGTTCATTCACTAGGTCCCCCCGCGTGGTTCTGGGATTTTTGCTCACCGTTCTTGTGATCATTCTGACCCCACGGGGTGGGATTTTGCGTGGAGCCCCAGATCGAGGGAGATTATCAGTGGTCTTGTATGTCTTCCATTTTCTAATTATTGCTCCCACTGTTGATTTCTTCACTCCAAGCTGGTTGGCTATTGCAGATTCAGTCTTCCCAGCCTGGTGCAGGGCTACAATTTTGTTTCTGGTGTCCTTTGACAGCTCTTTGGTCTTCACCATAGTGGAGTTTGGAGTCAGACTGTTTGAGGGTGTGCACAGGTGTCTTTTTATACTGATAACAAGTTCAAACAGGTGCCATTACTACAGGTAATGAGTGGAGGAAAGAGGAGACTCTTAAAGAAGAAGTTACAGGTCTGTGAGAGCCAGAAATCTTGATTGTTTGTTTCTGACCAAATACTTATTTTCCACAATAATATGCAAATAAATTGTTAAAAAAACAGACAATGTGATTTTCTGGATTTTTTTTTCTCAGTTTGTCTCCCATAGTTGAGGTCTACCTATGATGTAAATTACAGACGCCTCTCATCTTTTTAAGTGGTGGAACTTGCACTATTGCTGACTGACTAAATACTTTTTTGCCCCACTGTATACACAGCAGTATTACCTGTCGTGAATTCTGCTTTTGGGCTCCCTCCGGTGGTTGTAAGTGGTAATGCAGTTGTCCCAGAAGTGCAGTCTTGGTCAGGTGTTTCTGCTGATTGCAGTTCTGACTGGGGTATTTAGGTAGGCAGGATTCATTAGTCCTTGCCAGTTGTCCATGTTTCAGGGATGTTTTGGATCTTGGTCTGGTTCCTCCTGCCTTGCTGCCAATTCAGCAAAGATAAGTGTTTGTTTGTTTTTTTCTGTGGCACACTTGTTGTGTGCTGAATGATTTTGTGCTGTTCATTTGTTTTCTCTTGTCCAGCTTAGATTGTGTCAGTGTTTTCTCAGTCTTGCTGGATTCTCAGGAGTTGCAGATATACGCTCCACATCTTTAGTTAGATGGTGGAATTTTTTGTATCATCTGCTGTGGATATTTTTGGAAGGGTTTTAATACTGACCGCTTAGTATTCCGTCCTATCCTTTCCTATTTAGCTAAAAGTGGCCTCTTTTGCTAAATCCTGTTTCCTGCCTGCGTGTGTCTTTCCTCTACCACTCACAGTCAATATTTGTGGGGGGCTGCCCATCCTTTGGGGTTCTGCTCTGAGGCAAGATAGAATTCCTACTTCCATCTATAGGGGTATTTAGTTCTCCGGCTGTGTCGAGGTGTCTAGGTTTTGTTAGGCACACCCCACGGCTACTTCTAGTTGCGGTGTTAAGTTCAGGATTTGCGGTCAGTATAGTTTCCACCAACTCCAGAGAAAGTTCCATGCGGCTCCAAGGCCACCAGATCATAACAATCACCTATATATAACATATATACACATCAGTAGCAGTATTGCCTATATAAAGTATATAGACTGCTGTTTATACTTTATATAAGTGATACTGCGATTATATACAGCAGTAGCAGCCAGTAAGAAATATATTGTATATACAGCAGTCTAAATGCATTATATAGGTGATACTGCTACTGATGTGTATTTTGATGCAGTGACCCCTGTGGCAGCTAGGGGGTGCTGTGTGTGCTCTTTGGGATGTGCATAGAGGCATATCTATTGTGATAATGGTGGTGAAACAGTGACTGGCAGAATTGTGAGTGGCTGATATGTGTCGCAGAGGGAGTCTGCATGGTAAGTCTGATGTAATGTTGTGTTCTGGGACCTGTAGTCCCTCAAGAGTGTGTATATGTATGGTGTAGTTGTAAGGGAGACTAACTAGGCTAGTTGTGTGAGATGGGCGGGACAAACTAGCCAAACATCCACACGCCCACCCAGGGGAGTGGTTAAGGGTATTTAATGTGACCAAGGTGTGGGTCACATGTCCCTGTGTGGTTCCAGTGGAAGGACCTGGAGAGCCTGTGTGTTGGGAGGTCCAGGGAGTAGGACCGGATCCCTGAATAGCACACTGAACAACCTGTGTTGGATTTCCTGGGAGTAGAAGTCCTGAAGAGCATGTGGTGGGGCTTTGGACCTAGTGGCCTGGGGTGTTGGACAGAGGTCCTGAACAGCACCTAGACAGGTCACATGCTGGTGTGTTGGATTTCCTGGGAGTAGGAGTCCTTAATAGCACACTGAACAACCTGTGTTGGATTTCCTGGGAGTAGGAGTCCTGAAGAGCACATGGTGAGGCTTTGGACTTGCTAGTGGCCTGGGGTGGTGGACTACATCCTGAATAGCACCCAGACAGGTCATATGCCTGGGGTATTGGACCAACGTCCTGAATAGCACCTGGACAGGCTATACGTCTGGGGTGTTGGACGAGGTCCTGAATAGTACCTGGACAGGTTATATGCCTGGGGTGTTGGACGAGGTCCTGAATAGCAGCTGGACAGGTCACATGTGCGGTTCATGTGAGGAGATGCCAGTGTGTTGGATTTCCTGGGAGTAGGAATCCTGAATAGCACACTGGGCAACCTGTGTTGGAAGACCTGGGAGGAGGCTTCCAGAAGAGCACATGCTGGGGTGTTAGGAGGTTCTGTGTTATGACCTGGTGGTTAGGAGCACCCGGAATGACCTGATAATTAAACCTCATACAGGACGAGCTCTGGGATGTGGGAGCTCTGCTGACCGCAAGCCCTAATCCTATCACACACACTAAAAATAGCCATGGAGCGCTCCTGACCAGACCTAGGCGCCTCGTCACAGCCTAAGAACTATCTAGCCCTAGAGATAGAAAATAAAGCCTACCTTGCCTCAGAGAAATTCCCCAAAGGTAAAGGAAGCCCCCCACATATATTGACTGTGAGTAAAGATGAAAGTCACAAACGCAGAAATGAAACAGGTTTCAGCAAAGGGAGGCCAGATTTACTAAATAGACAGAGGATAGGAAAGGTAACTTTGCGATAAGCACAAAAACCTACAAAAGACCACACAGAGTGTGCAAAAAGACCTCCGCACCGACTCACGGTGCGGAGGGACCACTCTGCATCCCAGAGCTTCCAGCTAGCAAGACAAAATCATGAAAACCAGCTGGACAAGAAAACAGAGAACAAAATAAGACAATAAGGAACTTAGCTTCTGCAGGAGAAGGCAGGTCACCAGAGAGATCCAGGAGCGAACTGAACCAATGCAAAAACATTGACAGCTGGCATGGAGTAACGATCTGAGAGGAGTTAAATAGAGCAGCCAACCAAAGGATAGACCACGTCACCTGTGTAAGGAACCTCAGAAGCAGCAACTTCACTCATAGCCACCAGAGGGAGCCCATAGACAGAACTCGCCGAAGTACCATTCACGACCACAGGAGGGAGTTCAACAACAGAATTCACAACAGTTCTGGGAGCAGGACCGGATCCCTGAATGGCGCACAGTGACTGTGGTTCTGGATGGTCTATGTTGGGGAAGCTACCGTCCTTCGGTGGGTCTGGACTGACTAAGATATGCCACCCAGGCAAGTTGGTGATCCCTGTGAGGCAGCTTTCCAGGAGGAGTGGAAGCACAAGGAGTCAGCAGGTGGAGCAGAAGCTCCAGTCAGGTACCTATACAGACTGTTGGTGCTTGTGATGTTCCATGAACTGTGTGGTCTCCCACGGTGACTGAACGGAGTGAGGTTTGGCGTGTTTAGAGCCCGCGACCCAGTGGCATATGCGCTGTATGTGACTTGGGACATTGTACGGCGTACAGACACCCATGGTAACTTGGCGAAGTGAAAGGTCCAGCATGTTTAGTGTCTGTGAGACAAAGCCGTATATGAAGTGTCCAAGATAAAGCTGCAAGTTAATATCACCAGTTGTTGCCTGTTGTGTTATGAAATGTATAATGTGAACTGTGCATAACCCGGTTTATGACACTTTAATAAACCTTATAGACTGTGTTTAAGCAAAAAATCGTGCCTGACTACGTTAATCCCGTGCCAAGCGAGTGTCCCCCAATACACTCTGTGAGAGCAATCTTACATATGGCGTTTGAATGCGGGCAACGATCCAAGAAGCACGTGCGGAGTTAATGCCTGTAACTCAGCGGGGTTACGAAGGTGAAAAGCGTCTTGGAGTGGATTGGTGGGTCCACGAAGGTGACAAGCGTCTTGCTGTGGATCGGCGGGTCCATGAAGTTTGCAGTGGAGCCGCGAAAAGCCTTATGGAGCGTAGCTGCAGTTGCAGCAAGAGGTTCCGCAGCAGCCAGAGCTGCAGTGGCAGCAGCAGCGGCTTGTGGTCGGCAGCCGGAGGTGCCGGTTGTGTGTGACTGCAGCGAGAGATGTGGCAGTACCAGCAGGAGCTGGTGAAGTGACATATAAAAAGGAAAAAAAAAATTTTTCCCCCTCAGATCGTGCAGACTCTTAAAGGGCCAGTACAAGTCCAGAGACATAGTTATGTACTGTGCGAACTGGGGCCGGAGTGACGTGGGGGAGTCCACAGGGTGTACCCCAGGGAAGGGGTGGTGTCCCTAAAAGTGTGTGGTGACCCAAATGGGGATGGTTGCTCAAAAGGGGGCGGAGTCCCAAAAAGGGGCGGTGACCCAAAAGGGGATGGAGGCCCAAAAAGGGGTAGAGCCAAGAAAAGGGGCAGCGGTCAGTGACAAGGCACGACTGTGTCCTTTTTGGCTGGATGGAAAGCATGTGCGGGAGTTGTTAGACCCGGATAGGGAAGCGTCTTTTCTGAGGACCCTTCCTGAAAGTTACATTATTACCAGTGTATCATTTTTACAATTGTTTGTGTATTTGTGTACAAGATTTCTCTCGCATATCATCTCTACTCTGGAACCCTCTACCACAACACATCAGACTCTCGCCTACCATCGAACCCTTCAAAAAGAACCTGAAGACCCACCTCTTCCGACAAGCCTACAACCTGCAGTAACCACCGATCGACCAAACTGCTGCATGACCAGCTCTATCCTCACCTACTGTATTCTCACTCATCCCTTGTAGATTGTGAGCCTTCGCGGGCAGGGTCCTCACTCCTCCTGTACCAGTTATGACTTGTATTGTTTAAGATTATTGTACTTGTTTTTATTATGTATACCCCTCCTCACATGTAAAGCGCCATGGAATAAATGGCGCTATAACAATAAATAATAATAATAATTCAAATACTAAGGTTTCATCCTTTTTGCTATAAATAAAAATATTTGTCTTAAAACAAAACATTATTTGGCCTGTTTAATATTTTGGGGGCCTTTTTGTGGTTATTACTGTTTGATATGCTTTGCAATTTGGTTATTGCACTAATATGTATACATCCTGGGATCTGTTGTAGCCATTCTTCCAACTTTGGGATCACGGCTCCAAGTGCTCCTATCACAACTGGAATCACTGTTGCCTTCACCTTTCACATCTTCTCCAGTTCTCTTTTGAGGCCCTGGTATTTCTCCAGCTTCTCATATTCCTTCTTTCTGATGTTGCCATCACTTGGCACTGCCACGTCTATTATCTTATGATAATGTCTTCTGATAATTGTCTACTATCACAATGTCTGGTTGGATAGCCAACACCTGCTTATCCGTCTGGATCTTGAAGTCCCACAGGATTTTAGCCCTTTCATTCTCCACCACTTTTTATGGGGTCTCCCACTGACTTAGGGGGACTTAGCCCATATGCTGTTCAGATGTTCCTGTATACAATTCCCACTACTTAGTTGTGGCGTTCGGTATACGATGTTCCTGCTTGCATTTTGCATCCTGCCACTATGTGTTGAATGGTTTCTGAGGTTTCTTTGCATAGTCTGCACCTTGGGTCTTGTCTTGTGTAGTATATTCCTGCTTCTACTTAGTGCTTGCTCTTGTGCTGCTATGATTAGTGCCTCTGTGCTGTCTCGGAGTCCCGCTTAATCCAGCCATTGGTAGGATTTCTCCATGTCAGCCACCTCCATTATCTTTCGATGGTACATCACATGCAGCGGCTTGTCTTGCCATGGCGTTTCATGTTCCTGTTCTTCCTTCCAGATTTGTTGTTGTTGCTGCTGCCTTAGGCTTTCTCTCAGCATCTCATCTTTTGGTGCCATTTTCCTGATGTACTCCTGGATACTCCTTGTTTCATCCGTGTTGGTGGCTTGGATGGTTATCAAGCCTTGCCCACCCTCCTTTCTGTTAGTATTCAATCTTTGTGTGTTAGACTTAGGGTGGAGAACTCCAGGGGCGGACTGGGAATAAATTCAGCCCTGGCATTTGAAGTTACACAGGCCCACTTACCACATGGTGACTGTATAATATCTTTGTACACTTGTAGGTTACAAGAAGTGAGGGGAGTGTAACACTACAATATAACATATAATCACAGCTGTATCTAGCATTACAGCTCAGTCCTATTTATTGCTTTTAGTTGCAGTACCAAGAAAAGCCGCTACTTTACCTACATAACTGGATCTCGTAGCTAATGAAGGGATTGAGATGACCAAAGGCTATGGAACCTCATTCTGATGCTCAATAAACTTTACCTACAGCCACTTTTGGTTCCGCTGCGCAGCACGAGACCCGGTGACTCTGAAGAGCGGTGACATCAGTAACGTCACCGCTCTTCAGCTATTCCGGGTCTTACGCTGAGCTCGGCGACTGTGAAGAGCGGTATTGTTACTACCGTCACCGCTCTTCAGAGTCGCTGGGTCTCGCCAGGTCAGGGCTAGTAGTGGGGGTGGATAGACACCTCTCCATTACTTACACCAGGGATTGATAGTAGCTGACATTACGCAGCTGACATCAACCCTAAAAATCATTACACATACCAGAATTAAATGCTCTGGTGACTGGGAAAAGAAGTAGAGTTAGCGCTATCCCCAGGCGCCGGGTGCTAACTACAACTGTCATCATCCTTGCCTGGTCTCCCTGCGAAGCATTTCTGCTGTATTTACATGTGCTGATCTCAGGCCACTAAACAAGTGCAATCGACAATACTGAAGTCGTTCGCTTGTTTCCCGGCCTCTTTACACCAACTCAGAAAGAATGAAGGGAACAGAACAATCACAATTAGATTAATCTGTCCCCATACAGTATCATGCTATCAACAGCACATCTACAGTTTACACAGGTGATGAGCTGCTGAGAACAAGTACTTCTGTTCCCACATAAACAATCCAATCACTCAATGAATATGCAGCATTTTGCTTGCTTAGTATAATACACCCTATAGTCCTCCATATATTATAATGTGCACCTCAGTCCTCCATATAGTATAATACACTCCTCAGTTCTCCATATAGTATAATACACTCCTCAGTCCTCCATATAGTAGAATACACTGCTCCATATAGTATAATACACTCCTCATAGTCCGTCATGTAGTGTAATACTCCTCAGTCCTCCATATAGTATATTACACTCCTCATAGTCCTCCATATACACTGCGTGCAGAATTATTAGGCAAGTTGTTTTTTGGATCACATGATACTTCTTATCCAGTACAGACTAAAAGTTTGGACACCTCCTCATTTAAAGATTTTTCTGTATTTTCATGACTATTAAAATTGTACATTCACACTGAAGGCATCAAAACTATGAATTAACACGTGGAATTATATACTTAACAAAAAAGTGTGAAACAACTGAAATTATGTTTCATATTCTAGGTTCTTCAAAGTAGCCACCTTTTGCTTTGATGACTGCTTTGCACACTCTTGGCATTCTCTTGATGAGCTTCAAGAGGTAGTCACTGGGAATGGTCTTCCAACAATCTTGAAGGAGTTCCCAGAGATGCTTAGCACTCGTTGGCCCTTTTGCCTTCACTCTGCAGTCCAGCTCACCCAAACCATCTTGATTGGATTCAGGTCTGGTGACTGTGGAGGCCAGGTCATCTGGCGTAGCACCCTATCACTCTCCTCCTTGGTCAAATAGCCCTTGCACAGCCTGGAGGTGTGTTTAGGGTAATTGTCGTGTTGAAAAATAAATGATGGTCCAGCTAAACACAAACCGGATGGAATAGCATGCCGCTGCAAGATGCTGTGGTAGACATGCTGGTTCAGTATGCCTTCAATTTTGAATAAATCCCCAAAAGTGTCACCAGCAAAGCACCCCCACACCATCACACCTCCTCCTCCATGCTTCACGGTGGGAACCAGGCTTGTAGAGTCCATCAGTTCACCTTTTCTACGTCGCACAAAGACACGGTGGTTGGAACCAAAGATCTCAAATTTGGACTCATCAGACCAAAGCACAAATTTCCACTGGTCTAACGTCCATTCCTTGTGTTCTTTAGCCCAAACAAGTCTCTTCTGCTAGTTGCCTGTCCTTAGCAGTGGTTTCCTAGCAGCTATTTTACCATGAAGGCCTGCTGCACAAAGTCCCCTCTTAACAGTTGTTGTAGAGATATGTCTGCTGCTAGAACTCTGTGTGGCATTGACTTGGTCTCTAATCTGAGCTTATTCCCATAGTCCTATTTTAGCTACGGCCAGGGCCGTATTTAGAGTTTCTGCTGCCCTAGGCACTATTAGTGCTGCCTCCCCCATTGTTGAGTATGACACTATCGGCAGTGACTTTGGCAAAAATCGCTGATGTGAAAGTAGCCTTTTGTAGCAGATCAGGCAGTTTTTCCGCATCTGCCGCGTAACGGATCACGTGCGGCAACACTGCGTTCGCCCTCATTTATTCCTTATGGGACTTGCGGACATGTGCGGCACTTGCGGTTTTGCCACGATCCGGCAAATGCGGTACTTGCAGAAATGGGAAATAACGCTGCCAGCAGTGTTTTTGTCTCACCACAAGTGCAAAAACGCAAGTGCAGCACATGTCCGCAAGTAGCCATCACTACCTGTCCCTGCACCTTGCTAGCTCATCCCTAACCATTCCTCCCTGACCTAAAACTACACTATAAAGCTTTAGATAAACTATTTATTAAAGGGAGTCTGTCACCCCAAAAATCGTATATGAGATAAGGCCACCGGCATCAGGGGCTTATCTACAGCATTCTGTAATGCTGTAGATAAGCCACCGGCATCAGGGGCTTATCTACAGCATTCTGTAATGCTGTAGATAAGCCCCCGATGTATCCTGAAAGGTAAGAAAAACAGGTTAGATTATACTCACCCAGGGGCGGTCCCGGTCCGGTTTGGGTCCGATGGGCGCCGCGGTCCGGAGCCTCCTATCTTCATACGATGACGTCCTCCTCTTGTCTTCCTGCCCCTGCTTCGGCGCAGGCGTACTTTGTTTGCGCTGTTGAGGGCAGAGCAAAGTACTGCAGTGCGCAGGCGCCGAGAAAGGTCAGAGAGGCCCAGCGCCTGTGCACTGCAGGACTTTGCTCTGCCCTCAACAGGGCAGACAAAGTATGCCTGCGCCAGAGCAGGGGCAGGAAGACAAGAAGAGGATGTCATCGTATGAAGATAGGAGGCGCTGGACCAGCACCGCGAAGCCCACCGGACTGGACCGCAGCAAAACCGCTCCTGGGTGAGTATAATATAACCTCTTCTTCTCATCTTTCAGGATACATCGGGGGCTTATCTACAGCATTACAGAATGCATTCCAGAATGCTGTAGATAAGCCCCTGATGCTGGTGGCCTTATGTCATATACGATTTTTGGGTTGACAGGTTTAACTGATGATGAGGGCTCCAGGCTACGACGTAGACAGGGACGGGCAGTCTCCGGGTCTCCATCCTCTCTCTGTGCACACTATCAGTCTCTGCCTCACTGCCTGTTCTGCACTGTGCACAGACCTCCCTCCACCGGACCTGGTAATCACCACTCGAAGTAGCATACCGGTAGAGGTGTATGTCGGTGTTCTGGCACCTGGGGAAAGAATTCATTTTGGCCTACCCCCTGTAAGGATTTCACTCACTCAGGTGCGACGGCTGATACTCAGGAGGCACGTTCCTTTAAAAGTTCACAGGGTTTATTGCTTCATAAACCTCATGGCAAAAATAACAGAAAACAAATAGCCTTTGGCTCAGGGAAGAAAAACAAGTGTCCCATCCTTCAGGCTCAGTCCTGGAGCCTTAACACACTCAGGAGGGCTTCACCTCCACACATATCTGCTGTGTAAAGCATTAGCCTGACTTATATAGAGCTAACCACACCCAGGAACCCATCACATGATTAGACATGTGGTCTGACATCACTACAGGTCCTGAAACACATATATCTACATGGTTATGTGCAATAAAGAAATACTCCGGGCTACATCACAGCGACAAGACACCTATGTGACATATACCTCCCGTCGACTACACACCCTTTAGCCATGCTACACCCCCCAGCACACATGCGATTTTCACACTTAGTCATGTACCCACGAGCTCCTCTCCCTAATGCTCTCAATGTTCAGTGAAAAACAGAGAGAAACAGAAGAGAAGCTCGTTGTCACAGGACCACAAGTATGAAAATCGCCTATCAGTGAAGTGTCCATGTGACAAATACTGGAACCTGCAGAGCTGAATCCTGACATCCAGGCTTCTGAATTATCACAACACATGCACTGCACACTTTTAGGATTCTCCCTTGCTGGTGAATACGTCTGACCACATTCTGATTAGACGTGTCCGGCCTCGCTCAGTTCATTTTCATTGAGTGGGGCCACACATGTCTGACAGCGTGCAGTTCGCACTGTGAGCACTCAGAAGTCTGCAGACACAAAGAATGACTGCAGACTAATTACAAACCTGGACATCCCCTTTAATGCTCCTAACATAAATAAACATAACATACCGTATATACTCGAGTATAAGCCGAGATTTTCAACCCAAATTTTTGGGCTGAAAGTGCCCCTCTCGGCTTTTACCGTGGTCTGTGGCAGGGTGAGGGGGGGAAGAGGTCTGAGGCATACTTACCTAGTCCCGGCGATCCTGACGCTCCCCTGCCCGTCTTCGGTTGCCGCAGCTCTCCCCCTGTACAGCGGTCACGTGGGACTGCTCATTAAACTTATGAATATGGACTCCACTCCTATAGGGGTGGAGCCGCATATTCATTTCTCTAATCAGCGGTAACGGTGACCGCTGATAGAGGAAGAAGCTGCGGCACCCGAAGACAGTGTGACGGGCAGGGTGAGAGTCAGGAGCGCCGGGAGCAGGTAAGTATGTCATATTTACCTGTCCACGATCCACACGCCGGGCGCCGCTACATCTTCCCGGCGTCTCTCCGCTCTGACTGTGCAGGTCAGAGGGCGCGATGACGCATATAGTGTGCGCGGCGCCATCTGCCTGATCAGTCAGTGCAGAGAGACGCCGGGACCGGACGCTGGGGAGCTGCAAGCAAGAAAGGTAAGTATGTGTTGTTTTTTTTATTATTGCAGCAGCGTTATATATGGCACAGATTTATAATGAGCATCTATGGGGCCAAACTGAACGGTGCAGAGCATATATGGCACAGCTTTATAATGAGCATCTACGGGGCCATAATGAACGGTGCAGAGCATATATGGCATAGCTTTATAATGAGCATCTATGGGGCCATAATGGACGGTGCAGAGCATATATGGCACAGTTTTATAAAAAGCATCTATGGGGCCAAACTGAACGGTGCAGAGCATATATGGCACAGATTTATAAGGAGCATCTATGGGGCCAAACTGAACGGTGCAGAGCATATATGGCACAGATTTATGTGGAGCATCTATGGGGCCATACTGAACGGTGCAGAGCATATATGGCACAGCTTTATAAGGAGCATCTATAGGGCCATAATGAACGGTGCAGAGCATATATGGCACAGCTTTATAAGGAGCATCTATAGGGCCATAATGAACGGTGCAGAGCATTGTAAATGGGGCACAGCTTTATATGGAGCATCTATGGGGCCATAATGAACGGTGCAGAGCATTCTATATGGCACAGCTACAGGTCCTTCTCAAAAAATTAGCATATAGTGTTAAATTTCATTATTTACCATAATGTAATGATTACAATTAAACTTTCATATATTATAGATTCATTATCCACCAACTGAAATTTGTCAGGTCTTTTATTGTTTTAATACTGATGATTTTGGCATACAACTCCTGATAACCCAAAAAACCTGTCTCAATAAATTAGCATATCAAGAAAAGGTTCTCTAAACGACCTATTACCCTAATCTTCTGAATCAACTAATTAACTCTAAACACATGCAAAAGATACCTGAGGCTTTTATAAACTCCCTGCCTGGTTCATTACTCAAAACCCCCATCATGGGTAAGACTAGCGACCTGACAGATGTCAAGAAGGCCATCATTGACACCCTCAAGCAAGAGGGTAAGACCCAGAAAGAAATTTCTCAACAAATAGGCTGTTCCCAGAGTGCTGTATCAAGGCACCTCAATGGTAAGTCTGTTGGAAGGAAACAATGTGGCAGAAAACGCTGTACAACGAGAAGAGGAGACCGGACCCTGAGGAAGATTGTGGAGAAGGACCGATTCCAGACCTTGGGGAACCTGAGGAAGCAGTGGACTGAGTCTGGTGTGGAAACATCCAGAGCCACCGTGCACAGGTGTGTGCAGGAAATGGGCTACAGGTGCCGCATTCCCCAGGTAAAGCCACTTTTGAACCATAAACAGCGGCAGAGGCGCCTGATCTGGGCTACAGAGAAGCAGCACTGGACTGTTGCTAAGTGGTCCCAAGTACTTTTTTCTGATGAAAGCAAATTTTGCATGTCATTCGGAAATCAAGGTGCCAGAGTCTGGAGGAAGACTGGGGAGAAGGAAATGCCAAAATGCCTGAAGTCCAGTGTCAAGTACCCACAGTCAGTGATGGTGTGGGGTGCCATGTCAGCTGCTGGTGTTGGTTCACTGTGTTTCATCAAGGGCAGGGTTAATGCAGCTAGCTATCAGGAGATTTTGGAGCACTTCATGCTTCCATCGGCTGAAATGCTTTATGGAGATGAAGATTTCATTTTTCAGCACCACCCGGCACCTGCTCACAGTGCCAAAACCACTGGTAAATGGTTTACTGACCATGGTATTACTGTGCTCAATTGGCCTGCCAACTCTCCTGACCTGAACCCCATAGAGAATCTGTGGGATATTGTGAAGAGAAAGTTGAGAGATGCAAGACCCAACACTCTGGATGAGTTTAAGGCCGCTATTGAAGCATCCTGGGCCTCCATAACATCTCAGCAGTGTCACAGGCTGATTGCCTCCATGCCACGCCGCATTGAAGCAGTCATTTCTGCCAAAGGATTCCCGACCAAGTATTGAGTGCATAACTGAACATTATTATTTGATGGTTTTTTTGTTTGTTATTAAAAAACACTTTTATTTGATTGGATGGGTGAAATATGCTAATTTATTGAGACAGGTTTTTTGGGTTATCAGGAGTTGTATGCCAAAATCATCAGTATTAAACCAATAAAAGACCTGACAAATTTCAGTTGGTGGATAATGAATCTATAATATATGAAAGTTTAATTGTAATCATTACATTATGGTAAATAATGAAATTTAACACTACATGCTAATTTTTTGAGAAGGACCTGTATATATGGATAATCTATGGGGCAATAATCAATGGTATGGAGCATTATATATGGCACAGCTTTATATGGAGCATCTATGGGGCAGTAATGAATGGTATGGAGCATCTATTTTTATTTTTGAAATTCACCGAATGCTGCTGCATTTTCCACCCTAGGCTTATACTCGAGTCAATAAGTTTTCCCAGTTTTTTGTGGCAAAATTAGGGGGGTCGGCTTATACTCGGGTCGGCTTATACTCGAGTATATATGGTAAATAAAAACATGAGAGTTAGTTAGTATCACAAATAACATTTACATCCAGGTACATTATAGATGATGTCGTCTCTGGAGTCGTTCTCCTTTTCTTCATCTTGTCCAGACCCCATGATGAATTTTCTCATCCACAGCCGTCTCTGCAGACCTCCATCTTCTCCGCTCTTTTGCAGAAAATCTCCACGATGCCCTTAAAGATACAAGTGTCATTATAATGGTCCTGTATAAAAAATTTCCCCTCACTATTTTGTCTGCACAAAATATGACCCCACATTGTCCCTTTTATGGTACATGCTCTTCACACTGACATCTCCTTTCCATACCGGCCCCCGCTTCACACTGTCCTATCATACTGTGCCCCCCCTATAGGGCCCAGTATTTATACTGTACTCTCTCATCACACTCCCCCTCCTTGGTATACTGTCCACTCCTGGCTGTGCCCTTACACTGTCCCCCCATGCTACGAACCCACTACTCAGTTTCTATTCTGTGCCCACTCACTTTTCTCCCCCATATTGTCTCCTCACACTATTCCCCTCCCTCCTTATACTGTCTCCTCTCACATCCCCCTGTTCAAAATACTGTCTCCTCATATATTTAACCCTTCACTTTCTATACTGCCTGCTCACCTGACTCTCCATACTGTGTCTGCACATATCCATCACCCTCAATCCTCGTACTCTGTCAACATACATTTTTCACATCGCTACTCATACTGTGTCACATACATTCCCCCGATCGCTCCCTATACTGTCTGCACCCGTCTTCCCATACTGTTTCCTCATACATGCTCCCATCCCCCCAGTACCGTTTCTCCATGTCCCCCTTTGCTCTTCATTTTGTGCCCTTAAATCTCACCCCACACATTATTAAGCACCCCAACTCCACTCCAATTCTCCCCACACATAATAAATCCCCCATCCCTACTCAAATTGTCCCCCCCCCTCCCGTGCCCTTAATCTTCGGTGTCTTCTGCTCCACTGGGGCACTTACCACGAGTGTTTGCCTCTGCAGCACAAGTGAGCGACATCAACAGCGTGATCACATGATCTGATCACACTGCTCACGTCGCTCTGACCCGGCAGTCAGAGCCTCAATTGTACTCACTTCTGTAAGATGCGAGTACAATTGTTACCTGGGCAGGGGCGGACACTGACAGCTTGGGGCCCCTGTGCAAGAACTGTGCTTAGGCCCCCCTCTTTTTATGGAGACAAAGCTATATAGATACAGCCACACACACATCATCCCCCGTCCTCCTGCATCCTCCCCCGTCCTCCTGCATATTCCCCCGTCCTCCTGCATACTCCCCCGTCCTCCTGCATACTCCCCTGTCCTCCTTCATCCTCCCCGTCCTCCTTTTTACTCCCCCGTCCCCCTTCATACTCCCCGTCCTCCTGCATACTCCCCCATCCTCCTGCATACTGCCCCGTCCTCCTTCATACTCCCCCGTCCTCCTGCATCCTCCCCCGTCCTACTTCATACTCCCCATCCTCCTGCATCTGCCCCCGTTCTCCTGCATCCGCCCCGTTCTCCTGCATCCTGCCCCGTTCTCCTGCATCCTCCCCCGTCCTCCTGCATATTCCCCCGTCCTCCTGCATATTCCCCCGTCCTCCTGCATCCTCCCCCGTCCTCCTGCATATTCCCCCTGCATACTCCCTCATCCTCCTGCATACTCCCCCGTCCTCCTGCATACTCCCCCGTCCTCCTGCATACTGCCTTGTCCTCGTGCATCCTCCCCCGTCCTCCTGCATACTCCCCGTCCTCCTTCATACTCCCCCGTCCTGATGCATACTCCCCCGTCCTCCTGCATCCTCCCCTGTCCTCCTGCATCCGCCCCTGTTCTCCTGCATCCTGCCCCGTTCTCCTGTATCCTCCCCCGTCCTCCTGCATATTCCCCCTGCATACTCCCCCGTCCTCCTGCATATTCCCCCGTCCTCCTGCATACTCCCCCCGTCCTCCTTCATCCTCCCCATCCTCCTGCATACTCCCCCTTCATAATCCCCCGTCTTCCTGCATCCTCCCCTGCCCTCCTTCATACTCCCCGTCCTCCTGCATACTGCGTCCTCCTTCATAATCCCCCGTCATCCTTCATAATCCCCGTCGTCCTGCAGGGGTGCCCCTTTCTGAGTAAGCTTAATGTGAAACGGCGCTCGTCAACGGGCGTAGGGGAGCCTTGACAGCACTCATTACAACGCACAGACCCTGCAGTACTCACCATCTGCATCCGCAGGTAACTTACTTCTGTTTATGCTGTGTATTTTCCCACTGGGCAGCAGTAAGGCAGCAGTAAGCAGTAAGTAGTGTCTCTACACTTCCCAGTTATATTAGCAGTTAATTCTGCTTCTCTGGGCTTTTTTGCTTCTGCATCGCTGTGTATTCTCCCACTGGGCAGCAGTTAGCCAATATAGTGTCTCCTCACTTCCCAAGTTATATTAGCAGGTAACGCTGCTTTTCTGGGCTTCTTTGCTACTGCATTGCTATAAGTGGCAAACAGCACCTGTACACACCACACCATACATATAAACAATTCTGTGCGCTGTATACCATCAGATATAATTCTTTGAGCTGCAAATATACTAGTGACACTAAGGTCTGTATCACTCCAGCTTTTTATACTGTTTGGCATTTGTGCTTCCTAGGTATCCCCTGGTATTTGGAGGTTTCCGTTCCCCCATTTTTTGTCTATATTATTGTTTAAAAAAATCTTTTAATAATTTTCATAAATAAATACACTGGTTTTAATTGTATTTTCCTCTCACTTCGTTTCTTTTGTGGCACTTACCATATTAGAATGTGTTTTGATATAATCTGAGCTGCTGATAACCTGCGATTTCTGAGGCTAGTGACTCGAATTAACTCATCCTCAGAAGCAGAGGTAACTCTTGGTCTTCCTTCCCTTGGGCGGTCCTCATGTGAGCCAGTTTCTTTGTAGCGCTTGATGGTTTTTCCCACTGCACTTGGGGACACTTTCAAAGTTTGCCCAATTTTTCGGACTGACTGACCTTCATTTCTTAAAGTAATGATGGCCACTCGTTTTTCTTTGCTTAGCTGTTTTTTCTTGAAATAATACAAATTCTAACAGTCTATTCAGTAGGACTATCAGCTGTGTATCCATCAGACTTCTGCACAACACAACTGATGGTCCCAACACCATTTATAAGGCAAGAAATCCCACTTATTAAACATGACAGGGCACACCTGTGAAGTGAAAACCATTCCCGGTGACTACATCTTGAAGCTCATCAAGAGAATGCCAAGAGTGTGCAAAGCAGTCATCAAAACAAAAGGTGGCTACTTTGAAGAACCTAGAATATAAGACATAATTTCAGTTGTTTCACACTTTTTTGTTAAGTATATAATTCCACATGTGTTAATTCATATTTTTTATGCCTTCAGTGTGAATGTACAATTTTCATATATTAATAGTAAAGCCGCACCCTATAATGGCAATGTCTCTATGGACAGCAGAGTGCACGTCCTCACCAGGGGATCCATCCCAGTAGGTAAATCCAGAAGCGCATGAAGAGAAGGACAGCACCACAGCAATTGTGAAAAAACAGCTCCCGTATTTATTCTGCCATCTGCAACGTTTCGGTCCGTGGACCTTTTTCAAGCATAGTGAAAAGACAATACAACCACCATTATATACCCTTAGGCCAAACCCATTAATTAACAAGCAACCAATGGTGTGGCTCCATACACCTGGAAAAAATACATCATAATGTAACATACATATACACATATAAAAACAGTCCCACATTGCCAGCCCCCTATATATACTAGCTGCTAACATAGTCCAACTACCTCTGATCGCTCGCCGTTATTATATCACACTCATAAATCCCCAATAAGTCCCCAAAGTCCACAATGTAAACAAATATCACTCGCACCAATCCGGGTACTGCATCCACGATCGTCATGGCATTGTGGGCGTGTTCAGAACAGGAGCAGTCCAATCAGCTCCTAAGTCTTAGATCATGTGATCGACATATGCCCAGCATGCAGCGCTCCTCACCGCATTAGTTCATAGGCTGCTGGTCCACATGTCAGTAGTAAACAAACACCGCCCACTCTTGTCCAATGGTGCACATTGTATTGCGCATGTCCGTGACATTATCCCTGTCCGTAGCTCATATGCGCATGTCGCAGTCCCGGACTCCAGCACAGTCAGCACACTGAGTCCATATAGTCGGCAACTGCGCATGACAGAGGAATTCTCCATAGATCTCTTCATGACAGATGGCTCCAGTGAGCGGTCCCATAGCGCTATAATGACGGAATCCAGCATAGTCAGCACACTGAATCTATTTAATCGGCAACTGCACCTGACACAGTAATGCTCCATAGACTTCTTCATGATAGATGGCTCCAGTGAGCGGTCACATAGCGCTACAATCAGCGCGCAAAAGTACATCCAGGCTCATAGCTAGGTATAGTATTTTTTCCACTCCAGGTCCATAGTATACAACGGTATACAATATGACATTTCTCCACTGGACGCCTTATATATTTATCCCCAATATCGACTATTCCTATATTATGTGATCCGTCATTTTAAATATTTACATCCTTTCATATAGGCCTGTAATGAGAGACGACATATACAGAAAAAAACAACCATCATGATAACCTAAACTCAGTCCGTATCAAACTCCTTGCAAGGACATACATAGATCACAAACACCTTTGGTACCAGGGATTCCCAGCCAGTCTCCCATGCTGGTACTTGCCCAGCCTCAAGCTGCTTAGCATTTGCAATCTGACGAGAGCAGGCACATTAACTCCATAGACATATATATTTCCAAGCATAAAAAGGGGAAAAGAAAGGGAAAAAAAAAAATAAATAAATAAAATCACAATTTATAAAAAACGGATTAAGGTAGATATCAGGCGAACAGCCACATTCTATTCAGATCAAATTGATCAAGAGGCTACATTTGTATATATAGGACAGATCTAAAAGGCAACTATTAATGAGACCACCCCTCTCTGTGTAATAAAGTGGCGATCTTTTTGGATCATTTACTGAGGAAATTTGCGGTTACTGCACCTTCCTATGTGAAGGATACTAGTGATTTCATTAGGTCCTTGGAGGGTGTGCAGGTCGTGGATACCACATTGTTGGTGTCATTTGATGTCACATCTTTATATACCTCCATCGAGCATGCCAGGGGGTTGTCTGCTGTCGGTGTGGCGCTGGCCGGCTCAGACATGGCCCCGGACTGTGCACGGTTCGCCCTGGCGCTGCTGGAGTTCATTCTCGAGAGGAACTTTTTTCTCTTTGGGGATGATTTCTTCCTGCAGCGCCGCGGGACAGCCATGGGGTCCAATGTGGCCCCTACATATGCAAACATCTATATGGCTGTCCTGGAGGGCGAACACGTGTACAAGTCGCAGTTTTTGCGCGCTGATTGTAGCGCTATGTGACCGCTCACTGGAGCCATCTATCATGAAGAAGTCTATGGAGCATTACTGTGTCAGGTGCAGTTGCCGATTAAATAGATTCAGTGTGCTGACTATGCTGGAATCCGTCATTATAGCGCTATGGGACCGCTCACTGGAGCCATCTGTCATGAAGAGATCTATGGAGAATTCCTCTGTCATGCGCAGTTGCCGACTATATGGACTCAGTGTGCTGACTGTGCTGGAGTCCGGGACTGCGACATGCGCATATGAGCTACGGACAGGGATAATGTCACGGACATGCGCAATACAATGTGCACCATTGGACAAGAGTGGGCGGTGTTTGTTTACTACTGACATGTGGACCAGCAGCCTATGAACTAATGCGGTGAGGAGCGCTGCATGCTGGGCATATGTCGATCACATGATCTAAGATTTAGGAGCTGATTGGACTGCTCCTGTTCTGAACACGCCCACAATGCCATGACGATCGTGGATGCAGTACCCGGATTGGTGCGAGTGATATTTGTTTACATTGTGGACTTTGGGGACTTATTGGGGATTTATGAGTGTGATATAATAACGGCGAGCGATCAGAGGTAGTTGGACTATGTTAGCAGCTAGTATATATAGGGGGCTGGCAATGTGGGACTGTTTTTATATGTGTATATGTATGTTACATTATGATGTATTTTTTCCAGGTGTATGGAGCCACACCATTGGTTGCTTGTTAATTAATGGGTTTGGCCTAAGGGTATATAATGGTGGTTGTATTGTCTTTTCACTATGCTTGAAAAAGGTCCACGGACCGAAACGTTGCAGATGAAAGAATAAATACGGGAGCTGTTTTTTTCACAATTGCTGTAGTGCTGTCCTTCTCTTCATGCGCTTCTGTACAATTTTCATAGTCATGAAAATACAGAAACATCTTTAAATGAGAAAGTGTGTACAAACTTTTGGTTTAAACTGTACATGTTGTCCTACTCCAAGCTGTTCAGGCTTGAGAGCCAACTACAAATTAACTAAATCAGGTGATGTGCATCTCTGTAATGAGGAGGGGTGTTGTCTAATGACATCAAAACTCTATATAAGGTGTGCTTAATTATTAGGTAACTTCCTTTCCTTTGCAAAATGGGTCAGAAAAGAGATTTGACGGGCTCTGAAAAGTCCAAAATTGTGAGATGTCTTGCAGAGGGATGCAGCAGTCTTGAAATTGCCAAACTTTTGAAGCGTGATCACCAAACAATCAAGCTTTTCATGGCAAATAGCCAAGAGGGTCACAAGAAGCGTGTTGGGCAAAAAATGCGCAAAATAACTGCCCATGAATTGAGGAAAATCAAGCGTGAAGCTGCCAAGATGCCATTTGCCACCAGTTGTGCCATATTTCAGAGGTGCAACGTTACTGGAGTAACAAAAGCACAAGGTGTGCGATACTCATGGACATGGCCAAGGTAATGAAGGCTGAAAAACGACCACCTTTGAACAAGAAACATAAGATAAAATGTCAAGACTGGGCCAAGAAATAACATAAGACTGACTTTTCAAAGATTTTATGGACTGAGGAAATGCGAGTGACCCTTCATGGGCCAGATGGATGGATCAGTAAAAAACAGAGAGCTCCACTCCGACTCAGACACCAGCAAGGTGGAGGTAGGGTACTGGTATGGGCTGGTATCTGTTGTGAATTCTGCTTTTGGGCTCCCTCCGGTGGTTGTAGATGGTAATGCAGTTGTCTCTGGGCTGCAGTTTTGGACAGGTGTATCCGCTAATTGCAATTCTGACTGGGCTATTTAGCTTTGCAGGACTCTTTAGTCCTGGCCAGTTGTCAATGTTTCTTTGGAAGTGTTGGATCTCTTGCCTGGCCTCTCCTGCTTATCTGCCAGTTCAGCAAAGATAAGTGTCAGTTTCTTTTTCTGAAGCACACATGCTGTGTGCTTATTTTCAGGGCTGATCTTTTGTTTCTATTTGTCCAGCTTAGACTGTGTCAGTTGTTTTTCTCTGTCTGGTTGGATTCTCTGGAGTTGCAGATATGCTCTCCACATCTTTAGTTAGGTGGTGGAGTTTTGGATTTTCTGCTGTGGATATTTTTGTAGTATTTTTATGCTGACCGCTTAGTATCCTGTCCTGTCCTTTTCTATTTAGCTAGAAGTGGCCTCCTTTGCTAAGCCTGTTTTCTGCCTGCGTGTGTCTTTTCCTCTACAACTCACAGTCATTATTTGTGGGGGGCTGCCTATCCTTTGGGGGTCTACTCTGAGGCAAGATAGTTTTCCTATTTTCATCTTTAGGGGTATTTAGTCCTCTGGCTGTGTCGAGGTGTCTAGGTTTTGTTAGGCACACCCCACGGCTACTTCTAGTCGCGGTGATCAGATCAGGGTTTGCGGTCAGTATAGTTACCACCTACTCCAGACCTACTGCCAGTTTCTGGAAGACTTCTTCAAGCAGTGGTACAGGAAGAAGTCGGTATCGTTCAATAAAAACATGATTTTCATGCAGGACAATGCCCCATCAGATGCCTCCAACTACTCCACAGCATGGCTGGCCAGTAAAGGTCTCAAAGAAGAAAAAATAATGACTTGCCCCCCTTGTTCACCTGATCTGAACCTCATAGAGAACCTGTGGTCCCTCATAAAATGTGAGATCTACAGGGAGGGAAAACAGTACACCTCTCGGAACAGTGTCTGGGAGGCTGTGGTGGCTGCTGCACGCAATGTTGATTGTAAACAGATCAAGCAACTGACAGAATCTATGGATGGAAGGCTGTTAGTGTCATCATAAAGAAAGTTGGCTATATTGGTCACTAATTTTGGGGGGTTTGTTTTTGCATGATAGAAATGTTTATTTCTACATTTTGTGCAGTTATATTGGTTTACCTGTTGAAAATAAACAAGTGAGATGGGAATATATTTGGTTTTTATTAAGTTGCCCAATAATTCTGCACAGTAATAGTTACCTGCACAAACAGATATCCTCCTAAGATAGCCAAATCTAAAAATAACCCACTTCAACTTCCAAAAATATTAAGCTTTGATATTTACGAGTCTTTTGGGTTGATTGAGAACATAGTTGTTGATCAATAATAAAAATAATCCTCTAAAATACAACTTGCCTAATAATTCTGCACGCAGTGTAGTATAATGTACTGCCACAGTCCTCCATATAGTATAATACACTCCTCAGTCCTCCAAATAGTATAATACACTCCTCATAGTGCTCCATATAGTATAATGCCCCGCTATTGTCATCCATGTAATGCAATTCACTTCCCATAGTATAATGCACCCCATAGTTCTTCATATAGTATAATGTATTCCCCACAGTCCTCGATACAGTATAATGCAGCCCACATATAGTATAAAGATGCCACCCCAGAGTATAATGCAGTCACCCCACAGAAAATATTGTAGCCCCCTGAGTATAATGTAACCCCCCAGAGAATATAATGCAGTCCCCTCATATAGTATAATGCAGCCCCTGCATATATAATATATGGTAGCCCCCTCATAGAGCATAATGCAGCCCCCCATAGAATATAATGTAGCCCCTCCATAGAATATAATACAGCCCCCCATATAATGTAATACAGCCCCCCATATAATGTAATACAGTCCACCTCCCCATAGAATACAGCCCCCCATTGAATATAATGTAGCCCCCATAGAATGTAATGCAGCACAGCCCCCATACAATGTAATACAGCTAGCCCCCATAGAATGTAATGCAGCCAGCCCCCATAGAATGTAATCCAGCCAGTCCCAATAAAATGTAATACAGCACAAAAAAACGCAGCAAAAAAACGCACCAAATACGCAACAAAAAACACACCAAGAAGATCAGGTTTTGCTGCAGAAAAAAAGTAGCAAAAACGCCCTGTGTGAACTTACCCTTAGACGTATTTCAGAGATTTACACGGAAACCCCAGTGTACACGATCAGCGCAGAGAGTAGGATAAATGTGAGCCAAACGTTACTGTGATCTTTGGGAGGCAGAATAAACAAATGAATAGCAGATGAAGAATTTCTCGTGTGGTAAGTGAGAAGACTGCTTTATTCTCTGGGTCGGTGCGATTACACCGATACCAGATTTATCTCAGATCTTTTATGCTTGGCTATGATCAAACTAAAAAAAACAACTTTTTTTTCTTTTTTACAAAAACCAAATACGTTTTTTAATTACCATATTTTGAGAGCTATAATTTTTTTTTAGAACTGGAACGACACACATGAGAGGTTGTTTTTTGCGGGATGAGATGGAACTTTTACTGGTACCATTTTCAAGCACATATTTTACATATTTTCAATGTTTGAGAGGCAAAATGAACAAAAACCAACAACGCAGATTTTTTTTATGCCGTTCACAATGTGGTACAAGTGATAAAGCATCTTTATTGTTCGGGTCAGTACGATTACAGCGATATCAAATTTATATAATTTTTTTATGTTTTGTCGCTTGTATACAATTAAAATAATTTTATACAAAAATTGTTTTTGCATTGCTGTATTCTGAGAGCTGTAGCTTTTTTATTTTTCCACTGATGGAGCTGTATGGCGGCTTTTTTGCTGTTCCAGATAGTGTTTTCAGCTATACCATTTTTATTTATATTTGCCTTTTTGATTGCGTTTTATTCCACATTTCTCCCAGCGATATGATGAAAAAAAATTTTTCCCCACGTTCTTGATTTATATTTTTTAAAGCGTTTACTATAGGGGTTAACTACCGTATATACTCGAGTATAAGCCGACCCGAGTATAAGCCGACCCCCCTAATTTTGCCACAAAAAACTGGGAAAACTTATTGACTCGAGTATAAGCCTAGGGTAGAAAATGCAGCATTTACCGGTGAATTTCAAAAATAAAAATAGATGCTCCATACCGTTCATTATTGCCCCATAGATGCTCCATATACAACTGTGCTATATAGAATGCTCTGCACCGTTGATTATGGCCCCATAGGTGCTCCTTATAATGCTGTGCCATATATGCTCTGCACCTTTGATTATGGCCCCATAGGTGCTCCTTATAATGCTGTGCCCCATATATGCTCTGCACCTTTATGGCCCCATAGGTGCTCCTTATAATGCTGTGCCCCATATATGCTCTGCACCTTTATGGCCCCATAGGTGCTCCTTATAATGCTGTGCCCCATATATGCTCTGCACCTTTATGGCCCCATAGGTGCTCCTTATAATGCTGTGCCATATATGCTCTGCACCTTTATGGCCCCATAGGTGCTCCTTAGAATGCTGCTGGTGCTGCCATAAAAAAAAAAAAAAAATCACATACTCACCTCTCTTCTCAGGACGCCGGCGCTTTCAATAATTACCTGCTCCTCTGCGGCTCCGTCTCCAGCACTGACGCTCAGCAGAGGGCGCGCACTGACTACGTCACAGCGCCCTCTAACCTGAGCGTCATTGCTAGAGGACACTGCAGACGGAGCCGGAGCGAGGAGCAGGTAATTATAGCGCTGTGCTCCCCTTACCTGCTGCGGCGCGGTCCCTGCAGTCCCTGGCTTCTCCGGCGCTGCAGCTTCTTCCTGTAATTGAGCGGTCACATGGCACCGATCATTTACAGCAATGAATATGCGGCTCCTCCCCTATGGGGGTGGAGCTGCCTATTCATTTCTGTAATGAGCGGTGCCATGTGACTGCTCAGTGCAGGAAGAATCTGCAGCGCCGGAGAAGCCAGGGACTGCAGGGACCGCGCTGGGAGCAGGTAAGTATGATTACACAGCCCCCGCTCCCCCTCCCCTGCTGACACCCGGGTATATGACTCGAGTATAAGCCGAGAGGGGGACTTTCAGCCCAAAAAAATGGGCTGAAAATCTCGGCTTATACTCGAGTATATACGGTATATTGACAGTTTAATGCTATGTGCACACGTTGCAGATTTTGATGAGTTTCAGCAGGGCTTTTGGACAAGCGGAATTGCATCAAATCCGCAGTGTAGTGCACCACCATTGTTAGTCAAGGGGAAATTGAGATTTTTTGTGCACATTATTTTTGCGGATCAGCAGCGTTTCTGCCCACATTGACTTCAACTGAGTCAGTCAAATCCGCAGCTAAACCACAGGTTTAAGAAGATCTGCGGTTTTGCTGCGGAGTTGCGTGCGAGAAATGCTGCAGATCGGGAGGAGGAAGAGTGTGGGCAGATACTATGTGTGTGGGCAGAGACTATGTGTGTGCAGAGAAGATGTGGGTGTCTGTCTGCGGGTGTCTGTGTTTATCTGTATGTATGTGTGTGCGTGCGGGTGTCTGCAGGACTGTGTGTGTGGGTCTGTATGTAGGCAGGCATAATAAGATGGGACTACTAGTCCCATCCGGCTACGTCTGCTACAGTGACAGCTAGCTGATGATGGAACAGTAGTAGTCCCAATCATCCGGCTACTGTGTTCAAGTGTAAAAAAAATAAACACATACACACATATAAATAAACACATACACGCATAGAAGTACATATACTCACCATACAACTAATCCCCGACGCCCTCGATCACCTGTAAAAATAGTAAAACAATAAACCAACAGTATGCTCCCTGTTCCGATGTAATCCATTTAATAACGAGTGTCCCACGACGTTATCCCGTGTAGAGCTGTCACATCGGCAGATGTGACCGCTCTCCAGGGGCCTCCGGTGATACACTGACAGCAGGTATTCTCCCGAAGTGACTGTTCTACACGGGACATCGTCGGGGGACACTCGCTATTAAATGGATTACAATGGAACAGGGAGTATACTGTTGGCTTATTATTTTATTTTTTGCAGGAGATCAAGGGCGTCGCAGGAATTAGGTGTGCAATAAAGATGGGAAAACTGTGTAGCGTTTTATTTCATTAAAATACTTTATTCTGGCTGTGTGTTTATTGAACCCCTTAGCAACGACAAGATTAGTACTGGAGAGGTGTCTTATCACCTTTCCATTACGAAGCCGGCTTGATGTCACCTTACAGTACAATACAAAGGTGACATCAACTCCACAATTATTGCTCCATATGCCACTGCTACAGGGCAGTGGGAGGAGAGAGGCTAAGTGATGGAATTGGTGCATCTTAGAGATGCGCCATTTCTGGGGTGGAAGTGAGCTGCTGTTTGTAGCCGGGGAGGGCAATATCCATGGCCCCTTCCTAGGCTATTAATATCAGCCTGCAGCTGTCTGCATATCCTTTTCTGGCTATTAATTATAGGGGGACCCCATGTCGTTTTTTTGGGGGGTCACCCTCTTTTAATAGCCAGAAAAGGATATGCAGACAGCTGCGGGCTGATATTAGTAGCCTAGGAAGGGACCATGGATATTCCCCCCCTCCCCCTTGGCTACAAACATCTGCCCCTAGTCCTCGCCTTTCTGTCTCTGGCACAGAAAACTGTGCGGGAGCACACGCAATTTTAAAATTACACAGATATTGCGTTTAAGGCTGGGGACACACTTGCGAGAGACTCGCACCTCAATACCCGGCACTGCCACCGGCACACAGGACCGGAGTGTGAGGCTGCATGTATTTCTATGCAGCTGAACACTCCAGTCTGAGTGCAGGGACTGAGGTGCGAGACTCGTGCGAGTTTCTCGCAAGTGTGACCCCAGCCTAAAGGACATTTTTTATGTGTGTCTTTATTTAACTCTTTATGTACTATTTTATGTTTATTACTAAACATCGGGCTTGGTATTATCTAACTATCTATCTATAGGTTTATCTATCTATAGATCTATCTGTGCGTGTAAACATTATTCTTTAATGGAGTATGTAAATGAAGAGGTTGGTGAAGAAATGAAATCACAATTCTTTTTTGTTAAATAATATATCTTTATTTAACTTACAAAAACGCATACAAATCCGCATGAAAATCCGCATCAAAAACATGCGGATCTTTAACTGCGTTTTCTGCCAAGAGATGCAGAATCTGCGCAGAAAATTCCAAAGGCAAATACGCAACATGTGCACATACCCTTAAAGATCAGGTTGCTCTGGACACGGTAATGCCAAATGTGTACATTTTTTTGTTTTATTTTTGTTTCTACTCAAATATGTGTTTATTTGTGTAATATATTTTGTTCTTTAGTGTGTGTGTGTGTGTGTGTGTGTGTGTGTGTGTGTGGTCATAACTTTTTCAAATCGTCTGCTTAACTTTTTTTTAACTTTTTTACTTTGTCCCCCTACGGAACTTTAACTTTTATTGCTCTGATTACTGGTCTCATGCACTGCAATGAACCAGCACTACAATGTATGAGACTTGTGATATCGTACAATAGGCATGGTCTAACATGGCACATTGTTTGACCTCCGGGTGCCATGACAACCATCGCTTCCCCGTGATTTTGCAGAGGGAGTGCCAATGGGGGTGAGAGAGAGGGAGCCCACTCCCTCTCAACCTTAAAAACGTAGCTTTCGTTATTGATCGCTCCATCTGGAGGGTTAATCAGGTTACAGTCCCTGGCTGTTACAGCAGAAGCTCAGCTGTCAGCTGAGTTGATCTCCCAGCAGTGATAGTGCAGGTAAGTGCTTATATTTCAGCAATACCCAACAATCACATGCTGTGACTGGCCAGTTAGAATAACTGACTGATCACAGCAATCAGACAGTGGGGACCGCCAAAATAGGTCCATGCATGTCTAGCAGTTTCGGAAAGCAGTCAGTTAACGCCATCGGCAGGGAGCAGTCACTATGTGTTTTCACACAGTCACAACAGGTATAGCACGTCATGATGGAGGAACCGATACCTGATCATGATCTTCTATACACATCTTTGGTCATTAGGAGGTTAAACCTTCTTAAAAATTAAAACATTATATACCTTTATTTATACATTGATTATGTTTATTTGATGTAAAACCAGTAACTCCCTTTAATGTTAAGTAGAAACATAAGTTCATACCTAGGTATGCAGGCAAGATATGATAGAAGCCTTTTAAGATCTTCCTGTCTTATTCTATCATGATTGCTTCGGCCTGGAAAAGTTAAAACTGGACCTCCTCTTTTATCTCTACCACCTGCATAAAAACACATACCGTAATTAAAATGTTTATAATGTCAAACAAAACAAAAATCATTGTGAACGTTAAACATCAAATCAAAACAGTTAAACACCAAATTGTACATACTAGAAAAATTGTTGCTGTTAATAGGTGTTCTTGCCTAATTTAACCCCTTTACCCCCAAGGGTGGTTTCCATGCTAATGACCAGGCCAATTTTTATAATTATGACCACTGTCCCTTTATGAGGTAATAACTCTGGAATGCTTCCATGGATCCCGGTGATTCTGACACTGTTTTCTCGTGACATATTGTACTACATGTAGTAAAATTTCTCTGATATGACTTGTGTTTATTTGTGAAAAAAACAGAAATTGGGTGAACATTTTGAAAATGTGGCAATTTTCCAACTTTGAATTTTCATGCCCTTAAATCTCAGAGATATGTCACACAAAATACTTAATAAGTAACATTTCCCACAAGTCTACTTTACATCAGCACAATCTGGGAACCAAATATAGATAGATATAAGGGTTAAAAGTTGACCAGCGATTTCTCATTTTTACAAAACCATTTTTTTGGGGGGACCACCGCACATTTAAAGTCACTTTGAGGGGTCTATATGCTAGAAAATACTCAAAATTGACACCATTAAAAACTGCACTCATTAAGGTGCTCAAAACCACATTCAAGATATTTTGGAATGTTAAAAAAAAAAAATGAACATTTAACTTTTTTCACAAAAAATTTACTTAAGATCCAATTTGTTTTATTTTACCAATGGCAACAGGATAAATTGGACCCCACAAGTTGTTGAACAATTTGTCCTGAGTACGCCAATACCCCATATGTGGGGGTAAACCACTGTTTGGGCACATGGCAGAGCTCGGAAGGGAAGGTGCTCCATTTGACTTCTCGATGCAAAATTGGCTGGAATTAAGATGGGACGCCATGTCACGTTTGGAGAGCACCTGATGTGCCTAAACAGTGGAAACCCCGCACAAGTGACACCATTTTGAAAAGTAGACCCCCTAAGGAACTTATCTAGATGTGTGGTAAGCACTTTGAACACCCAAGTGCTTCACAGAAGTGTATAATGTAGAGCTGTAAAAATAAAAAATCATATTTTTTTCACAAAAATGATCTTTTCGCCCCCAATTTTTTTATTTCCCCAAGGGTAACACAAGAAATTGGACCTCAAAAGTTGTGCAATTTGTTCTCAGTATGCTGATACCCCAAGTGTGGGAGTAAACAACTGTTTGGGCACACGTCTGGGCTCGGAAGGGAAGTAGTGACGTTTTGGAATGCAGACTTTGATGGAATGGTCTGCGGGCGTCAAGTTGCGTTTGCAGAGCCACTGATGTGCCTAAACAGTAGAAACCCCCTACAAGTGATGCCATTTTGTAAACTAGACCCCCCTCAAGAAACTTATCTAGATGTGCTGTGAGAACTTTGAACCCCCAAGTGTTTCACTAAAGTTTATAATGCAAAGTCGAGAAAATAAAAAATAAATTTTTCCCACAAAATTTTTATTTTCACAAGGGTAACAGGAGAAATTGGACAGGAAAGTTGTTGTCCAATTTATTTTAAGTACGCTGATACCCCATATGTGGGGTTTACACTGTTTGGGTGCATGGCAGAGGTTGGAAGGGAAGGAGCACTGTTTGAATTTTTCAAGGGAGAATTGGCTGGAATTGAGATCGGACACTATGTCGTGTTTGGAGAGCCCCTGATGTGCCTAATCATTGGACACCCCCAATTCTAACTCCAACGTCAACATACCCATAACTCTATTCCCAACCCTAGCCATAACCCTAAACATACCCCTAACCTGAACACACCCCTAAACCCAACCACAACTCTGAGCCCAACACACCCCTAACCCTGACACACCCCTAACCATAATCCCAACCCTAACCCTAATCCCAACCGTAAACGTAATCCCAACCCTAAACTATTGGGACAGTTTTATAGGTCGGATCGTTAAAGACTCGGCGATACTAAATATGTGTACTTTTATTGGGTTTTTTCTTATTTACATAAAGAAATATATTTCAAAAAAAAATTTTTTATTTACCGTATATACTCGAGTATAAGCCGAGATTTTCAGCCCAAATTTTTGGGCTGAAATTGCCCCTCTCAGCTTATACTCGAGTCAAGGTGGGTGGCAGGGTCGACGGGTGAGGGCGCTGAGGCATACTTACCTACTTCCAGCGATCCTGACGCTCCTCCCACGGTCTTCGGTGCTGCAGTTCTTCCACTGTTCAGCGGTCACGTGGGACCGCTCATTAGAGAAATGAATAAGCGGCTCCACCTCCCATAGGGGTGGAGCCGCCTATTCATTTCTCTAATCAGCGGTGCCGGTGACCGCTGATAGAGGAAGAAGCTGCGGCACCAAAGATAGCTGTACGGAGGAAGGAGCCGGACGCCGGGACCAGGTAAGTATCGCATAGTTACCTGTCCACGTTCCAGCCACCGGGCGCCGCTCCATCTTCCCGGTGTCTATCTGCACTGACTGTGCAGGTCAGAGGGCGCGATGACGCATATAGTGTGTGCCGCGCCCTCTGCCTGATCAGTCAGAGCGGAGAGATGCCGGGACCGGACGCTGGGAGCTGCAAGCAAGAGAGGTGAGTATGGCATTTTTTTTTATTGCAGCAGCAGCAGCAATGGCACAGATATACAGTGGGGCAAAAAAGTATTTAGTCAGTCAGCAATAGTGCAAGTTCCACCACTTAAAAAGATGAGAGGCGTCTGTAATTTACATCATAGGTAGACCTCAACTATGGGAGACAAACGGAGAAAAAGAAATCCAGAAAATCACATTGTCTGTTTTTTTTATCATTTTTTGGGCATATTATGGTGGAAAATAAGTATTTGGTCAGAAACAAACAATCAAGATTTCTGGCTCTCACAGACCTGTAACTTCTTCTTTAAGAGTCTCCTCTTTCCTCCACTCATTACCTGTAGTAATGGCACCTGTTTGAACTTGTTATCAGTATAAAAAGACACCTGTGCACACCCTCAAACAGTCTGACTCCAAACTCCACTATGGTGAAGACCAAAGAGCTGTCAAAGGACACCAGAAACAAAATTGTAGCCCTGCACCAGGCTGGGAAGACTGAATCTGTAATAGCCAACCAGCTTGGAGTGAAGAAATCAACAGTGGGAGCAATAATTAGAAAATGGAAGACATACAAGACCACTGATAATCTCCCTCGATCTGGGGCTCCACGCAAAATCCCACCCCGTGGGGTCAGAATGATCACAAGAACGGTGAGCAAAAATCCCAGAACCACGTGGGGGGACCTAGTGAATGAACTGCAGAGAGCTGGGACCAATGTAACAAGGCCTACCATAAGTAACACACTACGCCACCATGGACTTAGATCCTGCAGTGCCAGACATGTCCCACTGCTTAAGCCAGTACATGTCCGGGCCCGTCTGAAGTTTGCTAGAGAGCATTTGGATGATCCAGAGGAGTTTTGGGAGAATGTCCTATGGTCTGATGAAACCAAACTGGAACTGGTTGGTAGAAACACAACTTGTCGTGTTTGGAGGAAAATGGATACTGAGTTGCATCCATCAAACACCATACCTACTGTAAAGCATGGTGGTGGAAACATCATGCTTTGGGGCTGTTTCTCTGCAAAGGGGCCAGGACGACTGATCCGGGTACATGAAAGAATGAATGGGGCCATGTATCGTAAGATTTTGAGTGCAAACCTCCTTCCATCAGCAAGGGCATTGAAGATGAAACGTGGCTGGGTCTTTCAACATGACAATGATCCAAAGCACACCGCCAGGGCAATGAAGGAGTGGCTTCGTAAGAAGCATTTCAAGGTCCTGGAGTGGCCTAGCCAGTCTCCAGATCTCAACCCTATAGAAAACCTTTGGAGGGAGTTAAAAGTCCGTGTTGCCAAGCGAAAAGCCAAAAACATCACTGCTCTAGAGGAGATCTGCATGGAGGAATGGGCCAACATACCAACAACAGTGTGTGGCAACCTTGTGAAGACTTACAGAAAACGTTTGACCTCTGTCATTGCCAACAAAGGATATATTACAACGTATTGAGATGAAATTTTGTTTCTGACCAAATACTTATTTTCCACCATAATATGCAAATAAATTGTTAAAAAAAACAGACAATGTGATTTCCTGGATTTTTTTTTCTCAGTTTTTCTCCCATAGTTGAGGTCTACCTATGATGTAAATTACAGACGCCTCTCATCTTTTTAAGTGGTGGAACTTGCACTATTGCTGACTGACTAAATACTTTTTTACCCCACTGTATGTGGAGCATCTATGGGGAAATATGAACGGTGCAGAGCACTATATGGGGCACAGCTATGGGGAAATATGAACGGTACAGAGCACTATATGGGGCACAGCTATGGGGAAATATGAACGGTGCAGAGCACTATATGGGGCACAGCTATGGGGAAATATGAACGGTGCAGAGCACTATATGGCACAGCTGTGGGGAAATATGAACGGTGCAGAGCACTATATGGCACAGCTATGGGGCAATATGAACGGTGCAGAGCACTATGTGGCAGAGCTATGGGGAAATATGAACGGTGCAGAGCACTATGTGGCACAGCTATGGGGCAATATGAACGGTGCAGAGCACTATGTGGCACAGCTATGGGGAAATATGAACGGTGCAGAGCACTATATGGCACAGCTATGGGACAATAATGAATGGTGCAGAGCACTATATGGCACAGCTATGGGGCAAGAATGATCTATTTTTATTTTTGAAATTCACCGCTAAATGCTGCATTTCGACCCTAGGCTTATACTCGAGTCAATAAGTTTTCCCAGTTTTTTGTGGCAAAATTAGGGGGATCGGCTTAGACTCGGGTCGGCTAATACTCGAGTATATACGGTATTTAGGAATTTAAAAATATGTTTTTACACATGCTAATTTTTAACTTTTTTACATTGTTACAGGAAGGGACATCAATATACAAAGTCAGATCGCTAATCTTACACCTTGCACTGCACTGTATCAGATAAGCGATCTGACAGGCAGTGAAGGAGGCTTGCCGATGCCGGCTCTCAGGCACTGAGAAGCCACCTCCCTGCAGGACCCGGATGGAGCCGGGTGTCTGAAAGAAGAACCTCAGGACAACGCGATCATCTCGTGCTGTTCTGAGCGAAGCATGCAGGGAGCCCCCTCCCTGCACGATGCTTCTCTATGCCTCTGCCGGCACTGGAATGCTGCGATCCTGATTGATCATAGTGTTCCCGAGGTTAATGTACCAGGAGCTGTCCGTGACCACTCCTGGCACTTAGTTCCCTGTGTCAGCTGTGACAATCAGCCGACACCCGGCCCCGATTGGCTGCACACCACCCGTGTGCGTGGCCGATCGGCTATGACGTACTATCCCGTCCATTGTCAGACTGGCCCAGCCCACATAGACGGGATAGTACATCAGATGGCAGAAAGGAGTTAAAAGTTGTATATACGGTAATCACATTCATTCCTGCTCTTGAAATTTGTAATCACACACAGGTCTGTAGTGAGACCTGTGAGGAGAGCAGAATATCTGTCATGCCTTACAAAAGCAGAAAATCTTTTCTAAGCTATTGTGGGTTATGTTCTATTTTTACTTGGGTATGTTGCTGTCTTATTATGATTAGTCAACCACACGCAAGGAAAGACGTTCACACCCTCAGCAGAAATTCTCAGGTAATGCTACCTTGGACTTAAAGTGAATTTGTCATAAGGTTTAAATATTTAATCTTAGAGTAGCATAATATAGGGCACAATACTCTGATTCCAAGATTGAGTCATTTATTAGACTGAGAATTGTAATTTGAAAGCAATCAGCATTTTATTAGCAGCAGATGAACACTATCTGACTACAACTCTGACACAGTCCAATCATGCTAATCTGTGCCACCCAAACTACACCTCTGAGCAGGAGCTTGCTCACATTGGAAAGTGAAAACAGGAAAATGGCAGTCAAGGATGTTGGTCGAGCTATACGATTAGGTCCAGAAACATTTGGACAGTGACAAGTGCAGGCATTTTAGTTGATTAACAAATCATATTCAAGATACACAATCATTATGTGCTTAAAGTGCAGATTCTAAGCTTTAATTTAAGGATATTCACATGTTAATTGGAGTAAGATTTTAGGAATTACAGCTGTTTAATATGTAGCTGCCACTTTTTAACCCCTTTACCCCCAAGGGTGGTTTGCACATTAATGACCGGGCCAATTTTTACAATTCTGACCACTTTCCCTTTATGAGGTTATAACTCTGGAGCGCTTCAACGGATCCCAGTGAATCTGACATTGTTTTCTCGTGACATATTGTACTTCATGACAATGGTAAAAATTCTTTGATAGTACCTGCGTTTGTTTGTGAAAAAAACGGAAATTTGGCGAAAATTATGAAAATTTCGCAATTTTCCAACTTTGAATTTTTATGCAATTAAATCACAGAGATATGTCACACAAAATACTTAATAAGTAACATTTCCCACATGTCTACTTTACATCAGCACAATTTTGGAACCAAATTTTTTTTTGTTAGGGAGTTATAAGGGTGAAAAGTTGACCAGCAATTTCTCATTTCTACAACACCATTTTTTTTTTTAGGGACCACATCTCATTTGAAGTCATTTTGAGGGGTCTATATGATAGAAAATACCCAAGTGTGACACCATTCTAAAAACTACACCCCTCAAGGTGCTCAAAACCACATTCAAGAAGTTTATTAACCCTTCTAGGCTTCACAGGAATTTTTTGAATGTTTAAATAAAAATGAACATTTAACTTTTTTTCACAAAAAATTTAATTCAGCTCCAATTTGTTTTATTTTACCGAGGGTAACAGGAGAAAATGGACCCCAAACATTGTTGTACAATTTGTCCTGAGTACGCCAATACCCCACATGTGGGGGTTAACCACTGTTTGGGCGCATGGCACAGCTCGGAAGCGAAGGAGCGCCATTTGACTTTTCAATGCAAAATTGACTGGAATTGAGATGGGACGCCATGTTTCGTTTGGAGAGCCCCTGATGTGCCTAAACATTGAAACCCCCCACAAGTGACACCATTTTGGAAAGTAGACCCCCAAAGGAACTTATCTAGAGGTGTGGTGAGCACTTTGACCCACTAAGTGCTTCACAGAAGTTTATAATGTAGAACCGTAAAAATAAAAAATCATATTTTTTCACAAAAATTATCTTTTCGCCCGCAATTTTTTATTTTTCCAAGGGTACGAGAAGAAATTGGGCCCCAAAAGTTGTTGTACAATTTGTCCTGAGTATGCGGATACCCCACATGTGGGGGTAAACCACTGTTTGGGCGGATGGGAGAGCTCGGAAGGGAAGGAGCGCTGTTTGACTTTTCAATGCAAAATTGACAGGAATTGAGATGAGAGCCCCTAATGTACCTAAGTAGTAGAAACCCCTCACAAGTGACACCATTTTGGAAAGTAGACCCCCTAAGGAACTTATCTAGATGTGTGGTGAGTGCTTTGACCCACCAAGGGCTTCACAGAAGTTTATAATGGAGAGCCGTAAAAATAAAACAAAAATTTTTTCCCACAAAAATTATTTTTTAGCCCCCAGTTTTGTATTTTCCCAAGGGTAACAGGAGAAATTGGACCCCAAAATTTGTTGTCCAATTTGTCCTGAGAGCACCGATACCCCATATGTGGGGGGAAACCCCTGTTTGGGCGCAATGGAGGGCTCGGAAGGGAAGGAGTGCCATTTGAATGCAGACTTAGATGGAATGGTCTGCAGGTGTCACATTGCGTTTGCAGAGCCCCTAATGTACCTAAACAGTAGAAACCCCCACAAGTGACACCATTTTGGAAAGTAGACCCCCTAAGGAACTCATCTAGATGTGTTGTGAGAGCTTTGAACCCCCAAGTGTTTCACTACAGTTTGTAACGCAGAGCCGTGAAAATTAAAAAAAAAATCTTTCCCCCAAAAATTATTTTTTAGCCCCCAGTTTTGTATTTTCCCAAGGGTAACAGGAGAAATTGGACCCCAACAGTTGTTGTCCTATTTGTCCTGAGTACGCTGATACCCCATATGTTGGGCTAAACCCCTGTTTGGGCACACGGGAGAGCTCGGAAGGGAAGAAGCACTGTTTTACTTTTTCAACGCAGAATTGGCTGGAATTGAGATCGGACGCCATGTCGCGTTTCGAGAGCCCCTGATGTGCCTAAACAGTGGAAACCCCCAAATTATAACTGAAACCCTAATCCAAACACACCCCTAACCCTAATTCCAACGGTAACCCTAACCACACCTCTAACCCTGACACACCCCTAACCCTAATCCCAACCCTATTCCCAACTGTAAATGTAATCTAAACTTTAACTGTAACTTTAGCCCCAACCCAAACTGTAGCCCTAACCCTAGCCCTAACCCTAACCCTATTGGGAAAATGGAAATAAATACATTTTTTTAATTTTTCCCTAACTAAGGGGGTGATGAAGGGGGGTTTGATTTACTTTTATAGTGGTTTTTTTAGCGGATTTTTATGATTGGCAGCCGTCACACACTGAAAGACGCTTTTTATTGCAAAAAATATTTTTTGCATTACCACATTTTGAGAGCTATAATTTTTCCAAATTTTGGTCCACAGAGTCATGTGTGGTCTTGTTTTTTGCGGGACGAGTTGACGTTTTTATTGGTAACATTTTCGGGCACGTATTTTTTTTATCGCTTTTTATTCCGATTTTTGTGAGGCAGATTGACCAAAAACCAGCTATTCATGAATTTCTTTTGGGGGAGGCGTTTATACCGTTCCGCGTTTGGTAAAATTGATCAAGCAGTTTTATTCTTCGGGTCAGTACGATTACAGCGACACCTCATTTATATCATTTTTTTATGTTGTGGTGCTTTTATACAATAAAAACAATTTTATAGAAAAAATAATTATTTTTGCATCGCTTTATTCTCAGGACTAAAACTTTTTTTATTTTTTTGCTGATGATGCTGTATGGCGGCTCGTTTTTTGCGGGACAAGATGACGCTTTCAGCGGTACCATGGTTATTTATATGTGTCTTTTTGATCGCGTGTTATTCCACTTTTTGTTCGGCGGTATGATAATAAAGCGTTTTTTGCCTAGTTTTTTTTCTTTTCTTACGGTGTTTACTGAAGGGGTTAACTAGTGGGCCAGTTTTATAGGTCGGGCAGTTACGGATGCGGCGATACTAAATATATGTACTTTTATTATTTTTTTTATTTATTTAGATAAAGAAATGTATTTATGGGAATAATATTTTTTTTTCATTATTTAGGAATATTTTTTTTTATTTTATTTTTTTACACATTTGGAATTTTTTTTAATTACTTTTTTACTTTGTCCCAGGGGGGGACATCACAGATCGGTGATCTGACAGTTTGCACAGCACTCTGTCAGATCACCGATCTGACTTGCAGCACTGCAGGCTTCACAGTGCCTGCTCTGAGCAGGCTCTGTGAAGCCACCTCCCTTCCTGCAGGACCCGGATCCGCGGCCATCTTGGATCCAGGTCTGGAGCAGGCAGGGAGGGAGGTAAGACCCTCGCAGCAACGCGATCACATCGCGTTGCTGCGGGGGGCTCAGGAAAGCCCGCAGGGAGCCCCCTCCCTGAGGGAAGCTTCCCTATACCGCCGGCACATCGCGATCATCTTTGATCGTGGTGTGCCAGGGGTTAATGTACCGGGGGCGGTCCGTGACCACTCATGGCACATAGTGCCGGATGTCAGCTGCGATAAACATCTGACACCCGGCCGCGATCGGCCGCGCTCCCCCCGTGAGCGCCGCCGATCGCGCTGGACGTACTATCCCGTCTGTGGTCATAGGGGCCCACCCCACCTCGACGGGATAGTACGTCCGATGTCAGAAAGGGGTTAAAGGGAATCTGTCAGCAGGATTGTGCATAGAAACCTACAGTGTCAGGGCAGTGGCATTATACTGATATATAAGGCCCGTGCAGAAGCACGAGAATCTCAACTTAAAACTGGGAATAAAGATTAAACAATCACAAGACTGATTTCATCAACCAAGGTATCATTGTAATTAATATAACGGCGCTGACCTGACACTGTCTGTAGGTTACTATGCACAATCCTGCTGACAGGTTCCCTTTAAATGAATCAAAAGTAATTGAATGATTTTCTCAAAAGCTCTTTTATGAGCTACACAGGCTATTTGCTGGATAATCCATCATCAGTTAATCAAGCAAAAGTTTTGGAGGAGATTCCAGGTGTGGCATTTGCATTTCAAAGCTGTTGCAGTGCATACACAACATGTGGTCAATGGAGCTCTCAATAGAAGGAAAACAAACCTTCATTTGGCTGGAAAAAAAAAATCCTGACAGATGTGGGATCAGAAGGTCACAACTAGGGCAGAGTGAAAAGCTTGGGATAAGTGCTTATCCGAATAGCAATAGTGCTTACTGAAAAAGCTGCCTCAGTATCCCGGATACCTGGAGCGCTCAACTGTTTGGTTCCACTGCTGCATGTGTCACAACTGTGTGACAGTCACAACAACCAGGCTCTCTATGCATATGTTGTGACTGTAACACAGCCACAACACACACAGCTGTGGCTTGGAACAGCTGATTATAGGGAGCGCTCCAGGTATCCATATTACCGAGGCAGCTATTCAGTAAGCGCTATAGCTATTCGGATAAGCTCTTATCCAAAGCTATTAGATCAACCCAAGTCACAATTATTTGATTGCAAGGCCTCTTTAAAATTCGTTTGTCCTTTACCTTGAATTGGAGTAAATTATTGGCCTTTTCTCTTCTGGCTGTGAACTTAGAGATTGAGTTCTCAGCTGCAGCATCTTGTGACCACTCCCATCCATTTTATAAACCCACTGTTAGCTTCATTCCTTGCTGGTTATAGTTCATCTATACTGACTTCTTTGAAGGAGCCAGTCTCTGGATAAGCTGAGGTGTTTGTTCTTGTTGCAGCACTGAAGTTTCCTGTTGGAGAAGCTAAGGTACTCGTGACATTTTTGTGTCTCTCCTCACTGTTTGTCGTACCTTCCTCATGTTGTCTTATTGTACTAGTAGGACTAGTGTCTCGCTGGCCTGCGCACTAGACTGGGTAAGTTCAGGGCCAGAGGGCTTAGGCACAAGATTGCGCATATGGGGGGCATGACTTGTATATGGAGGATAGGTAGTGCAGGAATCAGACTCAGGTTTATGTTAGGAAGTGTCTCCTCTCCCTCCTCCCTATCACCAGGGTTTCCGTGTACATCTTCCCTGGCGTTGCACCACATGCTGGGCATGACACATGGACATGCATGGCTTTCAATGGCACTGGGTGTCTATTGATGATGTGATTGAAGACAGAAGCAGCCGGATGAAATCGGAAGTGTACAGGGCTATTCTTTCTGCTCAGATTCTACCAAATGGAGCAAGGCTGATTGTCCATATACACCAGGGGTGTCAAACTGCATTCCTCGAGGGCCTCAAACCATGCGTGTTTTCAAGATTTCCTTAGCATTGCACAAGGTGCTGGAATCATTCTTTGCAGGTGATTAAATTATCACCTGTGCAATGCAAGGAAATCCTGAAAACATGACCTGTTTGCAGCCCTTGAGGAATGCAGTTTGACACCCCTGATATACACTAAAAAGCACCGTTTAATGACCCAAGCATACTGCAAAAGCAACCCAGAAGTTTAAGGCAACGAACAGCAATATTCTGCAATGGCCGAGTCAATCATGAGTTCTCATCTCCATTGAGCATGCAACTTCACATGTTAAAGACAAAACATAAGGCAGACTGACCCACAAACAAGCAACAACTGAAGGCCGCTGCAGTATAGGACTGGCAAAGCATCAAAAAGGAAGAAACCCAAACCCAACATTTGGTGATATCCATGGCTTTAAGAGCTCAGGCAGTCATTGTCTGCAAAGGTTGCAATTCTTAAACAAGTCACAGGATATTTTTGTTCAACCCCTTTAATTAAACCTGAAAGTCTGAATTTTAATTAAACCTTAGTTATTTCTTTTTAACATTTTCAGCCCCAAACCGATTTTCACCTTCATGACAAGGCCAAATGTTACAATTCTGACAAGTGTCACTTTGTGGTAATGACTCTGGAGCGCTTTAACGGATCCCAATGATTCCGAGACTTTTTTTGTGACATATTGTACTTTGTTATATTTCTTCAATATGACTTGCCTTTATTTGTGAAAAAAAATTGATATCTGGCAAAAATTTTAAACATTTTCCAATCAAGAGTTATGTCACACAAAATAGTTAATAAACAATATTTCCATATATCTACTTTATATCATTTCAATTTTAAAAAAAAAATTGTTAGAAGAATTAAAAGTTGACCAGCGATTTCTCATTTTTCCAACAAAGTTTACAAATCCATTTTTTCAGGGGCCGCATTACATTTGAAGTGACTTTGAGGGGCTTACATATGACACCATTCTAAAAACTGCACCCCTCAAGGTACTCAAAACCACATTCAAGAAGTGTATTAACCCTTCAGATGCGTCACAGGATTTTTTGGAAAGTGTAAGGAAAAATGAACATTTAGCTTTTTTCACAAAAATGTTACTTTAGACCTAATTTTTATTTCCACAAGAGTAACAGGAAACAATGGACCTAAAAATTTGTTGTGTAATTTCTCCTGACCATGCAGATACCCCATATGTTGGGGAAAACCACTGTTTGGCGCATGGTAGGGCTCGGAAGAAAAAGAGCACCATTTGACTTTTTAAATGCAAAATTTGCTGGAATAATTAAAGGATGTAGACATGTTGCATTTCGAGAGCCCCTGATGTGCCTAAACAGTGGAAATCCCCAACAAGTGACCCCATTTTGGAACCAGACCCCTCAGGGAACATATATAGATGTGTGCTGAGCAAATTTAACACCCAAGTGCTTCAGAGAAGTTAATAATGAAGAGCCGTGAAAAAAAAAAAAAAATCAAATTTTTCCAACAAAAATGTTATTTAAGCCCTTTTTTTTTATTTTCACAAGGTAACGGGAGAAAATGGCACCCCAAATTTGTGGTGTGCAGATACCTCATATGTAGAAGTAAACTATTGTTTGGGTGCACAACAGGGCTCAGAAAAGTAGTGACGTTTTGGAACTCAAACTTTGATGGAATAGTCTGCAAATGTCATGTCACGTTTGGAGAGCCCCTGATGTGTCTTAACAGTGTAAACCTCCCACAGGTGACCCCGTTTTGGAAACTAGACCCTTCAAGGAATGTATCTAGGTATATGATGAACACCTTGAACCCACAGGTGCTTCACAGAATTTGACATCTTCAACCCAAAATGTTGTTTTGCCCCAAATTTTGTCATTTTCACAAAGATAGCAAGAGAAAAACTACTTTTGAGGCACAGTGCAAGGCTCAGAAAGGAAGCGCCATTTTGGAGTTCATATTTTGCAGGACTGGTTTGAGGTTGCTATGTCACATTGGCAGAGCTCCTGAGGTGCCAGAACAAAAGAATCCCCCATAAGAGACCCCATTTTACTAACTACACCTCAATTAATTAATCTAGGGAGTACAGTGATCATATTGACACCACACGTGTATTACAGAATTTTATAAGATTGCACTATTAAGAAAAAAATATTTAATTTTACCAAAACTTTGTTTTAGCACCAGATTTTACAGTTTTCCACTGGGAAATGGGTAAAAATGGCACCAAAATTTGCCCCACAATTTCTGCTGAATGTAGAAATATCCTATATATGGCTACTCTGAATATGGCTGTACAGTACTGCTTAGCCACACAGCGAGACTCGGGAGGGACAGAGCACAGATTTTCCTAGAATAGTTTGTAGACTCCTTAGTGCTAGAAGAACAGAATTACCCTTCAAGTGATGCCATTTTGGAAATTATACCCCTTTGGGAATTCATCTACAGGTGTAGTGACGATTTTGACTCCATGGGTATTTTGCAGAAACATCTGCTCACCTTCTCATCCCTGTCCTCCTCACCAATCATCCATATCCAGCAACATGCGCACCCACGCAGAAACCTTGCACACCTAGACACCCACACACTCTCTGACTCCATCCTACCACTGGCATCCATATCCTCACTCCACGACACAGACAGTGCCGCTGCTTTCTACAATGCCACTCTCGCATCAGCTATTGACACGGTTGCCCCTCTCATCCATGGCAGAGCGCGACGTATCAATAGACAACCTTGGCATAATAACACCACCAAAAAGCTAAGGCAAGTGTCCAGGGTTGCGGAGCGGCGTTGGAAGAAAACACACTCGCAAGACGACTTCACTGTATTCAAACAAGCAACACTCGCTTTTAAATCTGCACTCACCTCTGCTAAACAGGCCTACTTCACAACCCTCGTATCGTCCCTATCCCACAACCCCAAACAGTTATTCAAAACATTTAACTCCCTCCTCCGCCCTCCACCGCCCCCTCCAACCTCCCTCATCTCTGCTGAGGACTTTGCCACACACTTTAAAAATAAGATTGACCAGACAAGGCAAGTCTTTATTGTTCAACCACCACAACCCCTTTGTATACCAGACCAATGCCCAAACCCCATAACCTCCCTATCCAACATCACTGAAGGGGGACTTAATTGTCTCCTCTCCAAATCCCACCTCACCACCTGTGCGCTCGACCCCATCCCACCTCCTCCCCAACCTCACCACCACACTTATCCCATCCCTAACCCACCTCTTCAACCTATCACTAACTTCTGGCACCTTCCCCTCTGCGTTCAAACATGCCACAATCACGCCTATCCTTAAAAAGCCAACCCTCGATCCAACTGCTATGTCCAGCTATCGCCCAATATCGCTGCTCCCATTTGCTTCCAAACTCCTGGAGCAGCACGTCCATGCTGAACTCTCCTCCCACCTCTCATCTAACTTGTTGTACGACAATCTACAATCTGGTTTCCGCCCCCATCACTCAACTGAGACTGCCCTGACCAAAATCACTAACGACCTACTTACCGCCAAAGCTACTGGACAATACTCTGTACTCCTCCTTCTAGACCTGTCCTCTGCTTTCGACACAGTTGACCACTGCCTCCTACTGCAGATGCTCTCCTCCTTTGGCATCAAAGACCTCACCCTATCCTGGATCGCCTTGTACCTTTCCAACCGCACATTCAGCGTCTCCCACTCCCATACTACCTCCTCATCTCACCCTCTCTCTGTTGGAGTCCCCCAAGGCTCTGTTCTAGGGCCCCTACTCTTCTCAATCTATACACTTGGCTTGGGACAACTCATAAAGTCCCATGGATTCCAGTACCACCTCTATGCTGATGACACTCAGATCTACCTCTCTGGCCCAGACGTCACCGCTCTGCTGTCCAGAATCCCAGAGTGCCTATCAGCCATATCCTCCTTCTTCTCCTCTCGCTTCCTCAAACTCAATGTGGACAAATCTGAACTCATCATCTTTCCTTCATCCCACAAATCTTCCTTACCTGACCTATCTATCGCAGTCAATGACATCATGCTTTCCCCTGTACCCGAAGTCCGCTGCCTCGGAGTAACCTTCGACTCTGCCCTGTCCTTCAAACCACACATCCAAGCTCTTTCCACCTCCTGTCGCCTCCAGCTCAAAAATGTCTCCAGAATCCGTCCTTTCCTCAACCGTCAATCTACTAAAATGCTTGTGCACGCCCTCATCATTTCCCGCCTTGACTACTGCAACATCCTTTTCTGTGGCCTCCCTGCTAACACCCTTGCACCTCTCCAGTCCATCCTTAACTCTGCTGCCCGACTAATCCATCTCTCTCCTCGCTACTCCTCCGCTTCCTCCCTCTGCAAATCTCTTCACTGGCTCCCATTCCCTCAGCGTATCCAGTTCAATTGCTAATACTGACCTACAAAGCCATCCACAACCTGTCTCCTCCCTATATCTCTGAACTAATCTCTCGATATCTTCCCTCACGTGATCTCCGGTCCTCCCAAGACCTCCTTCTCTCCTCCACACTTATTCGCTCCTCATCCAATCGCCTCCAAGACTTCTCCCGAATATCCCCATCCTCTGGAACTCTCTGCCCCAACATGTCCGACTATCAACCACAGTCGGATCCTACAGACGGAACCTGAAAACTCATCTCTTCAGGAAAGCCTACAGCCTGCACTGACACCGCTGCTGCCTCATCACTATCGAAGCTACCGCCTCACCAACACCGGAGCTACCGCCTCACCAACACCGGAGCTCCTGCAACCCTCAACCTACTGTCTCCTTCCCCATAATCCTGTAGAATGTAAGCCCGCAAGGGCAGGGTCCTCGCCCCTCTGTATCAGTCCGTCATTGTTAGTTTGTTTACTGTATGTGATTTTTGTAACTTGTATGTAACCCCTTCTCATGTACAGCACCATGGAATCAATGGTGCTATATAAATAAATAATAATAATAATAATAATGTTGCTGAGTGAAAATTGCAAACTGCCGTTGTAATGACCAGTACAATTTAGTGACCAGCTCATGCTTCTGCAGACATGATCAGTAAAATTAGGCAGACTCATCGTTAGAAAAATACAAAACATGAGGACGCTATATGTCGTTTAGGCTCAGAACGAAGAAGTGCATTTGGATTTCACAGCACAGAATTTGCTGGATTTCATTTGGGAGGGGAGGACACATTTTGCTTTTACAGAGCCTTTGTACTAACAATAATGGTAGCCCTCCCCCGCCAAAAGAATGAAATAAAGGGGGGGGGGTCTCATGGCAACACAGGGCTTGAATTGGCTTTCATTTTAATGTTAAACAATCACACTTGTGGGCTTTAAATTTGAGTTCAAATAAAGGTCAATTTAAATGTCCATATGGTCAGCAGTTCTCGTTTAAACCGCTTTTGCCTGGCGCTATTGGTGTCTTTTTTTAACAGTTTTCTATTGGCTAATAACGGTTTTTCAAATATAAAAGGCCCTGTTTTTGGTTGGTTATCATCATTCTGTGGTGTTTAAGAAGAAAAAAAGATATCTGCGATAGAGACTCTGCTTCAACATCTGCTTGCAAGAGCTGGTGAAGAGGACGGAGCGGAGTGGCTGAAGAGCTGCCTCACTATAAAACCTCATGTGGCAGCTTCTGAGGCCATCTCCCTTCCTCCATCGTCGTGCTCCCAGCCCGATTCACCACGTCAAGAGACACCTGCATACCTGCTGCGAGCGGCGTTACAAGAGCCAGAGGACCACAGACACCTTCCCCCTCAGCGTTATCCTCACCGAAGTCCAAACGCCGAGCTCAAGCTTCGTCCCAGAAGTCCTGCCGCCCAGCCTCCAGGAAGTCGCGCAGCCAAGCGCGAGACTTCCTCCCCAACACCAAACATCGGCAGCGACGTCATCTAGGAGCGTCGGCAAGGCAGTGGAGCGATGCAGCCGTAAAAGCGCTGCGGGAACTCCGGTGTCACCTGCCTTGTCGGGCCCGGCAGCAGCGGAAATTGTCATTCCGGCATCAGTCCCTGATCTTCAATCAACACATGGGGAAGCTGGAGTAATATCAGCAACAGCTGGCATGCAGCGGCGCTCGCCCAACATGGAGGGCTTGAGCGCTGGCTGCTCCACAGACCAAATCCCAGAAGATAATCAATATGGGAGGGGTGAGAACCTTTATGTGCCCCTGTCTGTCCCCCATAGTCAGATTAAAAACATGATTAAAGATGTGGTTGCTGAAGCTTTAGGTGAAGCTCTTAAGGTACCGTCACATTAAGCGACGCTGCAGCGATCTAGACAACGATCCCGATCGCTACAGCGTCGCTGTGTGGTCGCTGGAGAGCTGTCACACAGACAGCTCTCCAGCGACCAACGATGACGAAGTCCCCTGGTAACCAGGGTAAACATCGGGTTACTAAGCGCAGGGCCGCGCTTAGTAACCCGATGTTTACCCTGGTTACCAGCGTAAACTTAAAAAAAAAAAAATCACTACATACTTACATTCCGGCGTCTGTCCTCTCCGGCGCTCTGCTTCTCTGCACTAAGCGCCGGCCGGAAAGCAGAGCACAGCGGTGACGTCACCACTGTGCTTTCCGGCCGCTGCGCTTACACAGTGCAGAGAAGCAGAGCACCGGAGAGGACAGACGCCGGAATGTAAGTATGTAGTATTTTTTTTTTTACATTTACACTGGTAACCAGGGTAAACATCGGGTTACTAAGCGCGGCCCTGCGCTTAGTAACCCGATGTTTACCCTGGTTACCAGTGAAGACATCGCTGAATCGGCGTCACACACGCCGATTCAGCGATGTCTGCGGGAGGTCCAGCGACTAAATAAAGTTCTGGACTTTCTGTGCCGACTAACGATGGCACAGCAGGATCCTGATCACTGCTGCCTGTCAAACTGAATGATATCGCTAGCCAGGATGCTGCAACGTCACGGATCGCTAGCAATATCGTTCAGTGTGAAGGTACCTTTAGTTCTGCTTCCCCTGCAGCTTTCAGTCTCAATCCTATTAATGAGAATGAGACATCCACCACTTTAATTCCTCAATCATTTCAAAGAGGCTCTTATTTGCGAGCTCTCACCTCTGGGTTTTCATTTAAGCTCTACAACTAAAGAGCTTATTTGGAATAATCAGTATGTTGATTTATTTTCTTAGCTTCCTCATAGAGAACAGTCCAGTAAAATGGAAAAGCGTGTGTGACGGGGTGTACGGCAGAGCAAGAAGGGACAACAGGCCAAGGGATGATTCCACAGATTAATTATCAAGAACGCTGGAACAACACATGCAGGTAGATCTACAGAGTCCACAATTAGTCCAGTGGAACAGGTTCGGGGGCACCTCCCGATAATCCTTGTGCCAGGTAACAAAGCAATAGTCCACAATTAGTCCAAGGGATCCCAAAACAATCTCACGAACGACGAGATATGTCCTCAGCTCAAGTCTCGCCCCGTTCGCTTCCGCAGTCCCAGATGGACATGGGGTCTTGCCTCAGCTAAGAATCCCCACTCCTTCTCCTTCAAGGATCAACTCACATCTGATCTCAAAATAAGAATGGATTGTCTGAGCTCCTGGGATCCGCCCATGAAGGGGGTAGGGGTCATACCTTCTATTCAATGGTTGGGTCCACCAGAAGATTCTAGACTGGTGGGCTCCACGTAGTCTATGTAGTATGTACATTTGACTAGCCACCTGCTGTGAGGAAGAATGGCTATTCTTTCACTAGTGGTATTGACAAAGCTTAATTACATTATAGCTTAGGGCTGCAAGTATTGGGGGAAGGAGACATATTGTTACAGGTGATCTCCCAGCACAAGAAAATACATAAATTACAGCTAATAGAAACCAGAGAACAGTTACATACATCAAATGGCATATTATTCAAATACAGGACAGGGCAAAAGTACATATCATGACAGCGTGATAAATCCGATTCGGATGAATTAAAACGCAGCTATATTAAGTCGATCAATAATTGGATTCAAGCCTTTTCTATTTACTCTGCTGTGCTGGGCGAAAAATTCCTTGTCCTTTGTAGCAAATTATTTCAACATGTTGATATAATTTTAGAGGCTTACCGCAATTTTGGAGGCTTTGCATGGCTAAGCTATGATGAAGCATTTAGACAGGAGCTGGCGGTCCATCCAGATGTCAACTGGGGAGTGAAAGATGTGGGACTCTGGATTAATCTCATGCTTCCTTAAAGACACTCTTCATTTAAACAGATGTCATCAGCCATCCCTAAGGGAGGTGTCTGTTTTGCATTTAATGATTCAGTTTGTAAATGGAACAACAGCGGCAGATTTCGACATGAGTCCTCTTTCTGTGGGAATGCGCACTCCATGTTGAGATGTTTCAAAAAACAGTCCGCTCAGCAATCACTGTCCAGGGATTCTAACTCAAAGGGCTCAGACCCCAGTGAAACTGGAAAGAATGGTCTTTTGGCTAAGCAAGTACCCAGATCAGCAAGAGCAGTAAATTACTTTTTGATGGTTTTTCAAAAGGTTTTTTGTCCCCTCATTTAAAGGGATGGGCTGTAAATTAATAAAAAAATTACCTTTTTTAACCATGCAACCAAACGTAGCGAGAGAAAAAAAATTTAATGCAATAAAACAAGGCAGGGTAGCGGGTCCTTTTACTTCCCCTCCCTTTGAAAATTTTCGCATTTCTACCCTTAGGTATTGTACCTAAAAAAGAAGTAGGGTCATTTCATTTGATTCATCATCTATCTTATCCTTATGGCTCCTCTTTAAATGATGAGGTAGATAAAACTATATGTTCTGTAAACTACTCGTCGTTTGATTTAGCTATTGACATGCTCAGGAAATTTGGACAAAATGCTTGGATGTCCAAATCTGACATAAAATCGGCTTTTCGGCTCCCCCCTGTCCTTCCCGACGGTTTTAATTTTTTGGGTTTTTATTTTGAGAACAATTTTTTTATTTGATAAATGTTTGCCCATTTGTTTTTCCTTGTCTTGCTTTTATTTTGAAAGCTTTTCATCATTCTTGCATTGGGTCTTGGAATCCAATTCTCCCAATATTAACATTTTACATTATTTAGATGATTTTCTTTTTGTTGCTCCAACGGCGTCTCCGGATTGCTTAGATGCACTAAATAATTTGCGAAAATTTTGGTGTGCCAATCACACACGAGAAAACAGTTTTTCCAACAAATTCAATCGAATTTTTGGGTATCACGCTAGATTCTGTTAAAATGGAATCCAGGTTGCCTGGCGACAAAATTCTTAAACTATGTAATGCCTTATCCAATTTTTTGAGTAAAAAAAAAGGTGACTCTTAACCCCTTCATGACCCAGCCTATTTTGACCTTAACCCCTTCCCGACCTGTGACACAGCGTATGCGTCATGAAAGTCGGTGCCAATCCGACCTGTGACGCATATGCTGTGTCATAGAACGATTGTGTCCCTGCAGATCGGGTGAAAAGGTTAACTCCAATTTCACCCGATCTACAGGGACAGGGGGAGTGGTAATTTAGCCCAGGGGGGGTGGCTTTGCCCCCCCATGGCTACGATCGCTTTGATTGGCTGTAGAAAGTGATGTTTCACTTTCAATCAGAGCAATAGTAATATTTCACTAATGAAAATTGGTGAAATGTTACAATCCAGCCATGGTCGATGCTGCAATAGCATCAGCCATGGCTGGAGATCGCGATCTGTCCCCCCCCACCGATCTCCTCCCCTCTGTCCGGTCATTAGCTGTCCTTCGCTCCCCTCCGTCCTCCTGTCTGCTCCCCCGCAGTCCGATCTCCCCCTCACGCTGTCAGATCTCTCCCATCATACTTACCGACCTCCCGTGTCCCTCCCGGTGTCCGTCCGTCTGCTCCATGGGCGCCGCCATTTTGCAGTGCGCCCGCCAAATCTGCCGGCCGGCAGATTCGTTACAAGTACATTTTGATTGCTGTGATAGAACCTATCACAGCAATCAAAATAAAAAAAATACTAAATACCCCCCCCCCCCCTTTATCACCCCCATAGGTAGGGACAAAAATAAAACAAAGAAAATATTTTTTTTCCCCACTAGGGTTAGGGCTAGGGTTAGGGCTAGAATTAGGGTTAGAACTAGAGTTAGGGTTAGAATTAGGCTGGGTTCACATTGCGTTAGTGGCAGTCCACTAACGGAATCTGTTACATAGCGCCACTAGCGCAATGTAACGGATCCGTTAGCGCAGCCATTGACCGCAATGTATTTAACGCATCACTAACGTATGCCAATTTTGGCATGCATTAGCGATGTCCCGTTATTTTCTGACGGACCTCGAACGCTGCTTGCAGCGTTTTTGGGTCTGTTCTCGCTAGCGCAGATCGGGCATCTGCGCTAGCGGGATCGCTAAACGCAATCCTTTTTGTACATTGTATTAGCGCATTCCATTAGCATATGCGCTAAATGGATTGCACTAACGCAATGTGAACCTAGCCTTAGGCTATGTGCACATGGTGCGGATTTGGCTGCGGATCCGCAACGGATTAGCCGCTGCGGATTCGTAGCACTTTTTCCATCAGCTTTACAGTACCATGTAAACCTATGGAAAACCAAATCCGCTGTGCCCATGGTGCGGAAAATACCACGCGGAAACGCTGTGTTGTATTTTCTGCAGCATGTCAATTCTTTGTGCGGATTCCGCAACGTTTTACACCTGTTCCTCAATAGGAATCCGCAAGTGAAATCCGCACAAAAAAACACTGGAAATCTGCAGGTAAAACACAGTGCCTTTTACCTGTGGATTTTTCAAAAATGGTGCGGAAAAATCTCACAATCCTCAACGTGGGCACATAGCCTTAGGGTTAGGGTTGGAATTAGAGTTAGGGTAGGAATTAGGGCTAGGGTTGGAAATAGGGTTAAGATTAGACTGTGGTTAGGGTTATGGCTAGGGGTGTGTTGGGTTAGGCTTGTGGTTAGGGTTGGGATTAGGGTTACGATTAGGGTTAGGGTTGGGATTAGGGTTAGGGGTGTGTTAGGGTTAGGGTTGTGATTAGGGTTATGGCTACAGTTGGGATTAGGGTTAGGGGTGTGTTGGGGTTAGTGTTGGAGTTAGAATTGAGGGGTTTCCACTATTTAGGCACATCAGGGGTCTCCAAACGCAACATGGCGCCACCATTGATTCCAGCCAATCTTGCGTTCAGAAAGTCAAATGGTGCTCCCTCCCTTCCGAGCCCTGACGTGCACCCAAACAGTGGTTTACCCCCACATATGGGGTACCAGCATACTCAGGACAAACTGGGAAACAATTATTGGGGTCCAATTTCTCCTGTTACCCTTGTGAAAATAAAATATTGCTTGCTAAAACATCATTTTTGAGGAAACAAAAATGATTTTATATTTTCACGGCTCTGCGTTGTAAACTTCTGTGAAGCACTTGGGGGTTCAAAGTGCTCACCACACATCTAGATAAGTTCCTTGGGGGGTCTAGTTTCCAAAATGGGGTCACTTGTGGGGGGTTTCTACTGTTTAGGCACATCAGGGGCTCTGCAAACGTAACGTGATGCCCGCAGATCATTCCATCAAAGTCAGCATTTCAAAAGTCACTACTTCCCTTTCGAGCCAATTTCTCCTGTTACTCTTGTAAAAATAAAAAATTGCGGGCTAAAAAATAATTTTTCAGGAAAGAAAAATTATTTTTTATTTTCAAGGCTCTGCATTATAAACTTCTGTGAAGCACTTGAGGGTTTTAAGTGGTCACCGCACATCTACATTAGTTCCATGGGAGGTCTAGTTTCCAATATAGGGTCACATGTGGGGGAGCTCCAATGTTTAGGCACACAGGGGCTCTCCAAACGCGACATGGTGTTATGACCTGGTGGTTAGAACAAGAATGGACCTGATGGTCAAGAGCACCCGGAAAGACCTGATAGCTACAAAAACACAGGACAAGCTCTGGGAAGTGGAATCTCTGCTGACCGCAATCCCTAATCCTATAACACACTAGAAATAGCCGTGGATTGCTCCTAACGCTCCCTATGCAACTCGTCACAGCCTCAGAACTAGCTAGCCCTAAAGATAGGAAAATAAAGCCTACCTTGCCTCAGAGAAATTCCCCAAAGGAAAAGGCAGCCCCCACATATATTGACTGTGAGTAAGATGAAATCACAAACACAGAGATGAAATAGATTTAGCAAAGAGAGGCCCGACTTACTGAACAGACAGAGGATAGGAAAGGTAATTTTGCAGTCAGCACAAAAACCTACAAAAAGCCACGCAGAGTGTGCAGGGGAAAAAAAACCTTCCGCACCGACTCACGGTGCGGAGGCGCCCCTCTGCGTCCCAGAGCTTCCAGCAAGCAAGGCAATATTCACAATAGCAAGCTGGACAGAAAATATAGCAAACAAGAAAATAGCAAAGAGGAACTTTCAATGGCCACTCTAAGCTGTATCAATGGCCACTCTAAGCTGAATGAGCCTGCCATCGTCAGATCGCAAATGCTAAGCAGCTTGAGGCTGGGCAAGTATCAGCATGGGAGACTGGCTGGGAATCCCTGGTACCGTTGACGTGCCTTTTATGAATTGCTTGCCTGAGGAGGTGGTGATGGCGAACTCAGTCGAGGGGTTCAAGAGAGGCCTGGATGTCTTCCTGGAGCAGAACAATATTGTATCATACAATTATTAGGTTCTGTAGAAGGACGTAGATCTGGGGATTTATTATGATGGAATATAGGCTGAACTGGATGGACAAATGTCTTTTTTCGGCCTTACTAACTATGTTACTATGTTACTATGTAACTTAGCTTCTGCTGGAGTAAACAGGTAACCAGAACGATCCAGGAGCGAACTAGACCAATAGTAAAACATTGACAGCTGGCATGGGGCAAAGATCTAAGTGGAGTTAAATAGAGCAGCCCACTAACGACTTAGCCTCGTCACCTGTGGAAGGAAACTCAGAAACACCCACAGCCACCAGAGGAAGACCATGGACAGAACCAGCCGAAGTACCATTCATGACCACAGGAGGGAGCCCGACAACAGAATTCACAAGAGGAGAGCTCCAATGTTTAGGCACACAGGGGCTCTCCAAACGCGACATGGTGTCCGCTAACGATTGGAGCTAATTTTTCATTCAAAAAGTCCCTTCCGAGCCCTGCCGTGTGCCCAAACAGTGGTTTACCCCCACATTTGAGGTATCAGTGTACTCAGGAGAAACTGCCCAATAAATTACAGGATCCATTTTATCCTTTTGCCCATGTGGAAATGAACAAATTGAGGCTAAAAGAAATCTTTTGTGGAAAAAAAAAGTACTTTTTCATTTTTACGGATCAATTTGTGAAGCACCTGGGGGGTTCAAAGTGCTCACTATGCATCTAGATAAGCTACTTTGGGGGTCTAGTTTCCAAAATGGGGTCACATGTGGGGGAGCTCCAATGCTTAGGCACACAGGGGCTCTCCAAACCCGACATGGTGTCCGCTAATGATTGGAGCTAATTTTTAATTCAAAAGTCAAATGGCGCTCCTTCCCTTCCGAGCCTTGCCGTGTGCACAAACAGTGGTTTGTGACGATATATGAGGTATCGTTGTACTGAGGAGAAATTGCCCAACACGTTAGGATCCATTTTATCCTGTTGCCCATGTGAAAATGAAAAAATTGAGGCTGAAAGAATTTTTTTGTGAAAAAAAAGTACTTTTTTATTTTTACGGATCAATTTGTGAAGCACCTGGGGGTTCAAAGTGCTCACTATGCATCTAGATAAGCTACTTGGGGGGTCTAGTTTCCAACATGGGGTCATTTGTGGGGGAGCTCCAATATTTAGGCACACAGGGGCTCTCCAAACGCAACATGGTGTCCGCTAAAGATTGGAGTCAATTTTTCATTGAAAAAGTCCAATGGCGCTCCTTCCCTTCAGAGCCCTGTCGTGCGCTCAGACAGTGGTTCTCCCCACATATGGGGTATCGGCGTACTCAGGACAAATTGTACATTAACTTTTGGGGTCCAGTTTCCCTTTTTACCTTTGGAAAAATAAAAAAATTGTTGCTAAAACATTTTTGTGACTAAAAAGTTAAATGTTAATTTTTTCCTTCCATGTTGCTTCTGCTGCTGTGAAACACCTGAAGGGTTAATAAACTTCTTGAATGTGGTTTTGAGTACCTTGAGGGGTGCAGTTTTTAGAATGGTGTCAATTTTTGGTATTTTCAGCCATATAGACCCCTCAAACTGACTTCAAATGTGAAGTGGTCCCTAAAAAAATGGTTTTGTAAATTTCGTTGTAAAAATGAGAAATCGCTGGTCAAATCTTAACCCTTATAACTTCCTAGAAAAAAAAAAAGTTGTTTCCAAAATTGTGCTGATGTAAAGTAGACATGTGGGTAATGTTATTTGTTAACTATTTTGTGTCACATAACTCTCTCGTTTAACAGAATAAAAATTAAAAATTTGAAAATTGCGAAATTTTCAAAATTTTAGCCAAATTTCCATTTTTTTTTCACAAATAAGCGCAAGAATTATCGACCTAAATTTACTACTAACATGAAGCCCAATATGTCACGAAAAAACAATCTCAGAACCGCTAGGATTCATTGAAGCGTTCCTGAGTTATTACCTCATAAAGGGACACTGGTCCGAATTGTAAAAAACGGTCAGGTCATTAAGGTCAAAATAGGCTGGGCATGAAGGGGTTAATGACCTGGCCGTTTTTTGCAATTCTGACCAGTGTACCTTTATGAGGTAATAACTCGGGAACGCTTCAACGGATCCTCGCGGTTCTGAAGGAGACTGTTTTTTCGTGACATATTGGGCTTCATGTTAGTGGTAAGTTTAGGTCGATAATTCTTGCATTTATTTGTGAAAAAAATGTAAATTTGGTGAAAATTTTGAAAATTTTGCAATTTTCAAATTTTTTATTTTTATTCTGTTAAACGAGAGAGTTATGTAACAAAATAGTTAAATAACATTACCCACATGTCTACTTTACATCAGCACAATTTTGGAAACAAATTTTTGTTTTTCCTAGGAAGTTAATTAACCCTTCAGGTGCTTCACAGCAGCAGAAGCAACATGGAAGGAAAAAAGGAACATTTAACTTTTTAGTCACAAAAATGTTTTAGCAACAATTTTTTTATTTTCCCAAGGGTAAAAACAGAAACTGGACACCAGAAGTTATTGTACAATTTGTCCTGAGTATGCCGATATCCCACATGTTGGGGGGTACCACTGTTTGGGCGCACGACAGGGCTCGGAAGGGAAGGAGCGCCATTTGACTTTTTCAATGAAAAATTGGCTCCATTCTTTAGCGGACACCTTGTCGCGTTTGGAGAGCCCCTGTGTGCCTAAAAATTGGAGCTCCCCCACAACTGACCCCATTTTAGAAACTAGACCTCCAAGGAACTTATCTAGATGCATAGTGAGCACTTTGAACCCCCAGGTGCTTTACAAATTGATCCGTAAAAATGAAAAAGTACTTTTTTTTCACAAAAAATTTCTTTTAGCCACAATTTGTTCATTTCTACATGGGCAGCAGGATAAAATGGATCGTAAAATTTATTGGGCAATTTCTGCTGAGTACACTGATACCTCACATGTGGGAGCAAACCACTGTTTGGGCACACGGCAGGGCTCGGAAGGGAAGGAGCGCCATTTGACTTTTTGAATTAAAAAATAGCTCCAATCATTAGCGGACACCATGTCGCGTTTGGAGAGCCCCTGTGTGCCTAAACATTGGAGCTCCCCCACATGTGACCCCATTTTGGAAACTAGACCTCCCATGGAACTAATCTAGATGTGCGGTGACCACTTTAAACCCCCAAGTGCTTCACAGAAGTTTATAACGCAGATCCGGGAAAATAAAAAATTATTTTTCTTTCCTCAAAAATTATATTTTAGCCTGCAATATTTTATTTTCACAAGGGTAAAAGGAGAAATTGGACCTCAGTAGTTGTTGTCCAGTTTGTCCTGAGTACGCTGATACCCCATATATGGGGGGGGAACCACTGTTTGGGCACACGTCGGGGATCGGATGGGAAGTAGTGGCGTTTTGGAATGCAGACTTTGATGGAATGGTCTGCGGGCATCATATTACGTTTGCAGAGCCCATGATGTGCCTAAACAGTAGAAACCCCCCACAAGTGACCCCATTTTGGAAACTAGACCTCCAGTGGAACTAATCTAGATGTGTGGTGAGCACTTTGAACCCCCAAGTGCTTCACAGAAGTTTATAACGCAGAGCCGTGAAAATAAAAAATCATTTTTCTTTCCTCAAAAATTATGTTTTAGCAAGCAATTTTTTATTTTCACAAGGGTAGCAGGAGAAATTGGACACCAATAATTGTTGCCCAGTTTGTCCTGAGTATGCTGGTACCCCATATGTGGGGGGAAAACCACTGTTTGGGGGCACGTCGGGGCTCAGAAGGGAGGGAGAACCATTTGACTTTTTCAATGAAAAATTGGCTCCATTCTTTAGCGGTCACCATGTCGCGTTAGGAGAGCCCCTGTGTGTCTAAACATTGGAGCTCCCCTACAAGTGACCGCAATTTGGAAACTAGACCCCCCAAAGAGCTTATCTAGGTGCATAGTGAGCACTTTGATCCCCCAGGTGCTTCACAAATTGATCCGCAAAAATGAAAAAAGTACTTTTTTCCACAAAAGATTTCTTTTAGCCTCAATTTTTTCATTTTCACATGGGCAACAGGAAAAAATAGATCCGAAAATGTGTTGGGCAATTTCTCCTGAGTACACCGATACCTCACATGTGGGGGTAAACCACTGTTTGTGCACATGGCAAGGCTTGGAAGGGAAGGAGCGCCATTTGACTTTTTGAATGAAAAAGTAGCTCCAATCGATAGCGGACACCATGTCGCGTTTGGAGAGCCCCTGTGTGCCTAAACATTGGAGCTCCCCCACATGTGACCCCATTTTGGAATCTAGACCTCCCATGGAACTAATGTAGATGTGCGGTGACCACTTTAAGCCCCCAAATGCTTCAGAGAAGTTTATAATGCAAAGCCGTAAAAATGAAAAATCATTTTTCTTTCCTCAAAAATTATTTTTTAGCCTGCAATTTGTTATTTTCACAAGATTAACAGGAGAAATTGGACCCCAAAAGTTGTTGTCCAGTTTGTCCGGAGTACGCTGGTACCCCATATGTGGGGGTAAACCACTGGTTGGGCGCACGTTGGGGCTCGGAAGGGAGGTAGCACCATTTGACTTTTTGAACGCAAGATTGGCTGGAATCAATGGTGGCGCCATGTTGCGTTTGGAGAACCCTGATGTGCCTAAACAGTGGAAACCCCTCAATTCTAACTCCAACACTAACCCCAACACACCCCTAACCCTTATCCCAACTGTAGCCATAACCCTAATCACAACCCTAACCCCAACACACCCCTAACCACAACCCTAACCGCAACACACCCGTCACCCCAATCCCAACCCTAATCCTAATTCCAACCCTAAACACAACTTTAACCCCAACACACCCCTAACCCTATCCATAACCCTAACCACAAGCCTAATCTTAACCCCATTTCCAACCCTAGCCCTAATTCCAACCCTAACCCTAAGGCTATGTGCTCACGTTGCGGATTCGTGTGAGATTTTTCCGCACGGATTTTGAAAAATCCGCAGGTAAAAGGCACTGCGTTTTACCTGCGGATTTCCAGTGTTTTTTTGTGCGGATTTCACCTGCGGATTCCTATTGAGGAACAGGTGTAAAACGCTGCGGAATCCGCACAAAATTGACATGCTGCGGAAAATACAGCGCAGCGTTCCTGCACGCACGGTATTTTCCGCATCATGGGCACAGCGGATTTGTTTTTAAATAGGTTTACATGGTACTGTAAACCTGATGAAAAACTGCTACGAATCCGCAGCGGAAAATCCGCACCGTGTGCACATACCCTAACCCTAGTTCTAACTCTAACCCTAGTTCTAACCCTAACCCTAGTGGAAAAAGAAATATTTTCTTTATTTTATTATTGTCCGTACCTACGGGAGTGATAAGGGGGGGGGGGGGTCATTTACTATTTTTTTTTTATTTTGATCACTGTGATAAAACCTACCTGAAACGAATCTGCCGGCCAGCAGACTCGGCGTGCGCACTGCGCATGCGCCCGCCATTTTGGAAGTTGGCGGCGCCCATTGAGAAGACGGACGGACACCGGGAGGCTCGGTAAGTATGAGGGTGGAAGATCGGAGCATGGGGGAGGATCGGAGGACGGGGGTGGGATCGGAGCACGGGGGGAGCAGACAGGACGACGGAGGGGAGTGGAGCACAGGATGGAGGTCCGGGGAGGAGATCGTGGCGGTGGGGGGGGGGGGGACATCAGGGTTTCCAGCCATGGCTGATGATATTGAAGCATCGGTCATGGCTGGATTGTAATATTTCACCAGTTTTCATAGGTGAAATATTACAAATCACTCTGATTGGCTGTTGAAAGCGAAACTGCCAATCAGAGCGATCGTAGCAACGGGGGGGGGGGGGGTGAAGCCTCCCCCCCTGGGTTGAAGTACCACTCCCCCTGTCCCTGCAGATCGGGTGAAATTGGAGTTAACCCTTTCACCCGATCTGCAGGGACGCGATCCCTCCATGAAGCCACATACGCGTCACAAGTCGGATTGGTACCGACTTTCATGACGCCTACGTGGCGTCAAAGGTCGGGAAGGGGTTAAAGAACTTCAATCTCTATTGGGATCGCTGAATTTTGCTCTACGAATTATCCTAATAGGATGAATTTTTTCTAGACGGTCATATAACGCAACTAAGGGTTTGACATCTCTTACCTCTCATATTAGAGTTTCCGCTGATTTGAAAGAAGATGTGAAAACATGGTTGACATCTCTTTAAAATTTTAACGGGAAATCCTGCTGGCAATCTGCCTTTATTTCTGCGTATTCTTTTCCTTTTACTGTTTTGGTCTATTCCACTTACGGCTGTCGAATTTTGTTTGCATCACATTGGTTTTCCCATCAATGACCAATTAAATGGGTTGAGTCTCACTTTACCGACAACAGGATGGTCTTGGAACTTTTTTCAATTTTCTTAGGACTCTATTTACGGGATTCCTTGATGCAAAATTCTAGGATTATTGTTTTTTTCAACGGATTAAGAAGCAATTTTTTCCATCAATACTCAGTCTTCAAAGAATATATGGGCCTCGAGGATTTTGAGGCATTTAGTTTAAATATGCTTAAAATTTAGTATTTGGATTAAAGCAAATTTAGGTAAGAGAAAATAGGAGTTGGCTAGTATTTCTCTTTGTAAGCACGAGTGGTCAATTTTTCGCCAACAGGTGCCCAACGCGGATTTGGAAGCAACTGCCTGCCCACAGTCGATTTGGGACGTAATTTCAATCTGCTATCGTATTTTATTAAGAATTCCCTGTCGGAAAGATCATGGGCCGATTATTCTGCCGCATGGTTAAAATGGGTGAATTTTTGTGTGCTTCATAATTTCAACTCAACAGTTTCTAATGCTTTATCTGGCTTAAAATTTGCAGAGTCATTAACTGAAATAGGTCTCTCTTAGTCCAGCATCACACTCAGTGTAGGGAAATATGGTCCGTATTTTACACGTGTAATACGCAGAAATTATCCCAAAACAGTGATCCGTATGTCATCCATAGGCAGGGTGTGGCAGCACATTTTGCGCATGTCATCCTCCGTATGTAATCCGTATAGCATCCGTACAGCGAGATTTTATCGCCAGCTTGCAAAACGGACATACAATGGATCCATGGGCTCAAATATTCATGAAGACATATATAGTCTAATATATATATATATATATATATATATATATATATATATATATATATATAAATACATACACAGTACAATCCAAAAGTTTGGACACACCTCATTTAAAGAATTTTCTGCATTTTCATGACTATGAAAATTGTAAATGCACACCGAAGGCATCAAAACTATGAATTAACACATGTGGAATTATATACTTAACAAAAAAGTGTGAAACAACTGAAAATATGTCTTATATTCTAGGTTCTTCAGGTTTTGCTTTGATGACTACTTTGCACACTCTTGGCATTCTCTTGATGAGCTTCAAGAGGTAGTCACCAGAAATGGTCTTCCAACAATCTTGAAGGAGTTCCCAGAGATGCTTAGAACTTGTTGGCCCTTTTGCCTTCACTCTGCGGTCCAGCTCACCCCAAACCATCTCGATTGGGTTCAGGTCTGGTGACTGTGGAGGCCAGGTCATCTGGCGTAGCACCCCATCACTCTCCTTCTTGGACAAATACCCCTTACACAGCCTGAAGGTGTGTTTGGGGTCATTGTCCTGTTGAAAAAAAAATGATGGTCCAACTAAATGCAAACTGGATGGAATAGCATGCCGCTGCAAGATGCTGTGGTAGACATGCTGGTTCAGTATACCTTCAAATTTGAATAAATCCCCAACAGTGTCAACAGCAAAGCACCCCCACACCATCACACCTCCTCCTCCATGCTTCACGGTGGTAACCAGGCATGTAGAGTCCATCCGTTCACCTTTTCTGCGCCGCAGAAAGACATGGTGGTTGGAACCAAAGATCTCAAATTTGGACTCATCAGACCAAAGCACAGATTTCCTCTGGTCTAATGTCCATTCCTTGTGTTCTTTAGCCCAAACAAGTCTCTTCTGCTTGTTGCCTGTCCTTAGCAGTGGTTTCCTAGCAGCTATTTTACCATGAAGGCCTGCTGCACAGTCTCCTCTTAACAGTTGTTGTAGAGATGTGTCTGCTGCTAGAACTGTGTGGCGTTGACCTGGTCTCTAATCTGAGCTGCTGTTAACCCCTTCATGACCCAGCCTATTTTGACCTTAAAGGGAACCTGTCACCTGAATTTGGCGGGACTGGTTTTGGGTCATATGGGCGGAGTTTTTGGGTGTTTGATTCACCCTTTCCTTACCCGCTGGCTGCATGCTGGCTGCAATATTTAATTGAAGTTCATTCTCTGTCCTCCATAGTACACGCCTGCACAAGGCAAGATTGCTTTGCACAGGCGTGTACTATGGAGGACAGAGAATGAACTTCAATTAAATATTGCAGCCAGCATGCAGCCAGCGGGTAAGGAAAGGGTGAATCAAACACCCAAAAACTCCGCCCATATGACCCAAAACCAGTCCCGCCAAATTCAGGTGACAGAGTCCCTTTAAAGACCTTGCCGTTTTTTGCAATTCTGACCAGTGTCCCTTTATGAGGTAATAACTCAGGAACGCTTCAACGGATCCTAGCGGTTCTGAGATTGTTTTTTCGTGACATATTGGGCTTCATGTTAGTGGTAAATTTAGGTCAATAAATTCTGTGTTTATTTGTGATAAAAACGGAAATTTGGCGAAAATTTTGAAAATTTCGCAATTTTCACATTTTGAATTTTTATTCTGTTAAACCAGAGAGATATGTGACACAAAATAGTTAATAAATAACATTTCCCACATGTTTACTTTACATCAGCACAATTTTGGAAACAAAATTTTTTTTGTTAGGAAGTTATAAGGGTTAAAATTTGACCAGCGATTTGTCATTTTTATAACGAAATTTACAAAACCATTTTTTTTAGGGACCACCTCACATTTGAAGTCAGTTTGAAGGGTCTATATGGCTGAAAATACCCAAAAGTGACACCATTCTAAAAACTGCACCCCTCAAGGTACTCAAAAATTATCTTTTAGCAACAATTTTTTTTATTTTCCCAAAGGTAAAAGGAGAAACTGAACCACGAAAGTTGTTGTCCAATTTGTCCTGAGTACGCTGATACCTCATATGTGGGGGTAAACCACTGTTTGGGCGCACGGCAGGGCTTGGAAGGGAAGGAGCGCCATTTGACTTTTTGAATCAAAAATTGGCTCCACTCTTTAGCGGACACCATGTCACGTTTGGAGAGCCCCCGTGTGCCTAAAAATTGGAGCTCCTCCACAAGTGACCCCATTTTGGAAACTAGATGCCCCAAGGAACTTATGTAGATGCATAGTGAGCACTTTGAACCCCCAGGTGCTTCACAAATTGATCCGTAAAAATGAAAAAGTACTTTTTTTTCACAAAAAAATTCTTTTAGCCTCAATTTTTTCATTTTCACATGGGCAACAGGATAAAATGGATCCTAAAATGTGTTGGGCAATTTCTCCTGAGTACACCAATACCTCACATGTGGGGGTAAACCACTGTTTGGGCACATGGTAAGGCTCGGAAGGGAAGGAGCGCCATTTGACTTTTTGAATGAAAAATTATTTCCATCGTTAGCGGACACCATGTCGCGTTTGGATAGCTCCTGTGTGCCTAAACATTGGCGCTCCCCCACAAGTGGCCCCATTTTGGAAACTAGACCCCCCAAGGAACTTATTTAGATGCCTAGTGAGCACTTTAAACCCTCAGGTGCTTCACAAATTGATCTGTAAAAATGAAAAAGTACTTTTTTTTTCACGAAAAAATTATTTTCGCCTCAATTTTTTCATTTTCACATGGGCAGTAGGATAAAATGGATCATAAAATTTGTTGGGCAATTTCTCCCACGTACGCCGATACCTCATATGTGGGGGTAAACCACTGTTTGGGCACTCGGCAGGGCTCGGAAGGGAAGGCGCGCCATTTGACTTTTTGAATGGAAAATTAGCTCCAATTGTTAGCGGACACCATGTCGCGTTTGGAGAGCCCCTGTGTGCCTAAACATTGGAGCTCCCCCACAAGTGACCCCATTTTGGAAACTAGACCCCCCATGGAACTAATGTAGATGTGCGGTGACCACTTTAAGCCCCCAAATGCTTCAGAGAAGTTTATAACGCAAAGCCGTAAAAATGAAAAATCATTTTTCTTTCCTCAAAAATGATTTTTTAGCCTGGAATTTCCTATTTTGCCAAGGATAATAGGAGAAATTGGACCCCAAATATTGTTGTCCAGTTTGTCCTGAGTACGCTGACACCCCATATGTGGGGGTAAACCACTGTTTGGGCGCACGGCAGGGCTCGGAAGGGATGGCACGCCATTTGGCTTTTTAAATGGAAAATTAGCTCCAATTGTTAGCGGACACCATGTCGCGTTTGGAGAGCCCATGTGTGCCTAAACATTGGAGATCCCCCAGTAATGACCCCATTTTGGAAACTAGACCCCCAAAGGAACTAATCTAGATGTGTGGTGAGGACTTTGAACCCCCAAGTGCTTCACAGAAGTTTATAACGCAGAGACATGAAAATAAAAAAATAAAAAATATTTTCTCAAAAATGATCTTTTAGCCTGCAATTTTTTATTTTCCCAAGGGTAACAGGAGAAATTTGACCCCAAAAGTTGTTGTCCAGTTTCTCCTGAGTACGCGGATACCCCATATGTGGGGGTAAATCACTGTTTGGGCACATGCCGGGGCTCGGAAGTGAAGTAGTGACGTTTTGAAATGCAGACTTTGATGGAATGCTCTGTGGGCGTCACGTAGCGTTTGCAGAGCCCCTGATGTGGCTTAACAGTAGAAACCCCCCCACAAGTGACCCCATTTTGGAAACTAGACCCCCAAAGGAACTTATCTAGATGTGTGGTGAGCACTTTGAACCCCCAAGTGCTTCACAGAAGTTTATAATGCAGAGCCGTGAAAATAATAAATACGTTTTCTTTCCTCAAAAATAATTATTTAGCCCAGAATTTTTTAATTTTCCCAAGGGTAACAGGAGAAATTTGACCCCAATATTTGTTGTCCAGTTTCTCCTGAGTACGGTGATACCCCATATGTGGGGGTAAACTACTGTTTGGGCACATGCCGGGGCTCGGAATTGAAGTAGTGACGTTTTGAAATGCAGACTTTGATGGAATGCTCTGCGGGCGTCACGTTGCGTTTGCAGAGCCCCTGATGTGCCTAAACAGTAGAAACCCCCCCACAAGTGACCCCATTTTGGAAACTAGACCCCGAAAGGAACTTATCTAGATGTGTGGTGAGCACTTTGAACCCCCAAGTGCTTCATAGAAGTTTATAATGCAGAGCCGTGAAAATAATAAATACGTTTTCTTTCCTCAAAAATAATTATTTAGCCCAGAATTTTTTATTTTCCCGAGGGTAACAGGAGAAATTTGACCCCAAAAGTTGTTGTCCAGTTTCTCCTGAGTACGCTGATACCCCATGTGTGGGGGTAAACCACTGTTTGGGCACACGTCGGGGCTCAGAAGAGAAGTAGTGACTTTTGAAATGCAGACTTTGATGGAATGGTCTGTGGGCGTCACATTGCGATTGCAGAGCCCCTGGTGTAGAAACCCCCCACATGTGACCCCATTTTAGAAACTAGACCCCCCAAGGAACTTATCTAGATATGTGGTGAGCACTTTGAACCCCCAAGTGCTTCACAGACGTTTACAACGCAGAGCCGTGAAAATAAAAAATAATTTTTCTTTCCTCAAAAATGATGTTTTAGCAAGCATTTTTTTAGATTCACAAGGGTAACAGGAGAAATTGGACCCCAGTAATTGTTGCGCAGTTTATCCTGAGTATGCTGGTACCCCATATGTGGGGGTAAACCACTGTTTGGGCACACGTCAGGGCTCGGAATTGAGGGAGCACTATTTGACTTTTTGAATACGAGATTGGCTGGAATCAATGGTGGTGCCATGTTGCGTTTGGAGACCCCTGATGTGCCTAAACAGTGGTAACCCCTCAATTCTAACTCCAACACACCCCTAACCCTAATCCCAACTGTAGCCATAACCCTAATCACAACCCTAACCACAACCCTAATTCCAACCCTAACCCTAAGGCTATGTGCCCACGTTGCGGATTCGTGTGAGATATTTCCGCACCATTTTTGAAAAATCCGCGGGTAAAAAGGCACTGCGTTTTACCTGCGGATTTTCCGCGGATTTCCAGTGTTTTTTGTGCGGATTTCACCTGCGGATTCCTATTGAGGAACAGGTGTAAAACGCTGCGGAATCCGCACAAAGAATTGACATGCTGCGGAAAATACAACGCAGCGCTTCCGCGCGGTATTTTCCGCACCATGGGCACAGCGGATTTGGTTTTTCATATGTTTACATGGTACTGTAAACCTGATGGAACACTGCTGCGAATTCGCAGCCAAATCCGCACCATGTGCACATGGCCTAATTCTAAAGGTATGTGCACACGCTGCAGAAAACGCTGCGGATCCGTAGCAGTTTCCCATGAGTTTACAGTTCAATGTAAACCTACGGGAAACAAAAATCGCTGTACACTTCATTGTGCGGATTCCGCAGCGGTTTTACAACTGCTCCAATAGAAAATCGCGATTGTAAAACCGCAGTGAAATGCGCAGAAAAAAAACGCGGTAAATCCGCCATAAATCCGCAGCAGTTTAGCACTGCGGATTTATCAAATCCGCAGCGGAAAAATCCGCAGAGGACCAGAATACGTGTGCACATACCGAAACCCTAACCCTAGCCCTACCCCTAACCCTACCCCTACCCCTACCCCTACCCCTAGCCCTAACATTAGTGGAAAAAAAAAATTTCTTTATTTTTTTATTGTCCCTACCTATGGAGGTGACAAAGGGGGGGGGGTCATTTATTATTTTTTTTATTTTGATCACTGAGATATAATCTATCTCAGTGATCAAAATGCACTTTGGAACGAATCTGCCGGCCGGCAGATTCGGCGGGCGCACTGCGCATGCGCCCGCCATTTTGGAAGATGGCGGCGCCCAGGGAGAAGACGGACGGGACCCCGGCAGGATCGGTAAGTATGATGGGGTGGGGGGGACCACGGGGGAGGATCGGAGCACGGGGGGGAATCGGAGCGTGGCAGGCGTGGAACGGAGCACGGGGGGCGTGGAATGGAGCACGGGGGCTGGAACGGAGCACGGGGGGGGGAACGGAGCACGGGGGGTGGATCGGAGTGCAGGGGGGGGTGATTGGAGCACGGGGGGGTGATTGGAGCACGGGGGGAGCGGACAAGAGCACGGGGGGGAGCGGAGCACTGGACAGTTTCACTTTCAACAGCCAATCAGAGCGATCGTAGCCACGAGAGGGTGAAGCCACCCCCCCCCCCTGGGCTAAACTACCACTCCCCCTGTCCCTGCAGATCGGGTGAAATGGGAGTTAACCCTTTCACCCGATCTGCAGGGACGCGATCTTTCCATGACGCCACATAGGCGTCATGGGTCGGATTGGCACCGACTTTCATGACGCCTACGTGGCATCAAAGGTCGGGAAGGGGTTAACCTGCGATTTCTGAGGCTGGTGACTCGGATAAACTTATCCTCAGAAGCAGAGGTGATTCTTGGTCTTCCTTTCCTGGGGCGGTCCTCATGTGAGCCAGTTTCTTTGTATCGATTGATAGGTTTTGCCACTGCACTTGGGGACACTTTCAAAGTTTTCCCAATTAAAAGCTGGTAATTCAATTGCTGGCTTTTGCTGTCTCCTTCCCAAACCCGACAGGATATGAGACATGGTTTACATACAGTAAACCATTTCATATCCCTTATCTTTTAACATATTCCTCACTAATAATGTTCCAAGTGTCTGTGTGCAAAATTTGGGGGCTCTAGCTGTTAAAATAAAGGGTTAAATCACGGAAAAAAATCGGCATGGGCTCCCGTGCAATTTTCTCTGCCAGAGTGGGAAAGCCAGTGACTGAGGGCAGATTTTAATAGCCTGGAGAGGGACCATGGTTATTGCCCTCCCACCACCCCCCCCCCCCCCCCCCCCCCCCGGCTAAAAACCTCTGCCCACAGCCACCCCAGAAAAAGCACATCTGTAAGATGCGCCTATACTGGCACTTAGCCTCTCTCTTTCCCACTCCCGTAGAGCGGTGGGATATGGGGTAATAAAGGGTTAATGTCACCTTGCTATTGTAAGGTGACATTAAGCCTGGTTAATAATGGAGAGGTGTCAATAATTCACCTATCCAATATTAATCCAGTAGTAGTAAATGGTTAATAAAACACACACACATTAGGAAAAGGGTATTTTATTGAAATAAAGACACTGGGTTTTGTAATAGTTTATTATATTCTCAATCCAAATGATGACCCTTGTTCTGTAAAAAAGGAAAAATAGAAAACAGCAATGTCCCATACCTTTCCGCTGTTACAGTCATGTCCCACGCTGTAAATCCATCTGAAGGAGTTAAATAATTTTACAAGCAGGAGCCTGCTAATGCAGCCGCCCCGTCTATAAAAACTGGGGAATGAATGAAAAGAAGGGGAACTTAGCTACCTAGACTTGCAGTGCTGCGCCCCCTGCTGTTTTTTTTAAATTATTTTTAACATTACATCTTCTTACTATTGATGCCGCATAGGCAGCATCAATAGTAAAAGTTGGGGAGACACAGGGTTAATAGCGGCGGTAACGGAGTGCGTTACCCGTGGCATAACGTGGTCCGTTACCGCCGCCATTAACCCTGTGTGAGCGGTGAGTGGAGGGGAGTATGCGGGTGCCGGTCACTGACCGCGGGTAGTAAGGAGCGGCCATTTTCTTCCGGACTGTGCCCGCCGCTGATTGGTCGTGGCTGTTTGCTGCGACCAATCAGTGACTTGGATTTCCAGGACAGACAGAGGCCGCGACCAATGAATATCCATGACAGACAGACAGGAAAAAGACAGACAGACGGAAGTGACCTTAGACAATTATATAGTAGATATATATATGTGTCTCACTGAGATATATATATATATATATATATATATATACCCCTATACTATGTGTAGACATTTATTCTATCTATTCTAATAAAACCTGTCAGTGTGATTTTACTGTACACCGCACTGAATTACCGGCTTTTCTATAGAACACCGCTGCGTATTTCTCGCAAGTCACACTGTTGGTCTGTGTGTAATCCGTATTTTTCTCACCCCCATTGACTTTCATTGGTGGATTTTTTGCGCAATACGCTGACAAACGCAGCATGCTGCGATTTTCTACACCCGTAAAATACAAAAACAAAGAACACACAACCAAACTAATGCCCAAGTAATCAATTCAAATAAATTTATTAATCAAAGAATACACCAAATGGTAGGGGGAAAAGAAACCAATCCATCACATCACATCCAGGAGACAGTAGCGCTACAGGTAACTTCAGCTCCAGACACTCCATTTAAGCCATTGGGCTGCAATATATGATTCACTTCTTGTGACATTTGTCACAGTGTCTCAATTGATTCAGCAGTCACCTGTACGTATTACAGTGTAAGCACATATGTAGCCGCACATTTTGCACTTTTTAGTTACATCTTGGCCAAATTTTCTGGCACTAGTTGCACTTTAACGCTGGTTTCTATTTACGGTATATTAACACGCCTTTTACTGCAATTGCAGTTATTAGATCTACCTTAGCCTGTAAAGCATTTCAGGTCTCTTTTTTAAGGTGTACCATTTCCTTTCCATATTCATCAGTTCAGTGTGCATATACTCTTCCAGTTCTGTGTTTGGTTACATATTTATTTATTTATTAATATTACGCCATCACTTTACCATTCCAGGACTGTATTTTGCTCTGTCTCCTTGGTGTTGTGCCCCTTTCTTTGGTTTCTTTTCCCCCTACCAATTGGTGTATTCTTTGATTAATAAATTTATTTGAATTGATTACTTGGGCATTAGTTCGGTTGTGTGTTCTTTGTTTTCGTATATTTCCTCCGATTTGTCCTCACTATATCCATCCCGGGATACACATGATATATATATATATATATCTTATCTCTCTGTTGGTTTGTCCTACTAAGTGACTGAAGTACCTATGTATCCCTTGTCTTGAGTTTTTTCATCTAATTACCCGTAAAATACAGCAGAGAAATATACGGCAGATAGGAGCTGCCCCATAGAGAATCATTGGTCAGTGTGCAATGCTTAGTTTTTGCGCCTCTCATACGTCCGTAAAATTCTCTAGTGTGACGCCGGCCTTATTCAGCAATAGCGAAATCTCTCACAGGGGTCTCATTTTTTCCCATTATTTCCCAAATTAGCAATTTTCTTTTTTTTTTTTTTTTTTAATGACAGATTTTTAATGATTTGGGTCCTAATGAATCAGAAACAGAATTTGCAAAAAATTTTTCAAGTACGGATTTTTCAGAAAAGGGCGTCCCAATATTCAATTAAAAATGACAATGACATGATTTCCTATTTTGAAAACATTCATTTTACAAACACAACACAAAAAATTGGACCTAAATGTAAAATCTTAGATGCTAGAAGCTAAAGATTAGGTGTCCCAAAAACAGGACATTGGTAGATAATGGGTTAAACTAATGGGTAGTGCTCCACTAATAATAATAATCTTTATTTTTATATAGCGCTAACATATTCCGCAGCGCTTTACATTTTGCACACATTATCATCACTGTCCCCGATGGGGCTTACAATCTAAATTCCCTATCTTTGTAATGTTCCCTGTCTTTGTAATGTGGGAGGAAACCGGAGCGCCCGGAGGAAACCCACGCAAACACGGAGAGAACATACAAACTCTTTGCAAATGTTGTCCTTGGTGGGGTTTGAACCCAGGACTCCAGCGCTGAAAGGCTGCTGTGCTAACCACTGCGCCACCGCTATTTTTCCCAGTGAAAAATTTTTTTAAAGGCCTGAAAAGGTCCAACTTTAAACCCGATTCAATGCATCCTATATCCTTTCAGCTATTAAAAGACCTTTGTTTATCGCTGTCAAATGTTTGTATTAGTTCGGATGAAAGTTTATTGTTTTATGCAGCATTTGTTTTGTCATTTTTTTTGGGCCCTGCGAGTTGGGGAGCTCGTGTCCGCTAAAAAAAATCTGAGCCTTCAGGTCTTTTAATTTCTGATTTGAAAATGCATGATTCATACATCATTTTATTCTTCAGGAAATCCAAAACTGATCTAATGGGCAGAGGGTCCAGATTAAAAATCAACTCTTTTTCTGACCCAGCGATATGTCCAGTAGCCATCATGAAACATTGGCTTCAAAGGAGACCAAATATCGATGGTTCTCTATTCATCCACATGGATAATACCCGTTACAATTTTTCAGTTCAACACTGTTTTAAAAAAATGTTTATATTTTTTAGGAATTGAACATCTGAAGATTACTTCTCATTCTTTCAGAATCGTCACTGTCACTGAGGCATCTAGGGCCGGTTTTGATTACATGATAAAACAATTGGGTAGATGGGATGCTAACAGATTCAAACTTTATGTTCGTCACGAGCTTTATGATTATTAATTGTTTATTTACTTTTCAGGTCCAATTATAGTATGGATTATTGGACATTCGTTTATTTTTTGGGCTGAGAAGAAGGCCAGTCAAAGATCTTATTCAGAGAATCTATCATTTAATACGTCTGACGTTCAAATCTTTTGGCACAGTATTCGTGGCACGAGATGGTCCAGCTTCTCCTTTGAGTTTAAAAAATGTTTTAATCTTTATCCGTTGCCAGATTAAGTTATTTTTCTTTTGTCAAGGAATGATCTTGGTAAAAGAAAAACCTTGGATTTGTTGGCTTTTATGAGATCGGATATTTGCTGTCTCAAGCAGGCATTTCCTTCTATTGGTTTTGTTTTTTTCTGAGATCATTCCTAGACTTTTATGGCCTGATAATAATTTTTTCTTTTTGGATAAAATTCGGAAAAGAGTGAATAGGAGTATGAGTACATTTTTACTGTTGGTTAATGGTTTTTCTTTTCAGCATAAAGATTTTGAAGATTTTTTACCAGGTCTCTTTAGGAAGGATCTGGTTCATTTATCAGACATTGGTTTAGATATTTTTAATCTAAATTTACAATCTATGGTTGAAAAATGGCTATGTGGTTTGGGGAGGGCGACGCATCGATGAGTCGTGGCTTTTGGGAAAATTGCCCATTTTATGGGTGGATTGGCTACTGATGTTTGGACTTATGGACATTTATATGAGTATTTTATTTAAATCTTTGTATTGCTTGGTTTTAAGCAACCCTAAATAAACATCACGGCCATTTTTCTTCCAAAATAATTTGTGTGGCGTTTTTATTTAATTTTATGAATAGGCCTTGTGTTGCCATGGTAGCCCTCCCCCGCCAAAAGAATGAAATAAAGGGGGGGTTTCATGGCAACACAGAGCTTGAATTGGATTTCATTCTAATGTTAAACAATCACACTTGTGGGCTTTAAATTTGAGTTCAAATAAAGGTCAATTCAAAAGTCCGTATTGTCAGCAGTTCTTGTTTAAACCGGTTTTGCCTGGCGTTATTGGCGCCTTTTTAACGGTTTTCTATTGGCTAATAACTGTTTTGGTGGGTGGTTTTACAAATATAAAAGGCCCTGTTTTTGGCTGGTTATCATCATTCTGTGGTGTTTATGAAGAAAAGAAGAAGATCCCACCCTCTCACTTTTGTTATTTATTTCGTCGTGATGTTTTTATTTGTGGGAAAATCCCCCATTTTATGGGTGGATTGGCTATTAGTATTTGGACTTATGCACACTTATATGAGTATCTTATTCAAATCTTTGTATTACTTGGTTTTAAGCAACCCTAAATAAACATCACGGCCATTTTTCTTCCAAAATATTTTGTGTGCGTTTTTATTTAAAGGGAACCTGTCACCCCGAAAATCACTGGTGAGGTACCGTATATACTTGAGTATAAGCCGAGATTTTCAGCCCAAATTTTTGGGCTGAAAGTGCCCCTCTCGGCTTATACTCGAGTCACGGTAGCGGTGGGGTCGGCGGGTGAGGGGGGAGAGGGCGCTGAGGTATACTTACCAGTCCCAGCGATCCTGACACTCCCCCTGCCGTCCCACGGTCTTCTGTGCTGCAGCTTCTTCCCCTCTTCAGCGGTCACGTGGGACCGCTCATTAGAAAAATGAATAGGCGGCTCCACCTACCATAGGGGTGGAGCCGCCTATTCATTTCTCTAATCAGCGGTAACGGTGACCGCTGATAAAGAAAGAGGCTGCGGCACCGAAGACAGCTGTGACAGGCAGAGGGAGCGTCAGGAGCGCTGGGAGCAGGTGAGTATGTAATATTCACCTGTCCGCGTTCCAGCCGCCGCTCCATCTTCCCGGCGTCGCTCCGCTCTGACTGTTCAGGTCAGATCAGTCAGTGCAGAGAGAGACGCCGGGACCGGACGCTGGGGAGCTGCAAGCAAGAAAGGTGAGTATGTGTTTTTTTTTGTTTTTTTTTATTGCAGCAGCGGCACAGATTTATGTGGAGCATCTATGGGACAAAATGAACGGTGCAGAGCACTGTATGGGGCACAGCTATGAGGATATATGAACGGTGCAGAGCACTGTATGGGGCACAGCTATAGGACAAAATGAACGGTGCAGAGCACTATATGGGGCACAGCTATGGGGAAATATGAATGGTGCAGAGCACTATATGGCACAGCTATGGGGAAATAATGATCTATTTTTATTTTTGAAATTCACCGGTAAATGCTGCATTTCCACCCTAAGCTTATACTCGAGTCAATAAGTTTTCCCAGTTTTTTGTGGCAAAATTAGGGGGGTCGGCTTATACTCGGGTCGGCTTATACTCGAGTATATACGGTAAGCCCACCGGCATCAGGGGCTTATCTGCAGCATTCTGTAATGCTGTAGATAAGCCCCCGATGTTACCTGAAAAAGGAGAAAAAGACGTTATATTATACTCACCCAGTTGCGGTCCCGCTGCTGGTCAGGTCAGATGGGCGTCTCTGGTCCGCTGCGGCACCTCCCATCTTCATTACAAGACATCCTCTTCTGATCTTCAGCCACGGCTCCGGCGCAGGCGTACTTTGCTCTGCCCTGTTGAGGGCAGATAAAGTACTGCAATGCGCAGGCGCCAGGCCTCTGACCTTTCCGGCGCCTGCGCACTGCAGTACTATCCTCTGCCCTCAAGAGGGCAGAGCAAAGTACGCCTGCGCCGGAGCCGTGTCTGAAGATCAGAAGAGGATGTCTTGTAATGAAGATGGGAGGCGCCGCAGCGGACCAGAGACGCCCATCCGACCTGACCAGCAGCGGGACCGCCCCTGGGTGAGTATAATATAACGTCTTTTTCTCCTTTTTCAAGTAACATCGGGGGCTTATCTACAGCATTACAGAACGCTGCAGATAAGCCCCTGATGCCGGTGGGCTTACCTCACCTGCGATTTTCGGGGTGACAGGTTCCCTTTAATTTTATGAATAGGTCTTCTGTTGCTATGTGCAAGTCGCCTATATTTCCATTGACAGACCTGAGAGCGGACAGACTTTTTTTGTGCATTGATTTGAAGCTTTTGTTGGGAACATCTTACATAACATTTAGGGTATGTGCACACGTTCAAGATTTTTCGCTATAAAAACACGATAAAACTGCGAGAAAAAAAAACACATAAATTAAGCATTCTATTATTAGAATGCAAACTGCAAGTTTTGTGCACATATTGTTTTTTTTTCCGCGGCGGAATCGCATTCCTGAAAAAAAAACAGCATGTTCATTATTTGTGCGGAATCACGGAGATTCCGCACACATAGGAATGCATTGATTCACTTACTTTCCACATGGGGCTATGCCCACCATGCGAGAATTAAGCTGATCATGTGCGGTTGGTACCCAGGGACTCTCCTCCAGGCCCTGGGAACCATATAATTGTTAAAAAAAAGAGAATTAAAATAAAAAATAGTGATATTCTCACCTTCCGACGTCCTCAGCAGTCTTCCCGCTTATCGCGATGGTCCCGTTCCCAATAATGTCTTGCGGCAATGACCTGTGATGACGTAGCGGTCTCGCAAGACCGCTACGTCATCACAGGTCATTCTCGCAATGCATTACTGGGAAGGGGAGCATCGCGTGCATCGGGAACGCTGCGGGGAACGCCGGAAGGTGAGAATATCACGATTTTTTGTTTTTTTTTAAATATTTTTAACATTAGATCTTTTTACTATTGACGCTGCATAGGCAGAATCAATAGTAAAAAGTTGGTCACACTTGTCAAATACAATGTTTGACAAGTGTGACCAACCTGTCAATCAGTTTTCCAAGTGATGCTACAGATCGCCTGGGAAACGCTAGCATTCTGCAAGCTAATTACGCTTGTAAAACGCTAGTGTTTAGCGGGAAAACGCATGCCAATTCCGCATGCGTTTTTCCCATGGCAGAGAGTTCCGGAATTGCCGGGGAAATTTCCGCGGCAATTCCGGACGTGTGCACATAGCCTAAGGATCACATTTGTCCGGCGCTCTTTGCTGAGCACTTACATCGTGGTTTCCATCTAAATCTCTGAGTGACATGATGCAGACGAAACCCCCTACAGATCCATTCACAAAAATAAGGCAGCATAGTTACTCTGGACTCCATCTAGCCTTTGCTCAGCTTTGTCCTTTTCAGAGGTGCAAAAACTGTGGCCGACAGCACTTTTATGTTAGCCTAAAAAGACAGACACCGCTTGATCATAGGCCAGACGGCATTCCAAAATGCCTCATTGTAGGGAATCTCCTGCCAGGGTTTCAGTCAAAATCACGTATTTCACGTATAAGCCAGTGAAAACGCACTCAGTGCAGAAAAAATATGCATCAAGCCCTACTGCAATCTTTGGAAGGTAGAAAGAAAAGAAAAAAACAGAATGTGAAGAGTTGTTTTGTATTGTTTTACACCATTCATTATGCAGTTTAAGTGCTTAGATTACTTTATTCTTCAGGTCGGTGCAAGTACAGCGATATCAGATTTATATAGTTTTATTGTTTGGATGCTGTCACACACTAAAAGACTTTTTTTTTCAGCATCGCCATATTTTGAGAGCCATAATTTTTCCATATTTCTGCCAAAAGAGTCATGTGACGGCTTTTTTTTTTTTGCAGGACAAGTTGACTGTTTATTCCTACCATTCAGGCACATGACATTCATTGCTTTTAATTGTAATTTTTGAAAGCCAGCATGAACACCAGCAGTTCAGATTTTTTTTTTTTTTTTACCATTCCATGTGTGGTAAGGCAGCTTTATTTTTCAGGTCAGTACGATTACAGTGAAACCTGATTTAAATAATTTTTCTCTGTTTTAATGCTTTGTACGCAATAAAAATCATTCTACAGAACAGAAAATTAGCTTTTGAATTGCTGTATTCTGAAAACTATAACTTTGTTATTGTTCCGCTAATTGAGCTGTATTGTGGCTTGTTTTTTTGCAGGACAAGATGATGGTTTCAGCGATACCATTTTTATTTGCATTTGTCTTTATGATTGTGTTTTATTCCACTTTTGGCTCGACGGTATGATGAAAAAAGCATAAATTTTTGTTGTTTTTTATTTTTTTATGGTGTTCACTAAAGAGTAGTGTTGAGCATTCCGATACCTGTGTATCAGATTTCCGATACTGAGTTCCGATACTTTTAAGATATCGAAAGTTCCTATAGTGCAATGATGCACTATAATGGAGTGTGGGCGGAGACTGCACGTCTGTGTGTGCGAGCGGGGTCTGTGCGGGCTGCCGGGGGTCTGTGCGGGCCTGCCGGGGGTCTGTGCGGGCCTGCCGGGGGTTGTGTGTGTGCAGGCATCGTCCGATGGGACTACAAGTCCCATTGGGCTATGCCTGCTACAATAACAGTGATTGACACATTAGACAATGATGGGACAGCAGTAGTCCCATCATCCGGCTAATGTGTTGAATGTAAAAAAAAAAAAAAAAAGAAACACAAGCATACATACTACATACAACATACTACATACATACAACATACATACAACATACTACATACATACAACATTCATACTACATACATACTACATACATACAACATACATACTACATACATACTACATACAATACATTCATACATTACATACACTGTGTCTATGTTTGGATGTGCAGGTCAGGTTTTTGAAATGTATTCTCTAGCCTTCTGATTGTGCACTCCGCCTCCTAGCTTTCAGGTGTTTTAATTACAGCAGGTCCAATACCCCTCCACAGAGAGAGAGAATTTTAGTCTAAGAAGAGGTTTCACATGCACCCATTCAGATGGAGACGTTTATTCTCAGCGAAGAAGGCAAGCGTAGGACCTGGTATAAGAGAGATGCCGTAAAGAGGCTACCAGGTACACATAAAATTGGCCATTTTTATGCGCTAAAAGCTCTCATTTTTCATATTTCTAGTGCAGTAATGCAGTTCAAATTTCGTGTTTTCAAGTTTGCATGTTTTAGCGCTGCAGTGTGCTGCCTTATTTACTTAACTATATGCGAGTTGGCGACTCTAGGGTCAGCACCTGTTCACACTGTGTCTGTTTGGATGTGCAGGTCAGGTTTTTGAAATGTATTCTCTAGCCTTCTGATCGTGCACTCCGCCTCCTAGCTTTCAGGTGTTTTAATTACAGCAGGTCCAATACCCCTCCACAGAGAGAGAGAATTTCAGTCTAGAAGAGGTTTCACATGCACCCATTCAGATGGAGACGTTTATTCTCAGCGAGGAAGGCAAGCGTAGGACCTGGTATAAGAGAGATGCCGTAAAGAGGCTACCAGGTACACATAAAATTGGCCATTTTTATGCGCTAAAAGCTCTCATTTTTCATATTTCTAGTGCAGTAATGCAGTTCAAATTTCATGTTTTCAAGTTTGCATGTTTTAGCGCTGCAGTGTGCTGCCTTATTTACTTAACTATGGTCGGAGCTAGAAGACCAGAACTTTATTTCGTCGCTGTATCAGCCGCTGACATCGCTGGATCGGCGTGTGTGACGCCGATCCAGCGATGTGTTCACTGGTAACCAGGGTAAATATCGGGTTACTAAGCGCAGGGCCGTGCTTAGTAACCCGATGTTTACCCTGGTTACCATTGTAAATGTAAAAAAAAAACCACATACTCACATTGCAGTGCCTGTCACGTCCCCCGGCGTCCGCTTCCCTGCACTCCTCCTGCATCCTGTGTCAGCGCCGGCCGGCCGTAAAGCAGAGCACAGCGGTGACGTCACCGCTCTGCTTTACGGCCGGCGCTTACACAGGATGCAGGAGTGCAGGGAAGCAGACGCCGGGGGACGTGACAGGCACTGAAATGTGAGTATGTGTGTGTTTGTTTTTTTACATTTACAATGGTAACCAGGATAAACATCGGGTTACTAAGCGCGGCCCTGCACTTAGTAACCCGATGTTTACCCTGGTTACCCGGGGACTTCGGCATCGTTGGTCACTGGAGAGCTGTCTGTGTGACAGCTCTCCAGTGACCACACAAGGACTTACCAACGATCACGGCCAGGTCGTATCGCATGTCGTGATCGTTGGAAAGTTGCTGAGTGTGACGGTACCTTTAGTGTACTTGACAAGCGACCTGTTGAGGTCACTAGTCTGTACACAATCTGAGAGGGGAAGGGGTTGTAACATAATACCACCCCGCCCTGATTTCATAGACCATACTTCATTAACATTTCCTACCCTGCTTCTAGTGGGGGACATTGTATTCCTTGGTTGCTCTCTGCAGGGGGCTTCTCAGACTGGCTGGGACTGGACATCTGGAGACTCTTTTGTACTTTCAGCTCCAGGTAACAAATGTTTGAGGGTGGGTGTGAGCCCCTCCACCCATCCAAGGGGCTGATCCCTAGAGGGTGGAACAAAAAGCCCATGGATATACTATCATTCTTCTGGGACCTGTGTGGTGTCAGGAGCTAGGATCTGCTGCTGTGGCCAGATCCTGGTGTCGATCAACTAGTGTTTTATTTTCCCTGGAGTCGGATTATCGGATGTCGTCCTGGATTTGTTATTTTGTTGCGGCCTTATTGTAAATTGAAGAACCTGATCACTGTTTGCCGGAATATTCTCTCAGTTGCAATAAAGGTCTCTTGGATTATTCATCGGTCTGCCGTCCCTGCTTGCTCTGTCGCACACCCCGTCACAGTAACATTTACCATATGTCTCTTTACATCAGCACAATTTTGGAACCAAATTTTTTTTTGTTAAAAAGATATAAGGATTAAAAGTTGACCAGCAATTTCTCATTTTTACAACACAATTTTTTTTTAGGGACCACCGCACATTTGAAGTCACTTTGAGGGGTCTATAAGATAGAAAACAACAAAAAGTATACCATTCTAAAAACTGATCCTCTCAAGGTGCCCAAAGCCACATTTAATAAGTTTATTAACCCTTCAGGTGCTTCACAGGAATTTTTGGAATGTTTAAAAAAAGTGAACATTTAACTTTTTTTCACAAAACATTTACTTCAGCTCCAATTTGTTTATTTTACCAAGGGTAACAGGAGAAATTGGACCCCAAAAGTTGTTGCACAATTTGTCCTGAGTACGCTGATACCCCAAATGTGGGGGTAAACTACTGTTTGGGCACATGGCAGAGCTCTGAAGGGAAGGAGCACAGTTTGACTTTTCAATGCAAAATTAACTGGAAATGAGAAAGGACACCATGTCGCTTTTGGAGAGCCCCTGATGTGCTTAAACACTGAAATCCCCCACAAGTGACACCATTTTAGAAAGAAGACCCCCAAGGAACTTATCTAGATGTGTTGTGAGAACTTTGAACCTCCATGTGTTTCACTACAGTTTAGAAAGCAGAGCGGTGACAATAAAAATTCTTTTTTTTCCACAAAAATTATTTTTTAGCCCCCCGTTTTTTAATTTCCCAACGGTAACAGGAGAAATTGGACCCCAAAAGTTGTCCAATTTGTCCTGAGTACGCTGATACCCCATATGTGGGGGGAAACACCGTTTGGGCGCATGGCAGAGCTCGGAAGGGATGGAGCGCTGTTTGGAATGCAGACGTAGATGGATTGGTCTGCAGGTGTCACGTTGCATTTGCAGAGCCCCTGATGTACCTAAACAGTAACCCCCCCCACAAGTGACCCCATATTGGAAACTAGACCCCCAAGGAACTTATCTAGATGTGTTGTGAGAACTTTGAACCCCCAAGTGTTTCACTACAGTTTATAACGCAGAGCCGTGAAAATAAAAAATCTTTTTTTCCCCACAAAAACTATTTCCCAAGGGTAACAGGAGAAATTGGACCCCAAAAGTTGTTGTCCAATCTGTCCTGAGTATGCTGATACCTCATATGCTGGGGTAAACCCATGTTTGGGTGCACGGGAGAGCTCGGAATGGAAAGCTGGAATTGAGATCGGACGCCATGTCGCGTTTGGAGAGCCCCTGATGTGCCTAAACAGTGGAAACCACCCGATTCTAACTGAAACCCTAACCCAAACACACCCCTAACCCTAATCTCAATCCTAACCATAACCCTAACCCGAACATGCCCCTAACACTAATCCCAACCACACCCCTAACCCCAACCCTAACAACACCCCTAACTCCAACACACGCCTAACCCTAATCTCAACTGTAAATGTAATCCAAACCCTAACTTTAGCCCCAACCCTAACCCTAACTTTAGCCCCAATCCTAATCCTAACTGTAGCCCCAACCCTAACCCTAACTGTAGCCCCAACCCTAACTACAGACCTTACCCTATCTTTAGCCCCAACCCTAATGGGAAATTGGAAATACTTTTTGTTCAATTTTATTATTTTCCCCTAACCAACGGGTTTGATAAAGGGGGGTTTGATTTACTTTTATAGCGTGTTTATAGCGGATTTTTATGATTGGCAGCTGTCACACACTAAAAGACGCTTTTTATTGCAAAAAAATAGTTTGTGTCTCCACATTTTGAGAGCTATAATTTTTCCATATTTTTGTCCACAGAGTCATGTGAGGTCTTGTTTTTTGCAGGACGAGTTGATGTTTTTATTAATACCATTTTTGGGCACGTGACATTTTTTGATCGCTTTTTATTCCGATTTTTGTGAGACAGAATGACCAAAAACCAGCTATTAATGAATTTCTTTTTCGGGGGGTGGGGGGCGTTTTTGCCGTTGCACATTTGGTAAAATTGATAAAGCAGTTTTATTCTTCAGGTCAGTACGATTACAGCGATAACGCATTTATATTTGTTTTATGTTTTGATTTTTTATTTTTTCGCTGATGATGCTGTATGGCGGCTAGTTTTTTGCAGGGCAAGATGACGTTTTCAGTGGTATCATTGTTATTTATATCCGTCTTTTTGATTGCGTGTTATTCCACTTTTTGTTCGGCGGTATGATAATAAACTGTTGTTTTTTGCCTCGTTTTTTTTTTTTCTTACGGTGATCACTGAAGGGGTTAACTAGTGGGACAGTTTTATTGGTCGGGTCGTTATGGATGCGGCGATACTAAATATGTGTACTTTTATTGTTTTTTTTATTTACATAAAGAAATGTATTTATTGGAACAATACTTATTTCTTTTTGTATGATTTTTTTTTTTACACATGTAAATTTTTTTTTTTTTTTTTACTTTGTCCCAGTGTGGGACATCATGTAAGTGTCAGATCGCTGATCTGACACTTTGCAATGCACTGTGTCAGATCAGCGATCTGACAGGCACTGCAGGAGGCTTGCCAGCGCCTGCTCTGAGAAGGCGCTGGCAAGTCTCCTCCCTCCAGGATCCGGAAAGACCCAGCGGCCATCTTGGATCCGGGGCTTGCATGGAGGACGGAGGAGATGCTCGGAGCAACTTTATCACATCGCGTTGCTCTGAGGGTTTCAAGGGAGCCCCCTCCCTGCGTGATGCTTCCCTATGCCGCGCGGAATGCTGCGATCATATTTGATCGCAGTGTTCCAGGGTTTGACGTGCTGGGAGCGGTCCGTCACCGCTCCTGGCACATAGTGCCCGATGTCAGCTGTGATAGTCAGCTGACACCTGGCCGTGCTCCCCCCGTGAGCGCGGCTAATCGCGTTAGACGTACTATCCCGTCGGTGGTCATACGGACCTATACCACCTCGACGGGATAGTACGTTTAATGTCAGAAAGGGGTTAAAGTTCCAGGTTTTGGCATTTCTCCTTCCGATTGATTTGTTTGATTGAAAATGACATTGAAACCTACCATGTTATGGTCACTGCTTTCCAAATGCTCCCTGACCTGTAGATCTGAAATTGTATCTGTTCTACTTGACAGAACCAGATCCAGCAGATTACCTCCCCCGATTGGTTCATCTACCAGCTGAGAGAGGTAATTGTCCTGAACTGTGGATAAGAATTTGTAGCTTTTAGCTCAACCAGAAGATTATATGTCCCATTGAATGTCTGGATAGTTAAAATTCCCCATTATAAGAACACTATTACTGTTTGCTGCCTTTTCAATTTGTTGTAGCATTTCCTCCTCTACCTGTTCCTCTATATTAGGAGGCTTGTAGCGATCGCCAATTAGCAGCTTTACATTATTGCCATCCCCATGTACATTTACCCATAGTGACTCTACATTGTTGCAACTCCCCCAATGTCTTCATTTGAGCACAGATTTTAATGTGGATTTTACGAAGATGCACACCCCTCCACCTTTTTTTTTCCTTTCCTGTCCTTTCTAAATGTAGTGTAACCCTCTATATTTGCTACCCATGGCTCTCGTCAAGCAAGGTTTCCGTAATTCCCATCACATCATATTCTGTTACCGTCATAAGAGTCTCCAGTTCATCCATTTTGTTTGTTAGACTTCTTGCATTTGCCATCAGAAATTTAAATATTGTTAGCACATTTGTTACTCCTATTCAGCTTCCTGCTTTCCTTACATATCACAGCCCCCCTATATCCTCATTTACCCCTACTGCCTCCCTCTCTCTGTCTACTATTTATGTCCCTAAGCTCCCGCTGCCTATCTAGTGATGCTCATGGCACTGGCAGTATTTCTGAAAACACCTTGGAGGTCCTGGCCTTCAGCTTCTCTTCTGGTTCCCCAAAATCATTCTTAAGGACCGTCCACCTTCCTCTAACATTGTCATTGGTATCGATGTGCACCATGACTGCTGGGTTTTCCCCAGCCCCACCCAGAAATCTGTCTATTTGATCCGCAATATGTCGAACACGAGAACCCGGCAGACAACACACTGAAGGCCATTCACAGTCTCGGCAGCAGATGACCCTGTCTGTGCACCTAATTATAGAGTTCCCTACCACCAACATCTGTCTGGCCTTTGCTGCACTCCTATTTCACTCCTTCCTACAGCAGTTGTTTTCCTGGGTGCTAGGAGCAACGTCCTGCTGCGGTGATCAGTGGTTTACAGCCGGGGTGGTGGCATTAGCACCTGGTCGATATTACAGGAGAACGAGGGCGTTACATGGATTAGCAGTGTCACTGGCTCGGGAAGCAAGAGCAGTGCAGTGTTCCTTACAAGCAGAAAAATAAAGATGGCAAACTGTGTTTAGTGTTTTATTTCTTAAAAGACTTTATTCGGGCTGTGTCTTTATTTAACCCTTTACCAACTATAGGATTAGTAATAGGTGACATCTCCATTACTAAACCGGGCATAATGTCACCTTACAATACAAAGGTGACATCAACCCCCAACTATTACCCCATATGCCATTGCTACAGGGCAGTGGGAAGAGAGAGGCTAAGTGGTGGAATTGGCGCATCTTAGAGATGCGCCATTTCTGGGGCAGCTCTGAGCTGGTATTTGTAGCCAGAGGGGCCAATAACCATTGTCGCTTCCTAGGCTATGAATATCAGCCTGCAGCTGTCTGCATAGCCTTTTCTGGCTATTAATTATAGGGGAAACCCCATATCATTTTTTGGGGGCCCCCTATTTTAATAGCGAGTAAAGGCTAAATATACAGCTGCGGGCTGATATTCATAGCCTGGGAAGATCCAGAACCCCATCCTAAGCTATAAACATCAGCCCAGTTGCTGGCATTCCCTCTCTGGCGCAGAAAACTGCGCAGGAGCCCACACCATTTTTTCCCCCGAAAAGATTCTTTTATTAAATACATACAAGTCCCATAATTTGCACACACACTGTACTAATTGTTTTGGTCACACAGATCTACAGTCATGGCCAAAATGACTGACACCCCTGCAATTCTGTCAGATAATACTCATTTTCTTCCTGAAAAAGATTGCAAACACATTATTTGGTATTATCTTCATTTAATTTGTCTTAAATGAATAAACACAAAAATAATTGTCCTAAAGCCAAATTGGATATAATTCCACACCAAACATAAAAAAGGGGGTGGACAAAAGTATTGGCACTGTTCGAAAAATCATGTGATGCTTCTCTAATTTGTGTAATTAACAGCACCTGTAACTTACTTGTGGCACCTAACAGGTGTTGACAATAACTAAATCACACTTGCAGCCAGTTGACAGATTAAAGTTGACTAAACCTCTGAACTGTGTCCTTGTGTGTACCACATTGAGCATGGAGAAAAGAAAGAAGACCAAAGAACTGTCTGAGGACTTGAGAAACCAAATTGTGAGGAAGCATGAGCAATCTCAAGGCTACAAGTCCATCTCCAAAGACCTGAATGTTCCTGTGTCTACTGTGTGCAGTGTCATCAAGAAGTTTAAAGCCCATGGCACTGTGGCTAACCTCCCTAGATGTGGACGGAAAAGAAAAATTGACAAGAGATTTCAACGCAAGATTGTGCGGATGTTGGATAAAGAACCTCGACTAACATCCAAACAAGTTCAAGCTGCCCTGCAGTCCGAGGGTACAAAAGTGTCAACCCGCACTATCCGTCGGCATCTGAATGAAAAGGGACTGTATGGTAGGAGACCCAGGAAGACCCCACTTCTTACCCCGAGACATAAAAAAGCCAGGCTGGAGTTTGCCAAAACTTACCTGAAAAAGCCTAAAGCGTTTTGGAAGAATGCTCTCTGGACTGATGAGATAAAAGTAGAGCTTTTTGGGCAAAGGCATCAACATAGAGTTTACAGGAGAAAAAAAGAGGCATTCAAAGAAAAGAACACGGTCCCTACAGTCAAACATGGTGGAAGTTCCCTGATGTTTTGGGGTTGCTCTGCTGCCTCTGGCACTGGACTGCTTGACCATGTGCATGGCATTATGAAGTCTGAAGACTACCAAAAATTTTGCAGCATAATATAGGGCCCAGTGTGAGAAAGCTTGGTCTCCCTCAGAGGTCATGGGTCTTCCAGCAGAACAATGACCCAAAACACACTTCAAAAAGCACTACAAAATGGTTTGAGAGAAAGCACTGGAGACTTCTAAGGTGACCAGCAATGAGTCCTGACCTGAATCCCATAGAACATCTGTGGAGAGATCTAAAAATGGCAGTTTGGATAAGGCACCCTTCAAATATCAGGGACCTAGAGCAGTTTGCCAAAGAAGAATGGTCTAAAATTCCAGGAGAGCATTGTAAGAAACTCATTGATGGTTACCGGAAGCGGTTGGTCGCAGTTATTTTGGCTAAAGGTTGTACATCCAAGTATAAGGCTGAAGGTGCCAATACTTTTGGCTGGCCCATTTTTGGAGTTTTGCGTGAAATGATCAATGTTTTGCTTTTTGCTTCATTCTCTTTTGTGTTTTCTCATTTAAGACAAATTAAATGAAGATAATACCAAATAATTTGTGTTTGCAATCATTTTCAGGAAGAAAATGAGTATTATCTGATAGAATTGCAGGGGTGTCAATACTTTTGCCCATGACTGTATATATCAAACTATTCTGCATGGATTTACTGTATGTAAACCATGTCTCCTATCCCGACGGCTCCTGCATTGATTTTACAGAAGCCAACAAATGCTGGCTATTCTTCCATATATATCTCTATGCAATATAAAGATATACACCGTACAGAGCAAAAGTTTAGACACACCTTCTCATTTAAAGATTTTTCTGTATTTTCATGACTATGAAAATTGCAAATTCACACTGAAGGCATCAAAACTATGAATTAACACATGTGGAATTATATACTTAACAAAAGTATGAAAAAACAGAAAATATGTCTTATATTCTAAGTTCTTCAAAGTAGCCACCTTTTGCTTTGATGACTGCTTTGCACACTCTTGGAATTCTCTTGATGAGCTTCAAGAGGTAGTCACCGGAAATGGTCTTCCAACAATCTTGAAGGAATTCCCAGAGATGCCTAGCACTTGTTCACCCCTTTTGCCTTCATTCTGCAGTTCAGCTCACCCCAAACCATCTCGATTGGGTTCAGGTCTGGTGACTGGAGGCCAGGTCATCTGGCGTAGCACACCATCACTCTCCTCCTTGGTCAAATAGCCCTTATACAGCCTGGAGGTGTGTTTGGGGTCATTGTCCTGTTGAAAAATAAATGATGGTCCAACTAAACGCAAGCCGGATGGAATAGCATGCCGCTGCAAGATGCTGTGGTAGCCATGCTGGTTCAGTATGCCTTCAATTTTGAATAAATCCCCAACAGTGTCACCAGCAAAGCACACCCACACCATCACACCACCTCCCCCATGCTTCTCATTGGGAACCAGGCATGTAGAGTCCATCCGTTCACCTTTTCTGCATCGCATAAAGACACTGTGGTTGGAACCAAAGGTCTCACATTTGGAATCATCAGACCAAAGCATAGATTTCCACTGGTCTAATGTCCATTCTTTGTGTTCTTTAGCCCAAACAAGTCTCTTCTGCTTGTTGACTGTCCTTAGCAGCAGGGCTGTGGAGTCGGTAAGCCACAGTTGCGACTCAGACTCCTGGATTTTATCAGGTTCCGACTCCGGCTCCAAATCCTTCATAAATGGCCAATTCGTAACAATAAATTTACTGTTGTCCAATATTAACATCGTGCTTATTCAGTTTCTCACCATCATATAAGTAATCAGACCACTTAGATCAAAAACTATATTTATTAGAATACAATTAGAATTTAGCAAATAACTTTTATAAACTTTTCTAAACTCTTGTAAGTAAATATGCAATAAACACTTATGCAGTTAATAAGAAGAAACATATAAATTTGTCCTCAGAAAAAGTATTGCCTCTGTCAGATCCTCCTTCATGGATGCCCTCAAATCTGATCTACCGTAATTATTTTGAGAGCAGAGAACAACCTCTCTACACTAACTTGGGTTGGTGGCAAAGCAGTAACCACTCTGTCAACATCTCTGACAATGTCAGGATACAGAGGAATCGCTTGTCGCACTGTTATGTTTAATGAACGGTCAAATTTCTCAATTTCTTTTAGTGCACATGAAAAATTCTGCTGAAATGTACTGGCTGTGTTCTTATCTGCTTATCACTGTTGTTCATAGTTTGATAGAACATATATATTTGAGTAACATTTATAAAATTAATATGAAAGTTCAATTATGAAATATTAATACATTATTTTTAAAGCTGGAGTTGGAGTCGGTACATTTCTACCGACTCCAACCAAAACTAACTCCGACTCCACGACTCCGACTCCACAGCCCTGCTTAGCAGTGGTTTTCTAGCAGCTATTTTACCATAAAGGCCTGCTGCACAAAGTCTCCTCTTAATAGTTGTTGTAGAGATGTGTCTGCTGCTAGAACGCTGTGTGGCATTGACCTGGTCTCTAATCTGAGCTGCTGTTAACCTGCGATTTCTGAGGCTGGTGACTCGGATAAACTTATCCTCAGAAGCAGAGGTGACTCTTGGTCTTCCTTTCCTGGGGCGGTCCTCATGTGAGCCAGTTTCTTTGTAGCGCTTGATGGTTTTTACAACTGCACTTGGGGACACTTTCAAAGTTTTCCCAATTTTTGGATTGACGGAAATTCATTTCTTAAAGTAATGATGGCCACTTGTTTTTCTTTACTTAGCTGCTTTTTTCTTGCAAATTCTAACAGTCTATTCAGTAGGACTATCAGCTGTGTATCCACCAGACTTCTGCTCAGCACAACTGATGGTCCAAACCCCACTTATAAGGCAAGAAATCCCACTTATTAAACCTGACAGGGCACACCTGTGAAGTGAAAACCATTTCCGGTGACTACCTCTTGAAGCTCATCAAGAGATTGCCAAGAGTGTGCAAAGCAGTCATCAAAGCAAAAAGTGGCTACTTTGAAGAACCTAGAATATAAGATATAATTTCATTTGCTTCACACTTTTTAATAAAGTATAGAATTCTACATGTATTAATTCATAGTTTTGATGCCTTCAGTGTGAATTTACAGTTTTCATAATCATGAAAATACAGAAAAATCTTTAAATGAGGTGTGTCCAAACTTTTGATCCGTACTGTATATGTGTGTGTCACTAAACATATATATTCATTCTATGGGTATATATGTATTCTATCTATTCGATTCTAACCTGTCAGTGTGATTTTACTGTACACCGCACATGAATTGCCATCTTTTCAAAGGACACCGGTGCATATTTCTCACAAGTCACACTGATGGTTCGTGTTGTGTGCGATTTATTTCTCGCACCCATAGACTTGCATTGGCGAGTCTTGGCCGATATACACTGCAAATCGCAGCATGTTGCGATTTCTCTAGCATGTATACTACTGCCGAGAAAAGAAACATTGATGGGAGCTGCCCCATAGATCAACAGCGGTAAGAGTGCTATGCAGTTTTCCCGCATAGCAATCATCCTTATTATACACTAGTGTGACTCTAGCCTCCAACGGCTGTTCAAGCCAATGCAATTCATCTCACAATATGCACACCTGGTGGCAATGTCCATGGAGCACATATTTAATGGTGTTAACAGTACAGAAAAAAGCAGAAAAACAATTGAAGGTAGTAAGAAAAACACCAAACTATGCTCTTGTGTTAAACTAGGAAATTGCGTTTAACTATGGACTTATTTGCAGCCTCAAACTTAACAGCCCTCGCTTAGTGTCTGGAAATAGTAGTCCACTCAGCAACACAGCACAGGTGTCCCTTTTAGAAAGTTCGGGAACACCACATGTGTTGTCCCTGAAGGCGGAAGCCGTACATGTAATGACTTTATATGAACTTTTTACTTTCAATTGAGCCAGAAAGGCTGCTTTCTGTTACCAGTTTGGGCTTATTAGTTTATGATGCAAAAAACCACCCAGAGTCTTTAACCAATCATGTTCCTGTGTCTATCTGGGTGAGCAGCTAAGTGAGATGACCTTCCACAAGTAGTGTTTTGTATGTGGGCAAACGTCCCAGGAACACAGGTAGCAACTGTGGACAAATTGGATGTCCAGGCGGCTACGAAGATGGAACAGCTTTTAAATACATCTGATAGGGATTATATACATTAGATAGGACTGCTCTATTAGGGTATACCTTGACGATTGGTGGAGCAGCTTGGTATACATTTTTTTGCAAAAAAAAGTATCAACTAAATACCCTGTTTTTTTCCATCTTCTGACTAGCACTTGCTTATTACTGTGATTCTTTTACAACAGAGTATTTTTGACCTCACTGTGCTCTTTTGTGTCTTCAAGTTTTTTGGTGGTGTGAACAGGTTCCTACAAACTTGTTCAGTGTGCAAGTAGACCATGTGTTTCTGGCTCTATAATTGTTCTCTTGTTTCTACAAGACTGGGGAGTCCATCACTCCTCTGTGGGTCAATTGCACTTAAGCTGTTCCATCCTGCATGTCCACATGGATATTCCTTCTCTGAACCCTGCTTACACAGGTACTATACAAATGATCAGGTTTTAAATACATCAGATAGGGATTATATGCATTAGATAGGATTGTGTTGTGAATTCTGCATTTGGGTTCCCTCCAGTGGTTGTAGGTGGTAATGCAGTTGTCCCTGAGTGTCAGTCCTGGTCAGGTGTATCTGCTGATTGCAGTTCTGACTGGGGTATGTAGGTGTGCAGGATTCATTAGTCCTGGCCAGTTGTCCATGGTTCAGGGAGGTTTTGGATCTTTGTCTAGTTCCTCCTGCCTTGCTGCCAATTCAGCAAAGATAAGTGTTTTTTTTTTTGTTTGTTTCTGTGGCACACTTGCTGTGTGCTAAATAATTTTGTTCTATTCATTTGTTTTCTCTTGTCCAGCTTAGATTGTGTCAGTGTTTTCTCAGTCTTGTTGGATTCTCAGGAGTTGCCGATATACGCTCCACATCTTTAGTTAGATGGTGGAATTTTTTGTATCATCTGCTGTGGATATTTTTTGGAAGGGTTTTAATACTGACCACTTAGTATTCCGTCCTATCCTTTCCTATTTAGCTAAAAGTGGCCTCTTTTGCTAAATCCTGTTTCCTGCCTGCCTGTGTCTTTCCTCTACTACTCACAGTCATTATTTGTGGGGGGCTGCCTATCCTTTGGGGTTCTGCTCTGAGGCAAGGTAGAATTCCTACTTCCATCTATAGGGGTATTTAGTCCTCCAGCTGTGTCGAGGTGTCTAGGATTTGTTAGGCACACCCCTGCGGTGCCTAAGTTCAGGATTTGCAGTCAGTATAGTTTCCACCAACTCCAGAGAAAGTTCCATGCGGCTCCAAGGCCACCAGATCATAACAGGACTGCTCTATAAGCGTATACCTTGACGATTGGTGGAGCAGCTTAGTATACATTTTTTTGCAAAAAAAAGTATCAACTAAATACCCTGTTTTTTCCCATCTTCTGACTAGCACTTGCTTATTACTGTGATTCTTTTACAACAGAGTATTTTTGACCTCACTGTGCTCTTTTGTGTCTTAAAGATGGAACAAAAAATGGAGAAGCTAATCAAGCATCTGATCCAGAGTCAACAGCAGCAACATCAACTGCATTGTGAACAGCAGCAGCGAAAGGAGCAGCAGTTCCGTAAGCAGCAGCAGGTACAGAACTCCAAATGAACTCCTGGTGGAAGATGTCCTCAGCAGAGAAACCGCTCCTTCACCACATCAAGGTGATGACTCATGCGTCCTGAAAGCGGTAAGACAAGCCATGCAAAAGATTACCCCAGGGAATGATATAGATTCGTTTTTGACTGTTTTCTAACGGGTTGCATTGCGGGAGAGGCTGCCCCCGGAGCTGTGGTCAGAGGTGCTGGCTCCCTAAAGGTACCTTCACACAACTATTTCGTTAACGATATCGTTGCAATGTCACGCTTTTTGTGACGTAGCAACGATCCCGCTAACGATCTCGTTATGTGTGACAGCGACCAACGATCAGGCCCCTGCTGGGAGATCGTTGGTCGCTGGGGAATGATCAGGACCTTTTTTTGGTCGCTGATCACCCGCTGTCATCGCTGGATCGGCGTGTGTGACGCCGATCCAGCTTTGTGTTCACTTGTAACAGGGTAAACATCGGGTTACTAAGCGCAGGGCCGCGCTTAGTAACCCGATATTTACCCTGGTTACCATTGAAAAAGTTAAAAAAAAAAAACAAACAGTACATACTGACATTCCAATGTCTGTCACGTCCCCCGCCATCAGCTTCCCTGCACTGACCGTCAGCGCCGGCCGTAAAGCAGAGCACAGCGGTGACGTCACCGCTGTGCTCTGCTTTGCGGCCGGTGCTGACACAGTCAGTGCGGGAAGCTGACGGCGGAGGACGTGACAGACATCGGAATGTAAGTATGTACTGCTTTTTTTTTTTTTACTTTTCAACGATGCCGAAGTCTTTACCCTGATCGTTGGTCACTGGAGAGAGCTGTCTGTGTGACAGCTCCCCAGTGACCACACAACGACTTACCAACGATCACGGCCAGGTAGTATCGCTGGTCGTGATTGTTGGTAAGTCGTTTAGTGTAACGGTACCTTAAATGACAGGTGCAGCACTGTCAAAAAGCTTATTTTGACATAGCCTTACAGGATTCCTGGGAATATGCCAAGTTGAAAATGGAGATATTAGCATGCTCACGGGTCAACATGTCTGTCAGAACCCAAAGAGTTCATCACTGGGATTATTATGGTGACAAACCTCCTCACTCACAAATGTTTGACTTGTTGCATTTGGTCCAGAAATGGTTGCAGCCGGGGTCCTCCACTCCAGCCCATATAGTCAAGCGAGTGGTCATGGTCAGGTTTATTCACTCCCTCCCCAGGCCAGTGCAGACCTGGGTTGCCCAGGAAGATCCCTGGAATGCGGATGAAATGGTGGGCCTCGTAAAATGGTACCATGTGGTTGAGATGTTCCTAAGGGGAGTGGTACATCTCCATACTGGGGTACCCAGTGAGAACCTGAATCCCAAAAGAGGGGTAACAGAGCCACCACTGGGGGAAGTCTGAGGTCCCAAGAAGCTACTAAGCGGCTACCAAAGGCTGCTGGTAAAGATCTGATCTGTTGGCGGTGTCACGGTCCTGACAAATAGCTGCCTGCTATCCTATGTCTGCCGAGCAAATGGAATGTAGCCTGAAACTAAGTACTGGTGTCAACAATCATGGACTACGGGAGTTTGGTAACACTGATAAGGGCCACGATTCCCCACCAGTTGATCCCAGGGAAGCATGTGGGCGTCCGCTGTATCTATGGTGATGCCAAAGACTACCCTGGTGAGAGAGTGTTGAAAAAAAAAATCAAGCCATGATACAGAATTCTATAAGGTCGGGGTTGTCAGAGACTTGCTACACCTCGTGATAATCGGGAGGGACTTCTGCCTGTTCTGGGACTTGTGGGGAAAGGCTGGGGTGCCTAGTGACTGAGGCAGGAGCTAGCGCAACCCTGATGAATCCACATTGCAGTCGGATGTGGAAGAGTTCTCCTTGTGTGTCCTAGCTGGTGATGAGGATGCAATGGTGACCAGTGAGGCTGAGGTTCCTGAACTGGAAGTTTCTGGGGAAAATTTTGGGACTGCTCAAATGCGGGATCTTACCCAAAAAGGGCCTTTGAAAATGTGTCTGTCATTGATGGGGTCCCTCAAGAGTTGGGGGCTGACACCAGGTACCCACACTTTGCAGTGAATAGCAAACGGTTGTATTGAGTGACTACACTGAGGGGAGGCGAGTTAGTGGAGCAGCTGTTGATTCCAGGACCGCAACGGCAGTGGGTTTTAGATGTGGCCCATTCTCTTGCTTTGGGGGAACATCGGGGAGTAGAGAAAACGCAGGAGAGAATATTGAAGAGGTTCTATTGGCCGGGATGTTATTTTATAGGAGATCCTGCAATATTGTAGGTCCTGCGCTACCTGTCAGATAACTGCTCCCTCTTCTCACTTCTGAAGTCCCCTTAATGGAAATAGAGATCCCATTTGAGCAAATTGCCATTGACCTAGCAGGTCCTCTAGTTAAGTCACCACGATGGCACCAATATCCTAGTAGTCATGGACTATGCAAACCGGTACCCTGAAGCAGAACCTCTAAGGAACTCTTCAGCTAAGAGTATCGCAAGGTAACTTGTCCATACTTTTGCCAGGAAGGGCCTGCCGAAGGAGATTTTGACAGATCAGGGAACCCCCTTTATGAGCAAGGTAATGAAAGAACTGTGTAGGGTCCTTCAGAATGTCGAGGTGTGTACCTCAGTGTACCATCCGCCGACCGATGGCCTAATAGAGAGCTTCAATAAAACCTTGAAAGTCATGCTCAAAAAGATTATTGAGAAGGACGGTCAAGACTGGGACTACCTGCTTCTGTTTCTGCTCTTCTCCGTCTGGGAAGTTCTCCAAGCCTCTACTGGCTTCTTGCCGTTCGAGCTCCTGTATGGTCGACATTGTCAAGGGCTCCTGGACATCACCAAGGAAATATGGGAAGCCAAGGTCACACAACAGCGGAGCATCATAAAGCATATCACCCAGCTGCAGAGAGAATGGCGAAAGTAATGCCTATCATGAAAGAGAATTTTCTCCAGGCACAGCCATGGGTGTAAAATTGATCGGCGAGGCTGAAGCAGTTCCAGCCCGGGGACCGCATGCTAGGGCTTATTCCAACAATGAAGAGCAAGTTCCTAGGCAATTGGCAAGGCCCATGCGAGGTGGTGGAAAAACTGGGCAAAGTTAATTACAAGGCACACCAGCCGGGGTCGAAGGAAGACACACCAATGCTATCATGTGAACTTGCACAAACCATGGCGAGACTGAGATTCGCTGGACGGGGTGTCTGCCTGGGAGACGGTCCCAAAGCCACAGTGGATGATGTCACCATTACGGAGATTCTAACACTGCTCCAGATGCAACAGTGTCAGGAGCTGTTGCAGCAAAACCATGACCTGTTCTCGGAGCTGCCAGGGTATACTGGCACTGTCACCTGCTTAACCCAGCAGGAAGTACGGCGGCGTCTAAAAATTACTAAAATTGACAAATATCCGGGCCGGGATGGGGTACTGCAGGAACTAAGTACAGTTAATGATAGACCATTATTTTTAATCTTTAAAGACTCCATAATAACAGGGTCTGTACCACAGGACTGGCGTATAGCAAATGTGGTGCCAATATTCAAAAAGGGGACAAAAACTGAACTCGGTAATTATAGGCCAGTAAGCTTAACCTCTACTGTGGGTAAAATCCTGGAGGGTATTCTAAGGGATGCTATACTGGAGTATCTGAAGAGGAATAACCTCATGACCCATTATCAGCACGGATTTACTAGGGACCGTTCATATCAGACTAATCTGATCAGCTTCTATGAAGAGATAAGTTCCGGATTGGACCAAGGGAACCCAGTGGACGTAGTGTATATGGACTTTTCAAAAGCTATTGATACGGTGCCACACAAAAGGTTGATACATAAAATGAGAATAATGGGGATAGGGGAAAATATGTGTAAGTGGGTTAAGAGCTGGCTCAGGGATAGGAAACAAAGGGTGGTTATTAAGGAGCACACTCGGACTGGGTCGCGGTTAGTAGTGGGGTACCACAGGGGTCAGTATTGGGCCCTCTTTTTAACATTTATTAATGACCTTGTAGGGGGCATTCAGAGCAGAATTTCAATATTTGCAGATGACACTAAACTCTGCAGGGTAATCAATACAGAGGAGGAAAATTTTATATTACAGGATTTATGTAAACTAGAAGCTTGGGCTGATAAATGGCAAATGAGCTTTAATGGGGATAAATGTAAGGTCATGCACTTGGGTAGATGTAATAAGATGAATAACTATGTGCTTAATTCCAAAACTCTGGGCAAAACCGTCAATGAAAAAGACCTGGGTGTATGGGTGGATGACAAACTCATATTCAGTGCCAGTGTCAGGCAGCTGCTACAAAGACAAATAGAATAATGGGATGCATTAAAAGAGGCATAGATCCACATGAGGAGAACATAATTTTACCTCTATACAAGTCACTAGTTTGACCACACTTAGAATACTGTGCACAGTTCTGGTCTCCAGTGTATAAGAAAGACATAGCTGAACTAGAGCGGGTGCAGAGAAGAGCGACCAAGGTTATTAGAGGACTGGGGGGTCTGCAATACCAAGATAGGTTATTACACTTGGGGCTATTTAGTTTGGAAAAACGAAGACTAAGGGGTGATCTTATTTTAATGTATAAATATATGAGGGGACAGTACAAAGACCTTTCTGTTGATCTTTCTAATCATAGACCTGAGACCGGGACAAGGGGGCATCCTCTACGTCTGGAGGAAAGAAGGTTTAAGCATAATAACAGACACGGGTTCTTTACTATAAGAGCAGCGAGACTATGGAACTCTCTGCCGTATGATGTTGTAATGAATGATTCATTACTTAAAGTCTTCCTCCAACCTTAATAACTATGTTACTATGTTACTCAGGTGGTAGAGCATGATGTCTTGACAGAACTGCATGTAAGAGTGAATCTCAAGCTCTATAGAATTCCAAAAGCACGTCGGGAGGGGATTTCAAATGAGGTGAAGAGTATGCTACATCTCGGGCTGACAGAAGATTCAAAAAGTGGATGGCCAAGTCCAATCCCCCTTGTGCCAAAGCCCGAAGGTGAGTGGCAGTTTTGTAACGACTACTGCAAGCTGAATTAAGTATCAAGATTTGATGCGTACCCGATGCCTCGTGTGGATGAACTCATTGAGACTTGGTCCTGCAACGTACATTACAACCCATGACCTGACGAAGGGCTATTGACAAATCCCCATGTCCCAGAGTGCCAAAGAGAAGACTACCTTCTCAACACCTTATGGGTGTTTTCAATACACCAGAATGCCCTTCAGTCTGCAGGGGGCCCCAGCAACCTTCCAGAGGGCGATGGCTCGGATCCTGGTGCCGCAAAAGAAGTCAGCCGCAGCGTACCACAATGACATTGTGGTCTTTAGCACTGACTGGGCTAGTAATCCGCCAAACGTAAAGGCGGTTTCTGGATGCTTTAAGAAATGCGAGGTTCGCTATAAATCTGGAAAACTGTGCCATGGGGAAGGAAGAAGCCATTTACTTAGGCTATAGGGGTGAAAATAAGCTGTAACTAAAAAGGATCGAGGCAAGTCAGGAGTGGCCACAACCACTTTCCAAGAAGCAAGTGCAGGAATTGTGGGGTAATATAGGTGATGCATTCCAAGTTTTGCCATAATCGCCGCTCCATTGACAGATCTTCTTAAAGGCACCAAATCGACGATAGTTAAATGGACTGATGACAAAGAGATGGGTTCCAGGAGCTGAAGCGGACTCTGTGTAAACATCAGGTTCTGGTCGAACCAGACCTCAAAAAAGAGATTGTGGTTCAGACGGATATGTCAGAAGTTGGCTTGTGAGTCGTGCTGTCTCAATAAATAATAACAGAGATAAATAAAAAGGGTACTATCGAAAACGTCATCTTGCCCCGCAAAAATCAATCCTCCATACAGCTCCATCAGCAAAAAAATTAAAAAAAAAGTTATAGCTCTCAAAATAAAGAGATGCAAAAATAATTATTTTTTCTATAAAATAGTATTATTGTGCAAAAGCGCCAAAACATAAAAAAAGATATAAATGAGGTAACGCTGTAATCATACTGACCAGAAGAATAAAACAGCCTTATTAATTTTACCACAAATGGAACGGCATAAACCCAGCCCCACACCCCAAAAAAAATCCTGTATTGCTGTTTTTTGTTCATTATGCCTCCCTAAAATCAGAATAGAAAGTGATCAAAAAATGTCACGTGATGACAATGGTACCAATGAAAACGTCAACTCATCCCGCAAGCAACAAGCCCTCACATAACTTTTTGGGTCAAAACTGGAAAATTATAGCTTTCAAAATATGGTGATGCAAAAACTATTTTTTGCAATAAAATTCGTCTTTTAGTGTGTGACAGCAGGCAAACCTAAAAACCCACTATAAATCTTGTGTCGCTGTAATCGCACCGACCCAAAGAATAAAGTCGCCTAATCACTTATACCACACGAGAAACGGCGTAAAAAAAAATAAGAAAGCAAAAGAGGGGAGAAGCCAGCGCTGCCTATGGTTAAGACGCAATACATAAAGTGCAAATGCACATATTGATGTCTAACTGTATTATCAAAATGAGACATTTAGCAAACAATTGATCAATTCTTTGAGCCACCCCGCACCTTCACGGCATTCTCATAAGTCCTACTCTACGTTTTTTATATTCGCTGTGCTATAAAGGCCTCCTAAATGAATTAAAAGCAAGACCACATTAAATGCAAGCTGTACCTGGAGCATTACTGAATCACTCCCATGGCGCCAGAGGAGGCAAGCGAGGGTAAAGGTTGACCAGGTCCTGGCATAGACATTTCAGGTCCAACCTCCACACTGCCCATCCGGCACCACAGATAAAGGGTGAGACAGGCTGAGACACAGGTGCATAATTAAACAAAGCCCAGGGCAGGGCTGGTGTGTGTGTGTGTGTGTGTGTGTGTGTGTGTGTGTGTGTGTGTGTGTACGTGTGTACAGCAGCCTATCAATCACAGAAACCGAAAGAATGGCACACATGGCACGGCGCACGGCAACAGTGGTGGTCAGCCACTTACCAATATCAAAGCAAAAGAGGGGAGAAGCCAGCGCTGCCTATGGTTAAGACGCAATACATAAAGTGCAAATGCACATATTGATGTCTAACTGTATTATCAAAATGAGACATTTAGCAAACAATTGATCAATTCTTTGAGCCACCCCGCACCTTCACGGCATTCTCATAATGGGGCAGTCCTACTCTACGTTTTTTATATTCGCTGTGCCATAAAGGCCTCCTAAATGAATTAAAAGCAAGACCACATTAAATGCAAGCTGTACCTGGAGCATTACTGAATCACTCCCATGGCGCCAGAGGAGGCAAGCGAGGGTAAAGGTTGACCAGGTCCTGGCATAGACATTTCAGGTCCAACCTCCACACTGCCCATCCGGCACCACAGATAAAGGGTGAGACAGGCTGAGACACAGGTGCATAATTAAACAAAGCCCAGGGCAGGGCTGCTGTGTGTGTGTGTGTGTGTGTGTGTGTGTGTGTGTGTGTACAGCAGCCTATCAATCACAGAAACTGAAAGAATGGCACACATAACCCGGCACGGCGCACGGCAACAGTGGTGGTCAGCCACTTACCAATATCAAAGCAAAAGAGAAGAGAAGCCAGCGCTGCCTATGGTTAAGACGCAATACATAAAGTGCAAATGCACATATTGATTTCTAACTGTATTTTCAAAATGAGACATTTAGCAAACAATTGATCAATTCTTTGAGCCACCCCGCCACTTCACGGCATTCTCATAATGGGGCAGTCCTACTCTACGTTTTTTATATTCACTGTGCCATATAGGCCTCTTAAATTAATTAAAAGCAAGACCACATTAAATGCAAGCTGTACCTGGAGCATTACTGAATCACTCCCATGGCGCCAGAGGAGGCAAGCAAGGATAAAGGTTGACCAGGTCCTGGCATAGACATTTCAGGTCCAACCTCCACACTGCCCATCCAGCACCACAGTACAGCTTGCATTTAATGTGGTCTTGCTTTTAATTAATTTAGGAGGTCTTTATGGCACAGCGAATATAAAAAACGTAGCGTAGGACTGCCCCAATATGAGAATGCCGTGACGTGGCGGGGTAGCTCAAAGAATTGATCAATTGTTTGCTAAATGTCTCATTTTGAAAATACAGTTAGAAATTAATATGTGCATTTGCACTTTATGTATTGCGTTTTAACCTTAGGCAGCGCTGGCTTCTCCCCTCTTTTGCTTTAAAAATAAATAAAACCAATTCTTCACATGCTGTTGATTTTTTCATTCTGCCTCCTAAAGATCACAGGAAGTCTCGGCGCACATTTATCCTTGCGCTGAGCGCTTGCATCAGGGTTTCCGTGTAAATCTCTCAAATATTCAGATTCAGACGGAACCTCTGGCAGAAGATTCCCTATAATGAGGCAGAAGGAGGCCTGACCTGTGATCCGGCAATGTCTGTCTTTTTAGGATTGCATAAAAGTGCTGTCAGCCACAGTTTTGTGCACTTCTGAAAAGAAGGACACTGCTGAACAGAGGCCAGATGATGTCCAGAGCAACTCTTCTGCCTCATTATAGTGAATGGATCCCTCGGGGGTTTCATCTGAATGACGTTGCTCAGAGATTTAGATGGAAATCCCAAAGTGAGCGTAGAGCGCCAGATAAATGTGATCCCAAATGTTATGTAAAATGTTCATAATAAAAGCTTCAACTCAAGCCACAAAAAAAGCAAGCCCTCACTCAGTTCTAATATCTGTTAACAGAAATATAGGGGGCTTCCACGTTACTGGTAGCACAAAAGCTCTGGAAAAGCGAAATGGCTTCTTACCAGCCAAAAGAAATTCAGCAAATGCTCTGCTCCCAAATCCAAATCACTCCTCCCTTCTGAGCCCCACAGTGAAAATAAACCACATATTGCTTCCACATTTGGCATTTCTAAAGCAATGAGAGCCTGCCTAACAGGGCCAGAGTTATAGACAGGCAGACCAGGCAGCTGCCTAGGGCCCCCAGGCACAAAAGAGGCCCCTGAGGGGTCCACAATGGAGCTCACAATTCAAATAGCACAATGCAGTGCTTCGCTTTGCAGAATAGGCAGATGTAAGTGCATCTTATCTGTTCTGCAATGTGATCATTTTCCAGAGCTGTGCTGCCTAGTGTTATTTATAGTAATGTCTGCATTGGCAGAAGCAGTCAAGTGTGTACTACTGTCCTGACCTGTGCTCTGCATCTTCTCCTGTTCTTCTGCTATATGGCTGTCTATCCTCACTCTTACAGGCTTTACGGTTATCATTTATACTGTGTCCTGACCACTGCTGTGCAGCGTCAGGATCTTACTATGTGACACCTGACCACTAAGGTAGTCCTGACGCTGCACAGCAGCACCTGTTCAGTACAGTACAGGAACTGCTACGCTCCTTCTCCCATCATCCCCGTCAGTGTCGGTGTCTAACGTCGCCGACACGGACAGCGGGCGCGATGACATCACTACCCAGCGCCCGCTGTCAGGAGATCAGCGGGAGCAGCGCAAGGACCAGGAAGAAGAGAGGCGAGTATTTATTTATTTTTTATGGGAGATGTTGCCTTATTACAGGGTCTGACTATGGGGATCTGCCGCCTTATTACAGGGTCTACCTATGGGGATCTGCCGCCTTATTACAAGGTCTGCCTATGGGGATCTGCCGCCTTATTACAGGGTCTGTCTATGGGGATCTGCCGCCTTATTACAGGGTCTGACTATGGGGACGCTGCCTTATTACAGGGTCTGACTATGGGGGGCTGCCTTATTACAGGGTCTGACTATGGGGGGCTGCCTTATTACAGGGTCTGACTATGGGGGCTGCCTTAATATAGGGTCTGACTATGGGGGCTGCCTTATTACAGGGTCCGACTATGGGGGCTGCCTTATTACAGGGTCCGACTATAGGGGCTGCCTTATTACAGGGTCTGACTATGGGGGGTAGCCTTATTACAGGGTCTGACTATTGGAGCTGCCTTATTATAGGGTCTGACTATGGGGGGGCTGCCTTATTACAGGGTCTGACTATGGGGGGCTGCCTTATTACAGGGTCTGACTATTGGAGCTGCCTTATTATAGGGTCTGACTATGGGGGGGCTGCCTTATTACAGGGTCTGACTATGGGGGGGCTGCCTTATTACAGGGTCTGACTATGGGGGGGCTGCCTTATTACAGGGTCTGACTATGGGGGGGCTGCCTTATTACAGGGTCTGACTATGGGAGGGCTGCCTTATTACAGGGTCTGACTATGGGGGGGCTGCCTTATAGGGTCAGACTATGGGGGCTGCCTTATTACAGGGTCTGACTATGGGGGGCGGCCTTATTACAGGGTCTGACTATGGGGGCTGCCTTATTATAGGGTCTGACTAAGGGGGCTGCCTTATTACAGGGTCTGACTATAGGGGTGCTGCCTCATTACAGGGTCTGACTAAGGGGGTGCTGCCTTATTACGGTGTCTACCTATGGGGGCTGCATTATTACAGGGCCTGACTATGGGGGTGCTGCCTTAATACAGGGTCTGACTATGGGGGCTGCCTAAAGGGGTGCTGCCTTATTATAGGGTCTGACTATGGGGGTGCTGCCTTATTATAGGGTCTGACTATGGGGAGCTGCTTTATTACAGGGTCTGACTATGGGGGGGTTGCCTTATTACAGGGTCTGACTATGGGGGGCTGCCTTATTACAGGGTCTGACTATGGGGGGCTGCCTTATTACAGGGTCTGACTATGGGGGGGCTGCCTTATTACAGGGTCTGACTATGGGGGGGCTGCCTTATAACAGGGTCTGACTATGGGGGCTGCCTTATTATAGGGTTGAACTATGGGGGCTGCCTTATTACAGGGTCTGACTATGGGGCTGCCTTATTACAGGGTCTAACTATGGGGGCTGCCTTATTATAGGGTCTGACTATGGGGGCTTCCTTATTACAGGGTCTGCCTATAGGGGTGCTGCCTTATTACAGTGTCTGCCTATGGGGGCTGCCTTATTACAGGGCCTGACTATGGGGGTGCTGCCTCATTACAGGGTCTGCCTATGGGGGTGCTGCCTTATTACAGTGTCTGCCTATGGGGGCTGCCTTATTACAGGGCCTGACTATGGGGGTGCTGCCTTATTACAGTGTCTGACTATGGGGGTGCTGCCTTATTACAGGGTCTGACTATGGGGGTACTGCCTTATTACAGGGTCTGCCTATATGGGGGTGCTGCCTTATTACAGGGTCTGACTATGGGGGGGTTGCCTTATTACAGGGTCTGACTATGGGGGGCTGCCTTATTACAGGGTCTGACTATGGGGGGGCTGCCTTATTACAGGGTCTGACTATGGGGGGGCTGCCTTATAACAGGGTCTGACTATGGGGGCTGCCTTATTATAGGGTCGAACTATGGGGGCTGCCTTATTACAGGGTCTGACTATGGGGGCTGCCTTATTACAGGGTCTGACTACGGGGGCTTCCTTATTACAGGGTCTGACTTTAGGGGTGCTGCCTTATTACAGTGTCTGCCTATGGGGGCTACCTTATTACAGGGCCTGACTATGGGGGTGCTGCCTTAATACAGGGTCTGACTATGGGGGCTGCCTATAGGGGTGCTGCCTTATTACAGGGTCTGACTATGGGGGTGCTGCCTTATTACAGGGTCTGCCTATATGGGGTACTGCCTTATTACAGGGTCTAACTATGGAGGCTGCCTTATTACAGGGTCTGCCTATATGGGGGTGCTGCCTTATTACAGGGTCTGACTATGGGGGTGCTGCCTTATTACAGGGTCTGACTATGGGGGTACTGCCTTATTACAGGGTCTGCCTATATGGGGGTGCTGCCTTATTATAGGGTCTGACTATGGGGGGGTTGCCTTATTACAGGGTCTGACTATGGGGGGCTGCCTTATTACAGGGTCTGACTATGGGGGGGCTGCCTTATTACAGGGTCTGACTATGGGGGGGCTGCCTTATAACAGGGTCTAACTATGGGGGCTGCCTTCTTATAGGGTTGGACTATGGGGGCTGCCTTATTACAGGGTCTGACTATGGGGGCTGCCTTATTACAGGGTCTGACTACGGGGGCTTCCTTATTACAGGGTCTGACTATAGGGGTGCTGCCTCATTACAGGGTCTGCCTATAGGGGTGCTGCCTTATTACAGTGTCTGCCTATGGGGGCTGCCTTATTATAGGGCCTGACTATGGGGGTGCTGCCTTAATACAGGGTCTGACTATGGGGGTTGCCTATAGGGGTGCTGCCTTATTACAGGGTCTGACTATGGGGGTGCTGCCTTATTACAGGGTCTGCCTATATGGGGGTGCTGCCTTATTACAGGGTCTGACTATGGGGGTACTGCCTTATTACAGGGTCTGCCTATATGGGGTACTGCCTTATTACAGGGTCTAATTATGGAGACTGCCTGTTGTGAATTCTGTTGTCGAGCTCCCTCCTGTGGTCGTGAATGGTACTTCGGTGAGTTCTGTCCGTGGGCTCCCTCTGGTGGCTGTGAGTGGAGCTGCTGCTTCTGAGGTTCCTTACACAGGTGACGTGGTTTATCCTTTGGTTGGCTTCTCTATTTAAAGGGACACTGTCACCTGAATTTGGAGGGAACAATCTTCAGCCATGGAGGTGGGGTTTTTGGGTGTTTGATACACCCTTTCCTTACCCGCTGGCTGCATGCTGGCTGCAATATTGGAATGAAGTTCATTCTCTGTCCTCCATAGTACATGCCTGCACAAGGCAATCTTGCCTTGCGCAGGCGTGTACTATGGAGGACAGAGAATGAACTTCAATCCAATACTGCAGCCAGCATGCAGCCAGCGGGTAAGGAAAGGGTGTATCAAACACCCCAAAACCCCGCCTCCATGGCTGAAGATTGTTCCCTCCAAATTCAGGTGACAGTGTCCCTTTAACTCCACTTAGATCGTTACTCCATGTCAGCTGTCAATGTTTCTGCATTGGTTCAGTTCGCTCTTGGATCTTTCTGGTGACCTGTCTACTCCAGCAGAAGCTAAGTTCCTGATAGTATCTAATTCGTTCATTGTTTTCTTGTCCAGCTGGATATCATGATTTTGTCTTGCTAGCTGGAAGCTCTGGGATGCAGAGTGGCATCTCCGCACCGTTAGTCGGTGCGGAGGTCTTTTTGCACACTCTGTGTGGTCTTTTGTAGTTTTTTGTGCTGATCGCAAAGCTACCTTTCCTATCCTCTGTCTATTTAGTAAGTCTGGCCTCCCTTTGCTGAAACCTGTTTCATTTCTGCGTTTGTGACTTTCATCTTTACTCACAGTCAATATATGTGGGGGGCTGCCTTTTCCTTTGGGGAATTTCTCAGAGGCAAGGTAGGCTTTATTTTCTATCTCTAGGGCTAGCTAGCTCTTAGGCTGTGACGAGGCGCCTAGGTAGACTCAGGAGCGCTCCACGGCTATTTCTAGTGTTTGTGATAGGATTAGGGATTGCGGTCAGCAGAGCTCCCACATCCCAGAGCTTGTACTGTGTGAGTTTTAACTATCAGGTCATTCCGGGTGCTCCTAACCACCAGGTCATAACAGTACAGCTGGCCCAAAGTATTAATGCATCTCAATAGAGGGATAAGAGAAGTTCTGAGACCATTTTTTTTTCTTTGCACTGTGTTTTGTCTTTCTTTTCCCCTAAACCTTTGGGTGGTTCAGGACACATGTGTAGATATGGACATTAAAGGTCTGTCCTCTTGTGTGGATCATCTTACTGCAAGGGTACAAAACATTCAAGATTTTGTGGTTCAGAATCCGATCTTAGAGCCTAGAATTCCTATTCCTGATTTATTTTCTGGGAATAGATCTAAGTTTCTGAATTTCAAAAATAATTGTAAACTGTTTCTAGCTTTGAAACCCCGCTCCTCTGCTGACCCCGCTCAACAAGTAAAAATCATTATTTCTTTGTTGCGTGGTGACCCTCAAGACTGGGCATTTTCCCTTGCGCCAGGAGATCCTGCATTGCGTGATGTTGATGCGTTTTTTCTGGCGCTTGGATTGCTTTATGATGAACCAAATTCAGTGGATCAGGCAGAGAAAATCTTGCTAGCTTTGTGTCAGGGTCAGGATGAAGCGGAGGTGTACTGTCAGAAGTTTAGAAAGTGGTCTGTGCTTACTCAGTGGAATGAATGTGCCCTGGCGGCAATTTTCAGAAAGGGTCTTTCTGAAGCCCTTAAGGATGTCATGGTGGGATTTCCCACGCCTGCTGGTCTGAATGAGTCTATGTCTTTGGCCATTCAGATCGATCGGCGCTTGCGTGAGCGCAAAGCTGTGCACCATTTGGCGGTGTTCTCAGAGAATAGGCCTGAGCCTATGCAGTGTGATAGGACTTTGACCAGAGCTGAACGGCAAGAACACAGACGTCGGAATGGACTGTGTTTTTACTGTGGTGATTCCACTCATGCTATCTCCGATTGTCCTAAGCGCACTAAGCGGTTCGCTAGGTCTGCCACCATTGGTACGGTACAGTCTAAATTTCTTTTGTCCGTTACTCTGATTTGCTCTCTGTCGTCCTATTCTGTTATGGCATTTTTGGATTCAGGCGCTGCCCTGAATTTGATGGACTTGGAGTTTGCCAGGCGCTGTGGTTTTTCCTTGGAGCCCTTGCAGTATCCTATTCCATTGAGAGGAATTGATGCTACGCCTTCGGCCAAGAATAAGCCTCAGTACTGGACGCAATTGACCATGTGCATGGCTCCTGCACATCAGGAGGATATTCGCATTTTGGTGTTGCATAATCTACATGATGTGGTGGTTTTGGGGTTGCCATGGCTACAGGTCCATAATCCAGTATTGGATTGGAAATCTATGTCTGTGTCCGGCTGGGGTTGTCAAGGGGTACATGGTGATGTTCCATTGTTGTCAATTTCGCCTTCCACTCCTTCTGAAGTCCCTGAGTTTTTATCAGATTACCGGGATGTATTTGAGGAGCCCAAATCCGGTGCCCTACCTCCTCAAAGGGATTGCGATTGTGCTATTAATTTGATTCCCGGTAGTAAGTTTCCTAAGGGCCGACTGTTTAATTTATCTGTGCCAGAGCACGCTGCTATGCGGAGTTATGTAAAGGAATCATTGATAAAGGGTCATATTCGCCCGTCGTCACCATTGGGAGCAGGGTTCTTTTTTGTGGCCAAGAAGGATGGCTCTTTAAGACCTTGTATTGATTACCGCCTTCTTAATAAGATCACAGTCTGCGAATTTGATTTCAGTATCCTTTGCCGCTGCTGTCTAATTTGTTTGCTCGGATTAAGGGGGCTAGTTGGTTCACCAAGATAGATCTTCGAGGGGCGTATAATCTTGTGCGAATTAAACAGGGCGACGAATGGAAAACAGCATTTAATACGCCCAAGGGCCATTTTGAGTACCTGGTTATGCCATTCGGGCTTTCTAATGCTCCATCTGTGTTTCAGTCCTTTATGCATGACATCTTCCGAGAGTACCTGGATAGATTCATAATTGTATATTTGGATGACATTTTGGTCTTTTCGGATGATTGGGAGTCTCATGTGAAGCAGGTCAGAATGGTGTTCCAGGTCCTTCGTGCTAATGCCTTGTTTGTGAAGGGGTCAAAGTGTCTCTTTGGAGTTCAGAAGGTTTCATTTTTGGGTTTCATTTTTTCCCCTTCTACTATCGAGATGGACCCTGTTAAAGTTCAGGCTATTTATGATTGGACTCAGCCGACATCTGTGAATAGCCTACAGAAGTTCCTGGGCTTTGCTAATTTTTACCGTCGCTTCATCGCTAATTTTTCTAGTATTGCTAAACCGTTGACTGATTTGACCAAGAAAGGTGCTGATGTGGTCAATTGGTCCTCTGCGGCTGTAGAGGCTTTTCAGGAGTTGAAGCGTCGTTTTTCTTCTGCCCCTGTGTTGTGCCAGCCAGATGTTTCGCTCCCGTTTCAGGTCGAGGTTGATGCTTCTGAGATTGGAGCAGGGGCTGTTTTGTCGCAAAGAAGTTCTGATGGCTCGGTTATAAAACCATGTGCCTTCTTTTCTAGAAAATTCTCACCTGCTGAGCGCAATTATGATGTTGGCAATCGAGAGTTGTTGGCCATGAAGTGGGCATTCGAGGAGTGGCGACATTGGCTTGAAGGAGCTAAACATCGCGTGGTGGTCTTGACGGATCACAAGAATTTGATTTATCTCGAGTCTGCCAAACGGTTGAATCCTAGACAGGCTCGATGGTCGCTCTTGTTCTCCCGTTTTGATTTTGTGGTTTCATACCTTCCGGGATCTAAGAATGTGAAGGCTGATGCCCTGTCAAGAAGTTTTGTGCCTGACTCTCCGGGTGTTCCGGAGCCGCCGGCGGGTATTCTTAAAGAGGGGGTAATTTTGTCTGCCATCTCCCCTGATTTGCGGCGCGTGCTGCAGAAGTTTCAGGCTGATAGACCTGACCGTTGTCCTACGGAGAAACTGTTTGTCCCTGATAGATGGACTAGTAGAGTTATCTCTGAGGTTCATTGTTCGGTGTTGGCGGGCCATCCTGGAATCTTTGGTATCAGAGATTTGGTGGCTAGATCCTTTTGGTGGCCTGCTTTGTCACGGGATGTGCGTTCTTTTGTGCAGTCCTGTGGGACTTGTGCTCGGGCTAAGCAGGGCTAAGCCCTGCTGTTCTCGTGCCAGTGGGTTGCTTTTGCCCTTGCCGGTCCCGAAGAGGCCCTGGACGCATATTTCCATGGGTTTTATTTCTGATCTCCCTGTTTCTCAAAGGATGTCGGTCATTTGGGTGGTTTGTTATCGCTTCTCTAAGATGGTCCATTTGGTACCCTTGTCTAAATTGCCTTCCTCCTTTGATTTGGTGCCATTGTTTTTCCAGCATGTGGTTCGTTTGCATGGCATTCCGGAGAACATCGTCTCGGACAGAGGTTCCCAGTTTGTTTCAAGGTTTTGTCGGCCCTTTTGTGCTAAGATGGGCATTGATTTGTCTTTTTCTTCGGCTTTCCATCCTCAGACTAATGGCCAAACCGAACGAACTAATCAGACTTTGGAAACATATCTGAGATGCTTTGTTTCTGCTGATCAGGATGATTGGGTGTCCTTCTTGCCTTTGGCTGAGTTCGCCCTTAATAATCGGGCCAGCTCGGCTACTTTGGTTTCTCCTTTTTTCTGCAATTCTGGTTTCCATCCTCGTTTCTCTTCAGGGCAGGTTGAGCCTTCGGACTGTCCTGGTGTGGATACTGTGGTGGACAAGTTGCAGCAGATTTGGACTCATGTGGTGGACAATTTGACATTGTCCCAGGAGAAGGCTCAACGTTTCGCTAACCGCCGGCGCTGTGTTGGTCCCTGACTTCGGGTTGGGGATTTGGTTTGGTTGTCATCTCGTCATGTTCCTATGAAGGTTTCCTCTCCTAAGTTTAAGCCTCGTTTCATTGGGCCATATAAGATTTCTGAAGTTCTTAATCCTGTGTCATTTCGTTTGGACCTTCCAGCTTCTTTTGCCATCCATAATGTGTTCCATAGGTCGTTGTTGCGGAGATACGTGGCGCCTATGGTTTCCTCCGTTGATCCTCCTGCCCCGGTGTTGGTCGAGGGGGATTTGGAGTATGTGGTGGAGAAGATTTTGGATTCTCGTGTTTCAAGACGGAAACTCCAGTACCTGGTCAAGTGGAAGGGTTATGGTCAGGAAGATAATTCCTGGGTTTTTGCCTCTGATGTTCATGCTGCCGATTTAGTTTGTGCCTTTCATTTGGCTTATCCTTATCGGCCTGGGGGCTCTGGTGAGGATTCGGTGACCCCTCCTCAAGGGGGGGGTACTGTTGTGAATTCTGTTGTCGAGCTCCCTCCTGTGGTCGTGAATGGTACTTCGGTGAGTTCTGTCCGTGGGCTCCCTCTGGTGGCTGTGAGTGGAGCTGCTGCTTCTGAGGTTCCTTACACAGATGACGTGGTTTATCCTTTGGTTGGCTTCTCTATTTAACTCCACTTAGATCGTTACTCCATACCAGCTGTCAATGTTTCTGCATTGGTTCAGTTTGCTCTTGGATCTTTCTGGTTACCTGTCTACTCCAGCAGAAGCTAAGTTCCTGATAGTATCTAATTCGTTCATTGTTTTCTTGTCCAGCTGGATATCATGATTTTGTCTTGCTAGCTGGAAGCTCTGGGATGCAGAGTGGCATCTCCGCACCGTTAGTCGGTGCGGAGGTCTTTTTGCACACTCTGCGTGGTCTTTTGTAGTTTTTTGTGCTGATCGCAAAGCTACCTTTCCTATCCTCTGTCTATTTAGTAAGTCTGGCCTCCCTTTGCTGAAACCTGTTTCATTTCTGCGTTTGTGACTTTCATCTTTACTCACAGTCAATATATGTGGGGGGATGCCTTTTTTGGGGGGGAATTTCTCGGAGGCAAGGTAGGCTATATTTTCTATCTCTAGGGCTAGCTAGCTCTTAGGCTGTGACGAGGCGCCTAGGTAGAGTCAGGAGCGCTCCACGGCTATTTCTAGTGTTTGTAATAGGATTAGGGATTGCGGTCAGCAGAGCTCCCACATCCCAGAGCTTGTCATGTGTGAGTTTTAACTATCAGGTCATTCCGGGTGCTCCTAACCACCAGGTCATAACAGCTGCCTTATTACAGGGTCTGCCTATATGGGGGTGCTGCCTTATTACAGGGTCTGACTATGGGGCTGCCTTATTACAGGGTCTGCCTATGGAGGCACTGCCTTATTGCAGGGTCTGTCTATATGAGGGTGCTGCCTTATTACAGGGTCTGCCTATGGGGAGTGCATTATACTATATTGTAGACTATTTCGTGCATTCTGCTACTATATATGGAGGCCATCTACGTGGCCATCATACAGTATGGAGATTACAGTGTGGGGGTCATTATACATTGTTGGAGCCATCAAACAGTTTAGGGGCTACTAAGGGGTCAGTATACTGTGTGTTTGGTACGATACAGTGAGGGGGCATTATCTACTATATAATTGTCTATGGGTCACTTCCGTCTGTCTGTCCTTCTGTCACGGTTATTCATTCGCTGATTGATCTCGCCAGCTGCCTGTCATGGCTGCCGGGACCAATCAGCGACGGCCACACTCCGATTAGTCCCTCCCCTACTCCCCTGCACTCACTGCCCGGCGCCCGCCCCATAATCCCCTCCACTCTCGCTCACACAGGGTTAATGGCAGCGGTAATGGCCCGCGGTGTAACGCACTCCGTTACCGCTGCTATTAACCCTGTGTGTCCCCAACTATTTACTATTGATGCTGCCTATGCGGCATCAACAGTAAAAATATGTCATGTTAAAAATAATTAAACACAACAAAAAACCTTCTATACTCACCCTCCGCCGCCTTTCCCGCTCCTCACCACGCTGCCGGGACCGCTCCATTGCAAGCGGCAGCTTCCGGTCCCATCCCAGGGCTGGTGTGCGACAAGGACCTGCCGTGACGTCACGGTCATGTGACCGTGATGTCATTATAGGTCCTGCTCACACCAGCCCTGGGACCGGAAGCTGACGCTTGCAATGGAGCGGTCCCGGGAGCGTGGTGAGGAGCGGGAAAGGCGGCAGATGATAAGTATAGCAGGACTTCAACGGCCCTTTGGAAGGTGAGTATCTTTTTTTTTTTAAAGTCTCTATACTACGTGGCTCTGTGCTGGGCAACATACTACGTGACTGGGCAATATACTACGTGGCTCTGCAATATACTAAGTGGCTGGACAATATACTCCATCGCTGTGCAATATACTACGAGGCTGGGCAATATACTACGTGGCTGGGCAATATACTACGTCGCTTGGCAATATACTACGTGGCTGGGCAATATACTACGTGGCTGGGCAATATACTACGTGACTGGGCAATATACTACGTGGCTGGGCAATATACCGACATGCATATTCTAGAATACCCGATGCGTTAGAATCGGGCCACCATCTAGTACTGTGTATAAGAGAGCATCATGCTGTGTATAGGAGAGCTTTACAGGGGCAGACTCGGGACATTATTAAATGTAAAGTGGTCACTTATTGTTATAGGGGAACTCAGGTTACTTTGGCTATCAAAGGGGCACACATGGCAATATTACTTTCTAGGGGGAAAAATATGGGCACTGTTTTCTGCACAAAACTGTGGTCGACGGCACTTTTATGTAGGCCTAAAAAGACTGGCACTGTCGGATCAAAGGTCAGAAGCCATCCACAGTACCTCCATCTGCCTCATTACAGTGAATCTTCCGCCGGAATTCCGTCTCAATCACATATTTCAGAGATTTAGACAGGAACTCTGGTTTAAGCACTCAGTACAGGACTATTATGAGTCGAGATTTACTGTGATCTTTTGGAGGCAGAATGAACAAATCAACAGCAGGTGAAGAATTGGTTTTACCTATTTTTTATGCCTTCCTCTTGCGGTATAAGTGATTAGGCGACTATTTTTTGAGTCAGTACGATTACAGAGATACCACATTCATATCCTTTTTTATGTTTTGATGCGTATACACAATAAAAACTATTTTATAGAAAACATTACTATTTTTGCATTGCTTTATTTTGATAGCTATAACTTTTTTATTTTTCCCGTTCATAGAGCTGTGTGGCAGCTCATTTTTTGTGACACAAGATGAAGCTTTCAAAGAAACAATACTTATATTTGTCTGTTCAATTGCATTTTATTCCACTTTTTGTTCAGCGGAAAGATGGTAAAGCATCATTTTTTGCCTCTTTTTATATTTTCTTACAGTGTTCAATGAAGAGGTTAAGTATTGGGACTGTTTTATGGGTCGGGTAATTCCAAAACAAATGTGTACTTTCTGCGGTGACGAACAACCTTTCTACATCATGCCCTGAGCATCATTTAGCAAGTTTGCTAGCTCTGGTGACCCAGATGATGTCATTACGACATCGGCAACGAGATGACGTCGCAGAGGCGCCAATCTAAGGGCAGAAGGGCTTCATCCCTCTGCCTCCTTGCTAAATGCTGTGATCGATATCGATGGCAGAACTTAGCGGGTTAAAGTGCCGGAAGCGGTAAGGGCAGTGCTCTTGGCAAGGAGTATCGGGTGTAAGCTGGCAGAATCAGCTGACACACAGCGGTGATTGCTCACGCACAGCCCCTGTGCAAGGGCGATCACCATGACGCATGTATAATGCAAATGTCAGGAAGGGGTTAAGACCCACCCATTTTACCAATCCAGCATGGCTTTGTTCACACATTGTGTTTTTGCTGCAATATTTATGCATGTTTTAAACTGTTTTACAGTATATATATATATATATATATATATATATATACACACCGTATATATATATATATATATATATATACATACACATATATCTACTATATAATTGTCAAAGGGGTACTTCTCGCGAGACCGCTAAGTCATCTGGGTAATTTCGCAAAGCATCCTGGGAACGCAAGATGGCGGCAGCCACACGCCCGTCTGCACAGCACCGTTGGATCCCAGGAGGCGGAGAGACGGGACGCTGAGGAGCAGCGACCAGAATGGTGAGTATGTTTAACTACAAGGGGCCCTCGGATCGTTAGGTGAGTAGGTTTATTTTTTATTTTTTTAACCTGTGACATACGTGGCTCGGTAATATACTACGTCACTGGGCAATATACGTGGCTCTGTGCTGTGCTGTATACTACAAGGCTGGGCAATATACTACGTCGCTGAGCAATATACTAAGTGGCTCTGTGCTGTATACTACGTGGCTGGACAATATACTACGTCGCTGTGCAATATACGTGGCTCTGTGCTGTATACTACGTGGCTGGCCAATATACTACGTAGCTCTGTGCTGTATACTACCTGGCTGGGCAATATACTATGTAAATGGGCAATATACTACGTGGCTGAGCAATATACTACGTAGCTGAGCAATATACTACGTGGCTGGGCAATATACCACGTGGCTGGGCAATATACCACGTGGCTGGGAAATATACTACGTGGCTGAGCAATATACTACGTGGCTCTGTGCTGTATACTACGTGCCTCTGTGCTGTATACTACGTGGCTCTGTGCTGTATACTACGTGGCTGGGCAATATACTACTAGGACATGCATATATTAGAATACCCGATGTGTTAGAATTGGGCCACCATCTAGTATATATATATATCTATATACAGAATTGTCTAAGGGGTACTTCCGTCTGCCTGTCTGTCCTTCTGTCTCGGTTATTCGTTCGCTGATTGGTCTCGGCAGCTGCCTGTCATGGCTGCCGCGACCAATCAGCGACGGCCACAGTCCGATTAGTCCCTCCCTACTCCAATGCACTCACTGCCCGGCGCCCGCTCCGTAATCCCCATCGCTCACACAGGGTTAATGGCAGCGGTAACGGCCCGCTATACTTACCATCCGCCGCCTTTGCCTCTCCTCGCCACGTTCCTGGGATCGCTCCATTGCAAGCGTCAGCTTGCAGTCCCATGGCTGGTGTGAGCAGGACCTATGATGACGTCTCGGTCACATGACAAAAACGTCACGACAGGTCCCTGCCGCACACCAGCCCTGGGACGGGACCGGAAGCTGCCGCTTGCAATGGAGCTGTCCCGGGAGTGTGGCGAGGAGCGGGAAAGGCAGCGGAGAGTGAGTATAGCAGGTTCTTTGTTTAGTTTATTTTTAACATGACCTATTTTTACTATTGATGCTGCATAGGCATGGAGGAAATGTGGCCATCTTACTGCATATATGGGGGAACTGGGGCCATCTTACTGTAATACTGTATATATTTAGGCTTGGGCCATCATACTTTATATATGGAGGAACTGGGGCCATCACACTGCATATATGGGGGCTGGGGCCATCATACTGTATATATGGAGGAACTGCGGCCATCATACTGTATATATGGGGGCTGGGGCTATCAAACTGTATATATGGGGGCTGGGGCCATCATACTGTATATATGGGGCTGGGGCCCATCATAATGTATATATGGAGGAACTGGGTCCATTATACACTGGTCAAAAAAATTAAGGGAACACTTAAACAACTTTCACCTCAATAATTCAAAAAACATGTAGCACAACCATGAAAATGATCAGGACAAACCCACATCCACTTGAGACCATATGGCTATACCAATTTCCATGTAAACTCTTTCACTACGGGATCACTTGATCCTTACCTGAGCAACCTGGACCTTATACTCCTCTTTATTTTAAGGCGCATTTGATGCACTTCTCTTTCTGCTGCTCAAAGACAGGTAGTGTATTTACCTTTGTGATACTTGGACCTTATGCATGTTCATGGTTATTTTATCGCATATATCTACATGCTTCTATCATATTCACATTGCATCTAGGTTCGTTTCTTGCGCTCATTTTGGTTGCCAAGTTCAAACGATACACTTGTCTTACATTGGAGACTACCATCATATTGTATATATGTGCATGTGGATTTGTTAATTGACATACACTTACATTCCACAGCACATATCTTTTGGGGTTTCATGGGACTACATCAGTTCCATTGGTAAACCTGGCATCCCATTGGGGTTATGCTTAGGGGGTGGATTACAAGTGCCACGTATTTGTACTACTGTTTCTAAGGTTTTAACTTTTGTATTGTGTGTGTTTTCTGTGTTCAAATAAAACTTATTTTTTATAATGAATACCTTGTTGGGTGTGCACCACATCATTTGGTTGGTCTTTCTTCTATGTTAACCTGTGCTCTTCATAGATGTGACAGACATGAAAGTCTGGAGACACTGGGTAGAGCGATCTGCTGCCTGCTACACCCTTCAGCATGACCAGTTTGGCAGTGGGTCAGTAATGGTGTGGGGTGGCATTTCTTTGGAGGGCTGCACAGCCCTCCATGTGATTGCCAGAGGTAGCCAGACTGCCATCAGGTACCGAGATGAGATCCTCAGACCCCTTGTGAGACCATATGCTGGTGCGGTTGGCCCTGGGTTCCTCCTAATGCAGGATAATGCCAGACCTCATGTGGCTGGAGTGTGTCAGCAGTTCCTGCAAGATGAAGGCATTGAAGCTATGGACATGAATCCGATTGAACACATCTGGGACATCATGTCTCGCAACATCTACCGTCGTCACGTTGCATCACAGACTGTCCAGGAGTTGGTGGATGCTTTAGTCCAGGTCTGAGAGGAGATCCCTCAGGAGACCATCCGCTGCCTCATCAGGAGCATGCCCAGGTTTTGTAAGGAGGTCATACAGGCACATGGAGGCAACACACATAAAACTGAACATCATTTTCTTGTCTTGAGGCATTTCCACGGAAGTTGGATCAGTCTGTAATTTGATTTTCCACTTGGAGTTTGAGTATAATTCCAAATCCAGATCTTCACGGGATAAACATTTTGATTTACATTGATCATTTTTATGTTTTATTGCTCTCAACACATTCCACTATGTAATGAATAAAGATTTGCAACTGAAATGTTTCATTAAGTGATATCTAGGATGTGTTATTTTAGTGTTCCCTTTATTTTTTCACCAGTGTACTATATATGGAGGAACTGGGGCCATCATACTGTACTGTAATACTGTATACACTACAGACCAAAAGTTTGGACACACCTCATTTAAAGATTTTTCTGTATTTTCATGACTATAAAAATTGTAAATTCACATTGAAAGCATCAAAACTATGAATTAACACATGTGGAATTATATACTTAGCAAAAAAGTGTGAAACAACTGAAAATATGTGTTATATTCTAGGTTCTTCAAAGCAGCCACCTTTTGCTTTGATGACTGCTTTGCACATTCTCTTGATGAGCTTCAAGAGGTAGTCACCGGAAAGGGTCTTCCAACAATCTTGAAGGAGTTCCCAGAGATGCTTAGCACTTGTTGGCCCTTTTGCCTTCACTCTGCGGTCCAGCTTACCCCAAACCATCTCGATTGGGTTCAGGTCTGGTAACTGTGGAGGCCAGGTCATCTGGCGCGGTACCCCATCACTCTCCCCCTTGGTCAAATAGCCCTTACACCGCCTGGAGGTGTCTTTGGGGGTCACTGTCCTGTTGAAAAATAAATGATGGTCCAACTAAACGCAAACCAGATAGAATAGCATGCCGCTGCAAGATGCTGTGGTAGCCATGCTGGTTCAGTATGCCTTCAATTTTGAAAAAATCCCCAACAGTGTCACCAACAAAGCACCCTCACACCTCCTACTCCATGTTTCACGGTGGGAACCAGGCATGTAGAGTCCATCCGTTCACCTTTTCTGCATCGCACAAAGACACGGTCTTTGGAACCAAAGATCTCAAATTTGGACTCATCAGACCAAAGCACAGATTTCCACTGGTCTAATGTCCTTTCCTTGTGTTCTTTAGCCCAAACAAGTCTCTTCTGCTTGTTGCCCGTCATTAGCAGTGGTTTTCTAGCAGGTATTTTACCATGAAGGCCTGCTGCACAAAGTCTCCTCTTAACAGTTGTTGTAGAGATGTGTCTGCTGCTAGAACTCTGTGTGGCATTGATCTGGTCTCTAATCTGACTCGGATAAACTTATCTTCAGAAGCAGAGGTGACTCTTGGTCTTCCTTTCCTGGGGCGGTCCTCATGTGAGCCAATTTCTTTGTAGCGTTTGATGGTTTTTGCAACTGCACTTGGGGACACTCTCAAAGTTTTCCCAATTTTTCAGACTGACTGACCTTCATTTCTTAAAGTAATGATGGCCACTCGTTTTTTTTTAACTTAGAATTTGTATTATGGCAAGAAAAAAAAGCAGCTAACAGTCTATTCAGTAGGACTATCAGCTGTGCATTCACCAGACTTCTGCTCAACACAACTGATGGTCTCAACCCCATTTATAAGGCAAGACATCCCACTTATGAAACCTGACAGGGCACACCTGTGAAGTGAAAACCTTTTCCCGTGACTACCTCTTGAAGCTCATCAAGAGAATGCCAAGAGTGTGCAAAGCAGTCATCAAAGCAAAAGGTGGCTACTTTGTAGAACCTAGAATATAAGACATATTTTCAGTTGTTTCACACTTTTTTGTTACGTATATAATTCCACATGTGTTAATTCATAGTTTTGATGCCTTCAGTGTGAATTTACAATTTCATAGTCAAGAAAATACAGAAAAATCTTTAAATGAGGTGTGTCCAAACTTTTGTGTACTGTATATGGGGGCTAGGGCAATCATACTGTTTATATGGGGGCTGGGGCCATCATCCTTTATATATGGGGGGGACTGGCCAGCAGTTCGCCCCTGGGTACATTTCACCCACACATTTTGTCCCAAGAATTTGGCCCCCAGAATGTTTCACCACCGCACATTTCGCCCCCATCAGTTCGCTCCCGGATGTTTTGCACGCAGCAGTTCGCCCCCGAATGTTTGTACCCTTGTGGTTCATGAATTCCCGTCCATTATCAATGGTTCGCCCCCGGCAGTTCGCCCCTGGATGTTTGTACCCTTGTGGTTCATGAATTCCCATCCGTCATCAATGTTTTGCACCCAGCAGTTCGCCCCCGGATGTTTGTACGGTTTTGCCCCCAGAATATTGTGTTTGGATGTTTCACCAGTTTGTCCTTGTGGTTCATGAACTCCCGTCCGTCATCAATCCATATGCCACAAAAGTACTGTACAGAATGCTACACTTTTGTGACATGCTAAATCAAGTGTTTCCATCCGTAAACCTCACAACTGATTGCATTATAGTGTCAGAGCATTTTGCCCGCAATTTTAACAAGACATTTTCAAAAACTTTTCTAAAACGTTTTTGTGTTACAAAAACATAACACGAAAAAAACAAATGGATTAAAAATGTAGTCTGAATGAGGCCTGATTTAGGTGGAGGAATGGGGGAATGTAAACCACTCTAAAATCAAAACATTTTGTGAACTTTTACCTGACCCAGCACTGACCTGCTTGTTTGCAAGTTTTGTTGCGGATGTAACAAATTTCATGTCAGGTGTTCTGCAAATTACATTAGGCTACTTTCACACTAGCGTTAACTGCAATACGTTAAAATGCGTCGTTTTGCCAAAAAAACGCATGCAGCAAAAACTTTTGCTGCATGCGTTTTTTCCCCATAGACTTGTATTGGAGACGCATTGCGACGAATTGGCATTCGTCGGTATACGTCTTTCGGCGGATGCGTCGAAAAGAGGCGACACGCCGTCTGGAAAAACGTAGATTGTAACGTTTTTTGGCTCCGACAAAACGTGTCTCGGCGCATCCGCCGGCATACGTCTTTTGCTACAATGAAAGTCTATGAGCGACGGATGCGTCGAGACACGTCGTACGACGCAATGCAGCGCTGCAATACGTTTTTTTCTATTGAGCATGCTCAGAAACAGGATTTTTTATCTAAATGGCCAGACATCCCCAAATCTATATAAACCTGGTCTGGGCCTTCAACCCCAACATATGCCAGCAAGACCCAGAGACAAGAAGAGAAGCCTCCAGCCAGCCGGACACCAAGACCCCAGCCGGACACCAAGAGCCCAGCCTGGACACCAAGAGCCCAGCCTGGACACCAAGAGCCCAGCCGGACACCAAGACCCCAGCCTGGACACCAAGAGCCCAGCCAGGACACCAAGACCCCAGCCTGGCAGCAAGACCCCAGCTGGACACCAAGACCCCAGCTGGACACCAAGACCCCAGCCTGGCAGCAAGGACCAGACACACTCCAATAGTGTGAGTATATTGCCGTGTGTGTGTGTGCGCGCATTTGTGTATGCCGTACTGACTACAGCAAGAGCTTTTAAAACCTGAATTCAACCTGAGGCCTGCCGTCGTCCTGCAACAGCCAGTGCCCTGCTACAGTCCAGATCCACCCTGAGGCCTGCCACTGTGAAGACATCAAGCTCCAGCCGGAGGACTGATGGGTGTGTGTGTGTGTGTGTGTGTGTGTGTGTGTGTGTGTGTGTGTGTGTGTGTGTGTGTGTGTGTGTATTTTTGTACTGCGGTGTGCTTTTTTATTCACAATTCATAATGTGTTCACGTGCCTGCACCTTATTATGCCTTCGTCAATATTACGCCTGTTCATGTGTTATGCTTGCGTTATGACTCTGCTTGCAGGTATGTTTGTGTGCGTCTTGTTGGTTGCATGTGCATTTGTCAATGCCATATTGGTTAATGTTGATTTTTGATGTATTTACTAATTAAGGTACCGTCACACTGAGTGACGCTGCATCGATACCGACAACGATCCGGATCGCTGCAGCGTAGCTGTTTGGTCGCTGGAGAGCTGTCACAGACAGCTCTCCAGCGACCAACGATGCCGGTAACCAGGGTAAACATCGGGTTACTAAGCGTGGCCCTGCGCTTAGTAACTCGATGTTCACCCTAGTTACCAGCGAACACATCGCTGAATTGGCGTCACACACGGCGATTCAGCGATGTCTGCAGGAAGTCCAGTGACGAAATAAAGTGCTGGACTTTCTGCAGCGACCAACGACATCACCGCAGGATTCTGATCGCTGCTGTGTGTCAAACTGAACGATATCGCTAGCCAGGACGCTGGAATGTCACGGATAGCTAGCGATATCGTTCAGTGTCACAGTACCTTTAGTATAGTGGTTTGTGCAGCATGTATGAATATTTTTTTTTTTTAAATCGGATGTATTATTGCAAAGGCTAGTGGTCTGCAGCTTTTGGTTAGAATGTGTGCTTTTTTTAAAAAAAAAGTGTTTATTTTTTTAATTTACTGTTGAAACCATTCGCAGTTGATGTACTTGTATTTAAAATAAAGAGCATTTCTGCTCCATTGTGATTTAAAAAAAAAAATAAAATGTTTATTAAAAAATTGTCCGTTGTATAATTTCATAAAGGTAAATTTAAAACAGGTGTATGTACCAATGGTTACACATGCAATACAGAGTTGGTTGAGGGCTCATTTTTTACTAAAGGTTATCCTTTAAAAGTTTTTTTGGGGGAGGTAATTTTTTTTTTTTTTTAACCCCTTCCCGACCTTTGACGCCACGTAGGCGTCATGAAAGTCGGTGCCAATCCGACCCATGACGCCTATGTGGCGTCATGGAAAGATCGCGTCCCTGCAGACCGGGTGAAAGGGTTAACTCCCATTTCACCCGATCTGCAGGGACAGGGGGAGTGGTAGTTTAGCCCAGGGGGGGGTGGCTTCACCCCCTCGTGGCTACGATCGCTCTGATTGGCTGTTGAAAGTGAAACTGCCAATCAGAGCGATTTGTAATATTTCACCCATTATAACGGGTGAAATATTACAATCCAGCCATGGCCGATGCTGCAATATCATCGGCCATGGCTGGAAATACTAGTGTGCCCCCACCCCACCCCTCCGATCGCCCCCCCACCCCCCCGATCTGGCCGGTACACTGCTCCGGCTCCCCTCCAGCCAGTGCTCCGCTCCCCCCCGTGCTCGTGTCCGCTCCCCCCGTGCTCCAATCACCCCCCCGTGCTCCAATCACCCCCCCTGCACTCCGATCCACCCCCCCCCGTGCTCCGTTCCACCCCCCCGTGCTCCATTCCAGCCCCCCCCGTGCTCCGTTCCACGCCCCCCGTGCTCCGTTCCACCCCCCCCCCCGCGCTCCGATTCCCCCCCCCCCCCGTGCTCCGATCCCCCCCCCGTGGTCCCCCCCCACCCTATCATACTTACCGATCCAGCCGTGGTCCCGTCCGTCTTCTCCCGGGCGCCGCCATCTTCCAAAATGGCGGGCGCATGCGCAGTGCGCCCGCCGAATCTGCCGGCCGGCAGATTCGTTCCAAAGTGCATTTTGATCACTGAGATATAATCTATCTCAGTGATCAAAATAAAAAAAATAATAAATGACCCCCCCCCTTTGTCACCCCCATAGGTAGGGACAATAAAAAAATAAAGAATTTTTTTTTTTCCACTAATGTTAGAATAGGGTTAGGGGTAGGGTTAGGGTTAGGGGTAGGGTTAGGGGTAGGGTTAGGGTTAGGGTTAGGGGTAGGGTTAGGGGTAGGGTTAGGGGTAGGGTTAGGGTTAGGGGTAGGGTTAGGGGTAGGGTTAGGGCTAGGGTTAGGGTTAGGGTTAGGAATGTGCACACGTATTCTGGTCCTCTGCGGATTTTTCCGCTGCGGATTTATGGCGGATTTACCGCGTTTTTTTCTGCGCATTTCACTGCGGTTTTACAACTGCGATTTTCTATTGGAGCAGTTGTAAAACCGCTGCGGAATCCGCACAAAGAAGTGACATGCTGCGGAATGTAAACCGCTGCGTTTCCGTGCAGTTTTTCCGCAGCATGTGTACAGCGATTTTTGTTTCCCATAGGTTTACATTGAACTGTACACTCATGGGAAACTGCTGCGGATCCGCAGCGTTTTCCGCAGCGTGTGCACATACCTTTAGAATTAGGCTATGTGCACACGGTGCTGATTTGGCTGCGGATTCGCAGCAGTGTTCCATCAGGTTTACAGTACCATGTAAACATATGAAAAACCAAATCCGCTGTGCCCATGGTGCGGAAAATACCGCGTGGGAACGCTGCGTTGTATTTTCCGCAGCATGTCAATTCTTTGTGCGGATTCCGCGGCGTTTTACACCTGTTCCTCAATAGGAATCCGCAGGTGAAATCCGCACAAAAAACACTGGAAATCCGCGGAAAATCCGCAGGTAAAACACAGTGCCTTTTACCCGCAGATTTTTCAAAAATGGTGCGGAAATATCTCACACGAATCCGCAACGTGGGCACATAGCCTTAGGGTTAGGGTTGGAATTAGGGTTGTGGTTAGGGTTGTGATTAGGGTTATGGCTACAGTTGGGATTAGGGTTAGGGGTGTGGGGGGGTTAGTGTTGGAGGTAGAATTGAGGGGTTACCACTGTTTAGGCACATCAGGGGTCTCCAAACGCAACATGGCGCCACCATTGATTCCAGCCAATCTCGTATTCAAAAAGTCAAATGGTGCTCCCTCACTTCCAAGCCCTGACGTGTGCCCAAACAGTGGTTTACCCCCACATATGGGGTACCAGCATACTCAGGACAAACTGCGCAACAATTACTGGGGTCCAATTTCTCCTGTTACCCTTGTGAATCTAAAAAAATGCTTGCTAAAACATAATTTTTGAGGAAAGAAAAATGATTTTTTATTTTCACGGCTCTGCGTTGTAAACGTCTGTGAAGCACTTGGGGGTTCAAAGTGCTCACCACATATCTAGATAAGTTCCTTGGGGGGTCTAGTTTCTAAAATGGGGTCACTTGTGGGGGGTTTCTACTGTTTAGGCACACCAGGGGCTCTGCAAACGCAACGTGACACCCGCAGACCATTCCATCAAAGTCTGCATTTCAAAAGTCACTACTTCCCTTCTGAACCCCGACGTGTGCCCAAACAGTGGTTTACCCCCACATATGGGGTATCAGCGTACTCAGGAGAAACTGGACAACAACTTTTGGGGTCCAATTTCTCCTGTAACCCTTGGGAAAATAAAAAATTCTGGGCTAAATAATTATTTTTGAGGAAAGAAAACGTATTTATTATTTTCACGGCTCTGCATTATAAACTTCTATGAAGCACTTGGGGGTTCAAAGTGCTCACCACACATCTAGATAAGTTCCTTTCAGGGTCTAGTTTCCAAAATGGGGTCACTTGTGGGGGGTTTCTACTGTTTAGGCACATCAGGGGCTCTGCAAACGCAACGTGACGCCCGCAGAGCATTCCATCAAAGTCTGCATTTCAAAACGTCACTACTTCAATTCCAAGCCCCGGCATGTGCCCAAACAGTAGTTTACCCCCACATATGGGGTATCACCGTACTCAGGAGAAACTGGACAACAAATATTGGGGTCAAATTTCTCCTGTTACCCTTGGGAAAATTAAAAAATTCTGGGCTAAATAATTATTTTTGAGGAAAAAAAAACGTATTTATTATTTTCACGGCTCTGCATTATAAACTTCTATGAAGCACTTGGGGGTTCAAAGTGCTCACCACACATCTAGATAAGTTCCTTTGGGGGTCTAGTTTCCAAAATGGGGTCACTTGTGGGGGGTTTCTACTGTTAAGCCACATCAGGGGCTCTGCAAACGCAACGTGACGCCCACAGAGCATTCCATCAAAGTCTGCATTTCAAAACGTCACTACTTCACTTCCGAGCCCCGGCATGTGCCCAAACAGTGATTTACCCCCACATATGGGGTATCAGCGTACTCAGGAGAAACTGGACAACAACTTTTGGGGTCAAATTTCTCCTGTTACCCTTGGGAAAATAAAAAATTGCAGGCTAAAAGATCATTTTTGAGAAAATAATTTTTTTTTTTATTTTCATGGCTCTGCGTTATAAACTTCTGTGAAGCACTTGGGGGTTCATTTCCTCACCACACATCTAGATTAGTTCCTTTGGGGGTCTAGTTTCTAAAATGGTGTCATTTCTGGGGGATCTCCAATGTTTAGGCACACAGGGGCTCTCCAAACGTGACATGGTGTCCGCTAATGATTGGAGCTAATTTTCCATTTAAAAAGCCAAATGGCGTGCCATCCCTTCCGAGCCCTGCCGTGCGCCCAAACAGTGGTTTACCCCCACATATGGGGTATCAGCGTACTCAGGACAAACTGGACAACAATATTTGGGGTCCAATTTCTCCTATTATCCTTGGCAAAATAGGAAATTCCAGGCTAAAAAATCATTTTTGAGGAAAGAAAAATTATTTTTTATTTTCATGGCTCTGCGTTATAAACTTCTGTGAAGCACCTGGGGGTTTAAAGTGCTCAATATGCATCTAGATAAGTTCCCTGGGGGGTCTAGTTTCCAAAATGGGGTCACTTGTGCGGGAGCTCCAATGTTTAGGCACACAGGGGCTCTCCAAACGCAACATGGTGTCCGCTAACAATTGGAGCTAATTTTCCATTCAAAAAGTCAAATGGCGCGCCTTCTCTTCCGAGCCCTGCCGAGTGCTCAAACAGTGGTTTACCCCCACATATGAGGTATCGGCGTACTCGGGAGAAATTGCCCAACAAATTTTATGATCCATTTTATCCTACTGCCCATGTGAAAATGAAAAAATTGAGGCGAAAAGAATTTTTTTGTGAAAAAAAATTACTTTTTCATTTTTACAGATCAATTTGTGAAGCACCTGAGGGTTTAAAGTGCTCACTAGGCATCTAAATTAGTTCCTTGGGGGGTCTAGTTTCCAAAATGGGGTCACTTGTGGGGGAGCGCCAATGTTTAGGCACACAGGAGCTATCCAAACGCGACATGGTGTCCGCTAACGATGGAAATAATTTTTCATTCAAAAAGTCAAATGGCGCTCCTTCCCTTCCGAGCCTTACCATGTGCCCAAACAGTGGTTTACCTCCACATGTGAGGTATTGGTGTACTCAGGAGAAATTGCCCAACACATTTTAGGATCCATTTTATCCTGTTGCCCATGTGAAAATGAAAAAATTGAGGCTAAAAGAATTTTTTTGTGAAAAAAAAGTACTTTTTCATTTTTACGGATCAATTTGTGAAGCACCTGGGGGTTCAAAGTGCTCACTATGCATCTAGATAAGTTCCTTGGGGCGTCTAGTTTCCAAAATGGGGTCACTTGTGGGGGAGCTCCAATTTTTAGGCACACGGGGGCTCTCCAAACGTGACATGGTGTCCGCTAAAGAGTGGAGCCAATTTTTTATTCAAAAAGTCAAATGGCGCTCCTTCCCTTCCAAGCCCTGCCGTGCGCCAAAACAGTGGTTTACCCCCACATATGAGGTATCAGCGTACTCAGGACAAATTGGACAACAACTTTCGTGGTTCAGTTTCTCCTTTTACCATTGGGAAAATAAAAAAATTGTTGCTAAAAGATAATTTTTGTGACTAAAAAGTTAAATGTTCATTTTTTCCTTCCATGTTGCTTCTGCTGCTGTGAAGCACCTGAAGGGTTAATAAACTTCTTGAATGTGGTTTTGAGTACCTTGAGGGGTGCAGTTTTTAGAATGGTGTCACTTTTGGGTATTTTCAGCCAAATAGACCCCTCAAACTGACTTCAAATGTGAGGTGGTCCCTAAAAAAAATGGTTTTGTAAATTTCGTTGTAAAAATGACAAATCGCTGGTCGAATTTTAACCCTTATAACTTCCTAACAAAAAAAAATTTTGTTTCCAAAATTGTGCTGATGTAAAGTAAACATGTGGGAAATGTTATTTATTAACTATTTTGTGTCACATATCTCTCTGGTTTAACAGAATAAAAATTCAAAATGTGAAAATTGCGAAATTTTCAAAATTTTCGCCAAATTTCCGTGTTTATCACAAATAAATGCAGAATTTATTGACCTAAATTTACCACTAACATGAAGCCCAATATGTCACGAAAAAACAATCTCAGAACCGCTAGGATCCGTTGAAGCGTTCCTGAGTTATTACCTCATAAAGGGACACTGGTCAGAATTGCAAAAAACGGCAAGGTCTTTAAGGTCAAAATAGGCTGGGTCTTGAAGGGGTTAAACTTAAAAATATTTTTAAAGGTGTGTCACATTTTTACATTTTTTTTTTATTTTGGGACATGGAAAAGAATGGTATAACTTGCACCTGTTTTTGGGTTTGGGTATTCACCTATTTTTCACAATTTAACAGGGTGATTATTGCTGAACATTACCTAGTTCTGGGGTGGTCTAACTATAAATCCATTATACTTTTTATATTGCAGATAGAGTAGGGACCACAGCCACCAGGTCCACAGGCACCAGGACCACAGCCACCAGGACCGCATCATCAAAATATTTAAAGTAAGTTTTGAAGACCCCAAATCTGCTACTTCAATGTGTAGAGCAGATTGCAAGTTTCTTTTAACTTTCAGACCCACCAGGTCCACAGCCACCAGGTCCACAGCACCAGGTGAACAGGCACCAGGACCACAGCCACCAGGACCGCATCATCAAAATATTTCAAGTAAGTTTTGAAGACCCCAAATCTGCTACTTCAATGTGAAGAGCAGATTGCAAGTGTCTTTTAACTTACAGACCCACCAGGTCCACAGCACCAGGTCCACAGCACCAGGTGAACAGGCACCAGGACCACAGCCACCAGGACCGCATCATCAAAATATTTCAAGTAAGTTTTGAAGACCCCAAATCTGCTACTTCAATGTGAAGAGCAGATTGCAAGTGTCTTTTAACTTACAGACCCATCAGGTCCACAGCACCAAGTCCACAGCACCAGGTCCACAGCACCAGGTGAACAGGCACCAGGACAACAGCCACCAGGACCGCATCATCAAAATATTTCAAGTAAGTTTTGAAGACCCCAAATCTGCTACTTCAATGTGAAGAGCAGATTGCAAGTTTCTTTTATCTTACAGACCCACCAGGTCCACAGCACCAGGTCCACAGCACCAGGTCCACAGCCACCAGGTCAACAGTTTACAGGAACACAATGTCCTCTTCTGGCAGCCCTCCTCCACAGCAACAGCGTGTATCGGTAAGTAAATGGCCCAATTTTTTTTTTCTTTTTTTTTTTTAAATTTTCATACATTTTATTCACTACATGCATTTATTATGTTTACACAGGAAACAGAATCCGATGAGGAGCTGTCAGAAGGGACAGAGACGGGTGGAGATATACAAGTGGAGGAGGAACCAAGTGTAAGTAGTTGTGAATCACTTGCTTCACACCATACACCAGCACCATACATGAAACAGATTTTCAGATACAACGGAACCTAGAAAACATATACATACATTCAATCTAATTTTTTTTATCCTTTATTTCAGTCTCCTGCTGCTGCTGCTGCACACCATGAAGGTTCTCCCAGGCACTCCCAGAGTCGGCGGACTCATCGCCGTGGTCGGCCATCAGTAAGTTGCTTTTTTGGGGGGGGGGTTCGATTGGTCAAATTTTTTTTTTCAGTGTACTAATTTTTATTTTGTTCTTATATTTTTTTTTTTCTCACAGGCTTCACAGCGTGCTCACGCAGATGACTCAGACATCGAGATTGAATCCCTCATCGAGGAGGTTCGCGAGCGGGAGCCGCTGTAGAACATGGCTGACCGCAGGCATGCTGACACCAGTGTCACCCGTCGGCTCTGGTTGGAAGTATGCCGGAACATCTTTCCGAGGTGGGAGGACCTTCTTCCACAGCAGCAGAGCAAACTTTGTAAGTATTCACTTTTCAGTGATGTTTAGAGCTGAATGTAATGTCTTGCATTTACAATGTTTTTTTTTTTTCTTCATTCCTGTCTTCACAGGTAGCAAGGTAAGGAAGCGGTGGCGGTCACTGAGGGATCGCTTTAAGAGGGAATTTAACCAGGAGTTGCAGGCCCGGAGTGGTTCAGCAGGAAGGAAAAAAAAACCTATAGATACGTCCCTGCCCTCTCCTTCCTGAGGCAAACCATGCTGAGTCGAGTGTAAGTATTAAACATCCCAGTAATAACCATGTTAACCTGTCTAATCACAAAACTTTTGTTTCAGTCCGGGCTTTTCCATATCAATATATTAATTGTTTTTGTTTTTTCTTTCACAGCACCTACTCCAGCCACCGTGCGCCTGCATCTTTCTCTGCGCCCTCTGGAGCGATCCCTCCTGAGTCCGCCACCGGGGACCACATCGGTAGGCCCCACACCTCTGACCCCTCTGTCCCCTCCACTTCATCCACCTCAACCAGTGGAGCGCAGCCTTCCGTACTCGCATCTGATGGTCAACAGATAGCGTTCCCTTTACCCCACCCCTCTGACCCTGCCACCTCTACACCACCGTTAGGTTCGTGGCGTCAGCGTCAGAGGGGTCAGGAAAGGAGCTATGCTCCTGAGTTCTTGCATCTAAATGCAGGCTTCCAAAATTCTTTCAAAATTTTGGGAGAACAAGTGACTGCTGGTTTCAGCATGGTGCAATCACGCATGAGTGAAAACCACCATGAAATCAGCAGTCGCTTGGATAGGCTGCATTTAGATGTAAGTCAAGCTCCAGCAAATCTTTTTTTTCAGTCCATGCTCAGGAGCATGGAAAAGCTTTCTTTTGATCAGCAGATGAGGGTAATGAATAGCTGCCATAACGCTCTGCTCAAGGTTATAAACGAACCCCAATCTACCCCCACACCTCCCCACACATCCCAGTCACCATTTCCACATCATGCCCCACAATATCAGCGTCAGTCCCACTACCAAACCAGGCCCACAAACCCAATGTATTCCCCAGTATTTTCTTCTTCTTCCTTTCCCAGCTTTTCACCATTCAGTTACACAACTACCCCAACACACCACCCCTCTGGTCAGCCTCCTGCTTTACAACACCCTTCTGCAGAACAAACAGGTAGGGTTTCCCCAATCCCACCTACCGATGTGGTCCAACCTTCCAGCCCCTCCTCCCATAGTTACTCCACCCGACACTACCAAGACCTGTAAACTGTTTCATTTTTTTCCTTGTTATTAAAAAATTATATATTTTTACAAGAAAAAAAAAAGTTTTGAAAATTAAAAAAAAAAAAAAAAAAGGTTTGAAATAAAAATATTTCTGGTTTACAATCTACTGTGTGTGTGTTGATTCATTAACGTAACTATTAAAGGTTAAGTGAAAAGAAACACCAGACGTTTTAAAGGTATAACAAAATGGTTTTATATTAGCAAGCAAACCACACTTTGTGGATTTTTTTTTTTTTTTTTTGGATTGCTACAAACACAATTTTGAAAAAAACACCAAAAGACAAGAAAAACATGTCACACAATGATGTCTTGCCATGGAATCCGCCCAACAGGTGACAAAAAATAATCCGCAAACTGGTCCCTCATCATAGTAACAGAACTGGTGGAGCGCACAGAGGCACTGCGGTAATCCCACAAGGATGTCTCCAATTGTTCGTCATCCAATGTAACAGGCTCCTTTGAAATAACAAAATTATGGAGCACCACACATGCCTTGACAACATCGTCTACAGTTTTTGTTTCCAGTTTTATTGCCGTCAGCAGAACTCTCCACTTTGCCGTCAATATAAAGAAAGAGCACTCTACCACTCTTCTTGCTCTGGTAAGACGGTAATTAAAAACTCGCTTGGTATGGTGTAATTCACGGCTGCTGTATGGTTTCAGTAGGTGCGGCGACAGTTGAAAGGCTTCATCACCTACACACACATATGGCATGGCTGGTTCACTTGTTCCTGGGAGCGGTCTTGCTGGCGGGAAATTGTATGTATCTCCATACAGGCAGCAACCCATTGCAGAGTTTTTAAACACTTGTGAGTCGTTGGACTGGCCATACGCTCCTATGTCCACAGCAAGGAATCGGCAGTTGGCGTCAGCAATAGCCATGAGTACAATGGAGAAGTATTTTTTATAGTTATAGTACTCTGATCCTGTTCCTGCCAGTTTAGCAATCCTAATGTGTTTGCCATCCACGGCACCAACACAATTTGGGAAATTGCAAATTGTCTCAAATTGTTCGGAACTTCTCAACCAAATTTCCATTGTTGGTTGTGGGATATACTCCGGCTGTAAAGTGTCCCAAATCGCACGACATGTGTCCTTCACAATTCCGCCAATAGTGGAAATCCCCAGCCGGAATTGGAAATGGAGTGAAGTCAAAGACTCACCCGTAGCTAGGAAGCTGCAGGAAAAAAAAAAAATGTAAAAAAAAATTGCACAGACCATCAACCAAAAAAAGCAGTGGAATGGCCTCAAACAACCCAACAAATTACATGCTGCAGAAAATGGTGCGCAATGTGTCAGCGCAGTTTTCTCTGCAGCATGTAATAACATTCTATATGACCAATGACACAAGAAAAAAAAAGCAGTGGGATGGCCTCAAACAAACCAACAAATTACATGCTGCAGAAAATGGTGCGCAATGTGTCAGCGCAGTTTTCTCTGCAGCATGTAATAACATTCAATCTGAGCAATGACATAAAAAAAAGATGCTTACCGCAGTGTCACCAGGAGCCGCTCCGCAGGTGTGATGGCAAGCCTCATCCTTGTGTCCTGCCTTTGGATGACATCCTCTAGTTTTCCAACCAAAAAAATCGAAATGTTCCATCCTCATCCGTACATAATTGTAGAATTTCTGTGGGTTGCACCGCAACTCCAGATAGAGAGTGGACTGGACACCCCTGGTCATCCGCAGCTCATTGATTGGATGTATCCAGAATCGTCGCCTTCTCCGTTGCATCCTCCGTCTTTCTGCTGCCGCCTCCTTCTCCCGCACTATGATATCCAGGCGATTCGTCTCAAATATAACTTCAGTAACCAAACTCGAAATCCTCCCAATTACACCATCCATCCTTGCCACTAAACTAAAACCCTCAAAGATGTGCTGTAAATACAGTCAGTATATAGATTTCCCTTAGTTTCCAGTAGCCAATCAAATTTGGGTGCCTCCCATTTTAAAAACGGATCCGTCGTAAAAACGGATGCAACGCATGGTAAAAACGTACGCAACGTATGCAACGCATCCAGCATTTCAACGGAACCGTTTATCGGATTTGCGACGGATCCGTCGAAATGCTGTATACGTTGCATACGTTTTGCAGTTTTTTGACGCATCCGTTTTTTCGGGAAAAAGACATTTTTGTGACGGTTTGCAGTTAACGCTAGTGTGAAAGTAGCCTTAGACTAGCTCTTATTCCATCTTTAGGATATGTGCACACATTCAGGATTTCTTGCAGAAATTTCCTGACAAAAACTGGACATTTCTGCCAGAAATCCGCATGCGTTTTTTGCACGTTTTTTACGCGTTTTTTTCCTGGAGCTTTCCCAATGCATTAAATAGTGGGAAAAACACAAAAAATCCGCAAAATTAATGAACTGCTGCTTTTTTTTACCGCGATGCGTTTTTTTTGCGCAAAAAAAAGCATCATGTGCACAAAAATTGTGGAATGCATTCTAAATGATATGATGCATATGTATGCGCTTTTTATGCATTTTTATCACGAAAAAAACGTGAAAAATCCTGAACGTGTGCACATACCCTTACATCAGAATATAGCAGTGTCTAAAATCTCTACAAAGAGAGAGGTATACTAGCACAAAAAAAATCAGTCAGCTTCCACAGCAATTCACTTTCTACAAGTATGAATTCAATTCTATCCAAACGTGGGAAGAAGTTGGGCTACGAGAATCACATTTACGTATTTTCCAAACGAATGGCTGATGATGTCCATTCCACCTGGCAGTGTGAAAAACTGTCGACCTGCAAGGGACGTGTTTGAACCAATGAAGCATCTGGTTAAGTGGTGAAAGTAACCAATCCCCACAACCACGCAGCACAAGCAGCAAGACCTGAAGCAATCAGACTTGTCAATGAGGCGGTCACCAGGGCAAGGACAACACAGGAGACACCACAACAGATTCTCACATAAGTCATTTCAGGAGCCCATTCTAATGTTGTAGCACTTCTCCCAAAGAAAGCATCACTGAAGAGAACAATACGATTATTAAGGCAACTTGGCAATATTCCAAGGTTGCCCCAAACCCTTGATCAACTTGTTATTCCCCAGGAGTTCCAGGGGCTCAATACTGATGGCATCCAGCAGCAGTTCCTTCTGCATGACTCTGGTAAGCATTTTACATTTCCATTATGCAGAATTATTGCAAAGTTTATGTTGCACAAATGTGAAAAATTATACATTACAAAGTGCTGATATAGAATACTATGTGATTTTTTTTGCCTTAAAGGGAAACTTTGAGGACAGTATAATGTAGGATGAGGCCTAGTGATTCCAACTATGCCTCACTTGTTTAGTTACAGTCTATTTCTCTTCTCAGATTCAAAGTAGAAGTCCTGTCTTTAAGGGCAGTCTCACACGTCCAGATAATTCCGGTACCGGAAAATCGGTACCGGAATTATCCGTGTCCGTGTGCCCCTGCGTTTCTGTGGCACATCAGTGTGGCACACGTGTGCCCACTGGGTACCACATGCACCGTGCAGGAGACAGCGCTAAAGTTTAGCGCTGTCCCCTGCATCGTGCTGAAGCCGCGATTCATATCTTCTGTACAGCAGCGTTTGCTGTAGAGAAGATATGAATAATCCATTTTTTTGTTGTTTCTCGTGTTTAAAATAAAGGTCCATGTCCCCACCCCCTCCCACCCCCTGTGCGCCCCCTCTCCCCCCCGCTGTTCTTAAAATACTCACCCGGCTCCCTCGCTGGCTGGCGCTGCTTCCCATCCTGGCCCCACCTTCTACTGTATGCGGTCCCGTCTGCTGCACAGAAGATATGAATCGCGGCTTCAGCACCATGTGGGGGGGACAGCGCTTACTGGAGCGCTGTCTCCTGTACGGCACACGGACTACGTCCGTGTGCGGTACGTGTTTTACACGGACCCATTGACTTTAATGGGTCCGTGTAATCCGTGCGCTCCCACGAACACTGACATGTCTCCGTGTTTGGCACACGGAGACACGGTCCGTAAAAAATCAATGACATCTGCACAGATGCATTGATTTGAATGTGTTTACGTGTGTCAGTGGCTCCGGTACGTGAGGAAACTGTCACCTCACGTACCGGAGCCACTGACGTATGAAACCAGCCTAAGATACAGTGGTCTGCCATGTTCATAAGCAGAGTGTTAACCTTGTCCAACAACCATTATTTGCAGGTATCGCCATTGTCAATCACAGCCAGAGGACAAGGTTGTCGCATCAATCCCACATCACTAGATGTCAATTTTAGTGTAGAATTTTCTGCTATAAATTAGTTGCAGATTGTCTGCTGCAACTACTTAGTGCATGTGAATGGACCTTAAGGATTCTACTCCTCTTTGGTCAGACCTCATCTGGAATACTGTGTCCAATTTTGGGCACCACATTTTAAAAAAGACATGTAGCAAGTTCAGAGAAGAGCGACCAGAATGGTGACCGGTCTGCAAACCATGTCCTATGAGGAACGTTTACAGGATTTGGGAATGTTTATCTTGCAAAAGAGAAGACTGAGAGGAGACTTAATAGCGGTCTACAAATATCTCAAGGGCTGTCACATTGTAGAGGAGACACAGATTAGATATTAGAAAAAACCTTTTGACAGTGAGGGTGATCAATAAGTGGAACAGGCAGCCACTAGAGGTGGTGAGTTCTCCTTCAATGCAAGTCTTCAAACAGAGGCTGGACAGACATCTGTCTAGAATGATTAAGGCCATGTGCACACGCTGCGGATTTTGCTGCGGATCCGCGTTTCCGCAGCTGCGGGTCCGCAGCGGTTTCGCATACGTTTACAGTACAATGTAAACCTATGGGAAATGAAAAAACTGTGCGGAAACGCAGCGGTTTACAATCCGCAGCATGTCAATTCTTTGTGCGGATTCCGCTGCGGGTTTACACCTGCTCCAATAGAAAACTGCAGGTGTAAACCTGCAGCGGAATCCGCAGTAGAAACCGCGGTAAATCCGCAGTAAAAACCGCAGCGGTTTTGCACTGCGGTTTTCCAAAATCCGCTGCGGAAAAATCCGCAGTCCTCAACCATACGTGTGCACATACCCTTAGTGAATCCTGCTTTGAGCAGGGGGTTGGACAGATGACCCAGGAGGTCACTTCCAATTCTATGATTCATTAACATCTCTCCTAACCTCTGTGGATTGCCCACAACTGTAGATCTACAGCTATTCTGGTGTAGATAATTCTACACCAAAATATCTATTTAGCGCTATGGATTTAGGTGCAGGTTTTAGCGCAGGATTTTAGCCCCTTGTTTGAATGGCTGGAATCTTCTTTGCATAATGGCAGCATACATTCACATGCAGGGACAAAAGTAGCTTGGACCTGGTCCCATAGCAAAGTTTTGAAGGGGCCTTCGCCCCCCCTTCCTCCGCGATGCCCTGCCCCTTTAGCCATGCCCCCTGCCAACAACCTGAAATGAAGTTCCAATGCTGAATTAGTGCTGGGAAGAGGGTACACCATGCTCCAGTAGGTGCCCGTCACCTACCCAAGCATGGCAGGGGGGTTAAGTAATATTCACCACCTGCTACCACACGCTGCATTCCTCTGCTTTGATACAGGACCTAGAATCATGTATGCAATCTTGTGATCACTCAAGTCTCAGGATCTGCATCAAAGCAGAGTGAAGAAAGCAGTGCAGCAGCAGGCGGTGAGTATTAATTTATCCTTGCCATACTCCAGTAGGTAACAGGCACTTACTGTACCAGACCTTGGTAGATCCAGGGGGCCCTCTGTTCATAAGTGCATTACACCCCTTGGCGGCAGGCCCCCTGATGGCCTGGGGCAGTGGCATCCCCTACCTACATAGTAGGTATGTCACTGCTGCACTGCATGTAATATTTTTAACTGTGCAAAACTCTGCAAAAACTCTTACTGTTTCACTCATTCATTCTCTTCTGGACTATTGTAACTCTCTCCTAAACGGCCTCCCTCTTACCAAACTCTCCCCACTCCAATCTGTCCTGAATGCTGCAGCCAGGAACATATTCCTCACCAATCGTTATACCGATGTCTCTACCTTGTGCCAGTCATTACACTGGTTACCCATCCACTCCAGAATCTAGTACAAAACTATTACCCTCATTCACAAAGCGCTCCATGGCTCAGCACCACCCTACATCCCCTCCCTGGTCTCAGCCTACCACCCTACCCGTGCTCTCCCTTCTGCTAATGACCTGAGGTTAGCATCCTCAATAATCAGAACCTCCCACTCCCGTCTCCAAGACTTTACACGTGCTGCGCTGATTCTTTGGAATGCACTACCCAGGTTAATACGATTAATCCCCAGTCCCCACAGTTTTAAGCGTGCCCTAAAAACGCATTTGTTCAGACTGGCCTACCGCCTCAACGCACTAACTTAATTATCCCTGTGTGGCCCATTCATATAAGTTAAACCAAAATCAGGTTCCTCACATCATGTTCTCATACAATTTATGCAGTTAATAGCCCTCTGTGCCTGCACTCCTACAGACTTAAGCTGTTAACTGGTTCATGCAGCTTCACATGAACACTCGATCCTTACACTATGGCTGTTCTGAACAACGAAAGCAATTGTTACCATCCACCTCTCGTGTCTCCCCTTTTTCATCATAGTTTGTAAGCTTGCAAGCAAGGCCCTCACTCCTTCTGGTATCTATTTTGAACTGTGATTTTTGTTATGCTGTAATGTCTATTGTCTGTACAAATCCAGTCTATAATTTGTAAAGCGCTGCGGAATATGTTGGCGCTATATAAATAAAATTATTATTATTATCTGTGCATTTTTTTCATCAGCATGTGGATGGGATTTAGACATTTACGCTGCATATGACCCCGACCTAATGAACAACTGAGTTGCTATGCTTTTTTTCACAAATACTTCTTACATGTTTGCTCATTTTTCCTGATGTAATCCTGTTATGATCATGGAATTCTGCATTTTGCTAGTTTCTGCTGTTGTTAATCCTTTCACAACTTTGAAAATGTGACATTTTTGGAAGCTTGGAAGCATTTTTCCACTGGTACAATACATGTTGTAGAAACAAATATTGTTTAGCCCCGTCACACCAGATTTTGCTTCAGTTTTAAATTTCTGTTATAAAATCAGAAAATCTGAAGCAAAATGTGAGTTTTTAATGTGAGATATGAACAACAGATTTGGAAAAATTATTAATTCATCCCGAAATTCTCTGTCTGCTACTTGTTACTTTTTATTTTGTCTCTCATTTCCAGTACTAATACTTTCACTTTTAATTAGGAAGTGGACACAGGCATATCTTGATATTTGGAACAAAATACAATCTCCATCTACTGGCCCAAAGTAAAGAGTGGTTTGTTGATAGCATGTTTTCCACTACACCATCCCCGTTCAAGCAACTTTATACAATCCATATAGGCCACAGCGGCCTCGTTCTTGTAGTGTACGCCTTGCTGACGGACAAGAGATGGTCAACATACCAGAGATTGCTACAAGAGCTGAATAACATGCAACCTGGACTGAAGCCATACAACCTGATGTTGGATTTTGAACTAGCTGCAATCCAGGCATTTGAGAATGAATTCCCCAACCTCAAGACCGGTTGCTTCTTCCACCTATCACAGTCAGTTTGGCGTAAAGTTCAAAATGAAGGACTCAAGGTGCAATATCAAGGTGACCATGAATTTGCTTGTTGGATACGCATGATACCAGCCCTTGCCTTTCTACCAAAACAGAATGTTGTGCCTTCATTTGAATAGTAGAAAATCCTGACTTTCCACAAGAAGCCATACCCATTGCCAACTATTTTGAAGATACCTATATTGGTCAAATGACTCGCAGAGGACGTCAGCCACCTTTCTATCCAGTTCAACTTTGGAATATGTATGAACGAACATCAACAGCGAACAAATAATAATGTTGAAGGATGGCACCGTAGCTTTCAAGAAACATGTGGTACTCTTTTCCCAAATATATACAGGTTTTCTAACTGTCTGAAACATCAGCAAGAGTTCCACAGTTTAGAAATTATTCAGATAATAGCAGGAAATCCCACCACTGCAAGAAACAAAAAATATGCTGCAATTTCAGCAAGGGTCAAACGTATCGTGCGAGATTTCAACAATAGAAACTTGATAGATTATCTGAGAGGCATCGCCTACAGCTTTGAATTTTATTTGATGGTCACATATTTAGCTGTAAAATAATTCAAACATTAACACCTGCAATTTTTCTTTTCTTTCCTCTTTTTCTCTAACCCTTCCCCTTCTGTGACCTTTGTTTCTTGTTTAACAGTTTTAGTTTATACAGTTAAAGCATAACACTAAAAAACTAAAAAAAAAAAACAAGTTTTGCTATGTTACAGTACCTGTGGCACTGATATTTTCCAATGGAGAACCCCTTCCACCAACTTCACTTCTGTGTGAAAAGCCCCATCCAAGTTCCAGCAGCAGGCTCCATGTGATGCAGGATTTCAGTGGCTAATAAGGAGGTCGTTTCGCCTTAGTAGCAGAACTTGTGGATGGACTCTAGGTGGCATGGCTACATGGGACGTGCAACTGTCAGGCCTCTTTCAGACTAGCAATTTTGCCGGCGATTATCGCAGCAGTTTAAAACCGCGGCGGTAATCGCCGACAAAACCACTACATAGCACTCGATTTGCCCAATGCAAGTCAATGGGCTCAAATCGCAGGAAAACTGTGCAGCAGAAAGCCGCACGGTTTTGCATTTTAAAACATGTTCTATCTTCCTGGCAATTACCGCCGCGGTTTTAAACTGCTGCGGTTATCGCCAGGAATACAGCAAGTCTGAAACAGGCATCAACGTGCTCCCTATGATGTATACAGGGCTGCTGGTTCACAGCCCCATGCAAAGCTCCCCAACTCCCCATGTGCTCAGTCCTTTAGGGTATGTGCACACGTTGCAGATTTCCTGCAGATCTGCAGCTTTTTTTTCCGCGCAGAAACGCTGCAGATCTGCAAGTGATTTACAGTACAATGTAAATCAATGGCAAAAAAAAGTGCTGTGCTAATGGTGCAGAAAAATCTGCACGAAAAACGCAGCAAATTCATAAAAGGACCATGTCAATTCTTTGCAGAACTGCTGCGTTTCTGCATCCATTCCATAATAGAAATCTGCAGGGGTTAAAAAAAGGAAGAAATCCGCACAAAAATCTGCAACGTGTGCACATACCAAAAAAAGGTGCAGATTCTGACCTGCGTTTTCTGCCAAGAAATGCAGAATCTGCACAGAAAATTCCACAGTCAAATCTGCAACGTGTGCAAATAGCTTTACTGGCTTTACACAGGGGGGAAGCCCTCCTCTCGTCCAGGATGAAGCACATGAGGAGAGGGGGAAGAGAACTTTCCAGAGGGGTGTGAACAAGCAGCCCTGAATGTATCACACAAAGCCTGAATCCTTCCACAATTTCTGCTACCAAGGGGGCCCGACTTCCTTAGGCTAGGTTCATATTGCGTTAGTGCAACCCGTTTAGCGCTAGCGGGTTGCGCTAACGCAATGTTTTTAATGGGGCCGCGTCCCGGGGTCGCGGTAACGTGCCCGCTCTCGCAGATCCCCGATCTGCGAGAGCAGGGAACGGACCGCGGGCGCGCCTCGGACGCTGCAAGCAGCGTCCGCGGCGCGCCAGGAAACACCGGCGCGTCGCATAGCGCGTGCCGAACATGGCACGCGCTAGGGCTGCACGTTCCCACTGCTGTGAATGGGCGCGCTAACGGACGCGTTGCACGGCGTTAATTTCGCCGTGCAACGCTGTCCGTTAGCTCTTTCCCATTAACGCAATGTGAACCCAGCCTTAGTAACCACTGAAATCCTGCAGCACATAGAACCTACTGCTGTATCTTGGATGGGACTTTTCACACAAAATTAAATAAAATTTAGAAAATATTATATTTAAAAAAAAAAACTAAAGCTGCTGGAAGGGGTTCTCCATTGGAAAAGATCAGTGCCACAGGTACTATAACATATCAAAAGGTTTTTTTTTTTTGTTTTTTTTTTAGAGTTACGCTTTAAATATATTGTTCTGCAATGTTGGTTGCTTTGACCAATTGTTAATATTTTTCTGTCTGTTTGAGTTTTCTAGATAACTAACTTTACAAAGTTTTGGAATTAAAAAAAAATGTAACGATCACATTTATACATCTTAGACCCAAAATATGATTAGTGAGAAGTGAACCTGCCAAGAAGTGAACCTGCCAAAGTTCAGTTCGGGCAGTTCCGTCCCAAACACACAAGAAAATCCGGGTTCGGATTCAGCACCCCCAAACTATCATCTCCATTGAACTCAATGGGTATGGAGACTCAGAGGAGTGAAGGATTTGTCCACCACATCCTCATCACTGACCAGATAGTAAAAAGAAAATATATATATTGCTACTTACCCCTTTGCTGAGACGTGGGGGGTCCTCTTCAGTCCTCTTCCACGCACTTCCACATTGTGTGAATATGTCATCGTACCCGAGGGAATCCCTTTCAGGATTCCTAGCTAGGGATTCCCTTGGTCAAGAAGACTCTCCACCCAGGTTGAGACCTCCGCAAAGGGGAGAGAAGCGATTTTTATTTTCTGATGAGCAAACTCCGAACATTGCCTGTTTGGGGTTGGTGTGGTTAAACCCGAGCAGGCAATGTTCATTACGAACCATGAACTTTCCAGATCGGGTTTGCTCATCACTAGATACAGAATGATATGTAATGGATGACAAAAAGAAGCCATTAAGTGTAACACCACTAGTACATGACAATAAAATGATGGTCACCTGTCTTAGATCAGGGGTGTCAAACTCATATTCACCAATGGCCATACCAATTTAATGGTTGTCCCCAAAGGGCTATTTGTTGCTGAAAGACCAGATGCACACAACCGAGTCCCATCCAGAACATGCATTTCTCTGCACAGAGCAGTGCATGCTCCTGTATAAGGCATGTCACGGTGGATCAGCTCTTTACCAGGTGCTGTCACATCTTCCCTGGATCTCACTGAAATCATGGAGAGCTATGGCAGCAGCTTCCAGTCACTTGTCATTGTCGTTGGTGCTAAAAGTTGCTGATAAACAGCTGGTTCAATGCAGAATACGACTGGACCCTATTCTTGGCCTAATCTGAAGAATGGGCATCAATAGAAAAAGGATCCTGAAGTGAGAATGCCACTTTTATCTGCTACTCCATTCTTTGGTATACTGGCAGAGTGTTCTGTGAGGGCTAATCCCAAAACCCCCCTTCTGAAGACATAATAAAGAGGTTCTGTAAAAGCTGGTTAACCACAACTTTAGTTCAACAAAGCCAATATTTTAGTTCTGCAGAGATGGTGGTTGGTGGGATTAACCCTGTAGTCCGTCAACAATCCCCCTGCTTTTATATATAGCCTGCATTAAAGGGGTATTCTCATGCCAAACAGCAAAATAAGGCAGCATGCTTTCAGCAATCATGTTGCGGTAAGCATACTGCCGATCTTCCCCTCCTGGTACTTACCTAGAGGTCTTCTGCTCATCTTTGCCTGATCTTCTCCTGGCTGTGTGGGCTGGCAATCGCCATGCTGGATCCGAAGGCCACCACGAGTCCTCTCCTTCTTCCCAGCTTCCTCTTTTTCTGCCTGATCTCATCATGGCACTGCGCAAGCGCAGCAGTGTCTTGGTGACAGGAGAGGCATCCTGCCCCCTGGATTGACTGATGAATGGGGCAGGAGTGACGTCATGTCAGTGAGCGGCCTGGAGACATTCAGCCTCACTGCTGTGGCATTCATCATGCTTCATGGATCAGTGACCCAGGCAAGATGAAAAGACAGCCAGAAGCAGAAGACATCACGGGGAACCACTAGACTGCACTCCGTGACCCAAGGAGCTGCAGCTGCGACAGGTAAATGTGTCAGGTTTTTTTTGTTCTAGGGTGATACTACTCCTTTAAGGCCAGCCAGAAGAGACACTGGGTGAGCTGCTGAAAAGGCAGCCACAGGAATCCCCAGCAATTGGGGTCCTGTATATTTTACCCCCAGTTATGTTCAGCCCTAGATGTTCCCTGCATGTTGACCTCAAAAGTGGAGTGTGAAACATCTGGGGTCAAAATGTTAGAGGTGAAACATCAGATGGTGACACATCCAGGGACAAAATTCTGTACAAGAAACATTCGGGGGCAAAACATTGATGACGGATGGTAATTCATGAACCACAAGTGTACAAACATCTGGGGGTGAACTGCCAGGTGCGAAACATCTGGGGCGAAACATCCGGGGGCCAAATGCTGGGGACGAAATGCAAGGGGGCGAAATGTACCCAGAGGCAAACTGCTGGGAGCGAAATGTGCAGGGGTGAAATGTGTGGGCGCGAAACATCCTAGGGGCCAAATGCTGAGGACAAAATGTGTGGGGGAGAAATGTAGCGAGGGGCGAACAGCTGGGGGCGAAATGTGCAGGGGTGAAATGTGCAGGGGCAAAATGTGAGGGGGCAAGATGTGAGGGGGCAAAACATCCTGGGAGCCAAATACTGGGGACGAAATGTGCGGGAGCGAAATGTACCCAGGGGCGAACTGCGGGGGGTAAACTGCTGGGAGTGAACTGCTGGGGGCGAACTGCTGGGGGCGAAACATCCTAGAATCGGGGCCATCATACTGTAATGCTGTATATATTTGGGCTGGGGCCATCACACTTTAAATATGGAGGAACAGGGGCCATCATACTGTATATATGGGGGGCTGGGGCCATCATACTTTATATATGGAGGAACTGGAGCCATCATACCGTACATATGGGGATCGGGGCCATCATACTGTATATATGGAGTAACTGGGGCCCTTATACAGTATATATGGGGGTTGGGGCCATCATATTTTATATTTGGAGGAACTGAGGCCATCATACTCTATATATGGGGGCTTGGGCCCTCATCTATAATATAACGCTGGGAGCGTCACTCTGTCCGAAGCCGTAATAGACTGTGCAAGCTCGACATGCCTGCACAGTCTGGGCCCCACAGATTGACCCAGCCAGGGACCCGTCACAACAACTTACCCCCCAATATACCGGCCATGGGGACTCCGTGCTCCCCTGTATCCCCCCAAATATACCGGCCATGGGGACTCTGTGCTCTGAAGCTCAGGTCAGGGTAAATGTAGATCAGGGGTGTCAAACTGCATTCCTCGAGGGCTGCAAACAGGTCATGTTTTCAGGATTTCCTTGCATTGCACAGGTGATAATTTAATCACCTGCAGAGAATGATTCCAGCACCTTGTGCAATGCTAAGGAAATCTTGAAAACACGCATGGTTTGAGGCCCTCGAGGAATGCAGTTTGACACCCCTGATGTAGGTCCCAGCGGAGCTCCAGGACCTTTAATGATGTCACCACCATGTGACCAGTGACACATGTGGGCAGAGTCAGCCCTCCGCTGTGCTGGTTGCAGGGTAGAGGCCAGTTAAGTATATCTTTATTTGGGACTGAAGGTAACTCGCATGCATTTATTTACAGTAGTCTAAAGGTACCTTCACACATAACGACATTGTTAACGATATCGTTGCTATTTGTGACGTAGCAACGATATCGTTAATGAAATCGTTATGTGTGACAGCGACCAACGATCAGGCCCCTGCTGGGAGATCGTTGGTCGCTGAACAAAGTCCAGAACTTTATTTCGTCGCTGGATCTCCCGTGGACATCGCTGGATCGGCGTGTGTGACGTCACCGCTCTGCTTTCCGGCTCACAGCCAGTACAGGAGGAGAGCAGAGAAGCAGAGCGCAGCGCTGGAGGACAGACAGCGGTAGGTAAGTATCTAGTGTTTGTTTTTTTTTACTTTTAGCATGGTAACCAGGGTAAACATCGGGTTACTAAGCGCGGCCCTGCGCTTAGTTACCCGATATTTACCCTGGTTACCGGCATCGTTGGTCGCTGGAGAGCGGTCTGTGTGACAGCTCTCCAGCGACCAAACAGCGACGCTGCAGCGATCCGGATCGTTGTCGGTATCGCTGCAGCGTCGCTTAATGTGAAGGGGCCTTAAGGGGTATAGTTTCTCCTTATGGAGAGTGACATACCATCTCCCAGTCCAGAGCCTCTCACCTAGCCAAATTAGTTCTCATGCTTCGCACTGACGAGGGCCAACAGCCCGAAACACCGTGTCTGCAAATTGAGATACTGATTTGGCTTTTATCCTAAAGGTACCGTCACACTCAGCAACTTTGCAACGAGAACGACAACGATCCGTGACATTGCAGCATCCTGGATAGCGATCTCGTTGTGTTTGACACGCAGCAGCGATCTGGATCCCGCTGTGCCATCGCTGGTCGGAGCTAGAAGTCCAGAACTTTATTTCGTCGTCAGGTCGGCGTGCATCGTCATGTTTGACATCAAAAGCAATGATGCCAGCAACTTTTTACATGGAGCTAACAACCAGCGAGAACGATAAGCGAGTCGCCGTTACGTCACTGGATCGCTCCTGCATCGTTCTGGAGTTGCTGTGTTTGACGTCTCTACAGCGACCTAAACAGCGACGCTCCAGCGATCGGCTCGTTGTCTACAGTCATGGACAAAAATTTTGACAATGAGACAAATATTAACTTTTCCAAAGTCTACTGCTTCTTTTTTTCTAATGGCAATTTGAATATACTCCTGAATGTCAGAGTGATCAGCTTAACAGCAGTTACTCTACTTGCAAAGTCAATATTTGCACAGAAAATGAACTTTAACCCCCAAAACACATTTCAACATAATTGCAGTCCTGCCTTAAAAGGAGCAGCTAACATCGTTTTAGTGATTGATCCATTAACACAGGTGTGGGTGCTGATGAGGACAGGGCTGGCGATCAGTCATGATTAAGTAAGAATGACATCACTGGACACTTTAAAAGGAGGCTGGTGCTTGGTATCATTGTTTCTCTTCAGTTAACCATGGTTATCTCTAAAGAAACACGTGCAGCCATAATGGCACTGCACAAAAATGGCCTAGCAGGGAAGAGTATCACAGCTACAAAGATTGCACCTCAGTCAACAATCTATCGCATCATCAAGAACTTCAAGGAGAGAGCTTCCATTGTTGTCAAAAAGGCTCCAGGGCGCCCAAGAAAGACCAGCAAGCGCCAGGACCGTATCTTAAAACTGTTTCAGCTGCGGGATCGGACTACCAGCAGTGCCGAGCTTGCTCAGGAATGGCAGCAGGCTGGTGTGAGTGCTTCTGCACGCACTGTGAGGCGGAGACTCTTTGAGCAAGACCTGGTTTCAAGGAGGGCAGCAAAGAAGCCACTTCTCTCCAGAAAAAACATCAGGGACCGACTGATATTCTGCAAAAGGTACATGGAGTGGACTGCTGAGGACTGGGGCAAAGTCATTTTCTCTGATGAATCCCCTTTTCGATTGTTTGGGACATCTGGAAAACAGCTTATTCTGAGAAGAGGTGAGCGATACCACCAGTCTCGTCTCATGCCAACTGTAAAGCATCCTGAAAAAATTCATGTGTGGGGTTGCTTCTCAGCCAAGGGAATCGGCTCACTCACAGTCTTGCCTAAAAACACAGCCATGAATAAAGAATGGTACCAGAATGTCCTCCAAGAGCAACTTCTCCCAACCGTCCAAGAGCAGTTTGGCGCCCAACAATGCCTTTTCCAGCATGATGGAGCACCTTGCCATAAAGCAAAGGTGAAAACTAAATGGCTCATGGAACAAAACAGAGATTTTGGGTCCATGGCCTGGAAACTCCCCAGATCTTAATCCCATTGAGAACTTGTAGTCAATCATCAAGAGACGGGTGGACAAACAAAAACCCACAAATTCTGGCAAAATGCAAGCATTGATTATGCAAGAATGGACTGCTATCAGTCAGGATTTGGTCCAGAAGTTGATTGAGAGCATGCCAGGGAGAATTGCAGAGGTCTTAAAGAAGAAGGGTGAACACTGCAAATATTGACTTGCTGCATTAACTCGTTCTGTCAATATAACCTATTGGTATTCATAATATGATTGCAATTATATTTCTGTATGTGATATAAACATCAGACAAACACTAATAAAAACCAGAGGGCAGCAGATCATGTGAAAATATAATTTTGGTGTCATTCTCAAAACTTTTGGCCATGACTGTATATCACTGCAGCGTCGCTGAGTGTGACGGGTACCTTTAGTCATATTGCTCGACTCGTTAAAGGGTTGATTGTGACTTGTAGGATCGCTACTACCAACAGGTGGCGCTATAGAGTTTAAGTCCTCTTTTTTCTCAGAAGAGGCAATTTGCGTTTTATTTACAGTACACATCTAGTTCTCTCCTGACTGCTCCTCCCAGATCCCTCACAGTCAGGCTTCAATAAAGGTACCTTCACACATAACGATTTCGTTAACGATATCGTTGCAACGTCACGCTTTTTGTGACGTAGCAACGATATCGTTAACGAAATCGTTATGCGTGACAGCGACCAACGATCAGGCCCCTGCTGGGAGATCGTTGGTCGCTGGGAATGATCAAGACCTTTTTTTGGTCGCTGATCCCTCGCTGTCATCGCTGAATCGGCGTGTTTGACGCCGATCCAGCGATGTGTTCACTGGTATCCAGGGTAAATATCGGGTTACTAAGAGCAGGGCCGCGCTTAGTAACCCGATATTTACCCTGGTTACCATTGTAAAAGTTAAAAAAAAAAAAAACAATACATACATTCCGATGTGCGGGAAGCTGACGCCGGGGGACGTGACAGACATCGGAATGTGAGTATGTACTGTTTGTTTGTTATTTTTCTAACTTTTACAAACGGTAACCAGGGTAAATATCGGGTTACTAAGCGCGGCCCTGCGCTTAGTAACCCGATATTTCCCCTGGTTACCCGGGGACTTCGGCATCGTTGAAGACAGTTTCAATGATGCCGAAGTCTTTCCCCTGATCGTTGGTCGCTGGAGAGAGCCGTCTGTGTGACAGCTCCCCAGCGACCACACAACGACTTACCAACGATCAAGGCCAGGTCGCATCGCTGGTCGTGATCGTTGGTAAGTAGTTTAGTTTAACGGTACCTTAACCCCTTCATGACCCAGCCTATTTTGACCTTAAAGACCTTGCCGTTTTTTGCAATTCTGACAAGTGTCCCTTTATGAGGTAATAACTCAGGAACGCTTCAACGGATCCTAGCGGTTCTGAGATTGTTTTTTCGTGACATATTGGGCTTCATGCTAGTGGTAAATTTAGGTCAATAAATTCTGCGTTTATTTGTAATAAAAACGGAAATTTGGCGAAAATTTCGCAATTTTCACATTTTGAATTTTTATTCTGTTAAACCAGAGATTTATGTGACACAAAATAGTTAATAAATAACATTTCCCACATGAATACTTTACATCAGCACAATTTTGGAAACAAATTTTTTTTTTGCTAGGAAGTTATAAGGGTTAAAATTTGACCAGCGATTTCTCATTTTTACAACGAAATTTACAAAACCATTTTTTTTAGGGACCACTTCACATTTGAAGTCAGTTTGAGGGGTCTATATGGCTGAAAATACCCAGAAGTGACACCATTCTAAAAACTGCACCCCTCAAGGTTCACAAAACCACATTCAAGAAGTTTATTAACCCTTCAGGTGCTTCACAGCAGCAGAAGCAACATGGAAGGAAAAAATGAACATTTAACTTTTTAGTCACAAAAATGATCTTTTAGCAACAATTTTTTTATTTTCCCAATGGTAAAAGGAGAAACTGAACCACAAAAGTTGTTGTCCAATTTGTCCTGAGTACGCTGATACCTCATATGTGGGGGTAAACCACTGTTTGGGCGCACGGCAGGACTTGGAAGGGAAGGAGCGCCATTTGACTTTTTGAATGAAAAATTGGCTCCACTCTTTAGCGGACACCATGTCACGTTTGGAGAGCCCCCGTGTGCCTAAAAATTGGAGCTCCCCCACAAGTGACCCCATTTTGGAAACTAGACCCCCCAAGGAACTTATCTAGATGCCTAGTGAGCACTTTAAACCCTCAGGTGCTTCACAAATTGATCTGTAAAAATGAAAAAGTACTTTTTTTCCACAAAAAAATTCTTTTCGCCTCAATTTTTTCATTTTCACATGGGCAATAGGATAAAATGGATCATAAAATTTGTTGGGCAATTTCTCCCGAGTACACCGATACCTCATATGTGGGGGTAAACCACTGTTTGGGCACTCGGCAGGGCTTGGAAGGGAAGGCGCGCCATTTGACTTTTTGAATGGAAAATTAGCTCCAATTGTTAGCGGACACCATGTCGCGTTTGGAGAGCCCCTGTGTGCCTAAACATTGGAGCTCCCCCACAAGTGACCCCATTTTGGAAACTAGACCCCCCAAGGAACTTATCTAGATGCATATTGAGCACTTTAAACCCCCAGGTGCTTCACAGAAGTTTATAACGCAGAGCCATGAAAATAAAAAATAATTTTTCTTTCCTCAAAAATGATTTTTTAGCCTGAAATTTCCTATTTTGCCAAGGGTAATAGGAGAAATTGGACCCCAAATGTTGTTGTCCAGTTTGTCCTGAGTACGCTGATACCCCATATGTGGGGGTAAACCACTGTTTGGGTGCACGGCAGGGCTCGGAAGGGAAGGCACGCCATTTGGCTTTTTAAATGGAAAATTAGCTCCAATCATTAGCGGACACCATGTCACGTTTGGAGAGCCCCTGTGTGCCTAAACATTGGAGATCCCCCAGAAATGACCCCATTTTGGAAACTAGACCCCCAAAGGAACTAATCTAGATGTGTGGTGAGGACTTTGAACCCCCCCCCCCAAAAAAATATATTTTCTCAAAAATGATCTTTTAGCCTGCAACTTTTTATTTTCCCAAGGGTAACAGGAGAAATTTGACCCCAAAAGTTGTTGTCCAGTTTCTCCTGATGAAACACTGCTGCGAATCCGCAGCGGCCAATCCGCTGCGGATCTGCAGCCAAATCCGCACCGTGTGCACATACCTTTAGAATTAGGCTGTGTGCACACGCTGCGGAAAACGCTGCGGATCCGCAGCAGTTTCCCATGAGTTTACAGCTCAATGTAAACCTATGGAAAACAAAAATCGCTGTACACATGCTGCGGAAAAACTGCACGGAAACGCAGCGGTTTACATTCCACAGCATGCCACTTCTTTGTGCGGATTCCGCAGCGGTTTTACAACTGCTCAAATAGAAAATCGCAGTTGTAAAACCGCAGTGAAATGCGCAGAAAAAACGTGGTAAATCCGCAGCGGTTTAGCACTGCGGATTTATCAAATCCGCAGCGGAAAAATCCGCAGAGGACCAGAATACATGTGCACATACCGAAACCCTAACCCTACCCCTAACCTTATTCTAACATTAGTGGGGAAAAAAAAAAATTCTTTATTTTTTTTATTGTCCCTACCTATGGGGGTGACAAAGGGGGGGGATGTCATTTATTATTTTTTTTATTTTGATCACTGAGATATAATCTATCTCAGTGATCAAAATGCACTTTGGAACGAATCTGCCGGCAGGCAGATTCGACGGGCGCACTGCGTATGCGCCCGCCATTTTGGAAGATGGCGGCGCCCAGGGAGAAGACGGACGGACCCCGGCAGGATCGGTAAGTATGATGGGGTGGGGGGGAGCACGGGGGGGGGGGATTGGAGCATGGGGGGGTGGATCGGAGCGCGGGAGGGGTGGAACGGAGCACGGGGGGTGGAACGGAGCACGGGGGGGTGGAACGGAGCAAGGAGGTGGTGGAACGGAGCACGGAGGGGGTGGAACGGAGCACGGAGGGGGTGGAACGGAGCACGGAGGGGGGGTGATTGGAGCACGGAGGGGGGGTGATTCGAGCACGGGGAGGGTGATTGGAGCACGGGGAGGGTGATTGGAGCACGGGGGGAGCGGACAAGAGCACGGGGGGAGCGGAGCACAGGACGGAGGGGAGCCGGAGCAGTGTACCGGACAGATCAGAGGGCTGGGGGGGCGATCGGTGGGGTGGGGGCACATTAGTGTTTCCAGCCATGGCCGATGATATTGCAGCATCGGCCATGGCTGGATTGTAATATTTCACCAGTTATAATAGGTGAAATATTACAAATCGCTCTGATTGGCTGTTGAAAGTGAAACTGCCAATCAGAGCGATCGTAGCCACGGGGGGATGAAGCCACCCCCCCTGGGCTAAACTACCACTCCCCCTGTCCCTGCAGATCGGGTGAAATGGGAGTTAACCCTTTCACCCGATCTGCAGGGACGCGATCTTTCCATGACGCCACATAGGCGTCATAGGTCGGATTGGCAGCGGCATTTATGACGCCTACGTGGCGTCATAGGTCGGGAAGGGGTTAAGAAGAATTTGATAAGCTCCAGGCACAAGCCAAGAAGATAGGGAGAAAAAAAAACTCGGCTCACTTACAATGCAGAGGCGGCTCCTTTCATTGACAGCAGGGAGCTGGAGGATTGTTCACTGGTGCTGTATCCATTATAGCCACCCTCAGGCAGTACAGCCACGCTCAGTATAGCCACACTCAGGCAGCACAACCGCGCTCAGTATAGCCGAACTCAGGCAGTATAGCCGAACTCAGGCAGTACAGCCGCGCTAAGTATAGCCGCACTCAGGCAGTACAGCTGCGCTCAGTATAGCCGCACTCAGGCAGTACAGCCGCACTCAGGCAGTACAGCCGCGCTCAGTATAGCTGCACTCCGGCAGTGCAGCCGCACTAAGGCAGTACAGCTGCGCTCAGTATAGCCACACTCAGGTGGTAAAGCCGCACTCAGGCAGTACAGCCGCACTCAGGCAGTACAGCCGCACTCAGGCAGTACAGCCGCACTCAGGCAGTACAGCCGCACTCAGGCAGTACAGCCGCACTCAGTATAGTTGCATTCAGGCAGTACAGCCGCTCTCAGTATAGTTGCATTCAGGCAGTACAGCCGCACTGAGGCAGTACATCCGCACTCAGGCAGTATAACCGCACTCAGTATAGCTGCACTCAGGCAGTACAGCCGCACTCAGTATAGCTGCACTCAGGAAGTACAGCAGCACTCAGTATAGTCACACTCAGGAAGTACAGCCACACTCAGTATATTCGCACTCAGGCTATACAGCCGCACTCAGTATATCTGCACTCAGGCAGTACAGCCGCACTCAGTATAGCTGCACTCAGGAAGTACAACTGCACTCAGTATATTCTTTCAGGCAGTACAGCCGTACTCAGTATAGTCACATTCAGGCAGTACAGCCGCTCTCAGTATAGTTGCATTCAGGCAGTACAGCCGCACTCAGGCAGTACAGCAGCATTCAGGCATTACAGCCGCACTGAGGCAGTACAGCCGCACTCAGTATAGTCACATTCAGGCAGTACAGCGGCACTCAGTATAGCCGCACTCAGGCAGTACAGCTGCACTCAGTATAGCCACACTCAGGCAGTACAGCCACACTCAGGCAGTACAGCCGCACTTAGTATAGCCACACTCAGGAAGTATAGCCGCACTCAGTATATTCGCACTCAGGCAGTACAGCCTGCACTCATTATACTGCACTCAGGCAGTACAGCGTCACTCAGGCAGTACAGACGCGCTCAGTAACGCCGCACTCAGGCAGTACAGTGGCGCTCAGTATAGCCGCACACTGGCGGTACAGTCGCGCTCAGTATAGCCGCACACAGGCGGTACAGCCGCGCTCAGTATAGCCGCACTCAGGCGGTAAAGCCACTATCTGTGTAGCCGCACTCAGGCAGTACAGCTGCACTCAGTATGTATAGCCGCACTCAGGATGTATAGCCACACTCAGGCAGTATAGCCGCACTCAGGCAGTATAGCCGCACTCAGGCAGTATAGCCGCACTCAGGCAGTATAGCCGCACTCAGGCAGTATAGCCGCACTCAGGCAGTATAGCCGCACTCAGGCAGTATAGCCGCACTCAGGCAGTATAGCCGCACTCAGGCAGTATAGCCGCACTCAGGCAGTATAGCCGCACTCAGGCAGTACAGCCGCATCAGGAAGTACAGTCGCCCTCAGTACAGCCACACCCAGGAAGTACAGCAACACTTAGTATAGTCACACTCAGGAAGTACAGCCGCACTCAGTATATTCGCACTCAGGCTGTACAGCCGCACTCAGGCAGTGCAGCTGCACTCAGTATAGCTGCACTCGGGCAGCACAGCCGCACTCAGTATAGCTGCACTCGGGCAGCACAGCCGCACTCAGTATAGCTGCACTCAGGAAGTACAGCAGCACTCAGTATAGCTGCACTCAGGAAGTACAGCAGCACTCAGTATAGCTGCACTCAGGAAGTACAGCAGCACTCAGTATAGTCACATTCAGGCAGTACAGCCGCCCTCAGTATAGCTGCACTCAGGCAGTACAGCCGCACTCTGTATAGCCACATTCAGACAGTACAGCCGCACTCAGTATAGCCACACTCAGGCAGTACAGCCGCACTCAGTATAGTCACATTCAGGCAGCACAGCTGCCCTCAGTACAGTTGCATAGCTGCACTAAGGCAGTACAGCCGCACTCAGGCATGGACTCAGGATGCTGCCTCATACTACAGAGTCTGCCTGTGGGGGGGTGCTGCCTTATACTACAGAGTCTGCACGTGGGGGTGGGGGGTGAGGAAAATGTATGTCACGATAATGTAAAAACCATAGCTGAGGGATTTTTGCACTTCTAACCATGGTTCCAAAAGCATGACAGCTGTAAAAACCCCCTCTCTCCCCCCCCCACCCTGAATACAACAAACCAGCCCTATGGCAGACACTGGCTAATTTGAAGCTAGTGTGTGAGCAGGGTGTGGCTTTAAACTGCAGGTGACCAATCCTGCAAAGCCACCTGTGGTCCCTCCCTTCTCAGTCAGGAATTTCTTTGTCTCCAGGGTCTGAAAACAAAGATCTCTGACCTCATTGAATATCATTAACCAGCCCTTTAGTATGTCCCGAGGCTGGAGTATATAAGCACCCACACTTAGACTGCAGGCTGGGTTGAGTTTTTTTGCCTGAGGACTGGATCTGTACTATGCATTGGGACATTTGGGGTCTGCCTGCAGCATGGTTTTGCCTGACATGAACTGAGAACATGTAAGTGTTGATTTTCTCATTTAATCCCTTTATTTTATAATTATCTTGTACATATTTCAATTGTCTCATATTTTAACATCTTTATATGACTTTTTATAAACACTGCCTGAAATCTTTTATGGAGTATAATATTTAAAATACTAAATTCGTTCTTCTGCTCTAAAACGTGCCCTAAGTCTTCTGAAGAGAATTACGCTACTGTTTTGGGTTAGCTTCGGACCCGTTTAATCGGAGCTGGAGGCAGCATATCGTGTGCGGGGCCTTTGGGTGTCGTTGTAGCGACTGCGGCGTTGATAATTATTGTTCCTGCCTGAGCGGGAGTAGTTAAATCGCCTCGCTGCAGCGTGCCCAGTAGCCAGTGCATAGCAGGCAGCCTTTCTGGCGAATAATTACCCTAGGTGCAGTACCTAGTCTGACCTGAAGGTGAGGGGGTGCCTGAGAGCTGCAAGTTTCAAGTGGAACTGTAAAGCGGAATATACATAAATCCCTGCAGTTCGTGGTATATTGAAGAGCAGTGGGATACCTAAAATAAGCCCCTGCTGTAATACAAGAGGTCAATAGCCTTGTGTGTTCTTCCATCACATTGTCGCAGTGGAGGGATAACTAAGATAAGCCCCCCTGCACATGTGATAGCCGTCTGTTGGCCTAAAGTCAGCCCGATCCGTGACGAGGGAGTGACAGTCACGGTGTGAATCGTGACATATTGGTGGCAAGGCGGTGGGATCTTAGAGCATTAGTAATTTGGTTTGAGCAATCATTCCTCTCACTAAAAACTTGCAAGTTCTTGCGAGGACTCTGCGCAAATAAGTTTGGAGAACTAACTCCGTGTTTATTAGTCCTGAGACAATTGTGTGTACTGGTAATTATCCCTTCCCTTTCTCTTTGTTTTTCTGTTCTATCTTTTATCTGGCAACCATGGTTGTGGTGGGAGAAACCTTTTATAAGCAGCAGACCAAAGACACCCTTATTGCCTTATGCAGGTCACAGCACATTGACTTTGCAGGCAAAAACAAAGCCCAACTGGTCACAGATCTGGTGCAATGGGAAGCTGCTCTAGACCGCTCTCAGAGCCCAGTGGCCGCAGAAGCCAGCACAAGCGAACATGATGCTGCAGTAGAGGTCCAACCACTGAATGCCGGCCCTACTAGCAATCAGGGCGAATTGGACCCCCACCTGCTGGCGGCCTTGGAAGAACTCCCCACTGACGACCATGAGGGACGTCAGCAGCTGATTCAGCAATACCGGCAGGAGGCCGAGGCCCGAGCCGAGCGGGAGTACCAGCTGCAGTTAGCCCAACTGCAAATGCAGCGGTCGTCCCAGTCCAGCCGTGAGCCCAGCAGCGCTCAGATACCGAAGCCCCGGTCCGATCACTTTCCTGTTATGGAAAAGGACGTGGGACTTGGACACTTTTCTGCGGACCTTTGAGAAAGCCTGCAGGCAGTACCAGCTGCCTACACAAGAATGGGCACGATACCTGACCCCAGGGCTGAGAGGCAAAGCTCTGGAGGCGTTTGCTGCCCTCCCTCAAGAACAAGATGGTGACTATGAGGCCATCAAGCAGGCTCTGATAAAAGTACCAGCTTACACCTGAGGTTTACCGTAGAAAGTTTCGGAACCTCCAACGTGGCCCACATGACAGCTACGGCGATGTGGTGCATGGACTCAGGACCCACTTTAACCAGTGGATCCAAGGACTGTCAGTGACTACCTTTGAGCAGCTGGGAGACCTGATGATCAGAGACGAGTTCGTACATCTTTGCCCAGCTGAGGTGCGACAATTCGTGATGGACAGAGAACCCAAAGACATAACGAAAGCAGTGCAGATTGCCGATGCCTATGAGGCCAACAGTAGATCGGAAGTACGGAAGCCAGTCACGACCAGCTGGAGAGGGGGTAAGCCTGCAACCAACGCCAGTACCCCTGCCAGCGAACACACCAGAGGTCCTGTCCCCGTGGTCAACAGCACCAGACCTACCATCGAACCTCGCCAGTGTTTCTTCTGCAAGCTGACTGGTCATATCAGTCCCCACTGTCCAGACAGGCCGAAGAACCCCCCCATCCAAGGCCTCAGGGCCTAATGCAGCAGTTCTTTTGGTGGGTGGTGTGGCTGGGAGGGTGTGTGACAACGTACAGCACGTCACTGTGGGAGGCCATGTCGCTACAGGCCTCAAGGACACCGGGGTTGAAGGAACCCTCATCCGACCTGAACTGGCTGCCCCTGAAGAAATCATTCTGGGGAAAACCCTAACTGTCACTGGGATTGGGGGCATCAGTTGTCCCTTGCCAATGGCCAGGGTTTATATTGATTGGGGTGCCGGGAGCGGGGTGAAGGAAGTGGTGCTGTCTGATAATTTGCCCACTGATGTTTTGTTGGGGACTGATTTGGGGAGGATGGTTGCATACTACGTCCCTGACACCCTTCCCCAATCTGCTAATAAGGGTAACGTTAACCCTGATGATGATGATGATGATGATGGGAAATCGCATGTGTTACCTAACCATGCTTTATCTTGTAATGATGCATCTGATAACCATTTTTTCCCTAGGATTAATGGTGAAAATGTTGTACCTGTGCCACCAGAGCCTGATAATGATTTTTCTGTGAAAGTTGATGTGTCCATAGGTACAGGCGTGCTCAGCCACGTTGCTCTGCGGAGTGAGACGGCTGAGGAACCCCTAGAAGAGGCAAGTGTCGGTGCTACAGGAAATGGGGAGATGCATGGGAACCGTGAGGAAGGTGATGCCATGAAACTGACCAGTAAAACAAGAAAAAGAATGCATATATATATATATATATATATATATATATATATATATATATATATATATATATATGGAACACCCACACAAATTAAACACTCAATTTATTATGAAAAAAAACATGGCACTACAAACACAGCAATTTAAAACCATTTAAAACAGTTCTGAAAATCCACAAAGGCCATGTCCAATAATATGGATCATGGACATCCCGTAACTGATGGTCTGAGCATGGTCCTTATTGTGTGCTAAAAAAGCCTGCGTATATTTATGTGTCCATGTACGCTGATTTTTTTTTTTTTTACAGGACATATATGTATATATATATATATATATATATATATATATATATATATATATATATATATATATATATACCCTCTCCCACCACATATTTTATATGGTACTGTGAATAGATGGGGGCTGCTCTTATTGATATTTTTTCCTGTATTTAACATTTATTGTTAAGTCCATGTACACAGCATCGAGCATATTTTTGGTAGTTACGGGAAGTCCATGATCCATATTATTGGACATGGCCTTTGTGGATTTTCAGAACTGTTTTAAATGTTTTTAAATTGCTGTGTTTGTAGTGTTGTTTTTTTCATAATAAATAGAGTGTTTAATTTGTTTGGGTGTTCCCTATATATATATGGGCATTCTTTTTCTTGTGTTTTGCATGTTATATACCTATACTGCCCATGGGTGAACCCCATTCTTTAAAAATCTTCTTCATTATCATTTAAGTGGTGCCCTCCACATCTTCTCTAATCATGAAATTGACCAGTGCCACAGAGGAAGGTAACTGGCCCATAAGTAGCACTGCCCCTGGAGTGTTGGGGGTGGATGGGGAGGTAGAGCCCATAGCAGCGCCGGCTGATGGGTCTGTAGAAATCCCCGGGAAGACAGCCTACGTAGCTCTGTCACCCGCAGTCAGAGAGGCCGGAACGCAGATAACTGTCTGCCTTCCGGACCCTCCTCAGTCATCATTGTGACTGAACCAGAGGTGGACCCAGAGCAGGTCCAAGAGGGTTCCCGCGGGGAAAGGACCCTGACATCGCTTCAGGCTTCCCCTAGCCAGGAGTTTCAGGCCGCTCTGTGCGCAGATGCGAGCCTAGAGTGTTTGAGACAACTTGCCAAGACGCCCACCTCCGTGACTGATAAAGATAGGGTGTTCTGGGAACGAGGAAGGTTGTACCGGGAGACCGTACCCGGGAAGTTGCAAAAGGAGTGGTTGAGGGAAAGACAGCTGGTCATCCCGCAGCAATTCCGGGGTGAGTTGTTACAGATTGCCCATGAGATCCCGCTAGCTGGACACTTGGGGATCAGCAAAACTAAGGCCTGGCTGTCTCAACACTTCTATTGGCCTAAGATGGGGACAGATGTGTCAAACTACTGCCGCTCCTGTATCACCTGTCAAAGAGTGGGGAAGGCAGGGCCTGCTCTTAAGGCTCACCTGATACCTTTGCCAGAAATAGGAGGAGCCTTTCCAGAGGATCGCGGTGGACATTGTGGGCCCGCTGGCCGTCTCCAGCAGCTCTGGAAAGCAATACATCCTTACTGTGGTAGACTACGCTACCCGGTACCCAGAGGCAGTAGCTCTGTCTTCAACTAGGGCAGATAAGGTGGTGGATGCCCTGTTGGCTATCTTTTCACGTGTAGGATTTCCCCAGGGAGATGCTTACTGATCAAGGGACCCAATTCATGTCTCGCCTAATGGAGGCTCTCTGTAAGAGAATGCAGGTGAAGCACCTGGTATCGAGTGCGTATCACCCACAGACCAATGGCTTGTGTGAACGCTTCAATGGTACCCTCAAACAGATGCTACGCATGCTGGTTGAGACCCAAGGGCGCGACTGGGAGCGGTACCTCCCACAGCTGCTATTCGCTTACCGGGAGGTTCCGCAGGCCTCGACGGGGTTCTTCCCCTTCGAGCTCCTGTACGGCAGGCGAGTCCGGGGACCCATTGGGTTGGTAAGAGAATCCTGGGAAGAGGAGCCGAACCCTTCTGAAGTGTCCATAGTGGAGTATGTCGTGCGCTTCCATGACAGGATGCAGACCTTGACGCAGTTGGTGCATGACATGACGCAGGCTCAGGCTGACCAGAAGCACTGGTATGACCAGAACGCCCGGGAGCGGACGTACCACGTGGGTCAAAAGGTGTGGGTGCTGGTCCCCGTGCCAACGGATAAGCTTCAGGCAGCCTGGGAGGGCCCGTATGTCATCCACCAATAGCTCAACCCGGCCACTTACGTGGTCACACTTGACCACGCTCGGGGTAGGCGAAAGGCCTTTCACGTCAACATGATAAAGGCTCATCACGAACGTGAACCTTTCGTCCTACCGGTCTGCAGCTTGCCCAAAGACGGGGAGGAAGACACCCTCCTGGACATGCTGGCCCAAGCAAAGGCCGGTGGGTCCATTGAGGACGTGGAGGTAAGCGCCTCACTAACCGAACCCCAGAGGTCGCAGTTGCGGACCAAGCTGGAACCCTTCCGTGCCGTTTTCGCCAACCGACCTGGAAGGAATGAGTTAGCAGTCCACAAAGTGGACACCGAGAAACATGCCCCTCTACGGCGAACACCCTATCTAATCTCCAACCAGGTGCAGCAGGTTATGCGCCAACAGATCAATGAGATGTTACAGCTGGGGGTGATTCGACGGTCAAAGAGTGCGTGGGCCTCACCTGTAGTTCTCGTGCCAAAAAAGGATCGGACCACCCGGTTCTGCGTGGACTACAGGGGGCTCAACGCCATCACAGCCTGACGTGCACCCAATGCTGTGCATCGAGGAGCTGCTTGAGAGGTTAGCTGGCGCAAAATACCTGACAATAATGGATCTGAGTCGAGGATACTGGCAGATTCCCCTGAGGTCCGAGGCGCAGGAGAAGTCCGCCTTTATCACACCCTTAGAACTGTACAAGTCCACGGTCATGCCCTTCGGCATGAAGAATGCCCCTGCCACTTTCCAGCGGATGGTCAACCTCCTGTTTCAGGGACTGGGGGAGTACGCAGTGGCGTACTTGGATGACATTGCTATCTTCAGTTCCTCCTGGGAGGAACACCTGCAGCATCTCGAGGAGGTGCTCAGGCGAATTCACCGAGCTGGACTGACTATCCAGCCCGGAAAGTGCCAGAAGGGCATGAGTGAGGTCCACTACCTCGGGCACTGGGTAGGCGGAGGCACTCTAAAGCCAGAGCCTGCGAAAGTGAGAGCGATCGTGAACTGGCCCATTCCCGGGATCAAGAGACAGGTGATGTCCTTCCTGGGCACTGCAGGGTACTATAGGTGCTTCATACAGCACTATAGTCGCCTGGCAAAACCCTTGACGGACCTCACCAGGAAGAAGCTACCCCACATCGTCAACTGGACCAACGACTGTGAGGGGGCCTTCCAGGCGTTGAAAACAGCACTGTGCAACGTCCCTGTGTTGAAAGCAGTCGACAGCAGTCGACCTTTCTTGGTACAGACTGACGCCAGCGAGTTTGGCCTCGGTGCTGTACTCAGCCAGGTTGACTCGGAGGACCAAGAGCACCCCGTGTTGTAACTGAGCCGGAAACTTTTGCCCAGGGAAGTGGCCTACTCCACCATCGAGAAGGAGTGCCTGGCCATAGTCTGGGGCCTGCAATGCTTGCAGCCCTACTTGTACGGTCGCACCTTCACCGTGGTGACCGACCACAACCCTCTGCGCTGGCTAAAGGCCATGTGTGGAACCAACGGCAGGTTGCTACGCTGGAGGCTTGCCCTTCAGTAGTTTGACTTCACCATTGAACACAAAACGGGCAGGGAGCATGGGAATGCTGATGGACTGTCCCGCCAGGGTGAACCTACTGGGGTGCGCATGGAGGCATACCGTGGGGTTCTGCCTCCCTAGCGCAGACCAAAAGGGGGAGGTGTGAGGAAAATGTATGTCACGATAATGTAAAAACCATAGCTGAGGGATTTTTGCTTTAAACTGCAGGTGACCAATCCTGCAAAGCCACCTGTGGTCCCTCCCTTCTCAGTCAGGAATTTCTTTGTCTCCAGGGTCTGAAAACGTAAAGATCTCTGACCTCATTGAATATCATTAACCAGCCCTTTAGTATGTCCCGAGGCTGGAGTATATAAGCACCCACACTTAGACTGCAGGCTGGGTTGAGTTTTTTTGCCTGAGGACTGGATCTGTACTATGCATTGGGACATTTGGGGTCTGCCTGCAGCATGGTTTTGCCTGACATGAACTGAGAACATTTAAGTGTTGATTTTCTCATTTAATCCCTTTATTTTATAATTATCTTGTACATATTTCATTTGTCTCATATTGTATCATCTTTATGTGACTTTTTATAAACACTGCCTGAAATCTTTTATGGAGTATAATATTTAAAATACTAGATTCGTTCTTCTGCTCTAAAACGTGCCCTAAGTCTTCTGAAGGGAATTACGCTACTGTTTTGGGTTAGCTTCGGACCCGTTTAATTGGAGCTGGTGGCAGCATATTGTGTGCGGGGCCTTTGGGTGTCGTCGTAGCAACTGCGGCGTTGATAATTATTGTTCCTGCCTGAGTGGGAGTAGTTAAATCGCCTCGCTGCAGCGTTCCCAATAGCCAGTACATAGCAGGCAGCCTTTCTGGCGACTAATTACCCTAGGTGCAGTACCTAGTCTGACCTGAAGGTGAGGGGGGCGCCAGAGAGCTGCAAGTTTCAAGTGGAACTGTAAAGCGGGATATACATAAATCCCTGCAGTTCATGGTATATTGAAGAGCAGTGGGATACCTAAAATAAGCCCCTGCTGTAATACAAGAGGTCAAAAGCCTTGTTTTTCTATCACATTGTCGCAGTGGAGGGATAACTAAGATAAGCCCCTGCACATGTGATAGCAGTCTGTTGGCCTAAAATCATCCTGATCCGTGACGTTGGGGTTACGCTCATGGTGTAAATCGTGACAGGGGGTGCTGCCTTATACTACAGAGTTTGCCTGTGGGGCGGGGTGCTGCCTTATACTACAGGGTCTGCCTGTGGGGGGGGTGCGGCCTCATACTACAGTCTGCCTGTGGGGGTGCTGCCTTATACTATGGGGTCTGCCTGTGGGGGGTGCTGTCTTATACTACATAGTCTGCCCATGGGGGGTGCTGCCTTATACTACAGAGTTTGCCTGTGGGGTGGGGCGCTGCCTTATACTACAGGGTCTGCCTGTGGGGGGGTGCTGCCTCATACTACAGGGTCTGCCTGTGGGGGGTGCTGCCTTATACTATGGGGTCTGCATGTCGGGGGTGCTGTCTTATACTACAGAGTCTGCCTGTGGGGGGGGGGTGCTGCCTTATACTAGTCTGCCTGTGGGGGGTGCTGCCTTATGCCACAGTGTCTGCCTGTGTGGGGGTGCTGCCTTATACTACAGAGTCTGCCTGTGGGTGCGTGTGCTGCCTTATACTACATATGAAGGATAAGCTTGGCACACACTCAGTGGAGTCCCTGGACTAGCGGCGGAAACCGCGTCCGTTCCTTCCTCTGGCCCCTGTGCCGTCCATCCTCTCTTCCATTTCTCTGCAGCTGGCAGGGCTTCAACTTATGATCATCATAGTGACCCACTTTATTTTGTGGTTTTCTGAGAGGTACATTGATGAAGGTCAATGTTTGACCGAAACGTCACTCTGTATGTACTTTTCTCATTAAAATCTTTTTCACTGCATCCCACTGGGTGTGTGCCAAGCTTATCCTTCATATTATAGGGTTTGGGCGCCTACTTGAGCACCACTGTACTAAAGCGGTGCCTACGGCTATCTACTTATACTGCCTTATACTACATAGTCTGCCTGTGGGGGGTGCTGCCTTAAACTACAGAGTCTGCATGTGGAGGGGGGCTGCCTTATACTACAGGGTCTACCTGTGGGGGTGCTGCCTTATACTAGTCTCCCTGTGGGGGTGCTGCCTTATACTACAGTCTGCCTGTGGGGGGTGCTGCCTTATACTAGAGTCTGCCTGTGGGTGTGTGCGCTGCCTTATACTACAGTTTGCCTGTGGGGGGTGCTGCCTCATACTATAGAGTCTGCCTGTGGGGGGTGCTGCCTTATACTACAGGGTCTGCCTGTGGGGGGGTGCTGCCTCATACTACAGGGTCTGCCTGTGGGGGGTGCTGCCTTATACTATGGGGTCTGCATGTCGGGGGTGCTGTCTTATACTACAGAGTCTGCCTGTGGGGGGGGGGGTGCTGCCTTATACTAGTCTGCCTGTGGGGGGTGCTGCCTTATGCCACAGTGTCTGCCTGTGTGGGGGTGCTGCCTTATACTACAGAGTCTGCCTGTGGGTGCGTGTGCTGCCTTATACTACATATGAAGGATAAGCTTGGCACACACTCAGTGGAGTCCCTGGACTAGCGGCGGAAACCGCGTCCGTTCCTTCCTCTGGCCCCTGTGCCGTCCATCCTCTCTTCCATTTCTCTGCAGCTGGCAGGGCTTCAACTTATGATCATCATAGTGACCCACTTTATTTTGTGGTTTTCTGAGAGGTACATTGATGAAGGTCAATGTTTGACCGAAACGTCACTCTGTATGTACTTTTCTCATTAAAATCTTTTTCACTGCATCCCACTGGGTGTGTGCCAAGCTTATCCTTCATATTATAGGGTTTGGGCGCCTACTTGAGCACCACTGTACTAAAGCGGTGCCTACGGCTATCTACTTATACTGCCTTATACTACATAGTCTGCCTGTGGGGGGTGCTGCCTTAAACTACAGAGTCTGCATGTGGAGGGGGGCTGCCTTATACTACAGGGTCTACCTGTGGGGGTGCTGCCTTATACTAGTCTCCCTGTGGGGGTGCTGCCTTATACTACAGTCTGCCTGTGGGGGGTGCTGCCTTATACTAGAGTCTGCCTGTGGGTGTGTGCGCTGCCTTATACTACAGTTTGCCTGTGGGGGGTGCTGCCTCATACTATAGAGTCTGCCTGTGGGGGGTGCTGCCTTATACTACAGGGTCTGCCTGTGGGGGGTGCTGTCTTGTACTAGAGTCTGCCTGTGGGGGGTGTGCTGCCTTATACTACATAGTCTGCCTGTAGGGGGTGCTGCCTTATGCTACAGATTCTGCCTGTGGAGGGGTGCTGCTTTATATTAGAGTCTGCCTGTGGGGGGTGCTGCCTTATACTAGAGTCTGCCTGTGGGTGTGTGTGCTGCCTCATACTACATAGTCCACCTGTGGGGGTTGCTGCCTTATACTACAGAGTCTGCCTGTGGGGCGGGGTGCTGCCTTATACTACAGGGTCTGCCTGTGGGGGGTGCTGCCTCATACTACAGAGTCTGCCTGTGGGGGGTGCTGCCTTATACTACAGGGTCTGCCTGTGGGGGTGCTGTCTTATACTACAGTCTGCCTGTGGGGGTGTTCGCTGCCTTATACTACATAGTCTGCCTGTGGGTGTGCTGCCTTATACTACAGGGTCTGCCTGTTGGGAGTGCTGCATTATACTACAGTGACTGCCTGTGGGGGGATGCTGCATAATACTACATTGTCTGCTTGTGGGGGTGTTACCTTATACTACAGAGTCTGCCTGTGGGGAGAGCTGCCTTATACTACAGGGTCTGCCTGTGGGGGGTACTATCTTATACTAAACGGTCTGCCTGTGGGGGTGCTGCCATATACTACAGTGTCTGCCTGTGGGGGAGCTACCTTATACTACAAGATCTGCCTGTGGGGGTGCTGCCTTTTAGTACAAGATCTGCCTGTGGGGGTGCTGCCTTTTACTACAAGATCTGCCTGTGGGGGGGTGCTGCCTTATACTACAGAGTCTGCCTGTGGGGGTGCTGCCTTATACTACAGAGTCTGCCTGTAGGGTTCCGCCTTTTACTACAGGGTCTGACATATAATAGAGTCTGCCTATGGGGGTGCTGTCTTATACTTCAGAGTCTGCCTATGGGGGCTGCTTTATACTAGAGTCTGCATGTGGTGGGGGGTACTGCCAAATACTACAGAAATTGCCTATGGGGTGCTGCCTTATACTACAGAGTCTGCCTATGGAGTGCTGCCTTATACTACAGAGTCTGCCTATGAGGTGCTGTCTTATACCAGAGTCTGCCTGCGGGGGCTGCCTTATACTAAAGAGTCTGCCTATGAAAGAATGGGGCCGCAGGATGGGAGCAGCATGACAGGATGGGGACGCAGGATGAGAGTACCACATGACAGGATGGGGACGTAGGATGAGAGTACCACATGACAGGATGGGGACGTAGGATGAGAGCACCACATGACAGGATGGGGGCGTAGCACATACCAGAATTGGGGTGCAGGATGGCAGCACATGACAGGATGAGGGTACAGAAAGAGGGCAACACATGACAAGATGGAGGAGCACAGAAGAGGATGAGAGCGCAGGATGGGGGCTGCACATGACAGGAAGCGGGTGCAAGATGGTAGCAGCACATGACAAGGTTAGGGCGCAGGATGGAAGCAGCACATACCAGGATGGAGACCATATAGCAATATAAATGTTCGCCACCCAGGAGTAGAACAGGCTCAGTAGCTAGTACTTTATTTATGGATGAACTGCAGCCATCATACTGTATATATGGGGGCCAGGGCCATCATAATTTATATATGGAGGAACTGGAGCCGTCATACTATATATATGGAGGAACTGGGGCCATCATACTATATACAGCTCTGGCAAAAATTAAGAGACCTCTGCAGTATTTTCAGTTTCTCTTTTTCAGTTTTCTCTCTATAGGTATATTTTTGAGTAAAATGTACATTGTGTCATGGCGTCCGGGTATTAATGCTGGAGGGGAAGCTGCACATAGTAGCAAAGGAGCTGGACTAGATGCCGAATTACTAATCTGATCACCAACAGAACCTTAGACATGTGAGAGAGTGACAAAGTAACTAACAGGACATTGGACATGTGACAGAGTGGGAGGAGGTCAGGGGGCAGAGCCAGATGGCGGGAAACAGAGAAGGGACAAGTACAAAAGAATAATCTAACAAGCAGAGGTCGGAGCCAAGAGATCACAAGGTACCAGAAGGGAGAGACAGGGGATAGTCAGAAGCAAAGCCAGAGTTCAGTAATCCAGGAAAACAAACAGAGTAAAGCATGGAAAGCAAGATAAACACTATGCAAGCCGGTACATACTTCAGAGGTCAAGCATACAGACTGAAGCAGAACATATAGCTGACAGGGAGCCCAGGTTAGGAGCGAGTATAAATACCCCTCCCATTTTGAAAGAGATGCCAACATTAACCCTGAGAGAACAGGACATTATACATGCCCTAACCATGACACATTGTTTTATTCTATAAACTACTGACAACATGACTCTGAAAATTCAAAGCTACAAATTTTGTATTTATTTGCAGCAAATAAGAAATTGTCTAAATAAAAAAAGAAACAGTGCTTTCAGACCTCAAATAATGCAAAGAAAACAAGTTCTTATCCATTTAGAAACAACAATACTCATGTTTTAACTCTGGAAGAGCTCAGAAATCAATATTTTGTGGACTAACCATGATTTTTTTATCACAGCTTTCTTGGGTCTTGGTATGCTTTCCACCAGTCTTTCACACTGCTTTTGGGTGACCTTATGCCACTCCTGGTACAAAGATTTATGCAGTTCTTCTTTGTTTGATGGCTTGTGACTATACATCTTCCTCGATTACATTCCAGAGGTTTTCTATGGGGCTCAAGTCTGGAAATTGGGCTGGCCATGACAGGTATTTGATCTAATGGTCCTTCATCCACACCTTGATTGACCTAGCTGTGTGGCATGGCGCATTGTCCTGCTGGAAAAAGCAGTCCTCAGAGTTGGGGAACATTGCCTGAGCAGAAGGAATCAACTGTTTTTCCAGGATAACCCTGTATGCAGCTTGATTCATACGTCCTTTGCAAAGAACAACCTGCTCAATTCCAGCCTTGTTGAAGCATCCCCAGATCATCACCGATCCTTCACCAAGTTTCACAGTGGGTACAAGACACTGTGGCTTGTACGCCTCTCCAGGTCTCCGTCTAAACATTAGACGACTAGGTGTTAGGCAACGCTTAAAATTAGACTTATCAGAGAAGATTACCTTACTCCAGTCCTCAATGGTGCAATCCTTATGGTCTTTTGCAAACTTCAGCCTGGCTCTCTCCTTTGCTTCTCATTGATGAAAGGCTTTTTTCCAGCTTTACATGACTTGAGCCCTGCCTCTAGAAGCCTGAACTGTTTTTCCTGTGCATTTCACCCCAGCTGCCATTTTCCATTCCTTTTGTAGGTCACTTGATGTCATCCTGCGGTTGCTTAGTGACATTTCAATAAGATGACGGTCATCATGGTCAGTGGAGAGTAGTTTTCACCCTCTGCAGGTCTGTAGCTTTGTTGTCCCCAATGTCTGCTGCTTGACATTGTTGTAATGGACTGCCCTCTTAGAAATTTTAAGGATGGAGGCAACATGACGCTCACTGTGTCCTTCTGCTAGTAAAGCCAGAATTGAGGCTTTATTTTCCTTACACAAGAACTTTCCTTTCAACTTCTTTGGCATAGTTAAAAGTTATTTTTTCATTCCTACTACTTTTGGAATATTACTAGCACTTGTTTTGCCATCCAGCTTATCCTATTGCAAGAGGATTGTGAACACCACACCAGTGTTTTTTATACTGTCCTTCATTAAATAAGATTTGGTTCAGGTGATCACTTAATCAGAAGTACATTAAGTAGAATGAGGTGTACTCTGGTTGGAATTCAACGGACACTGAAAGGTACTGGCTGTCAGACATGAGTTTTATAAAACTGTGAGGTGGTCTCTTAATTTTTGCCAGAGCTGTATATTGTAGTGCAGCAGTAGCACCGTGTGCAGTGATAAGGCAGTGACCCAGCAAAGTTCAGAGCAAAACATCTTTAATGTTCAACTAAAAAAAAAACACAGCACACGATATCCTCTGGATCGCAGCCAGGAAATAAGACAGTCCACCTCCCTTTCGCAGCCGAGCACAAGACAGTCAACCTCTGGTTTGCAGCCGGGCACATCTCTTCTGGATTACAGTCACTAAACACGCAAGTCCACCTCTGACCATTGCCATGGGCGACTGCACCGCCATGTTAATGTTCTACTCACAGCATTATACAGTACACGATATTCTCCGGGTCACAGCTGGGAACCATATCCTCCAGTTTACAGTCACTAAACATGCCAGTCCACCTCTGGGCACAGGACTGTCTACATCCGGTTCACAGCCGGGCAAAAGACAGTCCACCTCCGAGACCAGTTACTGTAGGCGACTGCGTCGCTGTGCATGCTGTGGGAACCAGGTGTCTCAGCTCCCTGGCTGATTGGCTCCGCTGGCCTGTGTGGCCTCATACAGATGGAGCTCTGCAGAGCCGACTGCTCTGTACTCCCCCAAACACCAGACTGACACTGACTCAGACCCTGACACACCCACACCCTATACTGCGGGTTTTTCAACTAGCAACCTGTGGCCTTCAGACACATGGAAAACCCCGCCCGGAATGAAACAGACGGCACCACTACTGTCCTGCAGTCTGTTTCAAAACACAAAAGCCCAGAGCAGGTTTTCCCCAAATCTGCCATGGACAACCAGCATGTCCAAGACCAATACTCACTTTAGACTGAATTGCAACCACAGCTACGCCTGTGACTGAAATGCCCTCTCATGGCCTAAATACGCCTCCAGTGAGGCAGTGACCGGGGTCATATGCAAGGGTTGCTATGAGTCCCCAAGGATGCGCACACAACCATATTGAGGTCATGCGAGTGCATTGCAGTCACAGGCATAGCTGTGATTGCAATGCAGAACAAAAATGAGTGTTGGTCTTGGGCAAGCTATTTGTCCAAGGCAGATTTAGGAAAAACTGCAATGGACTTTTATTTTTGAAACGGACTACAGGAAGGTAGTGGGGCGGTCCGTTTCAGCCCTGGCCAGGTTTTCCATGTGGCCTTGCAGCAGAGAGTTGGGTGTGACAGTGTGGTTTTGCAAGCGTGAAGTAGAAGGCTCTGCAGAGCTCCACCTGTGTGAAGCAACACAGAACCTAAGCAGAGCCAAAAGGCCTGACACCCCTCAATGTACACGGTGGTGCAGTCTCCCTCAGCAACCGGACGCATATAAGGACGGTATTGTTTCCCGGCTGCGATCCGAAGAATACCGTTTTGTTGTAGGTTTTTTATTTTTTACGTTAAAAACATAGTGACATAGTTATTAAGGATGAAGGAAGACTAAGTCCATCTAGTTCAACCCATAGCCTAACCTAACATGCCCTAATATGTTGATCCAGGGGAAGGCAAAAAAAAAAAAACATGTGGCAAAGAGTAAGCTCCAAAGAAGAATGTCCAGCTCCACCGAATCCATGAAGATAGTTTTTTTTATTTACAAAACTTGTAGCATACAGGATACAAACTTCAGCACAAACCGAATACGTGTGAATATGAACGCATGTGAATATCAACATGTCATGATTAAGGGAGCTTAGTCTCCAGAAACGCGTTGATACTCACACTTATTCGGTTTGTGCTGAAGTTTGTATCCTCTATGCTACAAGTTTTGTGAATAAAGAAACTTTATCTTCACGGATTCGGTGGAGCTGGACATTCTTCTTCTTTGGATTATACACGCTTGGACACAGTGGGTCCGTGCTCCCGAAGCCAAGCTAATGCATTGACGGGTAAGCTTGTATATATATTTTTTTCTTCTAAATAGTAAGCTCCACATTGGGGGAAAAAATTCCTTCCAGACTCCACATACGGCAATCACACTATTTCCCTAGATCAACGCCCTATCAAGGAATCTAGTATATATAAGCTGTAACATTATTCTTTTCAAGAAAAGCATCCAGTCCCCTCTTAAATTTTAGTAGGGAATCACTCATTACAACATCATACAGCAGAGAGTTCCAAAGTCTCGCAGCTCTTACAGTAAAGAATCCGCGTCTGTGATTATGCTTAAACTTTCTTTCCTCCAGAAAGACCTCCTCTCAGGTCTATGAGTAAAAAGATTATTAGAAAGGTCTTTGTACTGTCCCCTCATGTATTTATACATTAAAATATGATCACCTCTTAGCCTTTGTTTTTCCCAACTACCGTATATACTCGAGTATAAGCTGAGATTTTCAGTCCACCTTTTTGGGCTGAAAGTACCCCTCTCGTCTTATACTTGAGTCATACCCAGGGGTCAGCAGGGGAGGGGGAGCGGGGGCTGTCTAATAATACTCACCTACTCCTGGCGCGGTCCCTGCAGGTCCCTGGCTTCCCCAGCGCCGGCAGCAGCAGCTTCTTCCTGTACTGAGCGGTCACATGGTACCGCTCATTACAGTAATGAATATGCGGCTCCACCTCCCATAGAGGTGGAGCCGCATATTCATTACTGTAATGAGCGGTAATGGTGACGGCTCAGTAGAGGATGAAGCTGCGGCGTCGGGGAAGCAAGGACCTGCACAGCGCCAGGACCAGGTGAGTATAGTGGGGAGGGGAACGCTGCGCGATAGTCACCTTTCCTCGTTCCGGTGCCGCTCGGTCTTCAGCTGTGACACTCAGGTCAGAGGGCACTGTGACGTAGCTAGTGCGCGCCCTCTGCTGAATGTCAGTGCTGAACATGGGAGTGGCGCTGGAACGAGGAGCAGGTGACTATTGAAAGTGCCGGGGGCCTGAGCGACGGAGAGGTGAGTATGTGATTTATTTATTTTTTATCGCAGCAACAGAAAATGAGGCAAGTGTCTGTATGGAGCATCTATGGTGCCATAATGTTTGTGCAGCACTATATGGGGCCATAACTTTTGTGCAGCACTATATGGGGCAATTGTTTTGTATGGAGCATATATGGGGCCATAACGTTTGTGCAGCACTATATGGGGCAAGTGTTTGTATGGAGCATCTATTGGGCCATAACGTTTGTACAGCACTATATGGGGCAAGTGTTTGTATGGAGCATCTATGGGGCCATAACGTTTCTGCAGCACTATATGGGGCCATAACATTTGTGCAGCACTATATGGGGCAAGTGTCTGTATGGGGCCATAATTAACGTTTGTGGAGCATTACGGTATATGGGGCAAGTGTCTGTATGTAGCATCTTATGGGGCCATAATCAGCATTTGTGCAGCATTATATGGGGCAAATGTGTCTATGAAGCACATTTGTGCAGCATTATATGGGGAAAATGTGTCTATGAAGCATCTTATGGGGCCTTTATTAATCTTTAGGCTGTGTGCACACGTTGCGTATTTTTCGCGGTTTTTCCCGATAAAAACGCTATAAAACCGCTATAAAACCGCATACAATAAGCATCCCATCATTTAGAATGAATTCCGCATGTTTTGTGCACATGCTGCGCTTTTTTCTGCGAAATAACCGGATTACTTACGGTAATGCTCTTTTAATGAGTCCATGACAGCACCCACTGGAGAGATAGGGATCCACCCAAGGAACAGGAAACCTACAGAGATAAAAGGGGGCGGTCCCCCTCTCCTCCTCAGTTTAATTTCAGAGTACCCGGAGGACCGCCAGTATTAGTCAAATATTACAATATACAGTGCCTACAAGTAGTATTCAACCCCCTGCAGATTTAGCAGGTTTACACATTTGGAATTAACTTGGCATTGTGACATTTGGACTGTAGATCAGCCTGGAAGTGTGAAATGCACTGCAGCAAAAAAGAATGTTATTTCTTTGTTTATTTTTTTTTTTAAATTGTGAACAGTCTTTTCAGAGGGTCATTTATTATTCAACCCCTCAACCCACCAGAATTCTGTTTGGTTCCCCTAAAGTATTAAGAAGTAGTTCAGGCACAAAGAACAATGAGCTTCACATGTTTGGATTAATTATCTCTTTTTCCAGCCTTTTCTGACTATTTAAGACCCTCCCCAAACTTGTGAACAGCACTCATACATGGTCAACATGGGAAAGACAAAGGAGCATTCCAAGGCCATCAGAGACAAGATCGTGGAGGGTCACAAGGCTGGCAAGGGGCACAAAATCCTTTCCAAGGAGTTGGGCCTACCTGTCTCCACTGTTGGGAGCATCATCCGGAAGTGGAAGGCTTATGGAACTACTGTTAGCCTTCCACGGCCTGGACAGCCTTTGAAAGTTTCCGGCCAGGCTTGTCCGAAGAGTCAAGCCTAACCCAAGGACAACAAGGAAGGAGCTCCGGGAAGATCTCATGGCAGTGGGGACATTGGTTTCAGTCAATACCATAAGTAACGTACTCCCCCGCAATGGTCTCCGTTCCAGACGAGCCCGTAAGGTACCTTTACTTTCAAAGCGTCATGTCAAGGCTCGTCTACAGTTTGCTCATGATTACTTGGAGGACTCGGAGACTGACTGGTTCAAGGTTCTCTGGTCTGATGAGACCAAGATCGAGATCTTTGGTGCCAACCACACACGTGACGTTTGGAGACTGGATGGCACTGCATACGACCCAAAGAATACCATCCCTACAGTCAAGCATGGTGGTGGCAGCATCATGCTGTGGGGCTGTTTCTCAGCCAAGGGGCCTGGCCATCTGGTTCGCATCCATGGGAAGATGGATAGCACGGCCTACCTGGAGATTTTGGCCAAGAACCTCCGCTCCTCCAAGGATCTTAAGATGGGTCGTCATTTCATCTTCCAACAAGACAACGACCCAAAGCACACAGCCGAGAAAACCAAGGCCTGGTTCAAGAGGCAAAAAATCAAGGTGTTGCAGTGGCCTAGTCAGTCTCCTGACCTTAACCCAATTGAAAACTTGTGGAAGGAGCTCAAGATTAAAGTCCACGTGAGACACCCAAAGAACCTAGATAACTTGGAGAAGATCTGCATGGAGGAGTGGGCCAAGATAACTCCAGAGACCTGTGCCGGCCTGATCAGGTCTTATAAAAGACGATTATTAGCTGTAATTGCAAACAAAGGTTATTCCACAAAATATTAAAACTAGGGGTTGAATAATAATTGACCCACACTTTTATGTTTAAAATTTATAAAAATTTAACTGAGCAACAAAACTTTTTGGTTTGTAAGATTTATGCATCTGTTAATAAATCCTGCTCTTGTTTGAAGTTTGAAGGCTCTAACTTATTTGCATCTTATTAAATCTGCTAAATCTGCAGGGGGTTGAATACTACTTGTAGGAATTGTATCATCAGGTTATAAACTTCATAGAAGTAATTACATTGGCTTTTATTTATTAGGGAGGGATGTGACTGGGTGCTGTCATGGACTTATTAAAAGAGCATTACCGTAAGTAATCCGGTTATTTACCCTTCGCCATGACAGCACCCACTGGAGAGATTTCCAGAGACCAACACCTAGGGGGGGACCACCATGCTGAGGATAGCCCTGCCAAAGTGTAGGTCAGAATCAGATGACAGATCAAGCCTGTAGTGATTGTAGAAAGTGGAAGGAGCCAACCATGTTGCAGCCTTACATATGTCCTCAATTGGAACGTTCCCTTTTTCGGCCAAGGAAGAAGCCATGGCTCTGGTGGAATGTGCTTTGATGCCTTCCGGAGCTTCTTTATTTTTCATGGAATAGGCCAACCGGATAGCGTCCCTTATCCACCTGGATAATGTTGCTCTTGTGACTCCATACCCTTTCTTTTTGCCCTGGAAGGATATGAACAGAGCCCTACTCTGCCTCCAACTACTAGTTTTTTCAATATATTGCAAAACTACTCTCCTGACATCTAGAGTGTGAAATTTTTGTTCTTCAGGAGTAGAGGGGTCTATAAAGAAAGTAGGAAGGTGTATTTCTTGTGACCTGTGGAATTTCCCTGCTACCTTAGGAAGGTATAAGGGGTCTGGTTTTAAAATTAGTCTGTCGTGAAATGTGAGAAGGTAAGGTTGATCTATCGACAAGGCCTGAATGTCGCTGACTCTTCTAGCCGATGTTAAGGCTACTAAGAAGACTGTTTTTAGCGACAAGTGTTTTAGAGATACTGTGTCTATAGGCTCAAACGGAGATTCTGTTAGAGAGTATTACTTGTGGAAGCAGAATTATCGGAGGGAAGGCATATGCCAGCTTGAATTGCCAGGGTGTTTGAAGAGCATTTAGAATGTCTGGGTGGTCTGCACGGGACAGAGATGCAAATTTCTGTACTTGTCTGTTCTGTTTCATAGCAAACAGGTCTATCTGGGGCTTGCCCCATAACAATGTTACTTTGTGGAAAATGTGAGGATTTAGACACCATTCTCCTTGATGTAGAGTGTGTTGACTTAGAAAGTCTGCTTGTTGATTGCTCTCTCCTTTGATGTGGACTGCAGAGAGGGACAACAGATGCTTTTCGGCCAGGATTAAGGTATTCTTTGCGGAAGACATTAGAGCGTCTGATCGTGTGCCGCCTTGTTTGTTTAAATACGCCACTGTCATAGTGTTGTCTGAACAGATTCTGACATGGTTTCCTCGTAGCTGTGTGAGAAATTGACGCAGTGCATAGTTTACTGCATTCAATTCTTTCAAATTTGAGGAATATAAAATCTCATCCTTATTCCAAATTCCCTGGCAGAATTTATCCCCCATGTGTGCGCCCGACCCGTGGGGACTAGCATCAGTAGTCACCGTGTGGGATGGTGTTATCACCCAAGGGACACCCCCCAGTTAGGTTGTTATTATCTAGCCACCACACCAAGGAAGATAAGACCTTCTCTGATAATGTTATTTTTGATTCGAGGTGCCCTAGGAATTTTCTCTGTTCCCGAAGTATTTGGTGTTGCATTGTTCGGGTATGAAGTTGTGCCCACTGAACGGCTGGAGTACAGGAGGAAAGGGATCCTAATAAGGACATTCCTGCCCTCAGTGACATTTGGGGTTTGTGAATGGCCGCCGCTACTTTCCCCTCTATTAGAGATATTTTTTCTTGTGGGAGTAGACATTTTTGTTTTGTGGAATCTAGATTGAACCCTAAAAATGTCTGGAGAGAAAGTGGGATGAGTCTGGATTTTTCAGAGTTGATGATCCAGCCCAGGTTTTTTAAGGACGAGACAGTGTCAGCTAAACGTTCAGCACACTGAAGGGACGAATTTCCTACAACTAAAAAATCATCTAAATAGGGGATGATTAAGGTGTCCTTCTGGCGAAGGTAGGCCATCACCTCTAACATTACTTTGGTGAAGATCCTTGGTGCTGTGGAGAGACCAAAGGGCATGGCCGTGTACTGGAAATGATGAATCTCCCCCTCAAGAGTTACCGCCACTCAAGTATTTTTGATATCTGCTATGAATAGGGAGATGGTAGTAGGCATCCTTTAAATCAATGCCGCCCATTTTACAATTTGGATAAAGGAGCTTAATGGCGGATCTAATAGATTCCATTTTAAACGTATAATTTTTTAATAAACTTATTGAGTTTTTTAAGATTTATAATTGTTCGAAATGAACCATCGGGTTTAGGGATTAAAAATAACGGAGAGTAGAACCCTCTACCCTCTTGTCCCTTTGGCACCCTAACTAAGACATTTTTAACTATGAGACTTCGTATTTCCAGTTCAAGGGTCCTTTGTTGTATTGGTGAGGAAAGGGCTGTTAAAATAAGAGTGTCATGGGGAATTTGGAGGAAGTCTATTCTCATTCCTTCTTTAATAATATTTAGAACCCAGGAACTTGGCGTAATTTTTTGCCATTGGGGAAAGAAAAATTTTAACCTACCCCCTACTGGGGTGACTGGTGTCTTAATATTTATTGTCTCTACGGAAGGGGGGCCCTTTAAACATAGTGCCACTCTGTTTTCCCTCTCTTGTGGCCCACCGTGACGGTCTTTCATTTTGTGTTCTTTTTCCGAACGGTCTCCTCCTAAAGGTCTTCCTATTGAAAGGAATTGAGGGGTCAGGGAAGGCTTTTTTCCCTCTCTTTTGCTTTTTTGAGGATCTCATCCAACGCTTTTCCAAATAGAAACTCACCCTCACACGGAATAGCACAGATCTAAGTTTTCGATTGTGTATCCCCCTTCCAGTTCTTCATCCACAACGCACGTCTGGCATTATTTACTAGACCTGCCAATCTTGCCGCGAGGCGTAGCGAATCAGCTGATGCATCGGCCATGAATGCTGTTGCTCCTCTAATTAGTGGTATTGCATCCCGCAATTTTTGTCTGGAGACCCCCTGTTCGATCTGTTGATCTAACTGATCAATCCAAACAAGCATGGATCTAGCTGTGCACGTGCTGGCAATTGTTGGTTTAAGGCACTAAGTGTTGGCGGTGCCAAACACCCGGACATGTGGCTGCAAACTGCCCCCTAACAGCTGAACCCATGTATTGCAGGTATACTTGTCAAGTGTCTATGTACGCCCAGCTTGTCTGCACCGCAACTACAGGTAACACCATCAGCGAGCCCCTACTGTGACAGGTACTTGTCAACGGGTACCAGACGGAGGCTCTCTCGGACTCGGTGCGCTTAGTGACTCTGGTCCATGGGTCCCTTGTTGCCAGGGACTACCTCAATGAACGGAAGGTGGAGGTGGTGTGTATCCATGGGGAATTCAGAGTACCCAACCTTGGAGGTTACTTTTTCCACACTGTGTGGAGAAATCAAACATGTGGTGGGAGAGGTGAAGACCCTTCCATATGTGACTATATTGGGAAGAGACTTGGCCCTGTATTCATCCCTGTGGGAGACCTGGGTCAACCCTCCCAAGGTAAATGTTCTGGGTGCTGAACCCAAAGATCCCAAGTCGGGGATAACTGCCGTAGGGGTCGTCAACATAGGGACAAAGTGTAAACCCAATAGGCCTCTTTCACACTTCCTTCTTTGAACTCCCGTCGAAATCTGCAAAGAGTTTGTTTTCTCCGTGTTTGCGTGGATTTCCTCCGGGCACTCCGGTTTCCTCCCACATTCCAAAAACCTACCGATAGGGATTCTAGATTGTGAGCCCCATCGGGGACAGTGATGATAATGTGTGCAAAACTGTAAAGCGCTGCGGAATATGTTAGCGCTATATAAAAAAATAAAGATTAAAAATAAAGATTACTTAAGCAGAAAACTGACCTTGGTGGAAAAAAATGATAGCGTAGTGGAGAAGTAGTGTTTGACGACTAAGTGGGCCTTGGAGTCCCTACATTACTACTGTATTTGCTTGGGCGTTAGTTTTGTTTAGTTATGGACCATTCACCCCTTGTCTGGATGAGAAAAGCAAAGTAAAGGAATGGTCAAGTCACCAGATGGTTCCTGTCCCTACAAAACTTCAGTTTCAGTGGAACATGGGCCAGGAAATCGCAGTGAAATGCGGATGCCCTGTCACGGGCCCCCTGTATGGTACCAAATGTTCAACACCACTAGTCTGAACAGACTGGGGGTATGTGAAGCAGTAACCGGGGCCATATGCGAGGGTCGCTATGTGTGTGGGAGTGCATTGCAGTCACAGGCATAGCTGTGATTGCAATATAGAATAAAAGTGTGTGTTGTTCTTGGGCAAGCTATTTGTCCAAGGCACATTTAGGAAAACCTGAAATGGGCTTTTGTTTTTTAAACAGACTACAGGAAGGTGGTGGAGGGGTCCGTTTCCTCCCCAGCTGGAATTTGCATGTGGTATACAGCAACAGGTTCATTGTAAAAACCCTTGCAGCAGAGGGTCGAGTGTGTCAATTTGGTTTTGCAAGCATGCAGAGCAGTAGGCTCTGCAGCGCTCCACTTGTGTGAAGCAACACAGAACCTGAGCATAGCCAAAAGGCCTGACACCCCTCAGCGTAGAAGGCAGTGCAGTCGTCCTCGGAAACCGGACGCATTTAAGGACTGTATTGTTTCCCGGCTGCGATCGGGAGGATACCTTTATTTTGTTGTAAATTTTTGGACAGTAAAAACTAGATTTATTTGGGGTCATTGCCTCATCACTGCACAGTGTGGACACTGCTGCACCACTATTTATATATTACATAGATAGAAGAAAAGCCAGCAATTCATCTGCCGTGTTCTGTAAAATCACTTTAGGAGCCGACAGGATAGAATAGGTGGATTACAGATAGTAAATACATACAGAAGTCTGTGACAAATACAATTAGTATGGTATGTGTGCAGCTTACTGTACATGTATTTAATAAAAGTTTATTTAAAAAACAAAATGGCGTGGGCTCCCGTGCACTTTTCTTAATCAGCAAAGGGAAAGTTGACGGCTGGGGGCCGATTGTTATGATCCGGTGACCTTGGAGCTGCATGAGAACTTTCACTGGAGAAAGCGGCCACTATACTGACCGCAAACCTGAACTTAACACCGCAACTACAGTCATGGACAAAAATTTTGAGAATGAGACAAATATTAATTTTTCCAAAGTCTACTGCTTCTTTTTTTCTAATGGCAATTTGCATATAATCCTGAATGTCAGAGTGATCAACTTAACAGCAATTACTGTACTTGCAAAGTCAATATTTGCCCAGAAAATGAACTTTAACCCCCAAAACACATTTCAACATCATTGCAGTCCTGCCTTAAAAGGAGCAGCTAACATCGTTTTAGTGATTGATCCATTAACACAGGTGTGGGTGTTGATGAGGACAAGGCTGGCGATCAGTCATGATTAAGTAAGAATGACATCACTGGACACTTTAAAAGGAGGCTGGTACTTGGTATCATTGTTTCTCTTCAGTTAACCATGTTATCTCTAAAGAAACACGTGCAGCCATCATTGCACTGCACAAAAATGGCTTAACAGGGAAGAGTATCACAGCTACAAAGATTGCACCTCAGTCAACAATCTATCACATCATCAAGAACTTCAAGGAGAGAGCTTCCATTGTTGTCAAAAAGGCTCCAGGGCGCCCAAGAAAGACCAGCAAGCGCCAGGACCGTATCTTAAAACTGTTTCAGCTGCGGGATCGGACTACCAGCAGTGCCGAGCTTCCTCAGGAATGGCAGCAGGCTGGTGTGAGTGCTTCTGCACGCACTGTGAGGCAGAGACTCTTTGAGCAAGGCCTGGTTTCAAGGAGGGCAGCAAAGAAGCCACTTCTCTCCAGAAAAAACATCAGGGACCAACTGATATTCTGCAAAAGGTACAGGGAGTGGACTGCTGAGGACTGGGGCAAAGTCATTTTCTCTGATGAATCCCCTTTTCGATTGTTTGGGACATCTGGAAAACAGCTTATTCTGAGAAGAAGAGGTGAGCGCTACCACCAGTCTTGTCTCATGCCAACTGTAAAGCATGCTGAAACCATTCATGTGTGGGGTTGCTTCTCAGCCAAGGGAATCGGCTCACTCACAGTCTTGCCTAAAAACACAGCCATGAATAAAGAATGGTACCAGAATGTCCTCCAAGAGCAACTTCTCCCTACCGTCCAAGAGCAGTTTGGCGCCCAACAATGCCTTTTCCAGCATGATGGAGCACCTTGCCATAAAGCAAAGGTGATAACTAAATGGCTCATGGAACAAAACATAGAGATTTTGGGTCTATGGCCTGGAAACTCCCCAGATCTTAATCCCATTGAGAACTTGTGGTCAATCATCAAGAGATGGGTGGACAAACAAAAACCAACAAATTCTGGCAAAATGCAAGCATTGATTATGCAAGAATGGACTGCAATCAGTCAGGATTTGGTCCAGAAGTTGATTGAGAGCATGCCAGGGAGAATTACAGTGGTCTTGAAAAAGAAGGGTCAACACTGCAAATATTGACTTGCTGCATTAACTCATTTTAACTGTCAATATAACCTATTGGTACTCATAATATGATTTCAATTATATTTCTGTATGTGATAGAAACATGAGACAAACTCTAATAAAAACCAGAGGGCAGCAGATCATGTGAAAATATAATTTTGCTGTTATTCTCAAAAATTTTGGCCATGACTGTAGAAGTAGTCATGGAGTGTACCTAACACACCTAGACACCTCGTCACAGCCGGAGGACTAAATATCCCTAAAGATGGAAATCGGAATACTGTCTTGCCTCAGAGAAAATCCCTTAAGAATAGACAGCCTCCCACAAATATTGGAGGTGAGTCGGAGAGGAAAAAAACATACACAGGCAGAAAAAACAGGATTTAGCACAGTAGGCCACTCTAGCTAGATAGGACAGGATAGGACAGAGTTCTGTGCGGTCAGTATTAAAACCCTTCAAAAAATCCACAGCGGAATATACAAAACACTTCCTACATCTAACTAAAGATGTAGGAGCGTATATCCGCAACTTAAGTGAAACCAATGAGACTGAGAAAACACAGACACAGTCTAATCTGGACAAAAGAAAAACAAACGAATAGTACTGAAAATAAGCACACTGCATGTGTGCCACAGGAAAAGAAACAAACACTTATCTTTGCTGAACTGACAGATAAGCAGGAGAGGCCAGGCTGAGATCCAATACTTCCAGAGAAACATTGACAACTGGCAATGGCTAAAGGATCCTGCACACCTAAATATCCCAGTCAGAATTGTAATTATCCGATACACCTGGCCAGGACTGCGAGTCAGAAACAACTACATTCCCACCAACAACCACTGGAGGGAACCCAAGAGCAGAATTCACAACAGCCGATGTTTATAGCCTGAGAAGGGGGTAATACCCATGGAGCTTCACAAGCTACTAATATTAGCACACTGCTGTATACTTTGCATTTATTGGCATTTAAAATGGGGGACCTGAAAAAAAAATGATGTAGGGTCCCACTATAATTAACAAGCAGCAAAGGCTATGAAGACAGTTGTGGGCTGATATTATTAGCCTAAGAAGGAGCTATGGATACTGGCCCCCACCCCAGGTTAAAACCATCAGCACTCAGCCGCCCCAGAAAAGGTGCATTTTTAAGATGTGCCAATTATGGCACTTAGCCTCGCTCTTCCCACTTGCCCTGTAGGGGTGGTAAGTGGAGTGATAGTTAACGGGGTTGATGTCACCTTTGTATTGTTAGGTGACATGAAGCCCAGAGGTTAGTAATGGAGAGGCGTTAATAAGATGCCCCTATTACTAACCCCATAGTCACATTCTATGAAAACAGACACCCAGAAAGTTCTTTAATTGAAAAAATAACAGACTCCTTTAATCATTTTAATTAAACCATACTTACGACCTCGCCCATTCCACCGACGCCCTTTTCATCTGCAAAAGAGTTAAAAATAAAAAACAACAATATTCCTCACCTTTCCACAGAGATGCAGAGATGGCGCTGAGATCTCAATCTGCGCATGTACCGCCTCCCGGTGGCCATTTTCCAGGAGTCCACCGCCGCACAGGAGTCAGGAAACCATGGAAGCACTTGCGAGGGGCTCTGGCCTTTCACAAAATGTCAGCAGAGCCCCCCCATAGCTCCGAGGACACAGCGCAGCACCGCCAATGTTGACATAGCGCAGCCCCTCCACAGGGACACCCGCAGCGGCACGCCGATAAGGTATATCCGCATTATAAGACGCACCCCCATTTTCACCCCAAATTTGGGGGGGGGGAAAAAAGTGCATCTTATAATCCGAAAAATACAGTACTTCGGATCTTATTTATTTTATTTTCCCAAGGGTAAAAGGAGAAATTGGACCCCAAAAGTTGTTGTGCAATTTGTCTTGAGTACGCTGATACCCCATATGTGGGGGTAAACCACTGTTTGGGCGCATGGCAAAGCTCGGAAGGGAAGGAGTGCTGTTTGACTTTTCAATGCAAAATTGGCTGGAATTGACATCGGACGCCATGTCGCGTTTGGAGAGCCCCAGATGTGCCTAAACAGTGGAAACCCCTCACAAGTGACACCATTTTGGAATGTAGACTCCCTAAGGAACTTATCTAGATGTGTGGTGAGCACTTTGAACCCCCCAAGTGCTTCACAGAAGTTTATAAAATGGAGCCACAAAAATAAAAAGTCATTTTTTTCTCAAAAATCATCTTTTCACCCCCAATTTTTTATTTTCCCAAGGGTAACAGTTGAAATTGGATCCCAAAAGTTGTTGTGTAATTTATCCCGAGTACGCTGATACCCCATATGTGGGGGGGGAACCACCGTTTGGGCGCATGGCAAGGCTCGGAAGGGAAGGAGCGCCCTTTTGGAATGCAGACTTTGATGGAATGGTCAGCGGGCGTCACGTTGCGTTTGCAGAGAAGCTGATGTACCTAAAAAGTAGAAACCTCACACAAGTGACCCCACATTGGAAACTAGACCCCCCCACCAAGGAACTTACTTCTAGATTTGGTGTGAGAACTTTGAACCCACAAGTGTTTCACTAAAGTTTATAACGCAGAGCCGTGGAAATAAAAAATCATTTTTTTTTCACAAATATGATATTTTAGCCCCAAATTTTTATTTTCCCCAACTGTAACAAGAGAAATTGGATTGCAAAAGTTGTTGTACAATTTGTCCTGAGTATGCTAAAACCTCATATGTGGGGGTAAACCACTGTTTGGGTGCACAGCAGAGCTTAGAAGGGTAGAAGCACCATTTTACTTTTTCAACGCAGAATTGGCTGGAATTGAGACACCATGTTGGAAACCCCCTGATATGCCTAAACAGTGGAAACCCAATTGTAACTCCAACCCCAACCCACCCCTAACCTTAATCCCAACCCTAACCATAACTACACCCCTAACCCGAACACACCCCTAACCCCAACCCAAACCACAACCCTAACCCCAGCCCTAACCACAACCGAAACCCCAAAACACCCCTAACCCCAACATACCCCTAACCACAACCCCAACACACCCCTAACCCTAATCCCAACCAGAACCCTAACCACACCCCTAACCCTAATCTCAACCCTAATCCCAGTCGTAAACGTAATCCAAACCCCAAGCTCAACTCTAGCCCTAACTTTAGCCCTAACCCTAACTTTAGCCCCAACCCTAACCCGAATGGGAAAATGGAAATACATTTTTTTATTTTATTATTTTTCCCTAAATAAGGGGTTGATAAAGGGGGGTTTGATTTACTATTTACAGTGGGGTTTTATATCGGGTTTTTAGGTTAGGTAGCCGTCACACACTAAAAGATGCTTTTTATTGCAAAAAATAGTTTCTGCATCACCACGCTTTGAGAGCTATAAGTGAGGTCTTGTTTTTTGCGGGACGAGTTGACTTTTTATTGGTAACATTTTCGGGCACATGACATTTTTTGAAAGCTTTTTGTTATGATTTTTGGGAGGCAGAATGAACAAAAACCAGCAATTCATGAATTTCTTTTGTAAGGGGCATTTATACCCTTCCGCGTGTGGTAAAAATGATAAGGCAGTTTTATTCTTCGGGTCAGTATGATTGCAGCGATACCTAATATTTTTATATGTTTTGGTGCTTTTATACAATAAAAACTATTTTATATAAAAAAAATTGTTTTTGCACCGCTTTATTCTGAAAGCTGTAACTTTTTTATTTTTTTGCTGATGACGCTGGGAGGCGGCTCATTTTTTGCGGGACAAGATGACATTTTCAGCGGTACAATTTTTATTTATATCCATCTTTTTTATCGCGTGTTATTCCACTTTTTGTTCGGCGGTATGATAAAGCATTGTTTTTTGCTTTGTTTTTTACTTTTTGTTTACGGTGTTCACTGAAGCGTTAACTAGTCGGGCAGTTTCATAGGTCGGGTCGTTACAGATGCGGGGATACCAAATATGTGTACTTTTATTTTTATTTACATAAAGAAATGTATTTATTGGAACAATATTTAGTCATTTATTTTTTTTTTTATATAGGAATTTAAAAATATATATTTTTACACAGTATATTTTTATTTTTTTTTTTACTTTGTCCCAGGGTGGATCATCACTATATAGTGTCAGATCGCTGATCTGAGACTTTGCAGAGCACTGGGGACCAGCGGCCATCTTGGATCCGGGGGCCTGCAGGGAGGAGACAGGAGGAGTCCATCGGAACGAGATCAAATAGCGTTGTTCTGAGGGTCTCAGGGAAGCACACATGGAGCCCCTTCCCTGCGCGATGCATTCCTATGCCACCGAAACGCTGCGATCTTGTTTGATCGCATTGTTCTGGGGGTTAAAGTGCAGAGTGTGAAAATCAGCTGACACCAGGCCGCGATCACCCTGTGAGCGCGGCTGATCGCATATGACGCACTATCCCGTCGATGGTTATATGGGCCCAGGTCACCTCGACGGGATACTACGTCTCATGTCAGAAAGGGGTTAAAGAAGAAGTTACGGGTCTGTGAGAGCCAGAAATCTTGCATGTTTTCAGGTGACCAAATACCGTACTTTTCCACCATAATTTGCAAAAAAAAATCTTGCCAAATCAGACAAAGTGATTTTCTGGATTTGTTTTCTCAATATTGACTATCATAGTTCTGGTCTACCTATGATGCCAATTACAAGCCTCTCATCTTTATAAGTTGGAGAACTTGCATAATTAGTGGCTGACTAAATACTTTTTTCCCCACTGAATATAAATGGATAGTGACCAGGGGACTTACTTGTATAAGGCTGCCGTCACACTAGCAGTATTTGGTCAGTATTTTACATCAGTATTTGTAAGCCAAAACCAGGAGTGGAACAATTAGAGGAAAAGTATAATAGAAACATATGCACCACTTCCGCATTTATCACCCACTCCTGGTTTTGGCTTACAAATACTGATGTAAAATACTGACCAAATACTGCTAGTGTGATGGCAGCCTAATAGGCATATAGGTGTCAACTGCCTAAAGTAAAAGAGAGCCCCTTTAGGATGGGCAAGATGGCCTCCCTAATTTATTGAAAAGACTATCCTTGTCTCAGGTGGTCCTAAACTTAAAGAAAAGAGCTGTAGGACAGTTGTTCATTCAACCCTTGGAGATGTACCATTCTTAAAATGAAAATCCACCGGCTTTCCCTTTGGAGAATCTGTTTATCCCAATCCCCACCTCTCACTGGGGGTGTAATTTTATCCATTCCCACAAAGATGATCTTTTTTGTGTCACCTTGATTAACATGGTTTATGTGATTAGCCACCGGTGTATCTCTCTTGTTGATGATGTCCTGTAGGTGTTCGCCAACCCTTTTCCGGAATTCCCTTCTGGTTTTTCCTATGTACTCCATCCCGCACTCACATGTGGCTTTGTAAGGCTATGTGCACACGTTGCATATTTGTTGCGGATAAGCAGCGTATTTTTCTCCGAGGAATTGGATCAAATCCGCAAAGGATTGCTCAAGCAAGGTTAATCAATGGGAATTCAGAATTGGTGTGCACACGCTGCGGAAAATTCCATCCTGATTCGCGTTTTATTTCCCGCAGCATGTCAATTCTTTTTGCGGATCTGCAATGTTTCTGCACCCATTGACTTACATGGAGTCAGTCAAATCTGCAGCCAAACCACGGGTGTAAAAAGGTAAGCGAATTTGCTATGGAAAACCATGCAGAAAGGAAATCATGTCAGAAGGAGGAAGAGTGTGTGGGCGCCGAATATGTGCGTCTGTCTATCTGTCAGTCTGCGTGCGTGTCTCTGTCAGTCTGCGTGCGTGTGTCAGTCTGCGTGCGTGTGTCAGTCTGCGTGCGTGTGTCAGTCTGCGTGCGTGTGTCAGTCCGCGTGTGTCAGTCTGCGTGTGTGTCTGTCCGCAGGTGAGTGTGTCTGTCCGCGGATGAGTGTGTGTGTCTGTCTGCGTGTGTGTGTGTGTGTCCGTGGGTGTGTGACAGTGTGTCTGCGGGGGGGTGTCTGTCTGCGTGTGTCTGTCTGTGTGTGTCTGTCTGTGGGTGTGTGTGTGTCTGGCCGCAGGTGAGTGAGTGTGTGTGTCTGCAGGTGTGTTTGTCTGCGTGTGTCTGTCTGCGTGTGTCTGTCTGCATGTGTCTGTCTGCAGGTGTGTATGTGGGTGTGTCTGCGGTTGTGTGTGACTGTCTGCGAGTGTGTGTCTGTCTAAGGGGGTGTGCGTCTGTCTACGGATGTTTGTGTCTGTCCGCGGGTGTCTGTTCGCGGGTGTGTACCAAGAAGTCGTCTGATGGGACTACAACTCCCATTCTGCTCTGTCTGCTGTCACATATAACAGTGACAGCATGAGTCGATGATGGGAGAGTAGCCCCCTCATCCAGCGCCTCTGTTCAATTGTAAAGAACAATTAAAACATTTACATAAATGACATACAATATACATGCTCCCCATACACCTAATCCCCGACGTTCGCGTCTCCTGCAAGCAATCAAAAATAATAAACCAACATATACTTACCTTTCCGATGTAGTCCATTTAATAACGAGTGTCCCATGAAGATCTCACGTGTCCCATGAAGATCTCACATCAATAGAGACAAAAACCTGAGGACACTACTAATGGTTAATATATGGGATCACCAACCACACACTAAAAATATATGTGACTAAAGAGAAGAGAGTAGCATGTAAAGGTAAGGATCACCACAAACAATATAACAAACAACAATATTAATTTTATTAAGACAATTAAAGTTAGAGAAGCCACAAACACGTTAAAAACAATTTAAAAAAAAACACGAGGTTAACAAAGGAGCAACAGTGTGGAGGGCCTTGTACGTGCCCCCCAAGCACAAAGAGACCTTCTGCTGTGAAGGGTTAAACTAAGAAAAATTAAAGCAGGCTTCATGTTGTGCTTTTCGACTCCATCTTGTTGTTTTGAGATAAATTTTGTTTCTAGGTAAAAGTTCATCGTTGTTATGAGACCTTGATTGTTTCAACCTGAACTAGACACGAGACTGAACGTGTATTGTCCTACGAGACCTTGACGTACAGGCTGTTCCTGCATTCTTATAGGTTAAGAACTGTGAGCGTGTTCTTATGTTAATTGGCTGAAGTACAATCTGCAAAAATTATAAAAGAGATAACACAATAAACGGGGGTCAGATCTGCTTGATCCTCCCAGAGACACACGTCTCCGTCTGGTCATTTTCAGTTGCCGGCAACGCTCTGTGGATCAATTTGAAAATCACTAAGTTAGGCCGGCGTCACACTAGCGAGTTTTACGGACGTAAGAGCGCAGAAAATACGTCCGTAAAACTCGCCAAACAAACGGCACAATTATTCTCTATGCCCCTGCTCCTATCTGCCGTATTTTACTGATCCGTATGATACGGCTTTCTACGGCCGTAGAAAATCGCAGCATGCTGCATATGTCACCGTATTGCGCAAAAAAACGCCAATGAAAGTCTATGGAAGCCCCAAAAATACGGATTACACACGGACCAGCAGTGTGACTTGCGAGAAATACGCAGCGGTGTTAGAGAGAAAAGCCGGCAATTCAGTGCGGTGTACAGTAAAATCATACTGACAGCTTACATTAGAATAGGTAGAATAAATGTGTACACATAGAATAAATATATATATCAGTGAGACACATACCGTATGTATATATATTATTACTTCATACAACGCTAGATAGCTTTAACCCCTTTACCCCCAAGGGTGGTTTGCACGTCAATGACCAGGCCAATTTTTACAATTCTGACCACTGTCCCTTTATGAGGTTATAACTCTGGAACGCTTCAACGGATCCTGGTGATTCTGACATTGTTTTCTCGTGACATATTGTACTTCATGATAGTGGTAAAATTTCTTTGATAGTACCTGCGTTTATTTGTGAAAAAAATGGAAATTTGGCGAAAATTTTGAATATTTCGCAATTTTTAAACTTTGAATTTTTATGCAATTAAATCACAGAAATATGTCACACAAAATACTTAAAGGGACACTGTCACCTGAATTTGGAGGGAACAATCTTCAGCCGTGGAGGCGGGGTTTTTGTGTTTTTGATTCACCCTTTCCTTACCCGCTGGCTGCATGCTGGCTGCAATATTGAAGTTCATTCTCTGTCCTCCGTAGTACATGCCTGCACAAGGTGCAATCTTGCCTTGCGCAGGCGTGTACTATGGAGGACAGAGAATGAACTTCAATCCAATATTGCAGCCAGCATGCAGCCAGCGGGTAAGGAAAGGGTGAATCAAACACCCAAAAACCCCGCCTCCATGGCTGAAGATTGTTCCCTCCAAATTCAGGTGACAGTGTCCCTTTAATAAGTAACATTTCCCACATGTCTCCTTTACATCAGCATAATTTTGAAACCAAATTTTTTTTTTTGTTAGGGAGTTATAAGGGTTAAAAGTTGACCAGCAATTTCTCATTTTTACAACACCATTTTTTTTTTTAGGGACCACATCTCATTTGAAGTCATTTTGAGGGGTCTATATGATAGAAAATAAGTGTGACACCATTCTAAAAACTGCACCCCTCAAGGTGCTCAAAACCACATTCAAGAAGTTTATTAACCCTTCAGGTGTTTAATAGGAATTTTTGGAATGTTTAAATAAAAATGAACATTTAACTTTTTTACACAAAAAATTTACTTCAGCTCCAATTTGTTTTATTTTACCAAGGGTAACAGGAGAAAATGGACCCCAAAAGTTGTTGTCCAATTTGTCCTGAGTACGCTGATACCCCATATGTGGCAGTAAACCACTGTTTGGGCGCATGGGAGAGCTCGGAAGGGAAGGAGCACCGTTTGACTTTTCAATGCAAAATTGACAGGAATTGAGATGGGACGCCATGTTGCGTTTGGAGAGCCCCTGATGTGCCTAAACATTGAAACCCCCCACAAGTGACACCATTTTGGAAAGTAGACCCCCTAAGGAACTTATCTAGAGGTGTGGTGAGCACTTTGACCCACCAAGTGCTTCACAGAAGTTTATAATGCAGAACCGTAAAAACAAAAAATCATATTTTTTCACAAAAATTATATTTTTGCCCCCAATTTTTTATTTTTCCAAGGGTAAGAGAAGAAATTGGACCTCAAAAGTTGTTGTCCAATTTGTCCTGAGTACGCTGATACCCCATATGTGGGGGGGGGAACCACCGTTTGGGCGCATGGGAGGGCTCGGAAGGGAAGGAGCATCATTTGGAATGCAGACTTAGATGGAATGGTCTGCAGGCGTCACATTGCGTTTGCAGAGCCCCTAATGTACCTAAACAGTAGAAACCGCCCACAAGTGACACCATTTTGGAACGTAGACCCCCTAAGGAACTCATCTTATAATAATAATAATAATTTTATTTATATAGCGCCAACATATTCCGCAGCGCTTTACAAATTATAGAGGGGACTTGTACAGACAATAGACATTACAGCATAACAGAAATACAGTTCAAAACAGATACCAGGAGGAGTGAGGGCCCTGCTCGCAAGCTTACAAACTATGGGGAAAAGGGGAGACACGAGAGGTGGATGGTAACAATTGCTTTAGTTATTCGGACCAGCTATAGTATCTTGATGTGTTGTGAGAGCTTTGAACCCCCAAGTATTTCACTACAGTTTATAACGCAGAGCCGTGCAAATAAAAAATATTTTTTTTCCACAAAAATTATATTTTAGCCCCCAGTTTTGTATTTTTCCAAGGTTAGCAGGAGAAATTGGACCCTAAATGTTGTTGTCCAATTTGTCCTGAGTACGCTGATACCCGATATGTGGGGGGGAACCACCGTTTGGGCGCATGGGAGGGCTCGGAAGGGAAGGAGCATCATTTGGAATGCAGACTTAGATGGACTGGTCTGCAGGCGTCACATTGCGTTTGCAGAGCCCCTAATGTACCTAAACAGTAGAAACCCCCCACAAGTGACCCCATATTGGAAACTAGACCCCTCAATGAACTTATCTAGATGTGTTGTGAGAACTTTGAACCCCCAAGTGTTTCACTACAGTTTATAACGCAGAGCCGTGAAAATAAAAAATCTTTTTGTTTTCCCACAAAAATTATTTTTTAGCCCCCAGTTTTGTATTTTCCCAAGGGTAACAGGAGAAATTGGACCACAAAAGTTGTTGTCCTATTTGTCCTGAGTACGCTGATACCCCATATGTTGGGTTAAACCCCTGTTTGGGCACACGGGAGAGCACGGAAGGGAAGGAGCACTGTTTTACTTTTTCAACGCAGAATTGGCTGGAATTGAGATCGGACGCCATGTCGTGTTTGGAGAGCCCCTGATGTGCCGAAACAGTGGAAACCCCCCAATTATAACTGAAACCCTAATCTAAACACACCCCTAACCCTAATTCCAACGGTAACCCTAACCACACCTCTAACCCTGACACACCCCTAACCCTAATCCCAACCCTATTCCCAACTGTAAATGTAATCTAAACCCTAACCCTAACTTTAGCCCCAACCCTAACTGTAGCCACAACCATAAGCCTAGCCCTAACCCTAGCCCTAACCCTAGCCTTAACCCTAGCCCTAATGGGAAAATGGAAATTAATACATTTTTATTTATTTTTCCCCAACTAAGGGGGTGATGAAGGGGGGTTTGATTTACTTTTATAGCTAGTTTTTTAGCGGATTTTTAGGATTGGCAGCCGTGACACACTGAAAGACGCTTTTTATTGCAAAAAATATTTTTTGCAATATCACATTTTGAGAGCTATAATTTTTCCACATTTTGGTCCACAGAGTCATGTGAGGTCTTGTTTTTTGCGGGACAAGTTGACGTTTTTATTGAAAACATTTTCGGGCACGTCACATTTTTTGATCGCTTTTTATTCCGATTTTTGTGAGGAAGAATGACCAAAAACCAGCTATTCATGAATTTCTATTGGGGGAGGCGTTTATACCGTTCCGCGTTTGGTAAAATTGATAAAGCAGTTTTATTGTTCGGGTCAGTACGATTACAACGATACCTCATTTATATCATTTTTTTATGTTTTGGCGCTTTTATACGATAACTATTTTACAGAAAAAATAATTATTTTTGCATCGCTTTATTCTCAGGACTATAACTTTTTTATTTTTTGCTGATGATGCTGTATGGCGGCTCGTTTTTTGTGGGACAGGATGACTTTTTCAGCGGTACCATGGTTATTTATATCTGTCTTTTTGATCGCGTGTTATTCCACTTTTTGTTCGGCGGTATGATAAAGCGTTGTTTTTTGCCTCGTTTTTTTTTTTTCTTACGGTGTTTACTGAAGGGGTTAACTAGTGGGACAGTTTTATAGGTCGGGTCGTTACGGACGCGGCGATACTAAATATGTGCACTTTTATTGTTTTTTTTTTTTTTATTTAGATGAAGAAATGTATTTATGGGAATAATATATATATATTTTTTCATTATTTTGGAATATTTTTTTTTTTTTTTACACATTTGGACAAAATTTTTTTTACTTTTTTACTTTGTTCCGGGGGGGACATCACAGATCAGTGATCTGACAGTTTGCACAGCACTCTGTCAGATCACTGATCTGACTAGCAGCGCTGCAGGCTTCACAGTGCCTGCTCTGAGCAGGCTCTGTGAAGCCACCTCCCTCCCTGCAGGACCCGGATCTGCGGCCATCTTGGATCCGGGGCTGGAGCAGGCAGGGAGGGAGGCAAGACCCCCGCAGCAACGCGATCACATCGCGTTGCTGCGGGGGGCTCAGGGAAGCCCGCAGGGAGCCCCCTCCCTGCGCGGTGCTTCCCTGCACCTCCGGCACATCGCGATCATTTTTGATCGCGGTGTGCCAGGGGTTAATGTGCCGGGGGCGGTCCGTGACCGCTCCTGGCACATAGTGCCGGATGTCAGCTGCGATAAGCAGCTGACACCCGGCCGCGATCGGCGGCGCTCCCGCCGTGAGCGCTGCCGATCGCTATGACGTACTATCCCGTCCAGGGTCAGATAAGCCCAGGGCACCTCGATGGGATAGTACGTCTAAGGTCACAGAGGGGTTAAAGCCGGTAATTCAATTACCGGCTTTTGCCATCTCCTTCCTAAACCCGACATGATATGAGACATGGTTTACATACAGTAAACCATGTCATATCACCTTTTTTTTGCATATTCCATATAGTAGTGTGTATATGCAAAATTTGGCCGTTCTAGCTATTAAATTAAAGGGTTAAATGGCGGAAAAAATTGGCGTGGGCTCCCGCACAATTTTTTCCGCCAGAGTAGTAAAGCCAGTGACTGAGGGCAGATATTAATAGCCTGGAGAGGGTCCATGGTTATTGGCCCCCCCCTGGCTAAAAACACCTGCCCCCAGCCACCCCAGAAAAGGCACATCTGGAAGATGCGCCTATTCTGGCACTTGGCCACTCTCTTCCCATTCCCGTGTAGCGGTGGGATATGGGGTAATGTAGGGTTAATGCCACCTTGCTATTGTAAGGTGACATTAAGCCAAATTAATAATGGAGAGGCGTCAATTATGACACTTATCCATTATTAATCTAGTAGTAAAGGGTTAAAAAAAAAAAACACACATTATTAAAACAATTTTTAATATGAGGACAACCAGCAGAGAGCGCCTCTTATGAACTCAAGCCTGGGAGCTTTCTAGGAAAGTTCCCACGATCTAGGAACAACTAGCAGAGGGCGCCTCACCGCAAATGCAGGTAAATATAGGTCATTGACCTACTTTACCTTCATTCCCCGGGGTTTTGCAGCCACGAACAACGTTGCATTAGCAAAGCTCGTGGCTGCAAAATATTTTAACCCCTTCAGATGGATTTACATCGTTGGACATTACAGATCTTCGGAAGGTAAGGATATTGTTGGTTTATTATTTTGACTTTGTTACAGATCGAGGGTCTTCAGTGTGTGGATTGAGCGTAGAATAAATTACTACAACAACCTTTGTGATTTTTTCATTAAAATAATTTTTAATAATCTGTGTGTTTTTTTTAAACCCTTTACTACTATTGGATTGGCTCATTCTTTGTGCGGAATTGTGGCGATTCCGCACACATAGGAATAATTTGATCTTCTTACTTTCCACATGGAGCTATGCCCACCATGCGCAAAGTAAGCAGATCATGTGCGGATGGTACACGGGTGTGGAGGAGAGGAGACTCTTCTCCAGGCCGTGGAAATAAAAAATAGTTAAAACTCACCTTCTGATGGCCCCGGGATCCAGCCCAGGCCTTAGCGATGCCCCCGGCAGCTCCCGTTCCCAGTGATGCCTTGCGACAATGACTTGTGATGATGTAGCGGTCTCACGTGACGCTATGTCATCAGGGGTCATTGTCGCGAGGCATCACTGGGAACGGGAGCTGCCGGGGGCATCGGGAGGATCGGGAAGGCTGAGGGGGCCGCCAAAAGGTGAGAATACCACAATTTTTTATTTTTTTATTATTTTTTACATTATAACTAAAAAGTTGGTAACACTTGTCTAACACTATGTTTGACAAGTGTGACCAACCTGTCAATCAGTTTTCCAAGTGATGGTACAGATCGCTTAGAAAATGCTAGCATTCTGCAAGCTAATTACGCTTGCAAAACGCTAGTGTTTGGTGGAAAAACACATGCGTTTTATAAGCGGCAGGAAGTTGCGAAATTGCCGGAGAAATTTCTGCGGCAATTCCAAACGTGTGACATAGCCTAACAACGTCATGCACTGGTAACGCCAGATGGTCTCTCACACCTGTTTGATTGACAAATTACTCAGTTACTTTGACTACTGTATATAAAGCGGACAAGCTTTCTTTTCCCTCACCTACCCCTGAGGAAGCCATGCTGTGTGGCGATAAGCATGGGGTTTTCCCCCCTCTTCTATGATGTGACCAGGTTACTCTCTTTCTCTAGGATCCAATAGATGTTATGCAGCCTTACTCTTTCTTTTCCCTCCTTTAACCCTCTGTTTATTTCCCAGAGGGTCATTTATCTTTTTTGACCATCTCTCGGGATTACTGAACTGCTCTTAGGGGGTTATAAGCTTTATTTACATAATCATTATTATTATTTTGCTACATTTTGTGAGTCTGCAGGCCTTATCCTGGTGAGTTATTTTTGTCTTTGGTACCACGATTGGATTTTGTCATCACATTTGCTACTATCTGTTAACCCCTCTGTGACCTTAGACGTACTATCCCGTCGAGGTGCCCTGGGCTTATCTGACCCTGGACGGGATAGTACGTCATAGCCGATCGGCCGCGCTCACGGGGGGAGCGCGGCCGATCACGGCCGGGTGTCAGCTGCTTATCGCAGCTGACATCCGGCACTATGTGCCAGGAGCGGTCACGGACCGCCCCCGGCACATTAACCCCTGGCACACCGCGATCAAAGATGATCGCGATGTGCCGGCGGTGCAGGGAAGCATCGCGCAGGGAGGGGGCTCCCTGCGGGCTTCCCTGAGCCCCCCGCAGCAACGCGATGTGATCGCGTTGCTGCAAGGGTCTCACCTCCCTCCCTCCCTGCTCGAGCCCCGGATACAAGATGGCCGCGGATCCAGGTCCTGCAGGGAGGGAGGTGGCTTCACAGAGCCTGCTCAGAGCAGGCACTGTGAAGGCTGCAGCGCTGCATGTCAGATCAGTGATCTGACAGAGTGCTGTGCACACTGTCAGATCACTGATCTGTGATGTCCCCCCCTGGGACAAAGTAAAAAAGTTAAAAAAAAAATTTCCAAATGTGTAAAAAAAATTAAAAAAAATATTCCAAAATAATGAAAAAAAAAATAAAAATATTATTCCCATAAATACATTTCTTCATCTAAATAAAAAAAACCCAATAAAAGTACACATATTTAGTATCGCCGCGTCCATAACGACCCGACCTATAAAACTGTCCCACTAGTTAACCCCTTCAGTAAACACCGTAAGAAAAAAAAAAAAAAAACGAGGCAAAAAACAACGCTTTATTATCATACCGCCGAACAAAAAGTGGAATAACACGCGATCAAAAGGACAGATATAAATAACCATGGTACCGCTGAAAACGTCATATTGTCCCGGAAAAAACGAGCCGCCATACAGCATCATCAGCAAAAAAATAAAAAAGTTATAGTCCTGAGAATAAAGCGATGCAAAAATAATTATTTTTTCTGTAAAATAGTTTTTATCGTATAAAAGCGCCAAACCATAAAAAAATGATATAAATAAGGTATCGCTGTAATCGTACTGACCCGAAGAATAAAACTGATTTATCAAATTTTACCAAACGCGGAACGGTATAAGCGCCTCCCCCAATAGAAATTCATGAATAGCTGGTTTTTGGTCATTCTTCCTCACAAAAATCGGAATAAAAAGCGATCAAAAAATGTCACGTGCCCGAAAATGTTACCAATAAAAACGTCAACTCGTCCCGCAAAAAACAAGACCTCACATGACTGTGGACCAAAATATGGAAAAATTATAGCTCTCAAAATGTGGTATTGCAAAAAATATTTTTTTCAATAAAAAGGGTCTTTCAGTGTGTGACGGCTGCCAATCATAAAAATCCGCTAAAAAACCCGCTATAAAAGTAAATCAAACCCCCCTTCATCACCCCCTTAGTTAGGGAAAAATAAAAAAAAAATGTATTTATTTCCATTTTCCCATTAGGGCTAGGGTTAGGGCTAGGGCTAGGGTTAGGGCTAGGGTTAGGGCTAGGGTTAGGGTTGGGGCTACAGTTAGGGTTGGGGCTAAAGTTAGGGTTAGGGTTTAGATTACATTTACAGTTGGGAATAGGGTTGGGATTAGGGTTAGGGGTGTGTCAGGGTTAGAGGTGTGGTTAGGGTTACCGTTGGAATTAGGGTTAGGGGTGTGTTTAGATTAGGGTTTCAGTTATAATTGGGGGGTTTCCACTGTTTCGGCACATCAGGGGCTCTCCAAACACGACATGGCGTCCGATCTCAATTCCAGCCAATTCTGCGTTGAAAAAGTAAAACAGTGCTCCTTCCCTTCCGAGCTCTCCTGTGTGCCCAAACAGGGGTTTACCCTCACATATGGGGTAACAGCGTACTCAGGACAAATTGGACAACAACTTTTGTGGACCAATTTCTCCTGTTACCCTTGGGAAAATACAAAACTGGGGGCTAAAAAATAATTTTTGTGGGAAAACAAAAAGATTTTTTATTTTCACGGGTCTGCGTTATAAACTGTAGTGAAACACTTGGGGGTTCAAAGTTCTCACAACACATCTAGATAAGTTCATTGAGGGGTCTAGTTTCCAATATGGGGTCACTTGTGGGGGGTTTCTACTGTTTAGGTACATTAGGGGCTCTGCAAACGCAATGTGACGCCTGCAGACCAGTCCATCTAAGTCTGCATTCCAAATGATGCTCCTTCCCTTCCGAGCCCTCCCATGCGCCCAAACGGTGGTTCCCCCCCACATATCGGGTATCAGCGTACTCAGGACAAATTGGACAACAACATTTAGGGTCCAATTTCTCCTGCTAACCTTGGAAAAATACAAAACTGGGGGCTAAAAAATAATTTTTGTGGAAAAAAAAATATTTTTTATTTGCACGGCTCTGCGTTATAAACTGTAGTGAAATACTTGGGGGTTCAAAGCTCTCACAACACATCAAGATGAGTTCCTTAGGGGGTCTACGTTCCAAAATGGTGTCACTTGTGGGCGGTTTCTACTGTTTAGGTACATTAGGGGCTCTGCAAACGCAATGTGACGCCTGCAGACCATTCCATCTAAGTCTGCATTCCAAATGATGCTCCTTCCCTTCCGAGCCCTCCCATGCGCCCAAACGGTGGTTCCCCCCCCCCACATATGGGGTATCAGCGTACTCAGGACAAATTGGACAACAACTTTTGAGGTCCAATTTCTTCTCTTACCCTTGGAAAAATAAAAAATTGGGGGCAAAAATATAATTTTTGTGAAAAAATATGATTTTTTATTTTTACGGTTCTGCATTATAAACTTCTGTGAAGCACTTGGTGGGTCAAAGTGCTCACCACACATCTAGATAAGTTCCTTAGGGGGTCTACTTTCCAAAATGGTGTCACTTGTGGGGGGGTTCAATGTTTAGGCACATCAGGGGCTCTCCAAACGCAACATGGCGTCCCATCTCAATTCCTGTCAATTTTGCATTGAAAAGTCAAACGGTGCTCCTTCCCTTCCGAGCTCTCCCATGCGCCCAAACAGTGGTTTACTGCCACATATGGGGTATCAGCGTACTCAGGACAAATTGGACAACAACTTTTGGGGTCCATTTTCTCCTGTTACCCTTGGTAAAATAAAACAAATTGGAGCTGAAGTAAATTTTTTGTGTAAAAAAGTTAAATGTTCATTTTTATTTAAACATTCCAAAAATTCCTATTAAACACCTGAAGGGTTAATAAACTTCTTGAATGTGGTTTTGAGCACCTTGAGGGGTGCAGTTTTTAGAATGGTGTCACACTTGGGCATTTTCTATCATATAGACCCCTCAAAATGACTTCAAATGAGACGTGGTCCCTAAAAAAAATGGTGTTGTAAAAATGAGAAATTGCTGGTCAACTTTTAACCCTTATAACTCCCTAACAAAGAAAAAAATTGGTTCCAAAATTATGTTGATGTAAAGGAGACATGTGGGAAATGTTACTTATTAAGTATTTTGTGTGACATATCTCTGTGATTTAATTGCATAAAAATTCAAAGTTTGAAAATTGCGAAATTTTCAAAATTTTCGCCAAATTTCCGTTTTTTTCACAAATAAACGCAGGTACTATCAAAGAAATTTTACCACTATCATGAAGTACAATATGTCACGAGAAAACAATGTCAGAATCACCAGGATCCGTTGAGGCGTTTCGGAGTTATAACCTCATAAAGGGACAGTGGTCAGAATTGTAAAAATTGGCCTGGTCATTGACGTGCAAACCACCCTTGGGGGTAAAGGGGTTAAGATACCGTCACATTTAGCTACGCTGCAGCGATCTAAACAACGATGCCGATCGCTGCAGCGTCGCTGTGTGGTCGCTGGAGAGCTGTCACACAGACATCTCTCCAGCGACCAACGATGCCGAAGTCCCCGGGTAACCAGGATAAACATCGGGTTACTAAGCGCAGGGCCGCGCTTAGTAACCCGATGTTTACCCTGGTTACCAGTGTAAATGTAAAAAAAACAAACACTACATACTTACATTCCGGTGTCTGTTGCGTCCCCCGGAGTCCGCTTCTCTGCACTGTGTAAGCGCCGGCAGTAAAGCAGAGCGGTGACGTCACCGCTGTGCTCTGCTTTACAGCCAGCCGGCGCTGACACAGTGCAGGGGAAGCAGAGCGCCGGGGGACGCGACAGACACCGGAATGCAAGTATGTAGTGTTTGTTTTTTTTTACATTTACACTGGTAACCAGGGTAAATATCGGGTTACTAAGCGTGGACCTGCGCTTAGTAACCCAATGTTTACCCTGGTTACCAGTGAAGACATCACTGAATCGGCGTCACACACGCCGATTCAGCGATGTCAGCGGGTGATCCAGCAACAAAATAAAGTTCTGGCCTTTCTGCTCCGACCAACGATGTCACAGCAGGATCTTGCTGCTTGTCAAACACAACGATATCGCTATCCAGGACGCTGCAACGTCACGGATCGCTATCGTTATTGTTGTTAAGTTGTTCAGTGTGAAGATACCTTTAATTTGCAGGATGCAGGAGCATGACTCCCAGGAATTTTATTCTGGTTTTCGGAATTAAATCTGATTTTTCCCAATTTATAATCCATCCCAGATTTTCTAGTGTTGAGATGACGGATTGACAGTTGATCCTGAGCTGGGCTGCGGAGTCTGCGGCTACTAAAAAGTCGTCTAAATAGGGGATCACCATTAGATCTTGATTCCTCAGATAAGCAACCACCTCCACCATAAGTTTCGTAAAAACTCTGGGAGCAGATGCCAGGCCAAAGGGGAGACAGCGAAATTGGAAATGGTAGAACTTTCCTTCCATGTTTACCGCGAACCGCAGGAACCTCTGGTGATTTAGGTAAATGGGTACATGGTAATATGCACTCTTTAAATCTAGAGTGCACATCACCATACCCTTTCCCAACAGAGGAATGGTAGACTGAATCGACTCCATTTTGAATCTTTTGTATAGGACCCAATTGTTTAGATGTTTCAAATTTATTATTGTCCTTGATTCTCCCGACGGTTTTGTTATTGAGAAGAGATTGGAGTAGTGACCTCTGCACTCTTCCCGAGGGGGTACCGGAACAATAGCCGCCATTTTTAAGAGGTCCTGTATATCTGACCACATGGGGGATGACGATTTTAGATGGGAGCTGGACACCAAGAACCTTTTGGGAGGAAGAGATGTAAATTCTATTTTGTACCCCTGAGACATTATCTGTAAGACCCACGGACTCGTTATCTCCCTCCAGCCTCCCAGGAATCCGGCCAGACGACCCCCCACTCTGATGGCGTCATTTCCTGCGGTAGCTAGACCCTGACCCAGAGTAGCTTGAGTCTTTGGTTTTGGGCCTGCTATCCCCTCCTTTTTGGTAACTCCATCTACCCTGTTTTCCCTTACCCCTGTAATCAGGTTTTTGATTATAGCGGGGTCTCCGAAAGGGCTGGAACTTTTTAGGTTTTTCTTCCAGGAACCCCTTCTTTACGTCTGCGGCCTTTTCTAATATATCGTCGAGGACCGGTCCGAAGACCCTGCCCCCGGAAAAGGGTATAGAACACAATTTGTTCTTAGAATGCATGTCACCCGACCAGCTTTTGAGCCAAATAGCTCTTCGGTCTGCATTAAGGTACCGTCACATTTAGCGACGCTGCAGCGATCCAGACAACGATCCCGATCGCTGCAGCGACGCTGTTTGGTCGCTGGAGAGCTGTCACACAGACAGCTCTCCAGCGACCAACGATGCCAGTCCCCTGGTAACCAGGGTAAACATCGGGTTACTAAGCGCGGCCCTGCGCTTAGTAACCTGATGTTTACCCTGGTTACCAGAGTAAACGTAAAAAAAACAAACAGTACATACTTACCTTCCGCTGTCTGTCCCCCAGCGCTGTGCTTCCTGCACTGACTGAGCGCCAGCCAGCTGTAAAGTAGAGCGGTGACGTCACCGCTGTGCTCTGCTTTCCGGCTGGCCGGCGCGCTCAGTGCAGAGAAGCACAGCGCCGAAGGACAGAAAGCGGAAGGTAAGTATGTAGTGTTTGTTTTTTTTTACGCTTACGCTGGTAACCAGGGTAAATATCGGGTTACTAAGCGCGGCCCTGCGCTTAGTAACCTGATGTTTCCCCTGGTTACCAGTGAAGACATCGCTGAATCGGCGTCACACACGCCGGTTCAGCGATGTCTGCAGGGAGTCCAGCGACGAAATAAAGTTCTGGACTTTCTGCACCGACCAACGATGGCACAGCAGGATCCTGATCGCTGCTGCCTGTCAAACTGAACGATATCGCACGCTGCAACGTCACGGATCGCTAGCGATATCGTTCAGTGTGAAGGTACCTTTAGATAGAGATTGACCCGTAGCCGCGAACCTAACAGACTCTGCGGATGCGTCTGCCAAAAAGGTGGTTGCTAATTTTAGCAAAGGTAGAGATTTCAGGATAGTTTCCCTGGGAGTTTTGGCTGTTAGTTGATCCTGAAGATCATCTAACCAAAGATCCATGGAGCGAGCCACCGATGTCGCTGCAATATTTGCTCCAATAATCGCCGAAGAACTTTCTTAGGCCCTTTTTAAAAGGCCGTCTGCCTTCCTATCCATGGGTTCTTTTAGATTGGAAGAGTCCTCAAAAGGAATTGCAGTCCTTTTGGATACTTTAGCCAATGGAATGTCTATCTTAGGTATATCGACCCACTCTTTGACTTTGTCTGGATCAAACGGCAAACGAAGTCTGAAGTCCTTAGGGATAGTCAGTCTTTTCTCGGCTTCCTCCCATTCCTCCAGAATCATGGATCTGATATGGGAGTCTATAGGGAAGACCTTCGAGGTCTGCGAGCGCAAGCCCCCGAGCATCTCATCCTGAACAGAACAAGACGGCTGAGGCTCCTCGATCTGCATAGTATGCCGAACCGCCTCCAACAGTTCTCCTGTGTCTGCGGCAGAGAATAAATATCTTCTCCCTTTCTCCGGAGGATCTCTACTCTCTTCTTCCTCCTCTACCTCCGACCCAAAGGATGATGAGTCTTCAGAAGAATAATCTACCCTCGGCCTTTTCCTCGGTCTCTCTGAGGGTGAAGATGAGGATTGAGGGAGTACCAGACTTGAAACCGAAGCCTGAACTTCCTCTCTTATCATGGCTCTCATATTTGTCATAAGAGAAGCCTGTTCCTCTCCTATGATTCTGTGCACACTTCACATAGGGGTTTCTGCCAGGAATCCTTTAGCTTAACAGCACAGATAGGACACTTCTTATTTCTACCGGGCTTCTTTACTGATTTCTCGGAAAAGGAAGCTGCCTATAATAAAATATATAGCAAACACTAGCACCCATTTTTTTTTTTTTTTTTTTTATATCCAGGGCTTCTGCCTTACTTACTAGCGCTGTTGACTCATGCCCCTCTGCTCTAGCTGCGTCCTCCATTATGCTCTAGAGATCGCTACTGCCCCCTGCACCATACCTTTTATTTCTGTTCCTCTGTTCATCTTTAATTCAGCGCTCCCGCGCTCTCCACCGCTCTCCCCCTGCACTTCCTGCTGCAGAGACGCCGTCCGCCCCCCTCAGCCGCACACCGGAAGTGACGCGTGGCCAGAAAGAGGATGGTGCGGCGAGAATCAGCTTCCCCCAGCGGCCGCATGGAGACGCCGGCATCAGCAGAGGCTGCCGCTGGGATCGTTCGCACCAGGGGGCGCGACGGAAGGATCGAGAGCCCCCGCCAGGGAGAAGCGATCCCCAAACCAGGAGCTGCGCTACACTGGTAGGCCGAGGGAGCCTCGGGTGGATGTCAGCCAGCGAGTGCCTCATGGAGGGAAGGGTGAGGCAGAGCCCCCCGATCCACATCCCCCCGCACAGAATGGTAGATTTCCTCTCGTCCGTTCCTATCCATGATGGGACAGGAAAAACACTGAAGGGTGGTAGGGTCCTTTAAACCTCTCGTGTTTCCTGTCCCATCAAGGATAAGAAGGACGTCCTCCAGCGTGCTGTCAGGTGGTGACCTGGAAATCCCAATGCACCTCTGAATTGGTAATGGCTGTGGACCAGCCTGTCACCAAGGGACCTACCCCTCCTGTATGTTATTTGTGGGAAGGGAGCAATTTGTCCATTTATGTCATTTTTCTGTCTACTGGCTAACACGGTACCAAGATATACTTCTTTCTTGTATCCATTTATGTCTGAATCCATCAATAGTACTGGCCAATGTTTTTGAAAAATGCCTCCTATGTCATTTGTTCTATTAGAGTATTTGGTGATGCAGCGGATGGTTGTGCCATCAACCCTTTTCGGTTTAGGGATCAGCAAGTCCTGCCTTTTTCTTTTTTGAGGGATGCTTTATAGGCCTCTCTCAAAACTCCTTTTGGATAACCCCTTTCCAAAAACCTTCCTTGAAGATCCCTAGCTCATTCCTGAAAAGTCTCCATATTTGAGCAATTGCAACGTATCCTCAAGTATTGCCCCTTGGGAATTCCCCTTCTGATGGGGGGCAAGATGGTTACTCTCCCACCTCAGGAGGGAATTGGTAGCCATTTCTTTCCTATGGGACTTAGTAGAAATTGCACCATCTTCATTCTTTTCAATACAGATATCAAGGAAGGCTAGTTTGGTTGAACTCGCCTCATAAGTAAACCGGAGGCCAGTATCATTGGAGTTAAGCCCACTGTCGAAGTTACCAAATTCCTCTGCATCACTCAGCACACAGCTGTCTGCATAGCCTTTGCTGGTTATTATAGTGGGACCCTACCCCACAGCTGTCTGCATAGCCTTTGCTGGTTATTAATTACAGTGGGACACTAAGTCATATTTTTTTTAGGGTCCCCCATCTTAATAGCCAGTAAAGGGCAAGTATACAGTTGTGAGCAGATATCAATAGCCTGGGAAGCTTCATGGGTATTACACCCTTCTCAGGCTATAAACATCGGCCCCCAGACATCGGCTTTCCCTCTGCTGGTTCCGAAAACTGCATTGGAGCCCATGCCATCTTTTTCCCCCCAAAAAAATCTTTTATTAGTTAAATAAATGTACAGTAAGCTGCACACATATTGTACTAATTATATTTGTTACAGACTCCTGTATATATACCTATTCTATTTGTATTTACTGTATGTAATCCATTTACTCTATCCTGTCAGCTCCTTTAGTGATTTTACAGAACACTGCAAATGAATTGCCGGCTTTTCTTCTATCTATCTATGTAATATACATTACCGTATTTTCCGGCGTATAAGACGACTTTTTAACCCCTAAAAATTGTCCCAAAGGTCGGGGGTCGTCTTATACGCCGGGTACGGGTGCACGGAGCAATCCTGGATGGTTCCCAGGGTCTGAAGGAGAGGAGACTCCTTCAGGCCCTAGGATACATATTCATGTAAAAAATAAAGAATAAAAATATGGATATACTCAACCCTCCAAAAGACCCTGGCTTTCAGCGCTGCAAGCTCCAGCCTCCGTTCTTAAGAATGCAGTGAGTGAAGGATATTCAATGACGTCACGGTCAGGTGACCGGTCACCTGACCGCGACGTCATCGAAGGTCCTTCACTCACTACTCACTGCATTCTTAGGAACGGAGGCAGACGCTTGCAGCGCTGAGAGCCAGGGTCCGTCGGAAGGGTGAATATATCCATATTTTTTATTCTTTATTTTTTACATGAATATGGATCCCAGGGCCTGAAGGAGAGTCCTCTCCTCTAGACCCTGGGAACCACACGCCATATAAGATGACTGGGCATATAAGATGACCCCGTCTTATACAGCGGGTATATCCCAAATTCCTTATTTTATATGGAAAAGTTGGGGGTCGTCTTATACGCCCAGTCATCTTATACACCAGAAAATACAGTATATATCTATGTAGTATGTCTGTAACGTCATGGTGCACTTTTGACCAGTCACTGGAAAGCAACAAAAACTATAGAAATGTGAAATCTGCTCCAAATAAAAGAAAAACGCTTTCAGTTTCATACCTATTCAGTGCAATTCGGATGTGGGCTCCATTTGTTGCCCTACACACATCCAAACAATAGTGAAGTTATTGCCACACATGGGTAAGGATGTCTGGTGTAACAGAGTGAATAAAGTCTGTGATTCTCTGTTTTATGGAAGGTCTCCTCATCGCTAAACACAATCTTCTGCAAAAATCTTGTATCATTGTCGATCTCATGAAGCATATCTGTAGCAAACGTGCATTGTTTGGGTCTATTCACCCGTAAAACAGACGTTTCTTTAACAGCTTATGAACTGTAGTCTTGCTTTGGTATAATTGTCGAGTACACACACAGACAGATTTTTTAGGGCTCCTAAGGTAGCTATCCCGTAGAGCCTCTACAGACTTGTCACTGACTGATGGCCTACGAGAACGGGGTTTCTCCACCAAACTGCCGATTTCCTTCAACTGCTTATCCCACGGAGTAATATTATTCCTATGTGGTGGCACTTTATTATAAACGCGCCGATATTCACATAGCACTTTGGTCACGGATACAAATTTAGCGAGCCACAGAACACACTGAACTTTCCTCTGTGCCGTCCACATTTCGAAATGCAGTATATAGGTCTGTGAGTATCACTGACATCTACAGTCATGGCCAAAAGTATTGACACCCCTGCCATTCTGTCAGATAATACTCATTTTCTTCCTGAAAATGATTGCAAACACACAAATTAATTGGTATTATTATCTTCATTTAATTTGTCTTAACCCCTTCATGACCCAGTCTATTTTGACCTTAATGACCTGGCCGTGTTTTGCAATTCTGACCAGTGTCCCTTTATGAGGTAGTAACTCAGGAACGCTTCAATGGATCCTAGCGGTTCTGAGATTGTTTTTTCGTGACATATTGGGCTTCATGTTTGTGGTATATTTAGGTCAATAAATTCTGTGTTTGAGATAAAAACGGAAATTTGGCAAAAATTTTGAAAACTTCGCAATTTTCACATTTTGAATTTTTATTCTGTTAAACCAGAGAGTTATGTGACACAAAATAGTTAATAAATAACATTTCCCACATGTATACTTTACATCAGCACAATTTTGGAAACAAAATTTTTTTTTGCTAGGAAGTTATAAGGGTTAAAATTTGACCAGCGATTTCTTATTTTTACAACGAAATTTACAAAACCATTTTTTTTAGGGACCACTTCACATTTGAAGTCAGTTTGAGGGGTCTATATGGCTGAAAATACCCAGAAGTGACACCATTCTAAAAACTGCACCCCTCAAGGTTCACAAAACCACATTCAAGAAGTTTATTAACCCTTCAGGTGCTTCACAGCAGCAGAAGCAACATGGAAGGAAAAAAATGAACATTTAACTTTTTAGTCACAAAAATGATCTTTTAGCAACAATTTTTTTATTTTCCCAATGGTAAAAGGAGAAACTGAACCACGAAAGTTGTTGTCCAATTTGTCCTGAGTACGCTGATACCTCATATGTGGGGGTAAACCACTGTTTGGGCGCACGGCAGGACTTGGAAGGGAAGGAGCGCCATTTGACTTTTTGAATGAAAAATTGGCTCCACTCTTTAGCGGACACCATGTCACGTTTGGAGAGCCCCCGTGTGCCTAAAAATTGGAGCTCCCCCACAAGTGACCTCATTTGGGAAACGAGACGCCCCAAGGAACTTATCTAGATGCATAGTGAGCACTTTAAACCCCCAGGTGCTTCACAAATTGATCCGTAAAAATGAGAAAGTACTTTTTTTTTTTTTTCACAAAAAATTTTTCGCCTCAATTTTTTCATTTTCACATGGGCAATAGGATAAAATAGATAGTAAAATTTGTTGGGCAATTTCTCCCGAGTACGCCGATACCACATATGTGGGAGTAAACCACTGTTTGGGCACACGGCAAGGCTCGGAAGGGAAGGCGTGCCATTTGACTTTTTGAATGGAAAATTAGCTCCAATTGTTAGCGGACACCATGTCGCATTTGGAGAGCCCCTGTGTGCCTAAGCATTGGAGATCCCCCACAAGTGACCCCATTTTGGAAACTAGACCCCCCCCAAGGAACTTATCTAGATGCATATTGAGCACTTTAAACCCCCAGGTGCTTCACAGAAATTTATAACGCAGAGCCATGAAAATAAAAAATAATTTTTCTTTCCTCAAAAATTATTTTTTAGCCTGGAATTTCTTTTTTTGCCAAGGGTAATAGGACAAACTGGACAACAACATTTGTGGTCCAATTTCTCCTGAGTACGCTGATACCCCATATGTGGGGGTAAACCACTGTTTGGAGCGCACGGCAGGGCTCGGAAGGGAAGGCACGCCATTTGGCTTTTTAAATGGAAAATTAGCTCCAATTGTTAGCGGACACCATGTCGCGTTTGGAGAGCCCCTGTGTGCCTAAACATTGGAGATCCCCCACAAATGACCCCATTTTGGAAACTAGACCCCAAAGGAACTAATCTAGATGTGTGGTGAGCACTTTGAACCCTCAAGTGCTTCACAGAAGTTTATAACGCAGAGCCGTGAAAATAATACGTTTTCTTTCCTCAAAAATAATTTTTTAGCCCAGAATTTATTTTCCCAAGGGTTACAGGAGAAATTGGACCCCAAAAGTTGTTGTCCAGTTTCTCCTGAGTACGCTGATACTCCATGTGTGGGGGTAAACCACTGTTTGGGCACACGTCGGGGCTCAGAAGGGAAGTAGTGACTTTTGAAATGCAGACTTTGATGGAATGGTCTGCGGACGTCACGTTGCGTTTGCAGAGCCCCTGGTATGCCTAAACAGTAGAAACCCCCCACAAGTGACCCCATTTTGTAAACTAGACCCCCCAGAGAACTTATCTAGATATGTGGTGAGCACTTTGAACCCCCAAGTGCTTCACAGACGTTTACAACGCAGAGCCGTGAAAATAAAAAATCATTTTTCTTTCCTCAAAAATGATGTTTTAGCAAGCAATTTTTTATTTTCTCAAGGGTAACAGAAGAAATTGCACCCCAGTATTTGTTGCGCAGTTTGTCCTGAGTATGCTGGTACCCCATATGTTGGGGTAAACCACTGTTTGGGCGCACGTCGGGGCTCGGAAGTGAGGGACCACCATTTGACTTTTTGAATACAAGATTGGCTGGAATCAATGGTGGCGCCATGTTGCGTTTGGAGACCCCCTGATGTGCCTAAACAGTGGAAACCCCTCAATTCTAATTCCAACACACCCTTAACCCTTATCCCAACTGTAGCCATAACCCTAATCACAACCCTAACCCCAACACACCCCTAACCACAACCCTAACCCCAACACACCCCTAACCCTCACCACAACCCTAATTCCAACCCAACCCTAAGGCTATGTGCCCACGTTGCGGATTCGTGTGAGATTTTTCAGCACCATTTTTGAAAAATCCGCGGGTAAAAGGCACTGCATTTTGCCTGCAGATTTACCGTGGATTGCCAGTGTTTTTTGTGCGGATTTCACCTGCGGATTCCTATTGAGGAACAGGTGTAAAACGCTGCGGAATCCGCACAAAGAATTGACATGCTGCGGAAAATACAACGCAACGTTTCCGCGTGGTATTTTCCGCACCATGGGCACAGCGGATTTGGATTTCCATATGTTTACATGGTACTGTAAACCTGATGGAACACTGCTGCGGATCCGCAGCCAAATCCGCACCGTGTGCACATAGCCTAATTCTAAAGGTATGTGCACACGCTACGGAAAACGCTGCGGATACGCAGCAGTTTCCCATGAGTTTACAGTTCAATGTAAACCTATGGGAAACAAAAATCGCTGTACACATGTTGCAGAAAAACTGCACGGAAACGCAGGGGTTTACATTCCGCAGCATGTCACTTCTTTCTGCGGATTCTGCAGCGGTTTTACAACTGCTCCAATAGAAAATCGCAGTTGTAAAACCGCAGTGAGATGCGCAGAAAAACAGCGGTAAATACGCGATAAATCCACAGCGGTTTAGCACTGTGGATTTATCACATCCGCTGCGGAAAAATCCGCAGAGGACCAGAATACGTGTGCACATACCGTACCCTAACCCTAACCCTAGTTCTAACTCCAACCTTAGTGGAAAAAAAAAAATTCTTTATTTTATTATTGTCCCTACCTATGGGGGTGACAAAGGGGGGGGTCATTTACTGTTTTTTTTTATTTTTATCACTGTGACAAAACCTATCACAGAGATCAAAATTCACATTGGAACGAATCTGCCGGACGGCAGATTCGGCGGGCGCACTGCGCCTGCGCTCGCCATTTTGGAAGATGGCGGCGCCCATGAAGAAGACGGACGGACCCCGGGAGGCTCGGTAAGTATGATGGCGTGGGTGGGAGCACGGGGGGGGTGGATCGGAGCATGGTGGGGTGGATCGGAGCATGGGGGTGTGGATCGGGACACGGGTGGGGGGGTGGATCGGAGTGCGGGGGGTGGGATTGGAGCACGGGGGGAGCGGACAGGAAGACAGGGGAGCGGAGCACAGGCCGGAGGGTAGCGGACCACAGATCGGAGGGCTGGGGGGGGGGGGGGGGGGGGGGGAGATCGGTGGGGTGGGGGCAGATCAGTGTTTCCAGCCATGGCCGATGATATTGCAGCATCGGCCATGGCTGGATTGTAATATTTCACCAGTTTTTTAGGTGAAATATTACAAATCGCTCTGATTGGCAGTTTCACTTTCAACAGCCAATCAGAGCGATCGTAGCCATGGGGGGGTGAAGCCACCCCCCCTGGGCTGAAGTACCACTCCCCCTGTCCCTGCAGGCTGGGTGAAATTACAGTTAACCCTTTCATCCGGCCTGCAGGAGCCCAATCCGCCATGACGCATATGCTGCGTCACAGGTCGGAATGGCACAGGTTTTCATGACGCATACGGTGCGTCAAAGGTCGGGAAGGGGTTAAATGAAGAAAAAAAAACACAAAAAGAATTATCCTAAAGCCAAATTGGATATAATTCCACACCAAACATAAAAAGGGGGTGGACAAAAGTATTGGCACTGTTCGAAAAATCATGTGATGCTTCTCTAATTTGTGTAATTACCAGCACCTGTAACTTACCTGTGGCACCTAACAGGTGTTGGCAATAACTAAATCACACTTGCAGCCAGTTGACATGGATTAAAGTTGACTCAACCTCTGTCCTGTGTCCTTGTGTGTACCACATTGAGCATGGAGAAAAGAAAGAAGACCAAAGAACTGTCTTGAGGACGTGAGAAACCAAATTGTGAGGAAGCATGAGCAATCTCAAGGCTACAAGTCCATCTCCAAAGACCTGAATGTTCCTGTGTCTACCGTGCGCAGTGTCAACAAGAAGTTTAAAGCCCATGGCACTGTGGCTAACCTCCTTAGATGTGGATGGAAAAGAAAAATTGACAATAGATTTCAACGCAAGATTGTGCGGATGTTGGATAAATAACCTCGAGTAACATCCAAACAAGTTCAAGCTGCCCTGCAGTCCGAGGGTACAACAGTGTCAACCCGTACTATCCGTCAACGTCTGAATGAAAAGGGACTGTATGGTAGGAGACCCAGGAAGACCCCACTTCTTACCCAGAGACATAAAAAAGCCAGGCTGGAGTTTGCCAAAACTTACCTGAAAAAGCCTAAAACGTTTTGGAAGAATGTTCTCTGGTCAGATGAGACAAAAGTAGAGCTTTTTGGGCAAAGGCATCAACATAGAGTTTACAGGAGAAAAAAAGAGGCATTCAAAGAAAAGAACACGGTCCCTACAGTCAAATATGGCGGAGGTTCCCTGATGTTATGGGGTTGCTTTGCTGCCTCTGGCACTAGACTGCTTGACTGTGTGCATGGCATTATGAAGTCTGAAGACTACCAACAAATTTTGCAGCATAATGTAGGGCCCAGTGCGAGAAAGCTTGGTCTCCCTCAGAGGTCATGGGTCTTCCAGCAGAACAATGACCCAAAACACACTTCAAAAAGCACTAGAAAATGGTTTGAGAGAAAGCACTGGAGACTTCTAAGGTGGCCAGCAATGAGTCCAGACCTGTATCCCATAGAACACCTGTGGAGAGATCTAAAAATGGCAGTTTGGAGAAGGCACCCTTCAAATATCAGGGACCTGGAGCAGTTTGCCAAAGAAGAATAGTCTAAAATTCCAGCAGAGCATTGTAAGAAACTCATTGATGGTTACCGGAAGCGGTTTGTCGCAGTTATTTTGGCTAAAGTTTGTGCAACCAAGTATTAAGCTACTTTCACACTAGCGTCGGAATCTCCCCGTCGCAATGCGTCGGCCAGAGATTCCGATGCTAGCGTTTAACGCACTGCACAACGGAGGCAGCGGATGCATTTCTACGGCGCATCCGCTGCCCCATTGTGAGGTGCGGGGAGGTGGGGGCGGAGTTCCGGCCACGCATGCGCGGTCGGAAAAAGCGGTCCGTCAGGAGCAAAAAACGTTACATGTAGCGTTTTTTGCTCCCGACAGTCCGCCAAAGCATGACGCATCCGTCGCACGACGGATGCGACGTGTGGCAATCCGTCGCAATGCGTCGTCAATACAAGTGTATGGGGAAAAAAACGCATCCTGCAAGCACTTTTGCAGGATGCGTTTTTTTCTGCAAAACAACGCATTGTGACGGATTGCAGAGAACGCTAGTGTGAAAGTAGCCAGAGGCCATGTTCACACTTTGCGGCGTCCCTCTGCGGGTTCTCCCGCAGCGGATTTGTAAAATCTGCAGGGCAAAACAACTGCGGTTCTCCCTGCAGATTTATCGCGGTTTGTTCCGCAGTTTCCGCTGCGGGTTTCCGCCTATACTATTGATGCTGCATATGCAGCATCAATAGTAATGTTAAAAATAATAAAAATTGGTTATACTCACCCTCTGATGTCCGGATCTCCTCGACGCTGCACCCGGCAGTCCGGTTCCAAAGATGCTATGCGAGAAGGACCCTTCGTGACGTCACGGTCATGTGACCGCGACGTCACCGCAGGTCCTGGTCGCACAGCAACTCTGACCGGACGGCTGCGTGCAGCGCTGAGACTTCAGAGGGTGAGTATAACATGATTTTTTATTTTTATTCTTTTTTTCACCCCAAATATGGTTCCCAGGGCCTGGAGGAGAGTCTCCTCTCCTCCACCCCGGGTAGGAACCGGACATTATCCGCTTACTTCCCGCAACGTGGGCACAGCCCCATGCGGGAATTAAGCGGTTCAATGCATTCCTACGGGTGCAGAATCGCAGCGATTCTGCACAAAGAAGTGACATGCTGCGCATTTTTTCCCGCAGCATGTGCACAGCTGTTTGCGGTTTCCATAGGGTTTACATGTAAATGGAAACGCTATGGAAACTGCTGCGGACCCGCAGCATCAAAATCGCGGCGGTTCCGCGGTAAAAACCGGAAAGTGTGAACCCAGCCTTAGGCTGAAGGTGCCAATACTTTTGTCTGGCCCATTTTTAGAGTTTTGTGTGAAACAATCAATGTTTTGCTTTTTGCTTCATTCTCTTTTGTGTTTTTTTCATTTAAGACAAATTAAATGAAGATAATAATACCAAATAATTTGTGTTTGCAATCATTTTCAGAAATGAAATGAGTATTATCTGACAGAATTGCAGGGGTGTCAATACTTTTGACCATGACTGTATATATCCATGTACGTTATTCTATGTGTATATATCTGTTCTAGATAGAACTTACCTGACAGGTAGGCAACTTTCTCCTTTAGTATAGGCAATACTTCTATAGCTTTCAAGATCTCATTTCTTTGAGCTCCTACGAGAAAAATAAGAGGTAAGCTTAAAATCCATTGTCCTTATTAAAGGTTTTTTGTCTCTTTAGCAGACAGAATACTGTCGGAGAAAAAAAAAAAAAAAAAGATGCTGCCTTCAAATTTGTTATAAAGCAGTACTTTATTCTACTTTCAAGATACACAATGTCCCAAATTCATCAAAGAGTTTACATAATATAACGTATATACTCGAGTATAAGCCGAGATTTTCAGCCCATTTTTTTAGGCTGAAAGTGCCCCTCTCGGCTTATACTCGAGTCGTTGTCCCAGGGGGTCGGCGGGGGAGGGGGAGCGGCGGCTGTCACATACTTACCTGCTCCTGGCACGGTCCCTGCATCTCCGATGGTCTCCGGGCGCCGGCAGCTCATCCTGCGTTCATCGGTCACGTGGTACCGCTCATTAAAGTAATGAATATAGACGCATATTCATTGCTTTAATGAGCGGTACGATGTGACCGCTGAACATAGGAAGAAGCTGCAAGGTGCCCGGAGACCATCTGACAGTGAGAAGCTGCCAGGGACCGCGCCGGGAGCAGGTGAGTATAACAGGGGCGGGCGAACAGGGGAAGGTGAATATCGCAAGTGCCGGGGGCCTGAGCAACGAGAGATGAATATGTGATTTTTATTTTTATTTTAATCGCAGCAACAGCATTTGGGGCATAATCTATGGAGCATCTTACGGGGCCATCAACCTTTATGTGGAATTGTATGGGGCATAATCTATGGAGCATCTTATGGGGCCATCAACCTTTATACAGCATTGTATGGGGCATAATCTATGGAGCATCTTATGGGGCCATCAACCTTTATACAGCATTGTATGGGGCATAATCTATGGAGCATCTTAGGGGGCCACCAAGCTTTATGCCGCATTGTTTGGGGGACATTTTCTATCGAGTATCTTATTGGGCCATAATCAACCTTTATACAGCATTGTATGAGGCAAATGTTTCTATGAAGCATCTTATGGGGCCATTATTAACCTTTGTGCAGCATTATAAGGGGCATATTTTAATATGGAGAATCTTATGGAGCCCATTATAAACTGTATGGGGCATTGTATGGGGCGTATTTTGTATGGAGCATCATATGGGGCCCATCATGAACTGTATTGAGCATTATATGGGGCTCCTGATTCAATATGGATATTCAAAAACACTTAACGAACCAATGTCTCAATTCATTTTACTTTTATTAGTATCTATTTTTAGTTTTGAAATTTACCAGTAGCTGCTGCATTTCCCACCCTAGGCATATACTCGAGTCATTAAGTTTGCCCAGTTTTTTGTGGCAAAATTAAGGGTCTCGGCTCATACTCGAGTATATACTTTGAAAAGTCATAAAAATTTCACTACTTTTGTCTTTTTTTTGCCAGTTTCAGGCAGCAATGCCAAATTGTGCAAAGCTAAGGAGGAGCCACCAGGGTTAGATGGGAAGTTGCTACATCCGCCCCTCAAATTAATCAATACTGGTGGCGGTTTTATTTTGAACTAGAAATGTTACTGCACTTCATGACTAGAGAAGCATTTCTGACAAAGCACACACCACAAAGAAGATGCAGCAAATTAATTAAGCACTGTGCGCCTCTTAATGAATTCTGTTATGACCTGGTGGTTAGGAGCACCCGGAATGACCTGATGGTTAAACTCACACAGGACAAGCTCTGGGAAGTGGGAGCTCTGCCGACTGCAACCCCTAATCCTATCACACAACTAGAAATAGCAGTGGAGCGTACCTAACACGACCTAGACGCCTCTTCACAGCCTAAGAGCTAACTAGCCCTAAAGATAGAAAATAAAGTCTACCTTGCCTCAGAGAAATTCCCCAAAGGAAAAGGCAGCCCCCCACATATATTGACTGTGAGATAAGATGAAAGTCACAAGCACAGAAATGAAACAGGTTTTAGCAAAGGGAGGCCAGACTTACTAAACAGACTGAGGATAGGAAAGGTATCTTTGCGGTCAGCACAAAACCCTACAAAAAGACCACGCAGAGTGTGCAAAAAGACCTCCGCACGTGCCACTCTGCATCCGAGCTTCCAGCTAGCAGGGCAAGATCATGATAGCCAGCTGGACAAGGAAAAACTGAACAAATAACTAGCAGGGACTTAGCTTCTGCTGGAGTAGACAGGTCACCAGAAAGATCCAAGAGCGAACTGAACCAGTACAAGAACATTGACAGCTGGCATGGAGTAACGATCTGAGTGGAGTTAAATAGAACAGCCAGCCAAAGAATAAACTACGTCACCTGTGTAAGGAACCTCAGAAGCAGCAGCTCCACTCACAGCCACCATAGGGAGTCCATGGACAGAACTCGCCGAAGTACCATTCATGACCACAGGAGAGAGATTGATAACAGAATTCACAACAGTACCCCCACCCTTGAGGAGGGGTCACCGAACCCTCACCAGAGCCCCCAGGCCGATCAGAACGAGCCTAATGAAAGGCACGAACTAGATCGGCAGCATGAACATCAGAGGCAAAAACCCAGGAATTATCTTCCTGACCATAACCCTTCCACTTGACCAGGTACTGGAGTTTCCGTCTCGAAATACGAGAATGCAAAATCTTCTCCATCACATACTCCAACTCCCCCTCGACCAACACCGGGGCAGGAGGATCAACGGAAGGAACCATAGGCGCCACGTATCTCCCCAATAACGACCTATGGAACGGAACACATTATGGATGGCAAAAGAAGCTGGAAGGGCCAAACGAAATGACACAGGATTGGGAACTTCAGAAATCTTATACGGACCAATGAAACGAGGCTTAAACTTAGGAGAGGAAACCTTCATAGGAACATGACGAGATGACAACCAAACCAAATCCCCAACACGAAGTCGGGGACCAACACAGCGCCGGCGGTTAGCGAAACGTTGAGCCTTCTCCTGGGACAATGTCAAATTGTCCACCACACGAGTCCAAATCTGCTGCAACCTGTCCACCACCGTATCCACACCAGGACAGTCCGAAGGCTCAACTTGCCCTGAAGAGAAACGAGGATGGAAACCAGAATTACAGAAAAAAGGCGAAACCAAAAATAGCCGAGCTGGCCCGATTATTAAGGGCGAACTCAGCCGAAGGCAAGAAGGACACCCAATCATCCTGATCAGCAGAAACAAAGCATCTCAGATATGTTTCCAAAGTCTGATTAGTTCGTTCGGTTTGGCCATTTGTCTGAGGATGGAAAGCCGAAGAAAAAGACAAATCAATGCCCATCTTAGCACAAAAGGACCGCCAAAACCTCGAAACAAACTGGGAACCTCTGTCCGAGACGATGTTCTCCGGAATGCCATGCAAACGAACCACATGCTGGAAAAACAATGGCACCAAATCAGAGGAGGAAGGCAATTTAGACAAGGGTACCAAATGGACCATCTTAGAGAAGCGATCACAAACCACCCAAATGACCGACATCCTTTGAGAGACAGGGAGATCTGAAATAAAATCCATGGAAATATGCGTCCAGTGCCTCTTCGGGACCAGCAAGGGCAAAAGCAACCCACTGGCACGAGAACAGCAGGGCTTAGCCCGAGCACAAGTCCCACAGGACTGCACAAAAGAACGCACATCCCGTGACAAAGAAGGCCACCAAAAGGATCTAGCCACCAAATCTCTGATACCAAAGATTCCAGGATGGCCCGCCAACACCGAACAATGAACCTCAGAGATAACTCTACTAGTCCATCTATCAGGGACAAACAGTTTCTCCGCTGGACAAAGGTCAGGTCTATCAGCCTGAAACTTCTGCAGCACGCGCCGCAAATCAGGGGAGATGGCAGACAAAATTACCCCCTCTTTGAGAATACCCGCCGGCTCAGGAACACCCGGAGAGTCAGGCACAATACTCCTTGACAGGGCATCAGCCTTCACATTCTTAGAGCCCGGAAGGTACGAAACCACAAAATCAAAACGGGAGAAAAACAGCGACCATCGAGCCTGTCTAGGATTCAACCGTTTGGCAGACTCGAGATAAATCAAATTCTTGTGATCCGTCAAGACCACCATCCGATGCTTGGCTCCTTCAAGCCAATTTCGCCACTCCTCGAATGCCCACTTCATGGCCAACAACTCTCGATTGCCAACATCATAATTGCGCTCAGCAGGCGAGAATTTTCTAGAAAAGAAGGCACATGGTTTCATCACCGAGCCATCAGAACTTCTTTGCGACAAAACAGCCCCTGCTCCAATCTCAGAAGCATCAACCTCGACCTGAAACGGGAGCGAAACATCTGGCTGGCACAACACAGGGGCAGAAGAAAACCGACGCTTCAACTCCTGAAAAGCCTCTACAGCCGCAGAGGACCAATTGACCACATCAGCACCTTTCTTGGTCAAATCAGTCAACGGTTTAGCAACACTAGAAAAATTAGCGATGAAGCGACGGTAAAAATTAGCAAAGCCCAGGAACTTCTGCAGGCTCTTCACAGATGTCGGCTGAGTCCAATCATAAATAGCCTGAACTTTAACAGGGTCCATCTCGATAGTAGAAGGGGAAAAAATGAAACCCAAAAATGAAACCTTCTGAACCCCAAAGAGACATTTCGACCCCTTCACAAACAAGGAATTCGCACGAAGGACCTGGAACACCATTCTGACCTGCTTCACATGAGACTCCCAATCATCCGAAAAGACCAAAATATCATCCAAATATACAATCATGAATCTATCCAGGTACTTTCAGAAGATGTCATGCATAAAGGACTGAAACACAGATGGAGCATTAGAAAGCCCGAATGGCAAAACCAGGTACTCAAAATGGCCCTCGGGCGTATTAAATGCTGTTTTCCATTCATCGCCCTGTTTAATTCGCACAAGATTATACGCCCCTCGAAGATCTATCTTGGTGAACCAACTAGCCCCTTTAATACGAGCAAACAAATCAGACAGCAACGGCAAAGGGTACTGAAATTTGACTGTGATCTTTTTAAGAAGGCGGTAATCAATACAAGGTCTCAAAGAACCATCCTTCTTGGCCACAAAAAAGAACCCTGCTCCCAACGGTGATGACGACAGGCGAATATGACCTTTCTCCAAGGATTCCTTTATATAACTCCGCATAGCGGCGTGCTCTGGCACAGATAAATTAAACAGTCGGCCCTTAGGAAACTTACTACCAGGAATCAAATTAATAGCACAATCGCAATCCCTATGAGGAGGTAAGGCACCGGATTTGGGCTCTTCATACATCCCGGTAATCTGACAAAAACTCAGGGACTTCAGAAGGAGTGGAAGGCGAAATTGACAGCAATGGAACATCACCATGTACCCCCTGACAACCCCAGCCGGACACAGACAAAGATTTCCAATCCAATACTGGATTATGGACCTGTAGCCATGGCAACCCCAAAACGACCACATCATGCAGATTATGCAACACCAAAAAGCGAATATTCTCCTGATGTGCAGGAGCCATGCACATGGTCATTTGAGTCCAGTACTGAGGCTTATTCTTGGCCAAAGGCATAGCATCAATTCCTCTCAATGGAATAGGATACTGCAAGGGCTCCAAGAAAAAAATTACAGCACCTGGCAAACTCCAAGTCCATCAAATTCAGGGCAGCACCTGAATCCACAAATGCCATAACAGAATAGGACGACAGAGAGCAAATCAGAGTAACGGACAAAAGAAATTTAGACTGTACCGTACTAATGGTGGCAGACCTAGCGAACCGCTTAGTGCACTTAGGACAATCGGAGATAGCATGAGTGGAATCACCACAGTAAAAACACAGCCCATTCCGACGTCTGTGTTCTTGCCGTTCAGCTCTAGTCAAAGTCCTATCACACTGCATAGGCTCAGGCCTATTCTCAGAGAATACCGCCAAATGGTGCACAGCTTTGCGCTCACGCAAGCGCCGATCGATCTGAATGGCCAAGGACATAGACTCATTCAGACCAGCAGGCGTGGGAAATCCCACCATGACATCCTTAAGGGCTTCAGAAAGACCCTTTCTGAAAATTGCCGCCAGGGCACACTCATTCCACTGAGTAAGCACAGACCACTTTCTAAACTTCTGACACCACACCTCCGCTTCATCCTGACCGTGACACAAAGCCAGCAAGATTTTCTCTGCCTGATCCACTGAATTTGGTTCATCATAAAGCAATCCAAGTGCCAGAAAAAACGCATCTACATCACGCAATGCAGGATCTCCTGGCGCAAGGGAAAATGCCCAGTCTTGAGGGTCACCGCGGAACAAAGAAATAATGATTTTTACTTGTTGAACCAGAGGAGCGGGGTTTCAAAGCTAGAAACAGTTTACAATTATTTTTGAAATTCAGGAACTTAGATCTATCCCCAGAAAACAAATCATGAATAGGAATTCTAGGCTCTAACATCGGATTCTGAACCACAAAATCTTGAATGTTTTGTACCCTTGCAGTGAGATGATCCACACAAGAGGACAGACCTTGAATGTCCATATCTACACCTTTGTCCTGAACCACCCAGAGGCTTAGGGGAAAAGACAAAAAACACTGCAGAGAAAAAAAAATGGTCTCAGAACTTCTCTTATCCCTCTATTGAGATGCATTAATACTTTGGGCCAGCTGTACTGTTATGACCTGGTGGTTAGGAGCACCCGGAATGACCTGATGGTTAAACCCACACAGGACAAGCTCTGGGAAGTGGGAGCTCTGCTGACCGCAACCCCTAATCCTATCACACAACTAGAAATAGCCGTGGAGCGTACCTAACACGACCTAGACGCCTCTTCACAGCCCAAGAGCTAACTAGCCCTAAAGATAGAAAACAAAGCCTACCTTGCCTCAGAGAAATTCTCCAAAGGAAAAGGCAGCCCCCCACATATATTGACTGTGAGATAAGATGAAAGTCACAAACACAGAAATGAAACAGGTTTTAGCAAAGGGAGGCCAGACTTACTAAACAGACTGAGGATAGGAAAGGTATCTTTGCGGTCAGCACAAAACCCTACAAAAAGACCACGCAGAGTGTGCAAAAAGACCTCCGCACCGACTCACGGTGCGGAGGTGCCACTCTGCATCCCAGAGCTTCCAGCTAGCAGGGCAAGATCATGATAGCCAGATGGACAAGGAAACAATGAACAAATAACTAGCAGGGACTTAGCTTCTGCTGGAGTAGACAGGTCACCAGAAAGATCCAAGAGCGAACTGAACCAGTACAAGAACATTGACAGCTGGCATGGAGTAACGATCTGAGTGGAGTTAAATAGAACAGACAGCCACAGAATAAACTACGGCACCTGTGGAAGGAACTTCAGAAGCAGCAGCTCCACTCACAGCCACCAGAGGGAGTCCATGGACAGAACTCGCCGAAGTACCATTCATGACCACAGGAGAGAGTTCGATACCAGAATTCACAACAGAATTCAGCGCATTCTGCTCCAAATCAACCATTAATTAAGAATGAAGCCCTGTTGTGCGTAGAACAAGCGACCAGAAGATCACAGCTTCTAATCTCTCCCATGGAGACAATTGAAGCTCATAAAATGTAAAAAAAAAAAAAAAAAAGTTTCCAAAAATATTATAATAAGAAAAAAAATATATATAAAAATGTCTAACCCCTTAGTGACGGAGCCAATTTGCAGCTTAATGACCAGGCCAATTTTTACAATTCTGACCACTGGCACTTTATGAGGTTATAACTCTGGAACCCTTCAACAGATCCCGCTGATTTTGAGATTGTTTTTTCGTGACATATTGTATTGTACTTCATGTTGGTGGTAAAACTTTTCGATATTACTTACATTTATTTATTTAAAAAAAACGGAAATATGGCAAAATTATTTTAAATTTTGCAATTTTCAAACTTTGAAATTTTATGCCCTTAAATCAGAGAGATGTGTCACACAAAACAGTTAATAAATAACATTTCCCACATGTCTACTTTACATCAGCAAAATTTTGGAAGCAACATTTTTTTTTTGTTAGGAAGTTATAAGGGTGGAAAGTTGACCGGCGATTTCTCATTTTTACAACAAAATTCACAAAACCATTTTTTTAGGGACCATCTCACATTTAAAGTCACTTTGAGTGTACATGACAGATATACCCAAAAGTGACACCATTCTAAAAACCACACCCCTCAAGGTGTTCAAAACCACATTCAAAGAAGGAAGAAGGGCACTAGAAAAAGCTGGTATCCTAGTTCCCGATTCCAGTGCATTACCACAAAGACAAAGACCACGAAGAGAGTGGACGGAGGTTCGACGTACCAAGCCCAATAGACCAAAATCCTACAAACTGTTCCATCAGGAAGAGCCCACTGAAGATGTTAGGGCGGGCCTGGAGGGCAGTTGAAGTGTTAAGATTGAGTTATAATGGTTCTTTTAAATGATATCTATAAAATAACGCTGGGAGTGTCACTCTGTCCGAAGCAAGCAAGCGTGACACGCCTGCGCAGTCTAGACCCCACAGAGTGACGCAGCAAGGGACCCGACAACTTACTTACACCCCTCAATATACCGGCCATAGGGGCTCTGTGCTCCCCTGTAGCCCCCCAATATACCGGCCATGGGGGCTCCGTGCTCTGCAGCTCAGGATAGGGTAAATGTAGATCCTAGCGGAGCTCCAGGACCTTCAATGATGTCACCACTATGTGACCAGTGACACGTGTGGGCGGAGTCAGCCCTCCACTGTGTTGGCTGCAAGGGAGTAAAGTATATCTTTATTTGGGACTCAAGGTAACTCACATGCATTTATTTACAGTACACATCTACTTCTCTCCTGACTGCTCCTCCCAGATCAGTCACAGTCACGCTTCAATAACCTGAATCTGATAAGCTCCAGGCACCAGCCAAGAAAAAACTAACACTGCAGAGCCAGCTCCTCAGGCAGTACATCCGCACTCAGGCAGTACAGCTGCACTCAGTATGTATAGCTAAACTCAGGCAGTACAGCCGCACTCAAGCAGTATAGCCGCGATCAGGAAGTAGAGCCGCAATCAGTATAACTACACTCATGCAGTACATCCACACTCCGTACAGCCGCACTCAGGCAGTTCAGCAGCCCTCATAGCTGCACTCAGGCAGTACAGCCACATTCAGAATAGCCACAATCAGGCAGTACAGCCGCACTCAGTATAGTCGCATTCAGGCAGTATAGCTGCCTTCAGTATAGCTGCACTCAGTATAGCCACACTCAAGCAGTACAGCTGCACCCAGTACAGCCGCTCTCAGGCAGTACAGCCGCCCACAGTATAGCTGCACTGAGGCAGTACAGCTGCACTCAGTATAACCGCACTCAGGCAGTACAGCCGCCCACAGTATAGCCGCACCCAGGCAGTACAGCCGCACCCAGGCAATAGAGCGAGAGCGAGAGAAAGAGCGAGAGAGATGGGAGCAGCACATGACAGGATGGGGGCGCAGGATGGGAGCAGCACATTACAGAATGGGGGCGCAGGATGGGACCAGAACATTACAGAATGGGGGCGCAGGATTGGAGCAGCATATTACAGAATGGGGGTGCAGGATGGGAGCAGCACAAGACAGAATGGGGGTGCAGGATGGGAGCAGCATATTACAGAATGGGGGAACAGGATGGGAGCAGCACATGACAGGATTGGGGCGCAGGTTGGGAGGACTACATGACAGGTTGGGGGTGCAGGATGAGAGAACTGCATATCAGGATAGGGCGCAGGATTGGAGCAGCACATGACAGAATGGGGGCACAGGTTGGGAGTAGCACATGACAGAATGGGAGCAGCACATGACAGAATGGGGGCGCAGGATGGGAGCAGCACATTACAGAATGGGGGCGCAGGACGGGAGCAGCACATGACAGAGTGGGGGTGCAGGATGGGAGCAGCATATTACAGAATGGGAGCAGCATATTACAGAATGGGGGAACAGGATGGGAGCAGCACATGACAGGATTGGGGCGCAGGTTGGGAGGACTACATGACAGGTTGGGGGTGCAGGATGAGAGAACTGCATATCAAGATAGGGCGCAGGATTGGAGCAGCACATGACAGAATGGGAGTGCAGGATTGGAGCAGCGCATGACAGAATGGGGGCACAGGTTGGGAGTAGCACATGACAGAATGAGGGCGTAGAATGGGAGCAGCACATTACAGAATGGGGGCGCAGGATGGGAGCAGCACATGACAGAATGGGGGCGCAGGATGGGAGCCGTTATGATAGGCAATTCAGTAACAATGTACATAGCGATCAGAGCACATACAGTGATCTGACAATAACCCAAAATAATAGAACGAGCTCTGAGACGTGGGAACTCTGTAGACCGCAATTCCTGATCCTCTCCAAACACAACTAGAGGCAGCCGTGGATTGCGCCTAACGCTACCTATGCAACTCGACACAGCCTGAGAAACTAACTAGCCTGAAGATAGAAAAATAAGCCTACCTTGCCTCAGAGAAATACCCCAAAGGAAAAGGCAGCCCCCCACATATAATGACTGTGAGTAAGATGAAAAGACAAACGTAGGGATGAAATAGATTCAGCAAAGTGAGGCCCGATATTCTAGACAGAACGAGGATAGGAAAGATAACTTTGCGGTCTACACAAAACCCTAAAGAAAACCACGCAAAGGGGGCAAAAAGACCCTCCGTACCGAACTAACGGCACGGAGGTACACCCTTTGCGTCCCAGAGCTTCCAGCAAAACAAATAGACAAGCTGGACAGAAAAAATAGCAACAAATAGCAAAGAAGCACTTAGCTATGCAGAGCAGCAGGCCACAGGAATGATCCAGAGAAACACAAGTCCAACACTGGAACATTGACAGGAAGCATGGATCAAAGCATTAGGTGGAGTTAAGTAGAGAAGCAGCTAACGAGCTCACCAGATCACCTGAGGGAGGAAACTCAGAAGCTGCAGTACCACTTTCCTCCACAAACGGAAGCTCCCAGAGAGAATCAGCCGAAGTACCACTTGTGACCACAGGAGTGAACTCTGCCACAGAATTCACAACAGGGAGCAGCACATGCCAGGATTGGGGTGCAGGATGGGAGCACATGACAGGATTGGGGTGCAGGATGGGAGCACATGACAGGATTGGGGTGCAGGATGGGAGCAGCACATGACAAGTAGGGGGTGCAGGATGAGAGCACTGAATGACAGGATGGGAGCCGCCCATGACAGAATGGGGGCGCAGGATGGGTGCAGCACATGACAGGATTGGGGAACAGGATGGGAGCACATGACAGGAATGGGGAGCAGGATGGGAGCGCATAACAGGATTCGGGAGCAGGATGGGAGCACATGACAAGATGGAGGCGCACAAAACAGGATGAGGGCGCAGGATGGGAGCAGCAAATAACAGAATGAGGGTGCAAGATTGCAGCAGCACATACCAGGATGGAGACCAAATACCAATAAAAATGCTCGCCACCCAGGCATAGAACGTGTTCAATAGCTAGAACTTTATAACGTATTTTAAATCGGACTAATTAATACTTTTCTCAATTATAGAGTGCTGTGCCCCTGGAGTAATGATGCCATTCCATTTTGGGCTATTACTGTTACTGGTCCTATTGATAATGGACCGACACACCTTAGCCAACATATTGGTTGGTTGTTGTAACCGTTGTCTATGTTCTTTTATCTTTTTTTCCCCCTTTTACCTCACCTTCCCCTACCAGAGTGTTCACAAGAATAGAACATTTAAATGTATCAGAAGCTGACGTGGAACAATTCATCACATGCAATGCTGTATCAGGTGACTTAACCAGATCTCTCTAAACATTAAATGAATTAAGGTACCTTCACACTAAACGACGCTGCAGCGATCCAGACAACGATCCGGATCGCTGCAGCGTCGCTGTTTGGTCGCTGGAGAGCTGTCACACAGACAGCTCTCCAGCGACCAATGATGCCGGTAACCAGGGTAAACATCAGGTTACTAAGCGCAGGGCCGCGCTTAGTAACCCGATTTTTACCCTGGTTACCAGCGTAAAAGTAAAAAAAAAAAAAAAGTACATACTTGCCTTCTGCCATCTGTCCCCCGGCGCTGTGCTTCTCTGCACTGTGTAAGCACAGCGGCCGGAAAGCAGAGCGGTGACGTCACCGCTGTGCTCTGCTTTCCGGCTGGCCGGCGCTCACACTGCAGAGAAGCACAGCGGGGGACAGACAGCGGAAGGTAAGTATATACTGTTTTTTTTTTTTTTTTTTTTACTTTTACACTGGTAACCAGGGTAGACATCGGGTTACTAAGCGCGCGGCCCTGCGCTTAGTAACCCGATGTTTACCCTGGTTACCAGTGAAGACATTGCTGAATCGGCGTCACACACGCCGATTCAGCGATGTCTGCAGGAAGTCCAGCGACGAAATAAAGTTCTGGACTTTCTGCAGCGACCAACGACATCACAGCAGGATCCTGATCGCTGCTGCGTGTCAAACTGAACGATATCGCTAGCCAGGACGCTGCAACGTCACGGATCGCTAGCGATATCGTTCAGTGTGAAGGTACCTTAAGATATTATCACATAACATAAGGGGATTTAATTCCCCTGTAAAAAGGAAACGCACCTTTATTGATTACTTAAAAAATTCTCCTGATGTAATATTTTTGCAGAAAACCCACTTCTCTAAAACTTCATCCCAAAAGTACTTTCATAAGTCATACTCAAGATTTTTTTTTTTAGCTACTCACGTTAAAAAAAAAAAGAGAGGCATCTTTCTCCATAATTCTTACCCATTTATACAAGAGGACACAATTATAGTGTCACGCTCGTGTCCAGACTGGTTGGCGCGAGCGTGCGGGGGTGTGGCCCCACTGTGCCACAGACCAGACTACCCTGGAAGGGGCGTAACTAAGTAGCTTCCTTGGTGTTCGCTGGAGCCTCTGATGGTGAGGTCAGGCTTGTACGGCAGGAAGCTACCAGGTACCACTCCAGGTTGATGTCTGGCTGTGGCTGCTGATCCCACTGGGAGAACGGACCATAGACAGGCAGGCGGGCACGGCTGGTACTCTGGGAGACAGGCGGGCACGGCTGGGACACTGGAAGAACTGGTAGGGACCAGTCTGCAGGCAGGTATGTAAAACAGGTAAGAACCTGTTCAGACAGGAGGACTTAAGAATAGGTAGAGAAAGACTGCAAGAGCGGATGCAAAGCGGAAGTACATGAGCTAGAGTCAAGAACAGAAACGCAGGAGGCGGAGCCAAGAGCAGGAGGTGGAGCCAAGTTCAGAAACGCAGGAGGCGGAGCCAAGAGCAGGAGGCAGAGCCAGGTGCGGAAATGCAGGAGGCGGAGGCAAGAGAGGGAGGCGGAGCCAAGTGCAGAAACGCAGGAGCCAGGGCCAAGAGCAGAAACGCAGGAGGTGGAGCCAAGAGCAGAAACGCAGGAGGCGGAGCAGGAAAGAACCGCAAGAAGCGGAGCCACAGCGCAAAGCCACAGAGTGCAGAGCTGAGAGCAGAGCAAAGTTAGAGTGCAAAGCAAAGCTACAGAGAGCAGAACCGAGAGCAAAGCCACAGAGTGCAGAGCTGAAAGCGGAGCAAAGTCAGAGTGCAGAGCTGAGTGCAAAACCACAGAGTGCAGAGCGAGGTCACAGAATGCAGAGCAAAGAGCAAAGCAAGGCCACAGAGAGCAGAGCTGAAAGCAGAGCAAAGCAAGACACAGACTGCAGAGCTGAAAGCAGAGCAAAGCAAGACACAGATTGCAGAGCTGAAAGCAGGGCAAAGCAAGACACAGACTGCAGAGCTGAAAGCAGAGCAAAGCAAGACACAGACTGCAGAGCTGAAAGCAGAGCAAAGCCACAGAGTGCAGAGCTGAAAGCAGAGCAAAGCCACAGAGTGCAGAGAAAGGAGCAAAGCAAGGTCACAGAGAGCAGAGCAAAGCAAGACACAGAGTGCAGAGCAGAGCAAAGTCAGATACAGAGTGAAGAGCAGAGCAAAGCAAGACACAGAGTACGCACAGCAGAGAAAGCAAACCAAGGCACGGAAATAAACACAGGAACAAGACTAGACTAAAACAGAGTCAGGAACGGGACAAGGCACAGAAACACGGACACAAGCCAGGGTATTAAGCCCCACTGGGTGGCAACACAGGACACAGACCAGGGTACAAGGCCCCACTGGGTGGCGGACACAAGAGTAATTAAGACAGGGTTTGGCACCTCAGCAGCTGAGAACTGACTGAGGGAGTAGGTTGCACAGGCCCTCGCCAATGGGTGGGGAAGTCTTAAATACAGGAAGCCTCATGGAAATTGGCCGGGGACACCTTAGCAAGGTGCACACAGACTCAGGAGTTGCCGGCGCCGCCCCCCTATGCACACAGACAGAATGCATAGAGCAAACAGCAAACATGAGGCACACAGCATGGAGCTGGCAGCAGAGAGAAGTCATAACAAGGCCCAGAGAAGTAAAGGTACCGTCACACTAAGCGACGCTGCAGCGATACGACAACGATGTCGATCGCTGCAGCGTCGCTGTTTGGTCGCTGGAGAGCTGTCACACAGACAGCTCTCCAGCGACCAACGAGGCTGGTAACCAGGGTAAACATCGGGTTACTAAGCGCAGGGCCGCGCTTAGTAACCCGATGTTCACCCTGGTTACCATCGTAAAAGTAAAAAAAACAAACACTACATACTTCCCTTACGCTGTCTGTCCCCGGCGCTGTGCTTTCCTGCACTGGCTGTGAGCACAGCAGCCGGAAAGCAGAGCGGTGACGTCACCGCTGTGTTTTCCGGCTGGCCGGCGCTCACAGTCAGTGCAGGAAAGCACAGCGCCGGGGACAGACAGCGGAAGGTAAGTATGTAGTGTTTGTTTTTTTTACTTTTACGCTGGTAACCAGGGTAAACATCGAGTTACTAAGCGCGGCCCTGCGCTTAGTAACCCGATGTTTACCCTGGTTACCAGTGAAGACATAGCTGAATCGGCGTCACACAGCGATGTCTGCAGGAGGTCCAGCGACAAAATAAAGTGCTGGACTTTCTGCAGCGACCAACGACATCACAGCAGGATCCTGATCGCTGCTGTGTGTCAAACTGAACGATATCGCTAGCCAGGACGCTGCAACGTCACGGATCGCTAGCGATACCGTTCACTGTGACGGTACCTTAAGTGAGTTTGAGTGTAATGCAGGTGGGGGATGGGAGGCCATGCAGTGATGCCAGCAGGATTGTTACATATAGATAAAGGGGGCAGATATATAATACTCTGGGGAACTGTATAAGAAAAATTAATTTGCCTCGTTAGTTGCTATGCACCCGACGTTGCAAATGAAAACTATTAAATCAATTGGGAGATCTTTGAATTCTGTTTCTTAAGGTACCTTCACACATAACGATTAAGTTAACGATATCGTTGCAACGTCACGCTTTTTGTGACGTAGCAATGATCCTGCTAACGATCTCGTTATGTGTGACAGCGACCAACGATCAGGCCCCTGCTGGGAGATAGTTGGTCGCTGGGGAACGATCAGGACCTTTTTTTGGTCGCTGATCACCCGCTGTCATCGCTGGATCGGCGTGTGTAATGCCGATCCAGCGATGTGTTCACTTGTTACCAGTGTAAACATCGGGTTACTAAGCGCAGGGCCGCGCCTAGTAACCCGATATTTACCCTGGTTATTATTGTAAAAGTTAAAAAAAAAAAAAAAAAAAAAAAAAAAAAAACAGTACATACTCACATTCCGATGTCTGTCACGTCCCCCGCCGCCAGCTTCCCTGCACTGACTGTCAGCGCCGGCCGTAAAGCAGAGCACAGCGGTGACGTAACCGCTGTGCTCTGCTTTACGGCCGGCGCTGACACAGTCAGTGTGGGAAGCTGACGGCGAGGGACGTGACAGACATCGGAATGTGAGTATGTAGCGTTTTTTTTTTTTTTTTTTTTTTACTTTTACAATGGTAACCAGGGTAAATATCGGGTTACTAAACGTGGCCCTGCACTTAGTAACCCAATGTTTACCCTGGTTACCTGGGGACTTCGGCATCGTTGAAGACAGTTTCAACAATGCCAAAGTCGTTCCCCTGATCGTTGGTCGCTGGAGAGAGCTGTCTGTGTGACAGCTCCCCAGCAACCACACAACGACATACCAACGATCACGGCCAGATCGTATCGCTGGTCGTGATCGTTGGTAAGTCGTTTAGTGTAAAAGTACCTTTAGGATGTTATCATTTGGGGGGCGACTTCAATTTAACCATAGATAAGATACTAGATAGTTCCAACAATCAATGATCTGACATGTCAGGGAAGGAAAAATTTTTACTCTAAACTATTTTTCAATCCCACCACTTGTTTGACACATGGAGAGAAACTCATTGTCAGTCGAAAGGTTATACATATTTTTCTAGACATATTCCCTCGGCATGGTCAGATCATGATAGCGTTCTATCTGTAATAATAATAATAATAATAATCTTTATTTATATAGCGCCAACATATTCCGCAGCGCTTTACAGTTTAACAGTTTCAAACACAAAAGTCATAAGTAACAACGTTAACAATACAATAATTAAAGCAAAATAAGACGACCCTGCTCGTGAGAGCTTACAATCTACAATGTATCTGTATTTAAATTAGACCAAGCAACATCTCGCCTATACAGGTGGAGACTAAATTAATCATTATTGTCGGACCCCCAGGTGAGAATATCAGTTGAGCAAGAACTTAAAACCTTCTTTCTCTCATGTTCGTTCATATACACAGTACATAGAAAAATTCGTAAGCATTGGCACATTTTAAAAGAGAGTTTCCCTGACATTCCTGAATTTCAAGAGCCATTTTTGCCTTGTTTCAGGAGACCTCAAAATCTTAAGAATAGAATTGTAAGAGCAGATATAGGCTCGGCCTTGTCTAGTCCTAGACAAACGTTTCTTTGCACTCAATGTAAGGGTACATTCCCCTGTTTACAGTGTGCTCAGTGCGCTAATGTGCTGAAAGGTCCCAGTATCTCGCATCCACAGACGGGTGTCAACATTCCTTTCTCTGGTTTTTTCACATGCGACTCTAAAGAGGTCGTGTATGCAATTAAATGTCCTTGTGGTATGATTTATGTGGGTGAGACCCGACAGGCGGTCAAGGACCGCATCTCCCATCATAAATCTGATATTCGCTGCAAAAAGAATCACTTGCCAGTTCCATACCATTTCAATACAGCAGGGCATTCGATAGCTCAGCTGCGGTTTTTTGTCTTAGAGCAAATTTCCATGACTAGGAGGGGAGGGGATGTCACTCAAAAATTATTAGCTAGAGAGGCATATTGGATTCATTTTTTACAGAGTATGGAACCACGAGGTCTTAATAGGGACTTTGATGTTGTGAATTTGTTATAATCTTGTTAGGTTCATTTCTTATTCATTTGTGCATCTAAAAGTAATTTTCTTGCCGTATTTTATATCAAGTTCCCTTCCTTGTGTCCGTAGGTTTTGTGTTCCCTACATGTTCATAGCCTTTTTTCTAGCCTTTTTTTAAAAAAACTATCATATAGTAACAGACGCATTTTTGATTTAATTATCATGTACGGTATATTTATTTTCTCTTTTTTTGATGTCTCCTAGGTCATTTCATGATGTTTCCTCTTTCTTCATTACGGCTTACCTGCTTGATTCGTCCAAGGACCGCCTTCTGTACCGCCTTCTCCTTCTTGCTTTTTTTTCCTTTTTTTCTCCTTTTATTTCATGAAACATAGGAGACAGACGAATTTTCTTTTTACTATATATTATAGAGTTGGATTCAAACCTGTAGTCTAAGCCTGTAGGAGTTGTGGTTTTTCTTTATTATGTTACATATGACGATATTGCAGTCTGTCACCTACTACACGTCACATTTGATAAATATTATATAAAAGAATTTTTTCTTTTTTTCTTTGCTCTTTTGTCCGAAGTGTTAAAAAACTCCATTTTTTTGTATATACTTTGTTCTATGGACTCTGTTTATATTATTGCATGGTCATTGTTTTCTTTATTTTTTGTTTTATGTACTCCAGTCTGACAAAGGTCAATGTTATGACCGAAACGTTACAGTGATATTCTGGATTTTGCATCTTCAATAAAAGAATTTTTTTCAAGCATATACATTTTGAGTGCCGTTACATATTTTTCTCATTAGGAATTTCTGCCTCTCCTGGCAGAAAACGCACCTCCGTTTTTTTTGTGCGTTTTTGCTGCGGTTTTATTGCGGATTTGCTGCGGTTTTTACCCCTGCGGTTTTCTATAATGGAATGGGTTAAAAAACGCTGCAGATTCACAAAAAAGAAGTGACATGCTACTTCTTTTAAACCGCAGCGATTCCACAGCGGATTTTCCGCAAAGTGTGCACAACATTTTTTTTTTCTCATTGATTTACATTGTACTGTAAATCAATTGCGGATCTGCAGCGTTTCTGCACCTCAAAAAACGCTAAGAGAATCCGCAACGTGTGCACATACCCTTAACCCGAAAAAATACGGTTACATCCAGATATTATGGGCCAGACCATAGGTAAGCATGAATACAAGGTCAGCTTGTTTGCTGATGATTTCCTACTAACATTAACAAATCCTTATATATCCCTGCCAAATCTTCTAAATACCCTCAAACATTTTGAGGAAACGCCAGGACTACAAGTCAACATTGATAAATCAGAAATTATGTTCCTGAATATCACCCCCCCCCCCCTCCCCCCAGTCCAAAATTCTATTTTAAATAATTTTCAATTTCAACATGCAAAACAATACATCACCTATTTAGGAATTAACCTTACACCTACTAAAACTACGTTATTTAAATACACCATTTTGATACAAAAATTCATACAAACTATCAAAATGGTCATCACCATCCCTTTCCTTTTTAGGCAGAATTCATTCAATACAAATGGTAACCTTACCCCAATTTCTATATTTGTTCCGCTCTTTACCAATCCCAATACCTTTTCTGACATTTAAAACGATAAATTCACAAATTTTACGCTTTATTTGGAACAGTAAAAATCACACATTTCCCAACAAACCCTATTTAGACATAAATGACAAGGAGGAGTCTCATTGCCAAACTTTTCTTTGCATTCTAAAGCGGCTCAGATAGCTCAGCTGGCAACAGTTACCGCTGAATAGCACTCACCTATTTGGTCAAAGATAAAAAGCTCTCATATAGCCTAATTTGCCTAAGTCTAATTTGGGCCACTGGACTTTTTACCAAAAGATTTAGCTACGCACTAACCATATACTGTACATCTCATTCACTACGTATCTGGAGAGCTAATAGATTTAAATTTACACTACAATCCCAACCCTCCCCACTTTTGGAATTGTTTGACAACCTTATGTTCACTCCGGGAGTAGCTTCCAAGAACCATGCCTGGTGGAAACAAAACAAGTTAACCAGGCTACAGTGTTTAACTTCCCATTTTCATTTAATGTCAAAACAAAAATTCATCTCAAAATATCAAGTACCACCATCTGAAAATTTTAAATTAGAACAAATCTTCCATTTTTTAACTTACTTTGATGACCAATGCACCAAATCCAAAACCTGCAAGTGCTGTATGGAGCATTATATGGGGCTCCTGATTCAATATGGATATTCAAAAACACTTAGCCTACCGATGTCTCAATTAATTTTACTTTCAATGGTATCCATTTTTATTTTTGACATTTACCAGTAGCTGCTGCATTTTCCACCCTAGGCTTCTACTCGAGTCATTAAGTTTTCCCAGTTTTTTGTGGCAAAATTAGGGGTCTCGGCTTATACTCAGGTCGGCTTATACTCAAGTATATAGGGTGTAATATAATATTGGCACATCCTGTTGCTGAGCTGTGTATCTAATCCTATCCTGTGTGATACTAGGCTGTGCACCTAATCCTATCCTTTGTGATACTGTCTGCTGAGCAGTGTATCTAAAGGTACCTTCACACATAACGATATTGTTAACGATACCGTTGCTATTTGTGACGTAGCAACGATATCGTTAATGAAATCGTTCTGTGTGACAGCGACCAACGATCAGGCCCCTGCTGGGAGATCGTTGGTCGCTGAAGAAAGTCCAGAACTTTATTTCGTCGCTGGACTCCCTGGAGACATCGCTGGATCGGCGTGTGTGACACCGATCCAGCGATGTCTTCACTGGTAACCAGGGTAAACATCGGGTAACTAAGCGCAGGGCCGCGCTTAGTAACCCGATGTTTACCCTGGTTACCATGCTAAAAGTAAAAAAAAACAAACACTAGATACTTACCTACAGCCGTCTGTCCTCCAGCGCTGTGCTCTGCACTCCTCCTGTACTGTCTGTGAGCCGGAAAGCAGAGCGGTGACGTCACCGCTCTGCTTTCCGGCTCACAGACAGTACAGGAGGAGAGCAGAGAAGCAGAGCGCAGCGCTGGAGGACAGACAGCGGTAGGTAAGTATCTAGTGTTTGTTTTTTTTAACTTTTAGCATGGTATCCAGGGTAAACATCGGGTTACTAAGCGCGGCCCTGCGCTTAGTTACCCGATGTTTACCCTGGTTACCGGCATCGTTGGTCGCTGGAGAGCGGTCTGTGTGACAGCTCTCCAGCGACCAAACAGCGACGCTGCAGCGATCCGGATCGTTGTCGGTATCGCTGCAGCGTCGCTTAATGTGAAGGGGCCTTAATGCTATCCTGTGTGATAAGTCTGCTGAGCCGTGTCTCTAATCCTGTCATACACTTAGATAGGAGAAAAAAGGATCATTCCCGCGCTGCCGCAAGAAGAATTTCAAAAATTGTAGAGGTTTTCAACGTGGTTTATTCTACGAGTTTCAGGGTTCAGGTGACCCCTTCATCAGGACATACCACAAATATTGTACAAGAGTCATAGGTATACAGGGTTTAAGTACATGTCAGCATTTGGAAGCGACGCCCAATGGATCAGATAACACCCAGTGTCAGAGTTCAGGCTCATCAGGAAATTCACATAACAAGATTAAGAATCATCAGAGAAATACAAATTGATATTTTACACATTTAGCCTTATTTTTGTTTATAGTGTCAAGATGAAAATATATTTTCTATATATACTTTTGTATTTTTATATTCTTATGCTGTGAAACAATAAGTTTTTCCCCTTTATGCTTGCTAATGCAAATGTAACTGTATTTAACATGACTGCCAGTATTCACCTTTGCCCTAATTCTGATTCTGCTAAAGAAGCAAGTTTCACATTCCAGAAGCCAAGTATCATTTCTGTTGAAATGATACTTAAAGCGACCTGGAGAAAGGAAGATTCATCAGATGATGTCAGAACCAACCAGAAAGACTGAATACTAGATATATTGCTTAAACCCCGCCTAACCCCGCCCTCTGCACACCTTCCCCCAATAGATCATATAATGTTGTGTATCAGGAAATAAAGTCAGTTGCTGTGACGTTGCTACACTTTGTAGACATACGAGCATACACGGAGTTTGAACCAGCTTTTGTCTGACTCATTCTTCACTCCGGTACCAATGCTCTTATTCTGATTTGGAATGACTGGTGAAGGAAGGATATTGTCGTGATGACCCCGACAATTAACAAAAATTGAAAAGAGAGAGAAGAAAAAAAAAAAGGAGAAGCACGATCTCAGAGTGGAACCGAACTCACATTGGAAAAAAAAAAACATTCACAGGTGAAGGCACTTACTTTGAGCTACTGAGCTGGAGGATAGACTCTTGGAGAGCGCGGGTCGCCAGTGTTGAACCATACTTAAAATACTTTTTTTTTTAACCCCTTTCTGACATCGGACATACTATCCCGTCGAGGTGGGGTGGGCCCCCATGACCACGGACGGGATAGTACGTCCAGCGCGATCGGCGGCGCTCACGGGGGGAGCGCGGCCAAGTGTCAGCTGCCTATTGCAGCTGACATCCGGCACTATGTGCCAGGAGCGGTCACGGACCGCCCCCGGCACATTAACCCCTGGCACACCGCGATCAAAGATGATCGCGATGTGCCGGCGGTGCAGGGAAGCATCGCGCAGGGAGGGGGCTCCCTGCAGGCTTCCCTGAGCCCCCAGCAGCAACGCGATGTGATCGCGTTGCTGCGAGGGTCTTACCTCCCTCCCTGCCTGCTCCAGACCCGGATCCAAGATGGCCGCGGATCCGGGTCCTGCAGGGAGGGAGGTGGCTTCACAGAGCCTGCTCAGAGCAGGCACTGTGAAGCAGCCTGCACTGCTATCAGATCGGTGATCTGACAGAGTGCTGTGCAAACTGTCAGATCATCGATCTGTGATGTCCCCCCCCCGGGACAAAGTAAAAAAGTAAAAAAAAAAATTTCCAAATGTGTAAAAAAAAAATAAAAAAAAATATTCCTAAATAATGAAAAAAAAAAAAAATATTATTCCCATAAATACATTTCTTTATCTAAATAAATAAAAAAAAACAATAAAAGTACATATATTTAGTATCGCCGCGTCCGTAACGGCCCGACCTATAAAACTGGCCCACTAGTTAACCCCTTCAGTAAACACCGTAAGAAAAGAAAAAAAAACGACGCTTTATTATCATACCGCCGAACAAAAAGTGGAATAACACGCGATCAAAAGGACAGATATAAATAACCATGGTACCGCTGAAAGCGACATCTTGTCCCGCAAAAAACGAGCCACCATACAGCATCATCAGCAAAAAAATAAAAAAGTTATAGTCCTGAGAATAAAGCGATGCCAAAATAATTATTTTTTCTATAAAATAGTTTTTATCGTATAAAAGCGCCAAAACATAAAAAAAATGATATAAATGAGGTGTCGCTGTAATCGTACTGACCCGAAGAATAAAACTGCTTTATCAATTTTACCAAACATGGAACGCTATAAACGCCTCCCCCAAAAGAAATTCATGAATAGCTGGATTTTGGTCATTCTGTCTCACAAAAATCGGAATAAAAAGCAATCAAAAAATGTCACGTGGCCGAAAATGTTACCAATAAAAACGTCAACTCGACCCGCAAAAAAACAAGACCTCACATGACTCTGTGGACCAAAATATGGAAAAATTATAGCTCTCAAAATGTGGTAACGCAAAAAATATTTTTTGCAATAAAAAGCGTCTTTCAGTGTGTGACGGCTGCCAATCATAAAAATCCGTTAAAAAACCCGCTATAAAAGTAAATCAAACCCCCCTTCATCACCCCCTTAGTTAGGGAAAAATTAAAAAAATGTATTTATTTCCATTTTCCCATTAGGGCTAGGGCTAGGGTTAGGGCTAGGATTAGGGTTAGGGCTAGGATTAGGGTTAGGGCTAGGATTAGGGCTAGGATTAGGGTTAGGGTTAGGGCTAGGGTTAGGGCTAGGGTTAAGGCTAGGATTAGGGCTAGGGTTAGGGCTAGGATTAGGGCTAGGATTAGGGTTAGGGCTAGGATTAAGGTTAGGGATAGGATTAGGGCTAGGATTAGGGTTAGGGCTAGGGTAAGGGCTAGGGTTAGGGCTAGGGTTAGGGCTAGGGCTAGGGTTAGGGCTAGGGTTAGGGCTAGGGCTACATTTTGGGTTGGGGCTAAAGTTACAGTTAGGGTTTAGATTACATTTACAGTTGGAAATAGGGTTGGGATTAGGGGTGTGTCAGGGTTAGAGGTGTGGTTAGGGTTACCGTTGGGATTAGGGTTAGGGGAGTGTTTGGATTAGGGTTTCAGTTATAATTGGGGGGTTTCCACTGTTTAGGCACATCAGGGGCTCTCCAAAAGCGACATGGCGTCCGATCTCAATTCCAGCCAATTCTGCGTTGAAAAAGTAAAACAGTGCATCTTCCCTTCCGAGCTCGCCCGTGTGCCCAAACAGGGGTTTACCCCAACATATGGGGTATCAGCGTACTCAGGACAAATAGGACAACAACTTTTGGGGTCCAATTTCTCCTGTTACCCTTGGGAAAATACAAAACTGGGGGCTAAAAAATAATTTTTGTGGGAAAAAAAAGATTTTTTATTTTTACGGCTCTGCGTTATAAACTGTAGTGAAACACTTGGGGGTTCAAAGTTCTCACAACACATCTAGATGAGTTCCTTAGGGCGTCTAGTTTCCAAAATGGTGACACTTATGGGGGGTTTCTGCTGTTTAGGTACATTAGGGGCTCTGCAAATGCAATGTGACACCTGCAGACCATTCCATCTAAGTCTGCATTCCAAATGGAGCTCCTTCCCTTCTGAGCCCTCCCATGCTCCCAAACAGTGGTTCCCCCCCCACATATGGGGTATCAGCGCACTCAGGACAAATTGGACAACAAATTTTGTGGTCCAATTTCTCCTGTTACCCTCGGGAAAATACAAAACTGGGGGCTAAAAAATAATTTTTGTGGGAAAACAAAAAGATTTTTTATTTTCACGGCTCTGCGTTATAAACTGTAGTGAAACACTTGGGGGTTCAAAGTTCTCACAACACATCTAGATAAGTTCATTGAGGGGTCTAGTTTCCAATATGGGGTCACTTGTGGGGGGTTTCTACTGTTTAGGTACATTAGGGGCTCTGCAAACGCAATGTGACGCCTGCAGACCAGTCCATCTAAGTCTGCATTCCAAATGATGCTCCTTCCCTTCCGAGCCCTCCCATGCGCCCAAACGGTGGTTCCCCCCCCACATATGGGGTATCAGCGTACTCAGGACAAATTGGACAACAACTTTTGAGGTCCAATTTCTTCTCTTACCCTTGGAAAAATAAAAAATTGGGGGCAAAAATATAATTTTTGTGAAAAAATATGATTTTTTATTTTTACGGTTCTGCATTATAAACTTCTGTGAAGCACTTGGTGGGTCAAAGTGCTCACCACACATCTAGATAAGTTCCTTAGGGGGTCTACTTTCCAAAATGGTGTCACTTGTGGGGGGTTTCAATGTTTAGGCACATCAGGGGCTCTCCAAACGCAACATGGCGTCCCATCTCAATTCCTGTCAATTTTGCATTGAAAAGTCAAACGGTGCTCCTTCCCTTCCGAGCTCTCCCATGCGCCCAAACAGTGGTTTACTGCCACATATGGGGTATCAGCGTACTCAGGACAAATTGGACAACAACTTTTGGGGTCCATTTTCTCCTGTTACCCTTGGTAAAATAAAACAAATTGGAGCTGAAGTAAATTTTTTGTGTAAAAAAGTTAAATGTTCATTTTTATTTAAACATTCCAAAAATTCCTATTAAACACCTGAAGGGTTAATAAACTTCTTGAATGTGGTTTTGAGCACCTTGAGGGGTGCAGTTTTTAGAATGGTGTCACACTTGGGCATTTTCTATCATATAGACCCCTCAAAATGACTTCAAATGAGACGTGGTCCCTAAAAAAAATGGTGTTGTAAAAATGAGAAATTGCTGGTCAACTTTTAACCCTTATAACTCCCTAACAAAGAAAAAAATTGGTTCCAAAATTATGTTGATGTAAAGGAGACATGTGGGAAATGTTACTTATTAAGTATTTTGTGTGACATATCTCTGTGATTTAATTGCATAAAAATTCAAAGTTTGAAAATTGCGAAATTTTCAAAATTTTCGCCAAATTTCCGTTTTTTTCACAAATAAACGCAGGTACTATCAAAGAAATTTTACCACTATCATGAAGTACAATATGTCACGAGAAAACAATGTCAGAATCACCAGGATCCGTTGAGGCGTTTCGGAGTTATAACCTCATAAAGGGACAGTGGTCAGAATTGTAAAAATTGGCCTGGTCATTGACGTGCAAACCACCCTTGGGGGTAAAGGGGTTAAGATACCGTCACATTTAGCTACGCTGCAGCGATCTAAACAACGATGCCGATCGCTGCAGCGTCGCTGTGTGGTCGCTGGAGAGCTGTCACACAGACATCTCTCCAGCGACCAACGATGCCGAAGTCCCCGGGTAACCAGGATAAACATCGGGTTACTAAGCGCAGGGCCGCGCTTAGTAACCCGATGTTTACCCTGGTTACCAGTGTAAATGTAAAAAAAACAAACACTACATACTTACATTCCGGTGTCTGTTGCGTCCCCCGGAGTCCGCTTCTCTGCACTGTGTAAGCGCCGGCAGTAAAGCAGAGCGGTGACGTCACCGCTGTGCTCTGCTTTACAGCCAGCCGGCGCTGACACAGTGCAGGGGAAGCAGAGCGCCGGGGGACGCGACAGACACCGGAATGCAAGTATGTAGTGTTTGTTTTTTTTTACATTTACACTGGTAACCAGGGTAAATATCGGGTTACTAAGCGTGGACCTGCGCTTAGTAACCCAATGTTTACCCTGGTTACCAGTGAAGACATCACTGAATCGGCGTCACACACGCCGATTCAGCGATGTCAGCGGGTGATCCAGCAACAAAATAAAGTTCTGGCCTTTCTGCTCCGACCAACGATGTCACAGCAGGATCTTGCTGCTTGTCAAACACAACGATATCGCTATCCAGGACGCTGCAACGTCACGGATCGCTATCGTTATTGTTGTTAAGTTGTTCAGTGTGAAGATACCTTTAATTTGCAGGATGCAGGAGCATGACTCCCAGGAATTTTATTCTGGTTTTCGGAATTAAATCTGATTTTTCCCAATTTATAATCCATCCCAGATTTTCTAGTGTTGAGATGACGGATTGACAGTTGATCCTGAGCTGGGCTGCGGAGTCTGCGGCTACTAAAAAGTCGTCTAAATAGGGGATCACCATTAGATCTTGATTCCTCAGATAAGCAACCACCTCCACCATAAGTTTCGTAAAAACTCTGGGAGCAGATGCCAGGCCAAAGGGGAGACAGCGAAATTGGAAATGGTAGAACTTTCCTTCCATGTTTACCGCGAACCGCAGGAACCTCTGGTGATTTAGGTAAATGGGTACATGGTAATATGCACTCTTTAAATCTAGAGTGCACATCACCATACCCTTTCCCAACAGAGGAATGGTAGACTGAATCGACTCCATTTTGAATCTTTTGTATAGGACCCAATTGTTTAGATGTTTCAAATTTATTATTGTCCTTGATTCTCCCGACGGTTTTGTTATTGAGAAGAGATTGGAGTAGTGACCTCTGCACTCTTCCCGAGGGGGTACCGGAACAATAGCCGCCATTTTTAAGAGGTCCTGTATATCTGACCACATGGGGGATGACGATTTTAGATGGGAGCTGGACACCAAGAACCTTTTGGGAGGAAGAGATGTAAATTCTATTTTGTACCCCTGAGACATTATCTGTAAGACCCACGGACTCGTTATCTCCCTCCAGCCTCCCAGGAATCCGGCCAGACGACCCCCCACTCTGATGGCGTCATTTCCTGCGGTAGCTAGACCCTGACCCAGAGTAGCTTGAGTCTTTGGTTTTGGGCCTGCTATCCCCTCCTTTTTGGTAACTCCATCTACCCTGTTTTCCCTTACCCCTGTAATCAGGTTTTTGATTATAGCGGGGTCTCCGAAAGGGCTGGAACTTTTTAGGTTTTTCTTCCAGGAACCCCTTCTTTACGTCTGCGGCCTTTTCTAATATATCGTCGAGGACCGGTCCGAAGACCCTGCCCCCGGAAAAGGGTATAGAACACAATTTGTTCTTAGAATGCATGTCACCCGACCAGCTTTTGAGCCAAATAGCTCTTCGGTCTGCATTAAGGTACCGTCACATTTAGCGACGCTGCAGCGATCCAGACAACGATCCCGATCGCTGCAGCGACGCTGTTTGGTCGCTGGAGAGCTGTCACACAGACAGCTCTCCAGCGACCAACGATGCCAGTCCCCTGGTAACCAGGGTAAACATCGGGTTACTAAGCGCGGCCCTGCGCTTAGTAACCTGATGTTTACCCTGGTTACCAGAGTAAACGTAAAAAAAACAAACAGTACATACTTACCTTCCGCTGTCTGTCCCCCAGCGCTGTGCTTCCTGCACTGACTGAGCGCCAGCCAGCTGTAAAGTAGAGCGGTGACGTCACCGCTGTGCTCTGCTTTCCGGCTGGCCGGCGCGCTCAGTGCAGAGAAGCACAGCGCCGAAGGACAGAAAGCGGAAGGTAAGTATGTAGTGTTTGTTTTTTTTTACGCTTACGCTGGTAACCAGGGTAAATATCGGGTTACTAAGCGCGGCCCTGCGCTTAGTAACCTGATGTTTCCCCTGGTTACCAGTGAAGACATCGCTGAATCGGCGTCACACACGCCGGTTCAGCGATGTCTGCAGGGAGTCCAGCGACGAAATAAAGTTCTGGACTTTCTGCACCGACCAACGATGGCACAGCAGGATCCTGATCGCTGCTGCCTGTCAAACTGAACGATATCGCACGCTGCAACGTCACGGATCGCTAGCGATATCGTTCAGTGTGAAGGTACCTTTAGATAGAGATTGACCCGTAGCCGCGAACCTAACAGACTCTGCGGATGCGTCTGCCAAAAAGGTGGTTGCTAATTTTAGCAAAGGTAGAGATTTCAGGATAGTTTCCCTGGGAGTTTTGGCTGTTAGTTGATCCTGAAGATCATCTAACCAAAGATCCATGGAGCGAGCCACCGATGTCGCTGCAATATTTGCTCCAATAATCGCCGAAGAACTTTCTTAGGCCCTTTTTAAAAGGCCGTCTGCCTTCCTATCCATGGGTTCTTTTAGATTGGAAGAGTCCTCAAAAGGAATTGCAGTCCTTTTGGATACTTTAGCCAATGGAATGTCTATCTTAGGTATATCGACCCACTCTTTGACTTTGTCTGGATCAAACGGCAAACGAAGTCTGAAGTCCTTAGGGATAGTCAGTCTTTTCTCGGCTTCCTCCCATTCCTCCAGAATCATGGATCTGATATGGGAGTCTATAGGGAAGACCTTCGAGGTCTGCGAGCGCAAGCCCCCGAGCATCTCATCCTGAACAGAACAAGACGGCTGAGGCTCCTCGATCTGCATAGTATGCCGAACCGCCTCCAACAGTTCTCCTGTGTCTGCGGCAGAGAATAAATATCTTCTCCCTTTCTCCGGAGGATCTCTACTCTCTTCTTCCTCCTCTACCTCCGACCCAAAGGATGATGAGTCTTCAGAAGAATAATCTACCCTCGGCCTTTTCCTCGGTCTCTCTGAGGGTGAAGATGAGGATTGAGGGAGTACCAGACTTGAAACCGAAGCCTGAACTTCCTCTCTTATCATGGCTCTCATATTTGTCATAAGAGAAGCCTGTTCCTCTCCTATGATTCTGTGCACACTTCACATAGGGGTTTCTGCCAGGAATCCTTTAGCTTAACAGCACAGATAGGACACTTCTTATTTCTACCGGGCTTCTTTACTGATTTCTCGGAAAAGGAAGCTGCCTATAATAAAATATATAGCAAACACTAGCACCCATTTTTTTTTTTTTTATATCCAGGGCTTCTGCCTTACTTACTAGCGCTGTTGACTCATGCCCCTCTGCTCTAGCTGCGTCCTCCATTATGCTCTAGAGATCGCTACTGCCCCCTGCACCATACCTTTTATTTCTGTTCCTCTGTTCATCTTTAATTCAGCGCTCCCGCGCTCTCCACCGCTCTCCCCCTGCACTTCCTGCTGCAGAGACGCCGTCCGCCCCCCTCAGCCGCACACCGGAAGTGACGCGTGGCCAGAAAGAGGATGGTGCGGCGAGAATCAGCTTCCCCCAGCGGCCGCATGGAGACGCCGGCATCAGCAGAGGCTGCCGCTGGGATCGCTCGCACCAGGGGGCGCGACGGAAGGATCGAGAGCCCCCGCCAGGGAGAAGCGATCCCCAAACCAGGAGCTGCGCTACACTGGTAGGCCGAGGGAGCCTCGGGTGGATGTCAGCCAGCGAGTGCCTCATGGAGGGAAGGGTGAGGCAGAGCCCCCCGATCCACATCCCCCCGCACAGAATGGTAGATTTCCTAATAATTTTTGTGGGAAAAAATGTGTTTTATTTTTACGGCTCTCCATTGTAAACTTCTGTGAAGCCCTTGGTGGGTCAAAGCGCTCACCAAACATCTAGATAAGTTCCTTAGGGGGTCTACTTTCCAAAATGTTGTCACTGGTGAGGGGTTTGTACTATTTAGGTACATTAGGGGCTCTGCAAACGCAACATGGCGTCTCATCTCAATTCCTGTCAATTTTGCATTGAAAAGTCAAACGGCGCTCCTTCCTTTCCGAGCTCTCCCATCCGCCCAAACAGTGGTTTACCCCCACATATGGGGTATCAGCGTACTCAGGACAAATTGTACAACAACTTTTGGGGTCCAATTTCTTCTCTTACCCATGGGAAAATAAAAAATTGGGGGCGAAAAGATAATTTTTGTGAAAAAATATGATTTTTTATTTTTACGGTTCTGCATTATAAACTTCTGTGAAGCACTGGGTGGGTCAAAGTGCTCACCACACCTCTAGATAAGTTCCTTAGGGGGTCTACTTTCCAAAATGGTGTCACTTGTGGGGGGTTTCAATGTTTATGCACATCAGGGGCTCTCCAAACGAAACATGACGTCCCATCTCAATTCCAGTCAATTTTGCATTGAAAAGTCAAATGGCGCTCCTTCACTTCCGAGCTGTGCCATGCGCCCAAACAGTGGTTTACCCCCACATGTGGGGTATTGGCGTACTCAGGACAAATTGTACAACAATGTTTGGGGTCCATTTTCTCCTGTTACCCTTGGTAAAATAAAACAAATTGGAGCTGAATTAAATTTTTTGTGAAAAAAAGTTAAATGTTCATTTTTATTTAAACATCCAAAAAATTCCTGTGAAGCAAAAGAAGGGTTAATAAACTTCTTGAATGTGGTTTTGAGCACCTTGAGGGGTGTAGTTTTTAGAATGGTGTCACACTTGGGTATTTTCTATCATATAGACCCCTCAAAATGACTTCAAATGAGATGTGGTCCCTAAAAAAAATGGTGTTGTAGAAATGAGAAATTGCTGGTCAACTTTTAACCCTTATAACTCCCTAACAAAAAAAAATTTTGGTTCCAAAATTGTGCTGATGTAAAGTAGACATGTGGGAAATGTTACTTATTAAGTATTTTGTGTGACATAGCTCTGTGATTTAATTGCATAAAAATTCAAAGTTGGAAAATTGCGAAATTTTCATAATTTTCCTCAAATTTCCGTTTTTTTCACAAATAAACGCAGGTACTATCAAAGAATTTTTACCATTGTCATGAAGTACAATATGTCACGAGAAAACAATGTCAGAATCACTGGGATCCGTTGAAGCGTTCCAGAGTTATAACCTCATAAAGGTACAGTGGTCAGAATTGGAAAAATTGGCCTGGTCATGAACGTGCAAACCACCCTTGGGGGTAATGGGGTTAATAAATATTAAAAAATTTTATGTTAAAAGTGGAAAGGTGTTTGTCAAATTATTTGGGAGTATGTCATACCACAAAAAGAAATAATTAAGAAACGGGGAGTTAAAATGCTGGAGCATACACCACATGAAGATCACTTCACTAGAAGTGAGAGAAAATGGGCACATCTGATTAATTCATGTTGAGTCCAGAGGACAAATGCTCCCCCAGTAATATGGAACAAAGCTGACGGGTTCAAGTGCCAGCTAGCGCAAAAAAAAAAAAAAAAAAAAGGGGGTTCGGCTTCCAGAAAAGCACAGAAACTTAATAATTGGACAAAGAAGACATATAAACATAATATATAAATATAAGCAGAACCTTACAGCCATTAAAACTTAGTATTAAAATCAGTAAGGTAATTTTTAGTTCTACTAATGTGTTAATAAAAAAAATATATAAATAGATATGAAAATATATAAATAGATATAATCTATATAGATATAATCTATATATATATATATATATATATATATATATATATATATATATATATATATATATATATATATATATATATATATATATATATATATATATATATATATATATATATATATATATACACACACACATATATGAAAAAATAGTCAGCCCACATACATTAAAAGCCTGCAAAAATCAGATAAAAACTTCAGTAATTTCATTAAGACCATGAGGTTTCAGGCTGCCTAGCTTGTAAATCCAATAAACCTCTTTTCTATTCAGTTTCATGACTCTATTAGGGACATGTTGCTGGGATGTGATCAACAGGACTCATTTTTACGGCTTTAAAATCTTTATTATGTTCCAAGGTATAGTGCCTAGAAAGGCCATGGGTAAGGGGACCATTTTTTATATTATATCGATGCAAATTAAGTCGGAGGTGTAATGCTGGTGTAGTTCTCCCGACATATTGTTTTCCGCAGGGGCATTCAATAACATAAATCACAAAATCGGAGTTGCAGTTCAAGAAAAAGGGGACCATAAAACTCTCTTTGGTAGTGAAAGAAATAATATTCTTAGTTCTGTGATTAATACTGAGGCAGCAAAGGCAATTCTTGGTACCACATTTAAATATGCCCTTATTTGTAACCTCATTAGCATTAATATTTCTTTTCAGGCGACTGGGGGCTATTAGGTCCCCGATAGTGGGAGCCCTTCGGAATGTGATAGAGGAATTCCTTGGAAGGAATTTATTCAATATAGGGTCATTTAGTAAAATATGCCAATTTTTTTGAAGGACATCACGAATCTTTTTGTGCTCATCAGAATATTGTGTAATAAAATTCAATGCATGCTTGTCCATAACAGGGCTTTTTCTTTATGTACAAGTAATGAGAGCTGGTCTAATTTTGCTGAGTTTTTGAAGACGTTAGAAATAAGATAAGAAGGATATTTTTGGACAGCAAATTTATTCTTCAGTAAATTAGATTGTTCCTTAAAATCATCAGCAGTGGTACAGTTTTTTCTAATCCGGCGAAACTGGTTATTAGGGATGTTTTTGAGCCATTTCTTGTAATGCCCACTGCTAAAATGAATGTACCCATTAGTATCGACTTTTTAAAAAAATGTTTTACTACATACTTTATTATTTACAATAAATAAGGTGACATCTAAAAAATTTATAGAAAGATTGTTAAAAAAAGCCGTAAAGGAAAGACCCCAATTATTAAAATTTATTTGCTAAATAAAATCCTCAATATTGTTGTCAGAATTATCCCAAATAAAAAAATAGATCATCTATAAATCTCTCATAAAAAATGATGTTTTTGCCCCAAATACCATTTAGAATAAAAATCTCTTCAAAGACCCCCATAAATAAATTTGCATACGTCGGTGCTACTTTCAAGCCCATTGCGGTGCCTTTGATCTGATGGTAAAATACATTTTCAAAAGTAAATAAATTATTATTCAATATAAAATCAATACCTTTCAGAATAAAGTGCTTCTGTGCCTCAGATAATCTATTGTCAAATTTTAGAAAATGATCAAAACAAATCAAACCGATATTATGTGGAATGTTGGAGTAAAGTGATGTTACATCCATGGTAACAAAAATATAACAAGGTTTCCATGGTATTTCATTAAGAAGCCATAATGCGTGGAATCCCGAAGATGACTTAAGATTAAAAACATGGGGTAACATGATTCTGTCTACATAGTGTGCCAAATTAGATGTTAGTGAATTAATGCCAGCAATAATGGGTCTGCCTGGTGGATTATGCAAATTTTTGTGCACTTTGGGAAGGTGGTAGAAGAATGGAATACTGGGGTTTTTTATGCACAGAAAGTTGTTTTCTTTATTATTAAAAATACTAGAAACCACCCCTTCAGCAATGAGATCGTTGTATGCCTGGATTGAACGAAAATTAATCTCATATGAACTTTTTATATAATAACTTGTATCAGAAAGAATTCTTAATGCCTCATTGACATAGGTCACATCTATTTTGGATTACTATGCCCCCTCCTTTATCCGCTGATCGGATGATTATTGAATTATTCATAGATCGAGATTTCAGTGCTTGCCTTTCTTGTGGATTTAAATTCATTTTCTTTTTGGTAAACCCCTCCTTAGATGTACTTCTCGGATCACGAACAATACTCTCAAAATTGTTTCAATACAAGGTCGCTGACTATTTTAATAGGTCCTGACAATCCTGAGACCTCTACTGTATCAACCCTTTCCAATAATACTATTGTATTGGATAATTCAAATGCCACAAAATCCGGTACGGTTCCTTTTTTACCCCGGGTAATAAAAAAACTCCCAACTGAACCAATTTTTTGCACCCAAAACCGTAAAAAGAAAAAGCACTACAGAGGAACTAGGGGAGGGAGAAAAAAAAAAAGAGAGGAAAAATAGCACCTTAACCCCCTCTACTGCTAATGAATTAACCTCTAATATTTTTAATCTTTCTGACTACAAACTTTCTGAAAGTGAGGAATCACTCCTCTCTAAAGGATTGTCCTTCTGTCCCTCCAACAAACCTAAGGATTTTGATTTATTTTTAGATTTACAAATTTTCATAAGGAAATTAACCCTTAAAAGATATTTTTTTTATTAAGGAAAATAAATCCATTCCTTTAATTAATACAGAAAATACTGAGGAAATACATGATTTTTTTCACCTGAATGTACCTACTAAGTCTAAATTTTATCCTGTTGAGGACAAAAGTCACCATCTCAATGTTTTCAGCGACCTTGTATTGAAACAATTTGAGAGTATTGTTCGTGACCCGAGAAGTACATCTAAGGAGGGGTTTACCAAAAAGAAAAATGAATTTAAATCCACAAGAAAGGCACGCACTGAAATCTCGATCTATGAATAATTCAATAATCATAAGATCAGCGGATAAAGGAGGGGGCATAGTAATCCAAAATAGATGTGACCTATGTCAATGAGACATTAAGAATTCTTTCTGATACAAGTTATTATATAAAAAGTTCATATGAGATTTATTTTCGTTCAATCCAGGCATACAACGATCTCATTGCTGAAGGGGTGGTTTCTAGTATTTTTAATAATAAAGAAAAAAAACTTTCTGTGCATAAAAAACCCCAGTATTCTATTCTTCTACCACCTTCCCAAAGTGCACAAAATTTGCATAATCCACCAGGCAGACCCATTATTGCTGGCATTAATTCACTAACATCTAATTTGGCACACTATGTGGACAGAATCATGTTACCCCATGTTTTTAATCTTAAGAGTCATCTTCGGGATTCCACGCAATTATTATGGCTTCTTAATGAAATACCATGGAAACCTTGTTATATTTTTGTTACCATGGATGTAACATCACTTTAACATTCCACATAATATCGGTTTCATTTGTTTTGATCATTTTCTAAAATTTGACAATAGATTATCTGAGGCACAGAAGCACTTTATTCTGAAAGGTATTGATTTTATATTGAATAATTTTTTTACTTTTGAAAATGTATTTTACCATCAGATCAAAGGCACCGCAATGGGCTTGAAAGTAGCACCGACGTATGCAAATTTATTTATGGGGGTCTTTGAAGAGATTTTTATTCTAAATGGTATTTGGGGCAAAAACATCATTTTTTATGAGAGATTTATAGATGATCTATTTTTTTATTTGGGATAATTCTGACAACAATATTGAGGATTTTATTCAGCAAATAAATTTTAATAATTGGGGTCTTTCCTTTACGGCTTTTTTTAACAATCTTTCTATAAATTTTTTAAATGTCACCTTATTTATTGTAAATATTAAAGTATGTAGTAAAACATTTTTTTAAAAAGTCGATACTAATGGGTACATTCATTTTAGCAGTGGGCATTACAAGAAATGGCTCAAAAACATCCCTAATAACCAGTTTCGCCGGATTAGAAAAAACTGTACCACTGCTGATGATTTTAAGGAACAATCTAATTTACTGAAGAATAAATTTGCTGTCCAAAAATATCCTTCTTATCTTCTTTCTAACGCCTTCAAAAACTCAGCAAAATTAGACCAGCTCTCATTACTTGTACATAAAGAAAAAACCCTGTTATGGACAAGCATGCATTGAATTTTATTACACAATATTCTGATGAGCACAAAAAGATTCGTGATGTCCTTCAAAAAAATTGGCATATTTTACTAAATGACCCTATATTGAATAAATTCCTTCCAAGGAATTCCTCTATCACATTCCGAAGGGCTCCCACTATCAGGGACCTAATAGCCCCCAGTCGCCTGAAAAGAAATATTAATGCTAATGAGGTTACAAATAAGGGCATATTTAAATGTGGTACCAAGAATTGCCTTTGCTGCCTCAGTATTAATCACAGAACTAAGAATATTATTTCTTTCACTACCAAAGAGTTTTATGGTCCCCTTTTTCTTGAACTGCAACTCCGATTTTGTGATTTATGTTATTGAATGCCCCTGCGGAAAACAATATGTCGGGAGAACTACACAAGCATTACACCTCCGACTTAATTTGCATCGATATAATATAAAAAATGGTCCCCTTACCCATGGCCTTTCTAGGCACTATACCTTGGAACATAATAAAGATTTTAAAGCCGTAAAAATGAGTCCTATTGATCACATCCCAGCAACATGTCCCTAATAGAGTCATGAAACTGAATAGAAAAGAGGTTTATTGGATTTACAAGCTAGGCAGCCTGAAACCTCATGGTCTTAATGAAATTACTGAAGTTTTTATCTGATTTTTGCAGGCTTTTAACCCCTTCATGACCCAGCCTATTTTGACCTTAAAGACCTTGCCATTTTTTGCAATTCTGACCAGTGTCCCTTTATGAGGTAATAACTCAGGAACGCTTCAACGGATCCTAGCGGTTCTGAGATTGTTTTTTCGTGACATATTGGGCTTCATGTTAGTGGTAAATTTAGGTCAATAAATTCTGCGTTTATTTGTGATAAAAATGGAAATTTGGCGAAAATTTTGAAAATTTCGCAATTTTCACATTTTGAATTTTTATTCTGTTAAACCAGAGAGATATGTGACACAAAATAGTTAATAAATAACATTTCCCACATGTTTACTTTACATCAGCACAATTTTGGAAACAAAATTTTTTTTTGTTAGGAAGTTATAAGGGTTAAAATTTGACCAGCGATTTGTCATTTTTACAACGAAATTTACAAAACCATTTTTTTTTTAGGGACCACCTCACATTTGAAGTCAGTTTGAGGGGTCTATGTGGCTGAAAATACCCAAAAGTGACACCATTCTAAAAACTGCACCCCTCAAGGTACTCAAAACCACATTCAAGAAGTTTAGTAACCCTTCAGGTGCTTCACAGCAGCAGAAGCAACATGGAAGGAAAAAATGAACATTTAACTTTTTAGTCACAAAAATTATCTTTTAGCAACAATTTTTTTATTTTCCCAATGGTAAAAGGAGAAACTGAACCACGAAAGTTGTTGTCCAATTTGTCCTGAGTACGCTGATACCTCATATGTGGGGGTAAACCACTGTTTGGGCGCACGGCAGGGCTTGGAAGGGAAGGAGCGCCATTTGACTTTTTGAATCAAAAATTGGCTCCACTCTTTAGCGGACACCATGTCACGTTTGGAGAGCCCCCGTGTGCCTAAAAATTGGAGCTCCCCCACAAGTGACCCCATTTTGGAAACTAGACGCCCCAAGGAACTTATCTAGATGCATAGTGAGCACTTTGAACCCTCAGGTGCTTCACAAATTGATCCGTAAAAATGAAAAAGTACTTTTTTTTCACAAAAAAATTCTTTTAGCCTCAATTTTTTCATTTTCACATGGGCAACAGGATAAAATGGATCCCAAAATGTGTTGGGCAATTTCTCCTGAGTACACCAATACCTCACATGTGGGGGTAAACCACTGTTTGGGCACATGGTAAGGCTCGGAAGGGAAGGAGCGCCATTTGACTTTTTGAATGAAAAATTATTTCCATCGTTAGCGGACACCATGTCGCGTTTGGATAGCTCCTGTGTGCCTAAACATTGGCGCTCCCCCACAAGTGACCCCATTTTGCCCGGGACCCCGGCAGGATCGGTAAGTATGATAGGGTGGGGGGGACCACGGGGGGGGGGGAATCGGAGCACGGGGGGAATCGGAACGCGGCAGGCGTGGAACGGAGCACAGGGGGGCTGGAACGGAGCACGGGGGGCTGGAACGGAGCACGGGGGGGTGGATCGGAGTGCAGGGGGGGTGATTGGAGCACGGGGAGAGCGGACAAGAGCACGGGGGGAGCGGAGCACTGGACGGAGGGGAGCTGGAGCAGTGTACCGGCCAGATCGGGGGGCTGGGGGGGGGCGATCGGTGGGGTGAGGTGGGGGCACATTAGTATTTCCAGCCATGGCCGATGATATTTCAGCATCGGCCATGGCTGGATTGTAATATTTCACCCGTTATAATAGGTGAAATATTACAAATCGCTCTGATTGGCAGTTTCACTTTCAACAGCCAATCAGAGCGATCGTAGCCACGAGGGGGTGAAGCCACCCCCCCTGGGCTAAACTACCACTCCCCCTGTCCCTGCAGATCGGTGAAATGGGAGTTAACCCTTTCACCCGATCTGCAGGGACGCGATCTTTCCATGACGCCACATAGGTGTCATGGGTCGGATTGGCACTGACTTTCATGACGCCTACGTGGCGTCAAAGGTCGGGAAGGGGTTAATGTATGTTGGCTGACTATTTTTTCATATATATATATATATATATATATATATATATATATATGTGTGTGTATGTATTTATATTTTTTATATCTAATTATATATTTTCATATCTATTTATATATTTTTTTATTAATACATTTGTAGAACTAAAAATTACCTTACTGATTTTAATACTAATAATACTAATCATCATGATTTTAATAAATGTAAGGTTATACACATGGGAAGAGGGAATCAATATCACCATTACACACTGAACGGGAAACCACTGGGTAAATCTGACAGGGAGAAGGACTTGGGGATCCTAGTTAATGATAAACTTACCTGGAGCAGCCAGTGCCAGGCAGCAGCTGCCAAGGCAAACAGGATCATGGGGTGCATTAAAAGAGGTCTGGATACACATGATGAGAGCATTATACTGCCTCTGTACAAATCCCTAGTTAGACCGCACATGGAGTACTGTGTCCAGTTTTGGGCACCGGTGCTCAGGAAGGATATAATGGAACTAGAGAGAGTACAAAGGAGGGCAACAAAATTAATAAAGGGGATGGGAGAACTACAATACCCAGATAGATTAGCGAAATTAGGATTATTTAGTCTAGAAAAAAGACGACTGAGGGGCGATCTAATAACCATGTATAAGTATATAAGGGGACAATACAAATATCTCGCTGAGGATCTGTTTATACCAAGGAAGGTGACGGGCACAAGGGGGCATTCTTTGCGTCTGGAGGAGAGAAGGTTTTTCCACCAACATAGAAGAGGATTCTTTACTGTTAGGGCAGTGAGAATCTGGAATTGCTTGCCTGAGGAGGTGGTGATGGCGAACTCAGTCGAGGGGTTCAAGAGAGGCCTGGATGTCTTCCTGGAGCAGAACAATATTGTATCATACAATTATTAGGTTCTGTAGAAGGACGTAGATCTGGGTATTTATTATGATGGAATATAGGCTGAACTGGATGGACAAATGTCTTTTTTCGGCCTTACTAACTATGTTACTATGTTACTAAGTTTTAATGGCTGTAAGGTTCTGCTTATATTTATATATTATGTTTATGTGCTTCTTCTTTGTCCAATTATTAAGTTTCTGTGCCTTTCTGGAAGCCGAACACCTTTTTTTTTTTTTTTTTTTACTCTAGCTGGCACTTGAACCCGTCAGCTTTGTTCCATATTACTGGGGGAGCATTTGTCCTCTGGACTCTCCATGAATTAATCAGATGTGCCCATTTTCTCTCACTTCTAGTGAAGTGATCTTCATGTGGTGTATGCTCCAGCATTTTAACTCCCCGTTTCTTAATTATTTCTTTTTGTGGTATGACATACTCCCAAATAATTTGACAAACATTTCCACTTTTAACATAAAAAATTATTTTAATATTTATTAATAAAAAAGTATTTTAGCTATGGTTCAACACTGGCAACCTGCGCTCTCCAAGAGTCTATCCTCCAGCTCAGTAGCTCAAAGTAAATGCCATCACATGTGAATGTTTTATTTTTTCCGATGTGAGTTCGGTTCCACTCTGAGACCGTGCTTCTCTTTTTTTCATTCTTCTCTCTCTTTTCAATTTTTGTTATCCTATAAACAAAGGCTAAATGTGTAAAATATCAATTTGTATTTCTCTGATGATTGTTAATCTTGTTATGTGAATTTCCTGATGAGCCTGAACTCTGACACTGGGTGTTATCTGATCCATTGGGCGTCGCTTCCAAATGCTGACATGTACTTAAACCCTGTATACCAATGACTCTTGTACAATATTTGTGGTATGTCCTGATGGAGGGGTCACCTGAACCCTGAAACGCGTAGAATAAACCACGTTGAAAACCTCTACAATTTTTGAAATTCTTCTTGCGGCAGTGCGGGGATGATCCTTTTTTCTCCTAAGTGTGTGCTTCAATCAGGTCCTGCACTGACCTGTGGATCTGCAGCAGCCGCCATTAATATATGTCCTTCCTTCAATCTCACCAGGTGAGTAGTTCTCTTGGTGGGCAACTTTGTATAACGTTTGATAAAACCCTATTTGCGCTTTTGTGTCTCCCTCTTTTCACTGTCTAATCCTATCATGTGTGATACTGCATGGGCGGACATATCGCCGGTTCAACCGATGCGGCTGCACCGGGGCCCAGAGGCTCCAGGGGGCCCTGCAGGGCAGATAATAATTAGGGCAATCTGGCCAGTTTATCCAGCTCCGAGGGGCCCCTGGCCAGATTGCTCTCATGTGCGGCGGCTAGGGAGCAATCCCTGCACTCCGCTGCCTGCAATAAAATATGGGAGCAGAGCTGCAGGGAATTGATCCATTTCACTCTCACTTCCTGCCTTTCTTGCTGCAGTGTGAGTGCTGACTGAACGACCCTCCCACAATCCTCTGCACATTGTGGGGGGCGGGGCCACAAGATCCCAAGAAATTCAGAGGCCCGTTTTGCGTGGCTGCTCCTGACACCATGGCAACCAGAAGCACAACTGGGGCCCCCAGGGGCCAGCCGCGCAGTCCGATGCAGGTGAGGAGCGGCGTCCGTCCCTGAGGTGGGGGGTGTACGGATATGAAGCAACGAGGACGAGACGTCTGCTATATAACTGGGGGACAGAGCACAAGCTGGTGCCATATACCCGAGGGAGCAAAAGTCAAAGCATGCTCGCCAGGTTGTATCTGGAGCTGTTCTGACTTGCACAGCAGCGGCTGAATGACATCATCATTCAGCACCGCGGCTGTGCGAGACAGGAAGCTGATGGCGATGGTGCGATTTGGGATACCGTGTGGTGAGGTGTGTGTATGCCGAGAGGTGACTGGTGGTGAATTGCGGTGTGTGTGCAGAGAGGTGACTGGTGCTGTGTGTGTGTGCAGAGAGGTGAATGGTGCTGTGTGTGTGTGCAGAGAGGTGAATGGTGCTGTGTGTGTCCAAGGGCGCCGCTATCATGGGGCAAGTTGAGCCCTTTGCTTCAGGCGGCAGTCGTCACAGAGACAGGGGGTGGCAGAGCGGCGGTCAGAACACCTGGTGCTGACTCTCCATAATCCCTGACATTTGCTGTCACTAGTGCGGTGCGCGGACCCCTGCTTACAACCCATGGTGTGCAATATCAGCTGGTCATCCCTGCTCTGTGCAAACAGGACCTGTGATGAGGTCACAGGAGGGGAGGAGTCATGGGTCATATGTTTGGGACCTCCATGGATTGCAGGACTCTGCTGTGCTGGTTGCAATGGTAAGTGTGTGTATGAGGTGTATGGAGCGGAGCGGTGTATGAGGTGTATGGCTCGAAGCGGTGTGAGTATGAGGTGTATGGAGCGGAGCTGAATGTGTACGAGGTGCACGGAGCAGAGCAGTGTGTGTACAAGGTGTATGGAGCGGAGCTTAATGTGTACGAGGTGTATGGAGCAGAGCCATGTGTGTACGAGGTGTATGGAGCAGAGCCATGTGTGTACGAGGTGTATGGAGCAGAGCCATGTGTGTACGAGGTGTATGGAGCGGAGCCGTGCGTGTACGAGGTGTATGGAGCGGAGCAGGGTGTGTACGAGGTGTATGGAGCGGAGCCGTGTGTGTACGAGGTGTATGGAGCGGAGCTGAATGTGTACGAGGTGTATGGAGCGGAGCTGAATGTGTACGAGGTGTAAGGAGCGGAGTCGGGTGGGTATGAGGTGTAGGGAGCAGAGCCGGGTGTGTAAGAGGTGTATGGAGCAGAGCCGGGTGTATGCGAGGTGTATGGAGCGGAGCCGCGTGAGTACGGAGTGGAACCATATGTGCAAGGTGTACGGAGCGTAGCCGCGTGTGTAGGAGTAACTATGTATGGCCATTTTACAGTATGGAGCATCATGTGGGCCCATTATACAGTATGGAGCAGTATGTGGGCCCATTATACAGTATGGAGCAGTATGTGTGCCCATTATACAGTATGGAGCGCTGTGTGGCCATTATACAGTATGGAACATCATGTGTGGCCATTATACAGTATGGAGCATTATGTGTGGCCATTATACAGTATGGAGCATTATGTGTGGCAATTATACAGTATGGAGCATCATGTGTGGCCATTGTACAGTATGGAGCATCATGTGTGGCCATTGTACAGTATGGAGCATTATGTGTGGCCATTATACAGTATGGAGCACTGTGTGGCCATTGTACAGTACTAGATGGTGGCCCGATTCTAACGCATCAGGTATTCTTGAATATGCATGTCCACATAGTATATTAAAGAAACGAGGGAGATCCAGCTCCAGGAAAGAGAAATAGTCTCTGATAAAATCCAAAATAGCTTTATTCTCATGAAAAAATTTAAAATGTTGACTCCAATGACAAGTGGTATAACAAAGGAATCACATAGCAGCTCTCACTGCACTGAACACGATTCGAACACAGCTGTGTTCTTAGTCCTCAGTATGCAGAGCATGATTAGACAGATCATTATAAAGAAAATGAACAATATATGGGGCTCATTATTCTGTATGGAGCAATATATGGGGCTCATTCTGTATGGAGCACTGTGGTGCCCAGAATACTGTATGGAGGACTATACTGTCTGATTTATGACCTATTGTATTATGTACAATAGTTATCACTCATGTAATGTATGGGGGGACTGTATATGATATGGGAGCCCTATAAGGGGGCTGTACTGTATATGTGTTTGGGGGGGCACCGTTTTGAAGTTCGCCTCAGGCAGCAGTGTGGCTAGGTTCACCCCTGTGTGTGTCTGTGTGTAGGTGGAGGAGAGGGCAATGATGGGGGTGATGGGGCAGAAGGCAGTGATTGGGTTGAGGGCAATGATGGGGCAGAAGGCAATGATTGGGTTGGTGAAGGAGGAGGAAATGATGGATGTTGTGAATGGGCAATAATGGGGGTGGTGGGGGAGGAGGAAATGATGGAGGTGGTGGAATGGGTAATGGTGGCATGGTGGGGGAGAAGGCAATGATGGTGGCAGTGCAAAAAGAGAATGATGGGGTGATGGGGAGGAGGCAATGATTGAGGTGGTGGAATGGGCAATAATGGGGTGGTGAGGAGAAAGCTATAATGGGGCGGGGGTGGGGGTAATAGGATGCGAGGGGGAGGAGGACAATGAGAGGTGTGGGGGATTGGGATGGGAGGTAGGGGGATTTATAATGGATTTAGGAACAGGGGAAGGTGGAGGAAGACGTTATTGTCTATTATAATGCCTAACCCAGTCCCTTAGTATAAAGTGTACTCACTTATGTATAGCACAGTCCCTTAGTGTGTGTGTGTGTGTATATATATATATTTGTTGGAAGCCATTGGACTACTGGCTGGGAGAGCTTTGCACTACGGTTAAGATATTTTTGGATGCTGTTCCAATTATATATATATATATATATATATATATATATATATATATATATATATATATATATATATATATATACACATATATACATACATACACACACACACTGTCTGCGGTCTGTGTCGGCACGGTAATAATTTATGTTATTTCCAGCTCTACAGGGGGAAAATAACACCAGAAGGACAATAACACCATAGAAATGATAATAATTATAAGCCTCAGTTACCACAACTGTCTACAAGGAAAACTGTTGCTCATAGCAACAGATCTGGTGAAATGAAAGATGCTTAGTGATTGGTTGCTATGTGGAGTGGGCGTGGCCGATACACATACACACACTCATTTTTATATACATAGAAGTATATAATAAATATATATACACTAGCTGTTTCCAGACAGCTAACGCTTGGCACGCTCATTGCTATCTAATATAAACCTTGTGATATCTCTCTCTGTCCTTATCAATCTGCTCAGGTGTTCGTTGTTGATAACCAATCCTACGATTTTGTCGATATTGTTGTTGATCAGCTAATGCATCGTTGTCCGGATTTTCCTGCGGCCTGTGAGATGGACCTGGCGACTTTTCTTGGCTCATTTTGTTTGGGAGAATGCAGATGCATTTACCGTTTACCTTGGCTGAAGTGGTTGAATTACATAGAAAGGAAGTGCTGTTTGTGGTAATGTGGGGGGGCGGAGCCTCGGGTGGTAATGTGTGGGGGACGCAGCCTCGTGTGGTAATGTGTGGAGACGCAGCCTCGTGTGGTAATGTGTGGGGACGCAACCTCGTGTGGTAATGTGTGGGGACGCAACCTCGTGTGGTAATGTGTGAGGACGCAGCCTCGTGTGGTAATGTGTGGGGACGCAGCCTTGTGTGGTAATGTGTGGGGACGCAGATGCATTTACCGTTTACCTTGGCTGAAGTGGTTGAATTACATAGAAAGGAAGTGCTGTTTGTGGTAATGTGGGGGGGCGGAGCCTCGGGTGGTAATGTGTGGGGGACGCAGCCTCGTGTGGTAATGTGTGGAGACGCAGCCTCGTGTGGTAATGTGTGGGGACGCAACCTCGTGTGGTAATGTGTGGGGACGCAACCTCGTGTGGTAATGTGTGAGGACGCAGCCTCGTGTGGTAATGTGTGGGGACGCAGCCTCGTGTGGTAATGTGTGGGGACGCAGCCTCGTGTGGTAATGTGTGGGGACGCAGCCTCGTGTGGTAATGTGTGGGGACGCAGCCTCGTGTGGTAATGTGTGGGGACGCAGCCTCGTGTGGTAATGTGTGGGGACGCAGCCTCGTGTGGTAATGTGTGGGGATGCAACCTCGTGTGGTAATGTGTGGGGACGCAGCCTCGTGTGGTAATGTGTGGGGGACGCAGCCTCGTGTGGTAATGTGTGGGGACGCAGCCTTGTGTGGTAATGTGTGGGGACGCAACCTCGTGTGGTAATGTGTGGGGACGCAGCCTCGTGTGGTAATGTGTGGGGACGCAGCCTTGTGTGGTAATGTGTGGGGACGCAGCCTCGTGTGGTAATGTGTGGGGACGCAGCCTCGTGTGGTAATGTGTGGGGACGCAGCCTCGTGTGGTAATGTGTGGGGACGCAGCCTCGTGTGGTAATGTGTGGGGACGCAGCCTCGTGTGGTAATATGTGGGGGACGCAGCCTCGTGTGGTAATGTGTGGAGACGCAGCCTCGTGTGGTAATGTGTGAGGACGCAGCCTCGTGTGGTAAAGTGGGGGGACAGAGCCTCGTGTGACATAGTAACAGTTAGTAAGGCCGAAAAAAGACATTTGTCCATCCAGTTCAGCCTATACTCCATCATAATAAATCCCCAGATCTACGTCCTTCTACAGAACCTATTAATTGTATGATACAATATTGTTCTGGGGGGCGTGTCTAGCAGCCGGAGAAGAAGGACGCATGGTGGTGAGCTCCTCCAACAAAAAGGAGAGAAAAGGTCTTCCCCCGGACCCTATTCAATTGTGGACCACCAAACTTTTCCGGGCAACACACCTGGACCAAGGGAGACCCCCAGCTGGTGACCCCCTTCCATGTGGAGACGCCGCACCGGATCCACAGGCTCGGCACACCGAGCACAGACCGGCACAGCAGGCGGCGCAGGGCGAGGTGAACGGCGGCAGTGAGAAGCCCGCGGACCCCCGCCGAGCTGAGAGGGCAGTGGAGGAGAGGCCCTCCCGCCCTAGGAATCCCCACGGCGCACGCCGGGAGAGCACCACGGGTGTGCCCAGTTAGATCCCCTGCAGGAGAATCTCCGAGGAGTGCACGGACCGCGCTCTACCAGTTCCCTCAGACCCCACAGACGGCACAAGGAGGCCTGGCAGACAGCACGCGGTGAGCACACACAGGGTGAACGCCGCGGACGTGCTCAGCCGGAACCCCTGCGGGTGAATCCCCGCGCTCCACTGATACCCCCATGCTCTGCAGGCAACACAGGGAGGCTCGACAGGTGGCACGAGGTGAGCACTCACAAAGAGAGCGCCGTGGGCATCCTGAAATCCCTGCTGGGGAAACCCTAAAGTCTGCACCTCACCAAAGAAGGAGGAAAGGATGGTAGGACTGTTATAGATGGGATAGGAGAGCCCCCAGGGCACCCTCCATTGCTCCTTCAGCGTTGACTGTTTTCCCGCCATTGGGAGGGTGGACGCCATCTTGGGGACAGGGCTCCTCATAGAGAAGCACCATTCCAGGGCAGGAGTACCCATGACACCCTGCACCCCTGCATATTGCTTTGCCTGTCATCTTTACTGCGGAGGCGGTGCGGTCACCCCACCATTGCCCTTTATTGGGCTACCATTGTGCCTTATCTACATTTATTATTAGAAAAAGAACTTCAGCTCACCACGTAATAAGTTTACAATTTACTAGCCCAGACCTCTGGCGACACCTAGTGCTGGAATTGTGTATAACATCTAGAGGCTCCCTTTTTCTGGACTAGGACATTGTATATGCCCCACTAACTTCAAGACCATAACTAATGCACCTCGGAGGGGGCTTGCTGATGGAGGGCTTTGTCTGAAGCGGTGACCGCTACACTCCCATACTCCCCTGAACACTACCATCGGCAATTAATAGCAGCAGACATTTATGGGTAAAGCCAAGAAGACTTCTGGGCAATCCGCAAGCTTACACAAGGAACCTCCTACGGAGGACATGGAACGATTCTTAAACCAGCCACTTCAAACGAGGAACACCAGATCAGCAATGTCGCAAACACCGCACAAACATAGTTCCTCCTCAAAGGAGCCACAAACCTCGCATATCTCTCCTAAAAAAACAACAGACAACAGTGGGGGAGATGGAGACATGCCAGAGGACATGAATATAGCTGAATTGAGCAAATACAATAAAGCTCTTCCAACTAAAACGGATCTGGAAAGTTTTGCGTGCAGGCTTGAGAACTCGTACAAAAAAGAGATACATAATTTACAGACAGAATTCACATCGCGTATAGAAGATGTAGAAAAGACGCAAGAGGATATCTCGCAAGAACTCCAGGCACACAGAGAAATTTTAATGGACCACACCATGAAACTGGAGGAAATGTCATCTGGCCTTGAGGATCTGGAGAATCGCAATAGGCGTAACAATATCCGTATACGTGGCCTACCAGAATCTGTCAGTCCTCAGGACCTAGATCGTACAGTTCAGAGAGTATTTCTGGACATTCTCGGCGACCATGGAGACAACACCATCGAGTTCGACAGGATTCATAGATCACTTGGTCCTAAACCCACGTCTGAGGCGCGCCCTAGAGACGTCTTCTGCAGGGTGCATTATTTCAGAATTAAGGAGGCCATCATGATGGCATCTAGGAAAAAGGGACCGCTCCAGTTTGAGGGTCATCCAATCTTACTCCTATCAGACTTATCCAGGCGCACTCTATTCCTGCGCAAAGCCCTGAAGCCCTTGCTGGAAGCTCTCAAGGAAAGAGATATCCCCTACAGGTGGGGGTTCCCATTTCAACTAACAGCATTCAAAGGTGGCAAAAGCGCATACTTCCGCCGGATTGGGGACCTGGCTAACTTTCTAGGAACATTTGAACTTCCGCTAATAGATCTTCCAGATTGGCCTCTGGCTCCGACACTTCCAGATGCTCCTCCAAGGTGGCTCACGGTTCCACGTTCCAAGAATCGTCATACCAACGAAGGCTCCTCAGATCCCCCATGAAGCTTTTCCCTCTTCATTTGTTCCATCTTCTTCTTAGTTTCAGCCAGTTTCTATTTATTGTTGCAATATGCTCAGATACTCTGCTGCAGCTGTGTGGTCCCATGAACACTTATTGTTAGTAGGCCGAGTCTCCTGGCGGGACGGTTTGTCCCACAGCGGACTCGCCTTAGAGGTTTGATCCTATTCTTTGAGCGCCTGGGCGCGTGGTGTCTTGCCTGTCATCGGTGAATTTATCCCCCTCCCCCCCCCCCCCTTTTTTTTTTTTTCTTTTTCTTTTTCTTCTCCCCTCTGTGTTCTCTGATGACATGCGGGACAACTCGCTGGTGCAAAGACAATTATTCTGTTTAACTAGACGTTACATGTTTGCAAATTCTCGTTTATGGGACTTACCAAGTTCGTGGGGGTTAGGGAGTCGGTATCTCCCTTGGCTTCCCTTATCCACTTAAGGTGCTCGGGTGAAGGGAGGGGAGGAGACTTCTCCTTCATTCTTTTGCCCTAAACATACAGATGCATAATCTGACCTGGTGCGTCAATCCCAACGCACCTTCTTTTATGTTTTCCATGCTCTATCATTTCTTCTTTACCCCGCCTTTTTCCCTTCCCTCCTACTGTTTCTTCCCTACTACCCCTGGCTGTCGCGTGTTCTGGCGGATGGGGCGCATGGTACTGCGGAATGGCATAAAGATATTTGATAATGGATGAAATTAAATTTTGCTCCTTCAACGTTAAGGGGCTAAATATACCTGAAAAAAGATGGCAGGTCCTGCTTGATAGCCACAAACAGAGGGTCTCTGTACTACTGCGCCAAGAGACACATTTCAAATCTGGTGTGGTGCCACATTGTTCCACAAAAAATTACCCTAAATGGTATCATAGCCCAAATCCATTTTCAAAATCAAAAGGTGTCTCAATAGCCTTTCACAAATCCTTTGTGCCTGAGATCTTAGACTCACAAATTGACAAAAATGGCAGATATATTTTCCTACTCATCACATGGGCAGCACATCAACTTGTAATTGCTAACGTATATTTCCCAAACCAAGGGCAACAGAAGTTTGGAGCCGACTGCAGAAGACGTCTCGAGGAGTTTGCTGGTTCCTCTCCTGTGATACTTGGTGGCGACTTTAATATTCCTATGAACCATGCGGTGGATGTCTCTTCGGGTAAGTCTTCATATCCTTCATCTTCTATTAAAAAAATAAGATCCCAGCTGCGCAGCTTGAGACTGGTAGATGTCTGGAGGGTTCTTAATCCAACAACTAAGGACTATAGCTTCTTTTCAAAAATACACAACACCTACAGTAGAATAGATTATTTCTTCATATCACATAAGTTGCTTGATATGCAGGTAAAGGCGGACGTGGGGTCGATATTGTGGTCAGATCACGCTCCTATTTACCTAACAATTTCACTTCATTCTGCCTCGAGACCAGGTTTCTCCTGGCGTCTGAATGAAAACTTACTACAGGATCCCATATGTAAATCCAAGATTGATCAAACAATCACAGATTTCCTGACTGACCACGAGGAAGACACCACGTCCCCTACTATAAAATGGGAAGCCTTGAAAAGTGTAATAAGAGGCATCCTCATCTCCCATGGCGCGAGGTTAAAAAAAGAAAGAGCGGCGGAAATACTTAGCTTAACAGATCAAATCCACCAATTAGAAAACAAACATAAACGAGACCTTGAGGCCAGCACATTTGCTAGGCTCTCCTCGACTAGACAAAAATTGTTATCTATAATAGATCAAAAATCTAAATGCCTCAGAGAAAGACTCAAGAGCCGCTTTTACCAGCTAGGCAATAAAAGTGGTAGACTCTTGGCCAGAGCACTTAATCAACGTAATCCCAATACCTACATTCCTTTTATTAAAAACAAAGAGGGGAAGAAAGTGTTTAATACCAGAGATATTCTTTCCAACTTCAGTGAATGTTACAAATCTCTATACAACATAACGGGACACTATAAAGAGGCTCCACTACATTTTCTTCGTAATAAAATCAAATCATATTTACAGGAACATAAACTACCCACTCTGCCTGAAGGGGATCTACTTGATCTTGAAAAGGAATTCTCAGTGGAGGAGGTGTCTGAAACCATTAGCGCTTTGAAACAGGGCAAGAGCCCGGGCCCTGATGGGTTCTCGGCAGGCTTCTACAAGTCGTTCAACACACTGCTTAGTCCAATACTTCTGAAGGCCTGTAATTTTGTCTCTCATGGGGGTTCATTCCCTACACAGGCACTCATCGCTCACATAACAGTTCTCCCTAAGCCTGGCAAGGACCCTTCTACGTGTGATAATTACCGCCCGATCTCTTTAATAAATCTGGATATTAAAATATATGCAAAAATGTTAGCCAATAGACTATGCCCCCTTTTACCAAAACTAATAAACCAGGACCAGGTGGGCTTTGTTCCAGGGCGAGAGGCGAGGGACAACACAATCCGAACTATCTCTCTAATTGACAGAGTGGGCAGAGAGGGGGACCCCCTGTGTATCATGTCAATAGATGCTGAAAAGGCCTTTGACCGGGTCCATTGGGAATTTATTTCCCAGACTTTAGAGGAAATTGGCCTAAAAGAAAACATGCTGCGTAGGATCTCTGCCCTGTATTCTTCTCCTAGTGCTCAGGTCAAGGTAAACGGCTCACTATCGGAAATGTTCCCGATCAGAAATGGTACAAGGCAGGGGTGCCCTCTCTCTCCCCTCTTATATATCCTAACAATGGAGCATTTAGCCGTGGCCCTGAGAAATAACAAATCAATTAATGGTATAAAATTACGTTCTGAAGAACATAAGCTAGCACTTTTTGCAGATGACATCCTGCTATATATTACGTCCCCCTCTACGAGCCTACCAAACATTATTTCAGAGCTACATAAATTTGGCCACCTAAGTAACTTCAAAATGAATTCCCATAAATCCGAAATCCTAAACATATCACTCCAACTCCCCTTGGTGGATCAATTAAGGAGGGCTTTCCCATTTAAATGGAGCTTTGATTCCCTTACATATTTAGGTATCAAAATTACAAACAAAACGTCTAAACTGTTTGAAACCAACCTTGCGCCAATCCTACAGAAAACAAACTCAAGACTTGGAGAAGTGGCACAGGCTACCTAAGAATGAAGCAATACCAGCAAGCAAAAAAGAAAAGGGCACACAGCAACAAGTGACAGCAAAAAGTACAGCCAAGAAGCAACGAAGAGTGGTGGTGGTGGGAGACTCACTACTGAGAGGCACAGAAGCAGCCATCTGCAGACCGGACATAACTGCAAGAGAAGTATGCTGCCTTCCAGGTGCGATGATCAAGGATGTGACCGATAGGATACCAAAGCTCTTCAGCTCCAAGGACGTCCACCCATTTCTTCTGATACATGTTGGCACCAATGACACGGCAAGGAAGGACCTACCGACAATCTGCAAGGACTTTGAAGAGTTGGGGAAGAAAGTAAAGGAACTGGATGCACAGGTAGTTTTTTCTTCTATCCTTCCAGTAGATGGGCATGGCACCAGGAGATGGAACAGGATCCTTGATGCAAACAACTGGCTAAGACGATGGTGCAGACAACAAGGATTTGGATTCCTGGACCACGGTGTGAATTACTGGTATGATGGACTCCTCGCCAGAGACGGACTACACCTCAACAAACCTGGGAAACACACATTCGCCAGAAGACTCGCTACACTCATCAGGAGGGCGTTAAACTAGAAGAAGAGGGGACGGGAAGAAAAACATTAGACTCGTACAAAGACGACCCAGGAAAACATACTCAGAAGGGAGGTAAGAACATTTCTAAAACAATCCACAGTGAGGAGATTGGAACAAAACAAAATCCTCTAAACTGCATGCTCGCAAACGCCAGAAGCCTGACAAACAAGATGGAAGAACTAGAAGCAGAAATATCTACAGGTAACTTTGACATAGTGGGAATAACCGAGACATGGTTAGATGAAAGCTATGACTGGGCAGTTAACTTACAGGGTTACAGTCTGTTTAGAAAGGATCGTAAAAATCGGAGAGGAGGAGGGGTTTGTCTCTATGTAAAGTCTTGTCTAAAGTCCACTTTAAGGGAGGATATTAGCGAAGGGAATGAAGATGTCGAGTCCATATGGGTTGAAATTCATGGAGGGAAAAATGGTAACAAAATTCTCATTGGGGTCTGTTACAAACCCCCAAATATAACAGAAAGCATGGAAAGTCTACTTCTAAAGCAGATAGATGAAGCTGCAACCCATAATGAGGTCCTGGTTATGGGGGACTTTAACTACCCGGATATTAACTGGGAAACAGAAACCTGTGAAACCCATAAAGGCAACAGGTTTCTGCTAATAACCAAGAAAAATTATCTTTCACAATTGGTGCAGAATCCAACCAGAGGAGCAGCACTTTTAGACCTAATACTATCTAATAGACCTGACAGAATAACAAATCTGCAGGTGGTTGGGCATCTAGGAAATAGCGACCACAATATTGTACAGTTTCACCTGTCTTTCACTAGGGGGACTTGTCAGGGAGTCACAAAAACACTGAACTTTAGGAAGCCAAAGTTTGACCAGCTTAGAGATGCCCTTAATCTGGTAGACTGGGACAATATCCTCAGAAATGAGAATACAGATAATAAATGGGAAATGTTTAAGAACATCCTAAATAGGCAGTGTAAGCGGTTTATACCTTGTGGGAATAAAAGGACTAGAAATAGGAAAAACCCAATGTGGCTAAACAAAGAAGTAAGACAGGCAATTAACAGTAAAAAGAAATCATTTGCACTACTAAAGCAGGATGGCACCATTGAAGCTCTAAAAAACTATAGGGAGAAAAATACTTTATCTAAAAAACTAATTAAAGCTGCCAAAAAGGAAACAGAGAAGCACATTGCTAAGGAGAGTAAAACTAATCCCAAACTGTTCTTCAACTATATCAATAGTAAAAGAATGAAAACTGAAAATGTAGGCCCCTTAAAAAATAGTGAGGAAAGAATGGTTGTAGATGACGAGGAAAAAGCTAACATATTAAACACCTTCTTCTCCACGGTATTCACGGTGGAAAATGAAATGCTAGGTGAAATCCCAAGAAACAATGAAAACCCTATATTAAGGGTCACCAATCTAACCCAAGAAGAGGTGCGAAACCGGCTAAATAAGATTAAAATAGATAAATCTCCGGGTCCGGATGGCATACACCCACGAGTACTAAGGGAACTAAGTAATGTAATAGATAAACCATTATTTCTTATTTTTAGGGACTCTATAGCGACAGGGTCTGTTCCGCAGGACTGGCGCATAGCAAATGTGGTGCCAATATTCAAAAAGGGCTCTAAAAGTGAACCTGGAAATTATAGGCCAGTAAGTCTAACCTCTATTGTTGGTAAAATATTTGAAGGGTTTCTGAGGGATGTTATTCTGGATTATCTCAATGAGAATAACTGTTTAACTCCATATCAGCATGGGTTTATGAGAAATCGCTCCTGTCAAACCAATCTAATCAGTTTTTATGAAGAGGTAAGCTATAGGCTGGACCACGGTAAGTCATTGGACGTGGTATATCTCGATTTTTCCAAAGCGTTTGATACCGTGCCGCACAAGAGGTTGGTACACAAAATGAGAATGCTTGGTCTGGGGGAAAATGTGTGTAAATGGGTTAGTAACTGGCTTAGTGATAGAAAGCAGAGGGTGGTTATAAATGGTATAGTCTCTAACTGGGTCGCTGTGACCAGTGGGGTACCGCAGGGGTCAGTATTGGGACCTGTTCTCTTCAACATATTCATTAATGATCTGGTAGAAGGTTTACACAGTAAAATATCGATATTTGCAGATGATACAAAACTATGTAAAGCAGTTAATACAAGAGAAGATAGTATTCTGCTACAGATGGATCTGGATAAGTTGGAAACTTGGGCTGAAAGGTGACAGATGAGGTTTAACAATCATAAATGTAAGGTTATACACATGGGAAGAAGGAATCAATATCACCATTACACACTGAACGGGAAACCACTGGGTAAATCTGACAGGGAGAAGGACTTGGGGATCCTAGTTAATGATAAACTTACCTGGAGCAGCCAGTGCCAGGCAGCAGCTGCCAAGGCAAACAGGATCATGGGGTGCATTAAAAGAGGTCTGGATACACATGATGAGAGCATTATACTGCCTCTGTACAAATCCCTAGTTAGACCGCACATGGAGTACTGTGTCCAGTTTTGGGCACCGGTGCTCAGGAAGGATATAATGGAACTAGAGAGAGTACAAAGGAGGGCAACAAAATTAATAAAGGGGATGGGAGAACTACAATACCCAGATAGATTAGCGAAATTAGGATTATTTAGTCTAGAAAAAAGACGACTGAGGGGCGATCTAATAACCATGTATAAGTATATAAGGGGACAATACAAATATCTCGCTGAGGATCTGTTTATACCAAGGAAGGTGACGGGCACAAGGGGGCATTCTTTGCGTCTGGAGGAGAGAAGGTTTTTCCACCAACATAGAAGAGGATTCTTTACTGTTAGGGCAGTGAGAATCTGGAATTGCTTGCCTGAGGAGGTGGTGATGGCGAACTCAGTCGAGGGGTTCAAGAGAGGCCTGGATGTCTTCCTGGAGCAGAACAATATTGTATCATACAATTATTAGGTTCTGTAAAAGGACGTAGATCTGGGGATTTATTATGACGGAATATAGGCTGAACTGGATGGACAAATGTCTTTTTTCGGCCTTACTAACTATGTTACTATGTTACTATGTTACAATTGTCCTGGCTGGGTAGGATCAATGCAGTGAAGATGGACCTCCTGCCTCGCCTCTTATATTTTTTTCAAACAATTCCCCTATACCTACCAGCTTCCTTCTTTTCCCGCCTCAAACAAATAATTACTCGTTTTATTTGGTCTCATAATCGAGCACGAATTTCATATACAACATTGAGTAGATCTAAATCGACAGGTGGACTGGGTCTCCCGGACCTCGCGATTTATAGTTATGCATCAATGGGAACTTGTATCCTAGACCTTTATCATAGTAAAAACAACAAAAAGTGGGTCAACTTAGAAAATGATCTTAATGGACGCGACTCCCAAATTGTACTTTAGAAAGGAGGCAAGGGGCTAGGGCCGGACATCTACATACCCTTCCTTACGAGAAACTTGTTGCTTCTTATCAAAAATCGAAATAAAGACTTACAGATCACAACCCTCCCGGGCCCCTTAAGTCCAATTTACGATAATTCTGCTTTTCCGGCAGGGCAGAATAGAGAGACATTTCTAAATAAGAGAAAAGAGTCAAAACCCATCATCCACGACTATTTAAATGAGACAGGGATGAAGTCCCTCAGGGAACTATTCCCAGAGGAGGAATCATGCTCTGTTAACTATGAACAACTTAAAAGTTATATCCACTCAATCTCTAAACAAGCCAACATCAACAGGCCGCTAACTCCCTTTGAGAAGCTTTGCATATCAGCAAATCCCCCAGATCATACTGTCTCGCTGCTTTATAAAATCTTCCAAGAGGGGAGGGCTCCGCTGCAGGGTTGGCCATTATTTTTCTCAAAATGGGAGGGCGATCTGGGAAGACCCTTGTCATCTGAGGATAGGGAAAAAATTCTTCTCTTCTCTTCCAGATCGTCATTATGCGCAGTATCACAGGAGAGGAGCTATAAGATTCTAGCAAGATGGTATAGATGCCCCTCCATGGTGCATGCGGTGTTCCCCACGACTCCTGACGTCTGTTGGAGATGTTTAAAGGAAATAGGCTCCTACATGCATATCTGGTGGGACTGCCCCCCCATAAGGGATTTGTGGCTGGCCGTCTTTAAACTTCATAATAAGCTGTCTATCACACAGATCCAACCTTCAGCAGGTCTAGCTTTGCTGTCTCTATGCGACTTGTCAATATCTAGGTTCAAGAGGGGCATCCTAAGATACTTTCTTACCGCAGTCAGAAATTTGATCCCTCGGTTTTGGAAACAAGAAAAATTTCCTTCCCGTACAGATTTTGTGGCAGAACTTAATAACATCTATAGAATGGAGCAGTTGATAAATCAGTCACCAGGTAACGCAGAGAAAACTTACAACATATGGGCCCCTTGGATCGCTTTTAGGGAAACTCCTGAATTAGATCTCTGGGTTTCCAGAACCCGACACACTATATAGCCTATTCTCGTATGCTTCCGAGCCGTTCCTCGGCATGCGTTCTGTCCGCTGGGATACGGGGGCAGCCACACTCCTTCCCTGAACCCTCCACACCCTCATCCATCCTTCTTTTCTTCTTCCCACCCTCTTTTCTTTCCCCTTCCTTACTTTCTATGTTTGTCCTCCTCATAACTAGTTCGATTATACATATCGTATTTTGAATATTCACAAAGAAATCTAACAATTGGTACCAATTATCCCGGCTGTTTTTATTGTTATCAGCTCATGATTTCAGGATAGCCAGGAGCATTTTTGATCAGAAAAGTTAAATCATAAGACATAAATGCTGTAACTATGCTCCCCTTGTTCAACTTAAAATTACTGCCTATCATTGCACAGATTTACCAGTTTGTAACGTTTGCCTTTGTTCTTTATTGCTGTGACCAATAAAAATGATTTATACACAATATTGTTCTGCTCCAGGAAGACATCCAGGCCTCTCTTGAACCCCTCGACTGAGTTCGCCATCACCACCTCCTCAGGCAAGCAATTCCAGATTCTCACTGCCCTAACAGTAAAGAATCCTCTTCTATGTTGGTGGAAAAACCTTCTCTCCTCCAGACGCAAAGAATGCCCCTTTGTGCCCGTCACCTTCCTTGGTATAAACAGATCCTCAGCGAGATATTTGTATTGTCCCCTTATATACTTATACATGGTTATTAGATCGCCCCTCAGTCGTCTTTTTTCTAGACTAAATATTCCTAATTTCGCTAATCTATCTGGGTATTGTAGTTCTCCCATCCCCTTTATTAATTTTGTTGCCCTCCTTTGTACTCTCTCTAGTTCCATTATATCCTTCCTGAGGATATCACATGGACATGGACACAGTACTCCATGTGCGGTCTAACTAGGGATTTGTACAGAGGCAGTATAATGCTCTCATCATGTGTATCCAGACCTCTTTTAATGCACTCCATGATCCTGTTTGCCTTGGCAGCTGCTGCCTGGCACTGGCTGCTTCAGGTAAGTTTATCATTAACTAGGATCCCCAAGTCCTTCTCCCTGTCAGATTTACCCAGTGGTTTCCCGTTCAGTGTGTAATGGTGATATTGATTCCTTCTTCCCATGTGTATAACCTTACATTTATCATTGTTAACCCCTTCCCGACCCATGACGCCACGTAGGCGTCATGAAAGTCGGTGCCAATCCGACCCATGACGCCTATGCGGCGTCATGGAAAAATCGCGTCCCTGCAGATCGGGTGAAAGGGTTAACTCCCATTTCACCCGATCTGCAGGGACAGGGGGAGTGGTAGTTTAGCCCAGGGGGGGTGGCTTCACCCCCTCGTGGCTACGATCGCTCTGATTGGCTGTTGAAAGTGAAACTGCCAATCAGAGCGATTTGTAATATTTCACCTATTATAACTGGTGAAATATTACAATCCAGCCATGGCCGATGCTGAAATATCATCGGCCATGGCTGGAAATACTAATGTGCCCCCACCCCACCCCACCGATCGCCCCCCCCAGCCCCCCGATCTGGCCGGTACACTGCTCCGGCTCCCCTCCGTCCAGTGCTCCGCTCCCCCCCGTGCTCTTGTCCGCTCCCCCCGTGCTCCAATCACCCCCCCTGCACTCCGATCCACCCCCCCCCCCCCCCCCCCCGGTGCTCCGTTCCACCCCCCTGTGCTCCATTCCAGCCCCCCCCCGTGCTCCGTTCCACGCCCACCGCGCTCCGTTCCACCCCTCCCGCGATCCGATTCCCCCCCCCCCCCCGTGCTCCGATCCCCCCCAGTGGTCCCCCACCCCCACCCCATCATACTTACCGATCCAGCCGGGGTCCCGTCCGTCTTCTCCCTGGGCGCCGCCATCTTCCAAAATGGCGGGCGCATGCGCAGTGCGCCCGCCGAATCTGCCGGCCGGCAGATTCGTTCCAAAGTGCATTTTGATCACTGAGATCTATCTCAGTGATCAAAATAAAAAAAATAATAAATGACCCCCCCCCCCCCCCCCTTTGTCACCCCCATAGGTAGGGACAATAAAAAAATAAAGACATTTTTTTTTTCCCACTAATGTTAGAATAGGGTTAGGGTTAGGGGTAGGGTTAGGGTTAGGGGTAGGGTTAGGGGTAGGGTTAGGGCTAGGGTTAGGGCTAGGGCTAGGGTTAGGGGTAGGGCTAGGGCTAGGGTTTCGGTATGTGCACACGTATTCTGGTTCTCTGCGGATTTTTCCGCTGCGGATTTGATAAATCCGCAGTGCTAAATCGCTGCGGATTTATGGCGGATTTACCGCGTTTTTTTCTGCACATTTCACTGCGGTTTTACAACTGCGATTTTCTATTGGAACAGTTGTAAAGAAGTGACATGCTGCGGAATGTAAACCGCTGCGTTTCCGTGCAGTTTTTCCGCAGCATGTGTACAGCGATTTTTGTTTCCCGTAGGTTTACATTGAACTGTAAACTCATGGCAAACTGCTGCGGATCCGCAGCGTTTTCCGCAGCGTGTGCACATACCTTTAGAATTAGGCTATGTGCCCACACTGCGGATTGGCCGCTGCGGATTCGCAGCAGTGTTCCATCAGGTTTACAGTACCATGTAAACATATGAAAAACCAAATCCGCTGTGCCCATGGTGCGGAAAATACCGAGCGGAAACGCTGCGTTGTATTTTCCGCAGCATGTCAATTCTTTGTGCGGATTCCGCAGCGTTTTACACCTGTTCCTCAATAGGAATCCGCAGGTGAAATCCGCACAAAAAACACTGGAAATCCGCGGAAAATCCGCAGGTAAAACGCAGTGCCTTTTACCCGCGGATTTTTCAAAAATGGTGCGGAAATATCTCACACGAATCCGCAACGTGGGCACATAGCCTTAGGGTTAGGGTTGGAATTAGGGTTGTGGTTAGGGTTGTGATTAGGGTTACGGCTACAGTTGGGATTAGGGTTAGGGGTGTGTTGGGGTTAGTGTTGGAGGTAGAATTGAGGGGTTACCACTGTTTAGGCACATCAGGGGTCTCCAAACGCAACATGGCGCCACCATTGATTCCAACCAATCTCGTATTCAAAAAGTCAAATGGTGCTCCCTCACTTCCGAGCCCTGACGTGTGCCCAAACAGTGGTTTACCCCCACATATGGGGTACCAGCATACTCAGGACAAACTGAGCAACAATTACTGGCGTCCAATTTCTCCTGTTACCCTTGTGAATCTAAAAAAATGCTTGCTAAAACATAATTTTTCAGGAAAGAAAAATGATTTTTTATTTTCACGGCTCTGCGTTGTAAACGTCTGTGAAGCACTTGGGGGTTCAAAGTGCTCACCACATATCTAGATAAGTTCCTTGGGGGGTCTAGTTTCTAAAATGGGGTCACTTGTGGGGGTTTCTACAGTTTAGGCACACCAGGGGCTCTGCAAACGCAACGTGACACCCGCAGACCATTCCATCAAAGTCTGCATTTCAAAACGTCACTACTTCAATTCCAAGCCCCGGCATGTGCCCAAACAGTAGTTTACCCCCACATATGGGGTATCAGCGTACTCAGGAGAAACTGGACAACAACTTTTGGGGTCCAATTTCTTCTGTAACCCTTGGGAAAATAAAAAATTCTGGGCTAAATAATTATTTTTGAGGAAAGAAAACGTATTTATTATTTTCACGGCTCTGCATTATAAACTTCTATGAAGCACTTGGGGGTTCAAAGTGCTCACCACACATCTAGATAAGTTCCTTTGGGGGTCTAGTTTCCAAAATGGGGTCACTTGTGGGGGGTTTCTACTGTTAAGCCACATCAGGGGCTCTGCAAACGCAATGTGACGCCCACAGAGCAGTCCATCAAAGTCTGCATTTTAAAACGTCACTACTTCACTTCCGAGCCCCGGCATGTGCCCAAACAGTGATTTACCCCCACATATGGGGTATCAGCGTACTCAGGACAAACTGGACAACAATATTTGGGGTCCAATTTCTCCTATTATCCTTGGCAAAATAGGAAATTCCAGGCTAAAAAATCATTTTTGAGGAAAGAAAAATTATTTTTTATTTTCATGGCTCTGCGTTATAAACTTCTGTGAAGCACCTGGGGGTTTAAAGTGCTCAATATGCATCTAGATAAGTTCCTTGGGGGGTCTAGTTTCCAAAATGGGGTCACTTGTGGGGGAGCTCCAATGTTTAGGCACACATGGGCTCTCCAAACGCGACATGGTGTCCGCTAACAATTGGAGCTAATTTTCCATTCAAAAAGTCAAATGGCGCGCCTTCCCTTCCGAGCCCTGCCGAGTGCCCAAACAGTGGTTTACCCCCACATGTGAGGTATCGACGTACTCGGGAGAAATTGCCCAACAAATTTTATGATCCATTTTATCCTACTGCCCATGTGAAAATGAAAAAATTGAGGCGAAAAGAATTTTTTTGTGAAAAAAAAGTACTTTTTCATTTTTACAGATCAATTTGTGAAGCACCTGAGGGTTTAAAGTGCTCACTAGGCATCTAAATAAGTTCCTTGGGGGGTCTAGTTTCCAAAATGGGGTCACTTGTGGGGGAGCTCCAATTTTTAGGCACACGGGGGCTCTCCAAACGGGACATGGTGTCCGCTAAAGAGTGGAGCCAATTTTTGATTTAAAAAGTCAAATGGCGCTCCTTCCCTTCCAAGCCCTGCCATGCGCCCAAACAGTGGTTTACCCCCACATATGAGGTATCAGCGTACTCAGGACAAATTGGACAACAACTTTCGTGGTTCAGTTTCTCCTTTTACCATTGGGAAAATAAAAAAATTGTTGCTAAAAGATAATTTTTGTGACTAAAAAGTTAAATGTTCATTTTTTCCTTCCATGTTGCTTCTGCTGCTGTGAAGCACCTGAAGGGTTACTAAACTTCTTGAATGTGGTTTTGAGTACCTTGAGGGGTGCAGTTTTTAGAATGGTGTCACTTTTGGGTATTTTCAGCCATATAGACCCCTCAAACTGACTTCAAATGTGAGGTGGTCCCTAAAAAAATGGTTTTGTAAATTTCGTTGTAAAAATGACAAATCGCTGGTCAAATTTTAACCCTTATAACTTCCTAACAAAAAAAATTTTTGTTTCCAAAATTGTGCTGATGTAAAGTATACATGTGGGAAATGTTATTTATTAACTATTTTGTGTCACATCTCTCTCTGGTTTAACAGAATAAAAATTCAAAATGTGAAAATTGCGAAATTTTCAAAATTTTCGCCAAATTTCCGTTTTTATCACAAATAAACGCAGAATTTATTGACCTAAATTTACCACTAACATGAAGCCCAATATGTCACGAAAAAACAATCTCAGAACCGCTAGGATCCGTTGAAGCGTTCCTGAGTTATTACCTCATAAAGGGACACTGGTCAGAATTGCAAAAAACGGCAAGGTCTTTAAGGTCAAAATAGGCTGGGTCATGAAGGGGTTAAACCTCATCTGCCACCTTTCAGCCCAAGTTTCCAACTTATCCAGATCCATCTGTAGCAGAATACTATCTTCTCTTGTATTAACTGCTTTACATAGTTTTGTATCATCTGCAAATATCGATATTTTACGGTGTAAACCTTCTACCAGATCATTAATGAATATGTTGAAGAGAACAGGTCCCAATACCGACCCCTGCGGTACCCCACTGGTCACAGCGACCCAGTTAGAGACTATACCATTTATAATCACCCTCTGCTTTCTATCACTAAGCCAGTTACTAACCCATTTACACACATTTTCCCCCAGACTAAGCATTCTCATTTTGTGTACCAACCTCTTGTGCGGCACGGTATCAAAACACTTTGGAAAAATCGAGATATACCACGTCCAATGACTCACCGTGGTCCAGCCTATAGCTTACCTCTTCATAAAAACTGATTAGATTGGTTTGACAGGAGCGATTTCTCATAAACCCATGCTGATATGGAGTTAAACAGTTATTCTCATTGAGATAATCCAGAATTACATCCTTCAGAAACCCTTCAATATTTTAGCAACAATAGGAGGTTAGACTTACTGGCCTATAATTTCCAGGTTCACTTTTAGAGCCCTTTTTGAATATTGGCACCACATTTGCTATGCGCCAGTCCTGCGGAAAAGACCCCGTCGCTATAGAGTACCGAAAATTAAGAAATAATGGTTTATCTATTACATTACTTAGTTCTCTTAGTACTCGTAGGTGTATGCCATCCGGACCCGGAGATTTATCTATTTTAATCTTATTTAGCCAGTTTCGCACCTCTTCTTGGGTTAGATTGGTGACCCTTAATATAGGGTTTTCATTGTTTCTTGGGATTTCACCTAGCATTTAATTTTCCACCATGAATACCATGGAGAAGGTGTTTAATATGTTAGCTTTTTCCTCGTCATCTACAACCATTCTTTCCTCACTATTTTTTAAGGGGCCTACATTTTCAGTTTTTATTCTTTTACTATTGATATAGTTGAAGAACAGTTTGGGATTAGTTTTACTCTCCTTAGCAATGTGCTTCTCTGTTTCCTTTTTGGCAGCTTTAATTAGTTTTTTAGATAAAGTATTTTTCTCCCTATAGTTTTTTAGAGCTTCAATGGTGCCATCCTGCTTTAGTAGTGCAAATGCTTTCTTTTTACTGTTAATTGCCTGTCTCACTTCTTTGTTTAGCCACATTGGGTTTTTCCTATTTCTAGTCCTTTTATTCCCACAAGGTATAAACCGCTTACAGTGCCTATTTAGGATGTTCTTAAACATTTTCCATTTATTATCTGTATTCTTATTTCTGAGGATATTGTCCCAGTCTACCAGATTAAGGGCATCTCTAAGCCTTCCTAAAGTTCAGTGTTTTTGTGACTCCCTGACAAGTCCCCCTAGTGAAAGACAGGTGAAACTGTACAATATTGTGGTCGCTATTTCCTAGATGCCCGACCACCTGCAGATTTGTTATTCTGGCAGGTCTATTAGATAGTATTAGGTCTAAAAGTGCTGCTCCTCTGGTTGGATTCTGCACCAATTGTGAAAGATAATTTTTCTTGGTTATTAGCAGAAACCTGTTGCTTTTATGGGTTTCACAGGTTTCTGTTTCCCAGTTAATATCCGGGTAGTTAAAGTCCCCCATAACCAGGACCTCATTATGGGTTGCAGCTTCATCTATCTGCTTTAGAAGTAGACTTTCCATGATTTCTGTTATATTTGGGGGTTTCTAACAGACCCCAATGAGAATTTTGTTACTATTTTTCCCCTCCATGAATTTTAACCCATATGGACTCGACATCCTCATTCCCTTCGCTAATATCCTCCCTTAAAGTGGACTTTAGACAAGACTTTACATAGAGACAAACCCCTCCTCCTCTCCGATTTTTACAATCCTTTCTAAACAGACTGTAACCCTGTAAGTTAACTGTCCAGTCATAGCTTTCATCTAACGATGTCTCGGTTATTCCCACTATGTCAAAGTTACCTGTAGATATTTCTGCTTCTAGTTCTTCCATCTTGTTTGTCAGGCTTCTGGCGTTTGCGAGCATGCAGTTTAGAGGATTTTGTTTTGTTCCAATCTCCTCGCTGTGGATTGTTTTAGAAATGTTCTTACCTCCCTTCTGAGTATGTTTTCCTGGGTCTTCTTTGTTCGAGTCTAATGTTTTTCTTCCCGTCCCCTCTTCTTCTAGTTTAACGCCCTCCTGATAAGTGTAGCGAGTCTTCTGGCGAATGTGTGTTTCCCAGGTTTGTTGAGGTGTAGTCCGTCTCTGGCGAGGAGTCCATCATACAAGTAATTCACACCGTGGTCCAGGAAACCGAATCCTTGTTGTCTGCACCATCGTCTTAGCCAGTTCACATCAAGGATCCTGTTCCATCTCCTGGTGCCATGCCCGTCTACTGGAAGGATAGAAGAAAAAAAACTACCTGTGCATCCAGTTCCTTTACTTTCTTCCCCAACTCTTCAAAGTCCTTGCAGATTGTAGGTAGGTCCTTACTTGCCGTGTCATTGGTGCCAACATGTATCAGAAGAAATGGGTGGACGTCCTTGGAGCTGAAGAGCTTTGGTATCCTATCGGTCACATCCTTGATCATCGCACCTGGAAGGCAGCATACTTCTCTTGCGGTTATGTCCGGTCTGCAGATGGCTGCTTCTGTGCCTCTCAGTAGTGAGTCTCCCACCACCGCTCTTCTTTGCTTCTTGGCTGTACTTTTTGCTGTCACTTGTTGCTGTGTGCCCTTTTCTTTTTTGCTTGCTGGTATTGCTTCATCCTTAGGTGTGCCATCTTCATCCTCTACAAAGATTTGATATCGGTTCTTCAATTGTGTGGTGGGTGATTTCTCCATGGTCTTCTTGCTTCTTTTGGTCACATGCTTCCACTCATCTGCTTTTGGAGGTTCTCTGACACTTTTTTCACCTTCTGTGACCAGTAGAGATGCTTCTGTTCTGTCTAGGAAGTCTTCATTCTCTTTGATGAGTTTCAAAGTTGCTATTCTTTCTTCAAGACCCCGCACCTTTTCTTCTAAAAGGGCCACTAGTCTACACTTCTGACAGGTGAAATTGGATTCTTCTTCTGGTCGATCTGTGAACATGTAGCACATGCTGCAGCTCACCATGTACGAGGGGCGATCCAAAAGTAATTATAATCAATACTAAACACAATGAATACAGTCAAAAAATAAATTTTTCTACATAGTCTCCTAACCAGTCTATACATTTAGTCCATCTCTTTTCTAAACTTAGAATTCCCTTCGAAAAAAATTCTTGATCTTGACCCTCAAGAAAATCCCCAACAGCGGTTATCACGTCGCTATTGTCGTCAAATTTCTTGCCCCGGAGGTGTTCCTTGAGCAGAGGAAAGAGAAAGAAGTCACTGGGGGCTAGATCTGGTGAATAGGGGGGGTGTTCCACCAGTTCAAAGCCCGCTTCTTGAATGGTAGCCATGGCAACAGCAGCTTTGTGAGCCGGCGCGTTATCTTGGTTAAACAACACTCCAGCCCGCAGTTTGCCGCGCCTTTTCTCCTTGATAGCCTCCCGCAATCTTATTTGTTCTGCGTAGTAGGAGCACGTAATAGTGGCTCCCTTCTCCAAATAGTCCACCATAATAATTCCTTCAGCGTCCCAAAAAACGGACGCCATAACCTTCCCTGCTGAGCTTGACACTTTGAATTTCTTCGGCATCGGTTCGTCGGCTCGTTTCCATGTCATCGATTGTTGTTTAGTTTCGGGATCAAAGAGGTGGATCCAGGTCTCGTCCATGGTCAAAAAACGTGACAAAAAATTTTCCTTGTCTGCTTGGAACTTTTCGAGATTTGCTATTGAAATGTCAACTTGTTTCTTCTTTTGTTCGGTTAACATTTTTTGGCACCCATCGCGCGGAGACCTTTCTCATATGCAATTCTTTTGCAAGGATTCTTTGAATACTGCCATATGAGATCCCTGTGACCTCAGCTACATGCCTGATAGTCACTCTTCGATCTGCTAATACAACTTCAACTTTTTTCACGTTTTCTTCATTGATGGTCGTGGATGGGCGTCCTTCACGATGTTCATTTTCCGTCGATGTTCTTCCCAGCTTAAATTCCTTGGCCCAGCGTGCAACTGTGGAATATGGAGGAGAAGAGTCCCCCAATGTTTCCACCAAGTCGCTGTGTATGTCTTTGGTAGTCATTTTTTTCAAGCAGAGGTATTTGATGACAGCTCTGAGCTTGTTTTTTTCCATTTTGATGTTCACTCCTCGGCAGTTCATATTCAAATGAATGTAGCTCCCGGGAATCGTGGTCTATGTAAGTAATTTTTTTTCCTGGACTAGTGGGTGCCTAAGAGAGAAGAAAACATTTTATTTTAATTTCTGTGTGCAATAGAAATAACCGATTATCATTACTTTTGGATCGCCCCTCGTAGGTTGTCACATCTGCCATGTTGCTCCTAGATCCTGCTGACTTGCTGTGTGTTTTCCTTCTTGTGTAATCTACTCAGCCAAGCTTTCTTGCAATAATGTCCTACAGGCAAAAATTTGGTGATGCTTTCCAAGCAGCTGGTCCCGGCTGTACCCAACGATCTTCTTGCTGAGGGAGACTCTTCGCTTTTCCCAAAAGGCACCTGGATATGCAAATTATCCTCAAGCTTGAATCCCTGGTTTTGGTAATGTAGTAATGTGTGGGGACGCAGCCTCGTGTGGTAATGTGTGGGGACGCAACCTCGTGTGGTAATGTGTGGGGACGCAGCCTCGTGTGGTAATGTGTGGGGACGCAGCCTCGTGTGGTAATGTGTGGGGACGCAGCCTCGTGTGGTAATGTGTGGGGACGCAGCCTCGTGTGGTAATGTGTGGGGACGCAGCCTCGTGTGGTAATGTGTGGGGACGCAGCCTCGTGTGGTAATGTGTGGGGACGCAGCCTCGTGTGGTAATGTGTGGGGACGCAGCCTCGTGTGGTAATGTGTGGGAAGGCAGCCTCGTGTGGTAATGTGTGGGAAGGCAGCCTCGTGTGGTAATGTGTGGGAAGGCAGCCTCGTGTGGTAATGTGTGGGAAGGCAGCCTCGTGTGGTAATGCGTGGGGATGCAGCCTCGTGTGGTAATGTGGGGGGCGGAATTATGTGAAGGGTGGGATTATGTGTGGTAATGTGGTGGGGGGCGAGATTGTGTGGTAATGTGGTGGGGGGCGAGATTATGTGTGGTAATGTGGTCGGGGGGCAGGATTGTGTGTGGTAATGTGGTCGGGGGCAGGATTATGGGTGGTGATGGGGGGCGGGATTATGGGTGGTGAGCGGGATTATAAGTGGTGATGGGGTGGGGGAGCGGGATTATGGGTGGTGATGGGGGGGCGGTATTTTTAGTGGTGGTGTTTATGGGTGGTGATGGGGTGGGGGGCGAGATTGTGTGTGGTGATTTGTTGGGGGGCGGGATTGTGTGTGGTGATGTGTTGGGGGGCGGGATTGTGTGTGGTGATGGGTTGGGGGGTGAGTGTGTGGTGATGGAAAAAAAAACCACAAAATTGAGCTTAACTTAAGTTGGTACACATGCAGAGGTTAAACGTATGTTCACATTAGCCACAAAACATTAAAACCTACAAGAGAAAGAAGTTTTTTCTCTTGTAGGTTTTAATGTGTGTGTGGTGATGGGTTGGGGGGCGGGATTGTGTGTGGTGATGGGTTGGGGGGCGGGATTATGGGTGGTGATGGGGTGGAGGGCGGTATTATGAGTGGTGATGGGGTGGCGGGGGGTATTATAAGTGGTGATGGGGTGGGGGGCAGGATTATAAGTGGTGATGGGTGGGGGGTGGGATTATGGGTGGTGATGGGGTTGGGGGCGGGATTATGGGTGGTGATGGGGTGGGGGGCGGGATTTAGTGGTGGTGTTTATGGGTGGTGATGGGTTGTGAGGCGAGATTGTGTGTGATGTGTTGGGGGGCGGGATTGTGTGTGGTGATGGGGTGGGGGGCGGGATTGTGTGGTGATGGATTGGGGGGCGAGATTGTGTGTGGTGATGGGTTGGGGGTGAGTGTGTGTGGTGATGGAAAAAAAACACAAAATTGAGCTTAACTTAAGTTGGTACACATGCAGAGGTTAAACGCATGTTCACATTGGCCACAAAACATTAAAACCTACAAGAGAAAAGTTTTTTCTCTTGTAGGTTTTAATGTGTGTGGTGATGGGTTGGGGGGCGGGATTGTGTGTGGTGATGGGTTGGGGGCGAGATTGTGTGCGGTGATGTGTTGGGGGGCGGGATTGTGTGCGGTAATGTGGTGGGGGGAGGGATTGTGTGCGGTGATGTGTTGGGGGGCGGGATTGTGTGCGGTGATGTGTTGGGGGGCGGGATTGTGTGCGGTGATGTGTTGGGGGCGGGATTGTGTGTGGTGATGTGTTGGGGGCGGGATTGTATGTGGTGATGGGTTGGGGGGCGTGACTGTGGTGATGGGTTGGGGGGCGTGACTGTGTGGTGATGGGTTGGGGGGCGTGACTGTGTGGTGATGTGTTGGGGGGCGGGATCGTGTGTGGTGATGTGTTGGCGGTGGGATTGTGTGTGGTGATGGGTTGGGGGGCGTGATTGTGTGTGCTGATGGGTTGGGGGGTGAGATTGTGTGTGGTAATGTGGTGGGGGGCGTGATTGTGTGTGGTGATGGGTTGGGGGGCGTGATTGTGTGTGGTGATGGGTTGGGGGGCGTGACTGTGTGGTGATGGGTTGGGGGGGCGTGACTGTGTGGTGATGTGTTGGGGGGCGGGATCGTGTGTGGTGATGTGTTGGCGGTGGGATTGTGTGTGGTGATGGGTTGGGGGGCGTGATTGTGTGTGCTGATGGGTTGGGGGGCGAGATTGTGTGTGGTAATGTGGTGGGGGAGCGGGATTGTGTGTGGTGATGGGTTGGGGGGCGCGATTGTGTGGTGATGGGGTGGGGGGCATGATTTTGTGTGGTGATGGGCTGGGGGCGAGATTGTGTGTGGTGATGTGTTGGGGGTGGGATTGTGAGTGGTGATGTGGTGGGGGGAGGGATTGTGTGTGGTGATGTGTTGGGGGTGGGATTGTGTGTGGTGATGGGTTGGGGGGCGTGATTGTGTGTGGTGATGGCTTGGGGGGCGGGATTGTGTGTGGTGATGTGTTGGGGGCGGGATTGTGTGTGGTAATGAGGTGGAGGGCGGGATTGTGTGTGGTGATGTGGTGGGAGGCGGAGCTACTGTGCAGGGGGCAGGATTAGCGAGTAATCACAATGCCTCAAATATAGATATATCTATAATATAACGCTGGGAGCGTCACTCTGTCCGAAGCCTTTATAGACTGCGCAAGCGTCGGCGCAGTCTGGCCCCCACAGAGTGACGCTCCCAGGAGATCGCGGTATGCGTAAAGACTGAACGCACACCGCGATCTCCACCAGAGAGTCAGGGACCGCCAGGAGGGTAAGTATATTCACCTGTCCCCCGTTCCAGCGCTGCGTGCGGCTCCGTCTCCCGGGTCCTCTGCTGTGACGTTCACAGTTCAGAGGGCGCGATGACGCGCTTAATGCACCGCCCTCTGACTGAACAGTCACAGCCAGAGGAGGCGGAAGATGGCGGCGCGCAGCGGTGAAACGGGACAGACAGGTGAGTATAGCAAGTGCTGGGGGCCTGAGCTAGCGGTGATACCGGCACCTGACCCCCACAGCGCGCCGGTGTCCCCGCCTGTCCAGGCCCCCAGCACTCGGCGCCCAGCGACCATAGGTGAGTATGGTATTTTATATATATATATATATATATATATATATATATATATATATATATATATATATATATATATATATATATATATATATATATATATATATAGCAGCAGCATACGGGGCATATACAATGGAGCATCTTATGGGGGGCATATAATACAATGGAGCATCTTATGGGGGCATATAATACAATGGAGCATCTTATGGGGGGCATATAATACAATGGAGCATCTTATGGGGGGCATATAATACAATGGAGCATCTTATGGGGCCATCAACCATAATGGAGCAGTGTACGGGGGCATATATTATGGAGCATCTTATGGGGGCCATAAACCTTTATGGAGTGGTGTACGGGGGGCATACACACTGGAGCGTCTTATGGGGCCCATCAACCATAATGGAGCAGCTTATGGGGCATATGGATGGGAAAAGCAAATTAAAGAATGGTGGCGCAGGATGGGAGCAGCACATGACAGAATAGGGCAGCATATGACAGAACGGGGGTGCAGGATGGAAGCAGCACATGACAGAACAAGGGTGCAGGATGGAAGCAGCACATGACAGAACGGGCGCAGGATGGGAGCAGCACATGACAGAATGGGGGCACAGGATGGGAGCAGCACATGACAGAATGGAGGCGCAGGATTGGTGCAACACATGACAGAATGGGGGCGCAAGATGGGTGCAACACATGGCAGGATGGGGGCGCAGGATGGGAGCAGCACATGTCACAATGGGGGTGCAGGATGGGAGCAGCACATGACAGAATGGGGGCGCAGTATGGGTGCAACACATGACAGAATGGGGGCGCAAGATGGGTGCAACACATGGCAGGATGGGGGCGCAGGATGGGTGCAGCACATGACAGGATGGAACAGCACATGTCAGAATGGGGGTGCAGGATTGGAGCAGCACATGTCAGAATAGGGGTGCAGGATGGGTGCAGCACATGACAGGATGGGGACGCAGGATGGAGCAGCTCATGACAGGATGGGGACGCAGGATGGAGCAGCACATACCAGGATGGAGACCATATACCAATATAGATGCTCACCACCCGGGCGTAGAACGGGTTCAATAGCTAGTATGTATATAAGAACATGTGTGTGTCCTTGAGCGGAGATACTTTATGTGTCATCACAGTTATTAGTTGTGGTGATGTGAGCTCAGAAGCATGCGCCAGCACACATAGTGCTGAGAGAGTTATTAGGCCATTCCAGGGCCAGGTTTTACGAGCAATCATAAGAGATGGGTGGGAATGACTGCTCACACATCCCAAACCCAGGGGCATGGTTTGGCAAATAAAATGGAGGCCGACTGTCTCATTCACTGTATGTGACTGGAGGTGTGGAGGCCTCCAGTGTGTTTGCTGAAGACACTGACCTGACGATGGCAGACCCATCGTGCTATATGGACTATTTATTTTCAGTTTGCTTTCAGTTTGTACCGCAGAAGGCTATCCATTGTTTGCTTATGCTTAACCCCTTCACCTTGAAGCCTGTTTTCAGCTTCCTGATAGCGCCATTTTTGTCAATTCTGACCACTGTCACTTTATGAGGTTATAACTCTGGAACGCTTCAACGGATCCCGATGCTTCTGAGAATGTTCTTGTGACATATTGTACTTTATGTTACTGGAAAAATTTCTTCAATATGACTTACCGTATGTTTATTTGTGAAAAAAAAACAAAACAAATTTGGAGAAAATTTTGAACATTTTTCAATTTTCAAGCTTGATACAGCAGTTTTATTCTTCTGATCAGTATGATTACAGCGATACCTCATTTATATAATTTTTTATGTTTTGGCGCTTTTGCACAATAAAAACTATTTTATAGAAAAAAAATTATTTTTGCATCACTTTATTCTGAGAGCCATAACTTTTTTTTTTATTTGTTTGCTGATGGAGCTGTATGGAGGCTTGTTTTTTGCTGTACAAGATGATGTTTTCAGTGGTACCATTTTTATTTACATCCGTCTTTTTGATCGCGTTTTATTGCACTTTTTGTTCGGCAGTGTGATAAAGCATTGTTTTTGTTTTATTTATTTTTTACGGTGTTCACTGAAGGGGTTAACTAGTGGGACACATTTATAGAGTGGGTCGCTACGGACGCGGCGATACCAAATATGTGTACTTTTATTGTTTTTTTATTATTTACATAAATACATGGATTTATTGGAAAATATTTTTATTTCTTTTTTTGGTGATTTCTAAAAAAAACATTTTTACACATTCTTTTTTTTTTACTTTATAACATTGACACAGTTTGAAACATTACTATATCATGTCAGATCGCTGATTTGACACTATGCTTAGCACAGTGTCAGATCAGCAATCTGACAGGCAGTGCAGGAGGTTTGACGGCGCCTGCTCCTAGCAGGCGCTGACAAGCCACCTCACTGAAGGACCCGGAAGGACCCCGCGGCCATCTTGGAGCCGGGGGTCTCCATGGAGACCACAGGAACAACGCAATCGCATACTACTGACACCGGCATTGTCACGATAATGATAAAAAATGTCATATTGTGAGGTTAGTCTGAAAGACATGGCTTTCTACACACACACACACTCACAATGCAGCTGCAACCCCCCCCCCCCCCCCCCCTCCCCTCCTTCACTCCTACTCTAAACAAAGCCTATGGAAGAGACTGGGTAACTTGAAGCTAGTGTGCAAGCAAGGTGTGGCTTTAAACTGCAGGTGACCAATCCTGCAAAGCCACTAGTGGTTCCCTCCCTCTCACTCAGGAATTCTTTTGTCTGAAACCTTGGAATAACAAACATCTCTAAGGGTACCGTCACACAGTGGCATTTTGATCGCTACGACGGCACGATTCGTGACGTTCCAGCGATATACTTACCATCTCGCTGTGTCTGACACGCTCCTGCGATCAGGGACCCCGCTGAGAATCGTACGTCGTAGCAGATCGTTTGAAACTTTCTTTCGTCGTCTAGTGTCCCGCTGTGGCGGCATGATCGCATGGTGTAACAAAGCTGTGCACGATATTGTATACGATGTGCGCATAGTAACCAACAGCTTCTACATCGCAAATACATCGTGAAATTATCGCTCCAGCGTCGTGCATTGCGAAGTGTGACCGCAGTCTACGACGCTGGAGTGATATTGGAGCGATGCTGGAGTGTCACGGATCGTGCCGTCGTAGCGACCAAAGTGCCACTGTGAGACGGTACCTTAACCCCTTAGTGACCGCCAATACGCCTTTTAACTGACCTGAGATATAAGAGACTTATATCCCCATACAGGTGTCAATCCAGTAGCTGTCGGCTGTCCACTATAGCTGACAACTTGCTGTATCAGCCATGATCGGTGTTTGCACCATCCAAATCTATTTAACCCCTTAGATGCTGCTGTCAATAGTGACTACATCATTATAAATGGTTAACAGAGTGTGGGGGCTTCTTCTTTATCCCAATTGGTGCCCTCAGATCATGATTGTGTGGTCCTGATGTTTGCGATGGCAATTCACAACCAAATAGCGGCCTTAGAGTCTGTCGTCTGCTGTAACCTGTTCAGAAGTTAGCGGCATTTAGGTGGTAAAAATACACATTTTCATTTTTCTCATGCCACTTTGCATTAATTCCTGTAAAGCACCTGAAGGGTTAATAAACTACCTGACTGCAGTTTTCAATATGTCTGGGGGTGCTGTTTTTAAAACGGTATAACTTGTGGGGGTTTCCCTATATATAGGACCCCCAAATTCTTTTCAAACATGGATAGGTCCCTAAAAAAATACATTTTGCAAATTTCCTTGAAAAACATTTAAATTGTTGCTACATTTTTAAACCTCCTAAAATGCTAACAAAATAAAATAACATTTTGCAAATGGTGCTGATGTAAAGCAGACGTGTGGGAAATGTTATTTATTAATGATTTGCTGTGGTATGACTATCGGGATTAAAGGGATAATCATTCAAAGTTTGAAAATTGCAAATTTTTTACCATTTTTTTTAAATTTCTGATATTTTTTATAAATAAACACAAAGCATATCAACCTAAATTTACCATTATCATAAAGTATAATGTGTCACGAAAAAACAATCTCAAAATCACTGGGTTTTGTTGAAGTGTTCCAGAGTTATTACCACATAAAGTGACACTGGTCAGATTTAAAAAATTTGGCTCGGTCACTAAGGGGTTAAGCCTCAGAACATATCATTAACCAGCCTTTTAGTGATGTCACAAGCTGAGAGGTATAAGACACTACTATACTCTCAGGGTATGTGCACACGTCAGGATTTCTGGCAGAAATTTTCCTGACAAAAACCGGACATTTCTGCCAGAAATCCGTATGCGTTTTTTGTGTGTTTTTGATGCGTTTTTTGCACGTTTGTGATGTGTTTTGATGCGTTTTTTCCAAATGCATAGAATAGCGGGAAAAACACGAAAAAAAACAAAATTAATGAACATGCTGCTTTTTTTACCGCGATGCGTTTTTTTTCACGGAAAAAAACGCATCATGTGCACAAAAATTGCAGAATGCATTCTAAATGATAGGATGCATATGTATGCGGTTTCTAATGTGGTTTTATCGCAAAAAAACCGCGAAAAAACCTGAACGTGTGCACATAGCCTCAGCCCTTTTTCCAGTCTTGGGCCAGAAAGCAATCTAGCAACAGTTTTTCAAGCTGTTGCCAATGCACCAGGATGTATCTCCTGAGCACACGGCCGCCATGCTGATTTGAAATGAGCTGAACGACCTGTAAGTGCGTTTCCTTCCGTTAATCCTACTTTATTTAGTAATCTGCAATGTATATACGATTCGTCTCCTTTCGAATATCTTTTTATACTTTGTAAATACTACCTACTTTATTTCGGAATAAAATATATAATTCTACTAGCTTGTCTCTTCTACTCTTCTGTTGGGGTTCCTCAAGGATCAGTCCTAGGCCCCCTACTCTTCTCGTTGTATACTGCCCCTATTGGACAAACAATCAGTAGATTTGGTTTCCAGTACCATCTCTATGCTGACGACACCCAATTATACACTTCTGCTCCCGATATCACACCGACCTTTTTAGAAAACACCAGTGATTGTCTTACCGCTGTCTCTAACATCATGTCCTCCCTCTATCTGAAACTAAACCTGTCAAAAACTGAACTCCTCGTGTTCTCTCCCTCTACTAACCTACCTTTGCCTGACATTGCCATCTCCGTGTGCGGTTCCACCATTACTCCAAAGCAACATGCCCGCTGCCTTGGGGTCATCCTTGATTCTGACCTTTCATTCACCCCCTACATCCGATCACTGGCTCGCTCTTCTTACCTGCATCTCAAAAACATTTCTAGAATTCGCCCTTTTCTTAATTTCGACTCTGCAAAAACTCTGACTGTTTCACTTATTCATTCTCGTCTGGACTATTGTAACTCTCTACTAATCGGTCTCCCTCTTGCAAAACTCTCCCCGCTCCAATCTGTCCTGAATGCTGCAGCCAGGATCATATTCCTCACCAACCGTTACACCGATGCCTCTACCCTGTGCCAGTCATTACACTGGCTACCCATCCACTCCAGAATCCAGTACAAAACTACTACCCTCATCCACAAAGCACTCCATGGCTCAGCACCACCCTACATCTCCTCCCTGGTATCAGTCTACCACCCTACCCGTGCCCTCCGCTCCGCTAATGACCTCAGGTTAGCATCCTCAATAATCAGAACCTCCCACTCCCGTCTCCAAGACTTTACACGTGCTGCGCCGATTCTTTGGAATGCACTACCTAGGTTAATACGATTAATCCCCAATCCCCACAGTTTTAAGCGTGCCCTAAAAACTCATTTGTTCAGACTGGCCTACCGCCTCAATGCATTAACCTAACGATCCCTGTGTGGCCTATTTATAATATAAAAAAAAAAAAAAAAAAAAAAAAAAAGGTTCCTCGCATCATGTTCTCATACACTTTATGCAGTATTAGCCCTCTGTGTCTGTACTGCTACATACTTAGGCAGATAACTGGTTCATGCAGCTTTACATGAACACCTGAGCCTTACACTATAGCTGGTCCGAATAACTAAAGCAATTGTTACCATCCACCTCTCGTGTCTCCCCTTTTCCCCATAGTTTGTAAGCTTGCGAGCAGGGCCCTCACTCCTCCTGGTATCTGTTTTGAACTGTATTTCTGTTATGCTGTAATGTTTATTGTCTGTACAAGTCCCCTCTATAATTTGTAAAGCGCTGCGGAATATGTTGGCGCTATATAAATAAAATTATTATTATTATTATTACTCTATAAATGAACTTCGTCCTCTGAAGTGAATTGCGCTACTGATTTGGGTTGGCTTCGGACCCGTTTAATCGGAGCTGGTGGCAGCATACCTTGTTCTGTGCGATTGGGAGTCTTTGCAGCGACTGTGGCGTTGATAATTATTGTTCCCGCCTGTGTGGGAGTAATTATATAGCCCTCGCTGCAGCGTGCCCAATAGCCAGTACAGAGTAGGCAGCCTTTCTGGCAACTAATTACCCTAGGTGCAGTACCTAATCTGACCTGAGGGTAAGGGGCGCCAGAGAGTGGCAAGTTCGAAACCGGAACTGGGAAGTGGGATATAGATCAATCCCCTTCAGAAGGAACCAGGGGCAACCAAACAATCCCGGTTCGTGACAAATTGGTGTGAGTAGTGGGGTCGATAAAAGTATCCTCCCCGGGATCCCTGACATACTGCTGGGATCCGTGACATAGTGTTGGCAGCATGGTGTGAATCGTGACAGGCATCAGAGGGGCTAAATGCCCACGATCGGTGCTAGTAATAATAATAATTTTTATTTATAATCTGTTGTCTGCATCATATAATTTATTTATATAGTACCGATCGTGGACGTTGCTGTGGGGTGTCAGCTATCACATATGATTTGTGTTCATATATAACCTGGTTGTTTTCACCTCCAGGTCACTTCCCCTGACGAAGCTGCTGCGGCAGCGATACGCGTGGGTCCTGCTCTCCTCACACCCCCCCTTTATCTTAGGGTTATTATATATATTATATATTAGGGGAATATATATATATATATATATATATATATATATATATATATATACACATATACATATATATATATATATACATATACACACACTAGATGGTGGCCCGATTCTAACGCATCGGGTATTCTATAATATGCATGTCCACGTAGTATATTGCCCAGCCACGTAGTATATTGCCCAGCTACGTAGTATATTGCTCAGTCACGTAGTATATTACCCAGCTACGTAGTATATTGCCCAGCCACGTAGTATATTGCCCAGCCACGCAGTATATTGCCTAGCCACGCAGTATATTGCCCAGCCACGCAGTATATTGCCCAGCCACGCAGTATACTGCCCAGCCACGCAGTATATTGCCCAGCCACGCAGTATATTGCCCAGTCATGTATTGCCCAGCTACATAGTATATAGCAGAGCCACGTAGTATGGTATATTGGCCAGTCACGTAGTATATTGCCCAGCCACATAGTATATAGCAGAGCCACGTAGTATATTGCCCAGCGACAGAGTATATTGTCCAGCCACACAGTATATTGCCCAGTCACATAGTATATAGCAGAGCCACGTAGTATATTGTCCAGTCACGTAGCATATTGCCCAACCACATAGTATATTGGCCAGCACAGAGCCACGTAGTATAGAGACTTTAAAAAAATAAACATATACCGTATATACTCGAGTATAAGCCGACCCGAGTGTAAGCCGACCCCCTTAATTTTGCCACAAAAAACTGGGAAAACTTATTGAGTATAAGCCTAGGGTGGAAAATGCAGCAGCTACCGGTGAATTTCAAAAATAAAAATAGATGCTCCATACCGTTCATTATTGCCCCATAAGATGCTCCATATAAAGCTGTGCCACATATAATGCTGCATACCGTTCATTATTGCCCCATAGATGTTCTGTATAAAGCTGTGCCACATATAATGCTCCTTATTGTTCATTATTGCCCCATAGATGCTCCATATAAAGCTGTGCCATATATAATGCTCCATACTGTTCATTATTGCCCCACAGATGTGCCATATAAAACTGTGCCATATAGTGCTCTGCACCGTTCATTATTGCCCCATAGCTGTGCCATATAGTGCTCTGCGCCGTTCATTATTGCCCCATAGCTGCCATACTGCTCTGCGCCGTTCATTATTGCCCCATAGCTGCCATATAGTGCTCTGGGCCGTTCATTATTGCCCCATAGCTGTGCCATATAGTGCTCTGCGCCGTTCATTATTGCCCCATAGCTGCCATAAAGTGCTCTGCGCCGTTCATTATTGCCCCATAGCTGTGCCATATAGTGCTCTGCACCGTTCGTTATTGCCCCATAGCTGTGCCATATAGTGCTCTGCACCGTTCATCATTACCCCATAGCTGCCATATAGTGCTCTGCGCCGTTCATTCCTGCCCCATAGCTGCCATATAGTGCTCTGTGCCGTTTATTCCTGCCCCATAGCTGCAATAAAGTGCTCTGCGCCGTTCATTCCTGCCCCATAGCTGCCATATAGTGCTCTGCGCCGTTCATTATTGCCCCATAGCTGCCATATAGTGCTCTGCACCGTTCATTCCTGCCCCATAGCTGTGCCATAGAAAGCTGTGCCATTGCTGCTGCTGCCGCAATAAAAAGCCATACTCACCTCTCGCTGCCACAGCTCCTCTGCGTCCCGTCCCGGCGTCGCTCTGCACTGACTGATCAGGCAGAGGGTGCCGCGCACACTATATGCGTCATCGCGCCCTCTGACCTGAACAGTCAGTGCAAGAGGACGCGAAGACAGAGCGGCGCCCGGCGTGTGGAACGTGGACAGGTGAATATTACATACTTACCTGCTCCCGGCGTCCCGCTCCCTCTGCTTGTCACACGGTCTTCGGTGCCGCAGCCTCTTCCTCTATCAGCGGTCACAGGCACCGCTGATTAGAGAAATGAAGATAATGAGCGGTTCCACGTGACCGCTGAAGAGGAGATGAGCTGCAGCAACGAAGACCGTGTGACAGGCAGGGGGAGCGCCAGGACCGGGAAAACTAGATAAGTATGCCTCAGCGCCCTCTCCCCCTCACCCGCCGACCTTGCCGCCCACCGTGACTCGAGTATAAGCCGAGAGGGGCACTTTCAGCCCAAAATTTTGGACTGAAAATCTCGGCTTATACTCGAGTATATACGGTACTCACCTTCCGAAGGGCTGTTGAAGTCCTGATATACTCACCATCCGCCGCCTTTCCCACTCGTCGCCACGCTCCCGGGACCGCTCCATTGCAAGCGGCAGCTTCCGGTCCCAGGGCTGGTGTGAGCAAGACCTATGATGACGTCGCGGTCACATGACCGTGACGTCACAGCAGGTCCTTGTCGCACACCAGCCCTGGGACGGGACCGGAAGCTGCCGCTTGCAATGGAGCGGTCCCGGGAGCATGGCGAGGAGCAGGAAAGGCGGCGGAGGGAGAGTATAGCAGGTTTTTTTTTATTATTATTATTTTTAACATGACATTTTTACTATTGATGCTGCATAGGCAGCATCAATAGTAAATAGTTGGGGACACACAGGGTTAATAGCAGCGGTAACGGAGTGCGTTACACCGCGGGCCGTTACCGCTGCCATTAACCCTGTGTGAGCGGTGAGTGGAGGGGATTACTGAGCGGGCGCCGGGCAGTGAGTGCAGGGGAGTAGGGGAGGGACTAATCAGACTGTGGCCATCGTTGATTGGTCGCAGCAGCCATGACAGGCAGCTGCCGAGACCAATCAGCGAATGAATAACCGTGACAGAAGGACAGACAGACAGACAGACAGACGGAAGTGACCCTTAGACAATTATGTATATAGATATTCTTCCCATTTGATAGGTAATTTGCTCTTTTTGAGCCCTGCATTAGAATGGCTCTGTGTGCTCCCACTGGCTAGCCTGCTCTTTCAATCACCCTAGGAACAGGGAATCTTGGACTTTGACTCTGCATATACAATTGATCAGGTTGTATACATCTGATATATCTAATATATAAAGGTAGGTGTGTGTGTGTGTGTGTGTGTGCGTGCGTGTTTGTCCGGGATTGGCATCTGCACCGTCGCAGCTACAGCCACAAACTTTTGCACAGTCACACGTCTCGACCCCGAGAGCGTCATAGGCTATGTTGTGAGGTGAAATTTTAACCCCGCACTTTCCAATTCACCTAACAATTTTGCCCCCATCTACATAATGGGGAAAAGTGAAAGGAAGTGTTGCAAATTGACAGCTGCCAGATGTGAACAAGGGGGACTTAAAGAATGAGAGCGATGGCGCCAAAGAGTATATACCGTACAGCTGCTAAGGTGGGGCCCCGACATGGGATACTCACCACACACGGGGATATGAACACACACACAAAATGCGCCACACACTACCACGTGCTTGAACAAATATGCCACCCTCAGCACACATTTCACCACACATACACCAACCTCACCACAAAAGTCGAAACACAAAAGTCGCCGCTCAAAATTCGCCACGCGCAAAACTCGCCCCATGCAAAACTAGGCTCACGCAAAACTCGCCACACATGCAAAACTCACCTCATGGAAAACTCGCCACACGTAAAACTTGCACACGCGGTAAAATTGCCACATGCACAAAAGTTGCAACACATGCAAAAATTGCCTCACACAAAACTTGCACATACTCAAAACGCACCACACAAAACTCGCCACGCGCAAAACTCGCCATGCGCAAAACTTGCTGCACACAACTTGCTACACTAACCAGTCACATGCAACTCGACACACAAAACTCATCTCACAAAAATCTCTACATGCAACTCAACACACACAACTTGACACATGAAACTCGCCCTAAAACACACACAAGTCTGGTATTATCCTTCAAAAATAAAAATCTGATTAATAAGCAGACAAACTACAAGAGCAACAAATGTACAATATAGGAAATACGGCAGCTGTCAGTCACATGACCTGTCTATTATGTGTATGTGTGAGCTAATATATACTGCCAGGGGGAGGGCTTCCTGTTGGCTGGGTATTTATCAGGCTGCCAATTTAGCTTACAAATACTGAGGTAAAAATACTGACCAAATAACATGTGAACGCGGTCTAATACAGGAGGAGATGACACACAGATATATACTATATACAGGAGGAGATGACTTACAGGTATATACTATATAAAGGAGGAGATGACACGTATATACTATATACAGGAGGAGATGACAGGTACATACTATATACAGGAGGAGAGGACACACGTATATACTATATACAGGAGGAGATGGCACACAGGTACATACTATAAACAGGAGGAGATGACACGTACATACTATATACAGGAGGAGATGACACAGGTACATACTATATACAGGGGAGATGACACAGGTACATACTATATACAGGAGGAGATGACACACGTATATACTATATACAGGAGGAGATGACAGGTACATACTTGTTATGATCTGGTGGCCTAGACGGACTCTGGAGAAGGTGGTCCCTGTACTGACCGCAAACCCTGAACCTAGCAGCGCAACTAGAAGTAGCCGTGGGGGGTACCTAACACTCCTTAGACCCCTCGGCACAGCCTAAGATCTAACTACCCCTAAAGACAGAAACAGGAAACCTATCTTGCCTCAGAGAAAATCCCCAAAGGATAGATAGCCACCCACAAATATTGACTGTGAGAGGAGAGGAAAATAACATACACAGATATGAAATCAGATTTTAGCATAGGAGGCCATACTAGCTAAAAAGAAAGAATAGAACAGAGTACTATGCGGTCAGTATAAAAACACTAGAAAATATCCACCACAGAGAATACGAATCACCACATCTGACTAAAGACATGGGGGGTATATCTGCATCTCCAGAGAAATAGCTAGGCTGCAAAAAATCCTTCACAGACTAAGCTGGACAAGACAAAAACATGAAAATGCACAGAACTATAAGGTCCACAGCAGGTGGACAGCAAAAGTAAAGCCAGGACTTATCTTTGTAGAAAAGCACAGCAAACTGGAGGGACCAGCAGGGAAGTGAATCCTTCAAAAACAATGGACAACTGGCACTGACTAAAGGATCCTGCAAAGCTATATACCCCAGTCAGTTTTGCAAATAGTAGATACACCTGTCCACTCCTGCAGTCCAGGCACAACTGCATTACCCTCTACAACCACCGGAGGGAGCCCAAAAGCTGAATTCACAACACATACTATATACAGGAGATGACACACAGGTACATACTATATACAGGAGGAGATGACACACGTACAGTTAGGGCCAGAAATATTTGGACAGTGACACAATTTTCGCGAGTTGGGCTCTGCATGCCACCACATTGGTTTTGAAATGAAACCTCTACAACAGAATTCAAGTGCAGATTGTAACGTTTAATTTGAAGGGTTGAACAAAAATATCTGATAGAAAATGTAGGAATTGTACACATTTCTTTACAAACACTCAAATAAACATAACCCAAACAAAATATTTTTATTTTCAATATTTTGTTGCAAATCCTTTGGAGGCAATCACTGCCTTAAGTCTGGAACCCATGGACATCACCAAACGCTGGGTTTCCTCCTTCTTAATGCTTTGCCAGGCCTTTACAGCCGCAGCCTTCAGGTCTTGCTTGTTTGTGGGTCTTTCCGTCTTAAGTCTGGATTTGAGCAAGTGAAATGCATGCTCAATTGGGTTTAGATCTGGAGATTGACTTGGCCATTGCAGAATGTTCCACTTTTTGGCACTCATGAACTCCTGGGTAGCTTTGGCTGTATGCTTGGGGTCATTGTCCATCTGTACTATGAAGCGCCGTCCAATCAACTTTGCAGCATTTGGCTGAATCTGGGCTGAAAGTATATCCCGGTACACTTCAGAATTCATCCGGCTACTCTTGTCTGCTCTTATGTCATCAATAAACACAAGTGACCCAGTGCCATTGAAAGCCATGCATGCCCATGCCATCACGTTGCCTTCACCATGTTTTACAGAGGATGTGGTGTGCCTTGGATCATGTGCCGTTCCCTTTCTTCTCCAAACTTTTTTCTTCCCATCATTCTGGTACAGGTTGATCTTTGTCTCATCTGTCCATAGAATACTTTTCCAGAACTGAGCTGGCTTCTTGAGGTGTTTTTCTGCAAATTTAACTCTGGCCTGTCTATTTTTGGTATTGATGAATGGTTTGCATCTAGATGTGAACCCTTTGTATTTACTGTCATGGAGTCTTCTCCTTACTGTTGACGTAGAGACAGATACACCTACTTCACTGAGAGTGTTCTGGACTTCAGTTGATGTTGTGAACGGGTTCTTCTTCACCAAATTAAGTATGCGGCGATCATCCACCACTGTTGTCATCCGTGGACGCCCAGGCCTTTTTGAGTTCCCAAGCTCACCAGTCAATTCCTTTTTTCTCAGAATGTACCCAACTGTTGATTTTGCTACTCCAAGCATGTCTGCTATCTCTCTGATGGATTTTTTCTTTTTTTTCAGCCTCAGGATGTTCTGCTTCACCTCAATTGAGAGTTCCTTTGACCGCATGTTGTCTGCTCACAGCAACAGCTTCCAAATGCAAAACCACACACCTGGAATCCACCCCTGACCTTTTAACTACTTCATTGATTACAGGTTAACGAGTGAGACGCTCAGAGTTAATTGCAGCCCTTAGAGTCCATTGTCCAATTACTTTTGGTCCCTTGAAAAAGAGGACGCTATGCATTACAGAGCTATGATTCCTAAACCCTTTCTCCGATTTGGATGTGGAAACTATCATATTGCAGCTGGAAGTGTGCACTTTCAGCCCATATTATATACAGTGGGGCAAAAAAGTATTTAGTCAGTCAGCAATAGTGCAAGTTCCACCACTTAAAAAGATGAGAGGCGTCTGTAATTTACATCATAGGTAGACCTCAACTATGGGAGACAAACTGAGAAAAAAAAATCCAGAAAATCACATTGTCTGTTTTTTTAACATTTTATTTGCATATTATGGTGGAAAATAAGTATTTGGTCAGAAACAAAATTTAATCTCAATACTTTGTAATATATCCTTTGTTGGCAATGACAGAGGTCAAACGTTTTCTGTAAGTCTTCACAAGGTTGCCACACACTGTTGTTGGTATGTTGGCCCATTCCTCCATGCAGATCTCCTCTAGAGCAGTGATGTTTTTGGCTTTTCGCTTGGCAACACGGACTTTCAACTCCCTCCAAAGGTTTTCTATAGGGTTGAGATCTGGAGACTGGCTAGGTGACTCCAGGACCTTGAAATGCTTCTTACGAAGCCACTCCTTCGTTGCCCTGGCGGTGTACTTTGGATCATTGTCATGCTGAAAGGCCCAGCCACGTTTCATCTTCAATGCCCTTGCTGATGGAAGGAGGTTTGCACTCAAAATCTCATGATACATGGCCCCATTCATTCTTTCATGTACCCGGATCAGTCGTCCTGGCCCCTTTGCAGAGAAACAGCCCCAAAGTATGATGTTTCCACCACCATGCTTTACAGTAGGTATGGTGTTTGATGGATGCAACTCAGTATTCTTTTTCCTCCAAACACGACAAGTTGTGTTTCTACCAAACAGTTCCAGTTTAGTTTCATCAGACCATAGGACATGCTCCCAAAACTCCTCTGGATCATCCAAATGCTCTCTAGCAAACTTCAGATGGGCCCGGACATGTACTGGCTTAAGCAGTGGGACACGTCTGGCACTGCAGGATCTGAGTCCATGGTGGCGTAGTGTGTTACTTATGGTAGGCCTTGTTACATTGGTCCCAGCTCTCTGCAGTTCATTCACTAGGTCCCCCCGCGTGGTTCTGGGATTTTTGCTCACCGTTCTTGTGATCATTCTGACCCCACAGGGTGGGATTTTGCGTGGAGCCCCAGATCGAGGGAGATTATCAGTGGTCTTGTATGTCTTCCATTTTCTAATTATTGCTCCCACTGTTGATTTCTTCACTCCAAGCTGGTTGGCTATTGCAGATTCAGTCTTCCCAGCCTGGTGCAGGGCTACAATTTTGTTTCTGGTGTCCTTTGACAGCTCTTTGGTCTTCACCATAGTGGAGTTTGGAGTCAGACTGTTTGAGGGTGTGCACAGGTGTCTTTTTATACTGATAACAAGTTTAAACAGGTGCCATTACTACAGGTAATGAGTGGAGGAAAGAGGAGACTCTTAAAGAAGAAGTTACAGGTCTGTGAGAGCCAGAAATCTTGATTGTTTGTTTCTGACCAAATACTTATTTTCCACCATAATATGCAAAAAAAATGATAAAAAAACAGACAATGTGATTTTCTGGATTTTTTTTTCTCAGTTTGTCTCCCATAGTTGAGGTCTACCTATCATGTAAATTACAGACGCCTCTCATCTTTTTAAGTGGTGGAACTTGCACTATTGCTGACTGACTAAATACTTTTTTGCCCCACTGTATATAATTGTATTTCTGAACATGTTTTTGTAAACAGCTAAAATAACAAAACTTGTGTAACTGTCCAAATATTTCTGGCCCTAACTGTATATACTATATACAGGAGGAGATGACACACAGGTATATACTATATACAGGAGGAGATGACACACAGGTATATACTATATACAGGAGATGACACAGGTACATACTATATACAGGAGGAGATGACACACGTATATACAGGAGGAGATGACACACGTATATACAGGAGGAGATGACACACGTATATACTATATACAGGAGGAGATGACACGTATATACTATATACAGGAGGAGATGACACACGTATATACTATATACAGGAGGAGATGACACGTATATACTATATACAGGAGGAGATGACACACGTATATACTATATACAGGAGGAGATGACACGTATATACTATATACAGGAGATGACACACGCATATACTATATACAGGAGGAGATGACATATAGGTATATACTATAGACAGGATGAGATGACAACCTGGTATATACTATATACAGGAGATGACATACAGGTATATACTATATACAGGAGCAGATGACTTACAGGTATATACTATATAAAAGAGATGACACATAGGTATATAGAGGAGGAGATGACATACAGCAGGTGTATACTATATACAGGGGAGATGACATACTGGTATATACTATATACAGGAGATGACATACAGGTATATACTATATATAGGAGGAAATGACATACAGGTATATAGTATATACAGAAGAGATGACATACAGGTATATAATATATACAGGAGGAGATACATGGGTATATACAATATACAGGAGGAGATTACATACAGCAGGTATATACTATTTACAGGAGAGATGACATACAGATATATACTATATACACAAGAGAAGACATACAGGTGTATACTATATATAAGGGAGATGACAAACATTTATATACTGAGGTGAAAATGAGGGGTGTGAGGTGAAAATGAAAAGGTGTGAGTGCAAAATGAGAGGAGTGAGGGAAAATAGTGGAGTGATCGGAAAATGACAGATCTGAGGTCGAAATGACAAATATTAGGGGGGAATGAGAGGAGTGAGGAGCAAAATGAGAGGTATAAGGGAGAAAATGAGAGGCATGATGGGAAAATAAGAGAAGTGAGGTGCTATAACTAACCACAGATATTTACTATGCCCAGGCAACGCCGGGCTCTATAGTGTGTATATATATATATATATATGGGGAGCATCTATGGGGAAATATGAACGGCGCATCAGGGCCGGCTCCAGGTTTTTGAGGGCCCCGGGCGAAAGCGTCTCAGTGGGCCCCCCCCCCCTTTAACACATACCCCGATTTATGATGCACAGATACGGCAGAGAAATGTATAGTACAATGCCAGATATCACTTCTTACATGAGTGACAGCTATTGTAAATTCTGCAGTGTATATATACAGGACAGGAGGAGTGGTACTGTGCAGTGTATATATACAGGAGGAAAGGTGCTGTGCAGTGTATATATACAGGAGAGGTGCTGTGCAATGTATACATACAGGAGGAAAGGTGCTGTGCAGTGTATATATACAGGGGGAAAGGTGCTGTGCAGTGTATATATACAGGAGAGGTGCTGTGCAGTGTCGTGAGCAGGGCGTTGTTGTATCAGAAAATCTTTTCCGTTTTGAGTTTTTCTATGAAACAAAGACTTTTCTACATAAACAACGTTGTTTGGTTTTGCGGCCCTAACAGATCTGTGCTACAAAGTAACATCGCTCGGGCATTAATGAGGGACCTGATGCTGAATCCTTTCCACAAACCCTAATGACCCAATTGGTGCCCCGTCATTAGAAGCTCATTAAACGCCTCCCTGTCCCGAGCAATCATGTACAGTGTGGGGGGATCCTGCAGCCCACCCCCTGACTGCTCCATACCATACACTGCCCTCTGTCACGCTCACTATTATCCTGTGCATTTCTCCTTCATCGTTACCCCATGTTACACTTGTCACCCCCCACTACAGAGTAGCAGGGCAGCCAATGTCACCCCCTCCCGGACCCTAATGGCAGCAGGAAATGTCTGCTCCTCTATTGGGTTGGAACCTGATTTAATCAAGGAATAATGTGGATTTGTTGCCGGTGGCTGCAGGGGAAGGGTTAAGTGATGCCATGTCCTTGGTGGGAGCAGTGGCAGCTGCTGGGTCCTGGACAGAGACAGCCAATGTTGCTGTGACTGCACAGTGTGACCTGGAGGAGAGAAGCTGAGACTCTGGAGCAGAAATCACCCACATGCCAGCACTGGGCAGAGTCCCTCCAGTCACCAGCCTGGGGCCACGGGGCCCCAACGTACAGCCCACATGGCAGCAGCTCCCCTTCCTCCTGGCATCTGGTTAACCCCATTTATATGGGTCAGATTGTTATCTTTAAGGTTTAGCAATAACCTTCATACAGATGGGAAGGGGTTAAGCTTCTTCCTACCCACTGGTGCAGGTTTGGTGCAGCATGCATGTATTCTGGGGTTCTGGGAGAGCTGGGTGGCTGCAGGCTGCACCCCACCAGCTGCTCCTCCAGACATCACCCACATTTTTAGGCAGCAGAGACAGACAGCAGCAGACTGAGCCACAGGACCAACTGCAATTATTGCTGGATACCTTTGCACTCTGGTAGGAGCTCCTCCAGAATCTTCCTGATAAGTTCAGCTCAGCAGCACTGTGTGCAGCCAGCCAGGGGCCAGAGCAGAGAACGTGCTCTCTCCGCCCACAAACAGTCACACTGGCTGCCTTCTCTTAACCCCTATGTGTGCCTGCCTGGCTGCACTGACTGAGTGAGAAGATGCTTGAGTCAGAGCTGGCACATAGGGGTTAAGAGAACGCAGCCAGCAGTGACTTTGTGGGCGGAGAGAGCACGTTATCTCCTGCTCTGCTCTCCCAGCTGCTAGTGGGCCCCCCTTTCTTCCCAAGGCCCCGGCATTTGCCCGCTGTGCCGGGTGCTGACGCCGGCCCTGGGCGCAGAGCACTATATGGCACAGCTATGGGGCAATAATGAACGGTGCAGAGCACTATATGGCAGCTATGGGGCAATACTGAACGGCGCAGAGCACTATATGGCAGCTATGGGGCAATACTGAACGGTGCAAAGCACTATATGGCACATTTTTGGGGCAATGATGAACGGTGCAGCGCACTATATGGCACAGCTTTATATGGCACATCTATGGGGCAATAATGAACAGCATGGAGCATTATATATGGCACAGCTTTATATGGAGCATCTTATGGGGCCATAATGAACGGTATGGAGCATCTATTTTTATTTTTGAAATTCACCGGTAGCTGCTGCATTTCCTACCCTAGGCTTATACTCGAGTCAATAATTTTTCCCAGTTTTTTGTGGCAAAATTAGGGGGGTCGGCTTATACACGGGTCGGCTTATACTCGAGTATATACATACATATATTATATATATATATATATATATATATATATATATATATATATATATATATATATATATATATGCGCAAAAAAGTATTTAGTCAGTCAGCAATAGTGCAATCCAGAAAATCACATTGTCTGTTTTTTTAACATTTTATTTGCATATTATGGTGGAGAATAAGTGTTAGGTTAGGCTATGGGTTGAACTAGATGGACATATAGTCTTCCTTCAACCTTAATAACTATGTAACTATGTAAACAAAATTTAATCTCAATACTTTGCAATATATCCTTTGTTGGCAATGACAGAGGTCAAACGTTTTCTGTAAGTCTTCACAAGGTTGCCACACACTGTTGTTGGTATGTTGGCCCATTCCTCCATGCAGATCTCCTCTAGAGCAGTGATGTTTTTGGCTTTTCGCTTGGCAACACGGACTTTCAACTCCCTCCAAAGGTTTTCAATAGGGTTGAGATCTGGAGACTGGCTAGGCCACTCCAGGACCTTGAAATGCTTCTTACGAAGCCACTCCTTCGTTGCCCTGGCGGTGTGCTTTGGATCATTGTCATGTTGAAAGACCCAGCCACGTTTCATCTTCAATGCCCTTGCTGATGGAAGGAGGTTTGCACTCAAAATCTTACGATACATGGCCCCATTCATTCTTTCATGTACCCGGATCAGTCATCCTGGCCCCTTTGCAGAGAAACAGCCCCAAAGCATGATGTTTCCACCACCATGCTTTACAGTAGGTATGGTGTTTGATGGATGCAACTCAGTATTCTTTTTCCTCCAAACACGACAAGTTGTGTTTCTACCAAACAGTTCCAGTTTGATTTCATCAGACCATAGGATATTCTCCCAAAACTCCTCTGGATCATCAAAATGCTCTCTAGCAAACTTCAGACGGGCCCGGACATGTACTGGGTTAAGCAGTGGGACACGTCTGGCACTGCAGGATCTGAGTCCATGGTGGCGTAGTGTGTTACTTATGGTAGGCCTTGTTACATTGGTCCCAGCTCTCTGCAGTTCATTCACTAGGTCCCCCCGCGTGGTTCTGGAATTTTTGCTCACCGTTCTTGTGATCATTCTGACCCCACGGGGTGGGATTTTGCGTGGAGCCCCAGATCGAGGGAGATTATCAGTGGTCTTGTATGTCTTCCATTTTCTAATTATTGCTCCCACTGTTGATTTCTTCACTCCAAGCTGGTTGGCTATTGCAGATTCAGTCTTCCCAGCCTGGTGCAGGGCTACAATTTTGTTTCTGGTGTCCTTTGACAGCTCTTTGGTCTTCACCATAGTGGAGTTTGGAGTCAGACTGTTTGAGGGTGTGCACAGGTGTCTTTTTATACTGATAACAAGTTTAAACAGGTGCCATTACTACAGGTAATGAGTGGAGGAAAGAGGAGACTCTTAGGGTACCGTCACACAGTGGCATTTTGATCGCTACGATGGCACGATCCGTGACGCTCCAGCATCGTAACAATATCGCTCCAGCGTCGTAGACTGCTGTCACACTTTGCAATGTACGACGCTGGAGCGATAATATCATGACATATGTGCGATGTAGAAGCCGTTGGTTACTATGCGCACATCGTATACAATATCGTGCACACCTTTGTTACACCATGCGATCATGCCGCCACAGCGGGACACTAGACGAAAGAAAGAAAGTTTCAAACGATCTGCTACGACGTACGATTCTCAGCGGGGTCCCTGATCGCAGTAGCGTGTCAGACACAGCGAGATCGCTGGAACGTCACGGATATATCGCTGGAACGTCACGAATCGTGCCGTCGTAGCGATCAAAATGCCACTGTGTGACGGTACCCTTAAAGAAGAAGTTACAGTCTGTGAGAGCCAGAAATCTTGATTGTTTGTTTCTGACCAAATACTTATTTTCCACCATAATATGCAAATAAAATGTTAAAAAAACAGACAATGTGATTTTCTGGATTTTTTTTTCTCAGTTTGTCTCCCATAGTTGAGGTCTACCTATGATGTAAATTACAGACGCCTCTCATCTTTTTAAGTGGTGGAACTTGCACTATTGCTGACTGACTAAATTGTTGTGAATTCTGTGGCAGAGCTCCCTCCTGTGGTCACAAGTGGTACTTCGGCTGGTTCTCTCTGTGAGCTTCCGTTGGTGGAGGAAAGTGGTACTGCGGCTTCTGAGTTTCCTTCCTCAGGTGATGTGGTGAGGTCGTTAGGTGTTTCCCTATTTAACTCCACCCAGTGCTTTGATCCTGGCCTCCAGTCAATGTTCTAGTGTGGGACATGTTTCCTCCTGGATCGTTCCTGTGGCTTGCTGCTCTGCATAGCTAAGTTCCTCTTTGCTATTTGTTTGCTGTTTTTTTCTGTCCAGCTTGTCTATTTGTTTTTTTCTGCTGGCTGGAAGCTCTGGGACGCAGAGGGTGCACCTCCGTGCCGTTAGTTCGGTACAGAGGGTATTTTCGCCCCCTTTGCGTGGTTTTTGAAGGGTTTTGTGTTGACCGCAAAGTTACCTTTCCTATCCTCGCTCTGTTCAGAAAGTTGGGCCTCACTTTGCTAAATCTATTTCATCTCTACGTTTGTCTCTTCATCTTTACTCACAGTCATTATATGTGGGGGCTGCCTTTTCCTTTGGGGTATTTCTCTGAGGCAAGGTAGGCTTATTTTCTATCTTCAGGCTAGCTAGTTTCTCAGGCCGTGCCGAGTTGCATAGGCAGCGTTAGGCGCAATCCACGGCTGCCTCTAGTGTGGTTTGTTAGGATCAGGGATTGCGGTCAACAGAGTTCCCACGTCTCAGAGCTCGTTCTCGTTTTTTGGGTTATTGTCAGGTCACTGTATATGCGCTGACCTCTATGATATAATATATATATATATATATATATATGTGTTTGGGTCCTTATATAGGTTTGGGTCCTTTTTTATTTATCTCAAAGGACATTTATTGAGTTCTTGTTGTTCCAGTAACCAGGGACACCACATATCCATGGGGCCAGGATATTTAGATTGTCTGTTTGATTAAGCATAGCCCTGGCTCAGGGCTGGCATCTTGGTGCACATGGGGTTCAGTATGCAACTGTATATTCCATATTCTATGTTATTTGTGACGTTCACGTTGCAATTATAGGGTGCTTTTTGGGGGTGTGATTTATGTATTGATTTTTGTATTGTGTTTTAAGTGTTTTTATGCATATTGTGAGGTGTTAATAAAGGTTTTGATACTTTTATATGGGCTGTGGTTGTGCATACCGTATAGGCTGCCGTCACACTTGCAGTACTTGGTCAGTATTTTCCATCAGTATTTGTAAGCCAAAACCAGGAGTGGATCAAATAGAGGAAAAGTATAATAGAAACATATGCACCACTTCTGCATTTATCACCCACTCCTGGTTTTGGCATACAAATACTGATGTAAAATACTGACCAAATACTGCTAGTGTGACGGCAGCCTTAGTCTAATCTTTTTCCTGCTATTCCATATTGCTATATTTAGACTAGGTAGTGCACCCCTTTGTTGTTGTTATTGGTATTTTTATACCAACAAGTAGTGCGCCCCTCTTTTCAATTTTGTCTTAAGTAGTTTGCCTCATGTCCCGAGGCGTTCTTTAGGGGTTGCACACGCATATTCTAACGTGGTTGGAATGATAATATAACACATATATTTTCATATATGATACTGGTGTGTTGGATCATGGATTGGGAGGCCAGGGAGGCAGCCTGGCTGGCTAAACCATCCAATGTCTTTGAAATACCAGGGTCTGTTGCAGTGGAGTCTGATTCTGTTTTTTCTACACTTTGTTCAGATCTGATGAGGGCCCATAAGACTGGGATCAGACTTTGGTGGAATATGAGGAGCTTGGAGGAGTATTTAAAATCAGGCCTTATACCTCGTGGCCTTCGAATTCCAATATTCCCAGCTTGGGAACTCTCAGCATCATTTAAGCAGCTTTGGGAACAGGGGCTTACACGTTGTTCAAACATATTGATAAATTTACTTTTGGAGAATGAAAGGGATCTATTTGTCTCCACTAAGGTTTCAATTAAAGAGTTGGCGACCAAATTGGGTGCGTTTGATGAAGTACAGACCAATGCCTTTAGGACAAAACTCAAGGATACATTGGACAAATATGAGAGGGAGGTGAGATGTAGAAAACGTAAGAAATTCCTAAGGGACGAGACTGATTATGAACAACACACAGTGTATAAATTGACTCATAGGGGCTATCCACGTCACACCAGGCCAAATAGGAATGATTCCTCATTGGTAGCCACTACATCCACCGTACCCTCTAGCAGGGAGGAGAGTTCAAGCGATTTTTTATCTTCCAACGGAAGCGAGATAGACCACGGAGCAGACGTGGCAGGGGACGGAGGAGTCGCAAAAAAACGGGCGGTATGGTACAAGGGTCGCAACCTGCCTTATCATCACAAGTACCCGACCAGACGGAGGTGAGTCAAAATGACACTTCCTCCCACATGGAACAAGCCTCTGGACCTCTCGCATCCATCCTGCAGGTAATTAATCTTTCAGAACATATATTAAAGGGAACCTGTCACCCCGTTTTTTGAGATTGAGATATAAATACTGTTAAATAGGGCCTGTGCTGTGCGTTACTATAGTGTATGTAGTGTACCCTGATTCCCCATGTATGCTGAGAAATACATTACCAAAGTCGCCGTTTTCGCCTGTCAATCAGGCTGGTCAGGTCGGGTGGGCGTGTTCACAGCGCTCTTTTCTTCCCCAGCTTTCCGTTGGTGGCGTAGTGGTGTGCGCATGTCCAAGGTCCGGATTCCCTGCGCCCACGTTAAGACACAGCGCGCGATCTGCGCTGTCATCCCTTTCATCGGTGGGGGCGGCCATCTTCCTGGGGCCGCGCGTGCGCAGAAGAGATCGCGGCGGCCATTTTCCCAAAGCCGAGATCGGCTTTGGGAAAATGGCCGCCGCGATCTCTTCTGCGCACGCGCGGCATCCCGCGGCCATTTTCCTGAAGCCCCGTGCAGCAGAGCACTACATCTGCGCACGCGCGGCCCCAGGAAGATGGCCGCCCCCACCGATGAAAGGGATGATAGCGCAGATCGCGCGCTGTGTCTTCACGTGGGCGCAGGGAATCCGGACCTTGGACATGCGCACACCACTACGCCACCAACGGAAAGCTGGGGAAGAAAAGAGCGCTGTGAACACGTCCACCCGACCTGACCAGCCTGATTGACAGGCGAAAACGGCGACTTTGGTAATGTATTTCTCAGCATACATGGGGAATCAGGGTACACTACATACACTATAGTAACGCACAACACAGGCCCTATTTAACAGTATTTATATCTCAATCTCAAAAAACGGGGTGGCAGGTTCCCTTTAACTACTGCAGAACTCTGTCCTTCAGAAAGGTCTAACCTTTGTCCCCACACATGCAGTGGACAAATTTACCCTGGTCAAGGACCTCTGTTTTGCAGGAGCCTTAACCCCTTAGTGACCAAGCCAATTTTTACAATTCTGACCACTGTCACTTTATGAGGTTATAACTCTTGAACGCTTTAACGGATCCCGCTGATTCTGAGATTGTTTTTTCGTGACATATTGTACTTCATGTTAGTGGTAACATTTCTTCGATATTACTTGCGATTATTAATGAAAAAAACGGAAATATGGCAAATTTTTAAAATTTAGCAATTTTCAAACTTTGTATTTTTATGCCCTTAAATCAGAGAGATATGTCACGAAAAATAGAATTATTCTTACCGTTAATTCGGTTTCTAGGAACCTTCCACGATAGCGGTACTGGAGGATGTCTCCCCGCCCTAATGGGGGACAGGAAACACAAAGAGGTTAAATACCCTCCCCTTCCTGCCACCTCCAGTGTTTTTTCTGGACACAGTAGTATGTATAGTTACCACTTAAGTGCAGGAATCATCCAATAAATTATCAGATAGGGAGGGAAATTAGTGCTGTCGTGGAAGGTTCCTAGAAACCGAATTAACGGTAAGAATAATTCTATTTTCTCCAGTCACCTTCCACGACAGCGGTACTGGAGTAGTACCAACAAATTATTTCTAGGGGGGGACAACCGCCTGCAGAACTGTTCTGCCGAAAGTTAAATCCCGGTTGAAATCAAGCCTGTAGTGCCTGGTGAACGTATGTACTGATGACCAGGTGGCAGCTCTGCAAATCTGCTCCGTAGAAGCATCACCTCTCTCTGCCCATGATGTTGACACCGACCGTGTAGAATGGGCCTTTAGCGATGGAGGAGGTGTTAGATTCTGGGATGAGTATGCCAGAGATATGGCTTGTTTAATCCAGTTGGCGATAGTATTTTTTGTCGCCTTTCTTCCTTTGTTCTTTCCGGAGAGTTGAATGAAGAGATTTTGATCAATCCTCCAACTCTCTGTTTGTGAAAGATAATATAGAACCACTCTGCGGACATCCAGAGTGTGGAAGGACTCTTCTCTCACATTAGAAGGATCCGGGTAGAATGAGGGCAACACTATGTCCTGACCTCTATGAAAGTCTGATGTTACTTTAGGTAAGAAGTTAGGGTCTAGACGAAGGATTATACTATCCGATGTTACCCTCAAGTAAGGTTCTTGTATGGATAGGGCATGTAGTTCTCCTATCCGTCTGGCAGAGGTAATAGCCACTAAAAAGACCGTTTTCAGGGTAAGAACCTTTAATGAAGATTGAGATAAAGGTTCGAAAGGGTCCCGAGTTAGACTATTAAGGACCAAATTAAGGTCCCAAGGAGGAGTATTGTTGAGAATTCTGGGACGGATTCTACTTGCTGAAGTTATAAAACGCCTGATCCACCGATGTTTGGCTAGTTCTTGGTCAAAATAGGAGCCAAGTGCTGAAATTTGTACTTTCAAGGTATTGGGCCTAAGACCCAACTCTAGACCTTTTTGCAAGAAGTCCAGAATCTTGTCCATATTAGGATGAAATGGGTCTGGAATATCTGGAAGATACCATGAGGAAAACTTCTTCCATATCTTGGCATAAATGGCATTCGTCACGGGTTTTCTACTGCTTTGGAGAGTATGAATTACTTCATCCGAGAGGCCTCTTGCCTTTAGTATTTCGGCCTCAGAAGCCATGCTGAAAGATTTAACCTGTGAAGGTTTGGATGCAGCAAAGGTCCTTGATGAAGAAGATTCTCCTTCTGGGGTAGATATACTGGACCTTCTTGAGACATGTCTAACATGGCGCTGTACCAACTTCTCCCCGGCCATGTTGGCGCGATTAGAATCGCCGTAACTCTCTCTGATCGAATCTTCTGTAGAGTTTTTGACAGCAATGGAATCGGAGGAAAAGCATAGACGAGGTTGAACCTCCACGGGTGAGAGAACGCATCCATGCCCAGTGCTCTGTCTGCCATATTCAGGGAGAAATAAGTTTGCAGCTTGGCATTCTGACTGTTGGCAAAAAGGTCCACTTCCGGAATCCCCCATCTGGAAATCAGGGAGAGGAAGACCTCCTGGTCCAGACACCATTCCCCTGGATGTACATCCTTTCTGCTCAGGAAATCCGCCTGGGTATTGGCTGACCCTTTCAGGTGAACTGCCGAAATAGAGAGGAGGTGCCTCTCTGCCCAGAAAAAAAATGTTTGAGGCTAAGGTTTTTAATTTCTTGAATCTTGTGCCTCCCTGATGACGAAGGTATGCTACCGTGGTCATATTGTCGGAATATATCCTGACATGGTGTCCCTGAACAATAAAGGATGCGGCTTTTAACGCCTCTTCCACTGCCTTCAGTTCTCTGAAGTTCGAAGAGCTTGCTCTGATGTCTGGAGCCCAGGTGCCCTGGAAATGGGTTCCATCGACTATAGCACCCCATCCCCTTTGACTGGCGTCCGAAGTGAGTGTCTTTAGCGGGATCTGGTCCCAACTGACCCCCCGTTGGAGGTTCCGCAGCCGTAGCCACCATGTCAGGGATGTCCTGACATGATTGGGGAGGGAAATCCTTTTGGAAAGAGAACTCTGCTGTCCGTCCCAAGATGATAGGACATGGGTTTGGAGGACTTTCGTGTGGGCTTGGGCCCAAGATACCATCTGGATACAAGATGTTAGAGATCCCAGAATAGACATGGATTGTCGTAGAGTTGGAGTCTTCAGAGTTCTGAATGCTGTTATCTTCTGTACCAGATCGAGTTGACGTTCTCTGGGCAGAAAGGATTTCCTCAACTCCGAGTCCAGAAGGACCCCTAGGAACTTCTTCCTCCTGGAGGGAAGTAGGTCCGATTTCTCTAGATTCGGGATCCACCCCAACGACTTTAGTATTTCTAGAGATTTTGATAAGTCCGCCCTGAGGCGGGAAACTGAAGGAGCGACAATGAGTAGATCGTCTAGATAGGGTACTATGCAGATCCCCTGAAGACGGATGAATATAATGGCTTCTGTCATGATCTTTCTAAAGACCCTGGGAGCTGAGGCGATTCCGAAGGGAAGGGAGTTGAACTGGTAGTGTACCATCCCTTGCTCCTGAGATATTGCGAATCTTAGGTACTTCCGGAATTCTGGATGGATTGGGACGTGGTAATAAGCGTCCCTCAGATCCACTGTAGCCATCGCCCAGTCCTGTCCTATCAGAGGGATCGCTGTTTTGACCGACTCCATCTTGAACCTCCTGTAGGTTATTACTCGATTCAGGGGTTTCAAGTTGATTATTATTCGGTGTTTTCCCGAAGGTTTCTTGATCAGAAACAGGTGGGAATAGTGTTCTCTGCCTCTTTCTTGTTGAGGTACTGGGGAAATTACTCCTTCCTGGAGTAACTCTTGAAGTCCGCAAAGGAATGCGCCCTGAGGGCTGAGACTCTGCAATGAGGTTATCCTTATGTGATGAGGGGGAGGACTCTCGAACTCTAATTTTAGTCCATTCTGAATAGTGTCAAGTACCCATTGGTTCGACGAAATGGAACTCCACTGGTTGATGAAGCTCGAGAGACGACCCCCAACGCCCTGGGCGTAGTCACTGCTTATCCGGGGTCTGCTGGGACTGGGGAACCAGGATGTTCCTACCTTTCCCCCCTTTAGGATAGCTCCAGCGTCCTGATTTGCCCTTCCCTTTGAACTCTCGCTGGAAGGGTTGTTCTTTTGAGGGACGAAAAAAAACGTTTCTTCGGATTCCTCTGTTCCGGAAGCGCTTTCTTCTTGTCCGTTGCTTTTTCCAGAATATCGTCTAGGGCCTGCCCGAACAGATAGCGGCCCTGAAAGGGAATGGCACAGAGCTTTGTTTTGGACGTTATGTCCCCACTCCAAGACTTTAGCCATAGAGCTCTTCTGGCTGAATTAGAGAGAACTGCAGATTTGGCAGCTACTCTAACGGACTCTGTCGAAGCATCGGCTAGGAAGCCCGTAGCTTTCTGGAGAAGCGGGAGGGAATCTAAGATTACTTCCCTAGATGTTCCCTGGGTAAGGTGGTCTTCAAGTGTGCGGAGCCAACGAAATAGGGATCTAGCCACGCAGGTGGATGCAATATTTGTTTTAAGGAGATTGGTGGAAGTCTCCCAGGATTTTCTTAGCAAGCTCTCCATCTTGCGATCCATAGGGTCTCTGAGTTGGGAAGCATCCTCGAAGGGAAGGGTTGTCTTTTTTGAGACTCTAGAGACCTGCACATCTACCTTAGGGGTATCCCACAGAGAGACGTCTCCATCAAGAGAGAAACGATTCTTTAGCTCAGAGGGAACAGCAAGTCCCTTTTCGGGCGATTCCCATTCATGAAGAATGAGACTCTGTACATTCTCGTGTATAGGGAACCCCTTTAATTTCTTTGGCTTTAACCCACCGAACATCTCATCCTGCACTGATGGTTTCTCCTCCTCCTCCTCAACGCCCATTGTCCCCCTGACCATACTAATTAACTCATGTATGTCTTCTGAGGAAAAATAGTATTTCTTACTCTCCTCTTTGGGGGTGGAAGTGGAGCCCTCATTCTCCCACAAATCCTCCGAACCGGAGGAACGAATTTCACCAGAATCTGAATCAGACGTAACCGTAGCCATCTTCCTTTTTTTAGGGGGAGGTGGCGGAGGTAACAGAGACTGGGAAAGGGCCGATACTGAGGACTGAACTTCCTGTTTAATGAGGGATTTAATGCTCTCAAACAAGGATGGCTGTTCTGAGCGTAAAATTTCATCAGTGCAGGGCTGGCACAGTTTCTTCTTGTAAGAAGAAGGAAGCCTTGATGCACAAACACCACATTTCCGATCTTCCGATTTTGTCTTGGAAGATCTGTCCTTCCTAGGGGCAGAGGCCTTGTCTCCCTAAAAGAGAGAGAGAAGGAGGACTAAGTATAGAGCACCCTAAGGAATACAGGGATAAAGGGACCTTAACCCGCTACTCACGGTAGGAGGGAGGACGCAGGGCTCGGCAGAAGCAGAGATAGGTCTGTCACCTTCCATGGTCAGTCAGTACTGAAGTCCAGTCAGTCAGACAGGGGGCCTTACCTGGAGGTGACTTCCAGGGTTAAATACCGTGGAAGCTGCGTCCAATCGTGTGCTCCTCCTCCCGGTCCCAGGCAGAGGGGAGAGAACCGCCATGCCCCATCAGAATTGCTTTCCGACGCGCGTGCGTTCCACCGCTGGAACGCACATGCCGTGAACCGGAAGTTCGGGTACTTCCGGTTCGCGCGTCCACCGTTTCCGGCCATGCAGGAGAGGAGGAATGCCGGGGAGCCGCGCGGGGACCCTGGCCGCACCATACCGCTCCGCTTTACTCCCGAAGGAGCGCGGGAGGAGCGGAGGAAGGGTCCCGAGTCCACACCAAGTGGGGAGACGGGAGCAGCACCGCAGGGAGGAGAAACATCCCGACCCAGGCTGCCCGGCTAGGTAAGATCTCGAGTGCTCCGATCGCCGGCCACGGCAGCACTACCGCAGGACCTCTTCATGCCCCATAGGGGACAGGAAAAACACTGGAGGTGGCAGGAAGGGGAGGGTATTTAACCTCTTTGTGTTTCCTGTCCCCCATTAGGGCGGGGAGACATCCTCCAGTACCGCTGTCGTGGAAGGTGACTGGAGAAAATAGTTAATAAATAACATTTCCCACATGTCTACTTTACATCAGCACAATTTTGGAAACAAAATTTTTTTTTGTTAGGGAGTTATAAGGGTTAAAAGTTGACCAGCAATTTTTCATTTTTACAAAACCATTTTTTTTTTAGGGACCACATCACATTTGAAGTCATTTTGAGGGGTCTATATGATAGAAAACAACCAAGTGTGACACCATTCTAAAAACTACACCCCTCAAGGTTCTCAAAACCACATTCAAGAAGTTTATTAACCCCTTACGTGCTTCACAGGAACTGAAACAATGTGGAAGGAAAAAATGAACATTTAACTTTTTTTTGCAAACATCTTAATTCAGAGCCATTTTTTTTATTTTCACATGTGTAAAAACAGAAATGTAACCATAAATTTTGTTATGCAATTTCTCCTGAATACACCAATACCCCATATGTGGGGGTAAACCACTGTTTGGGCGCACCGCAGAGCTTGGAAGTGAAGGAGCGCCGTTTGACTTTTTCAATGCAGAATTGGCTGGAATTGAGATCGGACGCCATGTCACGGTTAGAGAGCCCCTGATGTACCTAAACAGTGGAAACTCCCCACAAGTGACCCCATTTTGGAAACTATACCCCTTAAGGAACTTATCTAGATGTGTGGTGAGAACTTTGAATGCCCAAGTGCTTCACAGAAGTTTAGAATGCAGAGTCGTGAAAATAAAAAATATTTTTTTTTTCCACAAAAAAGATATTTTAGCCCCCAAGTTTTTATTTTTACAAGGGTAACAAGAGAAATTGGACCCAAAAGTTGTTGTCCAATTTTTCCCGAGTATGCTGGTACCCCATATGTGGGGGTAAACCACTGTTTGGGCTCACGGCAGAGCTCAGAAGGGAGGGAGCACCATTTGACTTTTTGAGCGCAAAATTGGCTGTCGTGTTTGGAGACCCCCTGATGTAACTAAACAGTGGAAACCCCCCAATTCTAGCTCCAACCCTAACCCCAACACACCCCTAACCCTAATCCCAACCCGATCCATAATCCTAATCACTAACCCTAACGATAATCACAACCCTTACCCCAAAACAACCCAAATGTCAACCCTAACCATAACCCTAATCAAAACCCTAAATCCAACACACCCCTATTCCTAATCTCAACCCTAACCTCAAACCTAACCCTAATCCCAATACACCCCTAATCACAACCCTAACCTTAACCCTAATCCCAAACCTAACCCTAATCCCAAGCGTAACCCTAATGCTAACCCTAACCCTAATCCAAACCCTAACCCTAATCCCAACTCTAACCCTAACTTTAGCCCCAACCCTAGCCCTAGGGCTACTTTCACACTTGCGTCGTTTGGCATCCGTCGCAATCCGTTGTTTTGGACAAGAAACGGATCCTGCAAATGTACCCGCAGGATGCGTTTTTTGCCCATAGACTTGTATTGCCGACGGATCATGACGGATGGCCACATGTCGCGTCTGTCGTGCACTGGATCAGTGTTTGGCGGACCGTCAGCACAAAAAAACGTTCAATGTAACGTTTTTTTGTACGTCGCATCCGCCATTTCTGACCGCACATGCGTGGCCGTAACTCCGCCCCCTCCTCCCCAGGACATAGATTGGGCAGCGGATGCATTGAAAAACTACATCCGCTGCCCACGTTGTGCACAATTTTCACAACGTGCGTCGGTATGTCGGGCCGATGCATTGTGACGGCCCCGTACCGACGTAAGTGTGAAAAAAGCCTAACCCTAAATTTAGCGCCAACCCCAACCCTAGCCCTAACCCTAGCCCTAACCCTAATCCTAGCCCTAACCCTAATTTTAGCCCCAACTGCTCTTCTCCTGCCGGCCGGCAGATGGAGACAGATGGCGGGCGCACTGCGCATGCGCCCGCCATTTTCTTTTCCCCGGCGGCCAGGAGAGCAGCAGGAGGACCCAGGGACACCGCTGAGTATGATAGGGTCCCCAAATCCCCCTATTTCTCTGTCCTCTGATGTGCAATCACAGAGGACAGAGAATTACACTTTGCTTTTTTTTTTGCGGTCGCCGGTAAACAGTTAATTACCGGCGATCGCAAAACAGGGGTCGGTAAAACCGACCCCGATCATGCTCTTTGGGGTCTCGGCTACCCCCAGTCGCCGAGACCCCAAAGATTCTCCCGGGGTCGGCCGGCGGGCGCACTGCGCATGCGCCCGCCATTTTGAAGATGGCGGCGCCCATTGGGAGCCACGAGGAGCACCGGGGGAGACAGGTGAGTATCGGGGGGCGATCGGGGACCCCTTTTCTCTGTCCTCTGATGTGCAATCACATCACATGTGCGCAGGGCCGCGCCTAGTAACCCGATATTTGCCCTGGTTACCATTGTAAAAGTTAAAAAAAAAAAAAAAAAAAAAAAACAGTACATACTCACATTCCGATGTCTGTCACGTCCCCCGCCGTCAGCTTCCCTGCACTGACTGTCAGCGCCGGCCGTAAAGCAGAGCACAGCAGTGACGTCACCGCTGTGCTCTGCTTTACGGCCGGCGCTGACAGTCAGTGCGGGAAGCGGACGGCGGGGGCGTGACAGACATCGGAATGTGAGTATGTACTGTTTTTTTTTTACTTTTACAATGGTAACCAGGGTAAATATCGGGTTACCAAGCGCGGCCCTGTGCTTAGTAACCTGATGTTTACCCTGGTTACCCGGGGACTTCGGCATCGTTGAAGACAGTTTCAACGATGCCAATGTCTTTCCCTGGATCGTTGGTCGCTGGAGAGAGCTGTCTGTGTGACAGCTCCCCGGCAACCACACAATGACTTACCAACGATCACGGCCAGGTCGTATCGCTGGTCGTGATCGTTGGTAAGTCGTTTAGTGTAACGGTACCTTTACATTCCTGATCTCCTACAATCAAAGCCCTTGAATGAAGGACAGACATTCCAAGATCTACCTGAGTTGTTGGAGAAGGATGAATCCGGGTTTAACAGGAGAAGATTCCCCAATAGGAGTAGGTCCCTGAAAACACCTTCCTTTTCGTTGAATTGGTCAAACAGGACATTCTTGCCATGCCAACCCAGGTGGGTATGCTCTCCAATCTCAATCGGATGGAAAAACAGGCAGGCAATGTGGTTTTATGGTCCGTGAAGGCATACATAGCAGAGGCAAATAGACAGCTCAAACACAAGATGCTACCAAAAATTACTATCAGATCCTACGGAGGTTTTCTCGACTAAATTTGAGTCATTACTTTGCAGAGCCCAGCGATTGGCATCATCTCTCCTCGGGAAAGGAAATATCTATGGATGGAGCATCCAGTCACAGCAACATTTTATATGTTGCCGAAGATTCATAAGGATGAAAGGAGACCACCCGGCAGACCAATTGTCTCCAGTATTGGCATCATCTGTGAGAAAGCGAGTGAGTACCTCGAGTTCTTTTTTCAGCCACTAGCCACTGCCTTGCCCTCTTTCGTAAGGGATTCTGCCCACTTTATCGAGATCTGTGGGCGGATTGAATTGCCAACAGAGTTTCATCTAGTGACTTGCGATGTGGAGTCTCTGTACTCCAACATTGACCATGGGGATGGCATGGATGCGGTAGCCTTCTTTTTGGATAAAAACACACATACTGACCGAGGGCACGATTCTCTTCTTTTGGACCTATTGGGGTTTGTACTTCATCACAACTTCTTCCTGTTTGACAGGACATTCTTTTTACAAACAGCAGGAGTGGCGATGGGGGCGAAATGTGCACCAACCTATGCAAACATCTTTTTGGGTTGGTGGGAAGAGAAATTTGTGTACCCATCCATGACCTTTAAAAACCAGGTCCGCAATTGGCATCGTTATATAGATGACATATTTTTTGTATGGTTGGGCACAAAAGAGGATTGTATTGAGTTAATTGATGGACTCAATTCTAACCCCCATAATATATTTTTCTAACCCACTCTATCTCCAACAGCTCTATTACCTTTCTGGACTTGAGGATCTTTGTGAGGGGGAAATCGATTGGCCACTGACCTCTTTCGCAAACCCACTGCGACAAACGCACTTCTGGAGTTTAATAGTTTCCACCCCTGGCATACCAAGGTGGGTGTCCCTACGGGGCAATTCTTGCGCATAAGGCGCAACTGTACCCTTGACCAGGACTTATTACAAGCCTGTGATTTAACGGATCGCTTCAGACAAAGGAGTTATCCAAAATGTGTAATTTCCACAGCTTTCCAACGAGCCAGACAACAAGATGAGGCTTCACTTCTGACCGCTGTGGTACGGTGCCAGGAATCACAAATGAGATTCGTTACAGACTACAACAGTAACTGGAGGCAGGTAATAGATATTCTCTCCAGACATTGGCCGGTACTTCAAGCGGACACACAAACTACAGAACTTGTTAGTAATAGGCTATTGCTCGCAGAAAGAAGGGCTCCAAATTTGAGACAACTATTGACTAAGAGCCACTTTGCCAGGCCCACAGTTAGGTTATCATCCTGAAGGGATCATTCCCTTGTGGGGATTGTAACGTTTGCCCCTTCACGGTCCCTACCCACCAATTCCAGCAGGCATACTTTAAAAGCTTACATAAATTGCAAATCCAAGAATGTGATTTATGTCTTAGTATGTCCCTGCAATATGGTTTACATAGGGCAAACATCCCAGGAGCTTAAGAGCGCAAAAACACATATCCACCATACACCTGGCAGCCGCAGATCAAAAGAAGGGCAAGACCCTCACTCCTGTGGCTGCTCACTTTCTGGTGGCACACGGGGGTTCCTCCACGAATCTCAAGATTGTGGGGCTGCAAAAGGTGATTTGTGGTGAAAGGGGTGGTGATATACGCAACCGTCTTTTGCGGACCGAGTCCAGGTGGATTTTTGAGCTTCAGTCTGTAACACCAACAGCAACGAGGAGCTGCTTTTTACGGGGTTTCTGGGATAATCTGTGGTGGGGTATCTTATATAGGGTTCGGGCCTGAGGTACCTGTCACCTGATTACTTGTCCTTTGTTTCCATCAGGTGGACTAAGGGGGGCATGGTCGCATTGTGCTAACATATAACAAGTCCGGAGTATCAAAGACAGCTTGACATTTCTTCAGGTCGGTGTTACCAACATAACTTTCTTTGACCATATATATGGAATGCTCTGGATCACGGGACATCTATAGAGACCTCAGTAAACGTGGATGCAAGTGGCTACGGAAGAGATATGCCCTGTGGACTGCAATTATGCCGATACTGTTTTGAGTTCAAGTATGAGGACATTCAAGGGAAATGGGCGGATTGCAGCAATTATTTTTATTTTTTTGGGAGACTTATACAAACATCCTTTATCAACCATGGATGGCAACATGGCTGGGGCTGTTACATCTGTCATGCCTGGAGGGACATTGGACGGAGGATTTAAGTCACGGGTGGCATGAAATTTGGAGATTTATGTATTACTAGATTGTGGCCCGATTCTAACGCATCGGGTATTCTAGAATATGCATGTCCCTGTAATATATGGACAATGATGATTCCAGAATTCGCGGCAGACTGTGCCCGTCGCTGATTGGTCGAGGCAACCTTTATGACATCATCGTCGCCATGGCAACCATTATGACATCATCGTCGCTGTGCCCGTTGCTGAATCAGAAACGTGAGATGTCTACGTCCTTTATGACATCATCGTCGCTGTGCCCGTTGCCGATTGGTCGAGGCCGCCAGGCCTCGACCAGAGAGCCGGGATTTCCAGGACAGACAGACAGACGGAAAAACCCTTAGACAATTATATATATATAGATGTGGTCCTACATTTATTCCATAGGTGGAAGCCCATTTGAGTCTATGGGATATGGCTGGATTTGTCATGTCCCAGAAAGCATATGTGTAAATATATGTATTTATTATTTTAATATTTACCCATGTTGTCATATGTGAGTGGTTATATGTATAATTCTTGATTAATGTTTATAGACCTCCATCTTATGGAGTGATATGGATACACTGCCATTCATTAATGACTGCTCCTTAAAGCCTGATGAGAAATATGAATTATATATTTATTTTCCATTCAGTAATTGGATAGATAGATCTGTATATGTTCCTCTGTATATCCCTGTGAATTTTCTTTATTGTCCCCTCTCATTCTCCCTCTCTTCTTTGGTACCAGCGCTCGTAATTCCGCCTTTTACTTCCACTTTTACCTTTTTTTTTCCCCTTTCTTCGTTTTCCCTGCCGTCCATATCTGCGCATGCGCAACATGGTCCTATCTGGAATCGCGGTGTGCGCACGCGCAGTTTACATCTATGGATGCCATGTGCACGCCCATACCTGCTTATGCCGATATAGTGCCCTGCTCCCCTCCTGAGTAATCCAATCCTGGACACAGCGGTATGTAATTAAATGATTTGTGTTTATATATGACCTGGTTGTTTTCACCTCCAGGCCACTTCTCCTGACAAAGCTGCTGCGCCAGCGAGACATGTGGGGGCCTGCTCTCCTCACCCCCCCCCCCCCCACCTTTATCTTAGGGTTATTATACCCGGTTCTTCCCCTTTGATAGGTAATTTGCCCTTTTTGAGCCCTGCATTACAATGGCTCTGTCTGCTCCCACTGGCTAGCCTGCTCTTTCAATCACCCTAGGAACAGGGAATCTTGGACTTTGACTCTGCATATGCAATTGATCAGGTTGTATACATCTGAGATATATATATATATATATATATATATATATATATATATATATATATATATATATATATATATATATATATATATATATATATATATATATATATATATATATATATATATATATATATATATATATATATATATATTTATTGGTTTGGGTCCTTTTTCATCCATCCCAAAGGGCATTTATTGAGTTCTTGTTGTTCCAGTAACCAGGGACACCACATATCCATGGGGCCAGGATATTTAGATTGTCTGTTTGATTAAGCATAGCCCAGGCTCAGGGCTGGCATCTTGGTGCACATGGGGTTCAGTATACAACTGTATGTTCCATATTCTATGTTATTTGTGACGTTCACGTTGTAATAATAGGGCGCTTCTTGGGGGTGTGATTTATGTATTGATTTTTGTATTGTGTTTTAAGTGTTTTTATGCATATTGTGAGGTGTTAATAAAGGTTTTGATACTTTTATATGGGCTGTGGTTGTGCATACTGTATTAGTCTAATCTTTTTCTTGCTGTTCCATATTGCTATATTTAGACTAGGTAGTGCACCCCGTTGTTGTTATTGTTATTTTTATACCAACAAGTAGTGCGCCCCCCTTTTCAATTTTGTCTATCACATACTGCTGACACCGCATGCGATCGCCGTGGCGCTCACCATGAGACCACAGTGATTGTGCCGCCATACTACTACTGCTCTCTGCAGAAGTGCTGTTCCCGCAGCGCAGTACGGCGCATGTCGTGAAGGGGTTAAACAGGTTTAAGGAGTTACTAAACCTGATATTTTCTTAAGAAACCGCTTCCTGTGCCTACCTCAAATCGCAGGGGAGTGAAACTATATTATATATATATATATATATATATATATATATATATATATATATATATATATATATATATATATATATATATATATATATATATATATATATATATATATATATATATATATATATATATAGCTGAAGAGCCCAATGTTGCATGGGCATAGTAAATATTTGTGGTTAGTTATGGCACCTCACTTCTCCTATTTTCCTATCACGCCTCTCATTTTCCCGCTCACATCCTCCTCTCATTCCCCCCTAACACTTGTCATTTCTGTCATGTTGGACGCTGTTCACACTAGGGCGTCCGACAGACAGCGGTAATTCTGCATTCATCCACTATGCGTTCAGTGGCGCCGGCTAGATTTTATCTAGGTTGTCCGGGTTAATCTAGCTGGTACTCGGATTGGAGGCTGGGGCACGCCCACGGCCTTTAAATAGTTCTTCTGAACTTTGGGCTTCGCCGATTAAAGCTTGTGTCTTGTGCCTGGTGATCTCGGTTCGGAGTGTTGGTCTTGGAGTATAAATATCATATCTGGTGGTGCATGATCCTTTGTCATACTTCTCCTTCCTATATTCGTGTTTTGTTTTGCCCTGTGCACATTATAGTGTTTTCCTGAGTATGTTTGCGGCGTGGTGCGTTTTTGGTTTTCCCTGTCTGTGCTTTCTGTAGGGTTGGTGTTTAGATTATCACTGGGTGGAGGTTTCAGTTTAGTACTGAATCAGGAGTCAGGGTCAGGCCTGGCGGCCCAGACAAGCACACCATCAGTGTAATCTCTGGGAGAGGGACAGACAGGGTTTTCCTAGTCTTAGGGAAATCGCAGGGGCCCGGGTTATTAGCTTAAAGGCACCTTCACACTGAACAACTTAACGATATCGCTAGCGATCCGTGACGTTGCAGCGTCCTGGATAACGATATCTTATGATCAGGCGGCCTTGGAACAACATGAAAAAACCTTCGCTGGAGTAGTGGTAACTATACAGACCGCAAACCCTGAACTTATCACAGACACTAGAAGTAGCCGTGGGGTGTGCCTAACCAGACCTAGACACCTCGACACAGCCGGAGGACTAAATATCCCTAAAGATGGAAAATAGGAAAACGGACTTGCCTCAGAGTAGACCCCCAAAGGATAGGCAGCCCCCCACAAATAATGACTGAGTAGGAGAGGAAAAAGACACACGCAGGCAGAAAACAGGATTAGCAAAGGAGGCCACTTCTACCTAGATAGGAAAGGATAGTACAGGATACTAAGCGGTCAGCACAAAAAACTACAAAATATCCACAGCAGAAAAATACAAAAACTCCACCACCTAACTAAAGATGTGGAGAGTATATCTGCGACTCCAGCGAATCCAACCAGACTGAGAAAAACAACAGGACAGTCCAAGCTGGAACAAAATAGAAACTATGAACAGCACAGAAAATAGACACACAGCCTGTGTGCCTAAGAAAATGAAGCAGACACTTATCTTTTGCTGAAATGGCAGCAAGCAGGAGAGGCCAGGCAGAGAACCAATACTTCCAATAGAACATTGACAACTGGCAAGGAGTAATGAGTCCTGCAAAGCTAAATACCCCAGTCAGATTTGCAATTAGTAGAAACACCTGTCCAGGACTGCTGCCCAGGCACAACTGCATTACCATCAACAACCACCGGAGGGAGCCCAAGAGAAGAATTCACAACAGATATCGTTGTGTTTGACACGCAGCAGCGATCTGGATCCTGCTGTGACATCGTTGGTCGGAGCAGAAAGGCCAGAACTTTATTTAGTCGCTGGATCTCCTGCAGACATCGCTGAATCAGCGTGTGTGACGCCGATTCAGCGATGTCTTCACTGGTAACCAGGGTAAACATCGGGTTACTAAGCGCAGGGCCGCGCTTAGTAACCCGATATTTACCCTGGTTACCAGTGTAAATGTAAAAAAAACAAACACTACATACTTACATTCCAGTGTATGTCGCGTCCCCCGGCGTTCTGCTTCCCTGCACTGTCAGCGCCGGCTGGCCGTAAAGCAGAGCACAGCGGTGACGTCACCGCTCTGCTTTACGGCCAGCGCTTACACAGTGCAGGGAAGCAGAACGCCGGGGGACGCAACAGACACCGGAATGTAAGTATGTAGTGTTTGTTTGTTTTTTTACATTTACACTGGTAACCAGGTTAAATATCGGGGCCGCGCTTAGTAAACCGATGTTTACCCTGATTACCAGGGGACTTCGGCATCGTTGGTCGCTGGAGAGCTGTCTGTGTGACAGCTCTCCAGCGACGCTGCAGCAATCGGCATCGTTGTCTTGATCGCTGCAGCGTAGCTAAATGTGACGGTACCTTTAGCCTACCTAGGCTCCCCGTGACAATTTCGACCTCACATCTGTCATTTTCCGATCACTCCACTATTTTTCATCACTCCTCTCATTTTGCACTCACACCCCTCATTTTCACCTCACACCTCATTTTCCCCTTAGTATATACATGTTTGTCATCTCCCTTATATATAGTATACACCTGTATGTCATCTCCTGTATACAGTATATACCTGTATGTCATCTCCCCTGTAAATAGTATATACCTGCTGTATGTCATTTCCTCCTGTATATTGTATATACCTATGTGTCATCTCCTCCTGTATATAGTATATACCTGTATGTCATCTCTTCTGTATATACTATGTGCCTGTATGTCATCTCCATATATATATATATATATATATATATATATATATATATATATATATATATATATATATATATATATATATATATATATATATATATATATATATATATATATATATATATACCTGTATGTCATCTCCCCTGTATATAGTATATACCTGCTGTATGTCATCTCCTCTATATACCTACAGTACAGACCAAAAGTTTGGACACACCTTCTCATTTAAAGATTTTTCTGTATTTTCATGACTATGAAAATTGTACATTCACACTGAAGGCATCAGAACTATGAATTAACACATGTGGAATTATATACTTAACAAAAAAGTGTGAAACGACTGAAAATATGTCTTATAGTCAATGTTCTTTAAAGTAGCCATCTTTTGCTTTGATGACTGCTTTGCACACTCTTGGCATTCTCTTGAGGAGCTTCAAGAGGTAGTCACCGGGAATGGTCTTCCAACAATCTTGAAGGAGTTTCCAGAGATGTTAAGCACTTGTTTGCCCTTTTGCCTTCACTCTGCAGTCCAGCTCACCTCAAACCATTTCGATTGGGTTCAGGTCTGGTGACTGTGGAGGACAGGTCATCTGGTGTAGCACCCCATCACTTTCCTTTTTGGTCAAATAGCCTTTACACAGCCTTGAGGTGTGTTTGGGGTCATTGTCCTGCTGAAAAATAAATGATGGTCCAACTAAACGCAAACCGGATGGAATAGCATGCCGCTGCAAGATGCTGTGGTAGCCATGCTGGTTCAATATGCCTTCAATTTTGAATAAATCCCCAACAGTGTCAATAGCAAAGCACCCCCACACCATCACACCTCCTCCGTGCTTCACGTGGGAACCAGGCATGTAGAGTCCATCCGTTCACCTTTTCTGCATCGCATAAAGACACGTGGATGGAACCAAAGATCTCAAATTTGGACTCATCAGACCAAAGCACGGATTTCCACTGGTCTAATGTCCATTCCTCGTGTTCTTTAGCCCAAACAAGTCTCTTCTGCTTGTTGCCTGTCCTTAGCAGTGGTTTCCTAGCAGCCATTTTGTGGCATTGACCTGGTCTGTAATCTGAGCTGCTGTTAACCTGCGATTTCTGAGGCTGATGACTCGGATAAACTTATCCTCAGAATCAGAGGTGACTCTTGGTCTTCCTTTCGTGGGATTGACCTCATGTGAGCCAGTTTCTTTGAAGCGCTTGATGGTTTTTGCCACTGCACTTGGGGACACTTTCAAAGTTTTCCCAATTTTTCTGACTGAATGACCTTCATTTCTTAAAGTAATGATGGCCACTTGTCTTTCTTTACTTTGCTGCTTTTTTCTTACCATAATACAAATTCTAACAGTCTATTCAGTAGGACTATCAGCTGTGTATCCACCAGACTTCTGCACAACACAACTGATGGTCCCAACCCCATTTATAAGAAGAAATCCCACTTATTAAACCTGACAGGGCACACCTGTGATGTGAAAACTATTTCCAGTGACTACCTCTTGAAGCTCATCAAGAGAATGCCAAGAGTATGGAAAGCAGTCATCAGAGCAAAAGGTGGCTACTTTGAAGAACCTAGAATATAAGACATATTTTCAGTTGTTTCACACTTTTTTTGTTAAGTATATAATTCCACATGTGTTAATTCATAGTTCTGATTCCTTCAGTGTGAATGTACAATTTTCATAGGCATGAAAATACAGAAAAATCTTTAAATGAGGTGTGTCCAAACTTTTGGTCTGTACTGTATGTGTCATCTCCTCCTGTATATAGTATATACGTGTGTCATCTCCCCTGTATATAGTATATACGTGTGTCATCTCCTCCTGTATATAGTATAAACCTGTGTGTCATCTCCCCTGTATATAGTATATATGTGTGTCATCTACCCTGTATATAGTATATACCTGTGTCATCTCCTCCTGTATATAGTATATATCTGTGTGTCATATCCTCCTGTATTAGACCTCGTTCACACGTTATTTGCCCAGTATTTTTACCTCAGTATTTGTAAGATAAATTGGCAGCCTGATGAATCCCCAGCCAACAGGAAGCCCACCTCCCCTATGCCATGGGCTATAGCCCCCACAATGGATCTGCCCCCATCCACCTTCCCTGCAGCTCCTACCCAACATCCCCACAGTCCCTATCCCTATTGCCTTTATACACTTGCTTTGGCAAAACTGAAGTGTATTTGGTCCTGCCAATAAAGCTTCTTTGAATCTTGAATCTAATATATATACCGTAATTGTCTAAGGCCGGCATGTCAAACACGTGTCCCGCGGGCCGCATGCGGCCCTTTACAGGCATATCTGCGGCCCACACAAAAGTCTCAAACTTTGTCTGTAAACACAAAGTTTGAGACTTTTGTGCAGGCCACAGATGCTCAAAACTTCACGATCAGCACTTCCGGCTCTTCATTCATTGGCCGATATCCCTGCATATGACCTGCTTACGTGATCAGCAGCCGACCAAGTAGCTCCGTGTCAATCCATGACGTGTGTACTTTGGTTGGCTGCTGATCACGTAAGCAGGTCATATGCAGGGATGTGGGCCAATGAATGAAGAGCCGGAAGTGCTGATCGCGCGTTTTGTACTTCTGCGGCTCGCGTTGCTGCTGATCACCGTCCTAAGTCAGGAAGGCTGAGAGTGACTGGGTGGGATACTGTGACCGTGGAAGAAGGGACCCAAGTCCAAGTAAGTGAGTGGCCCTCCTGTACAGGCTTTCCCAGCTCATGTGTGGGTGTCTGTAAGCTCCTCTCCTTGTATAAGAGGGTTAAAATTTATCCTATTATCGGTAATATTAGTGTTATTTAACCGTTAAATAACACTAATATTACTGATAATAGAATCAGCCGCTATGTGCTTCTTCAGGCCCCACCAAGGGGGATTGGAAGGAATATGAATTTAATCAAGGTGGAGAATGTAATGCTGCACTAAAATCTGACGGCTTTCATTAAAATAACATGAGCCAGGGGAACACACAGAGATCATTCACCAACAATAAAACATGCAAAACTGTTCTGTCCCCATTGATTTGTGTAAGTGATTGATGCCTTTCTTTTACCAAGGGGGATTCAATAATTCACTTTGCTGCAGGCGGCAACTCCGGGGGCATTGTACAATGTGAAGACATACTGAGGTGGCAATTCACCATGGGGGGACATCACACCTGAAGGGGGATCGGACTCTGTGTGGGCACCAATTTGTGGTCCACATAGATTCATAGAAGACTTCATACTCGATGGGGAAAAGTAAGTTGACCTCATACTGTGTGTGTGCAGATAACTAAGGGGGCATCACTACTGTGTGAAGGTACTAAGGGGACATTATTATTGTGAGTGGGCACAAAGGGGCACGATAACTGATTGAGGGCTCTATGAAAGTGTGTGGGACACTAAAGGTACTCTGTTTCCCAGAGTTTTTTTGAGACTTTGCAAGAAAGTGTGTATGGGGGTCCATTCAAAAGATTGGCCCTTCCTTTTATAGTTTGGGCCCCGATTACAGCCACGTGCATGAAGCCTAAGACTGTGATACAATCAGCAAATACGTGTGTGACATTAGCTGCTGTGTGCGGCCCTCGCAACAACCTCTTGTTACTCATGTGGCCCTCGGGGTACCCTGAGTTTGACATGCCTGGTCTAAGGGTCACTTCCGTCCGTCTGTCTGTCCTTCTGTCACGGTTATTCGTTCGCTGATTGGTCTCGGCAGCTGCCTGTCATGGCTGCCGCGACCAATCAGCGATGGCCACAGTCCGATTAGTCCCTCCCCTACTCTCCTGCACTCACTGCCCGGCGCCCGCTCCGTAATCCCCTCCACTCACCGCTCACACAGGGTTAATGGCAGCGGTAACGGCCCGCGGTGTAACGCACTCCGTTACCACTGCTATTAACCCTGTGTGTCCCCAACTATTTACTATTGATGCTGCCTATGCAGGGCTGGTGTGCGACAAGGACCTGCCGTGACGTCACGGTCATGTGACCGCGACGTCATCATAGGTCCTGCTCACACCAGCCCTGGGACCACCGGAAGCTGCCGCTTGCAATGGAGCGGTCCCGGGAGCCTGGCGAGGAGCGGCAAAGGCGGCTGATGGCGAGTATAGCAGGACTTCAACGGCCCTTCGGAAGGTGAGTATATGTTTTTGTTTTGTTTTTTAAGTCTCTATACTACGTGGCTCTGTGCTGGGCAATATACTACGTGACTGGGCAATATACTACGTGGCTCTGCTATATACTATGTGGCTGGGCAATATACTACGTGACTGGGCAAAATACCGTACTACGTGGCTCTGCTATATACTACGTAGCTGGGCAATATACTACGTGACTGGGCAATATACTATGTCGCTGTGCAATATACTACGTGGACATGCATATTCTAGAATACTCGATGCGTTAGAATCGGGCCACCATCTTCTCATTTAAAGATTTTTCTGTATTTTCATGACTATCAAAATTGTACATTCACTCTGAAGGCATCAAAACTATGAATTAACACATGTGGAATTGTATAGTTAACAAAAAGTGTGAAACAACTGAAAATATGTCTTATATTCTAGGTTCTTCAAAGTAGCCACCTTTTGCTTTGATGACTGCTTTGCACACTCTTGGCATTCTCTTGATGAGCATCAAGCGGTAGCCACCGGGAATGGTCTTCCAACAATCTTGAAGGAGTTCCCAGAGATGCTTAGCACTTGTTGGCCCTTTTGCCTTCACTCTGCAGTCCAGCTTACCCCAAACCATTTTGATTGGGTTCAGGTCTGGTGGCTGTGGGGGCCAGGTCATCTGGCGTAGCACCCCATCACTCTCCTTCTTGGTCAAATAGCCCTTATACAGCCTGGAGGTGTGTTTGGGGTCATTGTCCTGTTGAAAAATTAATGATGGTCCAACTAAATGCAAATCGGATGGAATAGCATGCTGCTGTAAGATGCTGTGGTAGCCATGCTGGTTCAGTATGCCTTCAATTTTGAATACCGTATATACTAGAGTATAAGCCGACCCGAGTATAAGCCAACCCCCCCCCCCCCCCCCCTCCCCTAATTTTGCCACAAAAAAACTGGGAAAACTTAATGACTCGAGTATAAGCCTAGGGTGGAAAATGCAGCAGCTACCGGTAAATGTCAAAAGTAAAAATAGATACCAATAAAAGTAAAATTAATTGAGACATCAGTAGGTTGTGTTTTTGAATATCCATATTGAACCAGGAGCCCCCATATAATGATCCATAAAGTTCATGATGGCCCCATTAAATGCTCCATATTAAAATATGCCCCATATAATCCTGCATAAAGGGTAATAAGGGCCCCATAAGATGCTCCATACAGTCACTTGCCCCATATAGTGCTGCACAAACGTTATGGCCCCATAAGATGCTCCATACAGTCACTTGCCCCATATAGTGCTGCACAAACGTTATGGCCCCATAAGATGCTCCATACAGTCACTTGCCCCATATGCTGTGGCTGCAATAAAAAAATAAAAATAAAAAAAAATAAAAATCACATACTCGCCTCTCCGTCGCTCAGGCCCCCGGCACTTTCAATAGTCACCTGCTCCTCGTTCCGGTGCGGCTCCATCTTCAGCACTGACGTTCAGGCAGAGGGCACGCACTGACCACGTCACCGTGCCCTCTGACCTAAGCGGCACAGCAAGAGGACGCTGAAGACGGAGCTGTATCGGAGCGAGGACAGGAGAATATCGCGCAGCGCTCCCCTCCCCGTTATACTCACCTTCTCCTGGAGCGGTGCAGTCCTTGCTTCTCCTGGCGCTGCATCTTCTTCCTGTATTGAGCGGTCACAGTTACCGGTCATTACAGTAATGAATATGCGGCTCCACCCCTATGGGAGGTGGAGCCGCATATTCATTACTGTAATGAGCGGTACCATGTGACCGCTCAGTACAGGAAGAAGCTGCAGCGCTGGAAGAAGCAGGGACCGCGCCAGGAGCAGGTGAGTATAATTAGACAGCCCCCGCTCCCCCTCCCCTGCCGACCCCTGGGTATGACTTGAGTATAAGCAGAGAGGATGACTTTCAGCCCAAAAAAATGGGCTGAAAATCTCGGCTTATACTCGAGTATATACGGTAAATCCCCAACAGTGTCAACAGCAAAGCACCCCCACACCATCACACCTCCTCCTCCATGCTTCACGGTGGGAACCAGACATGTAGAGTCCATCCGTTCACCTTTTCTGCGTCGCACAAAGACATGGTGGTTGGAACCAAAGATCTCAAATTTGGTCTCATCAGACCAAAGCACAGATTTCCTCTGGTCTAATGTCCATTCCTTGTGTTCTTTAGCCCAAACAAGTCTCTTCTGCTTGTTGCCTGTCCTTAGCAGTGGTCTCCTAGCAGCTATTTTACCATGAAGACCTGCTGCACAAAGTCTACTCTTAACAGTTGCTGTAGAGATGTGACTGCTGCTAGAACTGTGTGGCATTGACCTGGTCTCTAATCTGAGCTGCTATTAACCTGCGATATCTGAGGCCGGTGACTCGGATAAACTTATCCTCAGAAGCAGAGGTGACTCTTGGTCTTCTTTTCCTGGGGTGGTCCCTCATGTGAGCCAGTTTCTTTGTAGCGCTTGATGGTTTTTCCAACTGCACTTGGGGACACTTTCAAAGTTTTCCAAATTTTTCGGACTGACCTTCATTTCTTAAGGTAATGATAGCCACTCATTGTCTTTACTTGGCTGCTTTTTTCTTGCCATAATACAAATTCTAACAGTCTATTCAGTAGGACTATCAGCTGTGTATCCACCAGACTTCTGCACAACTCAACTGATGGTCCAAACCCCATTTATAAGGCAAGAAATCCCACTTATTAAACCTGACAGGGCACACCTGTGAAGTGAAGACCATTTCCGGTGACTACCTCTTGAAGCTCATCAAGAGACTGCCAAGAGTGTACAAAGCAGTCATCAAAGCAAAAGGTGGCTACTTTGAAGAACCTAGAAAATAAGACATTTTCAGTTGTTTTACACTTTTTTGTTAAGTATATAATTCCACATGTATTACTTTATAGTTCTGATGCCTTCAGTGTGATTGTACAAATCTTTAAATGAGAACTATTAGATTGATTGCTAACGAGAGGGAAACCAAAAAAAAAAAAAAAAGTGAGATCTAAGAGCTAGCCTTCTATAAATGTAGACATACTCTGGGGAAGCAATTGTGCAGGGGTGCATTCGTGCACTATTATTCGTGTACATTTATTTAAAGTACTTTTTCTAAGTGCTGGCAGTTATACCATGGCAGTTAGACAGGGCAGGAGACAGGTAAGACAATCTAAATCTATTCCCTGTTCATTTGGCACAGAACAATTACTCACCATATATATTCTATATCCTGGCTGCCGCATTCACTCACATTCACCGCCCTTGCATAAACTCTTTACACTCCATCCATATCGGCCCCTCTGTCCTTCCCTCTCCTATGTATAGCACTCATGCTCTGTTCACATTGCTTAACAGCACAGATCCATTCAGTCCCACCATCCAGCACAAGAGACGCTCTCACAAATCACTTAACCATCTGCTCACTCTTTCTATCCTCCTTCTCCTAGTCGCTGGAGACGTCTCTCCCATCCCCGGCCCCCCATGATATAGCCAGTCAAACCTCCCAACTGCTACACTCAAACCCCTCTAACCTTATTAATATTCCATGCATGCCTTCTGTCTTTTTCAATTGTGCCCTTTGGAATTCTCGCTCTGTGTGTAATAAACTCTCCTTCATCCATGACTTCTTCCTTTCTAATTCTCTTAATCTCCTGGCTCTTACTGAAACCTGGAACCAGCAAGCAGACACCACCGCTGCTGCTGCTCTTTTATATGGTGGACTACACTTTCTCATACCCCAAGATCGGACAACAGAGCAGTTGGAGGCGTTGGTCTGCTCCTTTCACCCAAATGTACCTTCCAAGTTATCCCCCCAAGTGCCCTCACTTGTCTTCCCTTCCTTTGAGGTCCATGCCGTCAGACTATATCCCCTTCTCCATGTGTATCGTCCTCCCGGCCCCTCATCAGTTCCTGGATCACTTTGCCACCTGGCTTCCACACTTTCTCTCCTGTGACACCCCCACCCTCATCATGGGTGATTTCAACATCCCCATTGCTTCTCCCCTCTCCCCATCTGCTTCTCACCTTTTATCTCTAACCTCCTGTTTCGGCCTCTCACAGCATACTATCTCTCCAACGCATGAAGATGGAAACTCCCTCGACTTAGTCTTCTCCTGGCTTTGCTCAGTGGATGATTTCACAGACTCCCCTCTCCCGCTCTCTGACCACAACCTTCTTTCATTCTCTATCAAGAACTGCCATCCTGCTCAGGTCACCCCCACTTTCCACACTTATAGAAACATACAGGCCATTAACACCCAGAAACTTATGAAGAACTTGCAGTCATCATTATCTCCGCCATCTCATGTCCTGATTCTGCTCTGAAGCATTACAATGAAACCCTGCAAAGTGCCCTGGATGAAGCTGCACCTCCTATACATAAAACAACTCAGCACAGACGGCGACAACCATGGCATACGCTGCAAACACGTTTCCTACAGCGGTGCTCCAGGTGCACTGAATGTCTGTGGAGAAAATCTAATCTACCCGAAGATTACATCCATTATAAGTTCATGCTAAAAACATACAACTCTGCCCTTCACCTCTCCAAACAAACCTATTTCAACACCCTCATCACCTCACTGTCCAATAACCCTAAACGTCTCTGACACTTTCCAGTCCCTACTCAACCCAAGAGTGCAGGCCCCAACCACGGATCTCCGCGCTGACGATCTGGCCAATTACTTCAAAGAAAAAATTGACCACATTCGACAGGAAATCATCTCCCAATCTCTTCATACCATGCACTGTCCTCCCTCCCCCACTGCATCTAGTTCACTCTCTGACTTTGAACCAGTTATAGAAGAAGTAATCAGGCTCCTTGCATCTTCTCGCCCAACCACTTGCACCAGTGACCCCATTCCGTCACATCTCCTCCAGTCCCTTTCCCCGGCTGTCACCTCTCACCTAACAAAAATATTCAACCTCTCTCTCACTTCCGGTAATTTTCCTTCCTCATTTAAGCATGCCATTATACATCCATTACTTAAAAAACCATCCCTCGATCAAAACTGTGCCACTAATTATAGACCTGTCTCTAATCTTCCCTTCATCTCTAAACTCCTCGAACGCCTGGTCCACTCCCGTCTTACCCGCTATCTCTCAGATAACTCTCTTCTCGACCCTCTCAATCTGGTTTCCGCTCTTTACACTCTACTGAAACTGCCCTCACTAAAGTCTCTAATGACCTACTAACAGCTAAATCTAATGGTCACTACTCCATGCTAATTCTCTTGGATCTCTCCGCAGCATTCGACACTGTGGATCATCAGCTCCTCCTCACTATGCTCCGCTCCATCGGCCTCAAGGACACCATTCTCTCCTGGTTCTCATCCTATCTCTCTAACCGCTCCTTCACTGTATCTTTTGCTGGTTCCTCCTCCTCTCACCTTTCTCTTACTGTTGGGGTTCCTCAAGGATCAGTCCTAGGACCCCTCCTCTTCTCTTTGTATACTGCCCATATTGGACAAAATCAGTAGATTTGGTTTCCAGTACCATCTCTATGCTGATGACACACAATTATACACTTCTTCTCCTGTTATCACGCCGACCTTTTTAGTAAACACCAGAGATTGTCTTACCGCTGTCTCTAACATCATGTCCTCCCTCTATCTGAAACTGAACCTGTCAAAAACTGAAATCCTCGCATTTTCTCCCTCTATTAACCTACCTTTGCCTGACATTGCCATCTCCGTGTGTGGTTCCACCATTACTCCAAAGCAACATGCCCGCTGCCTTGGGTTCATACTTGATTCCGAGCTTTCATTCACCCCCCACATCCGATCACTGGCTCGCTCTTCTTATCTGCATCTCAAAAACATTTCTAGAATTCGCCCTTTTCTTAAGGTACCGTCACATTTAGCGACGCTGCAGCGATCTAGACAACGATCCCGATCGCTGCAGCGTCGCTGTTTGGTCGCTGGAGAGCTGTCACACAGACAGCTCTCCAGCGACCAACGATGCCGGTCCCCTGGTCGCCGATTCAGCGAAGTCTTCACTGGTAACCAGGGTAAACATCGGGTTACTAAGCGCAGGGCCGCGCTTAGTAACCCGATGTTTACCCTGGTTATCAGTGTAAATGTAAAAAAAACAAACACTACATACTTACATTCCGGTGTCTGTCCCCCGGCACTGTGCTTTCCTGCACTGTCAGCGCGGGCCAGCCGTAAAGCACAGCGGTGACGTCACCGCTGTGCTTTACGGCCAGCCGGCGCTCACTGCCAGTGCAGGAAAGCACAGCGCCGGGGGACAGACAGCGGAATGTAAGTATGTAGTGTGTGTTTTTTTTACATTTACACTGATAACCAGGGTAAACATCGCTGAATCGGCGTCACACACGCCGATTCAGCGATGTCTGTGGGAGTCCAGCGACTAAATAAAGTTCTGGACTTTCTGCTCCGACCAACGATGGCACAGCAGGATCCTGATCGCTGCTGCCTGTCAAACTGAACGATACCTCTAGCCAGGACGCTGCAACCTCACGGATCGCTAGCGATATCGTTCAGTATGAAGGTACCTTTACTTTCAACTCTGCAAAAACTCTTAAGGTACCTTCACACTGAACAATATCGCTAGCGATCCGTGACGTTGCAGCGTCCTGGCTAGCGATATCGTTCAGTTTGACAGGCAGCAGCGATCAGGATCCTGCTGTGCCATCGTTGGTCGGAGCAGAAAATCCAGAACTTTATTTCGTCGCTGGACTCCCCGCAGACATCGCTGAATCGGCGTGTGTGACGCTGATTCAGCGATGTCTTCACTGGTAACCAGGGTAAACATTGGGTTACTAAGCGCAGGGCCACGCTTAGTAACCCGATGTTTACCCTGGTTACCAGCGTAAATGTAAAAAAAAAAAAAACCAAACACTACATACTTACATTCCGGTGTCTGTCCCCGGCGCTGTGCATTCCTGTACTGGCTGTGAGCGCCGGCCAGCCGTAAAGCACAGCGGTGACGTCACCGCTCTGCTTTACGGCTGGCCGATGCTGATAGTGCAGGAAAGCACAGCGCCGGGGGACAGACACCGGAATGTAAGTATGTAATGTTTGGTTTTTTTTTTACGTTTACGCTGGTAACCATCGGGTTACTAAGCGCGGCCCTGCACTTAGTAACCCGATGTTTACCCTGGTTACCCGGGGACGTCGCATAGTTGGTTGCTGGAGAGCTGTGTGACAGCTCTCCAGCAACCACACAGCGAAGCTGCAGCGATCGGGATCGTTGTCTAGATCGCTGCAGCGTCGCTAAATGTGACGGTACCCTTACTGTTTCACTTATTCATTGTCGTCTGGACTATTGTAACTCTCTACTAATTGGCCTCCCTCTTACCAAACTCTCCCCTCTCCAATCTGTCCTGAATGCTGCAGCCAGGATCATATTCCTCACCAACCGTTACACCGATGCCTCTACCTTGTGCCAGTCATTACACTGGTTACCCATCTACTCAAGAATCCAGTACAAAACTACTACCCTCATCCACAAAGCACTCCATGGCTCAGCACCACCCTACATCTCCTCTCTGGTCTCAGTCTACCACCCTACCCGTGCCCTCCGCTCCACTAATGACCTCAGGTTAGCATCCTCAATAATCAGAACCTCCCATTCCCGTCTCCAAGACTTTACACGTGCTGCGCCGATTCTTTGGAATGCACTGCCTAGGTTAATACGATTAATCCCCACAGTTTTAAGCGTGCCCTAAAAACTCATTTGTTCAGATTGGCCTACCACCTCAACGCATTAACCTAACTATCCCTGTGTGGCCCATTCAAAAAAACAAAGACATAATCAGGTTCCTCGCAACATGTTCTCATACACTTTATGCAGTTATTAGCCCTCTGTGTCTGTACTGCTACATACTTAGGCAGTTGACTGGTTCATGCAGCGTTACATGAACACCTGAACCTTACACTATGGCTGGTTCGAATAACTAAAGCAATTGTTACCATCCACCTCTTGTGTCTCCCCTTTTCCTCATAGTTTGTAAGCTTGCGAGCAGAGCCCCCATTCCCCTTGGTATCTATTTTGAACTGTGATTTCTGTTATGCTACAGTCTATTGTCTGTACAAGTCCCCTCTATAATTTGTAAAGCGCTGCGGAATATGTTGGCGCTATATAAATAAAATTATTATTATTATTATTAAAGCAGTCAAAGCAAAAGGTGGCTACTTTGAAGAACCTAGAATATAAGACATATTTTCAGTTGTTTCACACTTTTTTGTTAAGTATATACCGTATATACTCGAGTTTAAGCCGACCCCCCTAATTTTGCCACAAAAAACTGGGAAACTTAATGACTCGAGTATAAGCCTAGGGTGGAAAATGCAGCAGCTACCGGTAAATGTCAAAAGTAAAAATAGATACCAATAAAAGTAAAATTAATTGAGACATCAGTAGGTTAAGTGTTTTTGAATATCCATATTGAATCAGGAGCCCCATATAATGCTCCATAAAGTTTGATGGGCCCCATTAAATGCTCCATATTAAAATATGCCCCATATAATCCTGCATAAAGGGTAATAAGGGCCCCATAAGATGCTCCATAGACACATTTGCCCAATATAATGCTGCACAAACGTTATGGCCCCATAAGATGATCCATACAGTCACTTGCCCCATATAATGCTGCACAATCGTTATGGCCCCATAAGATGCTCCATACAGTCACCGCCCCTTATAGTGCTGCACAAACATTATGGCCCCATACAGATGCTCCATACAGTCACTGCCCCATATAATGCTGCACAATGGTTATGGCCCGATACACATGCTCCATACAGTCACTGCCCCATATAATGCTGCACAATGGTTATGGCCCCATAAGATGCTCCATACAGTCACTTGCCCCATATGCTGTGGCTGCGATAAAAAAAAAAAAATTAAAAAAAAAAATCATATACTCACTTCTCCGTCGCTCAGGACCCCGGCACTTTCACCTGCTCCTCGTTCGGGTGCGGCTCCGTCCTCAGCACTGACGTTCAGCAGAGGGCGCGCACTGACAACGTCATCGCGCCCTCTGACCTGAGCTTCACTGCCAGAGGACGCTGATGACGGAGCTGCACCGGAACGAGGAGAGGTAAATATCGCGCAGCGCTGCGCTCCCCCTCCCCGTATACTTACCTGCTCCTGGCGCGGTGCAGTCCCTGCTTCTCCCGGCGCCGCATATTCTTCCTGTACTGAGCGATCACCATTACTGCTCATTACAGTAATGAATATGCGGCTCCACCCCTATGGGAGGTGAAGCCGCATATTCATTACTGAAATGAGCGGTACCATGTGACCGCTCAGTACAGGAATATGCAGCGCTGGAAGAAGCAGGGACGCGCAGCGACCGCACCACGAGTAGGTAAGTATAATTACCTATAGTATAATTAAGTAATATAGGCAAGTATAATTACCTATAAGTCCCCGCTCTCCCTCCCCTGCCGACCCCTCGATATGACTCAAGTATAAGCCGAGAGGGGGACTTTCAGCCCCCCAAAAAATGGGCTGAAAATCTCGGCTTATACTCGAGTATATATGGTAATTCCATGTGTTAATTCATAGTTTTGATGCCTTCAGTGTGAATGTACAATTTTCATAGTCATGAAAATACAGAAAAATCTTTAAATGAGAAGTGTGTCCAAACGTTTGGTCTGTACTGTGATATATATATATATCAAAAAAGAAAAGGAACAGCACAGAGATACTTAACTTCAGGTGCAAAGCCCCTAGACGATCCGTCCAGCGATCATCCACATTTATAAATATCCAAAAATGAGGCAGCACTCCATAGCAAATGTCAAAAACGTGCAGGGTTTAATATACCCACATCTTGTGGCGACGTTTCAGCTCGCAATGAGCTTTTCTCAAGCTTGAGAAAAGCTCATTGCGAGCTAAAACGTCGCCACTAGATGTGGAGATATAGATATATATATATATATATATATATATATATATATATATATATATATATATATATATATATATATAGAGATAGATAGATATAGAGAGAGAGAGAGATACACACCTATTCTATGTGTAGAAATTTCTTTTATCTATTTTATTCTAACCTCTCAGTGTGATTTTACTGTACACCGCACTGAATTGCCGGCTTTTCTATAGAACACCAGTGCATATTTCTCACAAGTCACACATTTGGTCCGTGTGTGACCCGTATTTTTCTCGCCCCCCCCTTCCCCCCCCCCTTCCCCCCCTTCCCCCCCCCCCCATAGACTTGCATTGGCGTATTTTTCTCGGAATACGCTGACAAACGCAGCATGCTGCGATTTTCTCAGCCCGTAAACTACGGCCGAGAAATATACGGCTTATGGAAGCTGCGCCATGGAGAAACATTGGTCCGTGTGCAATCCATTTTTCTTGCGCCTCTCATACGTCCGTATTCCTCTCAAGTGTGGCTCCAGCCTTGGGAGAGGAGCTCGTGGGTACATGACTAAATGTGCAAATCGCATATGCCCTTGGTGGTGGTGGTGGTGGTGGGGGAAATTCGCTAACTGAATTCTTGCCCCAGGTACCAGAAAACCTAGATACACCTCCGGCTATAGTGTAAAGGCTAGGATACAGACCCCAGAAGGAGGACCTCCCTCTGGCCTCTCCACTCCAGGCTGTGCTATAGTGTAAAGGCTAGGATACAGACCCCAGAAGGAGGCCCTCCCTCTGGCCTCTCCTCTCCAGGCTGTGCTATAGTGTAAAGGCTAGGATACAGACCCCAGAAGGAGGACCTGCCTCTGGCCTCTCCTGGCTGTGCTATAGTGTAAAGGCTAGGATACAGACCCCAGAAGGAGGACCTCCCTCTGGCCTCTCCTCTCCAGGCTGTGCTATAGTGTAAAGGCTAGGATACAGACCCCAGAAGGAGGACCTCCCTCTGGCCTCTCCTCTCCAGGCTGTGCCATAGTGTAAAGGCTAGGATACAGACCCCAGAAGGAGGACCTGCCTCTGGCCTCTCCTGGCTGTGCTATAGTGTAAAGGCTAGGATACAGACCCCAGAAGGAGGACCTCCCTCTGGCCTCTCCTCTCCAGGCTGTGCTATAGTGTAAAGGCTAGGATACAGACCCCAGAAGGAGGACCTGCCTCTGGCCTCTCCTGGCTGTGCTATAGTGTAAAGGCTAGGATACAGACCCCAGAAGGAGGACCTCCCTCTGGCCTCTCCTCTCCAGGCTGTGCTATAGTGTAAAGGCTAGGATACAGACCCCAGAAGGAGGACCTGCCTCTGGCCTCTCCTGGCTGTGCTATAGTGTAAAGGCTAGGATACAGACCCCAGAAGGAGGACCTCCCTCTGGCCTCTCCTCTCCAGGCTGTGCTATAGTGTACAGGCTAGGATACAGACCCCAGAAGGAGGACCTGCCTCTGGCCTCTCCTGGCTGTGCTATAGTGTACAGGCTAGGATACAGACCCCAGAAGGAGGACCTCCCTCTGGCCTCTCCTCTCCAGGCTGTGCTATAGTGTAAAGGCTAGGATACAGACCCCAGAAGGAGGACCTCCCTCTGGCCTCTCCTCTCCAGGCTGTGCTATAGTGTAAAGGCTAGGATACAGACCCCAGAAGGAGGACCTGCCTGTGGCCTCTCCTGGCTGTGCTATAGTGTAAAGGCTAGGATACAGACCCCAGAAGGAGGACCTGCCTCTGGCCTCTCCTCTCCAGGCTGTGCTATAGTGTAAAGGCTAGGATACAGACCCCAGAAGGAGGACCTCCCTCTGGCCTCTCCTCTCCAGGCTGTGCTATAGTGTAAAGGCTAGGATACAGACCCCAGAAGGAGGACCTGCCTCTGGCCTCTCCACTCCAGGCTGTGCTATAGTGTAAAGGCTAGGATACAGACCCCAGAAGGAGGACCTCCCTCTGGCCTCTCCTCTCCAGGCTGTGCTATAGTGTAAAGGCTAGGATACAGACCCCAGAAGGAGGACCTGCCTCTGGCCTCTCCACTCCAGGCTGTGCTATAGTGTAAAGGCTAGGATACAGACCCCAGAAGGAGGACCTGCCTCTGGCCTCTCCACTCCAGGCTGTGCTATAGTGTAAAGGCTAGGATACAGACCCCAGAAGGAGGACCTCCCTCTGGCCTCTCCTCTCCAGGCTGTGCTATAGTGTAAAGGCTAGGATACAGACCCCAGAAGGAGGACCTGCCTCTGGCCTCTCCACTCCAGGCTGTGCTATAGTGTAAAGGCTAGGATACAGACCCCAGAAGGAGGACCTCCCTCTGGCCTCTCCTCTCCAGGCTGTGCTATAGTGTAAAGGCTAGGATACAGACCCCAGAAGGAGGACCTGCCTCTGGCCTCTCCTGGCTGTGCTATAGTGTAAAGGCTAGGATACAGACCCCAGAAGGAGGACCTCCCTCTGGCCTCTCCTCTCCAGGCTGTGCTATAGTGTACAGGCTAGGATACAGACCCCAGAAGGAGGACCTGCCTCTGGCCTCTCCTGGCTGTGCTATAGTGTACAGGCTAGGATACAGACCCCAGAAGGAGGACCTCCCTCTGGCCTCTCCTCTCCAGGCTGTGCTATAGTGTAAAGGCTAGGATACAGACCCCAGAAGGAGGACCTCCCTCTGGCCTCTCCTCTCCAGGCTGTGCTATAGTGTAAAGGCTAGGATACAGACCCCAGAAGGAGGACCTGCCTCTGGCCTCTCCTGGCTGTGCTATAGTGTAAAGGCTAGGATACAGACCCCAGAAGGAGGACCTGCCTCTGGCCTCTCCTCTCCAGGCTGTGCTATAGTGTAAAGGCTAGGATACAGACCCCAGAAGGAGGACCTCCCTCTGGCCTCTCCTCTCCAGGCTGTGCTATAGTGTAAAGGCTAGGATACAGACCCCAGAAGGAGGACCTGCCTCTGGCCTCTCCACTCCAGGCTGTGCCATAGTGTAAAGGCTAGGATACAGACCCCAGAAGGAGGACCTCCCTCTGGCCTCTCCTCTCCAGGCTGTGCTATAGTGTAAAGGCTAGGATACAGACCCCAGAAGGAGGACCTGCCTCTGGCCTCTCCACTCCAGGCTGTGCTATAGTGTAAAGGCTAGGATACAGACCCCAGAAGGAGGACCTGCCTCTGGCCTCTCCACTCCAGGCTGTGCTATAGTGTAAAGGCTAGGATACAGACCCCAGAAGGAGGACCTCCCTCTGGCCTCTCCTCTCCAGGCTGTGCTATAGTGTAAAGGCTAGGATACAGACCCCAGAAGGAGGACCTCCCTTTTGCCTCTCCATTTTTTTTCTGCGCTGTTGTGTACAGGTTCAAAAACCTTTTCTTGAAGTAGCACCTCGTCCTGGCAACTCAATTCTCATCCCTGCAAAAATTGAAGCCTTAAAAAATGTATCGCCATGATCCTTTAATTCTTGCCTGTTGTAGACTGTCTTGTGGTTTCATGACATCATTACAATAATGAAGATATTACCAGTCTCGTGCTCTCACGTCGCAATGAGACAGCTGCAATAGTCTAACCATCAGACAGCAATGAGCATATAGACAGTGGCACTGCGTGCTGCCAAGCATGGCTGGAACAAGGGTGCGCAGCCAGCTTTACCTGTGACATGACAACCCTTGATACAGTGCCCTCCCCAGAGCTCTTACCAGATCTGTAAAAAGCAGCGATGTCTGTCAAGTCCTTGGCTGGATCCTCAAGGGCTTCACCGGAGCTGCCCGCCGCATTCATGGGAGCGGTGGACGATGAGCAGGGGATGGCATTACTTGAATTGTTCATTCTTCTGGAATGTTTGCTGCGTGAAACGAAAGCCAGTGATCGTACTTTCGTCGCCACCCACCTCACTGGCTCAGCCCTTTGTCTTCTCTGGACATTATGTCAGCGCGCAATCAACGGCATAAAAAGCTATTTTTACCGCAAGAAATAACAGCTAGATTATAGTCAGCCTCCAGCTCTAGCGCAGCTGAATCCTAATCAAAGCTTGTCCCTCTCGCCGAGCTGCGGGCTCCAATAACACAAAGACGTCTGCTGCGTGCGCACAACAAACAGGCGGCTGCGGCGAATGCATAAGTAGGTGGAGCAAAGGACTCGGGAGTGGAAGGCTGCTGCTGAGGGGGCACCCGGATCTCGCGAGAAGTGCCTCTTATCTCATGCTAGTAGCTACAGCAAATGTTGCAGGCGCAGTATACTAGCTGCCACGCAGTACGTTTACAACGCATCTCTGCATAGTATGGCTACATTTAGAGAACGCTTTGCCATAATCACGCTTTAGTTTTGGCTCTGCACAGTTTAGTAGTTATTAGATTACCCAATTATAAAAATCAAAACGTGCTGTAGATTCTAGGGAAACCGCACTGTCAAGTAGCTTCAGAATCAGCTGAGTCTAAGTCACACTGTTCCCATCTTCTGGCTGGTGGGAGAAAACCTGCTGCAAACGTCTCGCCCTAAACAGCTCAGCACAAGCAGGAGGGACGTGCTAAGGCTACTTTCACACTAGCATTTTTCTCCAGGCGTCAAAAAGCGTCGTTGCGACGCATCGACGGATGCGTCGCAAAAACAGGAAAACGGATACAACACTTCCATTATTTCGACGGATGCGTCGGCGATTCGATAGACGGTTCCGTTGAAAAACTGGATCCGTTGTCTCCGTTTTTTTCATCCGTTTTTATGACGGATCTGTTTTCCACACCTAAAAGTGGGAGTCTCCTTGTATGTGATTGGCTACTGGAAAATATGGTAAAGTATATACAGACAGTTTTTACAGCCCATCTTTGAAAGGGTTTAGAGAAAGTGGCAGAGATGGAAGGAGTGCTTGGGAGGATTGCGAACGTGGTTACCGATGTGATTTTTGAGACCAATCGCCTGGATATCATGGTTCGGGATCAGGAGGCGGCAGCAGAAAGACGGTGGATGTGTCACCCTCGACGTCGCAGACTATGGATTCATCCCATTAACGCACTGCGGATGACCCGGGGCGTCTATTCTACCCTGTACATGGAGTTACGGCAGAACCCAGAGAAATTTTATAATTATCTTCGGATGAGGCAGGACCACTTTGATGTGTTGCTTGAAAAAGTTGGTTAAATGTCATCCAAAGGCAGGACACACGCATGAGGTCTGCCATTACAGCGGCTGATGGTCACCCTGCGGTAATTTTTTTTGTTTTTTATAACAAATTGCTCATATGTAATGTCATGCCATCATTTTTTAACGAATAGAAACCAACATCAGCAGTGAACATGGTCCCCAAAATACAGCGCTGTACACAGCGTTGCATTTTCTGGACCATGTAAATATTTACCGTGTATGGGCCCATGTATGCAGAGATGTAAAAATGTTGATGTTTAATGTGCACTGAAGCATCCTCACCCCCCCCCCCAAAAAAAAAAGGGGCATTTTTAAATTGGTTAAAAAAAATACATATATTTATTTAAATTGCTTTCAAATGTCATTAGCTGTCTTGACAATCTTTTCTAACTTTTCTTTTGCTTTTTCACAGATTCTTGGCTACCGGAGAATCTCTAACGTCACTACACTACCAGTTTCGACTTGGAATATCGACCATTTCCGGAATTGTGAAAGTGAGCTGCCAGGCGATATGGGATGCCTTGCACACGGAGTACATTCCAGAACCAACAAGGGACATCTGGCTGCAGAGTGCAGAACAGTTTGAAAAAGTGTGCCATTTCCCTAATTGCTTAGGGGCAATCGACGGAAAACACATCCGTATAGCAAAACCGGCAGGAACAGGCTCTGAGTACTACAACTACAAGAAGTACTTTTCTATCGTACTAATGGCCATAGCGGATGCTAACTGCAAATTTCTGGCTGTTGACATTGGAGCCTATGGACGGTCCAACGACTCCCAAGTGTTTAAAACTTCACCGATGGGCCGGTGTTTGTATGGCGATACATACGACTTTCCACCTGCTAGACCACTCTCGGGAACAACAGGAAAACCTATGCCGTATGTCTGTGTGGGTGATGAGGCCTTTCAGTTGTCCCCACACCTCCTCAAACCGTACTCAAGCCGAAACTTGACAAGAACGAAAAAAGTGTTCAATTATCGCTTAACTAGAGCGCGTAGAGTGGTGGAGTGTGCATTTGGCATTCTGACTGCAAAGTGGCGCGTACTGCTCACCACCATATCTCTGCACATACGAACTGTGGATGAGGTTGTGAAGGCCTGTGTGGTCCTCCATAACTATGTACTTTCCAAGGAGCCCGTTTCCGTGGATGATGAGGATTTGGAGACCAACCTGTGGGATTGCCACAGCAGCTCTGTACGTTCTGCCGGTACTGTTACCAGAATGAGGGACAACTTTGCTGAGTATTTTGTTTCACCTGTGGGTATGGTGCCCTGGCAAGATAACATTGTGTGAACTTTAATTTCAGTTCTTGTTGCTTAATGTTTGTGTATTAAGTTTTTTTTATTACCACCAACTTCATAATTAGTAGAATACACTTGGGTATATGTGGTGTAATAAATCCAATGTTTATACGTTCAAACGTGTGGTGTGTTTTTATGTACAATCCTTAACATATCAAATGAATCAACCATAAGCAATTATTTTTTCAAACAAAAACAATTTATTGAAACATAAAATTTATAACAAACATTTGAAAAGATAGGTTGGTTGACTGACCAAATAGTGTCAACCTTTTTTTTTTTTTTTTGCATTTTTTGTTTTGTAAATTTTTTATGGTAAAGTGTCACATTTTTTTTTCCCTTTTTTTTATTTAACTTTTTTTTTTTCTTCCACAAAAACTTTTAAACAACAACAAAGCAACATAACACAAAATTACAAATCTATAAAATTTTGGGTGGAGATATTAGTGGAGGGGCTGGAATGTTGGACCACGTCGATAGGTGGGGAATGCGTCTGGGGGGCAGATTGATGGGGAGAAAAAGTAGCCCGAGCTGGGGAGGGTGTTGTAGGGCTAGGGGTAGGAAGAGTAAACGGGGAAGGAAAGCTAGACGAGGAAAACATCAGGGAAGACATTGTGATTGGAGGTCGGGATGGTAATTGGGACAGGGTTTGGTATTGGGACTGGGGTTGGTATTGGGACTGGGGTGGTAAATTTCTAGTGGAAGTGTGGGGAGGTGTGGGAGTGTGGCTCATGACCCGCAGTAGAGCAGCATGGCAGTCGTGCATTACCTGCATCTGCTGGTCAAGAGATAGCTTTTCCATGCTCCTGAGCATTGATTGGAAAAAAAGGTTGGCCGGTGATTGACTTACATCTGAATGCAGCCTATCCAAGCGACTGCTGGTTTCAGTGTAGGTTTCACTGATGCGTGCTTGCACCATGCTGAAACCAGCAGTCACTTGCTCTCCCAAAATCTTGAAAGAGTTTTGAAAGGATGCATTCAGATGCAAGAACTCAGGAGCATAGCTCCTTTCCGGACCCCTCTGTCGCTGCCGCCACGAACCTAACAGTGGTCTAGAGGTGGCAGGATCAGAGAGGTGTGGTAAAGGGAACGCTACATCTGTACCAGCAGATTCCAGTAACGAGGGCTGCGATGCTGCTCCACCGCTGGTGGCTTGGGATGTGGATGGGGTAGAGGTACCGTAAGGGCCAGATGGGTCAGAGGGATGTGGCCTACCGACGTGGCCCTCGGTGACGGACTCCTGAGAGATCGCTACAGAGGGGTCCGAGGTTGTTGCAGGCGCCCGGTGGCTGGAGAAGGTTCTGTGAAATAGACAACAAATAACAATATTGATTTGAGGCAAAGCCCTGACTGAAACCAAACAAGGAAAGTACAATTGGTCATTCGATGCCCTGTTGAATACTTACACTCTTTGCAGCATACTCTCACGGAGGAAGGAAAGGGCCGGCCCATGTTTGTATGTAGTCCTTCGGCGTCCTGAGCCACTCGGTGCCTGCATCTCCTTGTTGAAGTCCCTCTTGTAGCGATCTCTGAGTGACCGCCACCGCTTCCTAACCCTTGCACCTGTAAAGACAAGAATACAATCAAGTAAGTTATAACGCATTTCATTCTGTTCAAAACATAACTGTAAAGTTCATACTTTACATTCTTGAGTCTGCTGGCTTGGATCAAGGTCCTCCCACCTTGACAAAACATTCTGGCATACTTCCAAAGCCGACGGGTCACATATGTGTTTGCATGGCGGCGGTCACCCATATGCCAGAGCGGCTGCCGTTCGCGGACCTCCTCAATCAGACGGTCCACATCAATTCCCATGGTGTCCTCTGTGTCTGAATCGGCAGCGCGCTGTTGATATTTATTTAAAAACATAAAAAGAACATTACTACACTGAATCCAAAAAAGATTGTAATAGACGCTAAAAAAAAAAAACACACCTGACGGCGACCGCGGCCACGAGAACGTCGGCTCCGGGAGCGCCTGAGAGGATCTTCCCGTGCAGCAGACTGGAAAACATTAAAAAGAATTACGTTAAAGTTATGCATATGTTGTATGTGTACTGTTATGTATGTCATGGTTTATATGTGTTGGTTGCTCAGTGATGCGTGAAGCTGTTTCGACAAAACTTACACTCTGTGCGCCCTCTCCTTGTGTTTCTCCACCCCTCTCGTCTTCTTCTGAGAGTCCCTCAGCAGATTCAGCTTCCTGTGAAAAAGAATAAAGGCATATAGTGATAAGAAAACATGTTACGTGCAGCTACAACATACAGTCATGGCCAAAAGTATTGACAACCCTGCAATTCAGTCAGATAATAGTCATTTTCTTCCTGAAAATGATTGCAAACACATTATTTGGTATTATTATCTTCATTTAATTTGTCTTAAATGAAAAAACACAAAAAGAATTGTCCTAAAGCCAAATTGGGTATAATTCCACACCAAACATAAAAAAGGGGGTGGACAAAAGTATTGGCACTGTTCGAAAAATCATGTGATGCTTCTCTAATTTGTGCAATTAACAGCATCTGTAACTTACCTGTGGCACCTAACAGGTGTTGGCAATAACTAAATCACACTTGCAGCCAGTTGACATGGATTAAAGTTGACTCAACCTCTGTCCTGTGTCCTTGTGTGTACCACATTTTGCATGGAGAAAAGAAAGAAGACCAAAGAATTGTCTGAGGACTTGAGAAACCAAATTGTGAGGAAGCATGAGTAATCTCAAGGCTACAAGTCCATCTCCAAAGACCTGAATGTTCCTGTGACTACCGTGCGCAGTGTCATCAAGAAGTTTAAAGCCCATGGCACTGTGGCTAACCTCCCTAGATGTGGATGGAAAAGAAAAATTGACAATAGATTTCAACGCAAGATTGTGCGGATGTTGGATAAAGAACCTTGACTAACATCTAATCAAGTTCAAACTGCCCTGCAGTCCGAGGGTACAACAGTGTCAACCCGTACTATCCGTCGGCATCTGAATGAAAAGGGACTGTTTTGTAGGAGACACAGGAAGACCCCACTTCTTATCCCGAGACATAAAAAAGCCAGGCTGGAGTTTGCCAAAACTTACCTGAAAAAGCCTAAAACGTTTTGGAAGAATGTTCTCTGGTCAGATGAGACAAAAGTAGAGCTTTTTGGGCAAAGGCATCAACATAGAGTTTACAGGAGAAAAAAAAAAGGCATTCAAAGAAAAGAACACGGTCTCTACAGTCAAACATGGACTGCTTGACCGTGTGCATGGCATTATGAAGTCTGAAGACTACCAACAAATTTTGCAGCATAATGTAGAGCCCAGTGTGAGAAAGCTGGGTCTCCCTCAGAGGTCATGGGTCTTCCAGCAGGACAATGACCCAAAACACACTTCAAAAAGCACTAGAAAATGGTTTGAAAGAAAGCACTGGAGACTTCTAATGTGGCCAGCAATGAGTACAGACCTGAATCCCATAGATCACCTGTGGAGAGATCTAAAAATGGCAGTTTGGAGAAGGCACCCTTCAAATATCAGGGACCTGGAGCAGTTTGCCAAAGAGGAATGGTCTTAAATTCCAGCAGCGCATTGTAAGAAACTCATTGATGGTTACCGGAAGCGGTTGGTCGCAGTTATTTTGGCTAAAGGTTGTGCAAGCAAGTATTAGAGTGAGGGTGCCAATACTTTTGTCTGGCCCATTTTTGGAGTTTTGTGTGAAATGTTCAATGTTTTGCTTTTTGCTTCATTCTCTTTTGTGGTTTTTCATTTAAGACAAATTAAATGAATATAATAATAGCAAATATTTTGTGTTTGCAATCATTTTCAGGAAGAAAATGAGTATTATCCGACAGAATTGCAGGGGTGTCAATACTTTTGGCCATGACTGTATGTAAACATCGATAATTACCGCAAAACGCTCCCGCTGTGGAGAAGGGCTCTCAGAAGAAGACATCGTTCGTGACCTGTGTATTTCTGTCCCAGTTGGATCTGCAAGTAGAAAAACCCTTGTAATCTACTATACACATTCAAATTGAAGCTGTAGTTGAGGGGACTTTCATACTTACATCAGCAAAGCGGCTGTGGTCCCTGGGTCCCTTCCGGGCGGCTGTGGTCCCTGGTTGGCGGTGATTCTAGGTGGGTGTGTGGGCTTCGGCACTGGTCCCAGTTGGCTCTGCAAGTACAAAAACCCTTGTAATCTACTATACACATTCAAATTGAAGCTGTAGTTGTGGGGACTTTATACTTACATTGTCAAAGCGGCTGTGGTCCCTGGGTCCCTTCCGGGCGGCTGTCGTCCCTGGTGGGCGGTGATCCTAGGTGGTTGGGCCTCGGCTCTGCAGTGTTCATGCAGGCCACCTGCGAAAGTTTTGAGATAAAAAAACACCCCAAAAAATAAAAGGCCCTCCAGTCTGTGCTGAATTCCATAATGGTATTGTATGTGCTACCTTTCAAACCATTTACCCCTCACCTCCCCCCCCCCCCCCAAAAAAAAAAAAAGAAAAAAAAAGGTAAACTTGAAAGGCCTACACACCAGTTCAAAATGTAATATATATGTGATTTTGAAAGATCCAACTGAACCAGATTTCATTTCCCTTCTTGATTACCTTAATAACCCACCACCAACACAGTTTTGCCTGTGTGGACATTTGTACATACACCATTTACAAATTTACCTTTGTGAAATGATACAACAGAGATATTTCATAAACATTTTATTCAAATTTTTTTTGTTTTTAAATTTTTTTAGTGTTCTATCATCACAATAGGAGCGATACCGCTTTTTTTTTTTTTAAATACAAGTACATCACATGCAAATTAATTCAGCAATAAAACACCAAAAATATATGTTGTAAAACAAAGATCACACACGCTTGCCACATGCTGACACACGCTGTCAAACTAACCACAGGCTGTACAAATCTCACAACTTGGTAAATACATCACAGTACAAAAAAAAAACAACACGTGCATGGACGCATGCACCCGAACACAGACACATGCACGAAAGCACACATGTGCAGGCATAAAACGCACGAACACACGCAAAAGCACACATCCGTACGCAAACACAAGCACATGCACACACACAAAATAACACAGCCAGCCAAAAGCACAAGGCACAAATAGACACGCACACACACACACCCACAGACAAATACAAAGATGGCAGGAATCAGGCTGGAGCTCAGCTGACTGGATTCACAAGGGCAGGCCTCAGGCTGGAGCAGGACTCTTTGAAGGACGCTGGCTGGTGCAGTACGATGACAGGCCTCTGGCTGTATTCAGGTTTTAGCTCTGGTTCAGGTTTAGCTCTGGTATGGCAGTATATATACTCACGCTTGAATGATGCAGCTTTAGGCCTCTGGCTTCTGGCAGGCTTGGCACCGGTTGGCAAGCTGGGCAGATGCTGGCTGGCAGGCAGGCTGGCTTCTGGCAGGCTTGGCACAGGCTGGCAGGCTGGGCAGATGCTGGCTGGCAGGCAGGCAGGCTGGGCTTCTGGCAGGCTTGGCACAGGCTGGGCAGATGCTGGCTCCTGGCTTCTGTCTTCTGTCTTTGGCATATCTGTGGTTGAAGGCTCAGGCCTGGTTTATATAGATTGGGTGCTGTCTGGTGAAATTGGCAACAAAATCCAGCTTCTGAGCATGCTCAGTGTAAAAAAAACGGATTGCAGCGCTGCATTCCGTCAAAAAACGTGTCCCGACGCATCCGCCGCTCATAGACCGCCATTGTAGCCAAAGACGCATTAATAAGGACACGTTTTTACTGCGCAAATAAAAAACGTTACACTCAACGTTTTTTCAAGACGACGTGTCAGGGCTTTCCGACGCATCCGTACAAAAACGTACACAACGCATGACAAGGCGTCTCTAATGCAAGTCTATGGGAAAAAAACGCATCCTGTGGGAGATTTTTCAGGATACATTTTTTTACCAAAACGACGCTTTTCGACGCCCGGAGAAAAACGCTAGTGTGAAAGTAGCCTTAGGCTACTTTCACACTTGCGTCATGCACTGCACGTCGCAATGCGTCGTTTAGGAGAAAAAACGCATCCTGCAAAAGTGCTTGCAGGATGCGTTTTTTCTCCATTGACTAAGACTACTTTCACACTAACGTCGTCTCGCAGCCGTCAAAATACGTTGCCACATTTTCAATATTTTTCAAAAATAGTGAAAACCGGATGCAACGCATACAGTATTTCGACAGATCCGTCGCAAATCCGTCAAAACACTGATCCGTTGCATCCGTTTTTACCATCCATTTTCCCTTCCTAAAAATGGGAGTCTCCTAATGTGATTGGCTACTGGAAAATAGGGAAAGGGTTTATAGAAAGTGGCAGAGATGGAGATGGAAGGAGTGCTTGTGAGGGTTGCGAACGTGGTAACTGATGTGATTTTTTAGACTAATCGGCTGGATATTATAGTTCGGGAGAAAGAGGAAGCAGCAAGACGGAGGATGCTTCTGCAGCGACGTCGCCGACTATGGATTCATCCAATAAATGCACTGCGGATGACCCGGGGCGTCTATTCTACTCTGTACATGGAGTTGCGGCAGAACCCAGACAAATTTGTTAATTATGTCCGGATGAGGCAGGAGTATTTTGATTTGTTGCTGGAAAAAGTTGGGGATGTCATCAGAAGGCAGGACACACGCATGAGGTTATCCATCGCACCGGCGGAGCGGCTGATGGTGACATTGCGGTAAGCTTTTTTTTTTTTATATCATTGCTCATATTTAATGTCATGTACACATGTTTTAACCTATAGGAAACATCAGCAGCAGTGAACATGCTGCAGAAAATACTGCGCTGAAACATTGCGTTGCATTTTCAGCAGCATGTCAATTTTTTTTATTGTTTGTGACCATTCCAGTGTTTTACACCTGCTCCACAATAGGGATGCACAGATGTTAAAATGCTGGTTGTAATGTGCGTCACAGCAGAAAAAAAAAAGTCCTCTGTGCCATTTTTTTAAACTTAAAAAAAAAAAGGATATTTGTGGAAATTGCTTGAAAATGTTATGTTGGTCTTTGCAATTTTTACTAACATTTTTATTTGTTTTTCACAGATTCCTGGCTACAGGAGAATCCCTAAAGGTACCGTTACACTAAACGATTTACCAACGATCACGACCAGCGATACGACCTGGCCGTGATCGTTGGTAAGTCGTTGTGTGGTCGCTGGAGAGCTGTCACACAGACAGCTCTCCAGCAACCAACGATGCCGAAGTCCCCAGGTAACCAGGGTAAACATCAGGTTACTAAGCGCTTAGTAACCCGATGTTTACCCTGGTTACCATTGTAAATGTAAAAAAAACACTACATACTTACATTCCGGTGTCTGTCACGTCCCTCGCCGTCAGCTTCCCGCACTGACTGTGAGCGCCGGCCGTAAAGCAGAGCACAGCGGTGACGTCACCGTTGTGCTTTACGGCCGGCGCTCACAGTCAGTGCGGGAAGCTGACGGCGAGGGACGTGACAGACACCGGAATGTAAGTATGTAGTGTTTTTTTGTTGTTTTTTTTTTACATTTACAATGGTAACCAGTGTAAATATCGGGTTACTAAGCGCGGCCCTGCGCTTAGTAACCCGATATTTACCCTGGTTACCAGTGAACACATCGCTGGATCGGCGTCACACACGCCAATCCAGCGATGACAGCGGGTGATCAGCGACCAAATAAAGGTCCTGATCCTGATCGTTGGTTGCTGTCACGCATAACAATTTCGTTAACGATATCGTTGCAATGTCACAAAAAGCAACAATATCGTTAACGAAATCATTATGTGTGAAGGTACCTTAACTTCTCTCCATTACCAGTTCCGCCTTGGAGTATCTACAATTTCCGGAATTGTGAAAGAGACCTGTTTGGCTATCTGGGATACCTTGTACCAGGACTACATTCCACAACCGACAAAGGACATCTAGCTGCAGAGTGCAGAACTTTTTGAGAAATGTTGCCATTTCCCAAATTGTGTGGGTGCCATAGATGGGAAACACATTCGAATAGCAAAACTGGCAGGATCAGGCTCAGAGTACTACAAGAAGTACTTTTCAATAGTACTCATGACCATAGCAGATGCCAACTGCAAATTCCTGGCTGTGGACATTGGAGCCTATGGCCGGTCCAACGACTCCCAAGTCTTCAAAACGTCTCCGATGGGCCTTTGTGTGTATGGAGATACGTATGAGTTTCCACCAGCCAGACCACTCCCGGGAACAACTGGACCAGCTATGCCATATTTATGTGTTGGTGATGAGGCTTTCCAGTTATCGCTACACCTACTCAAACCATATGCAAGCAGAAACTTGACCAGAACACAAAGAGCATTCAACTACCGCTTAACAAGAGCTGTTCGCTCCACAGGTTCTGTTACCAGAATGAGGGACCACTTTGCAGAGTATTTTGTTTCACCTGTAGGCAGAGTGCCATGGCAAGACAACGTAGTGTGAGATCTTTATTTCTTGTCTCGGTGATTTATGTTTGTGTACAAAGTGGTTTTAGTGACACCAAGTTTTATTAATTAGTTTCCAAAAGTGTGGTATTCTTGGTAATAAACCAAATATGTTATACCTTTCAACGTGTGGTGTGTAATTTGTTTACCTTTTGTTTGTTACCATACCAGCTTATACCTAAATGAATGCACTGAAACAAATACTTGACTTTAAACCAAAATTTATTTTATTTAAAATTTGTTGTGATTTTTTTCTCAAAACATGAATCCTTTTCTTTCATAAAATTGTGTTAAACCTTTTTTTTCTAATTTTTTTGAAAATGATTACATACATATTAAACAAACCATTTTTTTTAACATACCAATACAAACCGCCCCCCCCCAAAAAAAAAAAAAAAAAAAAAAAAAAAAAAATCACAGGTCGGTAAAGTGTGGGGTGGAGATACTAGCGGAGGGGCTGGAAGTTTGGACCACGTCGATAGGTGGGGAAAGCCTACTGGGTTGGGGTGTAGTGGAAGGGGGTGAAAAAACATCAGGCTGAGCAGGGGAGGGGGGTGTTGGGGTAGGTGGAATACTAAACGGGGAAGGAAAGCCTGACAAGGAAGAAAACATTGGGGAAGACATTGTGATTCGGGGTCGGGATGGGAATTGGGACTGGGTTTGGTTTTGGGACTGGGGTTGGAATTGGGACTGGGGTTGGAAAGTTGTAGTGGCTGTGTGGGGAGGTGTGGGATTTTGGGTTTCTAACATGACCTGCACTAGAGCACCATGGCAGCTGTGCATTACCCGCATCTGCTGGTCAAGAGTCAGCTTTTCCATGCTCCTGAGCATGGATTGAAAAAAAAGGTTTGGTGGAGCTTGACTTGCATCTGAATGCAGCCTATCCAAGCGACTGCTGTGTTTACTGATTCGTGTTTGCACCATGTTGAACCCAGCAGTCACTTGCTCTCCCAAAATCTTGAAAGAGCTTTGGAAGGATGCATTCAGATGCAAGAACTCAGGAGCATAGCTCCTTTCCTGACCCCTCTGTCGCTGCCGCCACAAACCTAATGGTGGTCTAGAGGTCGCAGGATCAGAGGGGTGGGGTAAAGGGAACGCTAACGCGTCACTAGCAGCTTCAAGTAACGAAGGCTGCGCTGATGCTCCAGTGCTGGTAGCGGCGGAAATGGATGGGGCAGAGGTACCGGAAGGGTCAGACGAGGGGTCAGAGGGGTCTACCGACGTGGCCCTCAGTGGCAGACTCCTGAGAGATCGCTCCAGAGGAATCCAAGGTTGATGCAGGCGCCCAATGGCTGCAGATGGTGCTGTGACATAGGGAAAAAAAACAATATATTGATATGAAAAAGCCCTGACTGAAACCAAAAAAAAGTTAGACAGGTAAACATGGTGATTTAGTCAATGGGATGTTGAATACTTACGTTCTACTCAGCATAGTTTCCCTGAGCAAGGACAGGGCCGGGCCATATTTGTAACGGGTCCTTCTTCCTGCTGAGCCACTTGGGGCCTGCATCTCCAGGTTAAACTCCCTCCTGTAGCAATCCCTGAGTGACCGCCACCGATTGCAAACGCTTTCACCTGTAAAGATAAGAATAAAAAAAAAAAAAAACTAGGAGTTAGTCATACCGGTAACGGTATTTCCAGGAGTCCATCATGACAGCACCACAGGAGGTTGCTCTTCATATCCTTGATAGGGACAGGAACACAGAAGAGGTTAAAAAGCCCCTCCCCGCCTCCACCGTTCAGTGATTTTACAAAGTATCCCACCAGGATGGATACAACGCAATTTTATTGAACTTCCTCTCTATACATGTTTATATCACACATCAGACAGGAATTCAAGGGAGGGTAAATAATGGGTGCTGTCATGATGGACTCCTGGAAATACCGTTACCGGTATGACTAACTCCTAGTTTCTAGGTCGTCCCTCATGACAGCACCACAGGAGAAATACCAAATAACTTCTATTTAGGGCGCGATTACAGCTTGGAGGACTTTCCTCCCAAAGCCAGTCTGTTGATTTGACAGAACGTCCAGCTTGTAGTGTTTGCAAAAGGTATTTGAGCTAGACCAAGTTGCCGCCCGGCAAATTTGGTCCATGGATGCACCCGCACTCTCTGCCCATGAAGCAGATATTGCTCTCAGAGAGTGGGCTTTTAGGTGATCTGGAGGAGATTCACCAGCTGAAGTATACGCAGCGCAAATGGTAGATTTAATCCATCTGGCCAGAGTCACTTTTGAGGCTTTTTTGCCTCTATTCTTCCCAGACATCTTGATCAGTAGCGTAGCTAGCAGGGGGGCAGAGGGTGCGGTCGCCCCGGGCCCAGAGCTCAGAGGGGGCCCACCTGGAGCTATGCTACACTTAATTATATCAGCGTGCACTGCCCGCGGTAGAGAAGAGGGAGATATGATCTCCTGCACTACCGCGGGCAGTGGCTGAAGAGAGAGGAACATATTCCCCAAAGCCCCTCCCCATGCTGATACACGGCACGCACTGGTCCTGACAGCTGCCTTCAGCTTATACTTTAGACACGCCCACATTGGAGGCTGAGTACTGGGCATGCCATGGCTTCTGCAGAGCCTACAGGAAGAAGTGAGAGAGGAGCAGGACAGGACACAGAGGTGTAAGTACAGCAGCTCACACTTATACTCTATCTGCTGCTCTCCTGATAACACCCAGCAGGATTCCTGTGCTGTATCTGCAGTTTCTAAGGCACTGAAGGTTTATGGTCAGTAATGTGCACTCATAGACGTGACCCTGGCTGCAGGACCCCACAGAAGAGGATATATGGTATGTCTCTTACCTATATACACCATATATGGGAAAGAGTCAAATATCCTCATGTGTGGGGTCCTGCAGCCAGGGTCACTTCTATGAGTGCACATTACTGACCAGTCTTGTCAGTGTGTATATATATATATATATATATATATATATATATATATTTGTGTAAGGGTCACTTCCGTCTGTCTGTCCTGTCACAGTTATTCATTCGCTGATTGGTCTCGGCAGCTGCCTGTCATGGCTGCCGCGACCAATCAGCGACGGCCACAGTCCGATCAGTCCCTCCCCTACTCCCCTGCACTCACTGCCTGGCGCCCGCTCCATAATCCCCTCCACTCAACGCTCACACAGGGTTAATGGCAGCGGTAACGGCCCGCGGTGTAACGCACTCCGTTACCGCTGCTATTAACCCTGTGTGTCCCCAACTATTTACTATTGAAGCTGCCTATGCAGCATCAATAGTAAAAATGTCATGTTAAAAATAAAAAAAAATAAAAAAAACTGCTATACTCACCCTCCGCCGCCTTTCCCGCTCCTCTGGACGCTCCCAGGATCGCGCCATTGCCAGCGGCAGCTTTCGCTCCCAGGGCTGGTGTGCGACAAGGACCTGCCGTGATGTCACAGTCATGTGACCGCGACGTCATCATAGGTCCTGCTCACACCAGCCCTGGGACCGGAAGCGTGCGCTTGCAATGGCGCGATCCCGGGAGCGTCCATAGGAGCGGGAAAGGCGGCGGAGGGTGAGTATAGCAGGACTTCCAATGGGCCTTCAGAAGGTGAGTATATGTTTATTTGTTTTTTAAGTCTCCATACCACGTGGCTCTGTGCTGGGCAATATACTATGTGGCTGGGCAATATACTACGTGGCTGGGCAATATACTACGTGGCTGGGCAATATACTACGTGGCTGGACAATATACTCCGTCATAAATCTCAGTGCCTAGTGCAGTAATAGGGAAACATACGGCAGCAGCGGCTCAGTATTGGGGTATCAGGTGCAGTAATAGGGACACATACGGCAGCAGTGGCTCAGTATTGGGATATCAGGTGCAGTAATAGGGTCACATACGGCAGCAGCGGCTCAGTATTGGGGTATCAGGTGCAGTAATAGGGAAACATACGGCAGCAGCGGCTCAGTATTGGGGTATCAGGTGCAGTAATAGGGTCACATACGGCAGCAGCAGCTCAGTATTGGGATATCAGGTGCAGTAATAGGGACACATATGGCAGCAGCGGCTCAGTATTGGGGTATCAGGTGCAGTAATAGGGACACATACGGCAGCAGCGGCTCAGTATTGGGGTATCGGGTGCAGTAATAGGGACACATACGGCAGCAGCGGCTCAGTATTGTGGTATCAGGTGCAGTAATAGGGACACATACGGCAGCAGCGGCTCAGTATTGGGGTATCAGGTGCAGTAATAGGGACACATACGGCAGCAGAGGCTCAGTATTGGGGTATCAGCAGGATGAGGAGTTTGTGCAGGTTGGGAATAGATGATGATGGTGCTGGAATATGAGAAGTGAAATGTGTCTTTGTTGTATTCTCTGCAGACAAGTCCTGGGTGGAAGAAGTTGTCATGTCGGTCTGGACCAGATGGAAAAGGCGGGAAAAGTGAACGATTCCATCAGAAAGAACGTCAGCGGTAAGACATTATCTGTAACTGTGCTGTAATCACTTGTATGCTTTGTAGGACTGGTATCTACCCCTATATGGTCACAATATGGCGGTAATATCAGTATTGGTCTTGTGGAGATGTTTTTTTTTTTTAGTTGCAGCAGGATCATCTGCTGACGTTCTCCTACGTCCACTATTAGGGTGCATCACCATAGTTGTAATCAGAGGTTAGGGGCCCACTCAGATGTCTCGCCCCCCCTGGGCTGAACCCCTAGCTACGCCTCTGATCTGGATAAAGAGGTTTGAATCAATTCTCCAGCTGTCTGTAAGTTTTAGATACTGCAATACTGTTCTCTTAACATCCAGGGAATGGAGAGAACGTTCTTCATCATTATTGTAGTTCTGATAGAACGTAGGCAAAAATTATTTCCTGGTTTCTGTGAAAGTCCGTCACAACTTTTGGAAGAAATGAAGGATCCAACTTTAGAACGATGCAATCTTCTTGTATCTTTAAGTATGGATCTGTTATGGACAGGGCTTGAATTTCGCCTATTCGCCTTGCTGACGTTATTGCGACCAGGAAGACAGTCTTGAATGTTACAGACTTTAGGTCTGCCTGATCAAGTGGCTCGTATGGAGCTTTCCGTAGCTCATTTAGTACCAAGGTGAGGTTTCATGCGGGTACTGAGCTTCGTATTGTTGGTCTGATACGTTGCATAGCTTTGATGTATCTCACTATCCAGGGATGATTTGCTAGTGGATAATCATAAAAGGCAGTTAAAGCTGAGATTTGTACCTTTAGCGTACTAGGCCTCAAGCCCATATCAAAACCTGTTTGGAGGAAATTTAAGATTTGAGGAATATCTGGTTCCTGGAGAACGGATATTGGAGTATTGGTCTGTGCACAAAATGTCTTCCAAATCTTCTCGTATATAGCCGAGGTCACCGGCTTTCTGCTTTTTTTCATGGTTGAGATGACTGACTCCGACAGTCCTTTTGATCTCAAGATCTCCCTTTCAAGATCCATGCTGAGAGTTGTAGCATCTTTAGATTTTGATGGACCAGCGGTCCCTGCGTTAGAAGATCCCGCCTCAGTGGTAGTAGCGCTGGGTCTTCCACCGCCATCCACTTCAGCAGAGGAAACTAGCTCCTCTTGGGCAAATATGGCACTATTAGGATCACTACTGCTAGACTTTCCTGAATTTTCCTCAAAACTCTGGGAATTAGGGCTAGTGGAGGGAACGCGTATGCAAGTTCCATGTCCCAATGTTGACCCAAGGCATCTATGCCAGTTGGATTGTCTCCTGGGTTTAATGAAAAGAATTCTTCCGTTTTTGTATTGCTCTTTGAGGCGAATAAATCTATTTGCGGAGTGCCCCATTGTTGAATTAGCTGAGTAAAGACTTCTCCGTTTAGAGACAACTCTGACGGCTGTACTGTCTCTCTGCTGAGAAAGTCCGCTATTTGGTTCTGTGAACCTTTTAGATGTACTGTTGTGATGGACTTCACGGTATCCCCCGCACAGGAGAATATTGCTTCTGCTAGTGCTTGAAGTGGACGGTGCCTTGGTCCTCCCTGATGTAAGAGAAAAGCTATCGTGGTCGAGTTGTCTGAGAAGACTCGGATGTGTCCCTGAATCTCGTGTTGGCACCTCTTTAGTGCTTCTCAGACCGCTCTGAGTTCCCTGTAATTGGAGGAACTGTCGCATACCGATGGTGGCCATGTCCCCTGAAGGTATTGTCCTTCTATGTGGGCTCCCCAGCCCCTTGAGCTTGCATCGGTGGTTATGTTGACGCATGGAGATATTCTCCATGGTTTTCCTCTTTTGAGGTTTTTTATGTCGATTCACCATGAGAGGGACTGTTTTACCTCGCTGGGTAACCACATCCTGTTGTCTAAAGAATCTTTCTTTCCGTTCCATACCGAAAGAACTTCCCTTTGAAGTGTTCTGGAGTGAAACTGGCTCCACTGTACACTGGGAATGCATGAGGTCATCAGACCTAGAATCCTCATAGCTTTCCTGATGGAAATGTATTTCCGTTTTTTTATTGATTGAAGTTCTTTTTTGATTGACCGCTGCTTCTGGTCTGGTAGAAAGGAGTATTCCAGTTCGGAATCTAGTAGTGCTCCCAGAAATATCTTCTGTTTTTCTGGTTTGAGACTCGACTTTTTTGAATTTATTATCCACCCCAGACGCTTCAGGAGTGACCTGGTAATTTTTACGGATTCTTCCATCTGTTGAGATGAATCTGCTATCAGCAACAGATCGTCCAGGTATGGTGCGATGAGAATTTATTTTTCTCTTAAATGGGCCATGACCTCCGTCATGAGCTTTGTAAATATCCTTGGGGCAGAGGAGAGACCGAATGGTAGACACTGAAACTGGAAATGAAGTATCTTCTTGTGGTCTCTTATTGCAAATCTGAGGAATTTTGATGTGAGGGATGTATGGGAACATGATAGTATGCATGTTTGAGATCTAGCGTGCACATTACCGAGTTCTTTTGTATTAACGGTGTAATTGATTTGAGACATTCCATCTTGAAGCGTTTGTACGCCACCCGTTTGTTTAATGGTTTTAAGTTTATTATTGTACGGTATTCTCCGTTTGTTTTTTTTTATGGAGAACAGACTGGAGTAATGACCCTGACACCGCTGATTATGGGGTACCGGTATTATGACCTGTAATTCTAAGAGTTCCCGTATGTCTGTTAGCAGCCTTTGATGTACTGCTGATGACTCCATCTGTGTCAAACAGAATCTCTTGGGGGGTAGATCAGTAAACGTTATTTTGTACCCCTGTGCAACTGTCTGTAGAATCCACTGATTCTGAGTAATGTTCTGCCATCCCTCTATGAAGTACTGCAGTCTTCCTCCTATATTGTTGGCGTCATTGTTTGCTGGGTACTGATGACTGGTCTCGAAAGGAACCTCTTCCTCTGCCCCCTTTAGGGTAGCTCCACCTGCCGGACTTCCCTTTCCCTCTGTAGTCCTGTCTTGGGTGGGAGCGAGTTTTCCGAAAGAATTGTGTTTTCTTTGGCTTCTCTTCAGGGAAGCCTTTTTTCTTATCGGACGCTTTCTCGAGTAGCTCGTCATGGACTGGACCAAAGACGTGAGATCCTGAGAATGGAATTGAACACAGCTTGTTCTTGGATTTGGTATCTCCCGTCCACGATCTCAGCCATAAGGCCCTTCTTGCTGCATTTGACAGCGCATTATTCCTGGCAGCAAACCGTACTGATTCCGCTGAAGCATCTGCCATGAAATCAGTCGCCATTTTCAGAACTGAAAGATTTAAGGATTTCTTCCCTTGGAGTTCTGTCTTTAATATGACTCTCCAGCTCGTCCACCCAAAGACTCATGGACCTTGCTACAGAGGTAGCCGCTATGTTCGTCTTCATAATGGCGGCTGACGACTCCCAGGCTTTCTTAAGAAGATCTTCTGACCTTTTATCCATTGGGTCTTTTAACCCTGACGAGTCCTCGAAGGGAATAGCTGTTTTACTTGTGACTTTGGCCACAGGAATATCAATTTTTGGAACCGATTCCCAGACCTTAGTTTCTTTTGGATCAAAGGGAAGACGGTACTTGAAGTCTCGCAGGACTACTAACTTTTTTCCCACGTCTTCCCACTCTTCCATGATCATCGCTGTTATGCGGTTGTTGACCGGAAAAACTCTATTTCTGCGAGTTCTCAGGGCCCCAAACATTTCGTCTTGAACCGATAGTGGCTCAGTCGAGTCTTCTATTTTTCTATTTTCATAGTGCTCCTAACTGCTTTTAGCAGCACATCCGTATTTTCGGACGAGAACAGGTATTTCTTTTGTTCTTCTGGAAACACAGCCGATGTATTACCCTCTTCATCTGAGCCTGGATCGGAATAACCTGAGACCTCTCCTTCCTCAGAACTTAAGTCTATATCCCATCTAGGCTTTTTAGGCCGTGGAGATTGGGGTGGCACCATTGTAGACACCGTAGCTTGGACTTCGTCTCTAATCATAGATTTGATATTATCTAACAACGAAGCCTGTTCATCCTTTAGAAGTTTAGCGATGCATTTTTCGCATAATTTCTTTTTATAGGCCTCTGGGAGCTTGGTGGTGCACAATGGACATCTGATAGTCCTTTTCTTAACAGTTGACCTGTCGGGAATGTCCTTATCCTGTAAATGTAAAGGAGATCCCTGTAGCTACGGAATTAAAGGTCTGTAATGCATCCCATACCACGTATTACTCACATGGTCTGTGGGTAGCTCTAAGGAGTGGATGTCTGGACGACTAGCACCTTCCATCTTACTGAGTCAAGTGTGCTGTCAGTTGTCCGTCATTAAGTAGTCAGTCTTAACCAGCTTCAAGATATCTGATTCGTCCTCCTTCCGAGCTCAGCTGCTGGCCTCCATGGTGATTTCAGGTCCCCAGCTGTACTGCGCATGCGTCATCTGGAACGCACGCCGACCAGCCTGGGACCTAGATTCTGGCGCATATTCCGGTCGCTGTTCCGGCCTCTTTTCACCCGCAGCTTCCCGACGCACCCGGAAATGCATCGGCGCCACCGACCCCGGGAATCAGGCCACGCCCCCCAGAATTCGTCACTTCCGACTGGAGCGCCGGACCGGAAGTCCGGGGAACGACGCCAGCACCAACCGCACGTGGAGCCTGAGGGAGCGCCGGACACCGCAGCTGCTGTCTCAGAGCCCCTTTTGTGAGGGGATGAGGCAGCCCATGGGAGCACACAGCTCTACTTAGTCGCAGAGGGACCTCCGTCGGTATCCTGCGACTTGGGGAGTCTCCAGACTCTCGCGGCCAGAGCCCCCTCCAGGAGGATGGGACCGCACTCAGGAGCTCCTGCTCTACCGAGACCTGACTTCGAATCAGGTAAAAACCAATCTTCCTAGAGATCTCTCTCCTGCGTCTGTCCCTGATAGGGACAGGAAAAACACTGAAGGGTGGAGGCGGGGAGGGGCTTTTTAACCTCTTCTGTGTTTCTGTCCCTATCAAGGATATGAAGAGCAACCTCCTGTGGTGCTGTCATGAGGGACGACCTGGAAACATGGGATAAGTACAACACATTCCGACCTGCTCCAGAAATTACAGAAATTGGACTACTTGCGTTCTCGAGTCTGCTGCCTTGGATCAAGGTCCTCCCAGTTGCTGATGACATTATGACAGACTTCCAACCAGAGCCGACGTGTGACAACCTTGTCTGCTTGCCTGCGTTCAGTCATATTCCACAGCGGCTCCCGCTCGCGGACCTCCTCGATGAGAAGATCCACATCGAGCCCTGGTTCGTCATCTGATTCGGGAGCACGCTGTGAAACCTGTGAAAAGACAAAAAAAAAAACTCACTGCTGGCCGACTGCGGTGGCGATAACGACGCCGACTCTGTGAGCTGCTTGGAGGAACTTCAGGTGCAGCAGACTAAAAAAAAAAAAAAAAAAATTATGTTTGATGTAGGTCTATGTTGTATGTGTACTGTGATGTATGATGAAGTGTTTTGTATGTCTTGGGTGCACTGTTATGGGTGAAGCGACTGTTTCGGCACAACTTACACTCTGTGCGCCCGCTCCTTGTATTTCTCCACCCCTCTTGTCTTCTTCTGAGCGCCCCTCGGCTGCTTCAGCTTCCTGTGAAAACATAATAAATATAGTGGTTTACAGAAATTTAAACTAGAACACCAAAAAACCCCAAAAATTAAATGTACCTCAATATGCTGACGCTGTGGAGGAGGGCTTCCAGAAGAAGACATTTTTTTTTTTTTATTGCTGGTTCGGTGGTCCCAGGTGTATCTGAAAAAACAAAGACACTTGTAGGCTACTATACAAATGATATTCCAAGGTTTGTGGTCTGTAATATACTTGCATGAGGAAACTGGATGGAAGGGTTCACTGTGGTCCCTTGTGGATTGCTGGCTCGGTGGTCCCTAGTGTATCTGAAAAAATGAAAACACTTGTAAGCTACAATACATCAGGAAACTGTCTGGATGGCTCAGTGGTCCCTGGTGTCCTGGTGGTCCCTGCTGCCTGAGTGTTCCCTGATGGATCTTAGTATAAAAAAATTTATACTTGGACCCGCAAAGTAGCTAAACTTACACATTAAAAAACCACCCTGCTCAAATTATCAGAACACTGTTAAAGCAGGCCAACAAACGTTTTGAAAAACAACCACAAAAAAAATATACCTAAGGCTAGGTTCATATTGCGTTAGTGCAACCCGTTTAGCGCTAGCGCTAGCAGGTTGCGCTAACGCAATGTTTTTAATGGGGCCGCGTCCCGGGGTCGCGGTAACGTCCCCGCTCTCGCAGATCCCCGAGCAAGCAGCGTCCGCGGCGCGCCAGGAAACACCGGCGCGTCGCTAGCGCGTGCCGAACATGGCACGCGCTAGTGCTGCGCGTTCCCATTGCCGTGAATGGGCGCGCTAACGGAAGCGTTGCACGGCGTTAATTTCGCCGTGCAACGCTGTCCGTTAGCGCTTTCCCATTAACGCAATGGGAACCAAGCCTTAGGAAGACCAGTCTGAGCTGTTTACCTAGTTTAATAATGTGGCGCCTGTTAAACCATTTCCCCCATCCCCAAAAAAATAAATACCCTCTTATAAATTTGAAATGCCTTCACACCAGTTGTAAATGAATTGAACACATATGATTTGAAAAGATCACTAAAAATAACTTAAAAACTATACACCCTTAGGCCGGTTTCACACGTCAGTGGCTCCGGTACGTGAGGTGACAGTTTCCTCACGTACCGGAGCCACTGACACACGTAGACACATTGAAATCAATGCATCTGTGCAGATGTCATTGATTTTTTGTGGACCGTGTCTCCGTGTGCCAAACACGGAGACATGTCAGTGTTCGTGGGAGCGCACGGATTACACGGACCCATTAAAGTCAATGGGTCTGTGTAAAACACATACCGCACACGAACGTTGTCCGTGTGCAGTCTGTGTGCCATGTAGGAGACAGCGCTACAGTAAGCGCTGTCCCTCCCAAGTGGTGCTGAAGCCGCCATTCATATCTTCTCTGCAGCAGCGTTTGCTGTAGAGAAGATATGAATAATCCTTTTTTTTTTGTTTCTCCTGTCCTGGCCGCAGCTTCTCCTGTATGCAGTCACGTGGAACCGCCCATTACAGAAATGAATATGCGGCTCCACCCCTACGGGAGGTGGAGCCGCATATTCATGACTGTAATCGTCGGCCCCACGTGACCGCTCATACAGTAGAATGTTATGATCTGGTGGCCTTGGAGCCGCATGGAACTTTCTCTGGAGTTGGTGGAAACTATACTGACCGCAAATCCTGAACTTAACACCGCAACTAGAAGTAGCCGTGGGGTGTGCCTAACAAATCCTAGACACCTCGACACAGCCGGAGGACTAAATACCCCTATAGATGGAAGTAGGAATTCTACCTTGCCTCAGAGCAGAACCCCAAAGGATAGGCAGCCCCTCACAAATATTGACTGTGAGTAGTAGAGGAAAGACACACACAGGCAGGAAACAGGATTTAGCAAAAGAGGCCACTTCTAGCTAAATAGGAAAGGATAGGACAGAATACTAAGCGGTCAGTATTAAAACCCTTCCAAAAAATATCCACAGCAGATGATACAAAAAATTCCACCATCTAACTAAAGATGTGGAGCGTATATCTGCAACTCCTGAGAATCCAACAAGACTGAGAAAACACTGACACAAACTAAGCTGGACAAGAGAAAACAAATGAATAGCACAAAATTATTAGCACACAGCATGTGTGCCACAGAAAAAAAACAAACAAACACTTATCTTTGCTGATATAGCAGCAAGGCAGGAGGAACCAGACAGAGAACCTACTCCTCCCAGAACCATGGACAACTGGCAAGGACTAATGAATCCTGCACACCTAAATACCCCAGTCAGAACTGCAATCAGCAGAAACACCTGACCAAGACTGCCCTTCAGGGACAACTGCATTACCACCTACAACCACCGGAGGGAGCCCAAAAGCAGAATTCACAACAGTACCCCCCCTTGAGGAGGGGTCACCGAACCCTCACCAGAGCCCCCAGGACGATCAGGACGAGCCAGATGAAAGGCACGGACCAAATCAGCAGCATGGACATCAGAGGCAAAAACCCAAGAATTATCCTCCTGGCCATAACCCTTCCATTTGACAAGGTACTGAAGCCTCCGCCTCGAAAAACGAGAATCCAAAATCTTCTCAACCACATACTCCAACTCTCCATCAACCAACAAAGGGGCCGGAGGATCAACAGAGGGAACAACGGGCACCACATATTTCCGCAATAAAGATCTATGGAAGACATTATGGATAGCAAAAGAGACCGTAAGCGCCAATCGAAAAGACACCGGATTAATAATCTCAGAAATCCTATAAGGACCAATAAACCGAGGCTTAAACTTAGGGGAAGAAACCTTCATAGGAACATGACGGGAAGACAACCAGACCAGATCCCCAACCCGAAGCCGGGAACCAACACACCGACGACGGTTAGCAAAACGTTGAGCCTCCTCCTGAGACAACACCAAATTGTCCACCACATGAGCCCAAATCTGCTGCAACCTGTCAACCACAGAATCCACACCAGGACAGTCAGAAGGCTCAACCTGCTGGGAAGAAAAACGAGGATGAAACCCAAAATTACAAAAGAAAGGCGAAACCAAAGTAACCGAACTAGCCCGATTATTAAGGGCAAACAAGGCCAATGGCAAGAAGGCCACCCAATCATCCTGATCAGCAGACACAAAGCATCTCAAATAAGTCTCCAAATTCTGATTAGTTCGTTCGGTCTGGCCATTTGTCTGAGGATGAAATGCAGAAGAAAAAGACAAATCAATGCCCAGCCTAGCACAAAAGGCCCACCAAAACCTAGAAACAAACTGGGAACCTCTGTCGGACACAATATTCTCCGGAATACCATGCAAACGAACCACATGCTGAAAAAACAACGGAACCAAATCTGAAGAGGAAGGCAATTTAGGCAAAGGCACCAAATGAACCATCTTAGAGAACCGGTCACAAACAACCCAGATAACAGACATCTTCTGGGAAACCGGAAGATCAGAAATAAAATCCATAGAAATATGCATCCAGGGCCTCTCAGGGACCGACAATGGCAAAAGCAACCCACTAGCACGGGAACAACAAGGCTTGGCCCGCGCACAAGTCCCACAGGACTGCACAAAAGAACGCACATCACGTGACAAAGAAGGCCACCAAAAGGACCTAGCAACCAAATCTCTGGTACCAAAAATACCAGGATGACCAGCCAACACAGAACAGTGTACCTCAGAAATCACTCTACTAGTCCATCTGTCAGGAACAAACAGTTTCCCCACTGGACAGCGATCAGGTCTGTCAGCCTGAAATTCCTGAAGGACCCATCGTAAATCAGGGGAAATGGCAGAAAGGACCACCCCTTCTTTCAGAATGCCGACCGGTTCAAGGACCTCAGGAGAATCAGGCAAAAAACTCCTAGAGAGGGCATCAGCCTTAATATTCTTAGAACCCGGAAGATACGAAACCACGAAATCAAAACGAGAAAAAAAATAAGGACCATCGAGCCTGTCTAGGGTTCAGCCGTTTGGCAGACTCGAGGTAAATCAGGTTCTTATGATCGGTCAAGACCATAATACGGTGTTTAGCTCCCTCAAGCCAATGTCTCCACTCCTCAAACGTCCACTTCATAGCCAACAACTCCCGATTGCCGACATCATAATTGCATTCAGCAGGCGAAAACTTACTGGAAAAGAAGGCACAAGGCTTCAACACGGAACCAACAGAATCCCTCTGAGACAAAACGGCCCCTGCCCCAATCTCAGAAGCGTCAATCTCAACCTGAAACGGAAGCGAAACTTCCGGTTGGCACAACACCAGAGCAGAAGTAAATCGGCTTTTAAGCTCCTGAAAGGCAGAGACAGCCGCAGAGGACCAATTCGCCACATCAGCGCCTTTCTTAGTCAAATTGGTCAAGGGTTTAACCACGCTGGAGAAGTTAGCAATGAAACGGCGATAAAAATTTGCAAAACCCCAAAATTTCTGAAGGCTCTTCACGGATGTGGGTTGAATCCAATCATGAATGGCCTGAACCATAACCGGATCCATCTCCATAGATGAGGGAGAAAAAATGAAGCCCAAAAAAGAAACCTCCTGCACCCCAAAGAGACACTTAGACCCCTTCACAAACAAAGCATTGTCATGAAGGATCTGAAATACCATCCTGACCTGTTCCACATGAGACTCCCAATCATTGGAAAAAATAAAAATATCGTCCAAATATACAATCAAGAATTTATCAAGATAAGTCCGGAAGATATCATGCATGAAGGACTGAAAAACAGATGGAGCATTAGAGAGCCCGAATGGCATCACAAGGTATTCAAAATGGCCTTCGGGCGTATTAAACGCAGTTTTCCATTCATCACCCTGCTTAATATGAACAAGATTATATGCCCCCGTAGGTCAATCTTCGTAAACCAACTAGCCCCCTTAATCCTAGCAAACAAATCAGAAAGCAAAGGTAAAGGGTATTGAAACTTGACAGTGATCTTATTCAAGAGGCGATAATCAATACAGGGTCTCAAGGAGCCGTCCTTCTTAGCAACAAAAAAAAAAATCCTGCTCCCAGCGGTGAAGAAGATGGCCGAATATGCCCTTTCTCCAAAGACTCCTTAATATAACTCCGCATGGCGGTATGTTCAGGCACAGACAGATTGAAAAGTTGGCCCTTAGGAAACTTACAGCCTGGAATCAAGTCAATAGCACAATCACAGTCTCTGTGCGGTGGAAGGGAACTGGACTTGGGCTCATCGAATACATCCTGAAAATCAGACAAAAACTCTGGAATTTCAGAAGAAGAAGAGGAGATTGACATCAAGGGAACATCCTTATGAACCCCCTGACAACCCCAACTAGTCACAGACATAGACTTCCAATCCAACACAGGATTATGTACCTGCAACCACGGAAATCCTAGCACGATAGCATCATGCAAATTATGCAACACCAGAAATCGACAATCTTCCTGATGGGCTGGCGCCATGCGCATGGTCACCTGTGTCCAAAACTTGGGCTTATTTTTAGCCAAAGGTGTAGCATCAATGCCCCTTAAAGGAATAGGGTTCTGCAAAGGCTGCAAGGGAAAACCACAACGCCTGGAAAACTCAAAGTCCATTAAGTTCAAGGCGGCGCCTGAATCCACAAACGCCATGACAGAAAATGATGACAATGAGCAGATCAAGGACACAGATAACAGAAATTTAGGTTGTACAGTACTGATGGTAAATGAACTAGCGATCCTCTTTGTCCGCTTAGGGCAGACTGAAATGACATGAGAAGCGTCGCCACAATAATAACACAACCTATTCTGACGTCTGAATCCTTGTCGTTCCGTTCTAGACAGAATCCTATCACACTGCATAGGCTAAGGAATTTGCTCTGAGGACAACGCCACAGCGCGCACAGTTCTGCGCTCCCGCAAGCGCCGGTCAATCTGAATGGCCAGAGACATAGAATCACTCAGACCGAAAGGTGTGGGAAACCCCACCATAACATCTTTAACGGATTCAGAAAGACCCTTTCTGAAAATTGCCACCAAAGCATCATCATTCCATTTAGTCAACACAGACCATTTTCTAAATTTCTGACACTTTTGGAAGTGCATTTGGACAGCAAGGTGGATTGCTGTTAAGGGAACTAGAGAAAAAAAAAACTATAAATCTTCAGCAGAGCGAGTGTGAGCGAGCTGAGTGTGATCTGAGCGTGAGTGTGAACGGCGGTAAGTGTGACTTGTGATTCAGTGACTTTGGAGTCAGAGAGTTTCCAAGGGAGGAAGTACTGAATTGCTGTCTGTTTTTTTATTAATACTTTGTATTTATTTTTTTTATTTAACTTTTCTGTCTGGTGCAATCCCCATTAGGAAATGTGCTCCACTCTTGTTAATGCCATCCAGTGCACGTCTTGCCACATGTATGCAATCCTTGAGCAGCCGATCGAGGGTGCATACTGCTGTGTGAGATGTGAGCACGTTGTGCATTTGGAAAACCACATTCTGAATCTAAATGTGCAGCTGGCAACACTGAGATCCATAGACAATATGGAGAGGAGTCTTCTGCTCACGGAGCAGACGCTCAATGGGACAGATGAGGGGGGGATGGTGGGATGGAGCTGCAGGACGATGAAGTAGCAAGCTGGGTGACAGTTAGGAAGCGGGGTAGAGGGAAGAGTGCCAGGGAGGCTAGTCCTGATCTGGAACACCCCAATAAGTTTGCTAAGTTGGCAGATGAGGGGGGTGCCAGTACAGGGGTAGCACTGCTGCAGCCAGGCATGTCCTCTGAAAGCCGGAGGAGTGACTGCTCCAGTAAGGAGGGAAATAGGAGAGCAGGGCAGGCCAGACAGGTGCTGGTAGTGGGGGACTCAATTATTAGGGGAACAGATAGGGCAATCTGTCACAAAGACAGGGATCGTCGAACGGTGTGCTGCCTTCCTGGCGCTCGAGTCCGACACATCGCTGATCGGGTGGACAGATTACTGGGAGGGGCTGGTGAGGACCCAGCAGTCATGGTGCACATTGGCACTAATGACAAAGTTAGAGGTAGGTGGAAGGTCCTTAAAGATGATTTCAGGGAATTAGGCTGCAAGCTGAAAGCAAGGACCTCCAACGTGGTATTTTCCGAAATACTGCCTGTACCACGTGCCACGCCAGAGAGGCAATGGGAGATTAGGGAGGTTAATAAGTGGCTCAAGAATTGGTGTAGGAAGGAGGGGTTTGGGTTCCTGCAGAACTGGGCCGACTTCTCAGTTGGCTACAGGCTCTACGCTAGGGACGGGCTGTACCTCAATGGGGAGGGTGCAGCTGTGCTGGGGGAGAAAATGGCTAGAAGGTTGGAGGAGTGTTTAAACTAGGAATTGGGGGGGAGGGTATTCATTTTATAGGAGGGGAAGATAGTGCAGATAGAGACCTGGGCACAAATAAGGAAGTTGGGGGTGGCGGTGGCATGGGGGGTGGGGTTAGAACAGTTAATAATTTAAGACAGAATAGAGGTGCAGAGAGATACATAAAATGTATGTATACTAATGCCAGAAGCCTCGCCAACAAAATGGACGAATTAGAACTAATGTTGTTGGATCATAATTATGACATGGTGGGGATATCTGAGACATGGCTGGATGAGAGCCATGACTGGGCTGTTAACTTGCAGGGCTATAGTCTGTTCAGAAATGACCGTACAGATAAGCAAGGGGGTGGGGTGTGTCTATATGTAAAATCGTCCTTAAAACCCATTGTGCGTGATAATATAGGTGAATTTAATGAAAATGTAGAATCCCTGTGGGTGGAGATAAGGGGAGGGGGAAAAAATAATAAATTACTGATAGGGGTTTGTTATAAATCTCCAAAAATAATGGAAGCAATGGAGAATATCCTCGTAAAGCAAATAGATGAAGCTGCGACTCAAGGAGAAGTCATTATTATGGGGGACTTCAACTACCCTGAAATAGATTGGGGAACAGAAACCTGCAGTTCCAGCAAAGGTAATCGGTTTTTGACAACTATGAGAGACAATTACCTTTCACAACTGGTTCACGACCCAACAAGAAGGAGGGCACTGCTAGACCTAATATTAACCGACAGGCCAGACCGCATATCAAATATAAGGGTTGGGGGTCACTTGGGGAATAGTGATCACAAAATAATAAGTTGGGGGCGTGTCCTGGCCATGATGGAGGAAGGCTGCTAATCCCTGAGCTCCTGCTTCCCCGGCCGAATAAAGCCCTGCAACAGCCCAGAAACTGACGTTACCGGAGCCTATGCCTGCTAAACGGAAGTCTGCACGCCCCACCACCCCTTCTGGACCCCCTGTGGAGTTCTCTGCGAGTATATCTCGCTTTTTAAGAAGCTCTGGGAAGGGGCCTTGGAGCTGCACTGATCCTAAGATGGCTGATCCCTCCCCCAAGCCCTGCAGCACTGCACATGAGTCAAAAAACAAACAGAGAGAGGAGGAGACACCACAGGCCTGCATGGAGGTTTCCAGAGCATCTCACCAGACTGTTTACTCAGGAGACAAGTGACTAGCACACTCCTAGGGATTGTGATGCAAAATGGAGGGGTTTATTTACATACAAAGTCACAAACGTTTCGGTCAACTCTAGACCTTCATCAGTGTGCTACAAAGAAAATAAATACAAAACAGAAATATATGTAAACAAAAACAGGGAGTGTAAACAAAATAGGACACAGTGATAACAAAAATTAACCAAATAAACAGAAGTATATACATCATATGAATACAAAATGTCATGGGACGTCAGATAATATATAATCGTAGAATACAACCAGCATAACCGCCGTTTGTGTACTAAAAAGGCTGCGAAATAGAATGTGGACATAGAACCGCAAGAAGTAGAACATAAGTGCCAGTGTGGGACTAGAATCAGAACCTACATAGATCGTATAGGGGCCAGGGAACCGGAGAATAATATAAATATATAATAATATGGCAGTGGAGTAAGTGTGGTGAGGAAGGAGTAAAGTAGTAAGAGGATGGAACACATACCTAAGTACACCTGTATGTAAGGTTGAGCCCCAAATGGAATGTAAATAAATGGCATCTAAAATTGGACATGGGAAACGTATCAAAAAATTGACACAGCTGGAGTGTCGTGACAGTGTAACCATATAGTTGGACTAGAGCAGGTACATACCAAAAAATATAACTGGTAAACTCGAACCAGGACAAACAAATTGGAGATGTCTATATAAAAAAGATATGGTATTCAGTATATCCAGGAGTAAAAACAGGCCGGGAAAATGGACAATATGGTATATGTAATAACTATTGTTGCATAAATTGCCCACAGAGATACATACCTAATGGAAAGGGTTAAGCCAAGGGGAGGGGAGAAAACCCTTATAGCTAAAGAGCTATGACGCAAATCTACAAGGAAGCAACAAAATGTAAGTTAACCATAAGGCTAAGGAGAATGGCCCGGTATAAAGATGCCATATAAGATGGGTGTGGGGAAAAAAAAAAAAAAAAGAACTATTCTTACCAGCGCACAGGAGAGACCAAACTCCGCGGTGTCCACCGCCAGGAGGAGTGTGTGGCTATGTGCTGGGTAAAGCTATATATAGGGGATGGGGAGGAGCACAATGTCAGCTGGATGGGCGGAGTTGACAAGAAAAATAAAAAAAAAATAGAGGTGCATTCCAACAGAGTACAGGCCGGTGTCAATAGGTCACAGAGGCGGAGACACATGCATACTACTACAACAAAGGAGGAGGAGGTGCGTTCCAGCGGAGAAAATGGTGATGACGTCGGTGCCTTTCAGCCACAGGGGGCAGGAAAATGTGCATTCCACAGAAGATCTTATAGGAGAAAGGTGCATTCCAGTGGAACGATCGCTGTGCGGGTGGCAGTGAAGTGTCACAGGCAGCAGGAGCGAAAGATCAGAAAGGACAGTTCTGTAAAACGGAAAAAATAATTAGTAATAAGGCCATGTATGTTATACAATCATTGAGCTAGCTGAACAGCATATAATAAAGTAGACCAAAAACCGCTGGTACAAAGTTATAAAGGGGCAAACCTGTCAATCATCCCCAAAGTATTGGGTGCTATACTAAAACATTTGGAGAACTAGGCAAGTGGCATAGTTGATATAAGACAGAAGTTAAAAAAACTCAACAGGGTCAAAACAGTAACCCCAGTATTGGATGTACAAACAGGAAGGTAAAAAAGCCAGATAGCATCAAAGAACGACCTGAAATTAGGACGTCATATATGGTCCCCAGCAAGAACAATTCTTCTGTTCAAAGGGAACGGCTGTAGGTTATAAGATACTGGTGAAGACAAATAGCAATTTGATAGTAGCGACACATGTATCAATCAGATTTACAAGCTGACAATGTCCTGTATAGAATAACTTACATAAAGGATAATAGGTCATAGTCCCTATTCAGCCCTTTAGGGGTGAGGGTGTTGAGCTCATGGATCCAATATGCCTCCCTACGTTTGAGCATGGAAATACGATCCCCACCGCGTCTAGGTGGTGTAATTTGCTCAATGATTTGGAATTTCAATTGTGCCAGGTTGTGACCCTTTTCTATGAAGTGTGATGGAAGAGGGAGTAGAAGGTTCTGGCAACGAATTGTAGATTTATGCTTGGATATACGTGATTTGACTGGTTGGGTGGTCTCACCTACGTATAACAGACCGCAGGGACATTTAATAAGATACACTGCAAAATTGGTGTTACATGTAAAAAAACCATTGATCTGGTATCTTTTCCCAGTGTGTGGATGGTGAATGTTGTTACCCTTAATTACATTGTTACATTGGTTACAGCTGAGACAAGGAAAAGTAAGTTCCAGAGGGACCTCGAGGACTACGAGCAAAAAAGAGTCTACCAATGGCAAGACAAATCTACAATCAGACAACCCTCCAGACAGGATGGATACCGCTCATTTATGGACTACAACACCTCCGATTCGGAACCAGAGCGACCAGCCAGATACCCCTACCCAGGTCCTTTTTTAGGCCGACCCAAACGACAAGGGAAAAGAAGAGGACTAGACGGGGGCTCCGCAGGACCACGAAACATGGACTTCACGAGAGTGACACGGTCACAGGTATACAACCGTTAGTTGTCAATATTTCGTCCAAATCCTTAGGCGTGGCCGAACATAGCGCCTTGCAAAAAGGCCTGTCCTTTTGTCCTAGTTACAGACATGACACATTTCAAATGGACATGGACCTGCAAAAATTCTATCGATCCCTAAGGTTAAAAGTTCATTTTTCTAAATCCACCCAAGAAGTACCATCAGACCCACAAATTTCTCCGTCCGTAGGGATTACAGCAGCTAGTCTTGGCCTGAGAGATAAGAGTTTATACCAACCACCTAAGGGTTCACACCCCCTAGAAACTTTTATCCAATTTGTCGACAGTTCTTTTCAACAATTGCGAAATGATATCGACAAAGGTAAAATTCATTACCCCACCAACCTTTCAACAATTGAACGTCAAGCTCTAAAATCCCTCAAGCAGGATGATAGTATTATCATCAAGTCAGCAGATAAGGGAGGGGCCATAGTGGTTATGGACAAACTTCTCTATCAAAATGAAATATACCGCCAACTCGGAGACACGACCACATATAAAAAACTCCCCAACAATCCCACATCCAATATCCAACATACAGTAGCGTAGCTAGCAGGGGGGCAGAGGGTGCGGTCGCCCCGGGCCCGGAGCTCAGAGGGGCCCACCTGGAGCTACGCTACCCTTAACTATATTAGCCTGCTGTGCACGCCAATATAGTTGAGCTCTGCCGTAGAGCAGGGACAGAATCTCCCTGCACTGCCGCGGTCTGTTCTGTAGAGGAGCATGTACCCGCGACGCTGGGTGCCGGCACTGTACCTGCTGCCCCCAGCAGAGCATGCTGCAGACACGCACACATTGCCGGCTGTGTGGTGTCTGCTGAAGAGACTTCAGGACGCTGCTTCTTCCCTCCCTGAGCCCTGCATACAGAAGCAGGACAGGAGATAGGACGACGTAGGAGCTCAGGCTGCAGGGGCTGGACTTGACTGCACTGTGTAGTGAGGAGGAGGCAGGACACGGTTCCCCTCCTGACAAGTTCCTGAGGTTTCTTGCATCCATTTTGCTCTGTATCTGTCTGTCTCTCGCTCTCTGTCTCTCTCGCTCTCTCTGTCTCGCTCTGTCTGTCTCTGTCTCGCTCTCTGTCAGTCTGTCTTGCTCTCTGTCAGTCTCTCTCTGAGTCTCTGTCTATCAGGGTCAGTCTCTCTCTGTCTCTCTCTCAGTCTCTGTCTGTCTCTGTCTCGCTCTCTCTGTCTGTCTCGCTCGCTCTGTCTCGCTCACTCTCTGTGTGTCTCGCTCGCTCTCTGTCTCAGTAACTCTCAGTGTCTCTCGCTCACTCTGTCTCGCTCTCTCTCTGTGTGTCTCGCTCGCTCTCTGTCTCACTCACTCTCAGTGTCTCGCTCACTCTGTCTCGCTCACTCTGTCTCGCTCTCTTTCTGTGTGTCTCGCTCGCTCTCTGTCTCGCTCGCTCTCTGTCTCGCTCACTCTCTGTCTCTCTCTGAGTCAGTCTCTCTCTGTGTCTCCCTGTCAGTCTCTGTCTCTCGCAGTCTCTCTGGCTCAGTCTTTGTCTCGCTCTCAATTTGTTTCTGTCTTAGTCTCTCTCTCTGTCTCGCTCTCAGTCTGTCAGTCTCTCTGTCTCTGTCTCTCTCAATCTCTGTCTCTGTCAGTCTTTTCAGTCTCTGTCTCTTTGTCTCTCAGTCTCTGTCTGTCTCTCTCAGTCAAGGTCTCGCTCTCAGTCTCGCTATCGGTGTCATTCTCTCTCTCAGTCTCTCTCTGAGTCTATGTCTCTGTGTCAGTCTCTCTTTGTCTCTCTCAGTCTCTGTCACTCTCTGGCAGTCTCTCTCTCTGTCTCTCTCAGTCTCTGTCTCACTCTCTCTCTCAGTTTGTCTCAGTCTCGCTCTCTCTGTCTTGCTCTCTCTGTCTCGATCTCAGTCTCTGTGTCAGTCTCTTTCTCGCTCTCTCTGTCTCTCTCTGTCTCTCTCTGTTAGTCAGTCTCTCTGTCTGTCTCTCTCTCAGCAGCTCTCTCTCTATCTCTTGTAATGTGGTCCTGTCGCCAGGGTCAGAGTCCTATCAGTCCAATATGTCTCATCTCATATCAGTAAATACAACGTAACATACATGAAAATGCCATTTATATAAACAATAAAAATCCCCATAAAGTTGAGGATAAATATATATGACTAGATGGTGGCCGATTCTAACGCATTGGGTATTCTAGAATATGTAGGTCCACGTAGTATATTGCCCAGCTTGCCCAGTCACGTAGTATACAGCACAGAGCCACGTAGTATACAGCACAGAGCCACGTAGTATACAGCACAGAGCCACGTAGTATACAGCACAGAGCCACGTAGTATACAGCACAGAGCCACGTAGTATACAGCACAGAGCCACGTAGTATACTGCCCAGTCACGTAGTATGCACCATATCCCTGTTAAAAAAAAGAATTAAAATAAAAAAGTTACATACTCACCTCCTGGAGCCTCCGGATCGAAGCGGCCGGTTCCCGATGCTTGTCGCGCGCTCCGGTCTGAAGATTGCATTGCGGTCTCGCGAGATGATGACGTAGCGGTCTCACGAGAACGTACGTCATCATCTCGCGAGACCGCAATGCATGCATCGGTCACCGGGGCGTCGCACGGAGTGGGAAAGGCCTGTTCCTGATCCGGGGGGGCCACCGGAGGGTGAGAATGTAACTATTTTTTATTTTTTTTATTATTTTTAACATTAGATCTTTTTACTATTCATGCTGCATAGGCAGCATGAATAGTAAAAAGTTGGTCACACAGGGTTAATAGCAGCGTTAACCAAGTGTGTTACAACGAGGTCAACACTGCCATTAACCCTGTGTGAGCGCTGACTGGAGGGGAGTATGCCGACGCCGGGCACTGACAGCGGGGAGTAAGGAGCGGCCATTTTCTTCCGGACTGTGGCCATCGCTGATTGGTCGCGGCAGCCATGACAGGCAGCTGCCGAGACCAATCAGCGAATGAATAACCGTGACAGAAGGAAAGACAGAAGTGACCCTTAGACAATTATATAGTAGATGAAGAGCCAAATAGAATAAAAATGGGAACAGCCAGTAGGTGAGTATAGATAATCACATATGGATGCATATGTATACTCAGTCTGAATAACATGGCCCACAAATGGGGAGAAGGGAAAAAAAGAAGAGTTGACATACAGTAGGGCGCACTTTCTTCTTTCATTGTGTGATATTTTACCTCCCCCTTCTGCTTTCCTCTTTCTTTCCATTCACCTCTTTAGGGTCTTGTCCAGACAAGAGTATTCCTTTAAGGGTTACCTGGATTCATTCAGGGACCTATTCCCATATGGTGGACTCTATACGCATTTACTGGTTGTTTTTATTATCTGCAATTTGCAGCCCACAGAAAGGGACAGAGACCAGAATCCAAGGGAGATACAACATGGGGGCTAATGCGGGTGCCATTATATATTTTCAATTACAGCAGAATCATCTGCTGAGGTTCCCCCTATACCCATGATTAAAGTGTGCCACCATAGTTGTAATCAAGGTTTAGGGGCCCACTCAGATGGTTTGCCCCCCCTGAGCTGAACCCTTAGCTACGCCTCTGCCAACATACCATTCAGACCACTCTTGACCATTTCCAGTCCCGCGGTATCCTCGATTGTAAAACACGAGTTTTCCTAACAAAAAAACATCCTATTACGCCAGTTTTCTACGTCCTACCCAAGATACATAAGAATCTACATAACCCTCCTGGCCGACCTATTGTAGCATCCACAGACTCCGTTTTGGCCCCGATCTCCATCTACCTAGAAAAGATCCTGACACCTCTCATCAGAAACACCAGTTCTTTTTTATTGGACACCGGAGCATTCCTCGAAACTGTTAGGAGTGTTACACCTATTCCCCCAGATAGCCTTCTAGTTTCTTTCGACGTTAAAGATTTATATACGTCAATACCACACACGAACGGTATACAATCGACCCGTTGGCTTCTTTCCACAAACAATATGGATCCTGGTCTCATTGACCTATGTAGTGACCTTTTGACCATTGTCCTCTATAACAATTTTTTTCTGTTTGAGGATTCTTACTATCTCCAGATACCGGGTTCAGCTATGGGCTCGAATGTGGCACCCCCTTACGCCAATGCCTATATGGCACATTTTGAAAATACGTCTATATATACCCATGAACTCTTCATACACCATGTCTTAACATGGAAGCGTTATATAGACGATATTTTTTGTATCTGGAGGGGGAGTCTGGATTCTCTACGGGACTTTTTTCAATTCCTCAGAACATCGTGGCCCGGATTGGACTTCACTATGACACATGATCCTCACGAAATCAGCTTTCTAGACACCTTAATTATCAAGGACACCAGTGGCAATCTCTCTACAGACCTATTCTCCAAACCTACGGACCGTAACAGCCTGTTACATTACGACAGTTTTCATCCCAATAATATGAAGAAATCCATCCCCAAATCACAGCTGCATAGAGTCAATAAGATTGTCTCGGATCCCATTCTCAGAGCACAGAGGACATCAGAGATGAAGTCCAAATTCCGAGAGAGAGGTTACCCTCCCCGTGTCCTAGATACCGCCAATATCAATGACACCACTATGACAAGAAAGTCTGCTAGGTCACGCATCCCCTTTGTGCACCAATACCATCCCGCTGCATACAGACTACATAAAACTATACGCCAACATTGGCATATTCTCCAAACAGCATTTCCAACTGTACAAGAGTTCCAACACCCTTTTCTCCCGTGCTTCAAACGACCCCGTAATATTAAAGATAATCTGGTTCGTGCCGACATAGGCCCCACACATCCTGGGTCATCACAGCGTTTTTTGAGCAATCCGAAAATGGGTACTTTTCCTTGTCTCAGCTGTAACCAATGTAACAATGTAATTAAGGGTAACAACATTCACCATCCACACACTGGGAAAAGATACCAGATCAATGGTTTTTTTACATGTAACACCAATTTTGCAGTGTATCTTATTAAATGTCCCTGCGGTCTGTTATACGTAGGTGAGACCACCCAACCAGTCAAATCACGTATATCCAAGCATAAATCTACAATTCGTTGCCAGAACCTTCTACTCCCTCTTCCATCACACTTCATAGAAAAGGGTCACAACCTGGCACAATTGAAATTCCAAATCATTGAGCAAATTACACCACCTAGACGCGGTGGGGATCGTATTTCCATGCTCAAACGTAGGGAGGCATATTGGATCCATGAGCTCAACACCCTCACCCCTAAAGGGCTGAATAGGGACTATGACCTATTATCCTTTATGTAAGTTATTCTATACAGGACATTGTCAGCTTGTAAATCTGATTGATACATGTGTCGCTACTATCAAATTGCTATTTGTCTTCACCAGTATCTTATAACCTACAGCCGTTCCCTTTGAACAGAAGAATTGTTCTTGCTGGGGACCATATATGACGTCCTAATTTCAGGTCGTTCTTTGATGCTATCTGGCTTTTTTACCTTCCTGTTTGTACATCCAATACTGGGGTTACTGTTTTGACCCTGTTGAGTTTTTTTAACTTCTGTCTTATATCAACTATGCCACTTGCCTAGTTCTCCAAATGTTTTAGTATAGCACCCAATACTTTGGGGATGATTGACAGGTTTGCCCCTTTATAACTTTGTACCAGCGGTTTTTGGTCTACTTTATTATATGCTGTTCAGCTAGCTCAATGATTGTATAACATACATGGCCTTATTACTAATTATTTTTTCCGTTTTACAGAACTGTCCTTTCTGATCTTTCGCTCCTGCTGCCTGTGACACTTCACTGCCACCCGCACAGCGATCGTTCCACTGGAATGCACCTTTCTCCTATAAGATCTTCTGTGGAATGCACATTTTCCTGCCCCCTGTGGCTGAAAGGCACCGACGTCATCACCATTTTCTCCGCTGGAACGCACCTCCTCCTCCTTTGTTGTAGTAGTATGCATGTGTCTCCGCCTCTGTGACCTATTGACACCGGCCTGTACTCTGTTGGAATGCACCTCTATTTTTTTTTTATTTTTCTTGTCAACTCCGCCCATCCAGCTGACATTGTGCTCCTCCCCATCCCCTATATATAGCTTTACCCAGCACATAGCCACACACTCCTCCTGGCGGTGGACACCGCGGAGTTTGGTCTCTCCTGTGCGCTGGTAAGAATAGTTCTTTTTTTTTTTTTTTTCCCCACACCCATCTTATATGGCATCTTTATACCGGGCCATTCTCCTTAGCCTTATGGTTAACTTACATTTTGTTGCTTCCTTGTAGATTTGCGTCATAGCTCTTTAGCTATAAGGGTTTTCTCCCCTCCCCTTGGCTTAACCCTTTCCATTAGGTATGTATCTCTGTGGGCAATTTATGCAACAATAGTTATTACATATACCATATTGTCCATTTTCCCGGCCTGTTTTTACTCCTGGATATACTGAATACCATATCTTTTTTATATAGACATCTCCAATTTGTTTGTCCTGGTTCGAGTTTACCAGTTATATTTTTTGGTATGTACCTGCTCTAGTCCAACTATATGGTTACACTGTCACGACACTCCAGCTGTGTCAATTTTTTGATACGTTTCCCATGTCCAATTTTAGATGCCATTTATTTACATTCCATTTGGGGCTCAACCTTACATACAGGTGTACTTAGGTATGTGTTCCATCCTCTTACTACTTTACTCCTTCCTCACCACACTTACTCCACTGCCATCTTATTATATATTTATATTATTCTCCGGTTCCCTGGCCCCTATACGATCTATGTAGGTTCTGATTCTAGTCCCACACTGGCACTTATGTTCTACTTCTTGCGGTTCTATGTCCACATTCTATTTCGCAGCCTTTTTAGTACACAAACGGCGGTTATGCTGGTTGTATTCTACGATTATATATTATCTGACGTCCCATGACATTTTGTATTCATATGATGTATATACTTCTGTTTATTTGGTTAATTTTTGTTATCACTGTGTCCTATTTTGTTTACACTCCCTGTTTTTGTTTACATATATTTCTGTTTTGTAATTATTTTCTTTGTAGCACACTGATGAAGGTCTAGAGTTGACCGAAACGTTTGTGACTTTGTATGTAAATAAACCCCTCCATTTTGCATCACAATCCCTAGGAGTGTGCTAGTCACTTGTTTTCTATATATCAAGGTTTGGGCACCTATCGACTGTGCACCTCCCCCCTCGGCTGTGCTTTGCATTTTCTATATCATGTTTACTCAGGAGAGGCCCCCCTGCAGGGGGTCTCAGATGAAGGTACTGGAGGGGAGAGGGAGGATGGTGGGGGCTCGGATCATGAGACTGTACAAACAGAGGGAGAAGCTGTGAGGTCCTGGACACAGAGCGCTGAGCTCTACCCCACCCAAACTGAGTGGCCTGTGCTGCAGGGGATTCAGCTGCCTCCTAGCCTGTCACCTCTGCCACTTACACCTACAGAGGGGATGCTTCAACAACTCTATATTCAGAAACCAGGCTGTGGAGCAGGTTATCTCCCCCCTCTACTAAACCACCCCACAGAAGCCACAGGGGGTGAGCGACGAGTGTAGCTGACCATCAGTGGAGGCCCCAGTGGTTCCCCTATTCTACCAAATATGCGGCCACAAGATAGCCCTGACCAAGACTTGTGGAAAGCTTTTAAGGCCCATATTAGCAACGTTCCAACTAAAGAGGAACTTGAGGGCTTTATCTCCAGGGTGGAGAACTCCTTTAAAGCTGAAACAATGGCCCTGAGAGGGGATGTCTCAGCTCTGGCGGGCAGAGTCACACTTACTGACACTACTGTGGAAAATCTCTCCAGCAAGATCCTAGCCCTTGAGGATAAACTGTCAGCCCAGATGTCCACCTTTGAGAGCTTTCTAGACCATATGGAGGACTTGGAGAATCGGGAGAGAAGGCAAAATCTGAGAGTGAGGGGTCTACCGGAATCAGTCCAAGCCTGTGACTTAACTGCGACTCTTCAAGCTTTGTTCAATTCCGTTAGGAATACTGCCCCAGAGTTGGGTATTGAATTTGACAGAGCTCATAGGTCGCTGGGTCCTCCCCCTGAGGATGGAGGTCTGCCTAGAGACGTGATTTGTCGTTTTCATAGGTACCAAGTGAAGGAAGAAATCCTCAACTGTTCCAGAAAGACCCAGGAGATCCGATTCCAAGATTACCAATTACAGTTCCTCTCGGATCTGTCACGGAGAACCCTCCAAAAGAGGAGAGCTCTGCGACCTCTACTTAACCTCCTTCGCCAGATCCCCTATTCTTGGGGATATCCATTCCGCCTTCAGGTTCGGCGGGGAACCCAGATGGTTTCCTTAGCTCACCCCAGGGAGCATCGTTCATTTCTCTCCCTTCTGAACCTCGAGGATCCGGGCCTACAATTCCCTGACTGGCCTTATCCCGTTGGTCAGGATATGGGCCCTATGCCACAGCGCCGAAAGAGGGCGCGTCGCAACCGTGGAAGAGGCCGCACCAGATCTCGTGGTAGAGGACAGAATTGAAATGATGTATCTGAAGACGGCTGATATGCAAGCGTCCAGTATTTTTGGTTCAGTCGGTTGTGGACACTTAGGTCTTTGGTCTAGCTTTAGGCAGTAATGGCCGTGTTGATATATGCTTTGCTCTTTTCCCTTGATCATTTTCCCTTCCCTCTCCACTATTCCATTCTCTTACTTCCCCCTTCATATTCTTCCCCTCCCTCTCCTCTCCTTTGATTACCCCTTCCCCCCCCCCCCTTTTTTTCTTCTCCCTTTTCCTCCCCCTCTGGTGGTTCGGTTGTACTGGGTAATTTTGTGTATTTTCTTTGTCTCAGGGAAGTTCGCCGGGGAACATAGTGTGTTATACAGATATATTGTTTATCGAATCCGTCGGTATACGATTTATTTTGTTATATATTGTTTTGACTTTCTTCCTTTCTTCAGTGGAAAGGACACGACCCATTAAGGGGTTATACGGTTGGTCCAAACCGTGATATTCGTGAAACGACTATACCCCATATCTTAAGTAAGAGTTTTTAATTTTCAGCTCCCCCAGGGGTACAATTTACTGCTACATTCCCTTTTTTTCTTCTATATTTGCCTACTCTTTTTCTTTTCCTTTTCTTCTAATTTGCTGCGTCTTGTTTTCTGCTCTCATCTCTCAGGTGGCAGGATAACCCCCTTTTTGGGGCCTAACGGTTGGGTACTCGACGTTCTATTGAAAAATAGGTTCCTTAAAATTTGGTTCCCTAAATGTGCAGGGATTCAATACTCCCCAAAAACGAAGTCACGTACTTTCAGATATGCACAAGCTAGGGGTTCAGATACTTTTTCTTCAAGAAACTCATTTTAGAACTGACCGGTGTAAGTACTCGGACAGAAATCCGAGAGTGGACCCTCTGGGTCGTGACTCTAGAGCCCCCGGGGTCGAGCGGTCCAGATGGAATCACCCCCTATACAGGGAGTGTTAGGAGCAGGATATCGGGGGAATGGAGACACAACAGCTAGAGCCAAAGGGGCGACCCAAGATAAAGAAGGAAACCACAGGCTATAAGGATGGCAGGGAATAATAGGAAAACAAGACTTAACTGAAAAATGACTGGAACACGGAACGGCAGGACTCAGCAGGAACACGGACAGGCAGGACACAGCAGGAACACGGACTGGCAGGACACAGCAGGAACACGGAGTGGCAGGACACAGCAGGAACACGGACTGGCAGGACACAGCAGGAACACGGACTGGCAGGACACAGCAGGAACACGGACTGGCAGGATACAGCAGGAACACGGACTGGCAGGATACAGCAGGAACACGGACTGGCAGGATACAGCAGGAACACGGACTGGCAGGATACAGCAGGAACACGGACTGGCAGGATACAGCAGGAACACGGACTGGCAGGATACAGCAGGAACACGGACTGGCAGGACACTGAGACAAAGCAAGGACTGGGCTGAGAAAAGACACTGGTACAGGGGAGCCTAGGGCATAGGGACACTGACGGCAGACAGTGCACCTACAAAGCAAAGGCGTCTTACCTAGGAAGACGCCGGGAAGAAATACCCAATGGGCGCCGCCATGTTGGGGCGGAGCCACCGGGTCGCGACCTCCCAGAAGGCTCTGCGACGGAGGAGACGCGACCGCGCATGCGCAAAGAGACCGGACGCCGAGAGCCGGCGAAGGAGGAAGCAGAGCGGCGCGGTACAGGATCGCGAGTGCGCCGAGGGATGGGAGAAGCCGGGTAAGTATGTGCGGGCGTGACAGTACCCCCCTCCTTAGTCCCCCTCCTTTTAAGGCTAGAAAGGAATCTTTTCATGATAAGGGGAGCATTGATGTTCTCTCGGGGCTCCCAGGACCTCTCCTCAGGACCAAATCCCTCCCAATCAATCAAAAAATAAGTTTTACCCCTAACTACTTTTTTGGCAAGAATATCTTTAACATTAAAGATTCCATCAGAAGTACAGAGCTGAGGAGAGGAAGAGGTAGCGGAGTGAAAACGATTAAAGACTGCGGGTTTGAGAAGAGACACATGGAAGGCATTGGGAATGCGCAAAGAGGCAGGTAGCTTCAACTTATAAGAGACATCATTAATGCGACTCAAGATAGGAAAAGGACCAATGTAGCGAGGACCCAGTTTGTAAGAGGGAATTTTAAGCTTGATATAGCGAGAGGAGAGCCAAACTTTATCACCCGGAGAATATGGCGGAGCATCCAAACGTTTCTTGTCAGCAAACCTTTTCATATTAAGGCTAGCTTTCTCAAGAGCCACTTTGGTCTCATTCCAAATCGTAGAGAATTCCCGGGACAAGAAATCCGCTGCCGGTACCCCCGAGGAAAGAGAAACAGGAAGAGGAATGTTCGGATGTTGACCATAGACTATAAAAAAGGGAGATTTGGAGGAAGACTCGCTGGGAAGATTGTTGTAAGAGAATTCAGCCCAGGGGAGAAGAGAGACCCAGTCATCTTGGTGTGCATTGGTGAAGTGTCGCAGATATGTAGTCAGAACTTGATTAACTCGCTCCACTTGTCCGTTGGACTGAGGGTGATAGGCGGAAGAGAAGTCGAAGTTAACCTTTAATAGACTGCAGAGAGCTCTCCAAAAACGTGAGGTAAATTGTACTCCACGGTCTGAGAGGATATGATGTGGAAAACCATGAAGACGGAAGACTTGGTGTAAAAAGATCTTTGCCAACTCAGGAGCGGAAGGCAGACCAGGCAAAGCGATGAAGTGAGCCATTTTAGAGAACCGATCTACAACAACCAAGATGACAGAGCAATTCAAGGAAGAAGGTAGATCAGTGATGAAGTCCATAGCGATATGACTCCATGGAACGGAAGGCACAGACAGAGGATGCAGGAGACCGGAAGGAAGCTGCCTAGGGACTTTATTTTTAGCACAAGAAGGACAAGAAGCGATGAATTTGGTGACGTATTGTCGGAGAGATGGCCACCAGTAGTGCCGAGAGATAAGAGAAAGTGTCTTCTTGACTCCTACATGTCCTGCAATTTTGGAGGAGTGACCCCAACGTAAAACTCTCTCCTTGTCTTGATTATCCACAAGAGTCTTGCCAGGAGGAGTAGAAATCACTCTTAGAGGAGCAAGGGTGACGATCTTCCCAGGATCAATGATGTGAGCCGGAGAATCCTCAATGTCCTGAGGCTGAAAGGATCTCGAAAGAGCATCTGCTTTGACATTCTTATTTCCGGGTCGGAAATGAAGTTCAAACTCAAATCGTCCAAAGAATAAAGACCATCTGGCTTGTTGTGGATTTAGTCTTTGGGCAGACTGAATATAGGCCAGATTCTTGTGGTCTGTGTAAATGGTAAATGGATGAAGAGACCCTTCAAGAAGATAACGCCATTCTTCCAAGGCTAGCTTGATAGCCAATAGTTCTTTATCCCCTATAGAGTAGTTACGCTCAGGAGCGGAAAAAGTTTTAGAAAAGAAACCACAGGTCACCAAACGTCCGGACGAAGATCTTTGCAAAAGTACTGCTCCAGCTCCAATAGAGGATGCGTCGACCTCAAGGACAAACGGTCTATTAGCATCAGGACGATGAAGCACAGGGGCCGTAGCGAAACTTTGTTTAAGGGACAGAAAGGACTCTTCAGCCTCAGGGGTCCAAAGGCTGGAGTGGACTCCCTTGCGAACTAGGGCAGAGATAGGCTTGGTCATGGAAGAAAAATGAGGAATAAATTGTCTATAGTAGTTGGCAAAGCCAAGAAAACGTTGGATTGCTTTTGTTCCAAGAGGACGAGGCCAATTCAGGACAGCAGAAACCTTCTCTGGATCCATCTCTAAGCCAGATCTTGAGACAATATACCCAAGGAAGGGAAGAGAGGATTGTTCAAAGACGCACTTCTCAATCTTAGCGAACAGATGATTCTCTCTTAGCCTTTGCAGAACTCGGCGGACATCTCGCCTGTGAGTGGAGAGATCCGGAGAAAAGATGAGGATGTCGTCAAGGTAAACCACGACTGAGGAGTAGAGAAGATCCCGAAATACATCGTTCACAAATTCCTGGAAAACCGCGGGGGCGTTGCAGAGACCAAACGGCATAACCAAGTATTCGTAGTGACCGTCACGAGTATTGAAGGCAGTCTTCCACTCATCGCCTGCACGAATACGAACCAGATTTTATGCGCCACGTAGATCTAATTTGGTAAAGATTTGCGCACCCCGAAGACGGTCGAAGAGTTCCGGAATGAGTGGCAGAGGATATTTGTTCTTCACCGTGATGTTGTTTAGGCCTCGATAATCAATGCAGGGATGGAGAGAACCGTCTTTCTTCTTCACGAAAAAAACCCCTGCTCCGGCCGGAGAAGAAGACTTGCGAATGAATCCTTTAGCAAGATTTTCTTGAATGTACTCAGACATAGCTTGAGTTTCAGCAGGAGAGAGAGGATAGATTCTGCCCCTGGGCGGGTTAGTTCCTGGCACGAGATCAATGGGACAATCATAGAGACGGTGAGGCGGAAGGCCCTCAGCCTCCTTCTTGTTGAAGACATCAGAAAAAGCGCTGTAGACACAGGGTAAGGCGGGAAGAGAAGAGGAAGGAGAAGAATTAGAGGAAGACCCCAAAGGACGCACCGGCAGCAGACAACGTTCCCGACAAAGCTCACCCCAGCGCAAGATATTACCATTGCGCCAATCTAAAATGGGCTCATGGAACCGTAACCAAGGAAGACCTAAGAGCATAGGATGAGACAGCCCCGCTAAAACATAAAATGCAATTTTCTCCTTGTGCAGAGCCCCAACTTGTAATTCCACCTCAAGTGTTACTTGAGTAATGGTCTCCTGTAAAGGTTTACCATCCACAGATGCGAGAACCACAGGAGCCTCTAAGGTTTTGACTGGAACGGAGAATTTCAAAACCTCTTCCAACCTGATAAAATTCCCTGCTGCCCCCGAATCCACATACGCATCCAGAGAAATGCCCTTGCCCGCAATATGCAAAAGAACGGACAAAGTAAGGGGTTGAGAGGGATCACACACACCTAGGGAGACCTCTCTTACCTGACCTAGGCGGAGGAGTTTTCCGGACGTTCAGGGCAAGAGCGCAATAAATGAGCAGCACTTCCGCAGTAAAAACATAACCCCTGAGTGCGCCTCTCTTTACGACGTTGTTCGGACATTTTAAGACGGTCCACTTGCATAGGTTCCGGTGCGGACGCCTGAGAGGAGGTTCTAGGCTGTGGACTGAGTGGCTTACGGGTGGCAGAAGAAGGACGAAGAGACCTCCGCTCGTGAGCGCGTTCTTGGAACCGAAGGTCAATACGGGTAGCTAAGGAAATTAATTCCTCCAAAACCGTAGGGGTGTCCCGACCAGCTAACTCATCTTTTATGTGCCCAGAGAGACCCCGCCAGAAAGCACCCACCAACGCCTCATTGTTCCAGCCCAAGTCAGAGGAGAGGGTGCGGAACTGAATAGCGTACTGGCCTACGGATAACGATCCCTGATGGAGAGAGAATAGAGCTTCAGTTGTAGAGGCCAGACGTCCAGGTTCGTCAAAGACAAGACGGAAAGTCTCCAAAAATTCAGACAACCGGGAGACTAGGGGATCGTCTCGCTCCCAGAGTGGTTTTACCCATGCCAAGGCGTCACCCTCTAGATGGGAAATCAAAAACGCAACTTTGGACCGATCCGTTGGGTAATGCTGGGGCAGAAGCTCAAAGTGAAGACGGCATTGGTTTAGAAATCCTCGGCAGGACTTAGGATCCCCATTGTACCGAGGCGGTTTAGCCAAGCGGGGTGGAGGGTGGGAAGCAGGAGCAGACGTAGAAGCGGCTGTCTGGATGGAAAGCAGCCGATCGTCAATAGAAGACATATAACTAAGTATATGGGCCTGGGTGTCACGCTGCTGAGCTAACTCTTGCTGTAAGCCAATGAGTAGAGCGGCGTTGCCAGGATCGGAGGACTGGAGCGTGGACAAACGAGAATCCATAGCTTTCATAAAGGACATCATATGGGACTGATTCTCCCGCAAAAAGAGTAGCTCTTTTTGCGCAGCAGAGGCCTCAGCGGGGTCCATGGCCTTTGCTTACTGTAAGTACTCGGACAGAAATCCGAGAGTGGACCCTCTGGGTCGTGACTCTAGAGCCCCCAGGGTCGAGCGGTCCAGATGGAATCACCCCCTTTACAGGGAGTGTTAGGAGCAGGACCTCGGGGGAATGGAGACACAACAGCTAGAGCCAAAGGGGCGACCCAAGATAAAGAAGGAAACCACAGGCTATAAGGATGGCAGGGAATAATAGGAAAACAAGACTTAACTGAAAAATGACTGGAACACGGAACGGCAGGACTCAGCAGGAACACGGACAGGCAGGACACAGCAGGAACACGGACTGGCAGGACACAGCAGGAACACGGACTGGCAGGACACAGCAGGAACACGGACTGGCAGGACACAGCAGGAACACGGACTGGCAGGATACAGCAGGAACACGGACTGGCAGGATACAGCAGGAACACGGACTGGCAGGATACAGCAGGAACACGGACTGGCAGGATACAGCAGGAACACGGACTGGCAGGATACAGCAGGAACATGGACTGGCAGGACACTGAGACAAAGCAAGGACTGGGCTGAGAAAAGACACTGGTACAGGGGAGCCTAGGGCATAGGGACACTGACGGCAGACAGTGCACCTACAAAGCAAAGGCGTCTTACCTAGGAAGACGCCGGGAAGAAATACCCGATGGGCGCCGCCATGTTGGGGCGGAGCCACCGGGTCGCGACCTCCCAGAAGGCTCTGCGACGGAGGAGACGCGACCGCGCATGCGCAAAGAGACCGGACGCCGAGAGCCGGCGAAGGAGGAAGCAGAGCGGCGCGGGACAGGATCGCGAGTGCGCCGAGGGATGGGAGAAGCCAGGTAAGTATGTGCGGGCGTGACAACCGGATACCAGTTGTCGGGGGTAGACATTATGATAGATGGTCCCATAGTTCCAACCCCGATTCGAGGACAAAAGGTGTCTCAATAGCCTTTTGTAAGAATTTAAATATCATATTGATAGACACGGTCATAGATGAAGGGGGACGCTATATTTTTATGAAAGTTAAAGTTGCTGAACGGATCCTGACCCTAGTTAACTGGTATCTCCCGAACCGGGAACAGCCTAAGTTCTGCAAGTCTCTATTGTTGAAACTGTCTTCATTTGCGGAGGGCCAGGTTGTGATAGGTGGAGATTTTTACTTTGTCTTTGATCCCAAACTAGATACCTCCTCTGGTCGGGGGGCGGTCCCATCGAGAAAGGTGAGAGCCCTACAAAAATTCTTACTTAAACTACATCTGATAGATGTCTGGAGAATCCTCAATCCTAGAGGTAAGGATTATACTTTCTATTATACTCCACATAACTCCTACAGCAGAATTGACCTTTTTCTGGTCAGCAGGGGGGTCTTATCTTGGAGGCCTGATGCCAAGATTGGTAATATGGTTCAGTCGGATCATTGCCCTATTTTTCTATCCTTGGAGATACCCGGGCTGGCTATGAAAAAATTCTCATGGAAATTGAATGGCAACCTTTTACGAGACACCACCTGTTTGAGTGATTTGAAATCTGACATTGCAGCGTTTGCCCATACTCATGCGACAGATCCCACACCTCAGGCAATTAAATGGGAAGCATTGAAGTGCGTCATGAGAGGCACCTTAATCAAACATGGGGCTAGAATCAAAAAACTCCAGACTGAGGAAATAGACACTTTGCTGTCACAAATTCAGACCCTGGAAAGCAGGCATAAGAATTCGAGGTCCTCTGAGACTTTGGTCGAGCTTACTACAAAAAGGCTGGAACTTAAAGGCCTGCTGGATAGATGGTTTATGGGTGACAAGGAAAGAACTAAAGGGTTTTTCTACAAAAGAGCTAATGTTTGTGGGCGCCCTCTAGCACGACTGCTTCATCCCAGATCGGGTCCCACCCTTATCTCATCACTCAAAAATGATAAGGGCCAACTGGTCCATAGTAATGAGGAGATCCTAGAGGTCTTTCAAAAGTTCTATAAATCCCTATACAACATTAGGGGCAGGTTCGCTGATTTGGATCCCACCACGTTGAAAAATAAAATTAAATCTTATATGAATAGGATCAAGGTCCCGTCCCTTCTTGAGGCGGATTTGGCGGTCCTGGAAAAGGACGTAACCCCTGAGGAGCTGGCAGAAGCTGTTAAATCCACGTCCACCTCTAAATGTCCTGGGCCGGATGGGTTCACTCCCTTATTCTATAAATCCCTTCTATCTGACTTGCTTCCCCAAATGGTCCTCACCTTTAATGCGATTTCTGAGGAGAATAGTTTTACCCCCCCAGTCCCTAGAGGCTCATATTTCTGTTCTGCCAAAGCCTAATAAAGATCCCCTGCTGGCCGGGAGTTATAGGCCAATCTCCCTGATCAACGTCGATGTAAAATTATTTGCTAAGGTATTGGCTGACAGATTGTCGGGACTTCTCCCATCTATTATTGACCTTGATCAGGTGGGCTTTGTCAGAGGCCGGGAGGCGCGGGACAGCATTATCAGGTCTCTTCTCCTTATTGAGAGGACCAAGATGCAAAAGTCCCCTCTTTGTCTTCTGTCGATTGACGCGGAAAAGGCCTTTGATAGAGTCCATTGGGATTTTTTACGGGAGACCCTGACCCATATTGGCTTACAATCCAATTTCCTGGGGAAAATTATGTCATTATATTCAAAACCCTCAGCTCGTGTTAGAGTCAATGGATCTTTGTCCGATCGTTTTTATATCCAGAACGGTACTAGACAAGGCTGCCCGTTGTCGCCCCTTTTATATGTTTTAGTTATTGAACATTTGGCTAAGGCTATCCGAGTTAATGACAGTATCTCAGGGATTCAGGTTGGAAACTCTAACCATAAAACGGCCCTATTTGCCGACGACATCCTCCTCTTCGTCTCTAACCCAGTCGTCTCTTTTCCAGTGCTTATGAAGGAGTTCGAATCCTTCGGGGATTTAAGTAACTTCAAGATTAATTACTCCAAAACTGAGGTCGTAAACATTTCTCTATCTTCTTCCGTGGTGGCTTCCTTGAAGCAGACCTTCCCCTTCAGATGGCAACAGGATCAGATTTCATATCTCGGAGTGAACCTCACCTCGGATCCTCTTCAATTATTTTCTTTGAACCATCAGGTCATTTTGAACAAGGTGGGATCCCTTCTGGAGTCTTACGGCCCATTGAGGCTGTCGTGGCTCGGTAGGATTCAGGTGGTTAAGATGGATATCCTGCCGAGATTTCTTTATATCTTTCAGGCGATTCCCATTTGGCCACATAAATCGTTTTTTATTAAAATACAGTCCTTGATTTCCCGTTTTATCTGGAAGGGGAAAACAACAAGGGTGAGTTACAAGGTTTTATCTAGGCCACGCCAGTTTGGTGGGGTTGGTCTACCCAACCTCCGAAACTATTGCAGGGCGGCCATATTAGTTCGCCTCTTGGACTGGAAATATAAAATTAAATTTAAAAAATGGGTAGAGTTGGAGCAAGAATGGTCCGATTTGCCTCTTCATTATCTTCAGTGGATCCCAAAGCAATATGCCCTTCAACAGGGGAGATTTTCCTTCCTAACCTCAGAGGCTATGAGGGCAGGACACTGCAGTGGTGTGAAGGGGTCCGCTCCTGCTGGGGCCAGCCTTCTAACACCTATTTTTTTGCAACCTGGCATTTCCTCCGGGCATTCACAGGAAAGCCTTCATGGGATGGAAATATGAGGATGACATACGGGTTGGTGATATCTTTTCAGCGTGGCGAGATTCCCACCTTCTGTTCCCTCCCAACCCAATCTCCCTCCACTAAACTTCTATGGTGGGAGTACTTACAGGTCCGGTCCTTCCTGGCCTCTTTGAATTTGCCAAGGGGTTCGAACTGTAGACTCTCTCCCTTGGAACTGTTGTTTGCCGGTGGTGACGCCCCGAGCAGGGGAATCTCTTCCCTCTACTCAATTTTTTCAACACCTGTCTCTGACGCAAGGCTCTATTTCCAGTCTGCTTGGGAGAAGGATTTAGGGCGAATTCTGTCGGATGAGGAAAGGGAGCATTGCTTCCTGATGAACCATAAACTCCCGAGTTCCAGTGAGGCCTCGGAGAAGGGGTATAAATTGCAATATAGGTGGTACCTCACACCTGACAGGTTGCACAAATTTTCCCACAATTTCAAACTGCTGTTGGAGGTGTCGAAATGGCATTGGCTCCCTTTTGCATATCTGGTGGGGCTGCCCCTTGATTAGAACATTCTGGGACCAAGTGTTCAGAAATTATGGTTTGATCACAGGCAAGCACATCATCGGTACTCCGGAGATGGCATTGCTCTCCATGATTCCCGGTTCGGTGAGATCCCAAAAAAAGGACATCCTCAAATTTTGTCTAGCGGCTCCTAGAACAGTGATCCCCCGCCGATGGCGAGACCCGGTTCCCCCCGATATTGTGGAGTGGTTTTCAGAATTTGAAACCATCTTTAGGATGGAGGAAATTGATTCAGACCTTTCACAGACAAGGGTCTCCTTTTTAGGTATCTGGACTGAATGGATTCTATTTAAAGATTCTGCTCGTTTCCCTGTCCTGTTTACGTTCATACACCTGTCTATTCTACAGTCGATTACTATGCTACTCTTCCTTTCTTTTCGTGTTCTCATTTTATATTTCTTTTCTTGAGCCCCACTTACTCGGGCTCCCACCTCTATTTCCTCTTCTTTCAATCTCCCCCCTGGGTGAGCTGTTCACCTTCCACCAGCTCGGTGTGATAGGTCTATACCATGATTTATCAGTTACTTTTATAATGATACTATTTGCGTGCATGTCTCGCTCTAGGGGACATGGGCGAACTGATTTTAGGTATGCTTTATTTTATTCACGGTAAGGAAAGTCCTCGCCTGTTGCGGGGGCAAGGAGTTATTGCTTATATGTTAATGATACCGTAGTCATTCTAGAGGGTTTACTCCCTCTAATGTTTTTTTTTTTTTTTATTCTTTCTCTCTTTTATGTAAGATTTATGCAAGGTTTGTGAATGAGTGTTTTTTGTGTTACTCTTCTCGAATTGTATATTATAAGAAAATGTACTTTGATCATTGACGTAGTTTTCAACTACTGTTTTTCTTGTAAAACTCTCTTCTCTTTAATAAAAATATATTTAACCACAAAATAATAAGTTTTCATGTATCCTTTAAAAAGATGTGTAATAGAGGGGTTACAAGGACACTAAATTTCAAGAGGGCAAATTTCCAACGGATGAGAGAGGATCTTGGTGCAATTAACTGGGACGATATCCTGAGACATAAAAATACACAAAGAAAATGGGAGACGTGTTATTAGCATCCTGGATAGGACCTGTGCACAGTATATACCATATGGGAATAAACATACTAGAAATAGGAGGAAACCAATATGGCTAAATAGAGCTGTACGGGGCGCAATAAGTGACAAAAAGAAAGCATTTAGAGAATTAAAGGAAGTAGGTAGTGAGGAGCCATTAAATAAATACAAAAAATTAGATAAGTTCTGTAAAAAGCAAATCAAGGCAGCAAAGATTGAGACAGAGAGACTCATTGCCAGAGAGAGTAAAAATAATCCTAAAATATTCTTTAACTACATAAATAGTAAGAAAACCAATAAAGATGCGTACTGGATGATGAAACAGTACTAAAATATAAGTATAACACAAGGTAATAAATAGAGAGTTCCAAACCAGAGCAATTAGAGGTATCAAAAAGCGATCAATATCAATTTATTCTCAAATATATAAATACAAATACATAGGACAACAAAAAAGTGAATGAAAAATAGCAGCTACAAAAATCAGTATAAAGAGATGGAAAGAAATACTGATGAAGACACATAAAAAATCCAAAACAGCCCTGTTGCGTATACACCCATAGGCAGATGCTCAATAGCTAGAGAGGGTAAAAATCAAAAGAAAAATGCTAGGCATCTCAATAGAGATACAAGATACCCATATAGCTAGATGAATAGCATATATACAGGACTACCTAAATAAGCGGAGCTCTGTAAATGTAACATCAAGAGCATAAATAAATACAAAAAGTATGCCACTCAGATGACTACCGGGATAATGTGCAGGCACTATACAGCACTATGGAAATACCTTGGGTCATGCTGAGGATCGGAAGTCAAACTGCCGTGGTGCTGCAACAGGGGAGAAGGGGAGCCTCCAGGGCCGGCGCCAGCACCCGGCGTACCCGGGCAAATCCCGGGGCCCTGGCGAAACAGGGGGGCCCATTCAGGGCCAGCGTTAGGGGCAGGCAGCTGCCAGTGCCTACGGCCCCGCTCCCCCAGGGGCCCTCAGCCAGCAGCACATCACGCAGCTGCTATGGGGCCCCTGTGAGGCAGGGCGGCCGCCTGTTGCAAGCATCAACTCCCCCACTCGCTGCTTTGAACTTTACCGGCGTCTGCCTGACGCGTCACCTGACGCTCCCTCTCCCATCATTCCCCACTCTGCCTCTGACACTGCCGCTGCGGGTGCGCGATGATGTCATCGCGAACTCGCTGTGTGCCAGGCAGTGCAGTGGCAGGCACCGAGACCAGAGCAGGGAGGGAGCAGAACGTTGAGAGGTGAGGAGCGTTTTCTTTTTTTGTAACTAACAGTGAGTACTGGACTACGGGGCCATTCTTGGGGGGAGGAGGCCTGTGCTGTACACTACATGTCTGTGCTATATACTACATGGGTGTGTTATATACTTCCTGGGCTGTGCTATATATTATATGGGCCATTGGGCTGTTATATACTATGTGGGCTGTGCTATATACTATATGGGTTGTTATGTGCTATGTTGGCTGTGCTGTATACTACATGTCTGTGCTATATACTAAATGGCTGTTCTATATACTACATGGCGGTGTTATACTACGTGTGTCGTGTTATATACTTCGTGGGCTGTTATATGCTTTGTGGGCTGTGTTATTTCCTACATGGCTGTTCTATATACTATGTGGGCCATGTTATATACTACGTGGGCTGTTATATGGAACATAGGTTGTGCTATATACTACGTGGCTGTGTTATATGCTACGTGGCTTTACTATATACTACGTGGGCTGTGTTATATACTACATGGCTGTGTTTATATGCGATCATGAATCGTGGTATGTGTTAAAGGGGGGCCCACTGAGACTCTTTCGCCCGGGGCCCTCAAAAACCTGGAGCCGGCCCTGGGAGCCTCGACGCGCGTTTTGCCGTCGGTGGCTTTGTCAGGAGGCGTGGTTAGTGTAGGAAGAGGCCGGGGTATAAGTAGGGACCCTAGGGGGCTTATAGACCAATCGGCGCACAGCTCAACATGATGTGATTGCCCGCAGCCGGCGGGCGCCGCCGCGCGCCGGGCAGTATGGGCGGGAGGACGAACGTCATCTCCGCCCATCTCCACGGCAATGCAAGCAGCGTCCGTCCAGCGAGAGGCGCCACAGCGCATGCGCGGGGTGCGCACAGGACTGAGCAGATAAAATGCCCAAGTGTATGTAGCGCTGGAAGTGGATGCCGGCTAAGTAAGTATAAGTGTGAAAGTGTGCTGCCGCTAAGTGCCTGTCAATATTACATGACATCAATCTGATTGGAAGCTAGAGGACTTAGTAAAAAATAAAAAATAACCTAAGAAACCTAGAGAATGGAAAAATTATAAGGACATGGTCCAGTGTATTAACAAAGTATATGTAAATGTATAAAAATATAATTGGAACCAAAGAGGCTAATGATCGAAAAGCCAGAAGTAATGATATGAGTACCATACATTACATATATAGAAATATATAAGTATAACATAAACATTATCCGAACAGAGGTATCATTGTCACCAGACACAAGATATAATAACAGCAGCCATGAAACTAAATACGTCGAAGCAGGCTGACTATAGGTGTAACAGGCTACACAGTTCTATAGATAAAGCAACGGACCATAGAAAAATATACTGCGATATAAAGATAATGATAAATAACGTCCGACAACTGTCAGCATAAGACGCAATAGTGCACAAATGGCTGTACAAAGATGATGCGACAGGTGGCATTCTTCCAATTGATATCTTCTGACGCTGATTGGCCTCCACGGGTCACCCACAGTCATAGAGAATGACAGATAGCAACTAAATAAAAGACAAAAATACAACAAATAAGAAAGTGAAAAGAAAACATACAGAATAATACGAAAACGACTAAAATAAAACCCCGTTGTGCCCATTAAAATAAAGTGGATTTTACAAAAAGGACTTGAAGCTAATGGCCTCTTTGAGCCCAGAGGGCCCCCTTAAAAATAGTCTGGGTGAAATGGTGGATGAGGATGAGGAAAAGGCCAATATGCTAAATGACTTTTTTTCATCAGTATTTACACAAGAAAATCCCATGGCAGACAAAATGACTAGTGATAAAAATTCCCAATTAAATGTCACCTGCTTAACCCAGCAGGAAGTGCGGCGGCGTCTAAAAATCACTAAAATTGATAAATCTCCGGGCCCGGATGGGATACACCCTCGAGTACTGCAGGAATTAAGTACAGTCATTGATAGACCATTATTTTTAATCTTTAAAGACTCCATAATAACAGGGTCTGTACCACAGGACTGGCGTATAGCAAATGTGGTGCCAATATTCAAAAAGGGGACAAAAACTGAACTCGGAAATTATAGGCCAGTAAGCTTAACCTCTACCGTGGGTAAAATCCTAGAGGGCATTCTAAGGGATGCTATACTGGAGTTTCTGAAGAGGAATAACCTCATGACCCAGTATCAGCACGGGTTTACATGTCAGACTAATTTGATCAGTTTCTATGAAGAGGTAAGTTCTGGATTGGACCAAGGGAACCCAGTGGATGTAGTGTATATGGACTTTTCAAAAGCTTTTGATACGGTGCCACACAAAAGGTTGATACATAAAATGAGAATAATGGGGATAGGGGAAAATATGTGCAAGTGGGTTGAGAGCTGGCTCAGGGATAGGAAACAAAGGGTGTTTATTAATGGAGCACACTCGGACTGGGTAGCTGTTAGCAGTGGGGTACCACAGGGGTCAGTATTGGGCCCTCTTCTTTTTAACATATTTATTAATGACCTTGTAGGGGGCATTCAGAGTAGAATTTCAATATTTGCAGATGACACTAAACTCTGCAGGGTAATCAATACAGAAGAGGACAATTTTATATTACAGGATGATTTATGTAAACTAGAAGCTTGGGCTGATAAATGGCAAATGAGCTTTAATGGGGATAAATGTAAGGTCATGCACTTGGGTAGAAGTAATAAGATGTATAATTATGTGCTTAATTCTAAAACACTGGGCAAAACCGTCAATGAAAAAGACCTGGGTTTATGGGTGGATGACAAACTCATATTCAGTGGCCAGTGTCAGGCTGCTGCTTCAAAGGCAAATAAAATAATGGGATGCATTAAAAGAGGCATAGATGCTCATGAGGAGAACATAATTTTACCTCTATACAAGTCACTAGTTCGACCACACTTAGAATACTGTGCACAGTTCTGGTTTCCGGTGTATAAGAAAGACATAGCTGAACTAGAGCGGTGCAGAGAAGAGCGACCAAGGTTATTAGAGGACTGGGGGGTCTGCAATACCAAGATGAGTTATTACACTTGGGGCTATTTAGTTTGGAAAAATGAAGACTAAGGGGTGATCTTATGTTAATGTATAAATATATGAGGGGACAGTACAAAGACCTTTCTGATGATCTTTTTAATCATAGACCTGAAACCGGGACAAGGGGGCATCCTCTGCGTTTGGAGGAAAAAAGGTTTAAGCATAATAACAGACGCGGATTCTTTACTGTAAGAGCAGTGAGACTATGGAACTCTCTGCTGTATGATGTTGTAATGAGTGATTCATTACTTAAATTTAAGAGGGGACTGGATACCTTTCTGGAAAAGTATAATGTTACAGGGTATATACACTAGATTCCTTGATAGGGCGTTGATCCAGGGAACTAGTCTGATTGCCGTATGTGGAGTCGGGAAGGAATTTTTTTCCCCAATGTGAAGCTTACTCTTTGCCACATGGGTTTTTTTTGCCTTCCTCTGGATCAACATGTTAGGGCATGTTAGGTTAGGCTATGGGTTGAACTAGATGGACTTATAGTCTTCCTTCAACCTTAATAACTATGTAACTATGTAACTATGTAATACAATTCTGCCGCCTCCTGACCCTGAGACAGGGCCAACAAGGTCTTCTCCGCTTAATCCACAGAATTAGGTTAATCATATAATAATCCTAAAGCCTGAAAAAAGGAGTCTACATTAAGCAAAGCTGGATTCCCAGATTCCAGGGAAAATGCCCAATCCTGTGGATCGCCACGCAGCAGGGAGATGATGATTTTAACCTGCTGAATGGAATCACCAGAGGATCGAGGTCTCAGAGCAAAAAACAGTTTACAGTTGTTTTTAAAACTCAAAAATTTGGACCTGTCACCGAAAAACAAATCAGGAGTAGGAATCTTCGGCTCTAAAGCAGGTGTCTGAACAATATATTCAGAAATACCCTGTACCCTAGCAGCAAGCTGGTTTACATGAGAAGCTAATTCCTGAACATCCATGCTAGCACAAGACTCCTCAGCCACCCAGAGATAAAGAGGGAAGAGAAGAAAAAGCAGACTACAGAAAAAAAATGGCTCAACACCTTTCTTCCCTTCTTCTGAGATGCATTTAACTCATTATAGGCCAGTTGTACTGTTATGATCTGGTGGCCTTGGAGCCGCATGGAACTTTCTCTGGAGTTGGTGGAAACTATACTGACCGCAAATCCTGAACTTAACACCACAACTAGAAGTAGCCGTAGGGTGTGCCTAACAAATCCTAGACACCTCGACACAGCCGGAGGACTAAATACCCCTATAGATGGAAGTAGGAATTCTACCTTGCCTCAAAGCAGAACCCCAAAGGATAGGCAGACCCCCACAAATATTGACTGTGAGTAGTAGAGGAAAGACACACGCAGGCAGGAAACAGGATTTAGCAAAAGAGGCCACTTCTAGCTAAATAGGAAATGATAGGACAGAATACTAAGTGGTCAGTATTAAAACCCTTCCAAAATATATCCACAGCAGATGATACAAAAAATTCCACCATCTAACTAAAGATGTGGAGCGTATATCTGCAACTCCTGAGAATCCAACAAGACTGAGAAAACACTGACACAATCTAAGCTGGACAAGAGAAAACAAATGAATAGCACAAAATTATTAGCACACAGCATGTGTGCCACAGAAAACAAACAAACAAACACTTATCTTTGCTGATATAGCAGCAAGGTAGGAGGAACCAGACAGAGAACCTACTCCTCTCAGAACCATGGACAACTGGCAAGGACTAAAGAATCCTGCACACCTAAATACCCCAGTCAGAACTGCAATCAGCAGAAACACCTGACCAAGACTGCCCTTCAGGGACAACTGCATTACCACCTACAACCACCGGAGGGAGCCCAAATGCAGAATTCACAACAGTAGAAGGTGCGGCCAGGACAGGAAGCAGCACCAGCGAGGGAGCTGGGTGAGTATTTGAATAACAGCGGGCGGGCGCACAGGGGGTGGGAGGGGGGTTGGGGACATGGATCTTTATGTTAAACACGAGAACAAAAAAAAATTATTCATATCTTCTCTACAGCAAACGCTGCTGCAGAGAAGATTTGAATGGCGGCTTCAGCACCACGTGGGGGGGGGGGGGACAGCGCTTATCTCTAGCGCTGTCTCCTGCACGGTGCGTGTGGTACCCAGGCGGCACACGGGCGGCACCTGTGTGCCGCACGTGTGCCACACTGATGTACCACAGAAACGCACGGGCACACAGACACGGATAATTCCGGTACCGATTTTTCCGGTACCGGAATTATCTTGACGTGTGGGACTGCCCTTAAACCTTTGAGATTAAAAAATAAACCCTCAACCAATTCAGTATTGCATGTGTGGCCATTTGTGTACATACTCCATTTTTAAATTTACCTTTGTGAAATGATACTACGGACATTTTTATAAAACATTTTATTAATTCTTTTTTAATTTCTTTTTTTTTTTACTATCACATTTAGGAGCTAAAATGCTCTTTATTTTAAATACAAGTACATTAACTGTACATGGTTTCAACAGTAAAACAAAACAAAACAAAAAATAGAAAGAAAAAACCAAACACACACGCAAGACACACGCTCACACATTGAAACCACATGCTGTACAGACCACAATACTTGGTAAATACATCACATTAAAAAAAAAATGCACGTGCACTCACCCAGTTGCACAGACGCATGCACCCGCAATCACCCAGACGCACGCACGCACGCACACATGCATGAAAGCACACAGGTGCATGCACAATGAATGCACACACACAAAAGTACACAAACGCAGGCATAACACAGGCGCAGGCATAACGCACACACACAAAAGCACACAGCCATACGCAAACACACACAGATGCACATACACAAAAGCACACAGGCAGACACACACACGCACACACAGACATGCACACAGATGCACGCAAAAATGGTAGTACACACAATGGCTGGAAGGCTGTAGCTTGACCCTGGCTTCTGGCACCACAGTCAGGCCTCTGGCAGCATAGGTTTTATAGCAGGCCTCTGGATGCTGGCTCGACAGTGGCAGGCCTCAGACTGGAGCTGGACTCAGCAGGACGCTGGCTGGTGCAGGACGATGGCAGGCCTCTGGCTGTCTTCAGGTTTAGCTCTGGCTGTATTCAGTACGTCATACAGACACATGGCACATGCACACACAAGACATGCACACACATGCACATAGACACACACAAAAATGGCAGTACTCACACTGGCTGGCAGGCCTCTGAGTTGGACTGTGGCTAGCTGGACGCTGGCTGGCTTGATGCAGGCTCGTTGGATGCTTGCTGGATGCTTTCTGGATGTTGTCTTTGTGCTGACACATTTGGGGTTGAAGGCCCAGGCCAGATTTATATACGTGTAGATTTGGGTGTGTCTGGTGAAATTGGCTACAAAATCCTGATTCTGAGCATGCTCAGTTTAAAAAAACGTATTGCAGCGCTGCAATCCGTCATACGACGTGTCACGACGGATCCTGCGTCCATAGGCTTTCATTCTAGCCAACGACGCATGCCGCAGGATGCGTCGCGACACGTTTTCCAGATGCAGACAAAAAACGTTACAATCAACGTTTTTTGTAGACGACGTGCCGCCAAATTCCGACGCATCCGCTGCATGACGTACACAACGCGTGACAATCCATCGCAATGCGTCGCCAATACAAGTCTATGGGGAAATAACGCATCCTGCGTGAGATTTAGCAGAATGCGTTTTTTTCACAAAACGACGCTTTTTGACGTCTGACGAACAACGCTAGTGTGAAAGTAGCAGAAGCGTAACTACTGGGGGGGCCGAGGGGGCCGTCGCCCCGGGCCCTGTCACATGAAGGGGCCCACTGGGAGCCAGGTTGAGCCCACTTCTGTGACGAGGCAGAACACACACATAGGGGCAAAGCAGTATGTCTGCTCCAGTCTGACAGAGACTCTGCAAGCTGGTTAGCACAGTGGTCGGCTGCAGATTCTCCCTCCTGCAGTGAATGGTATTGCCTGTCTTTTCCTGGGCTGCAGCTCTGATTCTTGACTCTGTGCAGTCTGCACACTGGGTCCTAGTGCCATTTCACTGACACAGAGACACTTCCTGGTCCTGCCTGCAAACTTCATCAGTAAGTGGGGATGGAACTTATTAGCTTTACTAAATTCAGGTATGTCACTATGAGGTGAATGTGAGACCATTGGTTTATTGTGGGAGAGGGGAGACAGGGTACTGGGGGGTGAATGTGAGGCAATGGGGGTATTGTGGGGGAGGGGAGACAGGGTACTGGGGGGTGAATGTGAGACCATTGGGGTATTGTAGGGGCTGAAAGTAGGTGAGGGAGAACATGGTACTGGGGGTGAATCTTAGACCATGGGGGTATTGTGAGAGAGGGGAGACAGGGTACTGGGGGGTGAATGTGAGACCATGGGGGTATTGTGGGAGAGGGGAGACAGGGCACTGGGGGGTGAATGTGAGACCATGGGGGTATTGTGAGAGAGGGGAGACAGAGCACTGGGGGGTGAATGTGAGACCGTGGGGGAGGGGAGACAGGGCACTGGAGGGTGAATGTGAGGCCATGGGGGTATTGTGGGGGAGGGGAGACAGGGCACTGGAAGGTGAATGTGAGATCATGGGGGTATTGTGGGTAAGGTGAGGACAGGGCATTGAGGGGGTGGATGTGAGGTGATGGGGGTATTGTTGGGGCTGAAATGGGGGAGGGGGACAGGGCACTGGGGGCTGAATATTATGTTTTATGTTATTTTATTATATGTACTCCATCACATGTAATATTTGCTGGGGGGGGGGTTAGGGGGCTTTTGATACGTACCACTCTTTTATGAGTATTAGTATAAGAAGCCCCATACAGTAACCAAGAGCTGCATCACATTTACAGCACAACTCCAGTATTTTTTTTTTAATTCACTACTGGAGCTGAAAATCCAAGTCCCCTGCCCCCTGTCTAAAGCTCACCTTCAGGGGTTTTCATTGGTTTTCACCTCGGCTCCGTCTCCTGCAGTTTTTCATGGAGTGGTGCAGAGGTCACTAATCATGTAAGTCTATGGGAGCCTCGTTCTGGTATGTTCCTCGCTCTCATAGTCTTACATTGAGCGCTTGTGACATAGTTTCTCACTTCTGGCCAGTCAGAAGCTACGCTCACAAGTTTGAGCCGCCGCACTGCAGCAGTGCCACAAAGTAGTGTGTTTAAAGCACCATTCCAGCGGTAGAAAAAAACCCTGCTAGAGAGGTGCTTTAATAATTTAATAATAAGCAATTTTTTACTATAAAGTTGATAAAGGCTTGGAATAAATGTCTGCAGTCACTTTATATGACTGCATTCTGCCAAATCATGATTGGGTGCTGCGGGCCCATCCTATTGTGTATAAGGGAGCTGCGGGCCCATCATACTGTGTACAAGGGAGCTGCGGGCCCATCATACTGTGTATAAGGGAGCTGTGGGCCAATCATACTGTGTATAAGGGAGCTGTGGTGTTGTGAATTCTGCTTTTCGGCTCCCTCCGGTGGTTGTTGATGGTAATGCAGTTGTCTCTGGGCTGCAGTCTTGGACAGGTGTATCCGCTAATTGCAATTCTGACTGGGCCATTTAGATTTGCAGGACTCTTTAGTCCTGGCCAGTTGTCAATGTTTCTTTGGAAGTGTTGGATCTCCGCCTGGCCTCTCCTGCTTATCTGCCAGTTCAGCAAAGATAAGTGTTTGTTTCTTTTTCTGAAGTACACATGCTGTGTGCTTATTTTCAGTACTGATCTTTTGTTTCTATTTGTCCAGCTTAGACTGTGTCAGTTGTTTTTCTCAGTCTGGTTGGATTCTCTGGAGTTGCAGATATACTCTCCACATCTTTAGTTAGGTGGTGGAGTTTTGTATTTTCTGCTGTGGATATTTTTGTAGTATTTTTATGCTGACCGCTTAGTATCCTGTTCTGTCCTTTTCTATTTAGCTAGAAGTGGCCTCCTTTGCTAAGCCTGTTTTCTGCCTGCGTGTGTCTTTTCCTCTCCAACTCACAGTCATTATTTGTGGGGAGCTGCCTATCCTTTGGGGGTCTACTCTGAGGCAAGATAGTTTTCCTATTTCCATCTTTAGGGGTATTTAGTCCTCCGGCTGTGTCGAGGTGTCTAGGTTTTGTTAGGCACACCCCACGACTACTTCTAGTTGCGGTGATAAGATCAGGGTTTGCAGTCAGTATAGTTACCACCTACTCCAGTGAAGGTTTTCATGCTGCTCCAAGGCCACCTAATCATAACACTGTGGGCTATCATACTGTGTATAAGAGAGCTGTGGGCCAGTCATACTGTGTATAAGGGAGCTGTGGGCCCATCATACTGTAATAGGGGACCTGCGGGCTATCATACTGTGTATAAGGGAGCTGCGGGCCAATCATACTGAGTATACGGGAGCTGTGGGCCAATCATTGTTGAGAATTCAGCTTTTGGGCTCCCTCCGGTGGTTGTAGAGGGTAATGCAGTTGTGCCTAGACTGCAGGAGTGGACAGGTGTATCTACTAATTGCAAAACTGACTGGGGTATATAGCTTTGCAGGATCCTTTAGTCAGTGCCAGTTGTCCATTGTTCTGGAAGGATTCACTTCCCTGCTGGTCTCTCCAGTTTGCTGTGCTTTTCTACAAAGATAAATCCTGGCTTTGTTTTTGCTGTCCACCTGCTGTGGACCTATAGTTCTGTGTATATTCATGTTTTTGTCTTGTCCAGCTTAGTCTGTGAAGGATTTTTTGCAGCCTAGCTATTTCTCTGGAGATGCAGATATACCCCCCATGTCTTTAGTCAGATGTGGTGATCCGTATTTTCTGCGGTGGATATTTTCTAGTGTTTTTATACTGACCGCATAGTACTCTGTTCTATTCTTTCTTTTTAGCTAGTATGGCCTCCTATGCTAAAATCTGATTTCATATCTGCATATGTTATTTCCCTCTCCTCTCACAGTCAATATTTGTGGGGGGCTATCTATCCTTTTGGGGATTTTCTCTGAGGCAAGATAGGTTTCCTGTTTCTGTCTGTAGGGGTAGTTAGATCTTAGGCTGTGCCGAGGGGTCTAGGGAGTGTTAGGTACCCCCCACGGCTACTTCTAGTTGCGCTGCTAGGTTCAGGGTTTGCGGTCAGTACAGGGACCACCTTCTCCAGAGTCCGTCTCATGCTGCTCCTAGGCCACCAGATCATAACAGTACAACTGGCCAACAATGAGTTAATTGCATTTCAGAAGAAGGGCGGAAAGCTTTTGAGCCATTTTTTTTTCCTTGGCCTGTTTGGTATTTTCCTCCCTCTTTACCTCTGGGTGGCTACGGAGTCTAGTATTAACATGAATGTTCAGGAGTTAGTTTCTCGGGTGGATCACCTTGCTGCTAGGGTACAGGGTATTTCAGATTTCATTGTTCAAACTCCTGCCTTAGAACCTAAGATTCCCACTCCTGATTTATTCTTTGGTGACAGATCCAAATTTTTGAGTTTCAAAAATAACTGTAAACTGTTTTTTGCATTAAGACCCCGGTCTTCTGGTGATCCTATTCAGCAGGTTAAAATCATCATATCTCTGCTGCGTGGTGACCCACAGGATTGGGCATTTTCCCTGGAATCTGGCAATCCTGCTTTGCTTAATGTTGATTCGTTCTTTCAGGCATTGGGGTTGTTGTATGAGGAGCCTAATTCTGTGGATCAGGCTGAGAAAATCTTGTTAGCCCTGTGTCAAGGTCAAGAAGCGGCAGAATTGTATTGCCAGAAATTTAGAAAATGGTCTGTACTGACTAAATGGAATGAGGATGTCTTGGCGGCAATTTTCAGAAAGGGTCTTTCTGAATCCGATAAAGATATTATGGTGGGGTTCCCCACGCCTGCTGGTCTGAGTGATTCTATGTCTCTGGCCGTTCAGATTGATCTGCGCTTGCGTGAGCGCAGAGTTGTGCACACTGTGGCGTTGCCCTCTAAGCGGAGCCCTGAGCCTATGCAGTGTGATAGGATTTTGTCTAGAGCTGAACGTCAAACATTCAGGCGTCAGAATAGGTTGTGTTTTTACTGTGGCGATTCTGCTAATGTTATTTCTGATTGCCCTAAGCGTACTAAGAGAATCGCTAGTTCTGTTGCCATCAGTACTATACAACCTAAATTTCTGTTATCCGTGACCTTGATCTGCTCATTATCATCATTTTCTGTCATGGCATTTGTGGATTCAGGCGCCGCTCTGAACTTAATGGACTTATGTGACGGGGTGTACGGCAGAGCAAGAAGGGACAACAGGCCGAGGGATGATTCAACAGATTTATTATCAAGAACGCTGGAACAACACATGCAGGTAGATCTACAGAGTCCACAATTAGTCCAACAGAACAGGTTCGGGGGCACCTCCCGATAATCCTTGTGCCAGCTAACAAAGCAATAGTCCACACAAGTCCAAGGGATCCCAAAACAATTCTACGAGCGACGAGATATGTCCTCAGCTCAAGTCTCGCCCCATTCGCTTCCGCAGTCACAGATGGACATGGGGTCTTGCCTCAGCTAAAAATCCCCACTCCTTCTCCTTCAAGGATCAACTCACATCTGATCTCAAAATAAGAATGGATTGTCTGAGCTCCTGGGATCCGCCCATGAAGGGGGGTAGGGGTCACACCTTTTATTCAATGATTGGGTCCACCAGAAGATTCTAGACTGGTGGGCTCTGCGGAGTCTATGTAGTATGTACATTTGACTAGCCACCTGCTGTGAGGAAGAATGGCTATTCCCCCACTAGTGGTGTTGACAAAGCTTAATTACATTATAGCTTAAGGCTGCAAGTATTGGGGGAAGGAGACATATTGTTACAGGTGAACTCCCAGCACAAGACAATACATAAATTACAGCTAATAGAAACCAGAGAACAGTTACATACATCAAATGGCATATTATTCAAATACAGGACAGGGCAAAAGTACATATCATGACAACTTAGAATTTGCCAGACGTTGTGGTTTTCCCTTGCAGCCTTTGCAGAACCCTATTCCTTTGAGGGGCATTGATGCTACACCGTTGGCTAAAAATAAACTTCAGTTTTGGACACAGCTGACCATGCGCATGGCGCCAGCCCATCAGGAAGATTGTTGTTTTCTGGTGTTGCATAATTTGCATGATGATATTGTGCTGGGTTTTCCATGGTTGCAGCTACATAATCCGGTGTTAGATTGGAAATCCATGTCTGTGACTAGTTGGGGTTGTCAGGGGGTTCATGATCAGGTTCCTTTGATGTCAATTTCCTCTTCCCCCTCTTCTGAAGTTCCTGAGTTTTTGTCTGACTTCCAGGATGTATTCGATGAGCCCAAATCCAGTTCCCTTCCACCGCATAGGGACTGTGATTGTGCTATTGACTTGATTCCAGGTTGTAAGTTCCCTAAGGGCCGACTTTTCAACCTGTCTGTGCCTGAACATACCGCCATGCGGAGCTATATTAAGGAGTCTTTGGAGAAAGGGCGTATTCGGCCATCTTCTTCACCGTTGGGAGCGGGGTTCTTTTTTGTTGCCAAGAAGGATGGCTCCTTGAGACCCTGTATTGATTATCGCCTCTTGAATAAGATCACGGTTAAATTTCAATACCCCTTGCCTTTGCTTACTGATTTGTTTGCTAGGATTAAGGGGTCTAGCTGGTTTACTAAGATTGACCTTCGAGGGGCATATAATCTTATTCGTATCAAGCAGGGTGACGAATGGAAAACTGCATTTAATACGCCCAAAGGCCATTTTGAATACCTTGTGATGCCATTCGGACTCTCTAATGCCCCATCTGTGTTCCAATCCTTCATGCATGATATCTTTCGGAGTTATCTTGATAAATTCATGGTTGTATATTTGGATGATATTTTGATTTTTTCCAATGATTGGGAGTCTCATGTGAAACAGGTCAGGATGGTGTTTCAGATCCTCCGTAATAATGCTTTATTTGTGAAGGGGTCAAAGTGCCTCTTTGGAGTGCAGAAGGTTTCTTTTTTGGGTTTCATTTTTTCTCCCTCATCTATAGAAATGGATCCGGTTAAGGTTCAGGCCATTCATGATTGGATTCAGCCCACATCTGTGAAGAGCCTTCAGAAATTCTTGGGCTTTGCTAATTTTTATCGTCGTTTCATTGCCAACTTCTCCAGTGTGGTTAAACCTCTAACCGATTTGACCAAGAAAGGCGCTGATGTGACGAATTGGTCCTCCGCGGCTGTTTCTGCCTTTCAGGAGCTTAAACGCCGATTTACTTCTGCCCGTGTTGCGTCAGCCAGATGTTTCTCTTCCATTTCAGCTTGAGGTTGACGCGTCTGAGATTGGTATTATATTGAAATCCACCGCACTCCCTATGTGGAATATCTTGTACAAAAATCCAATTTTTGAAATTTGCTAATTTATTTGTGTGCAAAAGAACAGTCAATCAGGTGTATCAGATCAAAACAGAATTATTACAGAAATGGTGAATGCGACTCAGTATGATTTCGACGTTTCGACCCTTCCCGGGTCTTATTCTTGTGGTAGCACTGTGGATATAAAACGGTATATACATATCTTAACATAGATAACAAACAACGGATAAATGCAACACAACAGATAAATATATGGTACAATATATACAACACGATTTGATTCCTTAGTTAGTGCTCCCCACAAGGAAAATGTTTATACTATGAGGCTAGGCTCTAGTTAATATTGTAAAGGGAGTCTGTCAAGTGATATGGCATCTACGAGAACTTCAATCTCATAAAGTAGGGTTATTACCTTAGTCCAGGCTACGTGAATAGTTCTTAGGATAGAAATGATGTTGTCCCTGTGATGTCCAGGGGCTATAAAGAATGATAATTACATTAATATCCGGTGGTGAGTATCCTGAGTCAGGGTCAAATATATGTAACTAAAGAGGTGAATTACCAGGTATATTTTCTTTAATATTAACGTGTAGCCTAGAGATTGGTCTGTCTCTGAATATGACCTGAAAAGTCACATACAGCTGTAAGAGGCGGTGGGTGATAGTGTCCCAAAGAGATTAGGTAAAGTAATTACCTTACTACAGATAAACAGTGACGTTTCAGTGTCTTGCTGATAATTGATATTTGATTTGGGGGCTGGTTCGCCTCTTGGTACAACCTGGAAAGTTACATATATGGTGGTAATATATTAAAATAAATGTAATAAAATAAATGTAATATATAGAGTTCCATGGTAATGGTAAAGGGTAATTACCTCATCCGGCCGTAATGGTGTATATGTTACGGGTGATTGGTAAGGTGGTGCATGCAGCCTTCTGGGTATATCGTTTCCAGGGAAAGCCTAAAATATCATAGGTAGGTCTAGTGAAATACAGCTATTTACATGGAAATGTCCCAGGGAGAGTGAAAGAAGATTACTACCTTTGGGAGGAGTAACATCCGCGTCTTGCTGTTGTTTATGAAGGCATAAAACCCTATGGGGACCAAAATAAAATGTTAAGTGTGATATAATATATGGCACCTGCTTCCAGAAGTGGTGAGGGGTCTGCATAGTTTTACCTGTAACGGCCGGTGAACCGCGCTCCTGTGTCCTGATGTGAGGCATGTTGTCTGTCCTGTGGGGCCCCTTATGTAGTATTGCCGCTCTATGGAATGTAATGGCCGGAAATGACGTAGTGCGCCCTGGAATAGTGTGTGTGCGCATGCCCCGGCGTTCCATGTGTATCTATGGCGCCGCTGTGTGCTACGTGCAGGGGCGGATGATAGGCATAGGGACGTCACACAGTGCTGCTTATGCGCTTGTGCGCATGTCCCTGAATTCCCCTGGCGCCGCTGTGTGTAAGGGGAGAGGGAATCCTAGTTAGGATATGGCACAGCGCTGTTTGTGCTGGTGTGGGCATCTGCGCATGTCATAGGGAGGGGGGGGGGTTGTGGCGTCTTACTGAATGCACTAGTGTATATCCCAGGGGTTTGTCATGGTTATTAGCAGTGATTGCTGCAGAGGGAAGCTGGAACCTGTTCATGTCTATGTCTTAAGGGGATTAAAGGGCTGAAGGATATATCATCCTACCGGATATAGTGCATATTATAGGAAAAAACGAATGCAAAATTAAAAATAAAAAAAGAATAAAAATAAAAATAAACAGGTACAAAATAAAATAAAATAATGATTATGAACAAAATAAAATACAGAAAAAAAAAATAAATAAATAAAAATAAAATAGGCCTGGATGGAAAAACAGAAAATATATAAAAATAAGAATAAACGGAAAAAAAGAAATAAATCAAAAAGAAAAAAGAAAAGGGGGGGATGAAGGTTGTGTGAACATATACAAATGTATATATATTTCAAAAAGTAAAAATAAAAATAAAATAGAGCAAAAATAGAACCAGGGGAGCCAGGAGTAGACACTCACCTAGAACCGAATGACATCAGCATGTCTAAAAAAGGAGTAAAAAGGAAGAGCGGTTAGTATTATTATATTAGCCAATTGATTTCCCTATTAAGGCCCCTGGGTTCTAACGTGTCCAGGGTGTGAATCCAGTAACTCTCCCTTTGTTTAAGGGTCCTCACTCAATCGCCCCCACGCCTAGGGCGGTCTATTTGCTCTATCACTTGAAATTTCAGTTGTGCTACCGAATGGTGATTTTTCAAGAAGTGATCAGGTAAGGGGAGCCAAGTCTTGCTGCATCTTATGGTGGACTTGTGACTGGATATCCTGTCTTTTATATGTTGTGTGGTCTCTCCCACATATAGGAGGCCGCATGGGCATTTCACCACGTACGCAACAAAGTTGGAGTTGCAGGTATAGTACCCATTTATGGGGTAGGACTTACCAGTTCTGGGATGCACAATATTTTCAGATTTTATGACGTTTGAGCAGGAGGCACAACTTAGGCAGGGAAATGTACCATTACGTCTTGTACCCAATAGTCTCTGTGTGGTTGTTGGGTGAGCACTGCCTATTTCCGCTCGTACTAATTTGTCTCTCAGATTGGCTGCCCTCTTGGTGCACATTAGTGTGGGGGTATTGAATGGTTCAATGTTGGGATAGGCCCAGGCCAGAAGTGGCCAGTGTTTCCTAATGATGGAGTGAACTTTAGGCATGAGGGGATGGTATGTATGCACAAACGGCACTCTTTCATTGTGTTGAATACGCAGAGAAGGTGAAGGTGGAGTGAGGGCACGAGTTTTTTCTTTAGCTAATAGGTTAGATGGATAGCTCCGTTCTTGAAATTTTTGTGCCATAGTCTCAAGTCTGGTAGTCGCTGTGGTTGTTTCAGAAACAATTCGTGTGACCCTATTGAATTGTGAGTGAGGTATGCTATTTTTTGTGTTCTTAGGATGACAACTAGTATAATGCAGTATACTGTTGCAATCCGTTGGCTTGCAGAATAGGTCAGTCTGGAGATTGCCTAATGAGTCTTTGACTATTAATGTATCAAGGAATGGTACGGAGTTGTTATCTTGGTGAATAGTGAACTGCAATTCTTGATAAATGGAGTTTAAGAAGGTAAAGAATGTGTCAAGGGTGGTAACCGTGCCTTTCCAGATGAGGAATATGTCATCTATGAACCTGTGATAGCAAATAGCATTTTGTTGAAATAATGAATTGGTAAAAACATATCTAACCTCAAAATGGTTCATAAAAGCGTTGGCATAGGCTGGTGCCATGTTGGACCCCATTGCGGTACCCCGTTGTTGATTATAGAATGTATCTGCAGAGTCAATGATAAAACGAGGTGCACTGCGAATGTCAACAAACAAGGAAAAGAACTAGCTTGCATTGGCTGGGTCGTGGGTTCGAGCCCCACGTTGGGCGGTTTCTTAGGAGGGCAGCACAGTGGTGCAGTGGTTAGCACAGTAGCCTTGCAGCGCTGGAGTCCTGGGTTCAAACCCCACCAAGGACAACATCTGCAAAGAGTTTGTATGTTCTCTCCGTGTTTGCGTGGGTTTCCTCCGGGAACTCCGGTTTCCTCCCACATTCCAAAGACATACTGATAGGGAATTTAGATTGTGATCCCCATCGGGGACAGTGATGATAATCTTCATATAGGAAAAAGTTCTCATAGAGAACCAGACTCAAGAGGTCCAGGCAGAGTTGGACCGTATCCGGTGTGTGATTGGATTCTTCTAGTAATGATTTAGTAGCCTCAATCCCCTTATCGTGTGAGATAGATGTATAGAGGCTATTAACGTCAAAAGTTACTAATAGACTGTCAGGGGGGACTGGCCCAAGTTGTTTGAGGATAGTTAGGAAGTGTCCGGTGTCCAATAGAAAGGATTTAGTTTTCCTAACTAGGGGAGTTAGTATCTTCTCCAGGAAGACAGACAGGGGCGAGAGAATAGACTCCGTTGAAGCTACAATTGGTCTCCCTGGTGGATTGATGAGTGATTTATGTATCTTCGGTAGGATGTAAAACACGGGTGTGATTGGATGGGGGTGTGACAGAAAGGTGGCTGTTTTGTGGTCTATGATATTCCGGTCAAGATATGATTTAACTAGATGTTTGATCTTCCGGTCAATATCGAAAGTGGGATCCCTCGGTATGGCCCGGTAAGTCTCAGTATCTGACAATTGCCTATGAGATTGGGGCAGGGGCCGTTTTGTCTCAGAGGAATTCTGATGGTTCCTTGATGAAACCGTGTGCCTTCTTTTCTCGGAAGTTTTCGCCTGCGGAATGCAATTATGATGTCGGCAATCGGGAGTTGTTGGCTATGAAGTGGGCATTTGAGGAGTGGCGACATTGGCTTGAGGGGGCCAAGCACCGTATTGTGGTCCTGACCGATCATAAGAATCTGATTTACCTCGAGTCTGCCAAACGGCTGAATCCTAGACAGGCTCGATGGTCCCTGTTTTTCTCCCGTTTTGATTTTGTGGTCTCGTACATTCCTGGTACTAAGAATGTTAAGGCGGATGCCCTCTCTAGGAGTTTTTTTCCTGATTCCTCTTGGGTTCTTGAGCCGGTCAGCATTTTGAAGGAAGGGGTGATTCTTTCTGCCATCTCCCCTGATTTGCGACGGGTTCTTCAGAAATTTCAGGCTGATAAGCCTGACCGCTGTCCTGTGGGGAAACTGTTTGTTCCTGATAGATGGACTAGTAAAGTGATTTCTGAGGTTCATTGTTCTGTGTTGGCTGGCCATCGTGGGATTTTTGGTACCAGAGATTTGGTTAGTAGGTCCTTTTGGTGGCCTTCTTTGTCACGGGATGTGCGTTCTTTTGTGCAGTCCTGTGGGAATTGTGCGCGGGCTAAGCCTTGCTGTTCCCACGCAAGTGGGTTGCTTTTGCCATTGCCGGTTCCTGAGAGACCTTGGATGCATATTTCTATGGATTTTATTTCCGATCTTCCTGTTTCCCAAAGAATGTCGGTTATCTGGGTTGTCTGTGACCGATTTTCTAAGATGGTTCATTTGGTGCCTTTGCCTAAATTGCCTTCTTCTTCTGATTTGGTTCCGTTGTTTTTTCAGCATGTGGTTCATTTGCATGGTATTCCGGAGAATATTGTGTCCGACAGAGGTTCCCAGTTTGTTTCCAGGTTTTGGCGGGCCTTTTGTGCCAAGCTGGGCATTGATTTGTCTTTTTCCTCTGCATTTCATCCTCAGACAAATGGCCAGACTGAGCGAACTAATCAGACCTTGGAGACCTATTTGAGATGCTTTGTGTCTGCTGATCAGGATGATTGGGTGGCTTTTTTGCCATTGGCCGAGTTTGCCCTTAATAATCGGGCTAGTTCGGCTACTTTGGTTTCGCCTTTTTTTTGTAATTTTGGTTTTCATCCTCGTTTTTCTTCTGGGCAGGTTGAGCCTTCTGACCTTCCTGGTGTGAATTCTATGGTCGACAGGTTGCAGCAGATTTGGGCTTATGTGGTGGACAATTTGGTGCTGTCTCAGGAGGAGGCTCAGCGTTTTGCTAACCGTCGTCGGTGTGTTGGTTCCCGGCTTCGGGTTGGTGATCTGGTTTGGTTATCTTCCCGTCATGTTCCTATGAAGGTTTCTTCCCCTAAGTTTAAGCCTCGATTTATTGGTCCTTATAGGATTTCTGAGATTATTAATCCGGTGTCCTTTCGCCTGGCGCTTCCGGCCTTTTTTGCTATTCAGAATGTCTTCCATAGATCTTTGTTGCGGAAATATGTGGAGCCCGTTGTTCCCTCTGTTGATCCTCCGGCCCCTGTATTGGTCGATGGGGAGTTGGAATATGTTGTTGAGAAGATTTTGGATTCCCGTTTTTCGAGGCGGAAGCTTCAGTACCTTGTCAAGTGGAAGGGTTATGGCCAGGAGGATAATTCTTGGGTTTCTGCCTCTGATGTCCATGCCGTTGATTTGGTTCGTGCCTTTCATCGGGCTCATCCTGATCGGCCTGGGGGCTCTGGTGAGGGTTCGGTGACCCCTCCTCAAGGGGGGGGGTACTGTTGTGAATTCAGCTTTTGGGCTCCCTCCGGTGGTTGTAGAGGGTAATGCAGTTGTGCCTGGACTGCAGTACTGGACAGGTGTATCTACTAATTGCAAAACTGACTGGGGTATATAGCTTTGCAGGATCCTTTAGTCAGTGCCAGTTGTCCATTGTTCTGGAAGGATTCACTTCCCTGCTGGTCTCTCCAGTTTGCTGTGCTTTTCTACAAAGATAAGTCCTGGCTTTGTTTTTGCTGTCCACCTGCTGTGGACCTATAGTTCTGTGCATATTCATGTTTTTGTCTTGTCCAGGTTAATCTGTGAAGGATTTTTTGCAGCCTAGCTATTTCTCTGGAGATGCAGATATACCCCCCATGTCTTTAGTCAGATGTGGTGATCCGTATTTTCTGCGGTGGATATTTTCTAGTGTTTTTATAGTGACCGCATAGTACTCTGTTCTATTCTTTCTTTTTAGCTAGTATGGCCTCCTATGCTAAAATCTGATTTCATATCTGCGTATGTTATTTCCCTCTCCTCTCACAGTCAATATTTGTGGGGGGCTATCTATCCTTTGGGGATTTTCTCTGAGGCAAGATAGGTTTCCTGTTTCTGTCTTTAGGGGTAGTTAGATCTTAGGCTGTGCCGAGGGGTCTAGGGAGTGTTAGGTACCCCCCACGGCTACTTCTAGTTGCGCTGCTAGGTTCAGGGTTTGCGGTCAGTACAGGGACCACCTTCTCCAGAGTCCGTCTCATGCTGCTCCTAGGCCACCAGATCATAACAGTACAACTGGCCAACAATGAGTTAATTGCATCTCAGAAGAAGGGCGGAAAGCTTTTGAGCCATTTTTTTCCCTTAGCCTGTTTGATATTTTCCTCCCTCTTTACCTCTGGGTGGCTACGGAGTCTAGTATTAACATGAATGTTCAGGAGTTAGTTTCTCGGGTGGATCAGCTTGCTGCTAGGGTACAGGGTATTTCAGATTTCATTGTTCAAACTCCTGCCTTAGAACCTAAGATTCCCACTCCTGATTTATTCTTTGGTGACAGATCCAAATTTTTGAGTTTTAAAAATAACTGTAAACTGTTTTTTGCATTAAGACCCCGGTCTTCTGGTGATCCCATTCAGCAGGTTAAAATCATCATATCTCTGCTGCGTGGTAACCCACAGGATTGGGCATTTTCCCTGGAATCTGGCAATCCTGCTTTGCTTAATGTTGATTCGTTCTTTCAGGCATTGGGGTTGTTGTATGATGAGCCTAATTCTGTGGATCTGGCTGAGAAAATCTTGTTAGCCCTGTGTCAAGGTCAAGAAGCGGCAGAATTGTATTGCCAGAAATTTAGAAAATGGTCTGTACTGACTAAATGGAATGAGGATGCCTTGGCGGCAATTTTCAGAAAGGGTCTTTCTGAATCCGTTAAAGATATTATGGTGGGGTTCCCCACGCCTGCTGGTCTGAGTGATTCTATGTCTCTGGCCATTCAGATTGATCGGCGCTTGCGTGAGCGCAGAGTTGTGCACACTGTGGCGTTGCCCTCTAAGCGGAGCCCTGAGCCTATGCAGTGTGATAGGATTTTGTCTAGAGCTGAACGTCAAACATTCAGGCATCAGAATAGGTTGTGTTTTTACTGCGGCGATTCTGCTCATGTTATTTCTGATTGCCCTAGGAGTACTAAGAGAATCTCTAGTTCTGTTGCCATCAGTACTATACAACCTAAATTTCTGTTATCCGTGACCTTGATCTGCTCATTATCATCATTTTCTGTCATGGCATTTGTGGATTCAGGCGCCGCTCTGAACTTAATGGACTTAGAATTTGCCAGACGTTGTGGTTTTCCCTTGCAGCCTTTGCAGAACCCTATTCCTTTTGAGGGGCATTGATGCTACACCGTTGGCTAAAAATAAACCTCAATTTTGGACACAGCTGACCATGCGCATGGCGCCAGCCCATCAGGAAGATTGTCGTTTTCTGGTGTTGCATAATTTGCATGATGATATTGTGCTGGGTTTTCCATGGTTGCAGCTACATAATCCGGTGTTAGATTTAGGGGTAGTTAGATCTTAGGCTGTGCCGAGGGGTCTAGGGAGTGTTAGGTACCCCCCACGGCTACTTCTAGTTGCGCTGCTAGGTTCAGGGTTTGCGGTCAGTACAGGGACCACCTTCTCCAGAGTCCGTCTCATGCTGCTCCTAGGCCACCAGATCATAACAAATCATACTGTGTATAAGGGAGCTGCGGGCTCATCATACTGTGTATACGGGAGCTGTGGGCCAATCATATTGTGTATAAGGGAGCTGCGGGCTCATCATCTACTATATAATTGTCTAAGGGTCACTTAGTATATAATGATTTTTTATTTTCTTATTATTTTTAACATTAGATGTTTTTACTATTGACGCTGCATAGGCAGCATCAATAGTGAAAACTTGGTCACACAGGGTTAATAGCCACGGTAACGGAGTGAGTTACCCGTGGTATAACGCGGTCCGTTACCGCTGGCATTAACCCTGTGTGAGCGGTGACTGCGGGGAGTATGGAGCGGGCGCTGACTGCAGGGGAGGGACTAATCGGACTGTGGCCGTCGCCGATTGGTCGTGGCAGCCATGACAGGCAGCTGGCGAGACCAATCAGCGACTTGGATTCCATGACAGACAGAGGCCGCGACCAATGAATATCCGTGACAGACAGAAGTACAGACAGACAGATAGACGGAAGTGACCCTTAGACAATTATATAGTAGATTTTAAGTCTTTTTTAACCTGTTACATATGTGGCTGGGCAATATACTACATGGCTGGGCAATATACTATGTGACTGGCCAATATACTACGTGTCTGTGCTGTATACTACGGTGCTCTGCTGTATACTACGTCGCTGTGCAATATACTACGTGGCTGGGCAATATACTATGTGGCTGGGCAATATACTAGGTCACTGGGCAATATACTACGTGACTGGGCAGTATACTACGTGGTTGGGCAATATACTACGTGGTTGGGCAATATACTACGTGGATGGGCAATATACTACGTGGGCATGCATATTCTAGAATACCCGATGCGTTAGAATCGGGCCACCATCTAGTACTGTGTATAAGGGAGCTGTGGACCAATCATGCTGTGTATAAGGGAGCTGCGGGCCAATCAAACTGTGTATAAGGGAGCTGCGGGCCAATCAAACTGTGTATAAGGGAGCTGCGGGCCAATCAAACTGTGTATAAGGGAGCTGCGGGCCAATCACACTATGTATAAGGAAACTGTGGGCCAATCATACTGTGTATAAGGGAGCTGCGGGCACATCATACTGTGTATAAGGGAGCTGCGGGCCAATCATACTGTGTATAAGGGAGCTGCTGGCCAATCAAACTGTGTATAAGGGAGCTGCGGGCCAATTACACTATGTATAAGGAAACTGTGGGCCAATCATACTGTGTATAAGGGAGCTGCAGGCCAATCATACTATGTATACGGGAGCTGCTGGCCAGTCATACTGTGTATACGGGAGCTGCTGGCCAGTCATACTGTGTATAAGGGAGCTGTGGGCCCACCATACTTTGTATAGTGAACTGTGAAGGCATTAAATTGTGCATATGAGAGCTGTTGGCCCATTACACTGTATATAGTTGGCTCTGGGGGTCATTATACTTTCTATAGTGGAGTTCTGCAAGCATTATACTGTGTAAAGGGGAGCATTGGGCTTATACTTTCTATAGGGGAGCAGTGGGAACATCATACTGTGTAAAGGGGAGCAGTGGGAACATCATACGGTGTATAGGGGAGTTGTAGAATCATCATAATTTGTATAGGGGAGCTGTGGGTGCCTTATACTGTGTATATGGAAGCTTTGAGCTCACCATACTGTGTATAATGGAGCAGTACATGGGGAACTTAGGGGACATTATTAAATGTTAAGTGGGCACTTAAGCATTATTGTTATAGGGGCACTCAGAGTACTGTGACCATCAAAGTTGCATATGGGGTATTATTACTTTCTAGGTCAAAAATGTGGAGGGCACTAGCAAAGGGCATTAATATTTTCTAGGAGGCAATTTTACTCTCTAGAGAGCACAAAGGAGTCATTATTACTATGTAAGGGGCACACAGTGGTGGCATTATTATGTGGGGCGGTAAGAGGAGCCGTTATTGTACCACACAGTAGGTGCAGTAATAGGGACACATATGGCAGCAGCGGCTCAGTATTGGGATATCAGCAGGATGAGGAGTTTGTACAGATTGGGGAAAGATGGGGACAGTGCAGGAAATGTGAGGAGTCAGATGTGTTGTTGTCATATCAGTGTGTGCCAGATGGAAAAGATGGGAAAGTGAATGACTCCATCAGAGAAAACGTCAGCTGTAAGGGTACCGTCACACAGTGCAATTTTGATCGCTACGACGGCACGATTTGTGACGTTGCATCGTCACTTAATTATCGTTTCAAACATCGTAGACTGCGGTCACACTACACGATGCACGGCGCTGAAGCGATAAATTCATGACGTATTTGCGATGTAGAAGTCGTATGGGACAGTCGTACGGTCGTGTCACACACGACGATTCAGAGCAAATTTTGCATAATCTGTGCGTGACGTTGTTCACTGGGGGCGTGTTGTGCTACTAGCTAGTGTGCTGATAGGCCAAAGGTTCTGTGCACACAATTGGTTGGAAAATTTGTCACCTGAGCGCTATTGTTCCCAATGCCACCTCACTGCTTTCAAAATTTCCTTTCTTCACTTCGTACTTGGACACTTGGTGGACCTGGACATTGGAATTTTGTACTTCGCTGAATATACCACGCTTTGCACCGCTGCTTCGAGGTATGTAAACCGCTTGGGCGTGGTGGATGGACCGCTGTATGGACGGCATGAGTGCTTCGTTCCACCGCTGAAGCGAAGCGGATGGTACACTGTTGTGACTGGAGGGCTACAATGTGGCAGATGGTACGCTATTGTGACTGGTCGAGACTGGTGGGCTACAGCGTGGTAGATGGGACGCAGTTTGGTCGGCATGACCGCTTCGTTCCGCCGCTGAAGCGATGCGGATGGTACGCTGTTGTGACTGGTTATGACCGGTTGTGTCTGGTGAGCTAGAGCGTGGCAGATGGTACAATGTATGGTCACCATGAGCGCTTTGTGTGGCTGCTGTGGGGAAGCGGGCGGTAGTGGCCTATGGCGTGGCAGATGGAAGTAGCGATGCGGATGGTACGCTGTTGTGACTGGTTGTGACTGGTCGTGACTGGTGGGCTACAGCGTGGTAGATGGAACGCAGTTTGGTCGGCATGACCGCTTCGTTCCGCCGCTGAAGCGATGCGGATGGTACGCTGTTGTGACTGGTTATGACCGGTTGTGTCTGGTGAGCTACAGCGTGGCAGATGGTACAATGTATGGTCACCATGAGCGCTTTGTGTGGCTGCTGTAGGGAAGCGGGCGGTACACTGTTTTGGGTTATGGTGGCCTATGGCGTGGCAGATGGAAGAAGCGATGGTAGGCATGAGCGCTTTGTGTGGCTGCTGTTGTTAAGCGTTTGGCACACTGGCAAAAGTATTGTTTAAAGGACTCTTTGTCAACCATGTAATTTTTTTTTATAATTATTTTTCAGATGTCAAATCGTGTGGAGTTCATCAGGGATTTCATCGAAATTTATCAGTCTTTTCCCTGCCTCTGGAAAATCAAATCTCCTGAGTATTGTAACAGGGAAAAGAGGAGGGAGGGTTACTTAAAGCTCATTGAGCTTTACAATTGTCATGCACCAGAAGAGGCAGCAAACGAAGCAGTTATTAAAAAGAAAATCCAGGCGCTCCGCACGGTGTGGAGGAAGGAGCTGAACAAGGTTCTTCAGACTACAAGGTCCGGAGCTTCCACTGAAGATGTTTATGTGCCAAAACTTTGGTATTTTGAACATCTTAATTTTCTGAGGGACCAAGAGGTGCCACGGACTTCCACGTGTCTTCGCAACTTGGCACCTGTGGAACAAATTGTTTCGGAGAACCACGCCGAGCAGGAGTCACAAGGGCAACAAGTAAGTAGCTCTTTGGACGAAAGTTCACCAATGTGTCCTATAATTACATAATTTTTCTCTGCATTTTATGTTTTATACTTCTGATTATCACATCAGTTTGAAGTTGTTACAAAAACATATACACATAAGTAACCCTGTCGCAGTCAAGTATTATATGGGGAACTTAATATGTATGAAATGGCGATATATCTAAACCATACCATCTAAGCAATATAGAAAATAGTATCGCTTCAAGCTGCCGATGTACTCTTGTTGAGACTATTTAGACTATAAAATATTCGTCAGGTTCCCCTAGCAGTCAGAACAGTGTAGTTCAAAGTATTAAATAAAAGGGAGGGTTAAAGAATATTACTAAGCTTAAAATATATTATAATCTTTTTTTTACCTACTACGAATATATAGTTTGGATGCGGTTATGGTGGTACAACTTTTTGTTGCCGGGTTCATAACTTGTTTTTTTTTTCCCCCCCAGGATGACAGTGCGCAGGAGAGTACACTGGACTGTTCACAGGACTGCACGACAACAGATTTAGTGGAGGCTGCACCTGCCAGGACTCAATCGAGGCAAGGTCAAAGAAAACGGAAAGCCACCTCAGACGCCTCACATGAACTATTGAGCCTTGCTAAGAAGGTGTTGACAAGAAATGTTAGCCCTGCGTTGCAGGGGTTTGGACACTATGTGGTTGACAAACTGGCCAAAATGGACGACAACCAAAGAATACTAGCAGAGCGTCTGATTATGGAAGCAGTAAACAGGGGTACAGATGGCGATTTGGACAAGAACACTTGTTTGGTCTCTTCCCGGCCAATACAGCGGACAGAGCCATCAAATTACAATGGTTGGTCACAGTGTCAGACATCGATGCGACACAATGCTCACGTTTCCCACTTCGGCCAGCCACCCCCTAATAACTCCTACACGCCAATACCGTCACATATGGCTTCGCCCATCAGGCACCAAAGTTTTCAGCCGGAACAATCGTCGTATCATAATTTGTGATTTCCTAACTTCTTTTACATTCCTTTTTATTTTATTGTCTTGTTAAAATAATGTTTCAAATAAAAGCTTTTATTAGAAATTCTATCACTACTTTTTGATTGGTGTGTCTCGATCACAGCACTGTATGAGGGCACAAATTAACGTAACAAATTCATGTACAGTTAACTAATACAAAAAAAATGGAATGATAGTTAAACTAAATATTTTTATTGTAACAACCAAAAATGTCTTATTGGCCCGCCTACAACTGCTGGCACATGTCCCGCAGCTTCTGCAGCTCCTCCATTGCCACATTGTGCTGCTCCTGAATACGCGCCATAGTGTGGATTAGCTTTTCTATGCCGGCTTCAAGATCCTCCTTGTTCACAGTGACGACAGCTGTGGGTCAAAAAACATAACATTAATAACACAGTAGTCTCCCGATGTGTCTTTGCTTCTGTGAAGGAAAAAAAAAAAACAGTCAGCATATAAGGGCAAAACTGACTTGGGGGGGGGGTGTTTGGGTTGGGGGTGAAAGAGTGGGCCTGCAACAAAATCAAAATAACTTTATTGTGGGAACCTACTAGGATGTTGAGGCACGGAGGGCACTTCGGGATCTGAGTCTGTGTCGAATGCCTTGTGCTGTCGGCGGCGGCGCTGTCTCTTTGCCTCTGTGAAGGGAACAAAAAAAAAAAAGGTCTGTCAGCATATATGGCAACACTGGCTGCCGGGGGAGGGGGTGGGGGGGAAGAGGGGACCTGCAACTGAATCCAAATCACATAATTGTGGGAACCTACTAGGATCTGGAGGAGTAGACCCGGAGGGCACAGATGTAGAAGAGGCTTTGCGGGATGCCTCGTGGCGGCGGTGGTGCTGTGTCTTTGCCTCTGTGAAGGGAAAAAAAAAAAAAAAAGGTCTGTCAGCATATATGGCAACACTGGCTGCCGGGGGGGGGAGGAGGGGACCTGCAACCAAATCCAAATCACATTATTGTGGGAACCTACTAGGATCAGTTGTCTTTGACCCGGAGGGCTCTGGGACTTCAGAGGCGGTGTGAGAAGCCTCGTCGCTACGGCGGCGCTGTCTCTTTGCCTCTGTGAAGGGAACCAAAAAAAAAAAGGTCTGTCAGCATATATGGCAACACTGGCTGCCGGGGGAGGGGGTGGGGGGGAAGAGGGGACCTGCAACTGAATCCAAATCACATTATTGTGGGAACCTACTAGGATCAGTTGTCTTTGACCCGGAGGGCTCTGGGACTTCAGAGGCGGTGTGAGAAGCCTCGTCGCTACGGCGGCGCTGTGTCTTTGCCTCTGTGAAGGAAAAAAAAAAAAAAAAAAAAAAAGGTCTGTTAGCATATATGGCAACACTGGCTGCCGGGGGTGTGGGGAGGAGGGGACCTGCAACCAAATCCAAATCACATTATTGTGGGAACCTACTAGGATCAGTTGTCTTTGACCCGGAGGGCTCTGGGACTTCAGAGGCGGTGTGAGAAGCCTCGTCGCTACGGCGGCGCTGTCTCTTTGCCTCTGTGAAGGGAACCAAAAAAAAAAAGGTCTGTCAGCATATATGGCAACACTGGCTGCCGGGGGAGGGGGTGGGGGGGAAGAGGGGACCTGCAACTGAATCCAAATCACATTATTGTGGGAACCTACTAGGATCAGTTGTCTTTGACCCGGAGGGCTCTGGGACTTCAGAGGCGGTGTGAGAAGCCTCGTCGCTACGGCGGCGCTGTGTCTTTGCCTCTGTGAAGGAAAAAAAAAAAAAAGGTCTGTTAGCATATATGGCAACACTGGCTGCCGGGGGGGGATGGGGAGGAGGGGACCTGCAACCAAATCCAAATCACATTATTGTGGGAACCTACTAGGATCAGTTGTCTTTGACCCGGAGGGCTCTTGGACTTCAGAGGCGGTGTGTGATGCCTCGTGTCTACGGCGGCGCTGTCTCTTTGCCTCTGTGAAGGAAAAAAAAAGTTCGGTCAGCAGTTAGCTGTGCCACATAGTACTTTTCACCGTTCATACTGTCCCATAGCTGTTGGACATAGTGGCTCTGCAACGTTCAAACTGTCCCATAGCTGTGGCACTGCAACGTTGAAACTGTCCCCTAACTGTGGCACATAGTGGCTCTGCAACGTTGAAACTGTCCCATAGGTGTGGCACATAGTGGCTCTGCAACGTTCATACTGTCCCATAGCTGTGGCACATAGTGGCTCTGCAACGTTCTAACTGTCCCATAGGTGTGGCACATAGTGGCTCTGCAACATTCATACTGTCCCATAGCTGTGGCACATAGTGGCTCTGCAACGTTCATACTGTCCCATAGCTGTGGCACTGCAACGTTGAAACTGTCCCATAGGTGTGGCACATAGTGGCTCTGCAACGTTCATACTGTCCCATAGCTGTGGCACATAGTGGCTGTGCAACGTTCAAACTGCCCCATAGCTGTGCCACATACTTTTGGGTACCTGAGTACTAACCTCTGCGAATCTCCTGGCGAAGCTCCTGCAGGCGCTCTGGACTTTTGGACTTGAGATCGCCCCATTTTTTCACTATCTGGGCCTTGCTGCGAGTTATCCCAAACCGCTTCCTGAGGCCCTCAGACACCACACGGACAACTTCCTCCTTGTGCTGGTTGCGGTGCAGCACCATCCCTGTGGTTTCATACTGCATCCTATCCATTGTTCCAATAAGGAACTTGAGCTCTGGGATGCCCATAGGTGGACCACGGCGACTGGCAGCCATTATCACGATGTCAGGGGACAAAAACAAGCTAGGGCAGGCACGCAGGAACGCTGTACGTCATCACGCCGTCATAGACCACGAGCGTACATTACGTGCCGCTCCGGCGTTATATAACGATCCTTCGAACGGCATTTACTATGTGCGTTCCTTTCGTAACGCTCAGTCGTCACAAATGTGACGCTGTTCATAAACGGCAACGCTATTGCGATGCCAATCGCGCGGCAGGACGGCGGAGCGCTGCTCCTCCTCTGGGCGTTGCTGTTCAGGGTCATTCCATCTAAAATGGCGGCGAGAATGCGTTCTGCTCCTCTGGGGCAGCCAGAAATCCTTTTTTTTATTAGTCAGATGGATGCCATGGATTACGAAGGTCTGGAGAGCCGCCCTGCCCACCCACACATCCACAAGCGAGAAGTGCTTGGCCACATAACAAGAATGATGGAGAGGAGGTTTGGCGTCTGCCGCAGTCAGCTTCAGCTGCGTAAAAAATGGGCTGACCTCCGCTATAAAACGCCACAAATGTTTGCTGAGTTGCGTGCGGAGGCAAGGCGAGGCAAGTACTAGTATGGGGGAATTGGGAGATGCATGCTGTCAGGAGGGGGGGGGGGTTTGGGAGGGAGGCTTGCGCTCATGGTTGCCAACGTGACCTCAAATGCATTAAAACACATGCCCCGTTTTTTTAAAATTTAGTTATTTTCCAAGCAGAATATGCGTTGTCCGTGAGAAAACTTGTCGGGTTCCCTAATCTCAACCACCATCTTGAAATTATTAAGATGTCCATAATTTTTACTTTCTCAATTTCCCATAAATATTAACGGAGGAGGTTGGCCTACTGATGAAATAATACGTTTTCCAAAGACAGGAAGACCATTGAACACCAGAGCCCACATACATGTCTGAGTATCGCACCCCTGTAAAGTGTGATCTCTATTTTATGTTTGAGTATATTGTAAGCTTTGATCTGCAGCACTCAACATTTGTGTGTAAACATTGTGATTCTTTACTTTAGGTGTAGAGAGACAGCGGCGGCAAGTCAGACCCACCATTGCCACCAGTACCCCATCTTCAGGCACCAGTGGGAGCCCACAGTCCGGGACATCACGTAAGTTCACAATCATTTATTGCTTTTTTTTTTTAACATCACACGGGACATAACAGGGTAGCTGAAATATTTGAAGACATTACAGACGCAGTAATGACCCAGCGGCCTACCACGCCTCCACCATCTGTTGCGACCATGCACCCTCGCACCCCTGTGAAGTGTGATATAAATTTTATGTTTCAGTATATTGTTAGCTTTGATCTGCAGCACTCTACATGTGTTTTTAAAGATTGCGTTTGTTAACTTTCTGTGTAGAGAGACAGCGGCGGCAACAGGTACCTGCCATTGCCAGCAGCACCACAGCATCCACCACCAGCGGGAGCCCACAGTCCGTGACGTCACGTAAGTTAACAATCATAGATTACAGTTTTCCAACTGCATACGGGACATAAGAGGGTAGCGGAAATATTTGAATACATTACAGACGCAGTAATGACCCAGCGGCCTACCACGCCACCACCAGACAGCAGACGGCCTCGCACCCCTACACCACCCTCAACACCTCCCTTTCGACACTCCTCTTCCTCCCCCGGGTCGGCGGCATTCTCCCCAGAAGCTAACATACGTAAGTGACCAAAACAGCGAGCGCTTCCCAACGGCGTGTTCCATAGTTAACCAGATCTGTTATTATTTCCTTTTAGCTGCTGCAGCAGAGGCCAGATCGCTGGGATGGGACATTAGCAGCTCTGGTTCTGGCAATGAGGAACCGGCGTCCCTTCTCCGTAAGTATCAAGATAATGCGAGTGGTTTTCTGCTGGATGTCACCATAGACAACTAAAACTGTAAAATTTAATAAAATTTACATCGCCCTGTGGTGCCAGACCAAATAGAAATTTACAACACAGAAAATTTGGTCCTGCCCCAGAGGTCGAGATGTATTTTCAGTGGAATCAACGTTGGTTCTCCAACCTCTTCTATCCACAGAACCGCCCACCGTAAGAGAGCTCCTGGCGAGACAATTGCGACTGGAGCGGACAGCAGCGCTCCTGCAGCAGACAGCAGCGCTCCTCCAGAGTCAAGTGGAGCAGCAGGGCGTGACGCTGCGACACCTCTTGGGCCGGAGATAATTTTTTTTTTCGGGGGGGGGGGGGGGGGGTTGGGATTATGTTATATTTTGTTGTAAAATAATTTAAAACCAAGAAAGTGTTCCAAAAAAAACCAAAAATCTTCGCATTATTTCTTTAATGTTTACCAAGCTATAAGGGTTAACAGCACCATTTTATAGGCATCACATTTAAAGTTATTTAGAGAGGTTTCTATGACAGCAAAGCAAAAAAAAAATTTTTTTTATACGGCGCGATCCTGCCAGGGTACAGCTCCAGAACCATTAAAGTACTGACAGTATTTTTCGCGACAGTCCCTTGCATCGTCTGCCTGTCTGCCAGATCCAAGAGCTTGAAGAGCTGTAAAATTATCAGGTTGTGTACGCCATTCCCCGGGCACAATATCTCCGGTTCTTGCGTCCACTGCATCAATAAATGAAGGAGGAGAATAGGAGCTCGTATCATGACGTCTCAGGAAATTATGGAGCACACAGCATGCCAAAACCACAATGTCTATAGACGGCAGCTTCAAGTTGATAGCTGTGTGGAACACTCTAAACCGATTTGCCATAATCCCAAAGGCATTTTCAACCACACGACGAGCCCTCGACAACCGGTAATTAAAGATTCTGCGCTCCGGTGTGAGTGTTCTCTGTGCAAATGGCTTCAGCAAATGTGGATGAAGAGGGAAAGCTTCATCAGCGATGAAGACAAAATTTAGGTTTGCTTTTGTGTCTTCATTTAGTGGCAACAGCAGTTCATTGTTCCTCAAGCTTTCCCCAAATGAAGTGTGTTCAAAAACACCACCGTCGGAGACTCGACCATTCATGCCAACATCCACATCGACAAACTCATAGTTTGCATTGACAAGGGCCATGAGGATCACACTGAAATATCCTTTGTAGTTGAAAAAAAAGGATCCAGAGTTGGCTGGTTGCGTGATGCGCACATGCTTTCCATCTAATGCACCACCGCAGTTTGGAAACTGCCACAGCTCATCAAAATCGGAAGCAATCCTCTTCCAGTCATCCGCCGTCTTGGGAAACTGCAAGATGAGAAGGAAACATGTACAAATTAGGTCAAATATATTATGCACATACACTCTCATGTGGACATCCTACAGTGATTGAGGCGCAGTATGGATTAGTATAACAAAGTCAACAACCCAGAGTATGCAGGCAGCCATTTTTTCAGATGGCTTCGGTGACTCAGAGGGGGTGCTAAACAATATATCTAAATAATATAATCAATAAAATTACGTTGGGAGCAGCAAATAAAAAAGGGTGGCGCAGGGTTGGAGCAGCACATATCAGAATGGAGCCGCAAAATGGTAGCAGCACATGTCAGAATGGAGGCGCAGGATCACAGCAGCACATGTCAGAATGGGGGCGCAGGATGGGAGCAGCACATGATAGGATGTAGAACATATACCTATAGAAATGCTCGCCATCAGGGCGTAGAACGGGTTCAATAGCTAGTATAATATATCGACATAACACAGCAGCCAAAAAAATATAGTAGTACCTCCATATAATGCCTTAAGCTCTGCACAATGGCCTCGCATGTCTCCGGAATCACAACGCTCAGGAAAGGTCTGGAAACAGCTGCGGAAAACTGCAAATCCTGAAGAGACCTTCCTGTTGCCAGGAAGCGCAGTGTCACCGCCAACCTTTCCTCCACGGGCACGGCTGCATGCATCGGCGTATCACACCTTTGTATGAGTGGCGTAACAGCAGACAGTATTATTTTGAAGGATTCCTCGGACATCCGAAGGTAGTTTCGGAAATCTTGAGGGTTATTGTCACGTAACTCTCTTATGAGACCCATGTGTGACAATGTGGATCTTTTCTGCAGCCAGCTCCGGGTCCACATGCGACGTTTTCGTTTAGGACGTCTCTCCTCTTGGAGACGTGCTGCCTCAAACACCAGGGCAGCAGCAACAACAGAACTCTCATCGGAAGTGAGCATAGTTCCTAAAAAGAAAACAAACGTACAATAAATACACGTGCTTACAAAACAATGTTCTGACCATTGATCTAATAACTATATATGTTACTACTGGTATTAAATGGGGCAGTCAACCATCTCGATCTGTAAAAGGATTAATTAATTGGGCCACGCAACAGCTGTGTACCTGAGGTTCTCAGGCCTACCCTACTCAAAGGAACAATCAACCACACTCCAGCGTTTATCCCCGTTGAAGCGCAACATATGCTACGCTGTAGCGTTATACATACCTTTTGCGGTAAAAGTCTAGTAGTTAAAAGTCCAGGGAATCCAGCGAATTTAGGAGTTCTGTTCACAGCACGTGCTACAGAGAGAAATGAATAGCCCGCTCGAGAGCTCCGGTTTTATCCGCTGGGAACAATAGTCCTTTGTCGAATGAGCGCACAGTATTGTACCGCCCAATCAGCACACGGGAGGTGGAGAATTCAGCGCTCCTACGTAGCCAGCTCCTCCGCCCTTTACATCGTATACAATATTGTGCACACCTTTGTCACACCATGCGATCATGCCGCCACAGCGGGACACTGGACGACGAAAGAAAGTTTCAAACGATGTGCTACGACGTACGATTCACAGCGGGGTCCCTGATCGCAGGAGCGTGTCACACGCTGCGATATCGTACCTATATCGCTCGAACGTCACAAATCGTGCCGTCGTAGCGATCAAAATTGCACTGTGTGACGGTACTCTAAGTCTCCATCTATGACTGTAGTGTAATCTCTTATATGGTCTGCAGAACTGGTATCTACCACTATATGGTCATAATATGGCAGTAAAATCAATGTTTGTTTTTGTATATAGATTTATTTTCAATAACAGCGCGGTCATATTCTGAGGTTCCACTATATTCACAATTAGAGTGCGCAACCGTAGTGGTAATCAGGGTTAGCTGGTTAGGGGCCCACTCAGGTGTTTCGCCCCTCCTAAGTTGAAACCCTAGCTACGCCTCCGGAAAGTAGCCTTAAACGTCTGGGGAGGGACAAGTAAACGCCGTGCTGGGACAACAAACTGGACGTAGTTGCTGACTGTGGTGTCTGTGAAACAGCAGGTTGTGGGCAGGAGGCATCAGCGCCTGCTTCATGGACAGCAGATTGGGAAGGGTCAGTGATTTCACCATCAGACAAAGATTTTGTAGCCAGGAGTTCTTCCCACCTACTGGGGTGCTTGGCTGCCATGTGCTTTTGCATGAACAGATTTGTTGAAAAAGACTATAAATTGAAAGATCTTCAGAAGGGTTATTCCAGGGCCACTAATACAATAAGCAATCATTATTGGTCTACAAATCAGCTCAATGCACTTGAAATAACTTTGATATGAAACCATGTTTCATATCCTCTTTCAATTCAAATTGGAAGCACATAAAGGACATTTTATAAAAAAAAATTGGCCCATACTTCTTACAGATAGATGGTGTTTTAGGTCTGTAAGTCCAACTCCATCTATCACATGGCACAGATCACGTAATCTTGGGGATAATATAACTAAAAGCCATTACGTCCCACCCAAAACCAACCAATTTTTTTTTTTTATTCAAATAAATTTTTATTAAGAATAACAAGGCAATTAACATGTTACATTTACATTTTCAATATAGAGTATTTCCCCCCCCTCCCCCTTCAAACAGCCCCCTTCGATCCCAAAGCCCCCCACCCCCACCCCACAAAGCAGCTCATCTTGTTAATTACTACCATCATTAAAACAATAGAGTATCTAATCCCTCAACCATTCGTATAAGCCACACTTCACATTACTATCCCATAGCAATCCATGGAGACCACATTTTATTGAACGTTTCAGTTTTCCCTTTCTTCTTATAAATCCCTTTTTCTAGTGTCAGGCCCTGTTTCACATACTGGAGAAACTCTCCTCTTGACGGCGGCTCTTCCCTAATCCAGTTTCTAGCTATCACATTCCTAGCCATATACAACAATCTGGCTATAGCTATCTTTAGGTGTTTATCCACTCCAATCTCATCCACGCATCCCAACAAACAGACAACTGGATCCCTTGGCACCGTGCATCCATACGCACCTTCCATACGACTCAAAACTACCACCCAGAAGGCAGCCAACCTCGGACATGTCCACATCATATGGAAAATGTCTGCATCCGTAGACTTACACCTCGGACATTCAGAGTCATTACGCAATCCTGCCTTATATAGCACCATCGGAGACAAAACCAACCAATTTTTATTTGGCAGCAAAGTGCCACCTTGGGGTTCTTTCTCTTGCGGGACATATTCAATATGCAAATACATGCCCAAAAATACACAATTTGCTAATGCTGAGGGAGATCATTCAAAACTGTTCACCATATCCCTTGCAATACTGCATCTGTAATTTACCATCTGACATTTGAGAAACTGTAGAGTATCCCTAGACCCTTTCGCGATCAGCGCAATTGTAATCCTAAAGGCCTGAGGGTGTGTGGGATAGATCATGTGTACATGGGAATAAGAGGAGGTGATCTTATATTACTGCCATTTGAGACAAATATGGAGGGATACCTTGAATACTGTTCCCCACATGGCCAGAATGGCTTTGTTAGCTTCAAAGTCTTTTTTGTAAAAATAACCCTTTTTTCTTTCTTTTTAACATCTTGCGCTATTTTAGCTATAGGGTCCCCTTATTTTTATGCTTTTTATGTGTGTGTCTTGCATATTATTTATACTGTTTATTTTATTGATAGTACACCATTAGGTGTTTGATACTGCCCATTTTCTTGATGTGCGTTCCCTTTGGAGGTTACGTCTCGTTCTTCTGTCCACACTCCTGTTTCCACAGTCTATCTACAGACTATCAGCAATAAAGACAAGCAAAAGAATGTGGAATCTGTGATATATTTATTGCTCCTGTGAATATTGATTGCTTTCCTCTTATAATTGTGATTTTGTTATTGTGAAAAAATGTATGCATTATTTTTTTTCTTTTTTAGTAATTATAAATATTGCCATATTGTGCTTAATCCCAGACTTGTACTGGGTAATCTGATCAGCCAGTGATTTAGATGCTGTCTGCATCATTCTGTGGGGAATCTGGACTAGAACCTGTTTACATACTATCAAGTGATCAACCATAGCTATCCCGGTGTAGCAGGCCACATTAACCCCCCGCCCAGAATAGCCCCGTTCTTGAGTATATCACTCAATCCTGTGTGATGTCTGGGGCCCCTGTGCCATGTCTGGGGCCCCTTGCGCTGTCTCTGCCCCCCTGTGCGCTGCCTGGGGCCCCGTTCTTGAGTATCACTCAATCCTGTCCAATGTCTGGGTCCCCTTGTGCTGTCTGGGGCCCCATGCGCTTTCTCTGCCCCCTTTGCACTGCCTGGGGCCCCTGTGTGCTGCCTGGGGGGCCCCTGTGTACTGCCTTGGGCCCCGTTATTAACTATATCACTCAACGGTTCTCAAAAGAATGAAAAATCTCATCTACAGCAGCTGGGGTATATTCTAACCCGGAGGGGTATAATCTGGCCTAGGTCAAACTATATCACGGGGTATATTCTGGCCCAGAGGGGTATAAACTGTCCTAGGCCGATTTATACCCCGGGATATAGTTTGGCCTAGGCCACTTTAACCCTGGGTATATTCTGGGTCGGGGGGTTAATCTGGCCTGTTACACTGGATGTCGTTACATTGGGTCTCCATGGCAGCGACTGGGACCCCGCGGCGTGCCGCAGGGTCTCCGATCCAAAGGCAGAGGGGCTGTCAGCCCCCCTGCTGGCTCTGGAACGCTGCAATCATGTTTGCTCGCAGTGTTCCGGGTGATAAAGTGCCGCTGATCGCTTTGTGACCATTCCTGGCACTTGGTACCTGGTGTCAGCTGTGACAATCACATCTCTGTGGGCGCGGCTGATTGCACATGACGTACTATCCCGTCCATGGTCAGACGGGCCCAGCCCACATGGATGGGATAGTACGTCAGATGGCAGAAAGGGGTTAAACCTATAAAAAAAAAACAGAAAAAAAATTGCCGAATAAGAAAGTGAACGAATGAGAAACCAACTTCAGCCTCGTGGCTGTATTATACTGTGTGAGGTGTCTGCACTATACTGTGTGTGTTTTGTGCACGCTGCATTATACTGTGTGTATGTGGTGCTGCATTATACTGTGTGTGTGGGGCTGCTATATACACTGGCGGGCTGCATTATACTGTGAGGGGGCTGCATTATACTGTGAGGGGGCTGCATTATATTCTGGTGGCTTGCGTTATATTTTAAGGGACTGCTTTATACTCTGGGAGGGCTGCATTATACTCTGGGGAGCTGATTTATACTTTGGGGAGGCTGCATTATACTGTGTGTGTGGGCTACATTATACTCTTAGGGGTACTGGATTATGCTCTGGGGGGTTGCATTATGCTCTGATCTGTGAGTCGCCCACCAGGGCCATGGGGTACTCGGTACCGGGTCCGGTCGTCTCAGAGGGGGATGTCACGTGGCGGCGACCCGGTCCGTGGCCCTGGGCGCCCATGTTAAAGGGACAATATTTAAAGGGGTTTTTAGGAATAAAGTTTGTACGTTACGCCACCTGTGGTATTCGGTCAGTAGGGATCGACGCTGCTTAATGGAGTCCTCTGGTGTGATGTTATGGCAGCTAGATGCTGTAAGGCTACGTTCACATTAGCGTTAAGCTAATGTGCGTCGGGTTTGCGTCGGCGATGCAGCAGCGACGCATGCGTCATGCGCCCCTATACTTAACATGGGGGACGCATGCGTTTTTGTTTGTTGCGTTGTGCGACGCATGCGTCTTTTTTGCCGCAAGCGTCGGACCAAGAAAACGCAACAAGTTGCATTTTTCTTGCGTCCGATTTTCGGCAAAAACCGACGCATGCGTCGCAAAACGCAGCGTTTTTGCGTGCGTTTTGCCGCGTTTTTGCGTGCGTTGTGCGTTGCGTCGCCGACGCAGCGGCGCACAACGCTAGTGTGAACGTAGCCTAACTTCCCACAGGTGAAGTTGGTCCCCAGGGCTCCCGGTGTGTACGTGATGGTGGGTGGTGCGGGAAGAAACGGAGGACACAGGTTTCCAGTCTCTTTACCTGGTTTACTGAAGGCTTCAGACAACCGCAGTCCAGGGCACCAGATGACGAGTGCAGGCAGGGTCCGGTCGGCTTGGGAGCAAGTTGGGAGTCCCCCTCACCAGGTGGTGGTAAAGCCTTCCTATAAGCGCGGTGGTGTTGTGGATCCTCACTGCCTATGGCTTCTGATAAGGTCCACACAGTTCCTCATGCTTCTCCATAAAGGTTAGGACACAAACCCGCATGACAGGTGGCTTGAGCCTGTTTATAGATTCTCTGTCATGACCTGGGCTCTATAGGCGCCACTGTGTCTCCTGGGTATTAAAGGGGACAGGTGATTTGAAATCCAGCTGCGGTTTCTGCTGTGTCTCATAGTTAGACGCAGCTTCGGTCTTCCAGCCACGGGAATCTGCGCTCCCCATGGAGGTAGCCAAATTGCTGCTATCCTCCCCTGGTGTCACTCTCCTGTGCTTCCTGCTCCTGCACACTTTCCACAACCTGTCCTTTTCTTCTCAATTCTCTTTCTCCAGGAGCTGTAGCGACTCTGGCTACACAGCCGGATCGGTGATGATACAGTAGGTATGGATAGAGCTGATTTTGCAGTGGTTTGGTCGATCGGTGGTTACTGCAGGTTGTAGGCTTGCCAGAAGAGGTAGGTCTTCAGGTTCTTTTTGAAGGTTTCGATGGTAGGTGAAAGTCTGATATGTTGTGGTAGAGAGTTCCAGAGTAGGGGTGATGCGCGAGAGAAATTTTGTATGCGATTGTGGGAAGAGGAGATTAGAGGGGAGTAGAGAAGGAGATCTTGTGAGTAACGGAGGATGCGTGCAGGTAAGTACCGGGAGACGAGGTCACTGATGTATGGAGGACACAGGTTATGCATGGCCCTGTATGTCATGGTTAGGCTTTTGTACTGGAGTCTCTGGGTAATGGGGAGCCAGTGAAGGGATTGACAGAGAGGAGAGGCCGGGGAATAGCGGGGGGGCAGGTGGATTAGTCGGGCAGCTGAGTTTAGAATAGATTGGAGGGGTGCGAGAGTATTAGAGGGGAGACCACAGAGCAGGAGGTTACAGTAGTCGAGGCAGGAGATGATGAGGGCATGGACTAGGGTTTTTGCAGATGCTTGGCTTAGGAATGTACGGATTCATGAAATATTTTTGAGTTGAAGGCGGCAGGAAATGGAAAGGGCTTGGATATGCGGTTTGAAGGAGAGATCAGTGTCAAGGATTACCACAAGGCTGCGAGTTTGTGGGACTGGGGAGAGTGGGCAGCCATTTACTGTAATGGATAGGTTTGTTGGGAGGGTTGCTTGAGATGGGGGAAAGACAATGAATTCTGTTTTGTCCATGTTAAGTTTTAGAAATCTAGCGCAGAAGAACGATGAAATAGCGGACAGACAGCATAAAGATGATACTGAAAACCGTGAGATTCTATGAGCTGTCCCAGGCCAAAAGTGTAAATGGAGAAGAGCAGGGGCCCTAGAACTGAACCTTGCGGGACTCCGACAAATAGGGGGCAAGGTGAGGAGGTGGTGTGTGAACGGGAGACGCTGAAGGTTCGGTCAGTTAGGAATGACGAGATCCAGGATAGGGCCAAGTCTGTGATTCCAAGGGATGAGAGGGTCTGTAGTAATAGGGAATGGTCCACTGTGTCAAAGGCAGAGGACAGGTCCAGGAGGAGGAGGATAGAGTAGTGTTGCTTGCTCTTGGCGGTTAGGGCAGTTAGGTGACCTTAGGGCAGTTTCAGTGGAGTGGTTTGACCGGAAACCTGATTGTAAGCGGTCGAAGAGGGAGCAGGAAGAGAGATGGGAGAACAGTTCAAGATGCATGTGTTGTTCCAGTAGTTTTGAGGCATAGGGGAGAAGTGATATAGGGTGATAGCTAGATACCGAGGATGGGTCAAGAGAGGGCTTTTTGAGGATAGGTTTGATTGAGGCATGTTTAAAGCTTGAGGGGAAAACACCAGTTGTTAGTGATAGGTTGAAGAGATGGGTTAGAGTTGGGATGAAGACTGTGGCGAGGTTTGGGATGAAGTGGGAAGGGATCGGGTAAAGTGCACAGGTGGTGAGATGCGATCTTGAGAGTAAAGTGGAGAGTCGATCTTCTGTAATGGTGGAGAAGTTGGTTTTGGAGGTGGAGGGCTGGGTAGTTGGAAGGAAGGGCTCTGGGGGTTATCGACTAAAACTGTCTCTGATGTTCTCAATCTTCTGCTTGAAAAATGAGGCAAAGTCTTCAGCTGAGATGAGTGAGGAGGGAGGAGGTGCTGGGGGACGGAGGAGATAGTTAAAGGTGTTGAATAATTGTTTAGGGTTGTGAGACAGGGAGGATATGAGAGATGAAAAGTAGGTTTGTTTTGCTGTGGCCAGTGTGGTCTTCAAAGTAGTGAGGGACTGTTTGAATGTGATGAAGTGTTCGTTGGAGTGGGATCTTTTCCATCTCCGCTCAGCAGCCCTGGAAGCTCGCCTCTGGTTAATACGATTAATCCCCACAGTTTTAAGCATGCCCTAAAAACTCATTTGTTCAGATTGACCTAACGCCTCAATGCATTAACCTAACTATCCCTGTGTGGCCCATTAAAATAAATAAATAAACAAAACCATAATCAGGTTCCTCGCATCATGTTCTCATACACTTTATGCAGTTAATAGCCCTCTGTGTCTGTACTGCTACATACTTAGGCAGTTAACTGGTTCATGTAGCTTTACATGAACACCCGAGCCTTACACTATGGCTGGTCCAAATAACTAAAGCAATTGTTACCATCCACCTCTCGTGTCTCCCCTTTTCCTCATAGTGTGTAGCTTGCGAGCAGCAGGGCCCTCATGCCTCTTAGTATCTATTTTGAACTGTGATTTCTGTTATGCTGTAATGTCTATTGTCTGTACAAGTCCCCTCTATAATTTGTAAAGTGCTGCGGAATATGTTGGCGCTATATAAATAAAATTATTATTATTATATACAGGAGATGACATACAGGTGTATGCTATATACTGGAGGAGATGACATACAGGTATATACTATATACAGGAGATGACACACAGGTACATACTATATACAGGAGGAGTTGACACATATGTATATACAATATACAGGAGGAGATGACACACAGGTATATACTATATACAGGGGAGATGACATACAGGTGTATACTATATATAAGGGAGATGACAAAAATGTATATACCGAGGGGAAAATGAGGTGTGAGGTGAAAATTAAAAGGTGTGAGTGCAAAATGAGAGGAGTGAGGGAAAATAGTGGAGTGATCAGAAAATGACAGATGTGAGGTCGAAATGACAAGTGTTAGGGGGCAATGAGAGGCGTGAGGGGGAAAATAAGAGGTGTGAAGGAGAAAATGAGAGGTGTGAGGGGGGAAAGTGAAAGGCGTGATGGGAAAATAAGAGAAGTGAGGTGCTATTACTAACCACAGATATTTACTATGCCCAGGCAACGCCGGGCTCTTCAGCTAGTAGATAAATATAAATCCTGCTCTCACACCAGTGTTATGTGACAGTCGTTCTTAATAAAGGGCCACACACTGCAGGAAATCTGCTACAGCAGGAAGCATAGGCCTCATTGAAAATTGTTACAAATGTTACAAATCTCCAATATTTATTAACAAGGTGTCTTCTCATATGATAAACGTGGCAGAGCTTCGGTTACATGCCCATGACTACATGTATACCTATTATCAACTTATATATGTCATGAACAGGCACCTTAGGTGGCTGCAGAGCTGTACGTAGGGTTCACATGCTCCTCCAGTATCCACAGCAATGTCCCATGTAGAAAACAAGTAGTGTTACCATGTTGTGACCACATAAAGCTGCCATATAGCTCAGAAGCACATGTGTCCAAAATGTCAAGAGAGTAGTTCTCCCATCCCCTTTATTAATTTTGTTGCCCTCCTTTGTACTCTCTCTAGTTCCATTATATCCTTCCTGAGCACCGGTGCCCAAAACTGGACACAGTACTCCATGTGCGGTCTAACTAGGGATTTGTACAGAGGCAGTATAATGCTCTCATCATGTGTATCCAGTCCATGTCACATCTACAACAGTGCCCGTCAGCAGGTAATCATCTCTGCTTTTTTCTCTGTGATTTTTTTCAATTTTCTGGAGGATTTTTAAGTCCTCTTTTTGTGTCTGTGAGCTTTTACTCAATGTTTAGCGTAGGACAGGCAAAATGTAAGGACCCTTGACGCGGGTTGCCGGCTTACGTATTGAGGCCCCAATATAAACTAATACCTTACATACATTGATATGTGGGTTTTTTTGCACTTTATCTTGCAGTCGGACCAAGATGGCTCTGTAAACTGTAGGCCTCTATTCACACAGCATGCATTTTGTAGCACTGGGCGACCCGCCTGTGTGTGCGTTAGTAATAGGCTGTAAACCAGATGCTCTGCATTGCCTGTGTGAACAATGCCACATACAGACTATTATCGCTTATCTTTTTGTGCACTAATGCCAAACAGCCAACACTGGATTGAAAGTGGTTGTTTCATCGGTATTTTTTGCACCTGTGTTTTTGCCATCATTAATCGAGTCCGATGCGCCCTGCTAGTGCATTTGTTTGGAGGCTTCAGCAGGTAATCATCTCTGCTTTTTTCTCTGTGATTTTTTGCAATGCCCGTCCATGTCACATCTATAGCAGTGCCCGTCCATGTCACATCTATAGCAGTGCCCATCCATGTCACATCCACAGCAGTGCCCATCCATGTCACTTCCACAACAGTGCCCGTCCATGTCACATCTACAGCAGTGCCCGTCCATGTGACATCTACCACAGTGCCCGTCCATGTCACATCTACAGCAGTGCCCGTCCATGTCACATCTACAGCAGTGCCCGTCCATGTCACATCTAAAGCAGTGCCCGTCCATGTCACATCTACAGCAGTGCCCATCCATGTCACATCTATAGCAGTGCCCGTCCATGTCACATCTATAGCAGTGCCCATCCATGTCACATCTATAGCAGTGCCCGTCCATGTCACATCTACAGCAGTGCCCGTCCATGTCACATCTACAACAGTGCCCATCCATGTGACATCTACAACATTGCTCGTCCATGTCACATCCACAGCAGTGCCCGTCCATGTCACATCTACAGCAGTGCCCATCCATGTCACATCTATAGCAGTGCCCGTCCATGTCACATCTATAGCAGTGCCCGTCCATGTCACATCTACAGCAGTGCCCATCCATGTGACATCTACAGCAGTGCCCATCCATGTGACATCTATAGCAGTGCCCGTCCATGTCACATCTACAGCAGTCCCCGTCCATGTCATATGTACCGCAGTGCCATGTATGATGCTTCTATAATGATGCCACATATCGTGCCCTTCACTCCAGCCGCAGGCTGAACACTTTGTTTCCCCATTCTTCACTCATAGAAGGTTTCTCCATTTCCCTCATTTTGTAGAGTAACTTTGGCTATTCTCCTGCCAACGGCCACCTGATCGGGCACAGCCTGGGCACACACGCTGCTGGAGAGGCAGGAAAGAGGAAGAGGGGCATCAGCAGAATTTCAGGTCAGTGAGGAGATATGTGTTCTGGTAGATCGGCGCACACGGAGGTAGACACAGGTACTCTGTCTCTTTAAATCTTCTGTTGGTTTATTATACATGTGGCAAAAACCAACCCGAAGTGAAAAATAAACACAACCCTTCCGGCAAAACAAGAAACACAAAGCAAAATGGTGTACAGCCTCTGCATCTGCCGGGATCCTCCCACTCACTGGTTCATTTTTTTTCTTCTCAAGACACAAAGCGCTGGAGATCCTCTCTCCAGTCCTACTGAAAACTGAATGCCTGTGGACGCTGACTATCTAAGCCCCAGACCACACTCTGGGGTGGAGATAAAGTGGACAACCTCCCACCTAGTCTATGGTTGTCCACAAAACCCAGCCCTTAAAATGGCTGATTAACCCCTCTCAACACATATTCTGGGTTTCATGTCACTGAAGCTAATACCCTCAGTAAAACGTATGTCCCCTCCAGCACTTTGCCAGTGAGTTTGCCACATATCCCCCATGTGCCCAAAGCTGGGGGTTTTGGCATCTTCACTCACTAAGCAGAGAAGTCAGGATAGTGCATCTGCGTTACCTGGAAGTCCTGGAGCACCAGAAACCTCCTAGTCACCCAGGCATTCTTCCCATTTCTTCACCTGATCCATCTCAGTGGAGCATGGTCTGACGCTATCCTGAGCTTCCGGCCTAACAGGTAGTACCTCAGGGTGTCAACCGCCTACTTGTTGGCCAATCACTCTTTTTCTTCGATCACATAGTTCTTTTTATAGGACGAGAGTTTCCTACTGAGGAATAGGACTGGATACTCATCCCTATCTACCACGTGGGACAACACAGCTCCCAACCTGACTTCAGAGGAGACCAAGACTGGCTGTTTGTATAGGGCAAGCTTCATCTCCTGGAATGCCATCTCTGCTTCTGTGGACCACTTGACCATCGATGTCTTTGTGCTCTTAAGAAGATCAGTCAGAGGTGTCAACCGCCTACTTGTTGGCCAATCACTCTTTTTCTTCGATCACATAGTTCTTTTTATAGGACGAGAGTTTCCTACTGAGGAATAGGACTGGATGCTCATCCCTATCTACCACGTGGGACAACACAGCTCCCAACCTGACTTCAGAGGTGACCAAGACTGGCTGTTTGTATAGGGCAAGCTTCATCTCCTGGAATGCCATCTCTGCTTCTGTGGACCACTCGGCCATCGATGTCTTTGTGCTCTTAAGAAGATCAGTCAGAGGGATGGCAAAATTCATGGATCATGGCAAAATTTGGGATAAATCGCTGATCGTATCCTACAATTCCCACAAAAGCTCAAACTTGCTCCTTGGAGACCGTTTGTAGCTAATTTTGGATTGCCTCCACCTTATTTACTTGCAGCTTTATGTCACCCCTTCCGATGATGTAGCCCAAGTATTTTGCCTCTGGTTTATGGAAAGCCTTGCCTTCTTCAGTGCATCCAGTACCGCATGGACCTTCTGCAGGTGGCTTCCCTAATCCTGGCTGAAGATCACAATGTCGTCCACATAAGCTGCAGCGTACTCTTTTTGAGAGGTTTTCTGGAAAGTGGCTGGGGCTCCATGCTGATCGAATGGCATCCTGGTCTATTGAAATCACCCATCAGGTGTAGAGAAGGCTGTTTTTTCCTTGGCACTCGGGAACAGCGCTGACCCCAGCGTCTGAATGAGCTCATCGACCTGGGGCATCGGATATGAGTCGAACTTTCACACCTCATTTAGCTTCCTGTGTTCATTACAGAAACTTCACTCTCTCTCTGGCTTTGGCATAAGCACAATGGGGCTGGACCAGCTCTTTGACCTAGATGACGCTCAACATTCTGCTCACCTCCCTGGAGATCACTTCATGGCGGGCTTTGGGAATCCAATACGGCTTTTGCTTCACCCTCACATGTACGTCCATCTGGATTTCATGCTCCACGACCAGCGCACAACCTGGCAATTATGAAAACAGGTCTTGGTTCCTCTGAAGCAGCTCTCAGCACTGTTGTTTCTGGGACGGTGACAGTTTTTCTTCCACTGTGACATTGTCGACCCTGGCTTCAGGGCTAGCTCACAGGCCCGTAGCTTCCACCGGTTCCACCATGGTTTGAGCAGGTTAATGGGGTACACCTGGTACACCTTTCTTCTCCGTGATTGGTGGACCTTGTAGTTGACGTCACTCAACTTTTCGACCACCTCGTATGGCCCTTGCCACAGTGGGAATTAACACCTGTGGGACTTCCCTGATAGAGAACAACAGGAATGGCAATAGGCAATCCTAGGCTCTGCCATCCTTCTCCATGACCTTCTTAAGCATGTGCTTCAAGGTCTTGTGAAACCTCTCCATCTGGTCGTCAGCCTGCAGATGGCACACCTACATCCGGATTTGTGTAATCTGGATAGCCTTACACAATTCTTTTATCACTTTGGACGTAAAGTGAGTTCCTTGATCCATCATAATCTCCTTTGGCAAGCCTATCTGGGAGAAAATATGGACTGACTCTTGGGCTATGCTCCTGGCGGAGGAGTTTCTTAGGGGTAGCACCTCCAGGTACCGTGTTGCATAGTCCATCACTATTAGGATGTATCGGTGCCCCCGGCGAACTTAACTAGGGGCCCTACATGGTCGATGACTAACCAGTCAAATGGGACCTCTATAATGGGCAACGTCATTAGGGGACTTCAGAAGTGGGATACAGAACTGTTAACGAACAAGTAGGACAGGTCCGGCAGTATTTAACAATCTTTCTGACACCCAGGCCAGTAGTACCTCTAAAGTACCAAATCTTGTGTTGTATAATCCCAGATGCCCACCCAAGACATGAGAATGGGCCAGGTCTAGTACCCTACGCCTAAAAGGACCTGGTACCAACAACTTCTCTATCTCTAACACTTCCTCTTTCAGCTTAGTGACTCGATATAGCAGCTCCTCATTTAAATTAAAATCTGGGAACCTGGTGTCAGCCCCCGGCTCTTTGGCAACCTCATTTATCACAGTCATGTTTTCAAATTATTATTATTATTTATTTATATAGCGCCATTAATTCCATGGTGCTGTACATGAGAAAGGGGTTACATATAGAGTTATAGATATCATTTACAGTAAACAAATTTACAGTGACAGACTAGTACAGAGGGGACTTACATTCTATGGGTTTTCAAAAGCCATTTTTAGAGTAAGATTCCGCATTTAAGTAGTCCCCAAATTTCTTCCAGAGACCCCCAGTTCAGGGGGACTTCACTGGTCACCGTCTCATCCTCGTAACCAGGCAGGACACACAAGAGGAACTCATCCACCTCCGATTGCGATGGGGTTTCATCATGGTTCAACTGGCTCCTGTCAAAGTCACTTGGTATCCCTGCCTACCTTCCGCCATAAGTCCCAGAACAGTTTAAAGTCCTGCTCTATTATCACCGGGTGCAGCAGGACCTTAACCACCCCGACCACATGCGACTCAACCCCACAGTTCGCTTTTATGGACACTCAGGCAATGGGATAGTCCTTAGCGTGCCCGTGAATACAGTGGACGCCCACATGTATTCCGGGAATCAACTCCCCGAGTCCAAGAGTCCTGACACCAGTACCCCATTTATTGTTATGGGACATGTCTGCAGACCCTCACCTGGCTGATAGTCCACACTGCAGGAGGGATAGGCATAGTACGAACAGAGCCTCCCAAGGCTACTGTCCATTTTTTCATAGGACATAGGACAGTGGCCGGCTATATAACCAGGACCATGACATCTCCAGCAGAGCAATTCTTTACCCACAGCCTTTGGCAACCGCTCTGCAACCCCTTGGGACCTCTGACTGCCCCCAGTGCTGCTTTTGCTGCTGTTGTTGGAGCAGGTGCTGGTGCTGCTGAATCTGTTGCATAAGCAGGTGACTTGTCTCCTCCTGGGCTCTCACAAAGTGCTTAGTCAGGTCCACCATGCTGTCTGACGTCGCTTCCTGGGGAAATTGCCCGCACTCCTAGCATTACCTGTAGTAGATCAGCTCACTCGGCTGCACACAGAGGTACGGTAGACACAAGTACAATGTCTCTTTATATCTTCTGTTGGTTTATTATGCATATTGCATAAACCGGCCCGGAGTGAAAAATAAACACAACCCTTTGGGCAAAACAAGAAACACAAAGCAAAATGGTATACAGCCTCTGCATCTACTGGGATCCACCCACTCAGGATAATAACCATACCCTAGTTCAGTTTTTCGTTGTCATGACACAAAGCGCTGGAGTTCCTCTCTCCAGCCCTACTGACCTTTGAACACCTCTGGGGGCCATCTATTAAAGCCTCAGACCACACCCTGGGGTGGAGATAAGGTGGACAATCTCCCACCTGCTCGATCGTTGTCCACAAAAACCCACCTTTAAAAAGGCTCATTAACCCCTCTCAACACATATTATACCGAAGGAAACTTCTGTGTTTCAAATCACTGAAGCTAATAGCCTCAGTGAAACGTTTCTCCCCTCCCGCACTTTGTCAGTGACTTTGTGACAGTGTGTAGACATAATTCTGAAATTACATAGTTTCTTATCCTTCTGTCACATTTTTCTTTCACATGTTGCCATGGTGTTATGCTTTGTGGGCTCTTTCCCTTTAAACGCAATGGACTAATTGCTGTGTAATTTTTTTCTAATTTTGTTATATCTAAGCCTTTGTTTGTATCTAAATGTATCTAAGTATTTGCACCTCAGCCTGTAAATTATTCCAAGTCTCTAATTGTAGTAAAGTCACTGAATTATCTGTATCTAAGCCTCTGATTGTATCTAAACCTTTCATTACATGAAAGAGAACCTATTCCCCGCCACTGCATCCTAATGTCTATAGGTCACTCCTGGTTTAGAGACCTGTCAGTCAGAGACAGGAGGCCGCAGTGGGCGGGGAATAGGGGGAAGAGGCGGGGGCTGTAATGCAGGCCCCGCCCACTGCACATGCAACTTATTAGCATACAATTACCATACAATTAAAATACAATTGTAACAATTGATCTCTCTACATCAGTAAAGCGGATTTCTACAAGGACGGTGCGGATTTACTCGCCATTAATCACCTTCTCAAACTGACCACCAGCTTGGGTATAAAGTCCTGATGACGGTTATCTTTAAGTGAATGATTGTATCTAAGCCCCATATTGTATCTAAGCCCCATATTGTATCTAAGCCCCATATTGTATCTAAGCCTTGTTCCTATGTCTTTCAGGCTTTGGAATGAGCCAGGTGGTTGGTCACCTGGATTTATTCCCTAATGGTGGTATCCACATGCCGGGGTGTCCACAGTACATAGAAATTCCCAATGTCAACGTGGAGGATATCTGGAATGGTAAATACTGCGCAGCCGGAGATGCCTGTATATATGTATAGCCCTGTGTATATCTTCCCCCGTATATATCTTCCCGCGTATATATCACTCCCCGCGTATATATCACCCCCGTGTATATATCACCCCCCGTGTATAGATCACCCCCCGCGTATATCGCTCCCCGCGTATATATCACCCCCGCGTATATCGCTCTTCGCGTATACACTGTGTTCCAAATTATTATGCAAATTGGATTTAAGTGTGATCAAGATTTAAATGTTTTGTTTTTCAAATATGCAAATTGCCTCTTCAGAGAAAAAGAGGACTTAAACTCTATAGCGCCACCTGTTGGAAGCAGCGATCCTACAAGTCACAATCAACCCTTTAAACGAGTCGTGCAATATGACTAAAGGTACCGTCACACATAACGATATCGTTAACGATATCGTTGCTTTTTGTGACGTACCAACGATATCGTTAAGGAAATCGTTATGTGTGACAGCGACCAACGATCAGGCCCCTGCTGGGAGATCGTTGGTCGCTGAGGAAAGTCCAGAAAGTCCAGAACTTTATTTCGTCGCTGGACTTCCCGCTGACATCGCTGGATCAGCGTGTGTGACACCGATCCAGCGATGTCTTCACTGGTAACCAGGGTAAACATCGGGTTACTAAGCGCAGGGCCGCGCTTAGTAACCCGATGTTTACCCTGGTTACCAGCGTAAACGTTAAAAAAAACAAACACTACATACTTACCTTCAGCTGTCTGTCCCCGGCGCTGTGCTTCTCTGCACTCCTCCTGAATCCTGTGACAGCGCCAGCCAGCCGGAAAGCACAGCGGTGACGTCACCACTCTGCTTTCCGGCTGACCGGCGCTGACAGTGCAGAGGAAAGCAGAGCGCCGGAGGACAGACACGGAATGTAAGTATGTAGTGTTAACATTTACGCTGGTAACCATGGTAAACATCGGGTTACTAAGCGCGGCCCTGCGCTTAGTAACCCGATGTTTACCCTGGTTACCGGGGACCTCGGGATCGTTGGTCGCTGGAGAGCTGTCTATGTGACAGCTCTCCAGCGACCAAACAGCGATGCTGCAGCGATCGGCATCGTTGTCGGTATCGCTGCAGCATCGCTTAGTGTGACGGTACCTTTAGGATAAAAGCCAAATTAGTATCTCAATTCGCAGACACGGTGTTTCGGGCTCTTGGCCCTCGTCAGTGCGAAGCATGAGAACTAATTTGGCTAGGTGAGAGGCTCTGGACTGGGGTCTAAGGGGTATCGTTTCTCCTTATGGAGAGTGACATACCATCTCTGGCTTGTCAAGGTAAGGAGGCTTATTGTTTTTCAAATAAACTCGTGGATGGTATTGTGTCTCAGGGCTCAATGGATCACTGAAATCAATCTTAAACACATGGGATAATTAGTTTTCCAGGTGATTCTAATTAAAGAAAAACTACTTAAAAATTATGCTCCACATTATTAAGCAGGACACAGGTTTCAAGTAACATGGGAAAGAAAAAGGATCTCTCTGCTGCTGAAAAGCATCTAATAGTGCAATGCCTTGGTGAAGGGATGAAAACATTAGAAATTTCCCAAAAACTTAATCGTCATCATCGTACTGTTAAGAGATTTGTGGCTGTATCTGAGCACAAATGTGTTTGTGCTGTGTTGTGAATTCTGCTTTTGGGCTCCCTCCGGTGGTTGTAGATGGTAATGCAGTTGTCTCTGGGCTGCAGTCTTGGACAGGTGTATCCGCTAATTGCAATTCTGACTGGGCTATTTAACTTTGCAGGACTCTTTAGTCCTGGCCACTTGTCAATGTTTCTTTGGAAGTGTTGGATCTCTGCCTGGCCTCTCCTGCTTATCTGCCAGTTCTGCAAAGATAAGTGTCTGTTTCTTTTTCTGAAGCACACATGCTGTGTGCTTATTTTCAGTGCTGATCTTTTGTTTCTATTTGTTCATCTTAGGCTGTGTCAGTTGTTTTTCTCAGTCTGGTTGGATTCTCTGGAGTTGCAGATATACTCTCCACATCTTTAGTTAGGTGGTGGAGTTTTGTATTTTCTGCTGTGGATATTTCTGAAGTATTTTTGTGCTGACCGCTTAGTATCCTGTCCTGTCTTTTTCTATTTAGCTAGAAGTGGCCTCCTTTGCTAAGCCTGTTTTCTGCCTGCGTGTGTCTTTTCCTCTCCAACTCACAGTCATTATTTGTGGGGGCTGCCTATCCTTTGGGGGTCTACTCTGAGGCAAGATAGTTTTACCATTTTTCATCTTTAGGGGTATTTAGTCCTCCGGCTGTGTCGAGGTGTCTATGTTTTGTTTGGCACACCCCACGGCTACTTCTAGTTGCGATGATAAGATCAGGGTTTGCGGTCAGTATAGTTACCACCTACTCCAGTGAAGGTTTTCATGCTGCTCCAAGGCCACCTAATCATAACAGTACAACTGGACACAATGAGTTAAATGCATCTCAGAAGAAGGGAGGAAAGGTCTTGAGCCATTTTTTTTTCTTCAGTCTACTTTGTCTTCTCCTCCCTCTTAATCTCTGGGTGGCCTTGTGCTAGCATGAATGTTCAGGAATTAGTTTCTCGTGTAGACCAGCTTACTGCTAGGGTACAGGGTATTTCTGATTACATTGTTCAGACTCCGTCTTTAGAACCGAAGATTCCTACTCCTGATTTGTTTTTTGGTGACAGGTCCAAATTTTTGAGTTTTAAAAACAACTGTAAACTGTTTTTTGCATTGAAACCTCGATCGTCTGGTGATTACATTCAACAGGTTAAAATCATCATCTCCCTGCTACGTGGTGATCCACAGGATTGGGCATTTTCCCTGGAATCTGGGGATCCTGCTTTGCTTAATGTAGACTCCTTCTTTCAGGCGTTAGGATTACTGTATGATGAACCTAATTCGGTGGATCAAGCTGAGAAGACCTTGTTGGCCCTGTCTCAGGGGCAAGAGGAGGCAGAATTGTATTGTCAGAAATTCAGAAAATGGTCTGTGTTGACTAAATGGAATAATGATGCTTTGGCGGCAATTTTCAGAAAGGGTCTTTCTGAATCCGTTAAAGATGTTATGGTGGGGTTTCCCACACCCGCCAATCTGAGTGATTCTATGTCTCTGGCCATTCAGATTGACCGGCGCTTGCGGGAGCGCAGAGCTGTGCGCGCTATGGCGTTGTCCTCAGAGCAAATTCCTGAGCCTATGCAGTGTGATAGGATTCTGTCTAGAACAGAATAACAAGGTTTCAGACATCTCAATAGGTTGTGTTATTATTGTGGCGACGCTTCCCATGTCATTTCTGTCTGCCCTAAGCGGACAAAGAGGATCGCCAGTTCATTTACCATCTGTACTGTACAACCTAAATTTCTGTTATATGTGTCCTTGATCTGTTCATTGTCATCATTTTCTGTCATGGCGTTTGTGGATTCAGGCGCCGCCTTGAACTTAATTGACATTGACTTTGCTAGGCGTTGTGGTTTTCCCTTGCAGCCTTTGCAGAACCCTATTCCTTTAAGGGGCATTGATGGTACACCCTTGGCTAAAAATAAGCCCCATTTTTGGACACAGGTGACCATGCGCATGGCGCCAGCCCATCAGGAAGATTGTCGATTTCTGGTGTTGCATAATTTGCATGATGCTATCGTGCTGGGTTTTCTGTGGTTACAGGTACATAATCCTGTTTTGGATTGGAAGTCCATGTCTGTGACTAGTTGGGGTTGTCAGGGGGTTCATAATGATGTTCCTCTGATGTCTATCGCCCCTTCTTCCTCTTCTGAAATTCTGGAGTTTTTGTCTGATTTTCAGGATGTATTCGATGAGCCCAAGTCCAGTTTCCTTCCACCGCACAGGGACTGCGATTGTGCTATTGACTTGATTCCAGGCTGTAAGTTTCCTAAGGGCCGACTTTTCAACCTGTCTGTACCTGAACATGCCGCCATGCGGAGCTATATTAAGGAGTCTTTGGAGAAAGGGCATATTCAGCCATCTTCTTCACCATTGGGAGCGGGGTTCTTTTTTGTTGCTAAAAAAGATGGTTTCTTAAGACACTGTATTGATTATCGCCTCTTGAATAAGATTACGGTCAAGTTTCAATACCCTTTACCTTTGCTTTCCGATTTGTTTGCTAGGATTAAGGGTGCTAGTTGGTTTATTAAGATTGACCTTCGGGGGGCTTATAATCTTGTTCGTATAAAGCAGGGTGATGAATGGAAAACTGCGTTTAACACGCCCGAAGGCCATTTTGAATACCTTGTGATGCCATTCGGACTCTCTAATGCTCCATCTGTTTTTCAGTCCTTCATGCATGATATCTTCTGGAATTATCTTGATAAATTCTTGATTGTATATTTGGACGATATTTTGATTTTTTCCGATGATTGGGAGTCTCATGTGCAGCAGGTCAGGATGGTATTTCAGATCCTTCATGACAATGCCTTGTTTGTGAAAGGGTCTAAGTGTCTTTTTGGGGTGCAGAAGGTCTCCTTTTTGGGCTTTATTTTTTCTCCCTCGTCTATAGAGATGCATCCGGTTAAGGTTCAGGCCATTCATGATTGGATTCAGCCCACATCTGTGAAGAGCCTTCAGAAACTTTTGGGTTTTGCTAATTTTTATCGCCTTTTCATTGCTAATTTTTCCAGCGTGGTTAAACCCTTGACTGATTTGACGAAGAAAGGCGCTGATGGGCGAATTGGTCCCCTGCGGCTGTCTCTGCCTTTCAGGAACTTAAATGTCGTTTTACTTCTGCTCCTGTGTTGCGTTAACCGGATGTTTCTCTTCCATTTCAGGTTGAGGTTGACGCTTCTGAGATTGGGGCAGGGGCTGTTTTGTCTCAGAGGGATCCTGTTGATTCCTTAATGAAACCGTGTGCCTTCTTTTCCCGTAAGTTTTCGCCTGCTGAACGCAATTATGATCTCGGCAATTGGGAGTTGTTGGCTATGAAGTGGGCGTTTGAGGAGTGGCGACATTGGCTTGAGGGTGATAAGCACCATATTGTGGTCTTGACCGATCATAAGAATCTGATTTACCTCGAGTCTGCCAAATGGTTGAATCCTAGACAGGCTCGATGGTCCTTGTTTTTTTCTCGTTTTGATTTCGTGGTCTCGTACCTTCCGGGTTCTAAGAATATTAAGGCTGATGCCCTCTCTAGGAGTTTTTTGCCTGATTCTCCTGAGGTCTTGGAACCGGTCGGTATTCTGAAAGAAGGGGTGGTCCTTTCTGCCATTTCTCCTGATTTACGATGGGTTCTTCAGGAATTTCAGGCTGACAAACCTGACCGTTGTCCTGTGGGGAAACTGTTTGTTCCTGACAGATGGACTAGTAGAGTGATTTCTGAGGTTCACTGTTCCATGTTGGCTGGTCATCCTGGCATTTTTGGTACCAGAGACTTGGTTGGTAGGTCCTTTTGGTGGCCTTCTTTGTCGGGTGATGTGCGTTCTTTTGTGCAGTCCTGTGGGACTTGTGCGCGGGCCAAGCCTTGTTGCTCCCGTGCTAGTGGGTTGCTTTTGCCTTTGCCGATCCCTGAGAGGCCCTGGACGCATATTTCTATGGATTTTATTTCCAATCTTCCTGTTTCCCAGAGGATGTCAGTTATCTGGGTTGTTTGTGACCGATTCTCTAAGATGGTTCATTTGGTGCCTTTGCCTAAATTGCCTTCTTCTTCTGATTTGGTTCCGTTGTGTTTTCAACATGTGGTCCGTTTGCATGGTATTCCGGAGAATATTGTGTCCGACAGAGGTTCCCAGTTTGTCTCTAGGTTTTGGCGGGCCTTTTGTGCCAAGCTGGGCATTGATTTGTCTTTTTCTTCGGCATTTCATCCTCAGACAAACGGCCAGACTGAGCGAACTAATCAGACTTTGGAGACTTATTTGAGATGCTTTGTGTCTGCTGATCAGGATGATTGGGTGGCTTTTTTGCCATTGGCCGAGTTTGCCCTTAATAATTGGGCTAGTTCGGCTACTTTGGTTCGGCTACTTTGGTTTCGCCTTTCTTTTGTAATTTTGGTTTTCATCCTCGTTTTTCTTCTGGGCAGGTTGAGCCTTCTGACTGTCCTGGTGTGGATTCTGTGGTTGACAGGTTGCAGCAGATTTGGGCTCATGTGATGGACAATTTGGTGTTGTCTCAGGAGGAGGCTCAACGTTTTGCTAACCATCGTCGGTGTGTTGGTTCCCGGTTTCTGGTTGGGGATCTGGTTTGGTTGTCTTCCCGTCATGTTCCTATGAAGGTTTCTTCTCCTAAGTTTAAGCCTCGGTTTATTGGTCCTTATAGGATTTCTGAGATTATTAATCCGGTGTCTTTTCGTCTGGCGCTTCCGGCCTCTTTTGCTATCCATAATGTCTTCCATAGATCTTTATTGCGGAAATATGTGGAGCCCGTTGTTCCCTCTGTTGATCCTCCGGCCCCTGTGTTGGTTGATGGGGAGTTGGAATATGTTGTTGAGAAGATTTTGGATTCCCGTTTTTCGAGGCGGAAGCTTCAGTATCTTGTCAAATGGAAGGGTTATGGCCAGGAGGATAATTCTTGGGTTTTTGCCTCTGATGTCCATGCCGCTGATTTGGTTCGTGCCTCTCATCTGGCTCATCCTGATCGGCCTGGGGGCTCTGGTGAGGGTTCGGTGACCCCTCCTCAAGGGGGGGGGGTACTGTTGTGAATTCTGCTTTTGGGCTCCCTTTGGTGGTTGTAGATGGTAATGCAGTTGTCTCTGAGCTGCAGTCTTGAACAGGTGTATCCACTAATTGCAATTCTGACTGGGCTATTTAGCTTTGCAGGACTCTTTAGTCCTGGCCAGTTGTCAATGTTTCTTTGGAAGTGTTGGATCTCTGCCTGCTTATCTGCCAGTTCTGCAAAGATAAGTGTCTATTTCTTTTTCTGAAGCACACATGCTGTGTGCTTATTTTCAGTGCTGATCTTTTGTTTCTATTTGTCCAGCTTAGACTGTGTCAGTTGTTTTTCTCAGTCTGGTTGGATTCTCTGGAGTTGCAGATATACTCTCCACATCTTTAGTTAGGTGGTGGAGTTTTGTATTTTCTGCTGTGGATATTTTTGTAGTATTTTTGTGCTGACCGCTTAGTATCCTGTCCTGTCCTTTTCTATTTAGCTAGAAGTGGCCTCCTTTGCTAAGCCTGTTTTCTGCCTGCGTGTGTCTTTTCCTCTCCAACTCACAGTCATTATTTGTGGGGGGCTGCCTATCCTTTGGGGGTCTACTCTGAGGCAAGATAGTTTTCCTATTTTTCATCTTTAGGGGTATTTAGTCCTCCGGCTGTTTCGAGGTGTCTAGGTTTTGTTAGGCACTACCCACGGCTACTTCTAGTTGCGGTGATAAGATCAGGGTTTGCGGTCAGTATAGTTACCACCTACTCCAGTGAAGGTTTTCATGCTGCTCCAAGGCCACCTAATCATAACAGTGCTGATAAAGGCATAATGAGGAAGATTTCTGCCAGGCAAGTTCAACAGATTAAGGGCAGTCCCACACGTCCAGATAATTCCGGTACCGGAAAAAATCGGTACCGGAATTATCCGTGTCCGTGTGCCCGTGCGTTTCTGTGGCACATCTGTTGTGAATTCCGCTCTTGGGCTCCCTCCGGTGGTTGTAAGTGGCACTTTTGTGAGTTCTGCTCTTGGGTTCCCTCTTGTGGTTTCTAGTGGTATGGCTGCTCCTTGGAGTTAGCTGTCATCAGCTGCCTCCACTTATCGTCCGCTATTTAAGTCTGGCTCTTTCTTCAGCCTGTGCCACTTGTCAATGTTTCCTGGCTGGATTCACATCTCTGCTTGGATTCTCCTGGTTTCCTGACCAGTTCTGCAAAGATAAGTTCTGGCTTTGCTCATTTCAGTCCACTTGTTGTGGACTTATTGTTCTGTGCATTCTATATTTGTCCAGCTTGTCAGTATGGTTTTTTTCTGTTAGTTGGAAGCTCTGGGAAGCAGATTTACCCTCCACACCTTTAGTCAGGTGTAGAGATTTTGTAAACTCTGTGTGGATTGTTTTGTAGTTTTTATACTGACCGCACAGTATCCTTTCCTGTCCTATCTATCAAGCTAGACTGGCCTCCTATGCTAAAATCTGATTTCATTTCTGCGTATGTTATTTTCCCCTCCTCTCACCGTCAATATTTGTGGGGGGCTATCTTTCGTTTTGGGATTTTCTCTGAGGCAAGATAGGTTTCTTGTTTCCATCTTTAGGGGAAGTTAGATCTTAGGCTGTGCCGAGGGGTCTAGGGAGCGTCAGGTACCCCCCACGGCTATTTTTAGTTGCGCTGCTAGGCTCAGGGTTTGCGGTCAGTACAGATACCACCTCCTTCAGAGCTAGTCTCATGTTGTTCCTAAACCACCTGATCATAACAGTACAAGTGGCCAAAAATGAATTAAATGTATCCCAAAAGAAGGAAAAGAAAGTTCTGAACCATTTTTTTTTCTGTGCTTTGGTTTGTCTTTTTTTTTCCTCTTGATATCCGGGTGGTTCAGGATATATGTTTTGGCATGGATGTTCAGGGTTTGTTTTCTCGTGTGGATCAACTTGCTGCAAGAGTACAGAGTATCCAGGACTATGTTGTCCAGACTCCGGCTTTAGAGCCCAGAATTCCTACTACTGATTTTTTTGGGGGACAGATCCAAGTTTTTGAACTTTAAAAATAACTGCAAATTGTTTTTTGCTTTGAAACCCCGTTCTTCTGGTGATCCCATTCAGCAGGTGAAAATCATCATATCCTTGCTGCGTGGTGACCCTCAAGACTGGGCTTTTTCTCTTGAAACAGGGGATCCAGCATTATTGAATGTAGATGCATTTTTTCAAGCGCTCGGATTATTGTATGACGAACCTAATTCTGTGGATCATGCAGAAAAACCCTGTTGGCCTTGTGTCAAGGTCAGGAAGCGGCAGAGTTTTACTGCCAGAAATTTAGAAAATGGTCTGTGCTCACTAAATGGAATGAAGAGGCTCTGGCTGCTATTTTCAGAAAAGGTCTTTCTGAATCCCTTAAAGATGTTATGGTGGGCTTTCCTACGCCTGCCGGTTTGAGCGAATCTATGTCTCTAGCCATTCAGATTGATCGGCGTCTGCGCGAGCGCAAAGCTGTGCACCATATGGCAGTATCCTCTGAGCATAGTCCTGAACTTATGCAATGTGATAGGATTTTGACTAGAATAGAACGGCAGGAATTCAGACGTCAGAATAGGCTGTGTTTTTACTGTGGTGATTCGGCTCATGTTATCTCTGATTGCCCTAAGCGTATTAAGAGAGTCGCTAGGTCTGTTACCATTAGTACTATACAGCCTAAATTTCTCTTATCTGTGACCCTGATTTGCTCATTGTGTAAAATAATATATAATAAAAATAATAATATAATATATGCAGAGATCAGCTCTGAGCTCTATCTAGTGTGTGCATGTCAGCTATCCTGAAGACCTTGGCTTACGCATCTGTTGTTTGTATGTCAAAACTAATGAGTGGATCTGTCAAACTGTAATTATATGTGGATTGCTTAGGTTACCCGTAACTAAGACAAAATATATTTAGGATGTACCATGAGGTAATGTAAAGGGTGGTAATGTAAAGAGCCAATGTAAGTTTGCAAAATGTTAGGCTTTACTAATATGGTATGAGCTATAAGATATGGTACTAGGTAGAACACCTTATGTGGGTAAGGAGGTAGGAAAAGAAAGTAACCAATGGAAGTCTATGGGTCAAAAGAGTATATAAGGGTAGACCCAGCACCAGTAGGGGGCAGACTTTCTCATTCCTTAAGAATACTCCACATGGACCACATCATGCCTCAAAGACATACGTAAGACCTATGCTTAATTTTTCTCTGATAATATAATACTTGATTTGTGTGCTATGGACTTATAAACTGACTTTTTCTTCAATTTTGTTATGAATTTTTGAATGAACATTAAATAAGACTTGTTTTATCCACACAATTCAATTTTGCTTATTTTTCCTATTCTCATCATATTACTTACAAAAATAAGGAACGGTTACTTTTTCTAACATTTTGGCGAGCCTTAGCCAGATCTGATTTTTTTTGTGCTTTTGTGGAATTCCACCCCTTGTACAGGGGGGAAGGGAAGGGAGTTCTGCTAAACACCTGTTGTTCAAGGCGCAGAAATTCCACTATACCAAGTCACAAGAATCAGAAGGGGCCTACAGAGGAGTGAGCATTCGTGTCTCCAGAAAGCTGCACGTCTCATCCAGTCGGCAGATCAGTGAAAAGACACAGAGGACCATCCACTGACGGTCGGATCATTCCAGGAGGAAAAAGATATTCCTTAGGTGAGAAAATGGAGTTTATTCATGAATATTCTAAGAAAAGTAATATACAGTTTAAGTTTGTTCATAGCCATACAGATTCACAATTATGGTCTAGTTTGTATAGTCAATGTGAAACAGTGAATCTTAAAATTGATAAAAAGTTTTTTTCAGTAAAAAAGTTACAAAGGAAGCTTCAAAATGTCATGCATATGGTCCGAGTATACAATAATTTAGTTTTTGAGAAAACTGACACACAGACACATGAGATATGTACTGTCACACAAGACACTGGTCATACTGACACACAAGGTGACACACACGAATCTGACAAGGATTACTTTGATTGTCCAAATTGTTTAATATTGTCAGAACATATTGAACAATTGGAAGATCAGATTGATGTTCGAACAGAATTATTGTCCAAATTGAGACAAGATATAAAAAAGGCTTCTGTTCTTACTCGATCAGGCCAACATGAAGACAATGCCGTTGCATCATTTGTCCCTGATACACAAGATTTGGATGAAACGGTAGATATTCAGGCAGAAGAATTACAACGGAAAAAATTCCATGACAGAGCAGCACGCATTAATCTGAAAATACACGATCAGTTAATGAAAATTGTAAAAGACATTCCAAACTTCAATGACAAGATGGATGCCTTTTATAATGCCGACATTTTTGAATCAAATACAGACAAATACAATCTTAATGATGAACAAAAAAATAAGATATTCAAAGTATGGTTACCCTCACATATGGGAAAAAGGTTACAGACCACACCCAGATTGAATGAGGAGCATGAGCAGATTCATAGTACTAGAGAAGACAGACTTAGGCAATTAAATTTATTCTTCACAGGTGAGGCCACTCCCACTGCGGAAATTCTGGAATCATTACGTACTAATATTAATGAGGATCCATTTGCATTTTTGGTAAAATTTGAGCAGGCCTATAGAATGGTGATGGAAATTGGGCCTAATCAGGAGCCAACATCCATGATCAGATTTTTTGTAAAAAAGTTCAAATATTTGGATCCTGCCTCAGAACAGATGGCTAGTACTCAGCCATCATTGCAAGAAGCAACAGTTTTTATCGACAGAGTAAGGAGATCCATGAAACAAAATCAGGTGAAAGCCAAAATAGCGGTAGTCCATGAGAAAGAAGATAGCCAGATGAAACCTAGACCTACAGTAACCTTCCAGAGCAGAGATTATGTAGATCATAGAGGTAAAAATACTACACAAAGGAACAATATCCATTGTTATTTCTGTGGTATACCTGGACACTTAAAGTGGCAGTGCAGAAAATTCCTGAGAGCAGAATCAGAGTCAGGTACACAAGGGACAGAAAAACTTGGAAGGGAAAACGGACACATGCCAAAACTATCCACTAGGCCTTCTGCACCTCCATTACAATCAAATGCACCCACTCACACTGACAACAGACAAACGCAGTCACCGTATGCACCATTAATCAGACAGATCAGAGAGATGACCGTGAAGGAGACTGAGGCCAGAAATAGAACTCCAAGTGCTTTTAAAAAGGACATTGGACTTCTCCCATCTCCTCCATCTTTCTGACAATCACAGACAATTCCTACACCTCATCCATTGGAATTTGTGGCTCGAGTGACATTAGATGATTGTGGGAGACCTTTTATCAAGGTAAATCTAGCAGGACAGACTGTTGTATTTTTGATTGATACAGGAGCCCAGTTAAGCGTAACAAATCTTGATTTGAAATTACAACCAGATTCACCAGTTTGTACAATTGTTGGTTTTAGTGGAAAAGGTGGAACTAAAGCAACCTTAGTTACGGATGTGACATTGGAAATACCTAGTTCTTTTAAAACAACAATTGACATTTGGTATTGTCGTGATTCTGAAAATATACTTGGCACAGATTTTATGCAGAAATTTGGATGGGTTGTTGATCTAGGGAATCAAGTGATCTGGAAAGATTCTAATGGTTGTAAACCTGTAGTCATTGATCCTAGTGATTATAGCTATGTTGGAAGTATTTGCTTAAATGATGTTGTGTCAGCAGAACACCTGTGGCCTGAAACTGGTGGTGATGAGGTATTGACAGAAATTGTACAGCTTTTTCCTTCTCTTTGGGCTCAGTTCAGGAATGAAGTGGGTTTGATGAAAAATGTAATTGTGAATGTCGAGGGAAAAGATGCACCCCCTCAGCGTCAGTATAAATTGCCTCCAGAATCAATTGAGTCTATGTCAAAGATCATACAGGAATTGTTAAAACAAGGTGTCATCCGAAAGGCTAATTCTGTCAGTAACAATCCTTTGTGGTGTGTCTTGAAATCTGATGGTTCTTATCGAATGATATTGGATTTGCGGATGTTTAACAAACATACTCCCAATGTAGCACCCATTGTTGCAGATAATAATAATATTAATAATCTTTATTTTTATATAGCGCTAACATATTCCGCAGCGCTTTACAGTTTTGCACACATTATCATCACTGTCCCCGATGGGGCTCACAATCTAGAATCCCTATCAGTATGTCTTTGGAATGTGGGAGGAAACCGGAGTGCCCGGAGGAAACCCACGCAAACACGGAGAGAACATACAAACTCTTTGCAGATGTTGTCCTGGGTGGGATTAGAACCCAGGACTCCAGCGCTGCAAGGCTGCAGTGCTAACCACTGCGCCACCATGCAGATACTCATGACATGATGTCAAGGCTGAATGCAAAGGCCAAATATTTCTCTGTACTGGACATCAGTAATGGTTTTTTCAGCATACCTCTTGAAAAGAGTTGTCAGTATAAGTTTGCATTTACTTTCTTGGATGAGCAATATTTGTTCTGCAGAGGCGCATTTGTCACCCAGTGTGTTCCATCAGGCATTGGCAAAGGTATTATCTAAATTTTCGAGACCTGATTGTATTTTGCAGTATGTGGATGATATCCTATTGTCTACTGAGGACAAAGAGTCACATGTTTCACTTCTGAAAGAATTGTTTGAGCTGCTGCATGATGCAGGATTGAAATTGAACACTAAAAAGGTCAAATTAATGCAGACTGAGGTCAGATTTTTAGGAGTGTTGTTGAGTCCAGGAAAAAGACAGCCACTGCAGGAAAGAATAGAGGCAATTGCTTCTCTACCAGTTCCAACATCACACAAGGCAGTGAGACATTTTTTGGGTCTTATAAACTTTTCAAGGGACTTCATTGAAAATTTTGCAGACAAGGCCAGGCCTTTGTACGATCTTCTAAAAGGTGAAAATAGTGATTACTTTGGTCCCTGGGGTGATGAACAACAAACCTCATTTGAACAATTGAAAATGAATTTACAAACTGCACCTGCTTTGTCCACAGTAGATCCTTCGGCTCCATTTGCTTTGCAAGTGCACACATCAGAGACTTCTGTGTCTGCTGTGTTGCTACAGTTGCAGGGAGAAGAGTGGAGAATTTTGGGCTACTTTTCTAAACTTCTCTCACCTGTTGAAAGAGGTTTTGAGACATGTGCAAGACACCTGGTAGGTGTGTACTTTGCAGTCAAAGCAACTGAACACATTGTTGGATTCAACAAAATCACTTTGCAAACTCCTCATTCTACACTAAAACTTCTCTTTGAGAATAATATCCCATGTGTGTCACATCAGAGATTTGCTCATTGGTTATTGTCATTGTCTCCCAAACAAATTGAGGTAGATTATAAAGCCAAATATGTTCTTCCTCAACTGATGCAATATGAAGGACAAACTCATGATTGTTTACAGTCTTTTCAGGATCCTAGTCCATCGCTTTTCAGGAGGAAGGCAGAGGCAACAGATGAACCAATTTTTGTGGATGGTTCCAGATTCTATGCAGATGGACACTATTATTCAGGATATGCCATTTTTTATCCCAAAAGAGAACAGGTTGTAAAACACAAATTACCAAGTCATTTTTAGGCTCAAAGGGCAGAGCTAGAAGCAGTAAAAATGGTGCTACAGCTGAACGAAGCTGACGATCGGTGTCCCATTGTAATCTACAGTGATAGCTCCTATATTGTTAGATCACTGACAGATTATCTGCCAGTTTGGGAAAAAAGAGGCTATGTAGATTCTTCTAATAAGACTCTTGTACATAGTGACACACTGAAAACAATCTTTGAGATATCATCAAAAACCCCTAATGGTTTTGCTATTGTTAAAGTTCCTGCCCATAAAAAATCTGATGACGAATTATCTGTTGGAAATGCCACCGCAGATAGGTTAGCCAAAGAGGCAGCCCTGACAGGAGAAGAAGTGTTTCAATCCGAACTTCTCGAGGTTAGAGCAGTTCAAAGAACAGACACGCATATCCCTTCTTTTGCGGAAGAACAAGAAAAAGACAAATCTCTTGTTGCTTCCCGGGTTGATCCAAAACCTCCCTTTGTTTGTGAAAACGGGGTTTTGTGTCATGACTTAAACGGGGAGTTGCGTCCTGTTGTACCAAAACATCTACAGGCCGAGTTTACAAAATATAATCATGAAAGCTTGGGTCATTTGGGTCAGCAGAAATTGTTAGACATTCTCAGAGAGAAATTTTACTGGGAAAAGATGGAAGAGACAGTACAAGATGTTGTCCAATCATGTCTCATTTGTGCCCAAATTAATCCAAGACCAAAAGGACAGAAACCGCCATTACTCCGAACCGCACCTGCAGATGGTCCATGGTCTACACTACAAATTGACTACATTGGTCCGCTACCATCAGGTAAAAATGGTCTCAGGTATGCATTGGTAGTAGTAGATGTTTTTTCTAAATGGGTTGAAATTTTACCTGTCAGAAAAGATGATGCTTTGTCTACAGCTGGAGCATTAGTTAATCATGTCTTTTGTACTTGGGGGATCCCAAGAATGATCTCCTCCGATAGAGGAAGTCACTTTACAGGAAAAATCATGCAAGCCGTTTGTACTATTCTAGGGGTACAACAACAGTTCCACGTACCCTACCATCCACAGTCTGCTGGTATTGTGGAAAGGATGAATAGAACAATAAAATCCAGAATTGCCAAGATGCTATTGGACAAAGGCAATACTTGGGTTGATGCCGTACCTTTTGTATTGTTGAGTGTGAGAGGAACAACTTCTTCCACAACTCAGTTTACTCCTTTTGAACTAATGACAGGAAGAAAAATGCCATTGATTTTTCCACATGAACCATTTTTGTCCACACCTCAAAAAGATGCTGTTGCAAGGTCCAAATGGTTGCAATTGTTGCAGGAAAATTTGAAAACGATTCTTCCACATGCTGCATCAAGAATGCAGAGAATGGAGCCACCATATGAGTCCAAATTCAAAAAAGGGGCTCAGGTGATGATCAAAACTTTCAGGAAGAATGGACCTTGGGAAAGTAACTGGGAAGGTCCCTTTGAGATTATTGAAACCATGGGACGAGTTATGATTCTTGTCCAACGAGCATCTAATGCGGTCAAAAATACCCGCAGACAACAAAAAGTGTGGGTACATGTCGATCAATGCAAATTGTATATTGCAAAATAATGATACTGCATTTCTTTTAGGAAGAAATGGATTCCAATAAGAGCTGGAATACGAAACACCATGGCCTTGATGGAAGGGAATCAACACCAATCCTTCAGGAGAAGACGACATTTCCCAAGAAAAGCTACTATCTGATGGGAATCACATTTCTGCTGCTATGTACTATTTCAACGGTGATCTACGCAGAAGATATCTTGCATCGTGGAACCAACATTAGTGAAGTGAATGAACCTTTTGAAAGAACTCTACATTCGAGGAAACCAAGAGGATCGAGTCTACAAAACTTAATAGACGAAGACATACCGGACAATTCAGTAGATATTACCGGAAACATTTGCATGGGTTATGGTGCAAAATGCTGTATTGAGCTACACTTCATACATGACACTAACATAACATTACATGCTACCACAGGACCTAAGACTGGGTTTATACAGTTACAAGGAGATTATATACACAATAATAAGACAGGCACATGGGAATGTAATCCTACAGATGTGTTATTCTGGAATATAGAGATAAAGGGTGAAGAAAAAGCTGTGTGGTCAGGTGATATTACAAATGATATGATCCCAAAAGGGAAGTTTGGAACATCCAAAACAGATATTTGGTTAAAGACACAACTTTTTGGGAAAATTTTAGATCCTTCATTACTTTCTATTACAGAGGGAGATGAAGATTGGGTAAAAACATGGAACTTTCAGATAACTAGAGAACCAGTACAAGTACAGGTATCTGTAATTTTTACAGTAACAAATACTATAGTTCCAGAAGTGAGGGTTACACCACAAACAGTACACAGTCAAGAAAATATGTCTCCTTTGTCATTAAAATGCAACACAAGGTTAGAGTTACCTTCGGAATCTCTGTTAACATGGACCAAAGATAGATTATTTTTGGGAAGTTTTTCAAATGGTCCAACAAATGTTATACACAGAGGTCAATCCGGTAATGTGAGATGGTTGAATAAGAATTTAGTTTTTTCTGTAGATAATCCATCTCCTAAGGATTCTGGACTTTACCAATGTTGCGTTTTAACGAAAAATAATTACAAACAATGTAAAGATGTAAATGTGAATATATGGTCAGCAGTAGATAATGTATGCACACAGACAAGATTTCAACCATCTACTCCTTTCCAAATTAACCAATTTCAATCTAAACCTCTATTACGAGAAGGAGTGTTTGTGACTATGATATGGACTTTTAACATGTCTAATTGGAAAATCTCTTCTAGATATCCCCAGTGTCACATCTCATTAACATGGAAATGGGAATAGAACAATGGTTTGGGAAAAGAACCCCAGCACAAGTTAGAAGTAAGAGGGGAGTGTTAGAAGGTATTTTGGGGGGATTAGGAACAGTAGGAAGTCTAATTAACACGATGGACATACATACACTTAAATCAAATTTGGAAAATGTGGGATTTATTGGAGGAAAAGGAATAAAGATTCAGAAAAGTTTGAATCAAGTCCTTGAGAAGATGGTTCTGAACACTGCTGCTGTATTGGGATCTTCCGTGTCACATCTACAGGATGCTACTTTAGCATTGATAGAACGTGAACAGGAATCTCAAGTGGCCAAAACATGTCTAGAAATTCAGATTGAATATTCCACCAATCTGAAAATGATTGCACAAGCATTACAAAGTGGAATTACACCTTTAGGACTAATGAGGAATTTGCCTACAGAATATAATTTTGCATTAAATCATACAGATTTGTGGGTAAATAAGTAACATAGTAACATAGTAACATAGTTAGTAAGGCCGAAAAAAGACATTTGTCCATCCAGTTCAGCCTATATTCCATCATAATAAATACCCAGATCTACGTCCTTCTACAGAACCTAATAATTGTATGATACAATATTGTTCTGCTCCAGGAAGACATCCAGGCCTCTCTTGAACCCCTCGACTGAGTTCGCCATCACCACCTCCTCAGGCAAGCAATTCCAGATTCTCACTGCCCTAACAGTAAAGAATCCTCTTCTATGTTGGTGGAAAAACCTTCTCTCCTCCAGACGCAAAGAATGCCCCCTTGTGCCCGTCACCTTCCTTGGTATAAACAGATCCTCAGCGAGATATTTGTATTGTCCCCTTATATACTTATACATGGTTATTAGATCGCCCCTCAGTCGTCTTTTTTCTAGACTAAATAATCCTAATTTCGCTAATCTATCTGGGTAATGTAGTTCTCCCATCCCCTTTATTAATTTTGTTGCCCTCCTTTGTACTCTCTCTAGTTCCATTATATCCTTCCTGAGCACCGGTGCCCAAAACTGGACACAGTACTCCATGTGCGGTCTAACTAGGGATTTGTACAGAGGCAGTATAATGCTCTCATCATGTGTATCCAGACCTCTTTTAATGCACCCCATGATCCTGTTTGCCTTGGCAGCTGCTGCCTGGCACTGGCTGCTCCAGGTAAGTTTATCATTAACTAGGATCCCCAAGTCCTTCTCCCTGTCAGATTTACCCAGTGGTTTCCCGTTCAGTGTGTAATGGTGATATTGATTCCCTCTTCCCATGTGTATAACCTTACATTTATCATTGTTAAACCTCATCTGCCACCTTTCAGCCCAAGTTTCCAACTTATCCAGATCCATCTGTAGCAGAATACTATCTTCTCTTTGTATCATCTGCAAATATCGATATTTTACTGTGTAAACCTTCTACCAGATCATTAATGAATATGTTGAAGAGAACAGGTCCCAATACTGACCCCTGCGGTACCCCACTGGTCACAGCGACCCAGTTAGAGACTATACCATTTATAACCACCCTCTGCTTTCTATCACTAAGCCAGTTACTAACCCATTTACACACATTTTCCCCCAGACCAAGCATTCTCATTTTGTGTACCAACCTCTTGTGCGGCACGGTATCAAACGCTTTGGAAAAATCGAGATATACCACGTCCAATGACTCACCGTGGTCCAGTCTATAGCTTACCTCTTCATAAAAACTGATTAGATTGGTTTGACAGGAGCGATTTCTCATAAACCCATGCTGATATGGAGTTAAACAGTTATTCTCATTGAGATAATCCAGAATAACATCCCTCAGAAACCCTTCAAATATTTTACCAACAATAGAGGTTAGACTTACTGGCCTATAATTTCCAGGTTCACTTTTAGAGCCCTTTTTGAATATTGGCACCACATTTGCTATGCGCCAGTCCTGCGGAACAGACCCTGTCGCTATAGAGTCACTAAAAATAAGAAATAATGGTTTATCTATTACATTACTTAGTTCTCTTAGTACTCGTGGGTGTATGCCATCCGGACCCGGAGATTTATCTATTTTAATCTTATTTAGCCGGTTTCGCACCTCTTCTTGGGTTAGATTGGTGACCCTTAATATAGGGTTTTCATTGTTTCTTGGGATTTCACCTAGCATTTCATTTTCCACCGTGAATACCGTGGAGAAGAAGGTGTTTAATATGTTAGCTTTTTCCTCGTCATCTACAACCATTCTTTCCTCACTATTTTTTAAGGGGCCTACATTTTCAGTTTTTATTCTTTTACTATTGATATAGTTGAAGAACAGTTTGGGATTAGTTTTACTCTCCTTAGCAATGTGCTTCTCTGTTTCCTTTTTGGCAGCTTTAATTAGTTTTTTAGATAAAGTATTTTTCTCCCTATAGTTTTTTAGAGCTTCAATGGTGCCATCCTGCTTTAGTAGTGCAAATGCTTTCTTTTTACTGTTAATTGCCTGTCTTACTTCTTTGTTTAGCCACATTGGGTTTTTCCTATTTCTAGTCCTTTTATTCCCACAAGGTATAAACCGCTTACACTGCCTATTTAGGATGTTCTTAAACATTTCCCATTTATTATCTGTATTCTCATTTCTGAGGATATTGTCCCAGTCTACCAGATTAAGGGCATCTCTAAGCTGTTCAAACTTTGCCTTCCTAAAGTTCAATGTTTTTGTGACTCCCTGACAAGTCCCCCTAGTGAAAGACAGGTGAAACTGCACAATATTGTGGTCGCTATTTCCTAAATGCCCAACCACCTGCAGATTTGTTATTCTGTCAGGTCTATTAGATAGTATTAGGTCTAAAAGTGCTGCTCCTCTGGTTGGATTCTGCACCAATTGTGAAAGATAATTTTTCTTGGTTATTAGCAGAAACCTGTTGCCTTTATGGGTTTCACAGGTTTCTGTTTCCCAGTTAATATCCGGGTAGTTAAAGTCCCCCATAACCAGGACCTCATTATGGGTTGCAGCTTCATCTATCTGCTTTAGAAGTAGACTTTCCATGCTTTCTGTTATATTTGGGGGTTTGTAACAGACCCCAATGAGAATTTTGTTACCATTTTTCCCTCCATGAATTTCAACCCATATGGACTCGACATCCTCATTCCCTTCGCTAATATCCTCCCTTAAAGTGGACTTTAGACAAGACTTTACATAGAGACAAACCCCTCCTCCTCTCCGATTTTTACGATCCTTTCTAAACAGACTGTAACCCTGTAAGTTAACTGCCCAGTCATAGCTTTCATCTAACCATGTCTCGGTTATTCCCACTATGTCAAAGTTACCTGTAGATATTTCTGCTTCTAGTTCTTCCATCTTGTTTGTCAGGCTTCTGGCGTTTGCGAGCATGCAGTTTAGAGGATTTTGTTTTGTTCCAATCTCCTCACTGTGGATTGTTTTAGAAATGTTCTTACCTCCCTTCTGAGTATGTTTTCCTGGGTCGTCTTTGTTCGAGTCTAATGTTTTTCTTCCCGTCCCCTCTTCTTCTAGTTTAACGCCCTCCTGATGAGTGTAGCGAGTCTTCTGGCGAATGTGTGTTTCCCAGGTTTGTTGAGGTGTAGTCCGTCTCTGGCGAGGAGTCCATCATACCAGTAATTCACACCGTGGTCCAGGAATCCAAATCCTTGTTGTCTGCACCATCGTCTTAGCCAGTTGTTTGCATCAAGGATCCTGTTCCATCTCCTGGTGCCATGCCCGTCTACTGGAAGGATAGAAGAAAAAACTACCTGTGCATCCAGTTCCTTTACTTTCTTCCCCAACTCTTCAAAGTCCTTGCAGATTGTCGGTAGGTCCTTCCTTGCCGTGTCATTGGTGCCAACATGTATCAGAAGAAATGGGTGGACGTCCTTGGAGCTGAAGAGCTTTGGTATCCTATCGGTCACATCCTCGATCATCGCACCTGGAAGGCAGCATACTTCTCTTGCAGTTATGTCCGGTCTGCAGATGGCTGCTTCGGTGCCTCTCAGTAGTGAGTCTCCCACCACCACCACTCTTCGTTGCTTCTTGGCTGTACTTTTTGCTGTCACTTGTTGCTGTGTGCCCTTTTCTTTTTTGCTTGCTGGTATTGCTTCATTCTTAGGTGTGCCATCTTCATCCTCTACAAAGATTTGATATCGGTTCTTCAGTTGTGTGGTTGGTGATTTCTCCAAGTGGTTAGGATGTGAACAGGACATTTGTGTAGGAACATCACTGATTCCAGTGTCGGGAAGAGAAAAAACCCTGGTTCCTATAGCTGTTCTGGGAATTCCTGTTAGTCGTACACAATTGCTATATTATCAATTACAGTACACAGATTTTGCATTTGAAGGTACAAACATTGAACAAGTAGACATTTCCTCATGCTTAAATTTTGTTTCTAAGGTAATGTGTTTACCTGGACAGGATAAAGTCATTTACCATTTATGTTTCCATAATCATACCTCATGTCATGCCAGAGTTGAGAATGTACACACGATCCATGACTTGGTGACACCAGTAAGCGCTAATAAGATTTGTTTCCAAGTTTTGTCAGAAAAAGAAGTTGTTTCTGCATTCTTTTCATCTTGTGTACATACTGAAAATCTGACAATAGGTTTATATTGTATTGAGGGAAATGTGAAAACTCTCTCAAAGAAGGAAGGAAGTATTAATATTACGTCAATAGGTTCTAGGAATCTAAAAATCCTTCCAATACAGTTCAATTTGTCTCAAATAAATAATTTTCCTTGGAATATGTGGACAAATGAGATAAAGAAAGACAAAGGTTTGTTAAATTTGTTAACAAAACAGCTAAAAGAAGCTGAAATTGTATTCAGACATGAGCAAGGGAATCTAAATGATATTGAACATGAATGGACGAGTATGTCAGGCTCATCTTGGTGGAAAAATTTAGGAAAATCAGTAAATAGTTGGTCACAGTCTTCAGCGAAAATGGCAGTAGGAAATGTATTATCTAATCCGATTGTTATTGTACAGGGTGGAGCGCGGTAATTTGCTTTTTTGCACTGCATGCTGTGGCGGCACTGTCGGTCGAAGAGAGGGGAGAGTGGGTGTGGCTTACAGTGGCTGATGGGAGATTTGTATTCTTCTGCCTTTCAGTTGCCATCATGCAGTGGACACGTGAGGAGAGGTCATTTTGTGTTGAAGCGTATTTTTCAAATGCCCACTCGATCATTGCAGTGCAGCGTGCTTTTCGTTTACAATTCGCTGTTCCTCCACGCGGACGTGTTCCTGGACGGCAATCAATTGTAAATTGGGTGAATGCATTCAGAACAGCAGGGAATGTGTCATGTGTACGAAGGGGACCTGAGAGAAGGATTACAACACCACAAAACATCGAGAGAGTTAGAGCAGCAGTACTGCAATCTCCGAAACGCTCTGCTCGGAAGCAATCATTTGCTCTTGGCATTTCAAGACGTTCTCTCCACCGGATTCTTCATGATGAACTGAATTTTCACCCGTATAAAATGTGCGTGGTCCAACATTTGTCAGCATGGGACTATTTGACACAGTGGACCTCTTGTGAAGACATGTTAGCAACGATACCCCGTGCCGCAATTGTGTTTTTTTCTGATGAGGCACATTTTCACCTCAGTGGGTGTGTAAACAAACAAAATATGCGTTACTGGAGTGAAACAAACCCCAGAGAAGTTCACGAGAGACCTCTGCATTCGGACCGCGTCACTGTGTGGTGCGCCATATCACGAGTAGGCATCATTGGTCCTTACTTTTTTCAGGATAATGGTCGTGCCATAACTGTGAACTCCGAACGGTACTTGTCTATGATACAGGATTATTTTCAGCCGGCTCTTGAGGCAATGGAACTAGAGGATACATGGTTCCAACAGGATGGTGCCACTGCACACACAGCGAGGGTTACCATGAATTGTTTGAGGCAAATGTTTCCTGGACGGCTTATCTCTTTGAGGGGAGATGTGAACTGGCCAGCACGCTCACCAGATTTAGCCCCATGCGATTTTTTCCTTTGGGGTTACCTGAAGTCTAAGGTGTATATCAACCGTCCCAACACCTTGGAAGACCTAAGGAACAATATTGAAACTGAAATTGGCAGAATACCAGTGGACATGCTTGTTAGAGTTCATGAAAACTTCAGAAAACGTATGCAGCAGTGTGTGGATAGCGAAGGTCGACATTTGCCAGATACACTATTTAAAACCATGTAATTTAAAAATTCCATTACTGTTCAGTATAATTAAAATATAAAATAAATTTTTCTAATGATCATAATTTTTTTATTTCATTCCCAAATCAGCAAATTACCGCGCTCCACCCTGTATTTATTATAGTTTTGCTGTGTATCATATATCAAATAGTTATTATGTGTAAAATTAAGAATATTTACAAAAAGATAAAGATAGAAATGAAAAAGGAAGATGCTATTTTGAGAGAAATGCTAAAAAGAAAAATATAATCTTTGATTTAATTTTATTTTAGACTCCAAAATTTAGATGACATTCAGGACAGATGTTGATACAAGGTTTTCAGAATAAAGAATGAATGTGATACGAATGGTGAGAGAAAGAGTTTAGGATTGATTATGATATTTCTCAAATCATAATCAGGGGGAATGTAAAATAATATATAATAAAAATTATAATATAATATATGCAGAGATCAGCTCTGAGCTCTATCTAGTGTGTGCATGTCAGCTATCCTGAAGACCTTGGCTTACGCATCTGTTGTTTGTATGTCAAAACTAATGAGTGGAGCTGTCAAACTGTATCTATATGTGGATTGCTTAGGTTACCCGTAACTAAGACAAAATATATTTAGGATGTACCATGAGGTAATGTAAAGGGTGGTAATGTAAAGAGCCAATGTAAGTTTGCAAAATGTTAGGCTTTACTAATATGGTATGAGCTATAAGATATGGTACTAGGTAGAACACCTTATGTGGGTAAGGAGGTAGGAAAAGAAAGTAACCAATGGAAGTCTATGGGTCAAAAGAGTATATAAGGGTAGACCCAGCACCAGTAGGGGGCAGACTTTCTCATTCCTTGAGAATACTCCACATGGACCACATCATGCCTCAAAGACATACGTAAGACCTATGCTTAATTTTTCTCTGATAATATAATACTTGATTTGTGTGCTATGGACTTATAAACTGACTTTTTCTTCAATTTTGTAATGAATTTTTGAATGGACATTAAATAAGACTTGTTTTATCCACACAATTCAATTTTGCTTATTTTTCCTATTCTCATCATATTACTTACAAAAATAAGGAACGGTTACTTTTTCTAACACATTGTCGTCCTTTTCTGTCATGGCATTTGTGGATTCAGGCGCTGCCCTGAATTTAATGGACTTAGAATTCGCCAGGCGCTGTGGTTTTTCCTTGCAGCCTTTGCAGAGCCCTATTCCTTTGAGGGGCATTGATGCTACACCCTTGGCCAAGGATAAACCTCAGTACTGGACACAGATGACTATGTACATGGCTCCTGCACATCAGGAAGATTGCCGTTTTCTGGTGTTGCATAACCTGCATGATGTTGTTGTACTGGGAATTCCATGGTTACAGGAACATAATCCGGTGCTGGATTGGAAAACTATGTCGGTGACTAGTTGGGGTTGTCGAGGAGTACATAGTGACGTTCCTTTGATGTCAATTTCCTCTTCCCCCTCTTCTGAGGTCCCTGAGTTTTTGTTGGATTTCCAGGATGTATTTGATGAGCCCAAGTCCAGTTCCCTTCCTCCACATAGGGACTGTGATTGTTCTATTAACTTGATTCCTGGTTGTAAGTTCTCTAAGGGCCGACTTTTCAATCTGTCTGTGCCAGAGCATGCCGCCATGCGGAGCTATGTTAAGGAATCTTTGGAGAAAGGGCATATTCGGCCCTCTTCGTCACCATTGGGAGCGGGTTTCTTTTTTGTTGCTAAGAAGGATGGCTCCTTGAGACCCTGTATTGATTATCGTCTTCTTAATAAGATCACGGTCAAATTCCAATACCCCTTGCCTTTGCTTACTGATTTGTTTGCTCAGATTAAGGGGGCTAGTTGGTTTACTAAAGGTACCTTCACACATAACGATATTGTTAACGATATCGTTGCTATTTGTGACGTAGCAACGATATCGTTAATGAAATCGTTATGTGTGACAGCGACCAACGATCAGGCCCCTGCTGGGAGATCGTTGGTCGCTGAATAAAGTCCAGAACTTTATTTCGTCGCTGGACTCCTGCTGACATCGCTGGATCGGCGTGTGTGACACCGATCCAGCGATGTCTTCACTGGTAACCAGGGTAAACATCGGGTAACTAAGCGCAGGGCCGCGCTTAGTAACCCGATGTTTACCCTGGTTACCATCCTAAAAGTAAAAAAAAACAAACACTACATACTTACCTACAGCCGTCTGTCCTCCAGCGCTGTGCTCTGCTCTCCTCCTGTACTGTCTGTGAGCCGGAAAGCAGAGCGGTGACGTCACCGCTCTGCTTTCCGGCTCACAGCCAGTACAGGAGGAGAGCAGAGAAGCAGAGCGCAGCGCTGGAGGACAGACAGCGGTAGGTAAGTATCTAGTGTTTGTTTTTTTTTACTTTTAGCATGGTAACCAGGGTAAACATCGGGTTACTAAGCGCGGCCCTGCGCTTAGTTACCCGATGTTTACCCTGGTTACCGGCATAGTTGGTCGCTGGAGAGCGGTCTGTGTGACAGCTCTCCAGCGACCAAACAGCGACGCTGCAGCGATCCGGATCGTTGTCGGTATCGCTGCAGCGTCGCTAAGTGTGAAGGGGCCTTAAGATTGAACTCCGAGGGGCATATAATCTTGTTCGTATTAAACAGGGTGACGAATGGAAAACTGCATTTAATATGCCCGAAGGCCATTTTGAATACCTTGTGATGCCATTTGGGCTCCATCTATGTTCTAGTCTTTCATGCATGATATTTTCCGCAATTATCTTCTTAAATTCATGGTCGTATATTTGGATGATATTTTGATTTTTTCCAATGATTGGGAGTCTCATGTGAAGCAGGTCAGGATGGTGTTCCAGATCCTTCGTGATAATGCTTTATTTGTGAAGGGGTCTAAGTGCCTATTCGGAGTTCAGAAGGTCTCTTTTTTGGGTTTTATTTTTTCTCCCTCGTCTATAGAAATGGATCCTGTTAAGGTCCAAGCTATTCATGACTGGATCCAACCAACATCTGTGAAGGGACTTCAAAAATTTTTGGGCTTTGCTAATTTCTATCGCCGTTTCATTGCCAACTTTTCCAGTGTGGTTAAGCCCCTTACTGATTTGACGAAGAAAGGCGCTGATGTGACGAATTGGTCCCCTGAGGCTGTTGAGGCCTTTCAGGAGCTTAAACGCCGATTTACTTCTGCCCCTGTGTTGCGTCAACTGGATGTTTCTCTTCCTTTTCAGGTTGAGGTCAACGCTTCTGAGATTGGGGCAGGGGCCGTTTTGTCTCAGAGGGAGTCTGATGGTTCTTTGATGAAACCGTGTGCTTTTTTTTCCAGAAAGTTTTCGCTTGCGGAACGCAATTATGATGTCGGCAATTGGGAGTTGTTGGCTATGAAGTGGGCGTTTGAGGAGTGGCGACATTGGCTTGAGGGAGCTAAACACCGTGTTGTGGTCCTGACTGATCATAAGAATCTGATTTACCTCGAGTAGGCCAAGCGGCTGAATCCTAGACAGGATCTGGTTCCATTGTTTTTTCAGCATGTGGTTCGTTTGCATGGCATTCCGGAGAATATTGTGTCTGACAGAGGTTCTCAGTTTGTCTCTAGATTTTGGCGGGCCTTTTGTGCTAGGATGGGCATTGATTTATCTTTTTCTTCGGCGTTTCATCCTCAGACTAATGGCCAAACTGAGCGAATTAATCAGACTTTGGAGACCTATTTGATATGCTTTGTGTCTGCTGATCAGGATGATTGGGTGTCTTTCTTGCCGTTGGCCGAGTTTGCTCTTAATAATCGGGCTAGTTCGGCTACTTTGGTTTCACCTTTCTTTTGTAATTTTGGTTTTCATCCTCGTTTTTCTTCTGGGCAGGTTGAGCCTTCTGATTGTCCTGGTGTTAATTCTGTGGTGGACAGGCTGCAGCAGATTTGGACTCATGTGGTGGACAATTTGACGTTGTCTCAGGAAAGGGCTCAACGTTTTGATAACCGCCGTCGGCGTGTTGGTCCCCGGCTTCATGTGGGGGATTTGGTTTGATTGTCTTCTCGTCATGTTCCTATGAAGGTTTCTTCTCCTAAGTTTAAGCCTCGGTTTATTGGTCCTTATAATATTTCTGAAATTATTAATCCGGTGTCTTTTCGTTTGGCTCTTCCTGCCTCTTTTGCCATTCATAATGTTTTCCATAGATCTTTGTTGCGGAGATATGTGGTGCCCGTTGTTCCCTCGGTTGACCCTCCTGCCCCGGTGTTGGTTGAGGGAGAGTTGGAATATGAGGTTGAGAAGATTTTGGATTCTCGTTTTTCGAGGCGGAGGCTTCAGTATCTTGTCAAGTGGAAGGGTTATGGCCAGGAGGATAATTCTTGGGTTGTTGCCTCCGATGTCCATGCTACCGATTTGGTTCGTGCTTTTCACTTGGCTCGTCCTGATCGGCCTGGGGGCTCTGGTGAGGGTTCGGTGACCCCTCCTCAAGGGGGGGGGGGTACTGTTGTGAATTCCGCTCTTGGGCTCCCTCCGGTGGTTGTAAGTGGCAATTTTGTGAGTTCTGCTCTTGGGCTCCCTCTTGTGGTTTCTAGTGGTATGGCTGCCATCAGCTGCCTCCACTTATCGTCCGCTATTTAAGTCTGGCTCTTTCTTCAGCCTGTGCCACTTGTCAATGTTTCCTGGCTGGATTCACATCTCTGCTTGGATTCTCCTGGTTTCCTGACCAGTTCTGCAAAGATAAGTTCTGGCTTTGCTCATTTCAGTCCACTTGTTGTAGACTTATTGTTCTGTGCATTCTATATTTGTCCAGCTTGTCAGTATGGATTTTTTCTGTTAGCTGGAAGCTCTGGGAAGCAGATTTACCCTCCACACCTTTAGTCAGGTGTGGAGATTTTGTAAACTCTGTGTGGATTGTTTTGTAGTTTTTATACTGACCGCACAGTATCCTTTCCTGTCCTATCTATCAAGCTAGACTGGCCTCCTATGCTAAAATCTGATTTCATTTCTGCATATGTTATTTTCCCCTCCTCTCACCGTCAATATTTGTGGGGGGCTATCTTTCCTTTGGGGATTTTCTCTGAGGCAAGATAGGTTTCCTGTTTCCATCTTTAGGGGAAGTTAGATCTTAGGCTGTGCCGAGGGGTCTAGGGAGCGTCAGGTACCCCCCACGGCTATTTTTAGTTGCGCTGCTAGGTTCAGGGTTTGCGGTCAGTACAGATACCACCTCCTTCAGAGCTAGTCTCATGTTGTTCCTAAACCACCAGATCATAATACACATCAGTATGGCACACGTGCGGCACACGTGTGCCGCCCGTGTGCCCACTGGGTATCACACGCACTGTGCTGGGTACCACACGCACCAGCATCTGGTGCTGAAGCCCCATTCATATCTTCCCTGCAGCAGCGTTTGCTGTAGAGAAGATATGAATAATTGTGTTTAAAATAAAGATCTATGTGCCCACCGCCCTCCCACCCCTTGTGCGCCCCCCGCTGTTCTTAAAATACTCACCCTGCTGTTCTTAAGCATACTCACGCTGCTTCCTGTCCTGGCCGCACCTTCTACTGTATGCGGTCACGTGGGGCCGCTCATTTACAGTAATGAATATGTGGCTCCACCCCTATGGGAGGTGGAGCCGCATATTCATTACTGTAAACGAGGGAGCAAGCCGGGTGAGTATTTTAAGAACAGCAGGGGGGCGCACAGGGGGTGGGAGGGCGGTGGACACATAGATCTTTATTTTAAGCATTATTATTCATATCTTCTCTACAGCAAATGCTGCTGCAGAGAAGATATGAATCTCGGCTTCAGCACCAGTGGGGGGGACAGCGCTTAATGTAGCGCTGTCTCCTGCACGGCACACGGACTGCACATGGACAACATCCGTGTGCGGTACGTGTTTTACACAGACCCATTGACTTTAATGGGTCCGTGTAATCCGTGCGCTCCCACGAACACTGACATGTCTCCGTGTTTAGCACACGGAGACACGGTCCGCAAAATATCAATGACATCTGCACAGATGCATTGATTTTAATGTGTCTACGTGTGTCAGTGGCTCCAGTACGTGAGGAAACTGTCACCTCACGTACCGGAGCCACTGACGTGTGAAACCGGCCTAAAGGTACCGTCACACATAACGATTTCTTTAACGATATGGTTGCTTTTTGTGACGTAGCAACGATATCGTTAACAAAATCGTTATGTGTGACAGCGACCAACGATCAGGCCCCTGCTGGGAGATCGTTGGTTGTTGGGAATGATCAGGACCTTTTTTTTGGTCGCTGATCACCCGCTGTCATCGTTGAATCGGCGTGTGTGACGCCGATCCAGCGATGTGTTCACTGGAAACCAGGGTAAATATCAGGTTACTAAGCGCAGGGCCGCGCTTAGTAACCCGATATTTACCCTGGTTACAATTGCCAGCTGTAAAGCACAGCCGTGACGTCACCGGTGTGCTGTGCTTTACGGCCGGCGCTGACAGTCAGTGCGGGAAGCTGACGGCGAGGGACGTGACAGACACCGGAATGTGAGTATGTAGTGTTTTTTTTTTACATTTACAATGGTAACCAGGGTAAACATCGGGTTACTAAGCGTGGCCCTGCGTTACCCGGGGACTTCGGCATCGTTGGTCGCTGGAGAGCTGTCTGTGTGACAGCTCTCCAGCGACCACACAACGACTTACCAACGATCACGGCCAGGTCGTATCGCTGGTCGTGATCTTTGGTAAATCATTTTGTGTAACGGTACCTTAAGAGAGCAGCTGCTAAAAAGCCATTACAAAGCAGCAAACAGATATTTGAAGCTGCTGGTGCCTCTGGAGTCCCTCGAACCTCAAGGTGTGGGCTCCTTTAATGTGGTGCATAAACCTACTATTCGGCCACCCTTAAACAGTGTTCACAAGCAGAAATGGTTGCATTGGCCCACACATATATGAAGATTAATTTCCAAACATTCTTGTTTACTGATAAGTGTTGAGCAACCCTGGATGGTCCAGATGGATGGAGTAGTGGATGGTTGGTGTATGGCCACCATGTCCCAACAAGGCTGCTACAACAGCAAGGAGGTAGAGGAGTCATGTTTTGGGCCGGAATCATGGAGAAACAGCTGGTAGGGCCCTTTAAGGTTCCCGAAGGTGTGAAAATGACCTCTGCAAAGTATATAGAGTTTCTGACTGACAACTTTCCTCCATGGTATAAAAAGCAGAAATGTGCCTTCAGGAGCAAAATCATCTTCATGCATGACAATGCAACATCTCATGCTTAGTAAGAAGGAACATAAACCAGCTCACCCGTGATTCAGCAACCAAACCTCGGGAGCACGGACCCGCTGTGTTCAGGCGTGCAAGATCCAAAAAAAGAAAGAAATGTCCAGCTTCACCGAGTCCGTAAAAAAGCGATTTCTTTATTAACAAACTTTAAACATGGAGGATACAGACTTCAGCACAACCATATGGGTAAGAATCTCAACGCGTTTCTGGAGACTAGGCTCCCTTAATCATGACAATGGGCATAAAAGGAGATAAACTCATGGTGTGGCCACCATCTTCCCCTGACCTCAACCCTATAGAGAACCTTTGGAGCATCATCAAGCAAAAGATCTATGAGGGTGGGAGGCAGTTCACATCAAAACAGCAGCTCTTGGAGGCTATTCTGACTTCATGCAAAGAAATACAAGCAGAATATTTCCAAAAACTCACAAGTTCAATGGATGCAAGAATTGTGAAGGTGATATCAAAGAAGGGTTCCTATGGTAACATGTAACTTGGCCTGTTAGGGTGTTTTGGAGTTAAAAAGCTTTTTGTTCAGTGAATGTCACAACTCCAAAACATCCTAACATCCTAATGAGGCAAATTCTACAAATGAGCATTTTCAGTTCTTTAAATTCTACTGTGCCTAATAATTTGGAATAGTGCATTTTAAGTTTTTTATTCATTTTGGAAATTATACTGTTATCATTGGGAGGTTTATTCAGTAAAATTCGATGTATACTCTAACGGGTGATGACTTATTAGACTGACTGTCATTTGCACCGACCATTTAGGAAAATCAGAGAAAAATGTCATTTGCATAATAATTTGGAACATAGTGTATATCACCCCCCACGTATATATCACCCCCCGCGTATATCGCTCCCTGCGTATATTGCTCCCTGCATATATCGCTCCTTGTGTATATCATCATCCCCGCGTATATATCACCCCCCACGTATATATCACCCCCCCTGTATATATCACCCGCGTGTATATCGCTCCCCGCGTATATATCACCCCCGCGTATATATCATCTCCCGCGTATATCGCTCCCTGCGTATATCGCTACTTGTGTATATCACCCCCACGTATATCGCCCCCGCGTATATATCACCCCCGCGTATATATCACCCCGCGAATATCGCTCCCCGCGTATATATCACCACCCGAGTATATCGCTCCCCGCGTATATATCACTCCCGCGCATATCGCTCCCCGCATATATATCACCCCCACGTATATCGCTCCCTGCGTATATATCACCCCCCGTATATATATCACCCCCCGCGTATATCGCTCCCCGCGTATATATCCCCCCTCCCGTATATATCACCACCCGCGTATATCGCTCCCCGCGTATATATCACCCCCCACGTATATCGCTCCCTGCGCATATCGCTTGTTATGATCTGGTGGCCTAGGAGCAGCATGAGACGGACTCTGGAGAAGGTGGTCCCTGTACTGACCGCAAACCTGAACTTAGCAGCGCTACTAGAAGTAGCCGTGGGGGGTACCTAACACTCCCTAGACCCCTCGGCACAGCCTAAGATCTAACTACACCTAAAGACAGAAACAGGAAACTTATCTTGCCTCAGAGAAAATCCACAAAGGATAGATAGCCCCCCACAAATATTGACTGTGAGAGGAAAGGGAAATAACATACGCAGAAATGAAATCAGATTTTAGCATAGGAGGCCATACTAGCTAAAAAGAAAGAATAGAACAGAGTACTATGCGGTCAGTATAAAAACACTAGAAAATATCCACCGCAGAAAATACGAATCACCACATCTGACTAAAGACATGGGGGGTATATCTGCATCTCCAGAGAAATAGCTAGGCTGCAAAAAATCCTTCACAGACTAAGCTGGACAAGACAAAACATGAAAATGCACAGAACTATAAGGTCCACAGCAGGTGGACAGCAAAAACAAAGCCAGGACTTATCTTTGTAGAAAAACACAGCAAACTGGAGAGACCAGCAGGGAAGTGAATCCTTCCAGAACAATGGACAACTGGAACTGACTAAAGGATCCTGCAAAGCTATATACCCCAGTCAGTTTTGCAATTAGTAAATACACCTGTCCACTCCTGCAGTCCAGGCACAACTGCATTACCCTCTACAACCACCGGAGGGAGCCCAAAAGCTGAATTCACAACAGTACCCCCCCCTTGAGGAGGGATCACCGAACCCTCACCAGAGCCCCCAGGCCGATCAGGATGAGCCCGATGAAAGGCACGAACCAAATCAATGGCATGGACATCAGAGGCAGCAACCCAAGAATTATCCTCCTGGCCATAACCCTTCCACTTGACAAGGTACTGAAGCTTCCGCCTCGAAAAACGGGAATCCAAAATCTTCTCAACAACATATTCCAACTCCCCATCGACCAATACAGGGGCCGGAGGATCAACAGAGGGAACAACGGACTCCACATATTTCCGCAACAAAGATCTATGGAAGACATTCTGAATAGCAAAAAAGGCCGGAAGCGCCAGGCGAAAGGACACTGGATTAATAATCTCAGAAATCCTATAAGGACCAATAAATCGAGGCTTAAACTTAGAGGAAGAAACCTTCATAGGAACATGACGGGAAGATAACCAAACCAGATCACCAACCCGAAGCCGGGAACCAACACACCGACGACGGTTAGCAAAACGCTGAGCCTCCTCCTGAGACAGCACCAAATTGTCCACCACATAAGCCCAAATCTGCTGCAACCTGTCGTCCACAGAATCCACACCAGGACAGTCAGAAGGCTCAACCTGCCCAAAAGAAAAACGAGGATGAAAACCAAAATTACAAAAAAAAGGCGAAACCAAAGTAGCCGAACTAGCCCGATTATTAAGGGCAAACTCGACCAAAGGCAAAAAAGCCACCCAATCATCCTGATCAGCAGACACAAAGCATCTCAAATAGGTCTCCAAGGTCTGATTAGTTCGCTCAGTCTGGCCATTTGTCTGAGGAAGAAATGCCGAGGAAAAAGACAAATCAATGCCCAGCTTGACACAAAAGGCCCGCCAAAATCTAGAAACAAACTGGGAACCTCTGTCGGACACAATATTCTCCGGAATACCATGCAAACGTACCACATGCTGAAAAAACAACCGAACCAAATCAGAAGAAGAAGGCAATTTAGGCAAAGGCACCAAATGAACCATCTTAGAAAATCGGTCACAGACAACCCAGATAACCGACATTCTTTGGGAAACAGGAAGATCGGAAATAAAATCCATAGAAATATGCATCCAAGGTCTCTCAGGAACCGGCAATGGCAAAAGCAACCCACTTGCGTGGGAACAGCAAGGCTTAGCCCGCGCACAATTCCCACAGGACTGCACAAAAGAACGCACATCCCGTGACAAAGAAGGCCACCAAAAGGACCTACTAACCAAATCTCTGGTACCAAAAATCCCAGGATGGCCAGCCAACACAGAACAATGAACCTCAGAAATCACTTTACTAGTCCATCTATCAAGAACAAACAGTTTCCCCACAGGACAGCGGTCAGGCTTATCAGCCTGAAATTCCTGAAGAACCCGTCGCAAATCAGGGGAGATGGCAGAAAGAATCACCCCTTCCTTCAAAATGCCGACCAGCTCAGGAACCCCAGGGGAATCAGGAAAAAAACTCCTAGAGAGGGCATCCGCCTTAACATTCTTAGTACCAGGAATGTACGAGACCACAAAATCAAAACGGGAGAAAAACAGGGACCATCGAGCCTGTCTAGGATTCAGCCGTTTGGCAGACTCGAGGTAAATCAGATTCTTATGATCGGTCAGGACCACAATACGGTGCTTGGCCCCCTCAGGCCAATGTCGCCACTCCTCAAATGCCCACTTCATAGCCAACAACTCCCGATTGCCGAAATCATAATTGCGTTCCGCAGGCGAAAACTTCCGAGAAAAGAAGGCACACGGTTTCATCAAGGAACCATCAGAATTCCTCTGAGACAAAACGGTCCCTGCCCCAATCTCAGACGCGTCAACCTCAACCTGAAATGGAAGAGAAACATCTGCCTGACGCAACACAGGGGCAGAAGTAAATCGGCGTTTAAGCTCCTGAAAGGCAGAAACAGCCGCGGAGGACCAATTCGTCACATCAGCGCCTTTCTTGGTCAAATCGGTTAGAGGTTTAACCACACTGGAGAAGTTGGCAATGAAACAACGATAAAAATTAGCAAAGCCCAAGAATTTCTGAAGCCTCTTCACAGATGTGGGCTGAATCCAATCATGAATGGCCTGAACCTTATCCTGACCTGTTTCACATGAGACTCCCAATCATTGGAAAAAATCAAAATATCATCCAAACATACAACCATGAATTTATCAAGATAACTCCGAAAGATATCATGCATGAAGGATTGGAACACGGATGCGGCATTAGAGAGTCCGAATGGCATCACAAGGTATTCAAAATGGCCTTCGGGCGTATTAAATGCAGTTTTCCATTCGTCACCCTGCTTGATACGAATAAGATTATATGCCCCTCGAAGGTCAATCTTAGTAAACCAGCTAGACCCCTTAATCCTAACAAACAAATCAGTAAGCTAAGGCAAGGGGTATTGAAATTTAACCGTGATCTTATTCAAGAGGCGATAATCAATACAGGGTCTCAAGGAGCCATCCTTCTTGGCAACAAAAAAGAACCCCGCTCCCAACGGTGAAAAAGATGGCCGAATACGCCCTTTCTCCAAAGACTCCTTAATATAGCTCCGCATGGCGTTATGTTCAGGCACAGACAGGTTGAAAAGTCAGCCCTTAGGGAACTTACAACCTGGAATCAAGTCAATAGCACAATCACAGTCCCTATGCGGTGGAAGGGAACTGGATTTGGGCTCATCGAATACATCCTGGAAGTCAGACAAAAACTCAGGAACTTCAGAAGAGGGGGAAGAGGAAATTGACATCAAAGGAACCTGATCATGAACCCCCTGACAACCCCAACTAGTCACAGACATGGATTTCCAATCTAACACCGGATTATGTAGCTGCAACCATGGAAAACCCAGCACAATATCATCATGCAAATTATGCAACACCAGAAAACGACAATCTTCCTGATGGGCTGGCGCCATGCGCATGGTCAGCTGTGTCCAAAACTGAGGTTTATTTTTAGCCAACGGTGTAGCATCAATGCCCCTCAAAGGAATAGGGTTCTGCAAAGGCTGCAAGGGAAAACCACAACGTCTGGCAAATTCTAAGTCCATTAAGTTCAGAGCGGCGCCTGAATCCACAAATGCCATGACAGAAAATGATGATAATGAGCAGATCAAGGTCACAGATAACAGAAATTTAGGTTGCATAGTACTGATGGCAACAGAACTAGCGATTCTCTTAGTACGCTTAGGGCAATCAGAAATAACATGAGCAGAATCGCCGCAGTAAAAACACAACCTATTCTGACGCCTGAATGTTTGACGTTCAGCTTTAGACAAAATCCTATCACACTGCATAGGCTCAGGGCTCCGCTCAGAAGACAACGCCACAGTGTGCACAACTCTGCGCTCGTGCAAGCGCCGATCAATCTGAATGGCCAGAGACATAGAATCACTCAGACCAGCAGGCGTGGGGAACCCCACCATAACATCTTTAACGGATTCAGAAAGACCCTTTCTGAAAATTGCCGCCAAGGCATCCTCATTCCATTTAGTCAGTACAGACCATTTTCTAAATTTCTGGCAATACAATTCTGCCGCTTCTTGACCTTGACACAGGGCTAACAAGATTTTCTCAGCCTGATCCACAGAATTAGGCTCATCATACAACAACCCCAATGCCTGAAAGAACGAATCAACATTAAGCAAAGCAGGATTGCCAGATTCCAGGGAAAATGCCCAATCCTGTGGGTCACCATGCAGCAGAGATATGATGATTTTAACCTGCTGAAAAGGATCACCAGAAGACCGGGGTCTTAATGCAAAAAACAGTTTACAGTTATTTTTGAAACTCAAAAATTTGGATCTGTCACCAAAGAATAAATCAGGAGTGGGAATCTTAGGTTCTAAGGCAGGAGTCTGAACAATGAAATCGGAAATACCCTGTACCCTAGCAGCAAGCTGATCCACCCGAGAAACTAACTCCTGAACATTCATGTTAATACTAGACTCCGTAGCCACCCAGTGGTAAAGAGGGAGGAAAATACCAAACAGGCTAAGGAAAAAAAATGGCTCAAAAGCTTCCCGCCCTTCTTCTGAGATGCAATTAACTCATTGTTGGCCAGTTGTACTGTTATGATCTGGTGGCCTAGGAGCAGCATGAGATGGACTCTGGAGAAGGTGGTCCCTGTACTGACCGCAAACCTGAACCTAAAGACAGTCCTTGATCTGCAACTCCTGAGAATCCCACAAGACTGAGAAAACACTGACACAATCTATGCTGGACAAGAGAAAACAAATGAATAGCACAAAATTATTAAGCACACAGCAAGTGTGCCACAGAAAAAGAAAACCAAACACTTACTGTATCTTTGCTGAATTGGCAGCAAGGCAGGAGGAAACAGACAAAGATCCAAAACTTCCCTGAACCATGGACAACTGGCAAGGACTAATGAATCCTACACACCTAAATACCCCAGTCAGAACTGCAATCAGCAGATACACCTGACCAGGACTGCCACTCAGGGACAACTGCATTACCACTTACAACCACTGGAGGGAACCCAAAAGCAGAATTCACAACACCAGACACAACTTGTAGGCCTAATGCAGTGTTGTTTCAACAACTACTTAACGAGAGCTTCAAGATAGAAGCTAGGGAAAGGCAACCAGGAGAACACCTTGGGGAGGCAGACACTGTTAGTAGGCCCCAACCAAACTAGTAACCCCACTGCAGTTGTTCCATTAAAAAACTATTTAACGAGAGTCTGAAGATTGAAGCTCAGGAAATACAACCAGGAGAACACCTTGGAGCGGCAGACACTGTTAGTAGGCCCCAACCAAACTAGTAGCCCCACTGCAGTTGTTCGATTAAAAAACTATTTAACGACAGCCTGAAGATTGAAGCTCAGGAAAGGCAACCAGGAGAACACCTTGGAGCGGCAGATACCGTTAGTAGGCCCCAATCAAACTAGTAGCCCCACTGCAGTTGTTCCATTAAAAAACTATTTAACGAGAGCCTGAAGATTGAAGCTCAGGAAAGGCAACTAGGAGAACACCTTGGAGCGGCAGACACTGTTAGTAGGCCCCAACCAAACTAGTAGCCCCACTGCAGTTGTTCGATTAAAAAACTACTTAACAAGAGCTTCAAGATAGAAGTTAGGGAGAGGCAACCTGGAGAACACCTTGGAGCGGCAGACGCCGTCTCTACATCCCAGACCCAACTTGTAGGGCTAATGCAGTGTTGTTTCAACAACTACTTAACAAGAGCTTCAAGATAAAGCTAGGGAGAGGCAACCTGGAGAACACCTTGGAGCGGCAGACACCATCTCTACAACCCAGATTCAACTTGTAGGGCTAATGCTGTGTTGTTTCAACAACTACTTAACAAGAGCTTCAAGATAGAAGCGAGGGAGAGGCAACATAGAGAACACCTTGGAGTGGAAGAATTAGTTTGTAGACCACAACGAAACTTGTGGCCCCAATGCAGTTTTATAATTTTGACAGGCTGAAAACCAGCTTTTTTTTTTTTCTTTTTTGGAGGACAACAGCTGTATTAAGTGGCGCAGACAGACACTGCTAGTAGGCCTTACACCACAAAGTTGGCTCACTGCAGGTTGAAAAGAAGTTACATGGGTACACGGTCGGCATTGGTGTGCTCAGTGGAGGACAAATGGAAGGATGGACTGCAGACAGACTTAGTAGGCCTAAAATAAAAAAATTAGGCTCAATGCAGTTTGAATTATCTTGCAGGGGTACACAGGCAGTATTGGTGTGGTCAGCGGAGGACAATTTGAAGGAGGGACCGCAGACAGACTTAGTAGGCCAAAACTAAATAAATTAGGCTCAATGCAGCTTCGATTATGTGGTAGGGGTACACCGGCAGCATTGGTGTGGTCAGCGGAGGACAATTGGAAGGAGGGACCGCAGACAGACTTACTAGGCCTAAAATAAAAAAATTAGGCTCAATGCAGTTCGAATTATCTTGCAGGGGTACACAGGCAGCATTGGTGTGGTCAGCAGAGGACAATTGGAAGGAGTGTCTGACACAGTTAGTACTCCCAAAAAATAAATAGATGTTAATGTCTCGCAAAACAACAAAACCCAAAAACAAAAGGGTGGCATACTTAGGTACAGGGGTGTGCTCCTCTGCTGAGTTTCAGACATAGTAATTTACCGCAAAGTATTTACTGGTGTCAATATAGGACACTGAACCTGACTATTTTACCTAGCATCATACATGTCAACAAATTGGTATTGTCAGTGCCAGGCATTGAAGGATGTCAGCGCATAGACTAATCATTGGTGGAGCTGTGAGAGATAATTTTGCAAGTGGTAGAGCACTGTTTGAGCTGGAGGGGGGGGGGAACTCTCTTGTGGCCGGCGGTACAGGCCCAGGGCCCCTCATGTTACAACGGTGTTGTCTGACGTTGGGTGCGCGCCACCACCGCCAGAGATACTTTATTGTACTATGAGGGTCCCAGTGGCATTGCCGTCGACCAAAAGCGGGCACACCCACCTCTTCAGACAAACGGCACTCTCACGGGTGCTTGCGCCAAGTGGCGAGACCACGGCCCTGTGGGGGGAGTTTGCCCATTTAGGGAGGTGTAAACATGTCATATGCTGGACAAACAGCTGCTGCAAATTAACAGATTGGAACAGTCAGTAAGACCAGTCAAGCAAGACCTTTTTATAGGAAAGCTAGGTGTCAGCCGGGAAAGGTGGGGCAAAATAATTCGAAATCCATGAGTGGTTCATTTTAATGAAGGTTAGATCATCAACATTTTGGGTAGCCAGACGAGTCCTTTTTCGGTCAATATTGAACCAGCAGCACTGAATACTCTTTCTGATAGCACACTAGCTGCTGGGCAAGCAAGCTCCTGCAATGCATATTTTGCCAATTCAGGCCAGGTGTCTATTTTGGATGCCCAGTAATCAAATGGGAATGACGGTTGAGGGAGAACATCGATATGGGATGAAAAATAGTTAGTAACCATACTGGACAAATGTTGTCTCCTGTCACTTTGAATTGATGCTGCAGTACCTGTCCTGTCTGCGGTCATTGCAAAATCACTCCACAACCTGGTCAGAAAACCCCTCTGTCCAACGCCACTTCTGATTTGTACACCTCTAACACCTCTGCCCTGTTGCACTGCACCTCGTGTGAGAACCATCACCGGCGCTGTGTGCTGGGAATGCCTGAATCAAAGGGTCTACAAGACTTGCTTGTTTGGTTGCTAATAGTGTTGAGCGATACCTTCCGATATCGGAAAGTATCGGTATCGGATTGGATCGGCCGATATTCAAAAAATATCGGATATCGCCGATACCGATACCCGATCCCAATGCAAGTCAATGGGACCAAAATATCGGAATTAAAATAAACCCTTTCTTTCCTTGTAGGTTCATTCTACATGAAGGAAAACAACTAAGAATAATGCAAGATGTATTTGGGGAGGTGGCGGAGACATTAAAGGCATAGAGGTTTAGCCCAATCAAATAGAATAGCATGATTTTTTTTTGTTTTAAAGACGTTCGGAGTGACAAAGATATTGACTATGCAAATTTTTTTTTATTTTGTCAGATATTGATGTTTCACTATTCCACGCCCTTCCCCTTCTTTTTTTTTACTTTTCCCACACTTTCATCTTCATCATCATCAGCATCTTTGACATCAACTTCTTCTTCACCTTATTCATCTTCTTCTTCATCTTCTACCTATTTTTTTTTATTACATTCTTCATATTCATTTTATTCAACTATTATTATTCTTCCTATTCTACATATTCATTTTATTCAACTGTTATTATTCTTCCTATTCTACTTCTTCATCATATTCTCATTTGTGACAGGCATTCCCGTAGTTGTTATCTATAAAAGTTTGAAGATTACACCTTCCGTTTTGCCTGTCACAAAAGTTACATTTGTCCGCGTTCAGTTTGGCCTGCAGCATCAGGCTTTATCCAGGGGCACCACGAGGAGGAACGGACTCACCCCCATACACTGCTTAGTCTTCTTCTGCATATAATTTAGATAATATCTTTTGCTCTGATATTAAGTGTTATGCTTAATGTTCTTCTGCTCTTTGTTCTGCAGCCTCTTGTTCTTCTGCTTCTCGGTCTTCCATGTCGTCGTCTCCAGGGTCGTCATCTCCAGGGTCGTCGTCTTCTCCGCCGCCGTCGTCGTCTCCGCCGTCGTCGTCGTCATCGGGGTGGTCTTCAGGGTCGTCATCTCCAGGGTCGTCGACATCTCACTGGTTGTCGTCTCTGGTGTCGTCGTCATCTTAGGGGTGGTCTTCCGGGTCGTCGACTTTAGGGTCTTCAACTTGGAAATGTAGCAGAAGGTACAAGAAGGCTGAGAAAATGCCAAGAACCAGCTGATGGAACTGGAACTCGGATGGCTACCCGAAGGTTCAAGAGCCTATGGAACTACTGAGGACCAGCTGACGTTACTGGAACCCGGTTACTAAGCAGGAGGTACCCGTGCTAAAAAGCACTACCAAGGACCGCCTGACGTTGGCGGAACTCGGATACCCAGAAGGAGGCACCTAAGCCAAAGGCTCTGCCCGGAACCAGCTGACGTTACTGTAACCAGGATGGGGAGCAGAAGGTACAAGAGCAAAAGACACTGCCGAGAACCAGCTGATGGTACTGGAACCCGGATGGGTAGCCGAAGGTCCAAGAGCCAATGGAACTACCGAGGACCAGCTGACGTTACTGGAACCCGGTTACTAAGCAGGAGGTACCCGTGCCTGAAAGCACTACCAAGGACCACCTGACGTTGGTGGAACTTGGATACCCAGAAGGAGGCACCTAAGCCAAAGGCTCTGCCCGGAACCAGTTGATGGTACTGGAACCAGGATGGGGAGCAGAAGGTACAAGAGCAAAAGACACTGCCCAGAACCAGCTGACGGTGCTGGAACCAGGATGTGGACCAGAAGGTCCACAGGAGAGGAGAGAACAGCTAGGCTGTGAGGCAGCCGAAGTTACCGAACCCCAACAGTCCTACAGGGGGAGCTTGGCCTGCTGGCACTACAGAACCAGCCTTGACTGCCAATTGACGCAGCCCACATAGGTAGCTCTTAAACTGGAGGCACCCTGGAGTTGGCTAACCCGACCGCAACACGACAGGGCAAGCATACGCGTCTCAGTGAGCTTGACAGTACCCGGAAACAGCTGATGGTGCTGGAACCAGGCTAGGCACGAGGGAGTACCCGTGACAAAAACACTGCCGAGAACCAGCTGGCGGTGCTGGAACCTGGATGCGTTGCCCCAGTGTGCAAGAGCCAATGGCACGACCGAGGACCAGCTGACGGTGCTGGAACCCGGTTACTAAGCTGTAGGTGCCCGCGCTTAAAAGCACTACCAAGGACCGCCTGGCGTTGGCGGAACTCGGATACCCAGGAGGAGGCACCTAAGCCAAAGGCTCTGCCCGGAACCAGCTGACGGTGCTGGAACCAGGTGGTGGACCAGAAGGTCCACAGGAGAGGAGAGAACAGCTAGGCCGCGAGGCAGCCGCAGTTACCGAACCCCAACAGTCCTACAGGGGGAGCTTGGCCTACTGGCACTACAGAACCAGCCTTGACTGCCAATTCACGCAGCCCACATAGGTAGCTCATAAACTGGAGGCACCCTGGAGTTGGCTAACCCGACCGCAACACAACGGGGCAAGCATAGGCGTCTCAGTGAGCTTGACACTAACTGGAAACAGCTGACGGTGCTGGGACCAGGCTTGGCACGAGGGAGTACCCGTGACAAAAACACTGCCGAGAACCAGCTGGCGGTGCTGGAACCCGGATGCGTTGCCCCAGTTTGCAAGAGCCAATGGCACGGCTCGAGGACCAGCTGACGGTGCTGGAACCCGGTTACTAAGCTGTAGGTGCCCGCGCTTAAAAGCACTACCAAGGACCGCCTGGCGTTGGCGGAACTCGGATACCCAGGAGGAGGCACCTAAGCCAAAGGTTCTGCCCGGAACCAGCTGACGGTGCTGGAACCAGGTGGTGGACCAGAAGGTCCACAGGAGAGGAGAGAACAGCTAGGCCGCAAGGCAGCCGCAGTTACCGAACCCCAACAGTCCTACAGGGGGAGCTTGGCCTACTGGCACTACAGAACCAGCCTTGACTGCCAATTCACGCAGCCCACATAGGTAGCTCCTAAACTGGAGGCACCCTGGAGTTGGCTAACCCGACCGCAACACGACGGGGCAAGCATAGGCGTCTCAGTGAGCTTGACACTACCCGGAAACAGCTGACTGTGCTGGAACCAGGCTTGGCACGAGGGAGTACCCGTGACAAAAACACTGCCGAGAACCAGCTGACGGTGCTGGAACCAGGTGGTGGACCAGAAGGTCCACAGGAGAGGAGAGAACAGCTAGGCCGCGAGGCAGCCGCAGTTACCGAACCCCAACAGTCCTACAGGGGGAGCTTGGCCTACTGGCACTACATAACCAGCCTTGACTGCCAATTCACGCAGCCCACATAGGTAGCTCCTAAACTGGAGGCACCCTGGAGTTGGCTAACCCGACCGCAACACGAGGGGGCAAGCATAGGCGTCTCAGTGAGCTTGATACTACCCGGAAACAGCTGACGGTGCTGGAACCAGGCTTGGCACGAGGGAGTACCCGTGACAAAAACACTGCCGAGAATCAGCTGGCGGTGCTGGAACCCGGATGCGTTGCCCCAGTGTGCAAGAGCCAATGGCACGACCGAGGACCAGCTGACAGTGCTGGAACCCGGTTACTAAGCTGTAGGTGCCCGCGCTTAAAAGCACTACCAAGGACCGCCTGGCGTTGGCGGAACTCGGATACCCAGGAGGAGGCACCTAAGCCAAAGGTTCTGCCCGGAACCAGCTGACGGTGCTGGAACCAGGTGGTGGACCAGAAGGTCCACAGGAGAGGAGAGAACAGCTAGGCCGCAAGGCAGCCGCAGTTACCGAACCCCAACAGTCCTACAGGGGGAGCTTGGCCTACTGGCACTACAGAACCAGCCTTGACTGCCAATTCACGCAGCCCACATAGGTAGCTCCTAAACTGGAGGCACCCTGGAGTTGGCTAACCCGACCGCAACACGACGGGGCAAGCATAGGCGTCTCAGTGAGCTTGACACTAACTGGAAACAGCTGACGGTGCTGGGACCAGGCTTGGCACGAGGGAGTACCCGTGACAAAAACACTGCCGAGAACCAGCTGGCGGTGCTGGAACCCGGATGCGTTGCCCCAGTGTGCAAGAGCCAATGGCACGGCTCGAGGACCAGCTGACGGTGCTGGAACCCTATTACTAAGCTGTAGGTGCCCGCGCTTAAAAGCACTACCAAGGACCGCCTGGCGTTGGCGGAACTCGGATACCCAGGAGGAGGCACCTAAGCCAAAGGCTCTGCCCGGAACCAGCTGACGGTGCTGGAACCAGGTGGTGGACCAGAAGGTCCACAGGAGAGGAGAGAACAGCTAGGCCGCAAGGCAGCCGCAGTTACCGAACCCCAACAGTCCTACAGAGGGAGCTTGGCCTACTGGCACTACAGAACCAGCCTTGACTGCCAATTCACGCAGCCCACATAGGTAGCTCCTAAACTGGAGGCACCCTGGAGTTGGCTAACCCGACCGCAACACGACGGGGCAAGCATAGGCGTCTCAGTGAGCTTGACACTACCCGGAAACAGCTGACTGTGCTGGAACCAGGCTTGGCACGAGGGAGTACCCGTGACAAAAACACTGCCGAGAACCAGCTGACGGTGCTGGAACCAGGTGGTGGACCAGAAGGTCCACAGGAGAGGAGAGAACAGCTAGGCCGCGAGGCAGCCGCAGTTACCGAACCCCAACAGTCCTACAGGGGGAGCTTGGTCTACTGGCACTACATAACCAGCCTTGACTGCCAATTCACGCAGCCCACATAGGTAGCTCCTAAACTGGAGGCACCCTGGAGTTGGCTAACCCGACCGCAACACGAGGGGGCAAGCATAGGCGTCTCAGTGAGCTTGATACTACCCGGAAACAGCTGACGGTGCTGGAACCAGGCTTGGCACGAGGGAGTACCCGTGACAAAAACACTGCCGAGAATCAGCTGGCGGTGCTGGAACCCGGATGCGTTGCCCCAGTGTGCAAGAGCCAATGGCACGACCGAGGACCAGCTGACAGTGCTGGAGCCCGGTTACTAAGCTGTAGGTGCCCGCGCTTAAAAGCACTACCAAGGACCGCCTGGCGTTGGCGGAACTCGGATACCCAGGAGGAGGCACCTAAGCCAAAGGCTCTGCCCGGAACCAGCTGACGGTGCTGGAACCAGGTGGTGGACCAGAAGGTCCACAGGAGAGGAGAGAACAGCTAGGCCGCGAGGCAGCCGCAGTTTCCAAACCCCAACAGTCCTACAGGGGGAGCTTGGCCTACTGGCACTACAGAACCAGCCTTGACTGCCAATTCACGCAGCCCACATAGGTAGCTCCTAAACTGGAGGCACCCTGGAGTTGGCTAACCCGACCGCAACATGACGGGGCAAGCATAGGCGTCTCAGTGAGCTTGACACTACCCGGAAACAGCTGACGGTGCTGGAACCAGGCTTGGCACGAGGGAGTACCCGTGACAAAAACACTGCCGAGAACCAGCTGGCGGTGCTGGAACCCGGATGCGTTGCCCCAGTGTGCAAGAGCCAATGGCACGACCGAGGACCAGCTGACGGTGCTGGAACCCGGTTACTAAGCTGTAGGTGCCCGCGCTTAAAAGCACTACGAAGGACCGCCTGGCGTTGGTGGAACTCGGATACCCAGGAGGAGGCACCTAAGCCAAAGGCTCTGCCCGGAACCAGCTGACGGTGCTGGAACCAGGTGGTGGACCAGAAGGTCCACAGGAGAGGAGAGAACAGCTAGGCCGCGAGGCAGCCGCAGTTACCGAACCCCAACAGTCCTACAGGGGGAGCTTGGCCTACTGGCACTACAGAACCAGCCTTGACTGCCAATTCACGCAGCCCACATAGGTAGCTCCTAAACTGGAGGCACCCTGGAGTTGGCTAAGCCGACCGCAACACAACGGGGCAAGCATAGGCGTCTCAGTGAGCTTGACACTACCCGGAAACAGCTGATGGTGCTGGGACCAGGCTTGGCATGAGGGAGTACCCGTGACAAAAACACTGCCGAGAACCAGCTGGCGGTGCTGGAACCCGGATGCGTTGCCCCAGTGTGCAAGAGCCAATGGCACGACCGAGGACCAGCTGACGGTGCTGGAACCCGGTTACTAAGCTGTAGGTGCCCGCGCTTAAAAGCACTACGAAGGACCGCCTGGCGTTGGTGGAACTCGGATACCCAGGAGGAGGCACCTAAGCCAAAGGCTCTGCCCGGAACCAGCTGACGGTGCTGGAACCAGGTGGTGGACCAGAAGGTCCACAGGAGAGGAGAGAACAGCTAGGCCGCGAGGCAGCCGCAGTTACCGAACCCCAACAGTCCTACAGGGGGAGCTTGGCCTACTGGCACTACAGAACCAGCCTTGACTGCCAATTCACGCAGCCCACATAGGTAGCTCCTAAACTGGAGGCACCCTGGAGTTGGCTAACCCGACCGCAACACAACGGGGCAAGCATAGGCGTCTCAGTGAGCTTGACACTACCCGGAAACAGCTGACGGTGCTGGGACCAGGCTTGGCACGAGGGAGTACCCGTGACAAAAACACTGCCGAGAACCAGCTGGCGGTGCTGGAACCCGAATGCGTTGCCCCAGTGTGCAAGAGCCAATGGCACGACCGAGGACCAGCTGACGGTGCTGGAACCCGGTTACTAAGCTGTAGGTGCCCGCGCTTAAAAGCACTACCAAGGACCGCCTGGCGTTGGCAGAACTCGGATACCCAGGAGGAGGCACCTAAGCCAAAGGCTCTGCCCGGAACCAGCTGACGGTGCTGGAACCAGGTGGTGGACCAAAAGGTCCTCAGGAGAGGAGAGAACAGCTAGGCCGCGAGGCAGCCGCAGTTACCGAACCCCAACAGTCCTACAGGGGGAGCTTGGCCTACTGGCACTACAGAACCAGCCTTGACTGCCAATTCACGCAGACCACATAGGAAGCTCCTAAACTGGAGGCACCCTGGAGTTGGCTAACCCGACCACAACACGACGGGGCAAGCATAGGCGTCTCAGTGAGCTTGACAGAACCCGGAAACAGCTGACGGTGCTGGGACCAGGCTGGGCACGAGGGAGTACCTGTGACAAAAACACTGCCGAGAACCAGCTGGCGGTGCTGGAACCCGGATGCGTTGCCTATTCAAGATTGTCTTCCTAGAGCCCCAACTAGCAGAGTTGGAGCAAAGGGTAAGCAGGGGGAGCATAGTGTAGGCCGAAGCCTGCACTGGAAGCAGCTTTGTGTCTGCGTTGCGTTTGCAGGACACGATGCCGGCTACACAGCGGGCGAACAGCTGGCAGTGCTGAACCCCACTGACACATTGGCTGGTGTTTTTCTCTGTGCAGCTAGCCCTTCCGGGCCCCAACTGGCGGTGTTAGAGCCCAGGGTCAGCAGGAGGAGGAGAGGAGCAAAGTGTAGGCCGAAGCCTAATTGAACCAATTTCAAAGGTAACCTTTAACCCACCCTCAGGTGTTACAATGTAGAAGAGCAACACCTTGTGCAGCAGTAATGCTCCACAAGTGAAACGTTGCTATTTAAATTTTGCTCACTGCACACGCAGAATGAAAGACGTACACAATTTTGCCCATTGTACAGTAGAACTGTATTGGAGGTGTGACTTGTCTTTTTAAGGAGACGCGGCACAGGTGTACAAAAATAATGCCTAGGTGCTGGGCGCAGCCTCCTGAGCGTTGTTATTTGCTGTACAGGAGTCTGCGCTCTTGTTATCCCTTGGCCATGCGCTGTGAACGCTGCCTGTCTTATGACCTAATTTCATGTTGGCCGGTGCGGTTATCGATGGCCATGAATCCCAGACCCACAGTGTGTTTTCAATAATTCACACTGCGGGGCTGGGATTCATGGCCTTGTGCAGTAAATATGTTTGCCGCTCACAAATGTCCTTACACCTGCTTCAGACTGGGCGGCCTCAGCTGATCCCTTATCGCATGCCGCGGCCATGAGGCCGCACAGTCTGAAGAAGGCCGAAGGAGGGGAGTGAAGACAGGCGAAGATATGCACTGCACATGCCCATCAATCACACCCTCGCAGTCAAAATATATGAGACAACGAGGAGCGTTGTGTCGGGCAGGGCGGACGCACAGGCACAGGCAGGCAACCAATGATGTCAGAAGACGGGCAGCGCTACCAACGGGGGTGCTGCGTGTCATTAAAAAGGAAAGTCACACCTCAGTGACACTGTAATGCTCTCTAATGAGACACATTTTATACGTGTTGAGTTCCACGTGGGCAAGGAGAAAAAGTCAGCCACCTTGTACAAATGCAGCAGTACTGCTGTACAAGGTGGCTGTTATACATAGAAACACCTGGGGGTGGGGGTCAGGGTCCCTTTAATTTCAGTTCAGGTGCCTGCGTGGCGTTTGCAGGTCACATTGCCGGCTACACAGCAAGGGAACAGCTGGCGGTGCTGAACCCCACTAACACATTGGCTGGTGTTTTTCTCTGTGCAGCTAGCACGTCCGGGCAAAAACTGGCGGTGTTAGAGCCCAGGGTCAGCAGGAGGAGGAGAGGAGCACAGTGTAGGCCGAAGCCTGCACTGGTGGCAGCTTTTGGTCTGTTGTGCCAGCGTGGCTTGTGCTGGACACGATTCCGGCTACACAGCAGGGGAACAGCTGGCGGTGCTGAACCCCACTGAGACAATGGCGGGTGTTTTACTCTGTGTAGACCACACTTCCAGGTGGCAATGAGCAAAACTTTAAATTTTGCTCATTGCACACGCAGAATGAAAGACGTACACAATTTTGCCCATTGTACAGTAGAACTGTATTGGAGGTGTGACTTGTCTTTTTAAGGAGACGCAGCACAGGTGCACATAAATAACGCCTTGGTGCTGGGCGCAGCCTCCTGAGCGTTGTTATTTGCTGTACAGGAGTCTGCGTTATTGTGATCCCTTGGCCATGCGCTGTGAGCGCTGCCTGTCTTCTCACCTCATTTCATGTTGGCCGGTGCGGTTATCAATGGGCATGAATCCCAGAAACGCAGTGTCTTTTAATAAAGTCACACTGCAGAGCTGGGATTTGTGGCCTTGCGCAGTAAATATGTTCGACGCTCACACATGTCCTTACACCTGCTTCAGACTGGGCGGCCTCAGCTGATCCCTTATCGCCTACCACGGCCATGAGGCCGCACAGTCTGAAGAAGGCGGAAGGAGATGAGTTAAGACAGGCGAACATATGCACTGCACATGCCCATCAATCACACCCTCGCAGCCAAAATATATGAGACAACGAGGGGGGTTGTGTCGGGCAGGGCGGACGCACAGGCACAGGCAGCCAACCAATGATGTCAGAAGACGGGCAGCGCTACCAAGGGGGGTGCTGCGTGTCATTAAAAAGGAAAGTCACACCTCAGGGACATTGTAATGGTCTGTAATGAGACACATTTTGTACGTGTTACATTCAACGTGGGCAAGGAGAAAAAGTCAGCCACCTTGTACAAATGCAGCATTACTGCTGTACAAGGTGGCTGTTATACATAGAAATACCTTAGGGTGAGTGGCAGTGTCCCTTTAATTTCAGTTCATGTGTCTGCGTGGCGTTTGCAGGTCACGTTGCCGGCTACACAGCAGGGGAACAGCTGGCGGTGCTGAACCCCACTAACACATTGGCTGGTGTTTTTCTCTGTGCAGCTAGCACGTCCGGGCAAAAACTGGCGGTGTTAGAGCCCAGGGTCAGCAGGAGGAAGAGCAGAGTGTAGGCCGAAGCCTGCACTAGTGGCAGCTTTTGTTCTGTTGTGCCAGTGTGGCTTGTGCTGGACACGTTGCCGACTACACAGCAGGGGAACAGCTGGTGGTGCTGAACCCCACTGACACATCAGCTAGTGTTTTTTCTGTGTAGACAACACTTCCAGGTGGCAACTGACAGTGTTGAAACCCAGGGAATCAAAGAGGAGCAGAGTGTAGGCCGAAGCCTGCAGTGGAGCAAGTTGAAAGGGAACCTTTAACCCCCCCTAGGCATTTGTTGCTGAAAGAGCCATCTTGTACAGCAGTAATACTGCACATGGAAAATGGTGGCTCCTAAAATTATGCTCCTTGCAAACGCTGAAGTACACACTCATATAATGTGTCCCCTCACACCGTAAAACTGTCCCGGAAGTGGGACTTTACTTTGTAATGTGACACAGCACAGCCATCATTCCAACCCCCTTGGTGCCGTGCGCCACCTCCTCAACGTTGTTTGATTCTGTCACGGAGCCCGCGCTGTAATGTTATCCCTTGTCCATGCACAGTTAGCGGTGCCCGTCTTCTGACATCATTTAGGTGTCAGGCTGGCAGTGCCTGTGCGTCAAAGCTGCCCGAGATCCAACCTCGCAGTGTCATCTAATGTAATCCCACTGCGGGCCAGGGATCCATGGGCATGCGCAGTGCATATCATCGCCTCTCACTCACCTCCTTCCTGCTTCTTCAGACTGTGCGGCGTCACGGCCGTGGCATGCTATTAGGGATCAGCTGACGCTGCCTAGTCTGAAGAAGCGTGAAGAAGGGGAGTGAGAGGCTAGTATATGCACTGCGCATAGCCATGGATACCAGGCCCACTGTGGGATCACATTAGACGACACTGCGAGGTGGCATTTCGGGCAGCGTGGACGCACAGGCGCAGCCAGGACGACAACAAATGATGTCAGAGGACGTGCAGTGCAAACTGTGCATGGCCAAGGGATAACATAACAGCGCAGGGTCCATGACGGAATCAAACAACGCTAAGGAGGCAGCGCACGGTGCCAAGGGGGTAGGAATGACGGCTGTGCTGTGTCACATTACAAAGGAAAGTCCCACCTCCGGGACGGTTGGACGGTGTGAGGGGACACATTACATGAGTGTGTAGTTCAGCGTTTCCAAGGAGCATAATTTCAATAGCGACCTTTTCCTTGTGCAGTATTAGTGCTGCACAAGGTGGCTCTTTCAGTAACAAACGCCTAGGGGGGGGGGGGGGGGGACAGGTTCCCGTACATTTTAGTTGTGCCAGCGTGGCGGTCGCATGACACATTGCCGGATACACAGCTGGGGATCAGCTGATGTTACTGAACCCCAATAACAGAGGAGCAACTGTTGACTGTGCACACAGCACTTCCAGGCACCAACTGGCGGTGTTAGAGCCCAGGGACAGCAGGAGGAGCAGATTGGAGGTATTGCCGCACACACAGCTGGGGATCAGCTGACGTTACTGAACCCCAATAACAGAGGAGCGACTGTTGACTGTGCACACAGCACTTCCAGGCACCAACTGGCGGTGTTAGAGCCCAGGGACAGCAGGAGGAGCAGATTGGAGGTATTGCCGCACACACAACTGGGGATCAGCTGACGTTACTGAACCCCAATAACAGAGGAGCGACTGTTGACTGTGCACACAGCACTTCCAGGCACCAACTGGCGGTGTTAGAGCCCAGGGACAGCAGGAGGAGCAGAGGAACAGAGTGTAGGCCGAAGCCTGATTGGAGCAAGTTGAAAGGGAACCTTTAACCCCCCCCCCAAGACGTTTGTAGCTGAAAGAGCCATCTTGTGCAGTACTAAGGATGCAAAAGGAAAAGGTTGCTCTTTTAATTATGCTCCTTGCAAACACAGAAGTAAACACTAAAAATGTGTCACCTTATACCGTAAAACCGTCCCGGAGGTGGGAATTTCCTTCGTAATGGGACGCAGCACAGCTGTCATTCCTATCCCCTTGGTGCCGTGCGCTGCCTCCTCAGCGTTGTTTTAAGCTGTCACGGAGCCTGCGCTGGTCTGTTATCCCTTGGCCATGCCCAATTTGCGCTGCCTGTCTTCTGACATAATTTGGTGTCAGGCTGTCAGTGCCTGTGCGTCCACGCTGCTCCAGATCTCACCTCGCAGTGTCGTCTAATGTAATCCCACTGCGGGCCTTGGATCCATGGGCATGCACAGTGCATATCCTCGCCTCTCACTCCCCTCCTTCCCTCTTCTTCAGACTGTGCGGCGTCACGGCCGTGGCATGCTATTAGGGATCAGCTGACGGCGCACAGTCTAAAGAAGGCGGAGGGAGATGAGCGAGAGCCCGAGGTGAAGATATGCACTGCGCATGCCCATGGATCCCAGGCTCGCAGTGTGATTCAATCAGAAGACAATGCGAGGCGGGTTCTCGGGCAGCGCGGGCGCACAGGCGCAGCCATCCTGACACCAAATTATGTCAGAAGACAGGCAGCGCAAATTGGCCATGGCCAAGGGATAACAGAACATCGCAGGCTCCGTGACAGCTTAAAACAACGCTGAGGAGGCAGCGCATGGCACCAAGGGGGTAGGAATGACGGCTGTGCTGCGTCACATTATGAAGGAAAGTCCCAGCTCCGGGACGGTATAACGGTATGAGTGAACACATTTTATAAGTGTTAAGTTCTGCGTGTGCAAGGAGCTAAACTAAAAGAGCTACCTTTTCCTTGTGCAACTTTACTGCTGCACAAGATGGCTCTTTCAGTAACAAACGCCGGGGGGGAGGGGGGGACAGGTTCCCTTACATTTAGGTTGTTGTGCCAGCGTGGCGGTCGCAGGACACATTGCCGGCTACACAGCTGGGGATCAACTGACGTTACTGAAACCCAATAACACTGGGTCGTATGTTTTGACTGTGCAGCCTGCACTTCTGAGCCGCAACATGCGGTGTTGGAGCCCAGGAATAGCAGTTCAGGTGGTAGAAAGATGAACACATCAGGAGACCTGGATGACACCCAATTACTTAATCAGGCAGAGGAGTGGCAAATTCCTGCGAGATCCAGGTCTGGTTCATTTTCAGGAAAGTAAGCCGGTCAACGTTATCGGAGGATAGTCGCATGCGACGGTCTGTTAGTACACCACCTGCGGCACTAAAGACACGTTCCGATAAGACACAAGCTGCAGGGCAAGCCAGCACCTCCAATGCATACTGGCTTAGCTCTGGCCATGTATCCAGCTTAGAGACCCAAAACTTGAACGGGGAAGAGCCGTCTGGGAGTACAGTAAGAGGGCAAGCCATGTAGTCTGTCACCATCTGACGGAACCGTTGCCTCCTGCTGACTGGAGCCGCCGGTGATGGTGTAGACATTTGGGGTGGGCACACAAAAGTTTGCCACAGTTGTGCCATACTGGGCTTGCCTTGGGCAGAGGCACTGCTTCTGCTCCCTCTTTTTGCAGAGCCTCCCCCACTGCCTCGACGCACTGAGCTGCTTTGTAAAGCACTAGCAGCACTCCTCTCAGTTGGACTGAAGAAGATGATGGAATTCACCAGTGTGTCGTGGTACTCCCGCATTTTACGCTCCCGGGTCAACGCTGGGATGAGGTTTTGGACATTGTCCCGGTAGCGAGGATCGAGGAGGGTGAACACCCAATAATCAGGCATGTTGAGAATGTGGTCGATGCGGCGGTTGTTTCTCAGGCACTGTAGCATGAAATCCACCATGTGCTGCAGACTGCCAAATGGCCCAGAAACGCTGTCCCCTGCTTGAGACATGATCTCTGCCCACTCGTCATCACCCCACCCTCGCTGTACACACTGACCACTGGACAATTGTCTCACTCCCTCCTCTGGACGGAGGTCTTCCTCCTCCATTGACTCCTCCTCATCCTCCTCACAAAGTGGCCCCTGCGTACCCCTTTGTGAGGAACCACGTGGCGCTGACTCTCCAGAAGCTGATGGAAAAGGTGACTCCTCATCCTCCACCTCTTCCACAACATCAACCCTTAACTCTTGCAAAGTTTGTTGAAGCAGGCAGATAAGGGGGACAGTCATGCTGACTAGTGCATCATCTGCACTTGCCATCCATGTGGAATAATCAAAAGGACGCAAAACCTGGCAGACGTCCTTCATAGTGGCCCACTCTGTGGTTGTGAAGTCTGATCGGCGCTGACTGCGACTTTTTTGCGCCTGATGCAGCTGGTACTCCATTACTGCTTGCTGCAGCTCACACAACCGCTCCAACATATGTAACGTGGAATTCCACCTGGTAGGTAGGTCACATATGATGCGGTGTTCCGGAAGGCGGAATCGGCGCTGCAGAGCAACAATGCGGGATCATGCCAAGCTGGAACGCCGCAAGTGAGCACACTCTAGGCGGACCTTGTGCAGCAGTGCATCAAGATCCGGATAGTCCCTCAGAAAACTCTGCACAACCAAATTGAGCACATGTGCCAGACATGGGATGTGAGTGAGGTTGCCAATGGCCAAAGCTGCCACCAGATTTCGGCCATTGTCACACACTACCATGCCTGGCTGGAGATTCGCTGGCACTAACCACACATCGCTCTCCTGCTTGATGGCATTCCAGAGCTCCTGCGCTGTGTGGCTTCGATTCCCCAATGAAACTAGTTTCAAGACGGCCTGTTGACGTTTGGCCACAGCTGTGCTTATGTCGGTCAGAGGTAAACGTTCACGTGTCCATGTGGAGGTGGACTGTGACGGCTCCTGCAGCGATGATTCTGAGGAACTTGTGTATGAGGAGGAGTCAATGCGTACAGACTGGATTCCTGCAATCCTTGGAGTGGGCAGGACACGTCCTGCGCCACTCGCACGATCTGTACCTGGCTCAACAACATTAACCCAATGGGCAGTGAGGGAAAGGTATCACCCCTGGCCATGTTGACTGGTCCACGCATCGGTGGTAAGGTGGACCTTGCTATTGACGGCGTTCAGTAGCGCGTGTTTTATGTGTCCCTCCACATGCTTGTGCAGGGCAGGGACAGCTTGCCTGCTGAAGTAAAAGCGGCTGGGCACCTTGTACTGTGGGACTGCCAATGCCATCAAGTCACGGAAGCTGTCAGTCTCCACCAGCCTGAATGAGAGCATTTCCAGGGACAGATGTTTGGCAATGCCTGCATTCAGAGCCTGTGCTCGGGGGTGGTTGGCCGAGAATGCCCGCTTTTTCTTCCATGCCTGTACTACCGATGGCTGTAGAGTAGACTGGGAGTGTGAGGATGACTGGGAATGTGGTGCTGTGGGTGGAATTACATTAGGTCTCTGGACAACAGTGCCAGAGGTTCTTCCATGGCGATCTTGGGAGGAAGCCAAACCAGCTGTGCGTGAGCTGGAGGAAGAGGCAACACGAGCTGAAGAGGTGGTAGCTGCCGCTGTTGGTTGGCCTAGGTCTTCAGTGTGTTTTTGTAACTCCACCGCGTGCCTGGTCCGCACATGTTTCCACATATTTGTGGTATTGAGGTTGCTGACACTTTTACCTCTTTTGACTTTCTGATGACACAGCTTGCATTTGACAAAACAAATGTCATCTGCAACTGTGTCAAAAAAGGACCAGGCACTGCAAGTCTTGGGAGCGCCCTTTTTGGCTTTTGAAAGAGACAGGCTTCTAACGGGTGCCAAAGTGGAGGCTACAGGCTCTGCAGCCTTCCCCCTCGCTCTCCCTCTTTGGCCCGTTAGGGGAATCTCTTCCTCAGAGCTGCTCCCACCACCTTCCTGTTCCTCACGCCACGATGGGTCAAGGACCTCATCATCTCCACTACCCTCTGCCACCAACTGCTCCTCCTGGGTAGTCTCGGCAGCACAGTACGCACCAGAAAGCGGCACCTGAGTTTCATCATCAGATGCGTACTGCGCTGTGGTCACCGCAGGCACTGGCCCACCCGCCTCATCAGAGTCAGAGAGACAAAGCTGTTGGGCATCACTGCCTCTTCTTCCATTTCTCCAATGCTGCTTGGCTGGCCCCCTGTTTCCAAGCCAAGAGATTCAGAGAACAGAAGTAGAGACGGCTCCTGTCCTGGGCTCGCTGACTGCCTGGCCAATTTGGCAGGTGGTGAAGAGACAGATGGCTGCTCTCCAGTGGTCTGTGCCTGAGAGGATGTGGCACTAATTGAAGTCGATGCCGATGCGTTAGCTGCCATCCATCCGACAACGGCTTCAATTTGATCTTCACGCAGCAGCGGTGCACGGCGCTCTCCGACAAAGCTGCGCATGAAGGACTGTTCCCTGCTGAAACTGAGTGATGATGAGTCACCGGTGCCCGCAGCAGGCACAGAATCACCACGTCCTCTCCCTGCTTCTCTCCCTGCTCCGCGCCCACGCCCACGTGCCTTACTCCCTGCCCTCTTCATCTTGGTTGACAGATAAAGATAAGCAGAAAAGTACTAAGGCCTTAGTGTGCTTATTCCTGAAATGCTCCTCCTAACAGGTGTAAGAAACACTAATGTTGTAAAGTGTGGACTAGACTTTATTATTGATAAAATGTGGCCTACACAAGTGTTAAGTGGTGTTTGGTGAACTTTACTTTTTTTTTTCTGCAGATTGGGCTACAGAGCGACTTTAACACACACGGGGACCATGCAGACAGCCGTAAACGGCGCTGCAAGGCCCAAAAACCCTCCTCTAGGTTATCCTATGTAGTGTTTTTCCACTATTTAGCTGGAGACGGGTGGAAAGACACTAATAGGAAATTTTTTAAACAATTTTCAACTGGCTGCACTATTTGAAAAAAAGGAAAAGTTTTTTCACGGTATGAGGCAGTGACGCACCCTGAGCTTAATCCAACTGGCTGTGGCTGCACACAGACTACAGGGCGAGCTGCGCTCACACGGAGACCGTGCAGACAGCCGTAAACGGCGCTGCAAGGCCCAAAAACCCTCCTCTAGGTTATCCTATGTAGTGTTTTTCCACTATTTAGCTGGAGACGGGTGGAAAGACACTAATAGGAAATTTTTTAAACAATTTTCAACTGGCTGCACTATTTGAAAAAAAGGAAAAGTTTTTTCACGGTATGAGGCAGTGACGCACCCTGAGCTGAATCCAACCGGCTGTGGCTGCACACAGACTACAGGGCGAGCTGCGCTCACACGGAGACCGTGCAGACAGCCGAAAACGGCGCTGCAAGGCCCAAAAACCCTCCTCTAGGTTATCCTATGTAGTGTTTTTCCACTATTTAGCTGGAGACGGGTCGAAAGACACTAATAGGAAATTTTTTAAACAATTTTCAACTGGCTGCACTATTTGAAAAAAAGGAAAAGGTTTTTCATAGTATGAGGCAGTGATGCACCCTGAGCTGATACAACGGGCTGTGGCTGCACACAGACTACAGGGCGAGCTGCGCTCACACGGAGACCGTGTAGACAGCCGTAAACGGTGCTGCAAGGCCCCAAAACCCCCCTCTAGGTTATCCTATGTAGTGTTTTTCCACAATTTAGCTAGAGACGGGTGGGAAAACACTAATAGGAAATTTTAGAAAAAATGTGCAGCAGGCTGCACTATGAGCAAAAAAGGACAATGGATAGCACTGTATGAGGCAGTGTGAACCCCTCCTGAGCTGAATACAACTGGGTATATGGCTGCACACAGACTATAGAGTGAGCTGCACACACACACACAGAGACCTTGCAGAACGCTGTTAAAACAGCGCTGCAAGGCAAGAGGAAGGTGAACAGTGAACAACACACAGTGTTTTGCTAAATTAGCCTTGGGAAAGCAAAATAAAGCAATTAGCTATCTCAACTGGCCCTCAGTTAGAACACAGCGTCCTGTCCCTAACTGAAATCACAGCAGAGTGAGCGCAAAATCGCGGCAGCGTTTTTTATAGTGTAGAGTGACATCATTTTAGCAGCCAATCACAGCCTTTCCAGTACTTACATGCCCACCATGCTAAACAGGATGTGCCCACACTTCCATTCATTCCTCATTGGCTGCTGCGTGCAGTTTGAATTCTGGGAACTTCCGATTCCGGTATCCGATACGCGGGAAGTATCGGAATTCGGTATCGGAATTCCAATACCGCAAATATCGGCCGATACCCGATACTTGCGGTATCGGAATGCTCAACACTAGTTGCTAATATTTGTTCGAGGTTCTCATGTGGCATGATATTTTGCAATTTGCCTTTATAGCGAGGATCAAGGAGGCAGGCCAACCAGTAATCATCATCGGTCATCATTTTAATAATGTGTGGGTCCCTTTTGAGGATACGTAAGGCATAATCCGCCATGTGGGCCAAAGTTCCAGTTGTCAAATCTGCGGTTGTGCAGGGTTGAGGGGCAGTTTCAGGCAAATCTACGTCACTTGTCTCCCTCAAAAAACCTGAACCCGGCCTTGCAACGCAACCAGTTTCTATTGGACCCGGAGAAGCTTCCTCATTCAAAAAATACTCATCCTCATCATCCTCCTCGTCCTCCTCCTCTTTGCCCGCTATCTCTTCCTGTAGACTGCCCTGACCAGACAATGGCTGACTGTCATCAAGGCTTTCCTCTTCCTCGGCTGCAGACGCATGCTCCTTTATGTGCGTCAAACTTTGCATCAGCAGACGCATTAGGGGGATGCTCATGCTTATTATGGCGTTGTCTGCACTAACCAGCCGTGTGCATTCCTCAAAACACTGAAGGACTTGACACAGGTCTTGTACCTTCGACCACTGCACACCTGACAACTCCATGTCTGCCATCCAACTGCCTGCCCGTGTATGTGTATCCTCCCACAAATACATAACAGCACGCCTCTGTTCGCACAGTCTCTGAAGCATGTGCAGTGTGGAGTTCCACCTTGTTGCAACGTCGATGATTAGGCGATGCTGGGGAAGGTTGAAAGACCGCTGATGGTTCTGCATACGGCTGGAGTGTACGTGCGAACGGCGTATATGCGAGCAAAGTCTGCACACTTTGAGGAGCAGGTCGGGACCCCCGGATATCTTTTCAAGAAGCACTGCACCACCAGGTTTAAGGTGTGAGCCAGGCAAGGAATGTGTTTCAGTTGTGAAAGGGCTATGGCAGCCATATAATTCCTTCCGTTATCACTCACTACCTTGCCTGCCTCAAGATGTACAGTGCCCAGCCATGACTGAGTTTCTTGCTGCAAGAACTCGGACAGAACTTCGGCGGTGTGTCTGTTGTAGCCCAAACACTTCATTGACAATACAGCCTGCTGACGCTTGCCACTAGCTGTCCCATAATGGGATACCTCGTGTGCAACAGTGGCAGCTGAGGATGGAGTGGTTGTGCGACTGCGGTCTGTGGACGAGCTCTCGCTTCTGCAGGAGGATGAGGAGGAGGGGGGGACGAACGCCTACAGCCAACTGTTTCCTAGACCGTGGGCTAGGCAGAACTGTCCCAATATTGCTGTCCCCTGTGGACCCTGCATCCTCCACATTAACCCAGTGTGCCGTGATGGACACGTAACGTCCCTGGCCATGCCTACTGGTCCATGCATCTGTTGTCAGGTGCACCTTTGTACTCACAGATTGCCTGAGTGCATGGACGATGCGGTCTTTTACATGCTGGTGAAGGGCTGGGATGGCTTTTCTAGAAAGGAAGTGTCGACTGGGTAGCTCGTAGCGTGGTACAGCGTAGTCCATCAGGGCTTTGAAAGCTTCGCTTTCAACTAACCGGTAGGGCATCATCTCTAATGAGATTAGTCTAGCAATGTGGGCGTTTAAACCCTGTGTATGCAGATGCGAAGATGAGCACTTCCTTTTCCTAACGAGAGTCTCATGTAGGGTGACCTGGACTGGAGAGCTGCAGATGGTGGACATGGCAGACTGAGAGAGGGTTGGAGATGGTATTCTTGCTGGTGCCCTACATGCAGTGTTTCCTACTACGAACCTGGTGATTCCCTGACTGCTTTGGCCTGGCGACAAAACCTGCACATTTACTGCAGGTGGTGCGGGAAATGGTGGGCTTACAGTGAGGGAAGGGATGTAGCATTGCTGACTAGCTTCATTGGCCGAGGGTGCTACAACCTTAAGGGATGTTTGGTAGTTAGTCCAGGCTTGCAAATGCATGGTGGTTAAATGTCTACGCATGCAACTTGTATTTAGACTTTTAAGATTCTGACCTCTGCTTAAGGTAGTTGAACATTTTTGACAGATGACTTTGCGCTGATCATTTGGATGTTGTTTAAAAAAATGCCAGACTGCACTCTTTCTACTATCAGATACCTTTTCAGGCATTGCAGACTGAGCTTCTTTAACCAGATGGCCACGCTGTCCTACAACTGGTTTTGGTTTTGCCACGTGTTTTTGGTCAGATACGGGCTCGGCTGATGGAACCTGTTGTGATGTTGATGCCTGCTGCGGCTCCTCCTCCTCTTCAGAGCTACTGCCGCCTGCACCCTGTTCCCCCAATGGCTGCCAATCGGGGTCAACAACTGGGTCATCTATGACCTCCTCTTCTATCTCGTGTTCAACTTCGTCTGTGTCACCGTGTAAGCCTGTGGTATAGCGTTCGTGACAGGGTACCATAGTCTCATCAGGGTCTGATTCTGGATCAGTACACTGCGAGGGCAATGTTCTGCTCTGAGTCAAAGGAACAGCATAGTAATCTGGCTGTGGCTGTGCATCTGTGCACTCCATGTCCGATTCAACTTGTAATGGGTATGGCCTGTTAACTGTTTCACTTTCTAACCCAGGAACGGTTGTGTAAAGAGCTCCATGAAGTAACCCATTGTGTCGCCTGACGCATCCTTCTCTGTTGTTCTTGGTGAAGAAGACAAGGAAACGACTTGTCCCTGACCGTGAACATCCACTAACGACGCGCTGCTTTTACATTTAGCAGTTTCAGAAGAGGAGGCGAAAGAGCTAGAGGCTGAGTCAGCAAGGAAAGCCAAAACTTGTTCTTGCTGCTCCGGCTTTAAAAGCGGTTTTCCTACTCCCAGAAAAGGGAGCGTTCGAGGCTTTGTGTAGCCAGACGACGAACCTGGCTCAACAACTCGAGACTTGGGTGCTATATTGCTTTTCCCACGACCACCTGATGCTCCACCACCACTACTGTTGTGAATTCTGTTGTCGGGCTCCCTCCTGTGGTCATGAATGGTACTTCGGCTGGTTCTGTCCATGGACTTCCTCTGGGTGTTTCTCAGTTTCCTTCCACAGGTGACGAGGCTAAGTCGTTAGTGGGCTGCTCTATTTAACTCCACTTAGATCTTTGCTCCATGCCACCTGTCAATGTTCCAGTATTGGTCTAGTTCACTCCTGGATCGTTCTTGTGACCTGTCCTCCCATCAGAAGCTAAGTTCCTGTTTGTTTTTCTTTGGTTTACTATTTTTCTGTCCAGCTTGCTATTTTTATTATTGTCTTGCTTGCTGGAAGCTCTGGGACGCAGAGGGAGCGCCTCCGCACCGTGAGTCGGTGCGGAGGGTCTTTTTGCGCCCTCTGCGTGGTCTTTTTGTAGGTTTTTGTGCTGACCACAAAGCAACCTTTCCTATCCTCAGTCTGTTCAGTAAGTCGGGCCTCGCTTTGCTAAATCTATTTAATCTCTGTGTTTGTATTTTCATCTTTACTCACAGTCATTATATGTGGGGGGCTGCCTTTTCTTTTGGGGAATTTCTCTGAGGCAAGGTAGGCTTTATTTTTCTATCTTCAGGGCTAGCTAGTTCCTTAGGCTGTGCTGAGTTGCATAGGGAGCGTTAGGCGCAATCCACGGCTATTTCTAGTGTGTGTTATAGGATTAGGGATTGCGGTCAGCAGAGTTCCCACGTCCCAGAGCTCGTCCTTAATTATCAGTGACTATCAGGTCATTCTGTGTGCTCTTAACCACCAGGTCCATTATAGTCCTGACCACCAGGTCATAACACACTACCATCATTACCAGCTGGCAATGACCGCCCATGGCCACGACCTCTTCCACCAGACTTCCTCATTGTTTGAAAAACGTAACCAAACTAACGGTATTTGTTACTGTAAAACCAGTTACAAGGTGAACTCAAACTTCTGTTGGATTTATATATCCCTTTATATGTGGGTGAGACTGCAGGGAAAATCAGGCCCAATGTATAACAGTACACAGCTTCAGTGGCAGACAGATATGCCACTAACAGGACTGACGCTGATGCAGACACTACCAATAAAAATCTCCCCCTTTTTATTTTTTCTGGTAGAATATTAAAGCCCACTAACATAGTAACATAGTAACATAGATAGTAAGGCCGAAAAAAGACATTTGTCCATCCAGTTCAGCCTATATTCCATCATAATAAATCCCCAGATCTACGTCCTTCTACAGAACCTAATAATTGTATGATACAATATTGTTCTGCTCCAGGAAGACATCCAGGCCTCTCTTGAACCCCTCGACTGAGTTCACCATCACCACCTCCTCAGGCAAGCAATTCCAGATTCTCACTGCCCTAACAGTAAAGAATCCTCTTCTATGTTGGTGAAAAAACCTTCTCTCCTCCAGACGCAAAGAATGCCCCCTTGTGCCCGTCACCTTCCTTGGTATAAACAGATCCTCAGCGAGATATTTGTATTGTCCCCTTATATACTTATACATGGTTATTAGATCGCCCCTCAGTCGTCTTTTTTCTAGACTAAATAATCCTAATTTCGCTAATCTATCTGGGTATTGTAGTTCTCCCATCCCCTTTATTAATTTTGTTGCCCTCCTTTGTACTCTCTCTAGTTCCATTATATCCTTCCTGAGCACCGGTGCCCAAAACTGGACACAGTACTCCATGTGCGGTCTAACTAGGGATTTGTACAGAGGCAGTATAATGCTCTCATCATGTGTATCCAGACCTCTTTTAATGCACCCCATGATCCTGTTTGCCTTGGCAGCTGCTGCCTGGCACTGGCTGCTCCAGGTAAGTTTATCATTAACTAGGATCCCCAAGTCCTTCTCCCTGTCAGATTTACCCAGTGGTTTCCCATTCAGTGTGTAATGGTGATATTGATTCCTTCTTCCCATGTGTATAATCTTGCATTTATCATTGTTAAACCTCATCACTCTTATACAGTATATGTTCTGTGGCACAAAATTAGAGACAGATGCCACACACAGCACTGGCAATGAGGCAGAATTGCCAATCTTAATCTCCCACTATTTTATTTTTTCTGGGATAATTAAAAAAAAAACTGGCCCAGTATTACACACTAGGTTTAATGTGGCACAAAATTAGAGATAGGTGGCACACACAGGACTGGCACTGAAGCAGAAATGCCAATCTTAATCTCCCACAATTTTTTTTTCAGGGAAAATTGAAAAGAAATCTGGCTCAGTGTTACACACTAGGTTTAATGTGGCACAAAATTTGAGACAGGTGGCACACACAGGACTGGCACTGAAGCAGAAATGCCAATCTTAATCTCCCACTATTTTTTTTTCAGTGAGAATTTAAAAGAAATCTGGCCCAGTATTACACGCTAGGTTTAATGTGGCACAAAATTTGAGACAGGTGGCACACACAGGACTGGCACTGAAGCAGAAATGCCAATCTTAATCTCCCACTATTTTTTTTTTCAGGGAGAATTTAAAAGAAATATGGCCCAGTATTACACACTAGGTTTAATGTGGCACAAAATTTGAGACAGGTGGCACACACAGGACTGGCACTGAAGCAGAAATGCCAAACTTAATCTCCCACAATTTTTTTTTCAGGGAGAATTGAAAAGAAATCTGGCCCAGTATTACACACTAGGTTTAATGTGGCACAAAATTTGAGACAGATGCCACACACAGCACTGGCACTGAGGCAAAATTGCTAATCTTAATCTCCCACTATTTTTTATTTATTTATGGGAGAATTGGCAAGAAATCAGGCCCACTGTTAGACTGTATGTTTTCTGTGCCAGAAAATGAGACACAGATGCCACACACAGGACTGCCACTGATGCAGATTTGACAATTTTAATGTGCACCCCCTTTTTTTTTGCTCTTCAGGGAGACTAGTGAATTAATCTGGGCCACTGTATTAGAGTATATTTTCTGCGGCAGAAAGTGGCTTGAAGAGATATGATGAAACAAAAAAAAAAAAAAGGGACTGTCTTACAATTACTATCTCCCTGCAGTAATCTCAGCAAAGTATGGCAGGCAGCCATAACAAGGAGTGGACTGCTGCACAAAAAAGTCAAAAGTGTGGACAAACAAACAAGATAGCTGTGCAGAAAGGAAGGAGCAACAGGATTTGTGCTTTCAAAAAAGCAGTTGGTTTGCACAGCGGTGTACAAACAGCAATGCAGCTATCAGGGAGCCTTCTAGGGCAGCCCAATGAGCTACAGCGCTGAGGAAAAAAAATGTAGCCTCCACTGTCCCTGCAAACAAAAAGTGGTGTTGGACAGTGGAAATCGCTACAGCACAAGCGGTTTGGGGGTTAATGTACCCTGCCTAACGCTATCCCTGCTTCTGACGAAGCGGCAGCAACCTTTCCCTATGCTCAGATCGGCAGCAGTAAGATGGCGGTTGGCGTGTACGCCTCTTTATAGCCCCTGTGACGCCGCAGAAAGCAAGCCAATCACTGTAATGCCCTTCTCTAAGATGGTGGGGACTGAGACCTATGTCATCATGCTGCCCACACACTGCGTCCACCTTCATTGGCTGAGAAATGGCGCTTTTCGCGTCATTGAAACACGACTTTGGCGCGAAAGTCGCGTACCGCATAGCTGACCCCACACAGGGATTGGGTCGAGTTTCATGAAACCCGACTTTGCCAAAAGTCGGCGACTTATGAAAATGACCGACCCTTTCGCTCAACCCTAGTGCTCACCAGTGCATGAAAAACTCATGTCGAACAAAGCGTCCTAACTTTTGTTAGAATGATGACAGGTTAAAATTTTTGCTGGTTTGTTGTTCAGTCCATAGGCCTACAGCATGTGGTAAACCAATGAGCATCAGACTCTACTAGTATAGGAGATACCTGAAAACATATCACACTTTTCGCCATAATCACACTTTTCCCCATAGTGCTTACCATTGCTTAAAATGCATGAAAAAGTCATGTCGAACAAAGCGTCCCAACTTTTGTTAGAATGGTGAGTGACAGGTTTAAATTTTTGGTGGTTTCTTGTTCAGTCCATAGGCCTACAGCATGTGGCAAACCGGTGAGCATCAGACTCTATTAGTATAGGAGATACCTGAAGACATATCACACTTTTCCCCATAGTGCTCACCAGCGCATGAAAAACTCATGTCGAGCGAAGCGTCCTAACTTTTGTTAGAATGATGACAGGTTTACATTTTTGGTGGTTTCTTGTTCAGTCCATAGGCCTACAGCATGTGGCAAACCGGTGAGCATCAGACTCTATTAGTATAGGAGATACCTGAAAACATATCACACTTTTCCCCATAGTGCTCACCAGTGCATGAAAAACTCATGTTGAACGAAGCGTCCTAACTTTTGTTACAATGATGACATGTAGAAGTTTTTGGTGGTTTCTTCTTCACCCCATAGACCTACAGCATGTGGCAAACTGGTGAGCATCAGACTGTATTAGTATAGGAGATACCTGAAAACATATCACAGTTTTCCCCATAGTGCTAACTTTTGTTAGAATGATGACAGGTTAAAATATTTGGTGGTTTCTTGTTCAGTCAATAGGCCTACAGCATGTGGTAAACCGGTGAGCATCAGACTCTATTAGTATAGGAGATACCTGAAACATATCACACTTTTCGCCATAATCACACTTTTCCCCATAGTGCTTACCATTGCTTAAAATGCATCAAAAAGTCATGTCGAACAAAGCGTCCCAACTTTTGTTAGAATGATGACAGGTAGAAATTTTTGGTGGTTTCTTGTTCAATCCATAGGCCTACAGCATGTGGCAAACCGGTGAGCATCAGACTCTATTAGTATAGGAGATACCTGAAAACATATTACACTTTTCCCCATAGTGCTCACCAGTGCATGAAAAAGTCATGTTGAACGAAGCGTCCTAACTTTTGTTAGAATGATGACAGGTTTAAATTTTTGGTGGTTTCTTGTTCAGTCCATAGGCCTACAGCATGTGGCAAACCGGTTAGCATCAGACTCTATTAGTATAGGAGATACCTGAAAACATATCACACTTTTCCCCATAATCACACTTTTCCCCATAGTGCTTACCAATGCATAAAATGCATGAAGAGATCATGTCGAACTAAGCATCCAAACTTTTGTTAGAATGATGACTAGTGTTGAGCATTCCAATACCGCAAGTATCGGGTATCGGATGATATTTGCGGTATCGGAATTCCGATACCGAATTCCGATATTTCCCGCATATCGGATACCGGAATCAGAAGTTCCCAGAATTTAAAACTGCACGCAGCAGCCAATGAGGAATGAATGGAAGTGTGGGCACATCCTGTTTAGCATGGTGGGCATGTAACTACTGGCAATGCTGTGATTGGCTGCTGAAATTATGTCACGATGCACTATAAAAAACACTGCCGCCATTTTGCGCTCACTCTGCTGTGATTTCAGTTAGGGACAGGACGCTGTGTTCGAACTGAGGGCCAGTTGAGATAGTTAATTGCTTCATTGCGCTTTTCCCAGGCTAATTTAGCAAACGCTGTGTGTTCACCTTGCTCTTGCCTTGCAGCGCTGTTTTAACAGCGTTCTGCAAGGTCCCTCTGTGCGTGTGTGTGTGTGCAGCTCACTCTGTAGTCTGTGTGCATCCATATACCCGGTTGTATTCAGCTCAGGGGGGTTCACACTGCCTCATACTGTTCTATCCATTGTCCTTTTTTGCTCATAGTGCAGCCTTCTGCACATTTTTTCTAAAATTTCCTATTAGTGTTTTTCCACCCGTCTCTAGCTAAATTGTGGAAAAACACTACATAGGATAACCTATAGGAGGGTTTTTGGGCCTTGCAGCGCCGTTTACGGCTGTCTGCACGGTCTCCGTGTAAGCGCAGTTCGCCCTGTAGTCTGTGTGCAGCCACAGCCGGTTGTATTCAGCTCAGGGTGCGTCACTGCCTCATACCGTAAAATAACTTGTCCTTTTTTGCAAATAGTGCAGCCTGCTGCACATTTTTTCTAAAATTTCCTATTAGTGTCTTTCGACCCGTCTCCAGCTAAATTGTGGAAAAACACTACATAGGATAACCTAGAGGAGTGTTTTTGGGCCTTACAGCACTGTTTACGGCTGTCTGCACGGTCCCCGTGTGAGTTAAATTCGCTCTGTAGCCCGATATGCAGAAAAAAAAGTAAAGTTCACCAAACACCACTTAACACTTGTGTAGGCCACATTTTATCAATAATAAAGTCTAGTCCACACTTTACAAAATTAGTGTTTCTTACACCTGTTAGGAGGAGCATTTCAGGAATAAGCACACTAAGGCCTTAGTACTTTTCTGCTTTTCTTTATCTGTCAACCAAGATGAAGAGGGCAGGGAGTAATGCACATGGGCGTGGGCGCGGAGCAGGGAGAGGAGCAGGGAGAGGACGTGGTGATTCTGTGCCTGCTGCGGGCACCGGTGACTCATCATCACTCAGTTTCAGCAGGGAAGAGTCCTTCATGCGCAGCTTTGTCGGAGAGCGCCGTGCACCGCTGCTGCGTGAAGATCAAATTGAAGCCGTTGTCGGATGGATGGCAGCTAACTCATCGGCATCGACTTCAATTAGTGCCACATCCTCTCAGGCATAGACCACTGGAGAGCAGCCATCTGTCTCTTCACCACCTGCCAAATTGGCCAGGCAGTCAGAGAGCCCAGGACAGGAGCCGTCTCTACTTCTGTTCTCTGAATCTCTTGGCTTGGAAACAGGGGGCCAGCCAAGCAGCATTGGAGAAATGGAAGAAGAGGCAGTGTGCAGTGATGCCCAACAGCTTTGTCTCTCTGACTCTGAAGAGGCGGGTGAGCCAGTGCCTCCGGTGACCACAACACAGTACGCATCTGATGATGAAACTCAGGTGCCGCTTTCTGGTGCGTACTGTGCTGCCGAGACTACCCAGGAGGAGCAGTTGGTGGCAGAGGGTAGTGGAGATGATGAGGTCCTTGACCCATCGTGGCGTGAGGAACAGGAAGGTGGTGGGAGCAGCTCTGAGGAAGAGATTCCCCTAACGGGCCAAAGAGGGAGAGGGAGGGGGAAGACTGCGGAGCCTGTAGCCTCCACTTTGGCACCCGTTAGGAGCCTGTCTCTTCCAAAAGCCAAAAAAGGCTCTCCCAAGACTTGCAGTGCCTGGTCCTTTTTTGACACATTTGCAGATGACATTTGTTTTGTCAAATGCAAGCTGTGTCATCAGAAAGTCAAAAGAGGTAAAAGTGTCAGCAACCTCAATACCACAAATATGTGGAAACATGTGCGGACCAGGCACGAGGTGGAGTTACAAAAACACACTGAAGACCTAGGCCAACCAACAGCGGCAGCTACCACCTCTTCAGCTCGTGTTGCCTCTTCCTCCAGCTCTCACACAGCTGGTTCGGCTTCCTCCCAGGATCGCCATGGAAGAACCTCTGGCACTGTTGTCCAATGACCTAGTGTAATTCCACCCACAGCACCACGTTCCCAGTCATCCTCACACTCCCAGCCTAGTCTACAGCCATCGGTAGTACAGGCATGGGAGAAAAGGCAGGCATTCTTGGCCAACCACCCCCGAGCACAGGCTCTGAATGCAGGCATTGCCAAACTTCTGTCACTGGAAATGCTCTCATTCAGGCTGGTGGAGACTGACATCTTCCGTGACTTGATGGCATTGGCAGTCCCACAGTACAAGGTGCCCAGCCGCTTTAACTTCAGCAGGCAAGCTGTCCCTGCCCTGCACAAGCATGTGGAGGGACACATAAAACACGCGCTACTGAACGCCGTCAGTAGCAAGGTCCACCTCACCACCGATGCGTGGACCAGTCAACATAGACAGGGGCGATACCTTTCCCTCACTGCCCATTGGGTTAATGTTGTTGAGCCAGGTACAGATCGTGCGAGTGGCGCAGGACGTGTCCTGCCCACTCCAAGGATTGCAGGAATCCAGTCTGTACGCATTGACTCCTCCTCATACACAAGTTCCTCAGAATCATCGCTGCAGGAGCCATCACAGTCCACCTCCACATGGACCTGTGAACGTTTACCTGTTACGACCGACATGAGCACAGCCGTGGCCAAACATCAACAGGCCGTCTTGAAACTAGTTTCTTTGGGGAATCGAAGCCACACAGCGCAGGAGCTCTGGAATGCCATCAAGCAGGAGAGCGATGTGTGGTTTGTGCCAGCGAATCTCCAGCCAGGCATGGTAGTGTGTGACAATGGCCGAAATCTGGTGGCAGCTTTGGCCATTGGCAACCTCACTCACATCCCATGTCTGGCACATGTGCTCAATTTGGTTGTGCAGAGTTTTCTGAGGGACTATCCGGATCTTGATGCACAGCTGCACAAGGTCCGCCTAGAGTGTGCTCACTTGCGGCGTTCCAGCTTGGCAAGATCCCGCATTGCTGCTCTGCAGCGCCAATTCCGCCTTCCGGAACACCGCATCATATGTGACCTATCTACCAGGTGGAATTCCACGTTACATATGTTGGAGCGGTTGTGTGAGCAGCAGCAAGCAGTAATGGAGTACCAGCTGCATCAGGCGCAAAGAAGTCGCAGTCAGCGCCGATCAGACTTCACAACCACAGAGTGGGCCACTATGAGGGACGTCTGCCAGGTTTTGCGTCCTTTTGACTATTCCACGCGGATGGCAAGTGCAGATGATGCACTAGTCAGCATGACTGTCCCCCTTATCTGCCTGCTTCAACAAACACTGCAAGTGTTAAGGGATGATGTTGTGGAAGAGTTGGAGGATGAGGAGTCACCTTTTCCATCAGCTTCTGGAGAGTCAGCGCCACGTGGTTCCTCACAAAGGGGTAGGCAGGGGCCACTTTGTGAGGAGGATGAGGAGGAGTCAATGGAGGAGGAAGAGCTCCGTCCAGAGGAGGGAGTTACACAATTGTCCAGTGGTCAGTGTGTACAGCGAGGGTGGGGTGATGACGAGCGGGCAGAGATCATGTCTCAAGCAGGGGACAGCGTTTCTGGGCCAGTTGGCAGTCTGCAGCACATGGTTGATTTCATGCTGCAGTGCCTGAGAAACGACCGCCGCATCGACCACATTCTCAACATGCCTGATTATTGGGTGTTCACCCTCCTCAACCCTCGCTACCGGGACAACGTCCAAAACCTCATCCCAGCGTTGAGCCGGGAGCGTAAAATGCGGGAGTACCACGACACACTGGTGAATTCCATCATCTTCTCCAGTCCAACTGAGAGGAGTGCTGCTAGTGCTTTACAAAGCAGCTCAGTGCGTCAAGGCAGTGGAGGAGGCTCTGCACCAAGAGGGAGCAGAAGCAGTGCCTCTGCCCAAGGCAATACCAGTATGGCACAACTGTGGCAAACTTTTGTGTGCCCGCCCCAAATGTCTACACCATCACCGGCGGCTCCAGTCAGCAGGAGGCAACGGTTCCGTCAGATGGTGACAGACTACATGTCTTGCCCTCTTACTGTACTCCCAGACGGCACTTCCCCTTTCAAGTTTTGGGTCTCTAAGCTGGATACATGGCCAGAGCTAAGCCAGTATGCATTGGAGGTGCTGGCTTGCCCTGCAGCTAGTGTCTTATCGGAACGTGTCTTTAGTGCCGCAGGTGGTGTACTAACAGACCGTCGCATGCGACTATCCTCCGATAACGTTGACCGGCTTACTTTTCTGAAAATGAACCAGGCCTGGATCTCGCAGGAATTTGCCACTCCTCTGCCTGATTAAGTAATTGGGTGTCATCCAGGTCTCCTGATGTGTTCATCTTTCTACCACCTGAACTGCTATTCCTGGGCTCCAACACCGCCAGTTGCGGCTCAGAAGTGCAGGCTGCACAGTCAAAACATACTGTTAGACTGACGGAACGCACTAAGAAAGAGGATATAGATGCGTTCGCAGTCCGGGGTCCACCGTACAGGTGAAAACCTGCTGCTAGTAAATTGCAGACTATATGGCGGTACTCTAAAGTACACACACGTGGGTTCAACCTCACCCAGCGTGGAGGAAGCAATCCTGTTACGTCACAGGACCGCGGTACCGCACATACAGCGCGAGCAAGTAGTCAGCGAACTTTACCCCAACTGGGATTGAAGTTCGATTAGACCCTTGCTGGCACTACACCGCAACTGGGTGTGTAAGGAAACTGAATAGTTAATTATAGGCACAGAAGTGCGAGCAATGCCGCAGTGACGGACACCACTAACCACCCAGGCTTGGGTATGGAAAGCGCTAGACAAGCGCACGGTGCCGTACAGGCGGACACAGCAACAGGACGCTGTAATGTGTGTATTGCACAGATGGTTAGTCGGGCGCTAGATAGCTACCAACATCCGCGAGCAGTCAACAACTCTAGGGAGGGATATTTAGGAGCTTTCATCCATTGACATACATCCATCTACACACACACATATAATTTCAAAACAATACTAGCGCATGGCCGTGCGGTCATGCGCAGTTTATATAGTTGCAGGACAGGAAGTGGCTACAGAACTTTTGCCCTTCCAAGACCTGCCAAAAGGACCAATGGAATGTGGCGCAGAGCCTGACCACATGACCTTCGATCTCCAACGGGAGATCTTGCCCTGGGCATGCTCAGTGTGTGCAGACAAGGACTTAGTCCCAGAGAAGTCCGCTCGCTGCTGACCAGCACTGACTTTAATGGCAGAAGCTGGAGAAGCAGCAGCAACTCTTAGAACAGAGTGAGATTGAGCAAGACGCTGGGACCGACGTCTCTGCTGAGCAGACTCCACTGCGGCTGGATACGAATGGGAGACCGCAGCAGAGATGGCTCTAGATTCCCCCTGTGCAGAAGCGGGAACTCGACCCCTAACACATACGACCCAGTGTTATTGGGTTTCAGTAACGTCAGCTGATCCCCAGCTGTGTAGCCGGCAATGTGTCCTGCGACCGCCACGCTGGCACAACAACCTAAATGTAAGGGAACCTGTCCCCCCCAGCGTTTGTTACTGAAAGAGCCACCTTGTGCAGCAGTAATGCTGCACAAGGAAAAGGTAGCTCTTTTAGTTTAGCTCTTTGCACACGCAGAACTTAACACTTATAAAATGTGTTCACTGATACCGTTATACCGTCCCAGAGCTGGGACTTTCCTTCGTAATGTGACGCAGCACAGCCGTCATTCCTACCCCCTTGGTGCCGTGCGCTGCCTCCTCAGCGTTGTTTTCAGCTGTCACGGACCCTGCGCTGTTCTGTTATCCCTTGGCCATGCCCAATTTGCACTGCCTGTCTTCTGACATAATTTGGTGTCAGGCTGGCTGCGCCTGTGTGGCCGCGCTGCCTGAGATCCCGCCTCACAGTGTCTTCTGATTGAATCACACTGCGGGCCTGGGATCCATGGGCATGCGCAGTGCATATCTTCCCCTCAGGCTCTCGCTCATCTCCCTCCGCCTTCTTCAGACTGTGCGCCATCAGCTGATCCCTAATAGCATGCCACAGCCGTGACGCCACACAGTCTGAAGAAGAGGGAAGGAGGGGAGTGAGAGTCGAGGATATGCACTGTGCATGCCCATGGATCCAAGGCCCGCAGTGGGATTACATTAGACTACACTGCGAGGTGGGATCTCGCGCAGCGTGGACGCACAGGCACTGACAGCCTGACACCTAAATGATGTCAGAAGACGGGCACCGCTAAGTGTGCATGGCCAAGGGATAACATAACAGTGCAGGCTCCGTGACAGCTTAAAACAACGCTGATGAGGCAGCGCACGGCACCAAGGGGATAGGAATGACAGCTGTGCTGCGTCCCATTACGAAGGAAATTCCCACCTCCGGGACGGTTTTACGGTATCAGGGGACACATTTTAAGTGTTTACTTCTGTGTTTGCAAGGAGCATAATTAAAAGAGCAACCTTTTCCTTTTGCATCCTTAGTGCTGCACAAGATGGCTCTTTCAGCTACAAACGTCTTGGGGGGGGGTTTAAAGGTTCCCTTTCAACTTGCTCCAATCAGGCTTCGGCCTACACTCTTTTCCTCTGCTACTCGTGCTGTCCCTGGGCTCTAACACCGCCAGTTGGTGCCTGGAAGTGCTGTCCGCACAGTCAACAGTCACTCCTCTGTTATTGGGGTTCAGTAACGTCAGCTGATCCCCAGCTGTGTGTGCGGCAATACCTCCAATCTGCTCCTCCTGCTGTCCCTGGGCTCTAACACCGCCAGTTGGTGCCTGGAAGTGCTGTCTGCACAGTCAACAGTCGCTCCTCTGTTATTGGGGTTCAGTAACGTCAGCTGATCCCCAGCTGTGTGTGCGGCAATACCTCCAATCTGCTCCTCCTGCTGTCCCTGGGCTCTAACACCGCCAGTTGGTGCCTGGAAGTGTTGTCTGCACAATCAAGACCAGAGGCCAAGATATCGTCGCACACCAGGAGGGTATTACCACTCCGGGGGCTCCTCACCTGCAGGGGGATCCTCTGCAGGATCCAGCAGCGAAACTGGCGGGGCACAGACATCAGGTCTCCGTTTTTTAGGACAAAACGCACGCCAACCCGGAGGTCAAGGAACAAGGGATGGGGACCGTCACATGCCTCTCAGATCTCAGGTAGGAGTCCAAACTGTGTAGTGAATATTTCTAATTATACCCTTTCTCCCTTAGAACTAAAAGTATTGAATATGGGTCTATCCTTCTGCCCTACTCCTAAATGGGATTCCTTTCAACTTGAAAGGGATCTACAGCGTTTCTATAGGAATATCAGACTGAAGGTACATTTCGAGGGTTCTCCTAACCCTATCAGACCAATCTCAACATTGCCACACACTGAGGGACCTAGAATTACCATTGATCAACTTGGGCTTAGAAATCAGAGTACCTTCATCCCATCTTAGTCTAACCATGCCGTAGAGACTTTTGTTAATCTTCTGGACAGAGATATTAAGAAAACTCTACATGACCAACGATTAGGGTTCCTGTTGTGAATTCTGTTGTCAGGCTCCCTCCTGTGGTCATGAATGGTACTTCGGCTGGTTCTGTCCATGGACTTTCTCTGGTGCCTGTGGGTGTTTCTGAGTTTCCTTCCACAGATGACGAGGCTAATTCGTTAGTGGGCTGCTCTATTTAACTCCACTTAGATCTTTGCCGCATGCCAGCTGTCAATGTTATACTATGGCTCCAGTTCGCTCCTGGATCGTTCTGAGTTCCTGTTTCTCCAGCAGAAGCTAAGTTCCTCTGTGCTATTTTGCTTGTTTGCTATTTTTTCTGTCCAGCTTGCTTTTGTCAATATTGCCTTGCTTGCTGGAAGCTCTGGAACGCAGAGGGGCGCCTCCCGCACCGTGAGTCGGTGCGGAAGGTATTTTTCCCTGCACTCTCTGCGTGGTCTTTTGTAGGTTTTTGTGCTGACCGCAAAGTAACCTTTTCTATCCTCGGTCTGTTCAGTAAGTCGGGCCTCACTTTGCTAAATCTATTTCATCTCTGTGTTTGTATTTTCATCTTTACTCACAGTCATTATATGTAGGGGGCTGCCTTTTCCTTTGGGGGATTTCTCTGAGGCAAGGTAGGCTTTATTTTTCTATCTTCAGGGCTAGCTAGTTTCTTAGGCTGTGCCGAGTTGCATAGGGAGCGTTAGGCGCAATCCACGGCTATTTCTAGTGTGTTTTGATAGGTTTAGGGATTGCGGTCAGCAGAGTTCCCACGTCCCAGAGCTCGTCCTTATTATCAGTAACTATCAGGTCCATTATTTGTCCTAACCACCGGATCATAACAGTACAGCTCTGAGACCATTTTTTTTTCTTTGCAGCGTGTTCTGTCTCACTTTTACCCTTTACCTCTGGGTGGTTCAGAACACAGGTGTAGACATGGACATTCAAGGTCTGTCCTCTTGGATGGATAATCTCACTACAAGGGTACAAAACATTCAAGATTTTGTGGTTCAGAATCCGATGTCAGAACCTAGGATTCCAATTCCTGATTTATTTTTTGGTGATAGATCTAAGTTCTTGAAATTCAAAAATAATTGTAAATTGTTTCTAGCTTTGAAACCTCGCTCCTCAGGTGATCCTGTTCAACAGGTAAGGATCATTATTTCCTTATTACGTGGCGACCCTCAAGACTGGGCATTTTCTCTTGCGCCAGGAGATCCGGCATTGCGTGATGTAGATGCGTTTTTCCTGGCGCTCGGATTGCTTTATGACGAACCTAATTCAGTGGATCAGGCAGAGAAAATCTTGCTGGCTCTATGTCAGGGTCAGGATGAAGCAGAGATATATTGTCAGAAGTTTAGAAAGTGGTCTGTGCTCACTCAGTGGAATGAATGTGCCCTGGCAGCAATCTTCAGAAAGGGTCTCTCTGAAGCCCTTAAAGATGTCATGGTGGGATTTCCCATGCCTGCTGGTCTGAATGAGTCTATGTCTTTGGCTATTCAGATCGATCGGCGCTTGCGTGAGCGTAAAACTGTGCACCATTTGGCGGTACTATCTGAGCATGGGCCTGAGCCTATGCAGTGTGATAGGACATTGACCAGAGCTGAACGGCAGGAACACAGACATCAGAATGGGCTGTGTTTTTACTGTGGTGACTCCACTCATGCTATCTCCGATTGTCCTAAGCGCACTAAGCGGTTCGCTAAGTCTGCCACCATTGGTACGGTACAGTCTAAATTTCTTTTGTCCGTTACTCTGATTTGCTCTTTGTCGTCCTATTCTGTTATGGCATTTGTGGATTCAGGCGCTGCCCTGAATTTGATGGACTTGGAGTATGCCAGGCGCTGTGGTTTTTTCTAGGAGCCCTTGCAGCATCCTATTCCATTGAGAGGAATTGATGCTACGCCTTTGGCCAAGAATAAGCCTCAGTACTGGACCCAATTGACCTTATGCATGGCTCCTGCACATCAGGAGGATATCCGTTTTTTGGTGTTACATAATCTGCATGATGTGGTCGTTTTAGGGTTACCATGGCTACAGGTCCATAATCCAGTATTGGACTGGAAATCTATGTCTGTGTCCAGCTGGGGTTGCCAGGGGGTACATGGTGATGTTCCATTTTTGTCAATTTCGTCTTCTACTCCTTCTGAAGTTCCGGAGTTTTTGTCGGATTATCAGGATGTATTTGATGAGCCCAAAGCCAGTGCCCTACCTCCTCATAGGGATTGCGATTGTGCAATTAATTTGATTCCTGGTAGTAAGTTTCCTAAGGGCCGATTGTTCAATTTATCTGTGCCAGAACACGCCGCTATGCGGAGTTATATAAAGGAATCCTTGGAGAAAGGTCATATTCGCCCATCGTCATCACCGTTGGGAGCAGGGTTCTTTTTTTGAGGCCAAGAAGGATGGGTCTTTGAGACCTTGTATTGATTACCGCCTTCTTAATAAAATTACAGTCAAATTTCAGTATCCTTTGCCGTTGCTGTCCGACTTGTATGCTCGTATTAAAGGGGCTAGTTGGTTTACCAAGATAGACCTTCGAGGGGCGTATAATCTTGTGCGTATTAAACGGGGCGATGAATGGAAAACAGCATTTAATACGCCCGAGGGCCATTTTGAGTACCTGGTGATGCCATTCGGGCTTTCCAATGCTCCATCAGTATTTCAGTCTTTTATGCATGACATCTTCCGAGAGTACCTGGATAAATTCCTGATTGTGTATTTGGATGATATTTTGGTCTTTTCGGATGATTGGGAGTCTCATGTGAAGCAGGTCAGAACGGTGTTCCAGGTCCTTCGTGCTAATTCCTTGTTTGTGAAGGGGTCAAAGTGTCTCTTTGGAGTTCAGAAGGTTTCATTTTTGGGGTTCATTTTTTCCCCTTCTACTGTTGAGATGGACCCTGTTAAAGTCCAGGCCATTCATGATTGGACTCAGCCGACATCTGTGAAGAGCCTGCAAAAGTTCCTGGGCTTTGCTAATTTTTATCGTCGCTTCATCGCTAATTTTTCTAGTGTTGCTAAACCGTTGAATGATTTGACCAAGAAGGGTGCTGATGTGGTCAATTGGTCTTCTGCGGCCATGGATGCTTTTCAGGAATTGAAGCGTCGTTTTTCTTCTGCCCCTGTGTTGTGCCAGCCAGATGTTTCGCTCCCGTTTCAGGTTGAGGTTGATGCCTCTGAGATTGGGGCAGGGGCTGTTTTGTCGCAAAAAAGTTCTGATGGCTCGGGAATGAAGCCATGTGCTTTCTTTTCTAGAAAGTTTTCGCCTGCTGAGCGCAATTATGATGCTGGTAATCGAGAATTGTTGGCCATGAAGTGGGCATTCGAGGAGTGGCATCATTGGCTTGAAGGAGCCAAGCATCGCGGTGGTCTTGACAGATCACAAAAATTTGACTTATCTTGAGTCTGCCAAATGGTTGAATCCGAGACAGGCTCGATGGGCGTTGTTTTCCTCCCGTTTTGATTTTGTTGTTTCGTACCTTCCGGGCTCTAAGAATGTGAAGGCTGATGCCCTGTCAAGGAGTTTTGTGCCTGACTCTCTGGGTATTTCTGAGCCGGCAGGTATTCTCAAAAAGGGGATGATTTTGTCTGCCATCTCCCCTGATTTGCGGCGGGTGCTGCAAAAATTTCAGGCTGATAGACCTGACCGTTGCCCAGCAGAGAAACTGTTTGTCCCTGATAAATGGACTAATAGAGTTATCTCTGAGCTTCATTGTTCGGTGTTGGCTGGGCATCCTGGAATCTTTGGTACCAGAGATTTGGTGGCTAAATCCTTTTGGTGGCCGTCTTTGTCACGGGATGTGCGTTCTTTTGTGCAGTCCTGTGGGACTTGTGCTCGGGCTAAGCCCTGCTGTTCTCGTGCTAGTGGGTTGCTTTTGCCCTTGCCGGTCCCGAAGAGGCCCTGGACGCATATTTCTATGGATTTTATTTCGGATCTCCCCGTCTCTCAAAAGATGTCAGTCATTTGGGTGGTTTGTGATCGCTTTTCTAAGATGGTCCATTTGGTACCCTTGTCTAAATTGCCTTCCTCCTCTGATTTGGTGCCATTGTTTTTCCAGCATGTGGTTCGTTTGCATGGCATCCCGGAGAACATCGTTTCGGACAGAGGTTCCCAGTTTGTTTCGAGGTTTTGGCGATCCTTTTGTGCTAGGATGGGCATTGATTTGTCTTTTTCCTCGGCTTTCCATCCTCAGACAAATGGCCAAACCGAACGAACTAATCAGACGTTGGAAACATATCTGAGATGCTTTGTTTCTGCTGATCAGGATAATTGGGTGTCCTTTTTGCCGTTGGCTGAGTTCGCCCTTAATAATCGGGCCAGCTCGGCTACTTTGGTTTTGCAGTTTTTCTGCAATTCTTGTTTCCATCCTCGTTTCTCTTCAGGGCAGGTTGAGTCTTCGGACTGTCCTGGTGTAGATACTGTGGTGGATAGGTTGCAGCAGATTTGGACTCATGTGGTGGACAATTTGACATTGTCCCAGGAGAAGGCTCAACGTTTCGCTAACCGCCGGCGCTGTGTGGGTCCCCGACTTCGTGTTGGGGATTTAGTTTGGTTGTCGTCTCGTTATGTTCCTATGAACGTTTCCTCTCCTAAGTTTAAGCCTCGTTTCATTGGTCCGTATAAAATTTCTGAGGTTATCAATCCTGTGTCATTTCGTTTGGCCCTTCCAGATTCTTTTGCCATCCATATTGTGTTCCATAGGTCGTTGTTGTGGAGATACGTGGCGCCTGTGGTTCCATCCGTTGACCCTCCTGCTCCGGTGCTGGTTGAGGGGGAGTTCGAGTATGTGGTGGAGAAGATTTTGGATTATCGTATTTCGAGACGGAAACTCCAGTACTTGGTCAAGTGGAAGGGTTATGGTCAGGAGGATAATTCCTGGGTTTTTGCCTCTGATGTTCATGCGGCCGATCTGGTTCGTGCCTTTTATTTGGCTCATCCTGGTCGGTCTGGGGGCTCTCGTGAGGGTTCGTGACCCCTCCTCAAGGGGGGGAATTGTTGTGAATTCTGTTGTCAGGCTCCCTCCTGTGGTCATGAATGGTACTTCGGCTGGTTCTGTCCATGGACTTTCTCTGGTGCCTGTGGGTGTTTCTGAGTTTCCTTCCACAGGTGACGAGGCTAATTCGTTAGTGGGCTGCTCTATTTAACTCCACTTAGATCTTTGCCGCATGCCAGCTGTCAATGTTGTACTATGGCTCCAGTTCGCTCCTGGATCGTTCTGAGTTCCTGTTTCTCCAGCAGAAGCTAAGTTCCTCTGTGCTATTTTGCTTGTTTGCTATTTTTTCTGTCCAGCTTGCTTTTGTCAATATTGCCTTGCTTGCTGGAAGCTCTGGGACGCAGAGGGGCGCCTCCCGCACCGTGAGTCGGTGCGGAAGGTATTTTTCCCTGCACTCTCTGTGTGGTCTTTTGTAGGTTTTTGTGCTGACCGCAAAGTAACCTTTTCTATCCTCGGTCTGTTCAGTAAGTCGGGCCTCACTTTGCTAAATCTATTTCATCTCTGTGTTTGTATTTTCATCTTTACTCACAGTCATTATATGTAGGGGGCTGCCTTTTCCTTTCGGGGATTTCTCTGAGGCAAGGTAGGCTTTATTTTTCTATCTTCAGGGCTAGCTAGTTTCTTAGGCTGTGCCGAGTTGCATAGGGAGCGTTAGGCACAATCCACGGCTATTTCTAGTGTGTTTTGATAGGTTTAGGGATTGCGGTCAGCAGAGTTCCCACGTCCCAGAGCTCGTCCTTATTATCAGTAACTATCAGGTCCATTATTTGTCCTAACCACCGGATCATAACAGGTTCCCCCCTGTCCGCCACAATCTTGATCCACTTGAAAAACAAGCTTTGAACTCACTATGTGAGAATAAAAATATCATTATTAAACCAGCGGACAAGGGGGGAGCCATCGTTGTCATGGATAAATGCTATCAGAAGTGAAGAGACAGCTCGCTGACACGACAACATACAGAAAGATCCAAAATGACCCTACCCACACCATACGTCAAAAAATCATAAGGATAGTTGACAAACACCTCTAACTTAAGACCATCGATAGTAAAACAAAGACATACCTCATTAATCACCATCCAGTAACCCCTGTTCTATACATTCTACCCAAGATCCACAAGAATCTTCAAAATCCCCCTGGTCGCCCTATCGTGGCATCTACCGATTCTATTCTTAATCCATTATCCATATTCCTCGAAAAGCTCCTTACACCCTACACCAGAGTCACAAAATCCTTTATATTGGACACTGGGGATTTTCTAGAGAAGATTCGCAACATGAAGGGTATACCTGGTGATAGCCTCCTATGTACATTAGATGTTAATAGCTTGTACACATCTATCACCCATGACATGGGTATTGAAGCAGTATCCCAAACTCTAAGTGAGGCCAACCTAGACGAGGGTTCTCAAGAGCTCTGCATAGATCTCCTAAATTTAGTACTCAGGGAGAACTTTTTCATATTCGAGGATGATTTTTTCTTGCAGACATGCGGTACGGCGATGGGGTTCAACGTGGCCCCGGCCTATGCCAACTTGTATATGGATCGCTTTGAACGTGACTTTGTATATACAAACCCCGTTTTCCAGCAGCATGCTCTCGCCTGGTATAGATACATAGACGACATTTTTGCGTATGGCGGGGCGAACAGACTAGCCTCCTAGAATTCTTTGATACCATCAATAATGTCAGATCTGAACTGTCCTTCACATTGGTCCACCACAAGGATGAGGTGACTTTCTTAGACACCAAGGTACTTAAAGACCCAAATGGTAACCTAAGCACTGACATCTTTATAAAACCGACCGATTGCAATAGCCTTTTGCTATATAATAGCTGTCATCCCAGGTCCATTAAAAACAGTCTCCCCAGATCACAATTCAAAAGGGTAACCAGAATTGTTTCCAATCCCTCCATTAGAGAAACTAGGCTACAAGAAATGTCCAATAAGTTTAAAGCCTGCCAGTATCCTTTGGATCTTCTCGACACAGAATCCTCTAGAGCCCTCCACGACTCAGACAGTATAACCACCGGAGTACAAGAACAAAAAAATCCACGACTCCCCTTTGTACACAACCATCATCCCACAATTAACACCAACCGCTAAATATAAATAAATAATAATATTAATAAATAATTGAAATGAAAATATATATTGGTGTCAGTGGCTAGTGTCCTGTGGAGAAAGAAGTGTAAAGAACACCAACGTACCAGACAAGAACAACCACACCCAACATGGAAAAACCAAGAGAGAGCCACCAGGCAGGGATACAATATGAAAATATCTTTATTATATATAATTGGCAATTTTTACAGATTTGTATAAAAATGACGCACGTTTCGGATCTCAATCCTTCGTCAGGGGGTGGCCACTGTGTCAAATGTGGGGCCTTATATATGATTACTTCTCCCGAGCGCTGCGGCCCGGATGTAGCCGGCGCATGCGCAGTTGCTTGTTTCGGGAGCTTCCGCCGCCCGCGTCATGCCGCCGGACGTACGGGATCAGAATACCCGACGTCTCCCAGCAACAAGGACGCTAAAGCCGCGGAGCTCCGTCGCAGCAACCAGGCATGCGCACCACCAGGGGCCGAGTCTCAGGTAAGTATATGGAGCTGAACCCTATCAGTGCTACCAAGATCGCTATCTCTAGTGTGTTTATGTGTGAGATCTGGAGAGCCTCCATTAAATTATCCACTCAAATACATAACAGGAATCCATATTCCAAACTAAAATAAGGATAGAAGGAATATTACAATAATGTATATATATCAGCTAAAGTGGGACTGTACGGATAATCACATACACATATATAGCATCCTGTGAGAGGGAAACCCTCAATATATGTGAAATATACACTAATTATGAAAAGGGGACGACTGACATTCTGCCAAATGGAGTTTAACAATATATAAGAAACTGTATATATATCAGCTAAGGTGGGTATGTGCGTATAATCGCATACACATGTATAGCATCCTGTGAGAGGGAAACCTTCAATATATGTGAAAAATACACTAATTATGAAGAGGAGACGACTGACATTGTGCCAAATGGAGTTTAACAATGTACAAGAAGCACCCCCAATCTGCATAAAATCCAATATAGCATATATTACTTAATACAGACATATGTGTATATATATAAAATAAATACTCAAATATTCAAATATATGCAATGTTTCATGCAGAGCAATCAAGTTCAGTACATGGAAGGTTCCAGATCACCCGCCACGGCAACAAATAATCCCGACATCCGTCGTTTGGATCCCAACATAAAGGTCAAAAAGAGGCTACCATGCAAGGTAAGTAGACACTGAAAAAACAAGAATGAATGTTAATATATTGGAAAGGCATGAATACACAGTGGCATAAAAAAATTTTTTTTTATACATATAAACATACATACATATGTTAAACTACATATGTATATACTTGTATGTACTGGTAGTACCCATAAGGGACATATAAAAGAAATAAAATTTATTAGTAATCAGAATATTTAAAAGGGGAACAGTTTTTAAAAACAGGTATAAATAATTATATATATTAAAATTATTTAAAAATTTTTTTTTAAAAAAGAGAAGAGAGAACGAAGGTTATCATAAAAAGGGGGCAAAACTTAAGTTCTCATTTAGGCCCCTAGGTGCCACTGTATCAAGGGTCCAGATCCACTTGGTCTCTAGTCTGGCAAGTGGCATTCCAATCTCGCCTCCTCGTTCACTCAGGGTGATGGTATCAATTCCTATAAATTTAAGACCAGATGGATCACAATTGTGGTGGCTTCTAAAGTGTTTCGGGATTGTTTTAAGTTCTGATATATCCGCCACATCTTGTGCAGCCTGTATCCCGCGCACATGTTCTCTGACCCTTACCTTGAATTGCCTGGTTGTCATGCCCACGTATATTAGTGGGCATGGGCATACTGCATAATAAATTACGGCCTTTGATGCACATGTTATAGCATGTTTGATTCTGAATGTGCAACTCCCACTTGAATTTGTGAACGTTGTTGCTCTCATTACATTTGGACAGGCCACACATTTGCCGCACTCTTTGCACCCAGGTGAACATCTCACACCGTCCAGGAAGGAGGGGACTGTGGGCTCACATTTATAGTGACTCTTAATAAGATAGTCACTCAAATTTCTAGATCTTCGGTATGTTATATTAGGTCCATCACCCACATATTGGGACAGGATTGGGTCGGATTTGAGAATACCCCATGATTTGAGTAATTGAGCCCTCATCATTTCCGTTTGGCCGTTATATTGAGTAATGAACCTTACCCTCTGGTTTGTTCTCTGTGGTTTATTGCCGTAAAGTGCCTGATGCCGAGTGATGTTTTTGGCTCTATTATAGCCCCTTTTAATTGATCGGCGGCTATAACCCCTTTCCAAAAATCTCTTTCAATATAGCCGATTGTTCCTCAAAGTCCACATCGCTCGAGCATATTCTCCGCAGCCGTAAAAACTGTCCTATCGGAATTGCGTTAATCATTGCATGGGGATGAGAAGATGTTGCGTGTAGTAGGGAATTAACGGCAGTTGTCTTCCGGAATATGTCACTGGAAAGACAATCGTCATCATTCCTGTAAACACGCACATCAAGGAATTCCATTTCATTAGTACTGGATTTATACGTTAAATGTAAATTCCGAGAGTTATTATTCAATTCTTTCATAAAGACACTCAGAGCATCCGCCGAACCCTGCCAAATGAAGAATATGTCATCGATGAACCGCACCCACAATGGGATGCGGTCCACCGACGGCATGAGTCCAGACAAAAAGAGGTCCCTCTCCCACAGCCCCAGGAATAAATTTGCATACGCCGGTGCAAAGGAAGCACCCATAGCGGTGCCCTGGAGCTGTAGGTAGAGGGACCCCTTAAAAAGAAAAAAATTTTTTGTTAGAGCAAATTCAAGTAGCTGGACAACAAATTCCCGCATAGGTTCTGGTAAGAAAGAGGACCCCAAGAAATATCTGGCTGCAGAAATACCATCATGATGGCGGATGTTGGTGTAGAGACTCTCCACGTCACATGACACTAGGAGAGTGTCCACACCCACATGCAAGCCATCAATCTTCTTCAAAAAATCATTAGTATCCTTTATATAGGAGGGGAGCTCGGCAACCATTGGCTGAAGTCTGGAATCTATAAATTTATTAATTTTTTCCAGATAGTTGCCACAGCCCGAAATAATAGGTCTCCCAGGCGGGTTGATTTGGTTTTTGTGAACCTTGGGTAACAAATACAGGGTCGGTATCACAGGTTCAGGCACATGTAAAGCCGTACAAAGTTCTTTGTTAATTACATCGTTTTCGACGGCTGTTTTCAGAATTTTATCAAGTTCCCCTTTGAATTTATTCAACGGATTAAAAGTCATTTTTTGGTAACATACTTTATCCCCTAGTTGGCGAAATACTTCACACTCATATAAACGTTTAGGCCACAATACCACATTTCCCCCCTTGTCGGCTGGTTTAAACACCACATCCCGTAGATTCTGTAAATTTTTTAGGGCTTTTTTCTCGCTCCTGTTTAAATTTTCAACAGAAGGGAACTGTGGAACTTTGTCAAGGTCCTTACTCACAGTCCTAACGAACACATCAATAGTTGGACAAGCCGACAAAGGGGGAAATTTACGTGACTTTGGCCGAATGGAGGGTGGAATCTTACCTCCAATTTGTTCCATGTGTTCTTGGGCTAATTCATTGAGTACACCTAGTGCCTCCTGCTCCGCCTCTGTAGGAAACAATCGCAATTCATCTTCATTATGAAAATGTTTTTTAAACATCAACTTCCTTGCGAAGAGATGTAAGTCCTTAATAGCAGTAAATTTATTAAATTGACCAGTAGGACAGAACATAAGACCCCTCTGAAGGACATTAATCTCTACATCAGATAAAACATGGTCGCTTAAATGAATCACCTTCAGATTCGGATTCCCTGGGGAATATCCAAAATTACGTTTAGCAGGTGCATATCGTGGTTCACGTTTCCTTTTCGGTGTGGAAACAACCGATGCTGCCACAGAGGCGGTCTTATGTTCTGTCCTACTGGTCAATTTAATAAATTTACTGCTATTAAGGACTTACATCTCTACGCAAGGAAGTTGATGTTTAAAAAACATTTTCATAATGAAGATGAATTGCGATTGTTTCCTACAGAGGCGGAGCAGGAGGCACTAGGTGTACTCAATGAATTAGCCCAAGAACACATGGAACAAATTGGAGGTAAGATTCCACCCTCCATTCATAGTAACATATTTAGTAAGGCCGAAAAGACATTTGTCCATCCAGTTCAGCCTATATTCCATCATAATAAATACCCAGATCTACGTCCTTCTACAGAACCTAATAATTGTATGATACAATATTGTTCTGCTCCAGGAAGACATCCAGGCCTCTCTTGAACCCCTCGACTGAGTTCGCCATCACCACCTCCTCAGGCAAGCAATTCCAGATTCTCACTGCCCTAACAGTAAAGAATCCTCTTCTATGTTGGTGGAAAAACCTTCTCTCCTCCAGATGCAAAGAATGCCCCCTTGTGCCCGTCACCTTCCTTGGTATAAACAGATCCTCAGCGAGATATTTGTATTGTCCCCTTATATACTTATACATGGTTATTAGATCGCCCCTCAGTCGTCTTTTTTCTAGACTAAATAATCCTAATTTCGCTAATCTATCTGGGTATTGTAGTTCTCCCATCCCCTTTATTAATTTTGTTGCCCTCCTTTGTACTCTCTCTAGTTCCATTATATCCTTCCTGAGCACCGGTGCCCAAAACTGGACACAGTACTCCATGTGCGGTCTAACTAGGGATTTGTACAGAGGCAGTATAATGCTCTCATCATGTGTATCCAGACCTCTTTTAATGCACCCCATGATCCTGTTTGCCTTGGCAGCTGCTGCCTGGCACTGGCTGCTCCAGGTAAGTTTATCATTAACTAGGATCCCCAAGTCCTTCTCCCTGTCAGATTTACCCAGTGGTTTCCCGTTCAGTGTGTAATGGTGATATTGATTCCCTCTTCCCATGTGTATAACCTTACATTTATCATTGTTAAACCTCATCTGCCACCTTTCAGCCCAAGTTTCCAACTTATCCAGATCCATCTGTAGCAGAATACTATCTTCTCTTGTATTAACTGCTTTACATAGTTTTGTATCATCTGCAAATATCGATATTTTACTGTGTAAACCTTCTACCAGATCATTAATGAATATGTTGAAGAGAACAGGTCCCAATACTGACCCCTGCGGTACCCCACTGGTCACAGCGACCCAGTTAGAGACTATACCATTTATAACCACCCTCTGCTTTCTATCACTAAGCCAGTTACTAACCCATTTACACACATTTTCCCCCAGACCAAGCATTCTCATTTTGTGTACCAACCTCTTGTGCGGCACGGTATCAAACGCTTTGGAAAAATCGAAATATACCACGTCCAATGACTCACCGTGGTCCAGTCTATAGCTTACCTCTTCATAAAAACTGATTAGATTGGTTTGACAGGAGCGATTTCTCATAAACCCATGCTGATATGGAGTTAAACAGTTATTCTCATTGAGATAATCCAGAATAACATCCCTCAGAAACCCTTCAAATATTTTACCAACAATAGAGGTTAGACTTACTGGCCTATAATTTCCAGGTTCACTTTTAGAGCCCTTTTTGAATATTGGCACCACATTTGCTATGCGCCAGTCCTGCGGAACAGACCCTGTCGCTATAGAGTCACTAAAAATAAGAAATAATGGTTTATCTATTACATTACTTAGTTCTCTTAGTACTCGTGGGTGTATGCCATCCGGACCCGGAGATTTATCTATTTTAATCTTATTTAGCTGGTTTCGCACCTCTTCTTGGGTTAGATTGGTGACCCTTAATATAGGGTTTTCATTGTTTCTTGGGATTTCACCTAGCATTTCATTTTCCACCGTGAATACCGTGGAGAAGAAGGTGTTTAATATGTTAGCTTTTTCCTCGTCATCTACAACCATTCTTTCCTCACTATTTTTTAAGGGGCCTACATTTTCAGTTTTTATTCTTTTACTATTGATATAGTTGAAGAACAGTTTGGGATTAGTTTTACTCTCCTTAGCAATGTGCTTCTCTGTTTCCTTTTTGGCAGCTTTAATTAGTTTTTTAGATAAAGTATTTTTCTCCCTATAGTTTTTTAGAGCTTCAATGGTGCCATCCTGCTTTAGTAGTGCAAATGCTTTCTTTTTACTGTTAATTGCCTGTCTTACTTCTTTGTTTAGCCACATTGGGTTTTTCCTATTTCTAGTCCTTTTATTCCCACAAGGTATAAACCGCTTACACTGCCTATTTAGGATGTTCTTAAACATTTCCCATTTATTATCTGTATTCTCATTTCTGAGGATATTGTCCCAGTCTACCAAATTAAGGGCATCTCTAAGCTGTTCAAACTTTGCCTTCCTAAAGTTCAATGTTTTTGTGACTCCCTGACAAGTCCCCCTAGTGAAAGACAGGTGAAACTGCACAATATTGTGGTCGCTATTTCCTAAATGCCCAACCACCTGCAGATTTGTTATTCTGTCAGGTCTATTAGATAGTATTAGGTCTAAAAGTGCTGCTCCTCTGGTTGGATTCTGCACCAATTGTGAAAGATAATTTTTCTTGGTTATTAGCAGAAACCTGTTGCCTTTATGGGTTTCACAGGTTTCTGTTTCCCAGTTAATATCCGGGTAGTTAAAGTCCCCCATAACCAGGACCTCATTATGGGTTGCAGCTTCATCTATCTGCTTTAGAAGTAGACTTTCCATGCTTTCTGTTATATTTGGGGGTTTGTAACAGACCCCAATGAGAATTTTGTTACCATTTTTCCCTCCATGAATTTCAACCCATATGGACTCGACATCCTCATTCCCTTCGCTAATATCCTCCCTTAAAGTGGACTTTAGACAAGACTTTACATAGAGACAAACCCCTCCTCCTCTCCGATTTTTACGATCCTTTCTAAACAGACTGTAACCCTGTAAGTTAACTGCCCAGTCATAGCTTTCATCTAACCATGTCTCGGTTATTCCCACTATGTCAAAGTTACCTGTAGATATTTCTGCTTCTAGTTCTTCCATCTTGTTTGTCAGGCTTCTGGCGTTTGCGAGCATGCAGTTTAGAGGATTTTGTTTTGTTCCAATCTCCTCACTGTGAATTGTTTTAGAAATGTTCTTACCTCCCTTCTGAGTATGTTTTCCTGGGTCGTCTTTGTTCGAGTCTAATGTTTTTCTTCCCGTCCCCTCTTCTTCTAGTTTAACGCCCTCCTGATGAGTGTAGCGAGTCTTCTGGCGAATGTGTGTTTCCCAGGTTTGTTGAGGTGTAGTCCGTCTCTGGCGAGGAGTCCATCATACCAGTAATTCACACCGTGGTCCAGGAATCCAAATCCTTGTTGTCTGCACCATCGTCTTAGCCAGTTGTTTGCATCAAGGATCCTGTTCCATCTCCTGGTGCCATGCCCGTCTACTGGAAGGATAGAAGAAAAAACTACCTGTGCATCCAGTTCCTTTACTTTCTTCCCCAACTCTTCAAAGTCCTTGCAGATTGTCGGTAGGTCCTTCCTTGCCGTGTCATTGGTGCCAACATGTATCAGAAGAAATGGGTGGACGTCCTTGGAGCTGAAGAGCTTTGGTATCCTATCGGTCACATCCTTGATCATCGCACCTGGAAGGCAGCATACTTCTCTTGCAGTTATGTCCGGTCTGCAGATGGCTGCTTCGGTGCCTCTCAGTAGTGAGTCTCCCACCACCACCACTCTTCGTTGCTTCTTGGCTGTACTTTTTGCTGTCACTTGTTGCTGTGTGCCCTTTTCTTTTTTGCTTGCTGGTATTGCTTCATTCTTAGGTGTGCCATCTTCATCCTCTACAAAGATTTGATATCGGTTCTTCATTTGTGTGGTTGGTGATTTCTCCATGGTCTTCTTGCTTCTTTTGGTCACATGCTTCCACTCATCTGCTTTTGGAGGTTCTCTGACACTTTTTGCACCTTCTGTGACCAGTAGAGATGCTTCTGTTCTGTCTAGAAAGTCTTCATTCTCTTTGATGAGTTTCAAAGTTGCTATTCTTTCTTCCAGACCCCGCACCTTTTCTTCTAAAAGGGCCACTAGTCTACACTTCTGACAGGTGAAATTGGATTCTTCTTCTGGTCGATCTGTGAACATGTAGCACATGCTGCAGCTCACCATGTAGGTTGTCACATCTGCCATGTTGCTCCTAGATCCTGCTGACTTGCTGTGTGTTTTCCTTCTTGTGTAATCTACTCAGCCAAGCTCTCTTGCAATAATGTCCTACAGGCAAAAATTACCTTACGGCGCGCGGTTCGGCCAAAGTCACGTAAATTTCCCCCTTTGTCGGCTTGTCCAACTATTGATGTGTTCGTTAGGACTGTGAGTAAGGACCTTGACAAAGTTCCACAGTTCCCTTCTGTTGAAAATTTAAACAGGAGCGAGAAAAAAGCCCTAAAAAATTTACAGAATCTACGGGATGTGGTGTTTAAACCAGCCGACAAGGGGGGAAATGTGGTATTGTGGCCTAAATGTTTATATGAGTGTGAAGTATTTCGCCAACTAGGGGATAAAGTATGTTACCAAAAAATGACTTTTAATCCGTTGAATAAATTCAAAGGGGAACTTGATAAAATTCTGAAAACAGCCGTCGAAAACGATGTAATTAACAAAGAACTTTGTACGGCTTTACATGTGCCTGAACCTGTGATACCGACCCTGTATTTGTTACCCAAGGTTCACAAAAACCAAATCAACCCGCCTGGGAGACCTATTATTTCGGGCTGTGGCAACTATCTGGAAAAAATTAATAAATTTATAGATTCCAGACTTCAGCCAATGGTTGCCGAGCTCCCCTCCTATATAAAGGATACTAATGATTTTTTGAAGAAGATTGATGGCTTGCATGTGGGTGTGGACACTCTCCTAGTGTCATGTGACGTGGAGAGTCTCTACACCAACATCCGCCATCATGATGGTATTTCTGCAGCCAGATATTTCTTGGGGTCCTCTTTCTTACCAGAACCTATGCGGGAATTTGTTGTCCAGCTACTTGAATTTGCTCTAACAAAAATTTTTTTTCTTTTTAAGGGGTCCCTCTACCTACAGCTCCAGGGCACCGCTATGGGTGCTTCCTTTGCACCGGCGTATGCAAATTTATTCCTGGGGCTGTGGGAGAGGGACCTCTTTTTGTCTGGACTCATGCCGTCGGTGGACCGCATCCCATTGTGGGTGCGGTTCATCGATGACATATTCTTCATTTGGCAGGGTTCGGCGGATGCTCTGAGTGTCTTTATGAAAGAATTGAATAATAACTCTCGGAATTTACATTTAACGTATAAATCCAGTACTAATGAAATGGAATTCCTTGATGTGCGTGTTTACAGGAATGATGACGATTGTCTTTCCAGTGACATATTCCGGAAGACAACTGCAGTTAATTCCCTACTACACGCAACATCTTCTCATCCCCATGCAATGATTAACGCAATTCCGATAGGACAGTTTTTACGGCTGCGGAGAATATGCTCGAGCGATGTGGACTTTGAGGAACAATCGGCTATATTGAAAGAGATTTTTGGAAAGGGGTTATAGCCGCCGATCAATTAAAAGGGGCTATAATAGAGCCAAAAACATCACTCGGCATCAGGCACTTTACGGCAATAAACCACAGAGAACAAACCAGAGGGTAAGGTTCATTACTCAATATAACGGCCAAACGGAAATGATGAGGGCTCAATTACTCAAATCATGGGGTATTCTCAAATCCGACCCAATCCTGTCCCAATATGTGGGTGATGGACCTAATATAACATACCGAAGATCTAGAAATTTGAGTGACTATCTTATTAAGAGTCACTATAAATGTGAGCCCACAGTCCCCTCCTTCCTGGACGGTGTGAGATGTTCACCTGGGTGCAAAGAGTGCGGCAAATGTGTGGCCTGTCCAAATGTAATGAGAGCAACAACGTTCACAAATTCAAGTGGGAGTTGCACATTCAGAATCAAACATGCTATAACATGTGCATCAAAGGCCGTAATTTATTATGCAGTATGCCCATGCCCACTAATATACGTGGGCATGACAACCAGGCAATTCAAGGTAAGGGTCAGAGAACATGTGCGCGGGATACAGGCTGCACAAGATGTGGCGGATATATCAGAACTTAAAACAATCCCGAAACACTTTAGAAGCCACCACAATTGTGATCCATCTGGTCTTAAATTTATAGGAATTGATACCATCACCCTGAGTGAACGAGGAGGCGAGATTGGAATGCCACTTGCCAGACTAGAGACCAAGTGGATCTGGACCCTTGATACAGTGGCACCTAGGGGCCTAAATGAGAACTTAAGTTTTGCCCCCTTTTTATGATAACCTTCGTTCTCTCTTCTCTTTTTTTTTAAAAATTTTTTAAATAATTTTAATATATATAATTATTTATACCTGTTTCTAAAAACTGTTCCCCTTTTAAATATTCTGATTACTAATAAATTTTATTTCTTTTATATGTCCCTTATGGGTACTACCAGTACATACAAGTATATACATATGTAGTTTAACATATGTATGTATGTTTATATGTATAAAAAATTTTTTTTTTATGCCACTGTGTATTCATGCCTTTCCAATATATTAACATTCATTCTTGTTTTTTCAGTGTCTACTTACCTTGCATGGTAGCCTCTTTTTGACCTTTATGTTGGGATCCAAACGACGGATGTCGGGATTATTTGTTGCCGTGGCGGGTGATCTGGAACCTTCCATGTACTGAACTTGATTGCTCTGCATGAAACATTGCATATATTTGAATATTTCTTTTACATATATACACATGCATATATTTGAGTATTTATTTTATATATATACACATATGTCTGTATTAAGTAATATATGCTATATTGGATTTTATGCAGATTGGGGGTGCTTCTTGTACATTGTTAAACTCCATTTGGCACAATGTCAGTCGTCTCCTCTTCATAATTAGTGTATTTTTCACATATATTGAAGGTTTCCCTCTCACAGGATGCTATACATGTGTATGCGATTATACGCACATACCCACCTTAGCTGATATATATACAGTTTCTTATATATTGTTAAACTCCATTTGGCAGAATGTCAGTCGTCCCCTTTTCATAATTAGTGTATATTTCACATATATTGAGGGTTTCCCTCTCACAGGATGCTATATATGTGTATGTGATTATCCGTACAGTCCCACTTTAGCTGATATATATACATTATTGTAATATTCCTTCTATCCTTATTTTAGTTTGGAATATGGATTCCTGTTATGTATTTGAGTGGATAATTTAATGGAGGCTCTCCAGATCTCACACATAAACACACTAGAGATAGCGATCTTGGTAGCACTGATAGGGTTCAGCTCCATATACTTACCTGAGACTCGGCCCCTGGTGGTGCGCATGCCTGGTCGCTGCGACGGAGCTCCGCGGCTTTAGCGTCCTTGTTGCTGGGAGACGTCGGGTATTCTGATCCCGTACGTCCGGCGGCATGACGCGGGCGGCGGAAGCTCCCGAAACAAGCAACTGCGCATGCGCCGGCTACATCCGGGCCGCAGCGCTCGGGAGAAGTAATCATATATAAGGCCCCACATTTGACACAGTGGCCACCCCCTGACGAAGGATTGAGATCCGAAACGCGCGTCATTTTTATACAAATCTGTAAAAATTGCCAATTATATATAATAAAGATATTTTCATATTGTATCCCTGCCTGGTGGCTCTCTCTTGGTTTTTCCATGTTGGGTGTGGTTGTTCTTGTCATCATCCCACAATGCATAAAATACATAACCTGATCCGAGGACACTGGCCTCTTCTCAGCAAGGCCTATCCCAATATCCCTATCTTTAAAGATCCACCTTTAATGTGTACCAGACGACCTAAGAACATACGGGATAAAGTGGTTAGGGCAGACCTAGGATCACACAGGGCATCATCAACTAGAACTCTGACTGGCCTTTTGCAGGACAGGTACTTTCTCCTGTTTAAATTGCAGGTGTTGCTCCAACGTCATTAAAGGCAATGAGATTGTTCACCCGCGAACTGGGAAATCATATCCCATTAAGGAGCACTACACATGTGACACAAACTACGTGGTCTATATCATCAAGTGCCCATGTGGGCTACTATATGTGGGGGAAACGACTCAGGCCATTAAAGATCGAATTTCTAGCCATAAGTCTACTATTAGATGCGAAAAGGTTTGGCTACCATTACCACTACATTTTAAGGAGGCAAGACACAATGTGTCACAACTTAGGTTCCAGATTGTGGAAAGAGTTCCTCGCCCGAGAAGGGGAGGGAACCATATTCAACTGTTAAAACAGAGGGAAACCTTCTGGATTTATACCCTGGATAGCCTCCACCCTAGGGGATTGAACCATGAGATCGACTGGCTAATATGATTTATTTTATTTTTCTAGACCTAATCTACTGCACTTGTAGCCACATCCTTCTGCACAATCGAGACGGTAAGACACATACCCCATAGCCTTTTTTCAAACGGTACCCCTTTTTTTAGTTTTTAGTTTTTTCATTTCATTTTTTAGTTTTTATTTTTTTCATTTCATTTTTTTCATTCATTTCATTCATTTTTTCATTAATTAATTGTTTTCATTTTTTTTTTTTCATTCATTTTTTCATTCATTTTTCATTATTTTTTCATTTCTTTTATTTTTTTCATTTTTTTCATCCATTTCATTTCATCCATTTTATTTCATTTGGTTCATTCCTTTTATTCATTTACCTTTATTTTATTTATTTGTTCATTTGGTTTGGACTCCTACCATGCATCTGTATTTAACCATGTTAATGTATCTTTTTGTACTGTTTTCTGTGTATCATCATGTATATTGTGTCTCTTTCACTTCTAATAGCGTTCCTCAGTTTGGTACGGTGGTTCCCCCTGTATTCCTTTTACTTTCATAGCATATGCATCCCTCTATGCCTCTCTTATCAGTCACCCATACCCTAACAAGTTCATGTTCAAGTCCATATACTTTCCCCATATGGGTAGCACTTTACAAGCGCTGCAGGTCTTTCATCCTTTTCCCAGGAGCGTCTGGTGCCCTCCTTATTTACAGCGGTATTTCCGCTCCCTCCCTCTACAGGCACGGACTATCCCCACAGCCCTTGCAATGCAGACTCCGATGTCCACTCCATTATCCACTGATCTGGGCTTGCGCACACTGCGCAGGCCCAGACATTCTATGGCTGACCGATCTGGCTCCGCTCCTACTGCGCACGCGCGAACGGCCGAAATCGCTACTGCGCATGCGCCTGCGTCCCTGCACTCGAACCTGACATACTACCGCCCAGGACTATAAATAAGTGCCGTTTTGGCACTTTCCTACAGCGCTACCACTTGCAGTGAAATGGTTTATGTCTGCTCATCCCACTGGCCCACCAACGCTAGTCCTGGCCTCCTTCCACGGACATCTGAGGACGGATGTGAGCTTCCATTACCAGATAAGTTGTTCATAGCCCTAGCCATGCCCCATATTTATGCTATCTGGTTTTTTTTCTAGCTGCACCGATTCCCTCTCACCGTTGGTCTAGCTCTCTACACATTGGCTCTGGCTGGCCCCATAAATTAATAGGTAGTGATTCCTTTTTTTTCAGCTGCATGTACATTGCCAGTAGCATCGAAGGTGTTTATTTGATCATATGTCCCCCTTTTGTAGTTATTCTGGTTCCCTCACACTGCAGGTTGAACCTTTCTAAAGTATTCAACATTCGCTCTGGCTGGTTCCTCAAGCGTGCAGGTAGTGAATTGTTATCCTTACTTTTGATCTACCACCTACATGTGCCCTTCATACTAATATACTTAGTGTACTCTTATCTACCCCTACAGTCATTGGTACATATACCATATTCTACTCATCTAACATTTGCTCGGGCTGGTTCTCTAATCGTACAGGTAGTTACATTTACTTCTTGTTCTACCACCTATATGCTACCGCTATACTAGTATATTTAATGTACCTATTTTTACCCTTACAGCCTTTGGTACATTTACCAAATTCTACTCATGCAACATTTACTTTGGTTGGTTTCCTAAAAGCACAGGTAGTTACTCTTTTCTTTGGCCTACCATCTATATGTTACCTTCATACCAGTAGGTTTAGTGTACCTATGTTTACCCCTACAGCAATTGGTGCATTTACCAAATCTACTCTCCACCACGGCGGCTACGACACCATTAATACTAAGGTGATGAATCGCCATCTAGCTCTGTCAAATTGCACAATATAGCCTCCTGGGTGGCATTATCTTCGCTCAGTCCATTACCTATCTCATGGAATATATCTACACATATCTAATCCACTATGGTATTGAGGCGGTATACACCTATATACATCTATTTAGTCCGGGGCTACCTATAATTTGGCTTTTCCTACAACACTAGCAATGCAGTTGTACGGCTCACTTTATCCCATTACCCGTTGCAGGTTTGCCTATTTTTAGCCTTGGTTGACACCCCAGCAGCACTGTTTACACACCTTAAAGAAGGAACTTCTACCTAAGGGTATGCTGTATTGATTATCTATTATGCATCTCTCTTGTTCCATTGTTTTTTCTCCTTGCTTGTCATGGATGGTAGGATACTATATGGTCTCCATTGCCTGGATACAGCCTTGACATGTTTTCTGAACTGTATATATGTAAATATGTATTATTGTTCCTTTTTTCCTATATTATGTACATAGTTATTTACTACGTTTTATTCTATTTTGTTTCAGCGATTTAGTGATCAAGGCCACGGGTTGGCCGAAACGTTTTTTGTGCTTATCGCTTCACCTGAACACTATTCACATGATCTGAATATCTTCATCGTACGAGTGCAGTGATTATATGTTCTATGCACAGTCAACAGTCGCTCCTCTGTTATTGGGGTTCAGTAACGTCAGCTGATCCCCAGCTGTGTATCCGGCAACATGTCATGCGACCGCCACGCTGGCACAACTAAAATGTAAGGGAACCTGTCCCCCCCCTAGGCGTTTTTTACTGAAAGAGCCACCTTGTGCAGCACTAATACTGCACAAGGAAAAGGTTGCTCTTTAAATTATGCTCCTTGGAAACGCTGAACTACACACTCATGTAATGTGTCCACTCACACCGTCAAACCGTCCCGGAGGTGGGACTTTCCTTTGTAATGTGATGCAGCACAGCCGTCATTCCTACCCCTTTGGTGCCGTGCGCCACCTCCATATCATCGCCTCTCACTCCCCTCCTTCCTGCTTCTTCAGACTGTGCGGCATCACGGCCGTGACCCTGGGCTCTAACACCACCAGTTGTTGCCCGGAAGAGCTAGCTGCAGAGAGAAAAACACCCGCCAATGTGTCAGTGGGGTTCAGCAACGCCAGCTGTTCCTCTGCTGTGTAGCCGGCAACGTGTCCAGCACAAGCCACGCTGGCACAATAACAGACATTTTCCTGCCTCCAGTGCAGGCTTCGGCCTACACTTTGCTTCTCTTTGATTCCCTGGGTTTCAACACTGTCAGTTGTCACCTGGAAGTGTTGTCTACACAGAAAAAACACTCGCTGATATGTCAGTGGTGTTCCGCAACGCCAGCTGTTCCCCTGCTGTGTAGCCGGCAACGTGTCCTGCAAACGCCACGCAGACACAACAGACCTAAAGCTGCCACCAGTGCAGGCTTCGGCCTACACTCTGCTCCTCTCCTCCTCCTGCTGACCCTGGGCTCTAACACCGCCAGTTTTTGCCCGGAAGTGCTAGCTGCACAGAAAAAAACACCCACCAATGTGTCAGTGGGGTTCAGCAACGCCAGCTGTTCCCCTGCTGTGTAGCCGGCAACGTGTCCTGCAAACGCCATGCAGGCACCTGAACTTAAATTAAAGGGATCCTGCCCCCCCCAGGTGTTTCTATGTATAACAGCCACCTTGTACAGCAGTAATGCTGCATTTGTACAAGGTGGCTAACTTTTTCTCCTTGCCCACGTGGAACGCAACACTTACAAAATGTGTCTCATTACAGACCATTACATTGTCCCTGAGGTGTGACTTTCCTTTTTAATGACACGCAGCACCCCCCTTGGTAGCGCTGCCCGTCTTGTGACATCATTGGTTGGCTGGCTGTGCCTGTGCGTCCGCCCTGCCCGACACAACGACCCTCGTTGTCTGATATATTTTGACTAGTGTTGAGCATTCCGATACCGCAAGTATCGGGTATCGGCCGATATTTGCAGTATCGGAATTCCGATACCGAATTCCGATGTTTCCCGCGTATCAGATACCGGAATCGGAAGTTCCCAGAATTCAAAACTGCACGCAGCAGCCAATGAGGAATGAATGGAAGTGTGGGCACATCCTGTTTAGCATGGTGGGCATGTAACTACTGGCAAGGCTGTGATTGGCTGCTGAAATGATGTCACTATGCACTATAAAAAACGCTGCCGCCATTTTGCGCTCACTCTGCTGTGATTTCAGTTAGGGACAGGACGCTGTGTTCTAACTGAGGGCCAGTTGAGATAGCGAATTGCTTCATTGCGCTTTTCCCAGGCTAATTTAGCAAACGCTGTGTGTTCACCTTGCTCTTGCCTTGCAGCGCTGTTTTAACAGCGTTCTGCAAGGTCTCTCTCAGTGTGTGTGTGTGTGTGTGTGTGCAGCTCACTCTGTAGTCTGTGTGCAGCCATATACCCGGTTGTATTCAGCTCAGGGGGGTTCACACTGCCTCATACTGTTCTATCCATTGTCCTTTTTTGCTCATAGTGCAGCCTTCTGCACACTTTTTCTAAAATTTCCTATTAGTGTCTTTCCACCTGTCTCTAGCTAAATTGTGGAAAAACACTACATAGGATAACCTAAAGGAGGGTTTTTGGGCCTTGCAGTGCCGTTTACGGCTGTCTGCACGGTCTCCGTGTGAGTGCAGCTCGCCCTGTAGTCTGTGTGCAGCCACAGCCGGTTGTATTCAGCATAGGGTGCGTCACTGCCTCATACCGTTAAAGAACTTTTCCTTTTTTTCAAATAGTGCAGCCTGCTGCAAATTTTTTTCTAAAATTTCCTATTAGTGTCTTTCCAACCGTGTCCAGCTAAATTGTGGAAAAACACTACATAGGATAACCTAGAGAAGGGTTTTGGGCCTTGCAGCGCCGTTCACGGCTGTCTGCACGGTCTCCGTGTGAGCACAGCTCGCCCTGTAGTCTGTGTGCAGCCACAGCCGGTTGGATTCAGCTCAGGGTGCGTCACTGCCTTATACCGTTAAATAACTTGTCCTTTTTTTGAAAATAGTGCAGCCTGCTGCAAATTTGTTCAAAAATTTCCTATTAGTGTCTTTCCACCTGTCTCCAGCTAAATTGTGAAAAAACACTACATAGGATAACCTAGAGGAGTGTTTTTGGGCCTTGCAGCGCCGTTTACAGCTGTCTGCACGGTCCCCGTGTGAGTTAAACTCGCTCTGTAGCCCGATCTGCAGAAAAAAAAAAGTAAAGTTCACCAAACACCACTTAACACTTGTGTAGGCCACATTTTATCAATAATAAAGTCTAGTCCACATTTTACAACATTAGTGTTTCTTACACCTGTTAGGAGGAGCATTTCAGGAATAAGCACACTAAGGCCTTAGTACTTTTCTGCTTATCTTTATCTGTCAACCAAGATGAATAGGGCAGGGAGTAAGGCACGTGGGCGTGGGCGCGGAGCAGGGAGAGGAGCAGGGAGAGGACGTGGTGATTCTGTGCCTGCTGCGGGCACTGGTGACTCATCATCACTCAGTTTCAGCAGGGAACAGTCCTTCATGCGCAGCTTTGTCGGAGAGCGCCGTGCACCGCTGCTGCGTGAAGATCAAATTGAAGCCGTTGTCGGATGGATGGCAGCTAACGCATCGGCATCGACTTCAATTAGTGCCACATCCTCTCAGGCACAGACCACTGGAGAGCAGCCATCTGTCTCTTCACCACCTGCCAAATTGGCCATGCAGTCAGAGAGCCCAGGACAGGAGCCGTCTCTACTTCTGTTCTCTGAATCTCTTGGCTTGGAAACAGGGGGCCAGCCAAGCAGCATTGGAGAAATGGAAGAAGAGGCAGTGTGCAGTGATGCCCAACAGCTTTGTCTCTCTGACTCTGAAGAGGCGGGTGGGCCAGTGCCTGCGGTGACCACAGCGCAGTACGCATCTGATGATGAAACTCAGGTGCCGCTTTCTGGTGCGTACTGTGCTGCCGAGACTACCCAGGAGGAGCAGTTGGTGGCAGAGGGTAGTGGAGATGATGAGGTCCTTGACCCATCGTGGCGTGAGGAACAGGAAGGTGGTGGGAGCAGCTCTGAGGAAGAGATTCCCCTAACGGGCCAAAGAGGGAGAGGGAGGGGGAAGACTGCGGAGCCTGTAGCCTCCACTTTGGCACCCGTTAGGAGCCTGTCTCTTTCAAAAGCCAAATAGGGCACTCCCAAGACTTGCAGTGCCTGGTCCTTTTTTGACACAGTTGCAGATGACATTTGTTTTGTCAAATGCAAGCTGTGTCATCAGAAAGTCAAAAGAGGTAAAAGTGTCAGCAACCTCAATACCACAAATATGTGGAAACATGTGCGGACCAGGCACGCGGTGGAGTTACAAAAACACACTGAATACCTAGGCCAACCAACAGCGGCAGCTACCACCTCTTCAGCTCGTGTTGCCTCTTCCTCCAGCTCACGCACAGCTGGTTTGGCTTCCTCCCAGGATCGCCATGGAAGAACCTCTGGCACTGTTGTCCAGAGACCTAGTGTAATTCCACCCACAGCACCACGTTCCCAGTCATCCTCACGCTCCCAGCCTAGTCTACAGCCATCGGTAGTACAGGCATGGGAGAAAAGGCGGGCATTCTCGGCCAACCACCCCCGAGCACAGGCTCTGAATGCAGGCATTGCCAAACTTCTGTCACTGGAAATACTCTCATTCAGGCTGGTAGAGACTGACAGCTTCCGTGACTTGATGGCATTGGCAGTCCCACAGTACAAGGTGCCCAGCTGCTTTTACTTCAGCAGGCAAGCTGTCCCTGCCCTGCACAAGCATGTGGAGGGACACATAAAACACGCGCTACTGAACGCCGTCAGTAGCAAGGTCCACCTCACCACCGAAGCGTGGACCAGTCAACATGGACAGGGGCGATACATTTCCCTCACTGCCCATTGGGTTAATGTTGTTGAGCCAGGTACAGATCGTGCGAGTGGCGCAGGACGTGTCCTGCCCACTCCAAGGATTGCAGGAATCCAGTCTGTACGCATTGACTCCTCCTCATACACAAGTTCCTCAGAATCATCGCTGCAGGAGCCGTCACAGTCCACCTCCACATGGACCCGTGAACGTTTACCTGTTACGACCGACACGAGCACAGCCGTGGCCAAACGTCAACAGGCCGTCTTGAAACTAGTTTCTTTGGGGAATCGAAGCCACACAGCGCAGGAGCTCTGGAATGCCATCAAGCAGGAGAGCGATGTGTGGTTTGTGCCAGCGAATCTCCAGCCAGGCATGGTAGTGTGTGACAATGGCCGAAATCTGGTGGAAGCTTTGGCCATTGGCAACCTCACTCACATCCCATGTCTGGCACATGTGCTCAATTTGGTTGTGTAGAGTTTTCTGAGGGACTATCCGGATCTTGATGCACTGCTGCACAAGGTCAGCCTAGAGTGTGCTCACTTGCGGCGTTCCAGCTTAGCAAGATCCCGCATTGCTGCTCTGCAGCGCCGATTCCGCCTTCCGGAACACCGCATCATATGTGACCTACCTACCAGGTGGAATTCCACGTTACATATGTTGGAGCGGTTGTGTGAGCAGCAGCAAGCAGTAATGGAGTACTAGCTGCATCAGGCGCAAAGAAGTCGCAGTCAGCGCCGATCAGACTTCACAACCACAGAGTGGGCCACTATGAAGGATGTCTGCCAGGTTTTGCGTCCTTTCGACTATTCCATGCGGATGGCAAGTGCAGATGATGCACTAGTCAGCATGACTGTCCCCCCTATCTGCCTGCTTCAACAAACACTGCAAGCGTTAAGGGATGATGTTGTGGAAGAGGTGGAGGATGAGGAGTCACCTTTTCCATCAGCTTCTGGAGAGTCAGCGCCACGTGGTTCCTCACAAAGGGGTAGGCAGGGGCCACTTTGTGAGGAGGATGAGAAGGAGTTAATGGAGGAGGAAGAGCTCCATCCAGAGGAGGGAGTTACACAATTGTCCAGTGGTCAGTGTGTACAGCGAGGGTGGGGTGATGACGACCGGGCAGAGATCATGTCTCAAGCAGGGGACAGCGTTTCTGGGCCAGTTGGCAGTCTGCAGCACATGGTTGATTTCATGCTGCAGTGCCTGAGAAACGACCGCCGCATCGACAACATTCTCAACATGCCTGATTATTGGGTGTTCACCCTCCTCGATCCTCGCTACCGGGACAACATCCAAAACCTCATCCCAGCGTTGACCCGGGAGCGTAAAATGCGGGAGTACCACGACACACTGGTGAATTTGTCATGATATGTACTTTTGCCCTGTCCTGTATTTGAATAATATGCCATTTGATGTATGTAACTGTTCTCTGGTTTCTATTAGCTGTAATTTATGTATTTTCTTGTGCTGGGAGTTCACCTGTAACAATATGTCTCCTTCCCCCAATACTTGCAGCCCTAAGCTATAATGTAATTAAGCTTTTTCAACACCACTAGTGAAAGAATAGCCATTCTTCCTCACAGCAGGTGGCTAGTCAAATGTACATACTACATAGACTATGTGGAGCCCACCAGTCTAGAATCTTCTGGTGGACCCAACCATTGAATAGAAGGTGTGACTCCTACCCCCCTTCATGGGCGGATCCCAGGAGCTCAGACAATCCATTCTTATTTTGAGATCAGATGTGAGTTGATCCTTGAAGGAGAAGGAGTGGGGATTCTTAGCTGAGGCAAGACCCCACGCCCATCTGGGACTGCGGAAGCGAACGGGGCGAGACTTGAGCTGAGGACATATCTCGTCGTTCGTGAGATTGTTTTGGGATCCCTTGGACTCGTGTGGACTATTGCTTTGTTAGCTGGCACAAGGATTATCGGGAGGTGCCCCCGAACCTGTTCCGTTGCACTAATTGTGGACTCTGTAGATCTACCTGCATGTGTTGTTCCAGCGTTCTTGATAATAAATCTGTGGAATCATCCCTTGGCCTGTTGTCCCTTCTTGCTCTGCCGTACACCCCGTCACAAACTGGTTGGCAGCAGAGGGACCAGAGCAGAAGGAATGTAGGACAATGGCCCAACATCAGGAACCAACACCGCAGAGTACAAGAACTGGACTTTGGGGAGCCTACAATCAAAGGCCCGTGAAGTAGGAGTCCGTTTTAAGGGAGTCTCCAAGGAGCAGCTTATTGAGGCTTTGGAAGGAGTTCACCTGCAAGATGACGCTGAGGAAGGATCCTCACAGCAAATGGAGGAAAGACTGCAGCCGGAGGTAAATACCCAAAAAAGTCAGTGGGTTGTGTGGTACGAGGAGGAGTTGGCATTGCTGGGAAAAGAGGCCACTATAGACTATAAGAAAGAGGCCATTCACCGAGCTCAAGAGAGGGAGAGGGAGGCCATTCACAGAGCCGAGGAGAGGGAGGCCATTCACAGAGCCGAGGAGAGGGAGGCCATTCACAGAGCCGAGGAGAGGGAGGCCATTCGCAGAGCCGAGGACAGAGCTCAGGAGATGGCATTGCTGGAGAGGCAGATCGCTTTGGAAGCAGCTAAAAGCTCCAGACAGACTCTAACCCCAAGCACCCACCATGAGGGAACTCCCCAGAGTGTCCCGCAAAGACTTCAAGCCCTTTAATGAGGCTGCAGGCGACATTGAGGGCTTCTTCCAGGACTTTGAGCATCAGTGTCGATTAATGGAAGTCCCGGAAAGGGACCAAGTCCGACATCTGGTGGGGCTCTTAGAGGGTGGAGCTGCCGCAGCCTATAGAGCTATGGACCCTCAGGGGAACTGTGAGTATGCGGAGATTAAACGGACTATTCTAGAACATTATGCTGTTACCCCAGACACTTACAGGACTCAGTTCCTTACTTTAGCCTGCGATGAGGAAGTGTCTTTCAAGATGTATGCCCACAGACTCAAACAAATATGTCATCGCTGGCTGGAGGCAGAGGAGGCCTTAACCTGGGAGACCTTCCTCCAGGCTATCCTAAAAGAGCAGTTTTACTTCAAGTGCCCTGCTGAGATCCGGGAATGGGTGCGTGAAAGGAGACCAGCCACTGTGGAGGAAGCTGCAGCTCTAGCTGATGAGGCTCTCACCATCAAGCCTCAGTGGAGGGTTCTGTTGGAGGATGGAGAGAGGCCTACCAGCTCCACAACACCGGTGGCCCCCTGTTCTTCTGTCCCCATTTTTCCCTGTTCCTCTAAGCCACCACCTCATGCTGATACCCGTGTAAATGTGCCTCCAGTTGCTTCTACTGTGTTTTCTGGAATACGACGAGGAGAGGAAGTAGCAGAGCGCAGGTGTTATGGTTGTGGGCATCTGGGGCATCTGCAGGCCTCATGCCCAGCCAGCCCATGGAGGAGTCGTCCTCAAAACCCTACAGCACCTTCAGGTGGGGGCCGGCCTCCAGGTTCCCTTACCCCTCGCCCAAGAGGACGCCTTGGATGGAGTGAGACCCAGCACAGATGCTATCGATGTGGACAGCCGGGGCATCTGCAAGCCTCCTGCCCAGCTGTTCAAATGAGGATTAATCCTGTACCTAGTCGTATTATTAATTATGTACAGCCAAGTGCCATGGAGGACGACGTGTCACCACTACGTGAGGACTGGCCTTGTGCCTCACCCACCCATGTTGCACCACTAGGAGTTTATGGTGTGCGACCCGCAGCTATGACGACTTCTGCTCATCGAGGTAAGCACTTGCAGGAGGTCATGCTGGATGGACAGAGACTTATTGGATTTTGTGACTCAGGGGCTTTCCTCACACTGGCTGATCCCTGAGTGGTTCGGCCTGAGGCAATCCATCGAGGACCTGGGATTGTCATTGAACTGGCTGGTGGACAATGGAGGACTATTCCCACAGCCACTGTGGATCTGAACTTTGGTTTTGGGGTCAGGCGATGTGTGGTTGGGGTGATGGGTGGTCTGCCTGCAGATGTTCTCCTGGGCAACGATGTGGGAGAGCTACGATGCCAATTCGTGGCTGCATGTGTGCTCTGCCTGTGTGTACTTAACCAGCGACCTGTAGAGGTCCCTGGTACGTACACAAATTGGGAGGGGAAGGGATTGTCATGATATGTACTTTTGCCCTGTCCTGTATTTGAATAATATGCCATTTGATGTATGTAACTGTTCTCTGGTTTCTATTAGCTGTAATTTATGTATTTTCTTGTGCTGGGAGTTCACCTGTAACAATATGTCTCCTTCCCCCAATACTTGCAGCCCTAAGCTATAATGTAATTAAGCTTTGTCAACACCACTAGTGAAAGAATAGCCATTCTTCCTCACAGCAGGTGGCTAGTCAAATGTACATACTACATAGACTATGTGGAGCCCACCAGTCTAGAATCTTCTGGTGGACCCAACCATTGAATAGAAGGTGTGACCCCTACCCCCCTTCATGGGCGGATCCCAGGAGCTCAGACAATCCATTCTTATTTTGAGATCAGATGTGAGTTGATCCTTGAAGGAGAAGGAGTGGGGATTCTTAGCTGAGGCAAGACCCCACGCCCATCTGGGACTGCGGAAGCGAACGGGGCGAAACTTGAGCTGAGGACATATCTCGTCGTTCGTGAGATTGTTTTGGGATCCCTTGGACTCGTGTGGACTATTGCTTTGTTAGCTGGCACAAGGATTATCGGGAGGTGCCCCCGAACCTGTTCCGTTGGACTAATTGTGGACTCTGTAGATCTACCTGCATGTGTTGTTCCAGCGTTCTTGATAATAAATCTGTGGAATCATCCCTTGGCCTGTTGTCCCTTCTTGCTCTGCCATACACCCCGTCACAGAATTCCATCATCTTCTCCAGTCCAACTGAGAGGAGTGCTGCTAGTGCTTTACAAAGCAGCAGAGTGCGTCGAGGCAGTGGAGGAGGCTCTGCACAAAGAGGGAGCAGAAGCAGTGCCTCTGCCCAAGGCAAGACCAGTATGGCACAACTGTGGCAAACTTTTGCGTGCCCGCCCCAAATGTCTACACCATCACCGGCGGCTCCAGTCAGCAGGAGGCAACGGTTCCGTCAGATGGTGACAGACTACATGTCTTGCCCTCTTAATGTACTCCCAGTCGGCTCTTCCCCTTTCAAGTTTTGGGTCTCTAAGCTGGATACATGGCCAGAGCTAAGCCAGTATGCATTGGAGGTGCTGGCTTGCCCTGCGGCTAGTGTCTTATCGGAATGTGTCTTTAGTTCCGCAGGCGGTGTACTAACAGACCGTCGCATGCGACTATCCTCCGATAACGTTGACCGGCTTACCTTTCTGAAAATGAACCAGGCCTGGATCTCGCAGGAATTTGCCACTCCTCTGCCTGATTAAGTAATTGGGTGTCATCCAGGTCTCCTGATGTGTTCATCTTTCTACCACCTGAACTGCTATTCCTGGGCTCCCACAAAGCCAGTTGCAGCTCAGAAGTGCAGGCTGCACAGTCAAAACATACGACCCAGTGTTATTGGGTTTCAGTAACGTCAGCTGATCCCCAGCTGTGTAGCCGGCAATGTGTCCTGCGACCGCCACGCTGGCACAACAACCTAAATGTAAGGGAACCTGTCCCCCCCCCTCGGCGTTTGTTACTGAAAGAGCCACCTTCTGCAGCAGTAATGCTGCACAAGGAAAAGGTAGCTCTTTTAGTTTAGCTCCTTGCACACGCAGAACTTAACACTTATAAAATGTGTTCACTGATACCGTTATACCGTCCCAGAGCTGGGACTTTCCTTCGTAATGTGACGCAGCACAGCCGTCATTTCTCCCCCCTTGGTGCCATGCGCTGCCTCCTCAGCATTGTTTTAAGCTGTCACGGACCCTGCGCTGTTCTGTTATCCCTTGGCCATGCCCAATTTGCGCTGCCTGTCTTCTGACATAATTTGGTGTCAGGCTGGCTGCGCCTGTGCGGCCGCGCTGCTCGAGATCCCGCCTCGCAGTGTCTTCTGATTGAATCACACTGCGGGCCTGGGATCCATGGGCATGCGCAGTGCATATCTTCCCCTCAGGCTCTCGCTCATCTCCCTCCGCCTTCTTCAGACTGTGCGCCGTCAGCTGATCCCTAATAGTATGCCACAGCCGTGACGCCGCACAGTCTGAAGAAGAGGGAAGGAGGGGAGTGAGAGTCGAGGATATGCACTGTGCATGCCCATGGATCCAAGGCCCGCAGTGGGATTACATTAGACGACACTGCGAGGTTGGATCTCGGGCAGCGTGGACGCACAGGCACTTACAGCCTGACACCTAAATGATGTCAGAAGACGGGCACCGCTAAGTGTGCATGGCCAAGGGATAACATAACAGCGCAGGCTCCGTGACAGCTTAAAACAACGCTGATGAGGCAGCGCACGGCACCAAGGGGATAGGAATGACAGCTGTGTTGCGTCCCATTACGAAGGAAATTCCCACCTCCGGGACGGTTTTACGGTATCGGGGGCCACATTTTAAGTGTTTACTTCTGTGTTTGCAAGGAGCATAATTAAAAGAGCAACCTTTTCCTTTTGCATCCTTAGTGCTGCACAAGATGGCTCATTCAGCTACAAACATCTTGGGGGGGGTTAAAGGTTCCCTTTCAACTTGCTCCAATCAGGCTTTGGCCTACACTCTGTTCCTCTGCTAATCGTGCTGTCCCTAGGCTCTAACACCGCCAGTTGGTGCCTGGAAGTGCTGTCTGCACAGTCAACAGTCGCTCCTCTGTTATTGGGGTTCAGTAACGTCAGCTGATCCCCAGCTGTGTGTGCGGCAATACCTCCACTCTGCTTCTCCTGCTGTCCCTGGGCTCTAACACTGCCTGTTGGTGCCTGGAAGTGCTGTCTGCACAGTCAACAGTCGCTCCTCTGTTATTGGGGTTCAGTAACGTCAGCTGATCCCCAGCTGTGCATCCGGCAACATGTCATGCGACTGCCACGCTGGCACAGCTAAAATGTAAGGGATCCTGCCCCCCCCCCCCCCTAGGTGTTTGTTACTGAAAGAGCCACCTTGTGCAGCACTAATACTGCACAAGGAAAAGGTCGCTCTTTAAATTATGCTCCTTGGAAACGCTGAACTACACACTCATGTAATGTGTCCCCTCACACCGTCAAACCGTCCCAGAGGTGGGACTTTCCTTTGTAATGTGACGCAGCACAGCCGTCATTCCTACCCCCTTGGCTCCGTGCGCTGCCTCCTTAGCGTTGTTTGATTCTGTCATGGACCTTGCGCTGTTATGTTATCCCTTGGCCATGCACAGTTTGCGCTGCCCGTCCTCTGACATCATTTGTTGTTGTCCTGGCTGCGCCTGTGCGTCCACGCTGCCCGAAATCCCACCTCGCAGTGTCGTCTAATGTGATCCCACAGTGGGCCTGGTATCCATGGCCATGCGCAGTGCATATACTAGCCTCTCACTCCCCTTCTTCACGCTTCTTCAGACTAGGCGGCGTCAGCTGATCCCTAATAGCATGCCACGGCCGTGACGCCGCACAGTCTGAAGAAGCAGGAAGGAGGGGAGTGAGAGGCGATGATATGCACTGTGCATGCCCATGGATCCCAAGCCCGCAGTGGGATTACATTAGATGACACTGCGAGGTTGGATCTCGGGCAGCTTGGACGCACAGGCACTGCCAGCCTGACACCTAAATGATGTCAGAAGACGAGCACCGCTAAGTGTGCATGGCCAAGGGATAACATTACAGTGCGGGCTCCGTGACAGAATCAATCAACGTTGAGGAGGTGGTGCACGGCACCAAGGGTGTTGGAATGACGGCTGTGCTGTGTCACATTACAAAGGAAAGTCCCACCTCCGGGACGGTTTAACGGTGTGAGGGGACACATTATATGAGTGTGTACTTCAGGGTTTGCAAGGAGCATAATTTAAAGAGCCACCATTTTCCATGTGCAGTATTACTGATGCACAAGATGGCTCTTTCAGCAACAAATACCTGGGGATGGGGGGGTTAAAGGTTCCCTTTCAACTTGCTCCACTGCAGGCTTCGGCTTACACTCAGCTCCTACTGCAGACCCTGGGCTCTAACACCACCAGTTGTTGCCCGGAAGTGCTAGCTGCACAGAGAAAAACACCTGCCAATGTGTCAGTGGGGTTCAGCAATGCCAGCTGTTCCTCTGCTGTGTAGCCGGCAACGTGTCCAGCACAAGCCACGCTGGCACAATAACAGACATTTTCCTGCCTCCAGTGCAGGCTTCGGCCTACACTTTGCTCCTCTTTGATTCCCTGGGTTTCAACACTGTCAGTTGTCACCTGGAAGTGTTGTCTACACAGAAAAAACACTCGCTGATGTGTCAGTGGGGTTCCGCAATGCCAGCTGTTCCCCTGCTGTGTAGTCGGCAATGTGTCCAGCACAAGCCACCCTGGCACAACTCACCTAAAGCTGCCACCAGTGCAGGCTTCGGCCTACATTCTGCTCCTCTCCTCCTCCTGCTGACCCTGGGCTCTAACACCGCCAGTTTTTGCCCGGAAGTACTAGCTGCACAGAGAAAAACACCCGCCAATGTGTCAGTGGGGTTCAGCAACGCCAGCTGTTGCCCTGCTGTGTAGCTGGCAATGTGTCCTGCAAACGCCATGCAGGCACCTGAACTGAAATTAAAGGGTACCTGCCCCCCCCAGGTGTTTCTATGTATAACAGCCACCTTGTACAGCAGTAATGCTGCATTTGTACAAGGTGGCTGACTTTTTCTCCTTGCCCACGTGGAACGCAACACGTACAAAATGTGTCTCATTAGAGAGCATTAAATTGTCCCTGAGGTGTGACTTTCCTTTTTAATGACACGCAGCACCCTCCTTGGTAGCGCTGCCCGTCTTCTGACATCATTGGTTGGCTGGCTGTGCCTGTGCGTCCGCCCTGCTCGGCACAACGACCCTCGTTGTCTGATATATTTTGACTGTGAGTGTGTGATTGATGGGCATGTGCAGTGCATATGTTCGCCTGACTTGACTCATCTCCTTCCGCCTTCTTCAGACTGTGCGGCCTCATGGCCGCGGCATGCGATAAGGGATCAGCGGAGGCCGCCCAGTCTGAAGCAGGTGTAAGGACATTTGCGAGCGGCGAACATATTTACTGCACAAGGCCATGAATCCCAGCCCCGCAGTGTGAGGTTTTTAAAAGACACTGCGGGTCTGGGATTCATGGGCATCGCTAACCGCAACGGTCAACATGAAATGAAGTCAGAAGACGGGCAGCGCTAACAGGGCATTGCCAAGGGATAACACAAGAGCGCAGACTCCTGTACAGCAAATAACGACGCTTATGAGTCTGCGCCAACCACCTAGGTGTAAACTTTGACACCTCTGCTGTGTCTCCTTAAAAAGGCAAGTCAGTCACGCCTCCAATACAGTTTGACTGTATAATGGGCTAAATTGTGTACGTGTTTCATTCAGCGTGTGCAAGTAGAAAAATTCATAGAGCAACCTTTGACTTGTGCAGCATTAATGCTGCACAAGGTAGGGCTCTTGTACTTTGTAACACCTGAGGGGGGGTTAAAGGTTACCTTTGAAATTGGTTCTACTAGGCTTCGGCCTACACTCTGCTCCTCCTGCAAACCCTGGGCTATAACTACGCCAGTTGGGGCCCGGAAGTGCTGGCTGCACAGAGAAAAACACCCGCCATTGTGTCAGTGGTGTTCAGCAACGCCAGCTGCTCCCCTGCTGTGTAGCCGGCAACGTGTCCAGCACAAGCCACGCTGTCACAACAGACCAAAAGCTGCCACCAGTGCAGGCTTCGGCCTACACTCTGCTCCTCTGTGATTCCCTGGGTTTCAACACTGTCAGTTGTCACCTGGAAGTGTTGTCTACACAGAAAAAACACTCGCTGATGTATCAGTGGGGTTCCACAACGCCAGCTGTTCCCCTGCTGTGTAGTCGGCAATGTGTCCAGCACAAGCCACGCTGGCACAACACACCTAAAGCTGCCACCAGTGCAGGCTTCGGCCTACACTCTGCTCCTCTCCTCCTCCTCCTGACCCTGGGCTCTAGCACCACCAGTTTTTGCCCGGAAGTACTAGCTGCCCTGAGAAAAACACCAGCCAATGTGTTAGTGGGGTTCAGCACCGCCAGCTGTTCCCCTGCTGTGTAGCCGGCAACGTGTCCTGCAAACGCCATGCAGGCACCTGAACTGAAATTTAAGGGAACCTGCCCCCCCCCAGGTGTTTCTATGTATAACAGCCACCTTGTACAGCAGTAATGCTGCATTTGTACAAGGTGGCTGACTGTTTCTCCTTGCCCACGTGGAACACAACACGTACAAAATGTGTCTCATTAGAGACTATTAAATTGTCCCTGAGGTGTGACTTTCCTTTTTAATGACACGCAGCACCCCCCTTGGTAGCGCTGCCCGTCTTCTGACATCATTGGTTGGCTGGCTGTGCCTGTGCGTCCGCCCTGCCCGACACAACGTCCCTCGTTGTCTGATATACTTTGACTGCGAGGGTGTGATTGATGGGCATGTGCAGTGCATATGTTCGCCTGTCTTCACTCATCTCCTTCCGCCTTCTTCAGACTGTGCGGCCTCATGGCCGCGGCATGCGATAAGGGATCAGCGGAGGCCGCTCAGTCTGAAGCAGGTGTAAGGACATGTGTGAGCGGCGAACATATTTACTGCACAAGGCCATGAATCCCAGCCCCGCAGTGTGAGTTTTTTAAAAGACACTGCGGGTCTGGGATTCATGGGCATCGCTAACCGCAACGATCAACATGAAATGAGGTCAGAAGACGGGCAGCGCTAACAGGGCATTGCCAAGGGATAACACAAGAGCGCAGACTCCTGTACAGCAAATAATGACGCTTATGAGTCTGCGCCCACCACCTAGGTGTAAACTTTGACACCTCTTCTGCGTCTCCTTAAAAAGGCAAGTCAGTCACGCCTCCAATACAATTTGACTGTATAATGGGCAAAATTGTGTACGTGTTTCATTCAGCGTGTTCAAGTAGAAAAATTCATAGAGCAACCTTTGACTTGTGCAGCATTAATGCTGCACAAGGTGTGGCTCTTGTACTTTGCAACACCTGAGGGGGGGTAAAAGGTTACCTTTGAAATTGGTTCTACTAGGCTTAGGCCTACACTCTGCTCCTCCTGCAGACCATGGGCTCTAACTATGCCAGTTGGGGCCCGGAAGTGCTGGCTGCACAGAGAAAAACACCCGCCATTGTGTCAGTGGGGTTCAGCAACGCCAGCTGTTCCTCTGCTGTGTAGCCGGCAACGTGTCCAGCACAAGCCACAGACATTTTCCTGCCTCCAGTGCAGGCTTCGGCCTACACTTTGCTCCTCTTTGATTCCCTGGGTTTCAACACTGTCAGTTGTCACCTGTAAGTGTTGTCTACACAGAAAAAACACTCGCTGATGTGTCAGTGGGGTTCCGCAATGCCAGCTGTTCCCCTGCTGTGTAGCCGGCAACGTGTCCTGCAAACGCCATGCAGACAGAACAGACCTAAAGCTGCCACCAGTGCAGGCTTCGGCCTACACTCTGCTCCTCTCCTCCTCCTGCTGACCCTGGGCTCTAACACCACCAGTTTTTGCCCGGAAGTGCTAGCTGCACAGAGAAAAACACCAGCCAATGTGTCAGTGGGGTTCAGCAACGCCAGCTGTTCCCCTGCTGTGTAGTCGGCAACGTGTCCAGCACAAGCCACGCTGGCACAACAGAACAAAAGCTGCCACCAGTGCAGGCTTCGGCCTACACTCTGCTCCTCTCCTCCTCCTGCTGACCCTGGGCTCTAACACCGCCAGTTTTTGCCCGGACATGCTAGCTGCACAGAGAAAAACACCAGCCAATGTGTTAGTGGGGTTCAGCACCGCCAGCTGTTCCACTGCTGTGTAACCGGCAACGTGACCTGCAAACACCACGCAGGCATCTGAACTGAAATTAAAGGGACCCTGCCCCCCCCCAGGTGTTTCTATGTATAACAGCCACCTTGTACAGCAGTAATGCTGCATTTGTACAAGGTGGCTGACTTTTTCTCCTTGCCCACGTCGAACTCAACAAACACGTACAAAATGTGTCTTATTAGAGACCATTACAGTGTCCCTGAGGTGTGACTTTCCTTTTTAATGACACGCAGCACCCCCATTGGTAACGCTGGCCGTCTTCTGACATCGTTGGTTGGCTGCCTGTGCCTGTGCGTCCACCCTGCCCGACACAACGCCCCTAGTTGTCTTACTTATTTTGACTGCGAGGGTGTGATTGATGGGCACGAGCAGTGCATATCTTCGCCTGTCTTCACTCCCCTCCTTCCACCTTCTTCAGACTGTGCGGCCTCATGGCCGTGGCATGCGATAAGGGATCAGCTGAGGCCGCCCAGTCTGAAGCAGGTGTAAGGACATGTGTGAGCGGCGAACATATTTACTGCACAAGGCCAAGAATCCCAGCCACGCACTGTGACTTTATGAAAAGTCACTGTGGGTCTGGGATTCATGGCCATCGTTAACCGCACCAGCCAACATGAAATGAGGTCATAAGACGGGCAGCGCTAACAGGGCATGGCCAAGGGATAACAAGAGCGCATACTTCTGTACAGCAAATAACAACGCTCAGGAGGCTGCGCCCAGCACCAAGGCGTTATTTTTGGACACCTGTGCTGCGTCTCCTTAAAAAGACAAGTCACGCCTCCAATACAGTTTTACTGTACAATGGGCAAAATTGTGTACGTCTTTCATTCAGCGTGTGCAATGAGCAAAATTTAAAGAGCAACCTTTCACTTGTGGAGCATTACTGCTGCAGAAGGTGTGGCTCTTCTACATTGTAACACCTGAGGGTGGGTTAAAGGTTACCTTTGAAATTGGTTCAATTAGGCTTCGGCCTACACTCTGCTCCTCTCCTCCTCCTGCTGACCCTGGGCTCTAACACCGCCAGTTTTTGCCCGGAAGTGCTAGCTGCACAGAGAAAAACACCAGCCAATGTGTCAGTGGGGTTCAGCAACGCCAGCTGTTCCTCTGCTGTGTAGCCGGCAACGTGTCCAGCACAAGCCACGCTGGCACAATAACGGACATTTTCCTGCCTCCAGTGCAGGCTTCGGCCTACACTTTGCTCCTCTTTGATTCCCTGGGTTTCAACACTGTCAGTTGTCACCTGGAAGTGTTGTCTACACAGAAAAAACACTCGCTGATGTGTCAGTGGGGTTCCGCAACGCCAGCTGTTCCTCTGCTGTGTAGTCGGCAACGTGTCCAGCACAAGCCACGCTGGCACAACAGAACAAAAGCTGCCACCAGTGCAGGCTTCGGCCTACACTATGCTCCTCTCCTCCTCCTGCTGACCCTGGGCTCTAACACCGCCAGTTTTTGCCCGGAAGTGCTACCTGCACAGACAAAAACACCAGCCAATGTGTCAGTGGGGCTCAGCAACGCCAGCTGTTCCCCTGCTGCGTAGTCGGCAACGTGTCCAGCACAAGCCACGCTGGCACAACAGAACAAAAGCTGCCACCAGTGCAGGCTTCGGCCTACACTCTGCTCCTCTCCTCCTCCTGCTGACCCTGGGCTCTAACACCGCCAGTTTTTGCCCGGAAGTGCTAGCTGCACAGAGAAAAACACCAGCCAATGTGTTAGTGGGGTTCAGCACCACCAGCTGTTCCCCTGCTGTGTAGTCGGCAACGTGTCCAGCACAAGCCACGCTGGCACAACAGAACAAAAGCTGCCACCAGTGCAGGCTTCGGCCTGCACTCTGCTCCTCTCCTCCTCCTGCTGACCCTGGGCTCTAACACCGCCAGTTTTTGCCCGGACGTGCTAGCTGCACAGAGAAAAACACCAGCCAATGTATCAGTGGGGTTCAGCACCGCCAGCTGTTCCCCTGCTGTGTAGCCGGCAACGTGTCCTGCAAACGCCACGCAGGCACCTGAACTGAAATTAAAGGGACCCTGCCGCCCCCCCCCCAGGTGTTTCTATGTATAACAGCCACCTTGTACAGCAGTAATGCTGCATTTGTACAAGGTGGCTGACTTTTTCTCCTTGCCCACGTCGAACTCTACAAACATGTACAAAATGTGTCTCATTAGAGACCATTACATTGTCCCTGAGGTGTGACTTTCCTTTTTAATGACACGCAGCACCCCCATTGGTAACGCTGGCCGTCTTCTGACATTGTTGGTTGGCTGCCTTTGCCTGTGCGTCCGCCCTGCCCGACACAATGCCCCGCGTTGTCTTACTTATTTTGACTGCGAGGGTGTGATTGATGGGCACGAGCAGTGCATATCTTCGCCTGTCTTCACTCCCCTCCTTCCGCCTTCTTCAGACTGTGCGGCCTCATGGCCGTAGCATGCGATAAGGGATCAGCTGAGGCCGCCCAGTCTGAAGCAGGTGTAAGGACATGTGTGAGCGGCGAACATATTTACTGCACAAGGCCGCGAATCCCAGCCCCGCACTGTGACTTTATGAAAAGACACTGTGGGTCTGGGATTCATGGCCATCGTTAACCGCACCAGCCAACAGGAAATGAGGTCATAAGACGGGCAGCGCTAACAGGGCATGGCCAAGGGATAACAAGAGCGCATACTCCTGTACAACAAATAACAATGCTCAGGAGGCTGCGCCCAGCACCAAGGCGTTATTTTTGGACACCTGTGCTGCGTCTCCTTAAAAAGACAAGTCACGCCTCCAATACAGTGTTACTGTACAATGGACAAAACTGTGTACGTCTTTCATTCAGCGTGTGCAATGATCAAAATTTATAGAGCAACCTTTCACTTGTGGAGCATTACTGCTGCACAAGGTGTGGCTCTTCTACATTTCAACACCTGAGGGAGGGTTAAAGGTTACCTTTGAAATTGGTTCTACTAGGCTTCAGCCTACACTCTGCTCCTCCTGCAGACCCTGGGCTCTAACACCGCCAGTTGGTGCCTGGAAGTGCAGGCTGCACAGAGAAAAACACCCGCCATTGTGTCAGTGGGGTTCAGCAACGCCAGCTGTTCCCCTGCTGTGTAGCCGGCAACGTGTCCTGCAAACGCAACGCAGACACAAAGCTGCCTCCAGTGCAGGCTTCGGCCTACACTCTGCTCCCCCTGCTTACCCTTTGCTCCAACACCGCTAGTTGGGGCTCTAGGAAGACAATCTTGAATAGGCAACGCATCCGGGTTCCAGTACCGTCAGCTGGTTCTCGGCAGTGTCTTTGTCACGGGTACTCCCTCGTGCCCAGCCTGGGTCCAGCACCATCAACTGGTTCCGGGTAGTGTCAAGGTCACTTAGACGCCTATGCGTTGCCCCGTCGTGTTGCGGTTGGGTTAGCCAACTCCATGGTGCCTCCAGTTTTGGAGTTTCCTATGTGGGCTGCGGGAATTGCCAATCAAGGCTGGTTCTGTAGTGCCAGTAGGCCAAGCTCCCTCTGTAGGACTGTTGGTGTTCAGTAACTGCGGCAGCCTCGCGGCCTAGCTGTTCTCTCCTCTCCTGTGGACCTTCTGGTCGACATCTTGGTTCCAGCACCGTCAGCTGGTTCCGGGCAGAGCCTTTGGCTTAGGTGCCTCCTTCTGGGTATCCGAGTTCCGCCAACGCCAGGCGGTCCTTGGTAGTGCTTTTAAGCGCGGGTACCTACAGCTTTGTAACCGGGTTCCAGCACCGTCAGCTGGTCCTCGGTCGTGCCATTGGCTCTTGCACACTTGGGCAACGCATCCGGGTTCCAGTACCGTCAGCTGGTTCTCGGCAGTGTCTTTGTCACGGGTACTCCCTCGTGCCCAGCCTGGGTCCAGCACCGTCAGCTGGTTCTGGGTAGTGTCAAGGTCACTTAGATGTCTATACGTTGCCCCGTCATGTTGCGGTCGGGTTAGCCAACTCCATGGTGCCTCCAGTTTAGGAGCTTCCTATGTGGGCTGCGGGAATTGGCAATCAAGGCTGGTTCTGTAGTGCCAGTAGGCCAAGCTCCCTCTGTAGGACTGTTGGTGTTCAGTAACTGCGGCAGCCTCGCGGCCTAGCTGTTCTCTCCTCTCCTGTGGACCTTCTGGTCGACATCTTGGTTCCAGCACCGTCAGCTGGTTCCGGGCAGAGCCTTTGGCTTAGGTGCCTCCTTCTGGGTATCCGAGTTCCGCCAACGCCAGGCGGTCCTTGGTAGTGCTTTTAAGCGCGGGTACCTACAGCTTTGTAACCGGGTTCCAGCACCGTCAGCTGGTCCTCGGTCGTGCCATTGGCTCTTGCACACTTGGGCAACGCATCCGTGTTCCAGTACCGTCAGCTGGTTCTCGGCAGTGTCTTTGTCACGGGTACTCCCTCGTGCCCAGCCTGGGTCCAGCACCGTCAGCTGGTTCTGGGTAGTGTCAAGGTCACTTAGATGTCTATACGTTGCCCCGTCATGTTGCGGTCGGGTTAGCCAACTCCATGGTGCCTCCAGTTTAGGAGCTTCCTATGTGGGCTGCGGGAATTGGCAATCAAGGCTGGTTCTGTAGTGCCAGTAGGCCAAGCTCCCTCTGTAGGACTGTTGGTGTTCAGTAACTGCGGCAGCCTCGCGGCCTAGCTGTTCTCTCCTCTCCTGTGGACCTTCTGGTCGACATCTTGGTTCCAGCACCGTCAGCTGGTTCCGTGCAGAGCCTTTGGCTTAGGTGCCTCCTTCTGGGTATCCGAGTTCCGCCAACGCCAGGCGGTCCTTGGTAGTGCTTTTAAGCACGGGTACCTACAGCTTTGTAACTGGGTTCCAGCACCGTCAGCTGGTCCTCGGTCGTGCCATTGGCTCTTGCCCAGTTGACCAACGCATCCGTGTTCCAGTACCGTCAGCTGGTTCTCGGCAGTGTCTTTTGCTCTTGTACCTTCTGCTCCCCATCCTGGTTCCAGTACCGTCAGCTGGTTCCGGGCCGAGCCTTTGGCTTAATTGCCTCCTTCTGGGTATCCGAGTTCCGCCAACGCCAGGCGGTCCTTGGTAGTGCTTTTAAGCGCGGGTACCTACAGCTTAGTAACCTGGTTCCAGCACCGTCAGCTGGTCCTCGGTGCCATTGGCTCTTGCACACTTGGGCAACGCATCCGGGTTCCAGTACCGTCAGCTGGTTCTCGGCAGTGTCTTTGTCACGGGTACTCCCTCGTGCCCAGCCTGGGTCCAGCACCATCAGCTGGTTCCGGGTAGTGTCAAGGTCACTTAGACACGTATGCGTTGCCCCATCGTGTTGCATTCGGGTTAGCCAACTCCATGGTGCCTCCAGTTTAGGAGCTTCCTATGTGGGCTGCGGGAATTGGCAATCAAGGCTGGTTCTGTAGTGCCAGTAGGCCAAGCTCACCCTGTAGGACTGTTGGTGTTCGGTAACTGCGGCAGCCTCACGGCCTAGCTGTTCTCTCCTCTCCTGTGGACCTTCTGGTCCACATCCTGGTTCCAGCACCGTCAGCTGGTTCCGGGCAGAGCCTTTGGCTTAGGTGCCTCCTTCTGGGTATCCGAGTTCCGCCAACGCCAGGCGGTCCTTGGTAGTGCTTTTAAGCGCGGGAACCTACAGCTTTGTTACCCGGTTCCAGCACCGTCAGCTGGTCCTCGGTCGTGCCATTGGCTCTTGCACATTTGGGCAACGCATCCGAGTTCCAGTACCATCAGCTGGTTCTCGGCAGTGTCTTTGTCACGGGTTCTCCCTCGTGCCCAGCCTGGGTCCAGCACCGTCAGCTGGTTCCGGGTAGTGTCAAGGTCACTTAGACGCCTATGCGTTGCCCCGTCGTGTTGCGGTCAGGTTAGCCAACTCCATGGTGCCTCCAGTTTAGGAGCTTCCTATGTGGGCTGCGGGAATTGGCAATCAAGGCTGGTTCTGTATTGCCAGTAGGCCAAGCTCCCCCTGTAGGACTGTTGGTGTTCGGTAACTGCGGCAGCCTCGCGGCCTAGCTGTTCTCTCCTCTCCTGTGGACCTTCTGGTCCACATCCTGGTTCCAACACCGTCAGCTTGTTCCAGGCAGAGCCTTTGGCTTAGGTGCCTCCTTCTGGGTATTCGAGTTCCGCCAAAGCCAGGCGGTCCTTGGTAGTGCTTTTAAGCGCGGGTACCTACAGCTTTGTAACCAGGTTCCAGCACCGTCAGCTGGTCCTCGGTCGTGCCATTGGCTCTTGCACACTTGGGCAACGCATCCGGGTTCCAGTACCGTCAGCTGCTTCTCGGCAGTGTCTTTGTCACGGTACTCCCTCGTGCCCAGCCTGGGTCCAGCACCGTCAGCTGGTTCTGGGTAGTGTCAAGGTCACTTAGACGCCTATGCGTTGCCCCCTCGCGTTGCGGTCGGGTTAGCCAACTCCATGGTGCCTCCAGTTTAGGAGCTTCCTATGTGGGCTGCGGGAATTGGCAATCAAGGCTGGTTCTGTAGTGCCAGTAGGCCAAGCTCCCCCTGTAGGACTGTTGGTGTTCGGTAACTGCGGCAGCCTCGCGGCCTAGCTGTTCTCTCCTCTCCTGTGGACTTTCTGGTCCACATCCTGGTTCCAGCACCGTCAGCTGGTTCCGGGCAGAGCCTTTGGCTTAGGTGCCTCCTTCTGGTTATCCGAGTTCCGCCAACGCCAGGCGGTCCTTGGTAGTGCTTTTAAGCGCGGGTACCTACAGCTTTGTAACCGGGTTCCAGCACCGTCAGCTGGTCCTCGGTCATGCCATTGGCTCTTGCACAGTTGGCCAACGCATCCGGGTTCCAGTACTGTCAGCTGGTTCTCGGCAGTGTCTTTTGCTCTTGTACCTTCTGCTCCCCATCCTGGTTCCAGTACCATCAGCTGGTTCCGGGCAGAGCCTTTGGCTTATGTGCCTCCTTCTGGGTATCCGAGTTCCACCAACGACAGGTGGTCCTTGGTAGTGCTTTCAGGCACGGGTACCTCCTGCTTAGTAACCGGGTTCCAGTAACGTCAGCTGGGCCTCGGTAGTTCCGTTGGCTCTTGGACCTTCGGCTACCCATCCGGGTTCCAGTACCATCAGCTGGTTCTCGGCAGTGTCTTTTGCTTTTGTACCTTTTGCTCCCCATTTTGGTTCCAGTAACGTCAGCTGGTTCCGGGCAGAGCCCAATCAAGGCTGGTTCTGTAGTGCCAGTAGGCCAAGCTCCCCCTGTAGGACTGTTGGTGTTTGGTAACTGCGGCAGCCTCGCGGCCTAGCTGTTCTCTCCTCTCCTGTGGACCTTCTGGTCCACATCCTGGTTCCAGCACCGTCAGCTGGTTCCGTGCAGAGCCTTTGGCTTAGGTGCCTCCTTCTGGGTATCCGAGTTCCGCCAATGTCAGGCGGTCCTTGGTAGTGCTTTTTAGCATGGGTACCTCCTGCTTAGTAACCGGGTTCCATTAACGTCAGCTGGTCCTCGGTAGTTCCATTGGCTCTTTGACCTTCGGGTAGCCATCCGAGTTCCAGTTCCATCAGCTGGTTCTCGGCATTTTCTCAGCCTTCTTGTACCTTCTGCTACATTTCCAAGTTCAAGACCCTAAAGACGACGACCCGGAAGACCACCCCTAAGATGACGACGACACCAGAGACGACAACCACTGAGATGACGTTGACCCTGAAGATGACGACCCTGAAGACCACCCCGATGACGACGACGATGACGGCGGAGACGACGACGGCGGAGACAACGACGGCGGAGACGACAACCCTGGAGACGACGACCCTGGAGACGACGACATGGAAGACCGAGAAGCAGAAGAACAAGAGGCTGCAGAACAAAGAGCAGAAGAACATTAAGCATAACACTTAATATCAGAGCAAAAGATATTATCTAAATTATATGCAGAAGAAGACTAAGCAGTGTATGGGGGTGAGTCCGTTCCTCCTCGTGGTGCCGCTGGATAAAGCCTGATGCTGCAGGCCAAACTGAACGCGGACAAATGTAACTTTTGTGACAGGCAGAACGGAAGGTGTAATCCTCAAACTTTTATAGATAACAACTACGGGAATATGAATAATGTAATTAAAAAAAAATGTAGAAGATGAAGAAGAAGATGAATAAGGTGAAGAAGAAGTTGATGTCAAAGATGCTGATGATGATGAAGATGAAAGTGTGGGAAAAGTAAAAAAAAAGAAGGGCAAGGGCGTGGAATAGTGAAACATCAATATCTGACAAAATAAAAAAAAATGTACGTACTCAATATCTTTGTAACTCCGAACGTATTTAAAAAAAATTAAAATTCCTGCTATTCTATTTGATTGGGCTAAACCTCTATGCCTTTAATGTCTCCGCCACCTCCCCAAATACATCCTGCATTATTCTTACTTGTTTTCCTTCATGAAAAATGAACCTACAAGGAAAGAAAGGGTTTATTTTAATTCCGATATTTTGGTCCCATTGACTTGTATTGGGATCGGGTATTGGTATCGGCGATATCCGATATTTTTTGAATATCGGCCGATCCAATCCGATACCGATACTTTCCGATATCGGAAGGTATCGCACAACACTAATGATGACAGGTTTAAATTTTTGGTGGTTTCTTGTTCAGTCCATAGGCCTACAGCATGTGGTAAACCGGTGAGCATCAGACTCTATTAGTATAGGAGATACCTGAAAACATATAACACTTTTCCCCATAGTGATTTTACCAATGCATAAAATGCATGGAGAAGTCATTTCGAACGAATCGTCCTAAGTTTTGTTAGAACAATGAAACGTTAACATTTTTGGTGGTTTCTTGTTCAGTCCACCTGATGAAGACGGAGCTGTTCCGTTGAAACGCGTTGTGGATTTCAATAAACAAAGAAACTTTTAATCCTTTCATCTGTGTCCTGTGCGCTTCCATGTGACCGGAGTATTTTGCAACTTACAGTTTATTCCTCTCCTGAGGCACCCGGCAGGAGCTGCATCGGACCTTTCTCAAACAACATCTCCCCTGACCGCCAGCCTGGCGCTCCGTTAGCCTGTCGTTTCTGTATCTATTTCTTACCACACAGCATGTGGCAAACCGGTGAGCACACAGCTCTATTAGTATAGGAGATACCTGAAAACATATCACAGTTTTCCTCATAATGCTCACCAGTGCATGAAAAACTCATGTCGAATGAAGCATCCTAACTTTTGTTAGAATGAGGACAGGTTAAAATTTTTGGTGGTTTCTTGTTCAGTCCATAGGCCTACAGCATGTGGCAAACCGGTGAGCATCAGACTCTTTTGGTATAGGAGATACCTGAAAACATATCACACTTTTCCCCATAATCACACTTTTCCCCATAGTGCTTATCAATGCTTAAAATGCATGAAAATCTCATGTCGAACGAAGCGTCCTAACTTTTGTTAGAATGATGACATGTAGAAATTTTTGGTCGTTTCTTGTTCAGTCCATAGGCCTACAGCATGTGGCAAACCGGTGAGCATCAGACTCTATTAGTATAGGAGATACCTGAAAACATATCACACTTTCCCCATAGTGCTCACCAGTGCATAAAAAACTCATGTCGAACGAAGCGTCCTAACTTTTGTTAGAATGATGACAGGTTAAAATTTTTGGTCGTTTCTTGTTCAGTCCATAGGCCTACAGCATGTGTTTAACCGGTGAGCATCAGACTCTATTAGTATAGGTACAGAACAGAAGCATACATAGTCTGTCAAGGATAATTAGATCGTGTGGTGATAATAGATTATAACAGTCATATCAACCAAGACAGACATAGGACTACAAAAAAGGACAGCTGCATATATATATATGTAATAAACGACAAAAGCACCAAAAAACGCAACCGAAAAACGTCCAGTATTGAAAATATTGAACAACTTTATTGATTAAAAATAGACACACAGGTATGCAGCATGGCAGGCACAACGAATCCCCTATACGAGCCCACATACGCTTCTAAAATACAGGAACCGAACTAAGGTGCACAACTAATAATCATGGACCATGTATATACCAAATCCATATGTATGAATAACATCAATGGCACAACATCATCAATCATTAGTGCCCATGACCCTAAAGACAAGTGTCAGATAATAAATATCATAAATGGTATACAGGCTTCAATCAATGGCACTCATGGTCCTGCAAACAAGTATCGGATATACAGTACATACCACAGTGGTGGATCAGTGGAATGTGCACCGAAGTCCAGTCCTCCCCGACGCGCGTTTCGGCGGGTGGCCTTCCCTGAGGCCCTGAGGAAGGCCACCCGCCGAAACGCGCGTCGGGGAGGACTGGACTTCGGTGCACATTCCACTGATCCACCACTGTGGTATGTACTGTATATCCGATACTTGTTTGCAGGACCATGAGTGCCATTGATTGAAGCCTGTATACCATTTATGATATTTATTATCTGACACTTGTCTTTAGGGTCATGGGCACTAATGATTGATGATGTTGTGCCATTGATGTTATTCATACATATGGATTTGGTATATACATGGTCCATGATTATTAGTTGTGCACCTTAGTTCGGTTCCTGTATTTTAGAAGCGTATGTGGGCTCGTATAGGGGATTCGTTGTGCCTGCCATGCTGCATACCTGTGTGTCTATTTTTAATCAATAAAGTTGTTCAATATTTTCAATACTGGACGTTTTTCGGTTGCGTTTTTTGGTGCTTTTGTCGTTTATTCTATTAGTATAGGAGATACCTGAAAACATATCACACTTTTCCCCATAATCACACTTTTCCCCATAGTGCTTACCAATGTATAAAATGCATGAAGAGATCATGTCAAATGAAGCGTCCTAACTTTTGTTAGAACGATGACAGGTTAAAATTTTTGGTGGTTTCTTGTTCAGTCCATAGGCCTACAGCATGTGGCAAACCGGTGAGCACACGGCTCTATTAGTATAGGGGATACGTGAAAACATATCACACTTTTCCCCATAGTGCTTTTACCAATGCATAAAATGCATGGAGAAGTCATTTCGAACGAATCGTCCTAACTTTAGTTAGAACGATGACAGGTTAAAATTTTTGGTGGTTTCTTGTTCAGTCCATAGGCCTACAACATGTGGCAAACCGGTGAGCACACTGCTCTATTAGTATAGGGGATACCTGAAAACATATCACACTTTTCCCCATAGTGCTTTTACCAATGCATAAAATGCATGGAGAAGTCATTTCGAACGAATCGTCCTAACTTTTGTTAGAATGATGACAGGTTAAAATTTTGGATGGTTTCTTGTTCAGTCCATAGGCCTAGAGCATGTGACAAATCGGTGAGCACATGGCTCTATTAGTATAGGAGATACCTGAAAACATATCACACTTTTCCCCATAGTGCTTTTACAATGCATAAAATGCATGAAGAAGTCATTTCGAACGAATCGTCCAAACTTTTGTTAGAAAGATGACAGGTTAAAAATTTTTGTGGTTTCTTGTTCAGTCCATAGGCCTACAGCATGTGGCAAACCAGTTAGCACACGGCTCTATTAGTATAGGAGATACATGAAAACATATCACACTTTTCCCCATAGTGCTTTTACCAATGCATAAAATGCATGGAGAAGTCATTTCTAACGAATCGTCCTAACTTTTGTTAGAATGATGGCAGGTTAAAATATTTGGTGGTTTCTTGTTCAGTCCATAGGCCTAGAGAATGTGGCAAACCGGTAAGCATCAGACTCTATTGGTATAGGAGATACCTGAAAACATATCACACTTTTCCCCATAATCACACTTTTCCCCATAGTGCTTACCAATGCTTAAAATGCATGAAAAGCTCATGTCGAACGAAGCGTCCTAACTTTTGTTAGAAAGATGACAGGTTAAAAATTTTTGTGGTTTCTTGTTCAGTCCATAGGCCTACAGCATGTGGCAAACCAGTTAGCACACGGCTCTATTAGTATAGGAGATACATGAAAACATATCACACTTTTCCCCATTGTGCTTTTACCAATGCATAAAATGCATGGAGAAGTCATTTCGAACGAATCGTCCTAACTTTTGTTAGAACGATGACAGGTTAAAATTTTGGATGGTTTCTTGTTCAGTCCATAGGCCTACAGCATGTGACAAATCGGTGAGCACATTGCTCTATTAGTATAGGAGATACCTGTAAACATATCACACTTTTCCCCATAGTGCTTTTACAATGCATAAAATGCATGGAGAAGTCATTTCGAACGAATCGTCCAAACTTTTGTTAGAAGGATGACAGGTTAAAATTTTTGGTTATTTCTTGTTCAGTCCATAGGTTTACAGCATGTGGCAAACCGGTGAGCATCAGACACTATTAGTATAGGAGATACCTCAAAACATATCAGTTTTCCTCATAATGCTCACCAGTGCATGAAAAACTGATGTTGAACGAAGCGTCCTAACTTTTGTTAGAATGATGACAGGTTATAGTTTTTGGTGGTTACTTGTTCAGTCCATAGGCCTACAGCATGTGGCAAATCGGTGAGCACACGGATCTATTAGTATAGGAGATACCTGAAAACATATCACACTTTTCCCCATAGTGCTTTTACCAATGCATAAAATGGATGGAGAAGTCATTTTGAACGAATCGTCCAAGCTTCTGTTAGAACGATGACAGGTTAAAATTTTTGGTGGTTTCTTGTTCAGTCCATAGGCCTGCAGCATGTGGCAAACCGGTGAGCACACGGCTCTATTAGTATAGGAGATACCTGAAAACATATCACACTTTTCCCCATAGTGATTTTACCAATGCATAAAATGCATGGAGAAATCATTTCGAACGAATCGTCCAAGCTTCTGTTAGAACGATGACAGGTTAAAATTTTTAGTGGTTTCTTGTTCAGTCCATAGGCCTGCAGCATGTGGCAAACCGGTGAGCACACGGCTCTATTAGTATAGGAGATACCTGAAAACATATCACACTTTTCCCCATAGTGATTTTACCAATGCATAAAGTGCATGGAGAAATCATTTCGAACGAATCGTCATAACTTTTGTTAGAACGATGACAGGTTAAAATTTTTGGTGGTTTCTTGTTCAGTCCATAGGTCTACAGCATGTGGCAAACTGGTGAGCATCAGACACTATTAGTATAGGAGATACCTCAAAACATATCAGTTTTCCTCATAATGCTCACCAGTGCATAAAAAACTCATGTCGAACGAAGTGTCCTAACTTTTGTTAGAATGATGACAGGTTAAAATATTTGGTGGTTTCTTGTTCAGTCCATAGGCCTACAGCATGTGGCCAACCGGTGAGCATCAGACTCTATTGGTATAGGAGATACCTGAAAACATATCACACTTTTCCCCATAATCACACTTTTCCCCATAGTGCTTACCAATGCTTAAAATGCATGAAAGGCTCATGTCGAACGAAGCGTCCTAACTTTTGTTAGAATGATGACAGGTAGAAATTTTTGGTGGTTTTTGTTCAGTCCATAGGCCTACAGCATGTGGCAAACCGGTGAGTATCAGACTCTTTTAGTATAGGAGATACCTGAAAACATATCACACTTTTCCCCCACAGTGCTCACCAGTGCATGAAAAACTCATGTCGAGCGATGCGTCCTAACTTTAGTTAGAACAATGACAGGTTAAAATTTTTGGTGGTTTCTTGTTCAGTCCATAGGCCTACAGCATGTGACAAATCGGTGAGCACATGGCTCTATTAGTATAGGAGATACCTGAAAACATATCACACTTTTCCCCATAGTGCTTTTACAATGCATAAAATGCATGGAGAAGTCATTTCGAACGAATCGTCCAAACTTTTGTTAGAACGATGACGGGTTAAAATTTTTGGTGGTTTCTTGTTCAGTCCATAGGCCTACAGCATGTGGCAAACTGGTGAGTACACGGCTCTATTAGTATAGGAGATACCTGAAAACACATCACACTTTTCCCCATAGTGCTTTTACCAATGAATAAAATGCATGGAGAAGTCATTTTGACCAAATCGTCCTAACTTTTGTTAGAACGATGACAGGTTAAAATTTTTGGTGGTTTCTTGTTCAGTCCATAGGCCTACAGCATGTGGCGAACCGGTGAGCATCAGACACTATTAGTATAGGAGATACCTGAAAACATATCACAGTTTTCCTCACAATGCTCACCAGTGCATGAAAAACTCATGTCGAATGAAGCGTCCTAACTTTTGTTAGAATGATGACATGCTATAATTTTTGGTGGTTTCTGTTAGGGGTCGAGTTCCCGCTTCTGCACAGGGGGAATCTCGAGCCACCTCCGCTGCGGTCTCCCATTCTTGTCCAGCCGCAGTGGAGTCTGCTCAGCAAAGACGTCGGTCCCAGCGTCTTGCTCATTCTCACTCTGTTCTGAGAGTTACTGCTGCTTCTCCAGTCTCTGCCATTAAAGTCAGTGCTGGTCAGCAGCGAGCGGACTTCTCTGGGACTAAGTCCTTGTCTGCATGTACATGCTCGTCCAGGGTAAGATCTCCCGTTGGAGATCGAGGGTCATGTGCTCAGGCTCTGCAGCACATTCCATTGGTCCTTTTGGCAGGTCTTGGAAGGGCAAAGGTACTGTAGCCACTTCCTGTGCTGCTGCTATATAAACTGCGCATGACCGCACGGCCATGCGCTAGTATTGTCTTACAATTGAATACGTGTGTTTGTTGTGAGTGCAAGTCGTTCATTAAATACCCCTACCCTATTGTATGACTGTTCGCGTATGGAGTATGGCTGCTATCTAGCGCCCGACTAATCACTCAACGTGTCACACACGTATCAGCGTCTATTGCTGTGACCGCCAGTGCGGCGCCATGCGCCAGTAGTGCGCTTCCTGACCCACGTCTGGGTGCTTAGTGGTGCCTGCCAGCACGGCACAGTTCGCACTTCGGTGCTCTAATTATAAGAGTTGCCTAACACACCCTGTTGCGGTGTTGTGTCAGCAAGTGGTCTAATCGGACTTCAATCCTGTGTCTTGGGGTTGTGTTCGCTGACTCCTTGCTTGCACTCTTTAGTGCGGTATTGCGGACCTGTGGTTTTACCGGGTTCGCTTCCACCGCCATATTACGCTGCCATTTACTAGCAGCAGGTTTTTACCTGCACGGTGGACCCCGGACTGCGAACGCATCTATTACATCTTTCTTGTTGTGTTCCGCCAGTCCTAACAGTTTCTTGTTCAGTCCATAGGCCTACAGCATGTGGCAAACCGGTGAGCATGTGGCTCTATTAGTATAGGAGATACCTGAAAACATATCAAACTTTTCCAAATAGTGCGTTTACCAATGCATAAAATGCATGGAGAAGTCATTTCGAACGAATCATCCTAACTTTTGTTAGAACGATGACAGGTTAAATTTTTGGTGGTTTCTTGTTCAGTCCATAGGTCTACAGCATGTGGCAAACCGGTGAGCACACGGCTCTATTAGTATAGGAGATACCTGAAAACATATCACACTTTTCCCCATAGTGCTTTTACCAATGCATAAAATGCATGGAGAAGTCATTTCGAACAAATCGTCCTAACTTTTGTTAGAATGATGACAGGTTAAAATTTTTGATGGTTTCTTGTTCAGTCCATAGGCCTACAGCATGTGGCAAACCGGTGAGCACACAGGTTTATTAGTATAGGAGATACCTGAAAACATATCACACTTTTCCCCATAGTGCTTTTACCAATGCATAAAATGCATGGAGAAGTCATTTCGAACGAATCGTCCAAGCTTTTGTTAGAACGATGACAGGTTAACATTTTTGGTGGTTTCTTGTTCAGTCCATAGGCCTACAGCATGTGGCAAACCGGTGAGCACACAGCTCTATTAGTATAGGAGATACCTGAAAACATATCACAGTTTTCCTCATAATGCTCACTGTTGTAAATTCTGTTGTCGAACTCCCTCCTGTGGTCGTGAATGGTACTTCGGCGAGTTCTGTCTATGGGCTCCCTCTGGTGGCTATGAGTGAAGCTGCTGCTTCTGAGGTTCCTTACACAGGTGACGTGGTTTATCCTTTGGTTGGCTGCTCTATTTAACTCCTCTCAGATCGTTACTCTATGCCAGCTGTCAATGTTTTTGCATTCGTTCAGTTCACTCCTGGATCTCTCTGGTGACCTGCCTTCTCCTGCAGAAGCTAAGTTCCTTATAGTCTTATTTTGTTCTCGGTTTTCTTGTCCAGCTGGTTTTCATGATTTTGTCTTGCTAGCTGGAAGCTCTGGGATGCAGACTCTGCGTTGTCTTTTTTAGGTTTTTGTGCTGATCGCAAAGTTATCCTCTGTCTATTTAGTAAGTCTGGCCTCCCTTTGCTGACACCTGTTTCATTTCTGCGTTTGTGACTTTCATCTTTACTCACAGTCAATATATGTGGGGAGCTTCCTTTACCTTTGGGGAATTTCTCTGAGGCAAGGTAGGCTTTATTTTCTATCTCTAGGGCTAGATAGTTCTTAGGCTGTGACGAGGCGCCTAGGTCTGGTCAGGAGCGCTCCACGGCTATTTCTAGTGTGTGTGATAGGATTAGGGCTTGCGGTCAGCAGAGCTCCCACATCCCAGAGCTCGTCCTGTATGAGGTTTAACTATCAGGTCATTCCGGGTGCTCCTAACCACCAGGTCATAACAGTACAGCTGGCCAAAGTATTAATGCATCTCAATAGAGGGATAAGAGAACTTCTGAGACCATTTTTTTTTCTTTGCACTGTGTTTTGTCTTTCTTTTCCCCTAGACCTTTGGGTGGTTCAGGACACAGGTGTAGATATGGACATTCAAGGTCTGTCCTCTTGTGTGGATCATCTCACTGCAAGGGTACAAAACATTCAAGATTTTGTGGTTCAGAATCCTATGTTAGAGCCTAGAATTCCTATCCCTGACTTATTTTCTGGGGATAGATCTAGGTTCTTGAATTTCAAAAATAATTGTAAACTTTTTCTAGCTTTGAAACCCCGCTCCTCCGGTGACCCTGTTCAACAGGTAAAAATCATTATTTCTTTGTTACGTGGTGACCCTCAAGACTGGGCATTTTCCCTTGCGCCAGGAGATCCTGCATTGCGTGATGTTGATGCGTTTTTTCTGGCGCTTGGATTGCTTTATGATGAACCAAATTCAGTGGATCAGGCAGAGAAAATCTTGCTGGCTTTGTGTCAGGGTCAGGATGAAGCGGAGGTGTACTGTCAGAAGTTTAAAAAGTGGTCTGTGCTTACTCAGTGGAATGAATGTGCCCTGGCGGCAATTTTCAGAAAGGGTCTTTCTGAAGCCCTTAAGGATGTCATGGTGGGATTTCCCACGCCTGCTGGTCTGAATGAGTCTATGTCTTTGGCCATTCAGATCGATCGGCGCATGCGTGAGCGCAAAGGTGTGCACCATATGGCGGTATTCTCTGAGCATAGGCCTGAGCCTATGCAGTGTGATAGGACTTTGACCAGAGCTGAACGGCAAGAACACAGACGTCGGAATGGGCTGTGTTTTTACTGTGGTGAATCCACTCATGTTATCTCCGATTGTCCTAGCCGCACTAAGCGGTTTGCTAGGTCTGCCACCATTGGTACAGTACAGTCTAAATTTCTTTTGTCCGTTACTCTGATTTGCTCTCTGTCGTCCTATTCTGTTATGGCATTTGTGGATTCAGGCGCTGCCCTGAATTTGATGGACTTGGAGTTTGCCAGGCGCTGTGGTTTTTTCTTGGAGCCCTTGCAGTATCCTATTCCATTGAGAGGAATTGATGCTATGCCTTTGGCCAAGAATAAGCCTCAGTACTGGACGCAATTGACCATGTGCATGGCTCCTGCACATCAGGAGGATATTCGCTTTTTGGTGTTGCATAATCTGCATGATGTGGTCGTTTTGGGGTTGCCATGGCTACAGGTCCATAATCCAGTGTTGGATTGGAAATCTATGTCTGTGTCCAGCTGGGGTTGTCAGAGGGTACATGGTGATGTTCCATTGCTGTCAATTTCGCCATCCACTCCTTCTGAAGTCTTTGAGTTTTTATCAGATTAACGGGATGTATTTGAAGAGCCCAAATCTGGTGCCCTACCTCCTCATAGGGATTGCGACTGTGCTATTAATTTGATTCCTGGTAGTAAGTTTCCTAAGGGCCGTCTGTTTAATTTTGCCAGAGCACGCCGCTATGCGGAGCTATACAAAGGAATCCTTGGAGAAGGGTCATATTCGTCCGTCATCGTCACCATTGGGAGCAGGGTTCTTTTTTGTGGCCAAGAAGGATGGTTCTTTGAGATCTTGTATTGATTACCGCCTTCTTAATAAGATCACAGTCAAAATTCAGTATCCTTTGCCGCTGCTGTCTGATTTATTTGCTCGGATTAAGGGGGCTAGTTGGTTCACCAAGATAGATCTTTGTGGTGCGTATAATCTTGTGCGAATTAAACAGGGTGATGAATGGAAAACGGCATTTAATACGCCCGAGGGCCATTTTGAGTACCTGGTTATGCCATTCGGGGTTTCTAATGCCCCATCTGTGTTTCAGTCCTTTATGCATGACATCTTCCGAGAGTACCTGGATAGATTCATGATTGTATATTTGGATGACATTTTGGTCTTTTCGGATGATTGGGAGTCTCATGTGAAGCAGGTCAGAATGGTGTTCCAGGTCCTTCGTGCGAATTCCTTGTTTGTGAAGGGGTCAAAGTGTCTCTTTGGAGTTCAGAAGGTTTCATTTTTGGGTTTCATTTTTTCCCCTTCTACTATCGAGATGGACCCTGTTAAAGTTCAGGCCATTTACGATTGGACTCAGCCGACATCTGTGAAGAGCTTACAGAAGTTCCTGGGCTTTGCTAATTTTTATCGTCGCTTCATCGCTAATTTTTCCAGTATTGCTAAACCGTTGACTGATTTGACCAAGAAAGGTGCTGATGTGGTCAATTGGTCCTCTGCGGCTGTAGAGGCTGTTATGACCTGGTGGTTAGGAGCACCCGACCTGATAGTTAAACTCATACAGTACAAGCTCTGGGATGTGGGAGCTCTGCTGATCGCAAGCCCTAATCCTATCGCACACACTAGAAATAGCCGTGGAGCGCTCCTGACGCTCCCTATGCGCCTTGTCACAGCCTAAGGACTAGCTAGCCCTAGAGATAGAGAATAAAGCCTACCTTGCCTCAGAGAAATTCCCCAAAGGAATAGGCAGCCCCCCACATATAATGACTGTGAGATAAGATGAAAACACAAACACAGAGATGAAATAGATTTAGCAAAGAGAGGCCCGACTTACTGAACAGACAGAGGATAGGAAAGGTCACTTTGCGGTCAGCACAAAAACCTACAAAAAGCCACGCAGAGTGAGCAGGAAAAAAAACCTTCCACACCGACTCACGGTGCGGAGGCGCCCCCTCTGCGTCCCAGAGCTTCCAGCAAGCAAGGCAATATTCACAATAGCAAGCTGGACAGAAAAAATAGCGAACAGGAAAATAGCAAGAGGAACTTAGCTTCTGCTGGAGTAAACAGGTAACAGAACGATCCAGGAGCGAACAAGACCAATAGTACAACATTGACTGCTGGCATGGGGCAAAGATCTAAGTGGAGTTAAATAGAGCAGCCCACTAACGACTTAGCCTCGTCACCTGTGGAAGGAAACTCAGAAACACCCACAGCCACCAGGGGAAGTCCATGGACAGAACCAGCCGAAGTACCATTCATGACCACAGGAGGGCGCCCGACAACAGAATTCACAACAAGAGGCTTTTCAGGAGTTGAAGCGTCGTTTTGCTTCTGCCCCTGTGTTGTGCCAGCCAGATGTTTCGCTCCCTTTTCAGGTTGAGGTTGATGCTTCTGAAGTTGGAGCAGGGGCTGTTTTGTCGCAAAGAAGTTCTGATGGCTCGGTGATGAAACCCTGTGCCTTCTTTTCTAGAAAATTCTCGCCTGCTGAGCGCAATTATGATGTGGGCAATCGGGAGTTGTTGGCCATGAAGTGGGCATTCGAGGAGTGGCGACATTGGCTTGAAGGAGCTAAACATCGTGTGGTGGTCTTGATGGATCACAAGAATTTGACTTATCTCGAGTCTGCCAAACGGTTTAATCCTAGACAGGCTCGATGGTCACTCTTTTTCTCCCGTTTTGATATTGTGGTTTCATACCTTCCGGGATCTAAGAATGTGAAGGCTGACGTCCTGTCAAGGAGTTTTGTGCCTGACTCTCCGGGTGTTCCGGAGCCGGCAGGTATTCTTAAAGAAGGGGTAATTTTGTCTGCCATTTCCCTTGATTTGCGGCGTGTGCTGCAAAAGTTTCAGGCTGATAGACCTGACCGTTGTCCTACGGAGAAACTGTTTGTCCCTGATAGATGGACTAGTAGAGTTATCTCTGAGATTCATTGTTCAGTGTTGGCTGGTCATCCTGGAATCTTTGGTACAGAGATTTGGTGGCTAGATCCTTTTGGTGGCCTTCTTTGTCACGGGATGTGCGTTCTTTTGTGCAGTCCTGTGGGACTTGTGCTCGGGCTAAGCCCTGCTGTTCTCGTGCCAGTGGGTTGCTTTTGCCCTTGCCGATCCCGAAGAGGCCCTGGACGCATATTTCCATGGATTTTATTTCTGATTTCCGTTTCTCAAAAGATGTCGGTCATTTGGGTGGTTTGTGATCGCTTCTCTAAGATGGTCCATTTGGTACCTGTTGTGAATTCTGTTGTCGGGCTCCCTCCTGTGGTCATGAATGGTACTTCGGCTGGTTCTGTCCATGGACTTCCTCTGGTGGCTGTGGGTGTTTCTGAGTTTCCTTCCACAGGTGACGAGGCTAAGTCGTTAGTGGGCTGCTCTATTTAACTCCACTTAGATCTTTGCCCCATGCCAGCTGTCAATGTTGTACTATTGGTCCAGTTCGCTCCTGGATCGTTCTGTTACCTGTTTACTCCAGCAGAAGCTAAGTTCCTCTTGCTGTTTTCTTGTTTGCTATTTTTTCTGTCCAGCTTGCTATTGTGAATATTGCCTTGCTTGCTGGAAGCTCTGGGACGCAGAGGGGGCGCCTCCGCTCTGTGAGTCGGTGCGGAAGGTTTTTTTTTCCCTGCACTCTCTGCGTGGCTTTTTGTAGGTTTTTGTGCTGACCGCAAAGTTACCTTTCCTATCTTCTGTCTGTTCAGTAAGTCGGGCCTCTCTTTGCTAAATCTATTTCATCTCTGTGTTTGTGATTTCATCTTACTCACAGTCAATATATGTGGGGGCTGCCTTTTCCTTTGGGGAATTTCTCTGAGGCAAGGTAGGCTTTATTTTCCTATCTTTAGGGCTAGCTAGTTCTGAGGCTGTGACGAGTTGCATAGGGAGCGTTAGGAGCAATCCACGGCTATTTCTAGTGTGTGCGATAGGATTAGGGATTGCGGTCAGCAGAGTTTCCACTTCCCAGAGCTTGTCCTGTGTTTTTGTAGCTATCAGGTCTTTCCGGGTGCTCTTGACCATCAAGTCCATTCTTGTCCTAACCACCAGGTCATAACAGTACAGCTGGCCCAAAGTATTAATGCATCTCAATAGAGGGATAAGAGAAGTTCTGAGACCATTTTTTTTTCTTTGCAATGTGTTTTGTCTCTCTTTTCCCCTTTACCTCTGGGTGGTTCAGGACACAGGTGTAAACATGGACATTCAAGGTCTGTCCTCTTGGATGGATAATCTCACTACAAGGGTACAAAACATTCAAGATTTTGTGGTTCAGAATCCGATGTCAGAGCCTAGGATTCCAATTCCTGATTTGTTTTTTTGGTGATAGATCCAAGTTCTTGAATTTCAAAAATAATTGTAAATTGTTTCTTGCCTTGAAACCTCGCTCCTCAGGTGACCCTGTTCAACAAGTAAGGATCATTATTACTTTGTTGCGTGGTGACCCTCAAGACTGGGCATTTTCCCTTGCGCCAGGAGATCTGGCATTGCGTGATGTTGATGCGTTTTTCCTGGCGCTTGGATTGCTTTATAACGAACCTAATTCAGTGGATCAGGCAGAGAAAATCTTGCTGGCTCTGTGTCAGGGTCAGGATTAAGCGGAGATATATTGTCAGAAGTTTAGAAAGTGGTCTGTGCTTACTCAGTGGAAGGAATGTGCCCTGGCAGCAATCTTCAGAAAGGGTCTCTCTGAAGCCCTTAAGGATGTCATGGTGGGATTTCCCATGCCTGCTGGTCTGAATGAGTCTATGTCTTTGGCCATTCAGATCGATCGACGCTTGCGTGAGCGTAAAGCTGTGCACCATTTGGCGGTACTATCTGAGCATGGGCCTGAGCCCTCAATGAGAATAACTGTTTAACTCCATATCAGCATGGGTTTATGAGAAATCGCTCCTGTCAAACCAATCTTTTTATGAAGAGGTAAGCTATAGGCTGGACCACGGTGAGTCATTGGACGTGGTATATCTCGATTTTTCCAAAGCGTTTGATACCGTGCCGCACAAGAGGTTGGTACACAAAATGAGAATGCTTGGCCTGGGGGAAAATGTGTGTAAATGGGTTAGTAACTGGCTTAGTGATAGAAAGCAGAGGGTGGTTATAAATGGTATAGTCTCTAACTGGGTCGCTGTGACCAGTGGGGTTCCGCAGGGGTCGGTATTGGGATCTGTTCTCTTCAACATATTCATTAATGATCTGGTAGAAGGTTTACACAGTAAAATATCGATATTTGCAGATAATACAAAACTATGTAAAGCAGTTAATACAAGAGAAGATAGTATTCTGCTACAGATGGATCTGGATAGGTTGGCAACTTGGGCTGAAAGGTGGCAGATGAGGTTTAACAATGATAAATGTAAGGTTATACACATGGGAAGAAGGAATCAATATCACTATTACACACTGAACGGGAAACCACTGGGTAAATCTGACAGGGAGAAGGACTTGGGGATCCTAGTTAATGATAAACTTACCTGGAGCAGCCAGTGCCAGGCAGCAGCTGCCAAGGCAAACAGGATCATGGGGTGCATTAAAAGAGGTCTGGATACACATGATGAGAGCATTATACTGCCTCTGTACAAATCCCTAGTTAGACCGCACATGGAGTACTGTGTCCAGTTTTGGGCACCGGTGCTCAGGAAGGATATAATGGAACTAGAGAGAGTACAAAGGAGGGCAACAAAATTAATAATAAAGGGGATGGGAGAACTACAATACCTAGATAGATTGGCGAAATTAGGATTATTTAGTCTAGAAAAAAGACGACTGAGGGGCGATCTAATAACCATGTATACGTATATAAGGGGACAATACAAATATCTCGCTGAGGATTTGTTTATACCAAGGAAGGTGACGGGCACAAGGGGGCATTCTTTGCGTCCGGAGGAGAAAAGGTTTTTCCACCAACATAAAAGAGGATTCTTTACTGTTAGGACAGTGAGAATCTGGAATTGCTTGCCTGAGGAGGTGGTGATGGCGAACTCAGTCGAGGGGTTCAAGAGAGGCCTGGATGTCTTCCTGGAGCAGAACAATATTGTATCATACAATTATTAGGTTCTGTAGAAGGACATAAATCTGGGGATTTATTATGATGGAATATAGGCTGAACTGGATGGACAAATGTCTTTTTTCGGCCTTACTAACTATGTTACTATGTTACTATGTTACTAATGTGATAGAACTTTGACCAGAGCTGAACGGCAAGAACACAGACGTCGGAATGGGCTATGTTTTTACTGTGGTGATTCCACTCATGCTATCTCCGATTGTCCTAAGTGCACTAAGCGGTTCGCTAGGTCTGCCACCATTGGTACGGTACAGTCTAAATTTCTATTGTCCGTTACTCTGATTTGCTCTTTGTCATCCTATTCTGTTATGGCATTTGTGGATTCAGGCGCTGCCCTGAATTTGATGGACTTGGAGTATGCTAGGCGCTGTGGTTTTTTCTTGGAGCCTTGCAGTATCCTATTCCATTGAGAGGAATTGATGCTACGCCTTTGGCCAAGAATAAGCCTCAGTACTGGACCCAATTGACCATGTGCATGGCTCCTGCACAGCAGGAGGATATCTGCTTTTTGGTGTTGCATAATCTGCATGATGTGGTCGTTTTGGGGTTGCCATGGCTACAGGTTCATAATCCAGTATTGGACTTGAAATCTATGTCTGTGTCCAGTTGGGGTTGCCAGGGGGTACATGGTGATTTTCCATTTTTGTCAATTTCGTCTTCCACTCCTTCTGAAGTTCCAGAGTTTTTGTCAGATTATCGGGATGTATTTGATGTGCCCAAAGCCAGTGCCCTACCTCCTCATAGGGATTGCGATTGCGCAATTAATTTGATTCCTGGTAGTAAGTTTCCTAAGGGCCGATTGTTCAATTTATCTGTGCCAGAACACGCTGCTATGCGGAGTTATATAAAGGAATCCTTGGAGAAAGGCCATATTCGCCCATCGTCATCACCGTTAGGAGCAGGTTTCTTCTTTGTGGCCAAGAAGGATGGTTCTTTGAGACCTTGTATTGATTACCGCCTTCTTAATAAAATTACAGTCAAATTTCAGTATACTTTGCCGTTGCTGTCTGATTTGTTTGCTCGTATTAAAGGGGCTAGTTGGTTCACCAAGATAGATCTTCGAGGGGCTTATAATCTTGTGCGTATTAAACAGGGCGATGAATGGAAAACAGCATTTAATACGCCCGAGGGCCATTTTGAGTACCTGGTTATGCCATTCGGGCTTTCCAATGCTCCATCAGTATTTCAGTCCTTTATGCATGACATCTTCCGAGAGTACCTGGATAAATTCCTGATTGTGTATTTGGATGATATTTTGGTCTTTTCGGATGATTGGGAGTCTCATGTGAAGCAGGTCAGAATGGTGTTCCAGGTCCTTCGTGCAAATTCCTTGTTTGTGAAGGGGTCAAAGTGTCTCTTTGGAGTTCAGAAGGTTTCATTTTTGGGGTTCATTTTTTCCCCTTCTACTATCGAGATGGACCCTGTTAAAGTCCAGGCCATTTACGATTGGACTCAGCCGACATCTGTGAAGAGCCTGCAAAAGTTCCTGGGCTTTGCTAATTTTTATCGGCGCTTCATCGCTAATTTCTCTAGTGTTGCTAAACCGTTGACTGATTTGACCAAGAAGGGTGCTGATGTGGTCAATTGGTCTTCTGCAGCTGTAGTGGCTTTTCAGGAGTTGAAGCATCGTTTTTCTTCTGCCCCTGTGTTGTGTCAGCCAGATGTTTCGCTCCCGTTTCAGGTTGAGGTTGATGCTTCTGAGATTGGAGCAGGGGCTGTTTTGTCGCAAAGAAGTTCTGATGGCTCGGTGATGAAGCCATGTGCTTTCTTTTCTAGAAAGTTTTCGCCTGCTGAGCGCAATTATGATGTTGGTAATTGAGGGTTGTTGGCCATGAAGTGGGCATTCGAGGAGTGGCGACATTGGCTTGAAGGAGCCAAGCATCGCGTGGTGGTCTTGACAGATCACAAGAATTTGACTTATCTTGAGTCTGCCAAACGGTTGAATCTGAGACAGGCTCGATGGTCGTTATTTTTCTCCCATTTTGATTTTGTGGTTTCGTACCTTCCGGGCTCTAAGAATGTGAAGGCTGATGCCCTGTCAAGGAGTTTTGTGCCTGACTCTCCGGGTTTTCCTGAGCCGGCGGGTATTCTCAAAGAGGGGGTAATTTTGTCTGCCATCTCCCCTGATTTGCGGCGGGTGCTGCAAAAATTTCAGGCTGATAGACCTGACCGTTGCCCAGCGGAGAAACTGTTTGTCCCTGATAGATGGACTAGTAGAGTTATCTCTGAGATTCGTTGTTCAGTGTTGGCTGGGCATCCTGGAATCTTTGGTACCAGAGATTTGGTGGCTAGATCCTTTTGGTGGCCGTCTTTGTCACGGGATGTGCGTTCTTTTGTGCAGTCCTGTGGGACTTGTGCTCGGGCTAAGCCCTGCTGTTCTCGTGCCAGTGGGTTGCTTTTGCCCTTGCCGGTCCCGAAGAGGCCCTGGATGCATATTTCTATGGATTTTATTTCGGATCTCCCCGTCTCTCAAAAGATGTCGGTCATTTGGGTGGTTTGTGATCGCTTTTCTAAGATGGTCCATTTGGTACCCATGTCTAAATTGCATTCCTCTTCTGATTTGGTGCCATTATTTTTTCAGCATGTGGTTCGTTTACATGGTATCCCGGAGAACATCGTTTCGGACAGAGGTTCCCAGTTTGTTTCGAGGTTTTGGCGATCCTTTTGTGCTAGGATGGGCATTGATTTGTCTTTTTCCTCGGCTTTCCATCCTCAGACAAATGGCCAAACCGAACGAACTAATCAGACTTTGGAAACATATCTAAGATGCTTTGCTTCTGCTGATCAGGATGATTGGGTGTCCTTTTTGCCGTTGGCTGAGTTCGCCCTTAATAATCGGGCCAGCTCGGCTACTTTGGTTTTGCCGTTTTTCTGCAATTCTGGTTTCCATCCTCGTTTCTCTTCAGGGCAGGTTGAGTCTTCGGACTGTCCTGGTGTAGATACTGTGGTGGATAGGTTGCAGCAGATTTGGACTCATGTGGTGGACAATTTGACATTGTCCCAGGAGAAGGCTCAATGTTTCGCTAACCGCCAGCGCTGTGTGGGTCCCCGACTTCGTGTTGGGGATTTGGTTTGGTTGTCGTCTCGTTATGTTCCTATGAAGGTTTCCTCTCCTAAGTTTAAGCCTCGTTTCATTGGTCCATATAAGATTTCTGAGGTTATCATACCTGTCTCATTTTGTTTGGCTCTTCTAGCTTCTTTTGCCATCCATAATGTGTTCCATAGGTCGTTATTGTGGAGATACGTGGCGCCTGTGGTTCCATCCGTTGATCCTCCTGCCCCGGTGTTGGTTGAGGGGGAGTTGGAGTATGTGGTGGAGAAGATTTTGGATTCTCGTATTTCGAGACGGGAACTCCAGTACCTGGTCAAGTGGAAGGGTTATGGTCAGGAAGATAATTCCTGGGTTTTTGCCTCTGATGTTCATGCTGCCGATCTGGTTCGTGCCTTTCATTTGGCTCATCCTGGTCGGCCTGGGGGCTCTGGTGAGGGCTCGGTGACCCCTCCTCAAGGGGGGGTACTGTTGTGAATTCTGTTGTCGGGCTCCCTCCTGTGGTCTTGAATGGTACTTCGGCTGGTTCTGTCCATGGACTTCCTCTGGTGGCTGTGGGTGTTTCTGAGTTTCCTTCCACAGGTGACGAGGCTAAGTCGTTAGTGGGCTGCTCTATTTAACTCCACTTAGATCTTTGCCCCATGCCAGCTGTCAATGTTGTACTATTGGTCTAGTTCGCTCCTGGATCGTTCTGTTACCTGTTTACTCCAGCAGAAGCTAAGTTCCTCTTGCTATTTTCTTGTTTGCTATTTTTTCTGTCCAGCTTGCTATTGTGAATATTGCCTTGCTTGCTGGAAGCTCTGGGACGCAGAGGGGGCGCCTCCGCACCGTGAGTCGGTGCGGAAGGTTTTTTTTTCCCGGCACTCTCTGCGTGGCTTTTTGTAGGTTTTTGTGCTGACTGCAAAGTTACCTTTCCTATCTTCTGTCTGTTCAGTAAGTCGGGCCTCTCTTTGCTAAATCTATTTCATCTCTGTGTTTGTGATTTCATCTTACTCACAGTCAATATATGTGGGGGCTGCCTTTTCCTTTGGGGAATTTCTCTGAGGCAAGGTAGACTTTATTTTCCTATCTTTAGGGCTAGCTAGTTCTGAGGCTGTGACGAGTTGCATAGGGAGCGTTAGGAGCAATCCACGGCTATTTCTAGTGTGTGTGATAGGATTAGGGATTGCGGTCAACAGAGTTTCCACTTCCCAGAGCTTGTCCTGTGTTTTTGTAGCTATCAGGTCTTTCCGGGTGCTCTTGACCATCAGGTCCATTCTTGTCCTAACCACCAGGTCATAACAGGTACCCTTGTCTAAATTGCCTTCCTCCTCTGATTTGGTGCCATTGTTTTTCCAGCATGTGGTTCGTTTGCATGGCATTCCAGAGAACATCGTCTCGGACAGAGGTTCCCAGTTTGTTTCGAGGTTTTGGCGGTCCTTTTGCGCTAAGATGGGCATTGATTTGTCTTTTTCTTCGGCTTTCCATCCTCAGACTAATGGCCAAACCGAACGAACTAATCAGACTTTGGAGACATATCTGAGATGCTTTGTTTCTGCTGATCAGGATGATTGGGTGTCCTTCTTGCCTTTAGCTGAGTTCGTCCTTAATAATCGGGCCAGCTCGGCTACTTTAGTTTCTCCTTTTTTCTGTAATTCTGGTTTCCATCCTCGTTTCTCTTCAGGGCAGGTTGAGCCTTCGGACTGTCCTGGTGTGGATGCGGTGGTGGACAGGTTGCAGCAGATTTGAACTCATGTGGTGGACAATTTGACATTGTCCCAGGAGAAGGCTCAACGCTTCAGTAACCGCCGGCGTTGTGTTGGTCCCCAACTTCGTGTTGGGGATGTGGTTTGGTTGTCATCTCGTCACGTTCCTATGAAGGTTTCCTCTCCTAAGTTTAAGCCTCGTTTCATTGGGACATACAAGATTTCTGAAGTTCTTAATCCTGTGTCATTTCGTTTGGACCTTCCAGCTTCTTTTGCCCTCCATAATGTGTTCCATAGGTCGTTGTTGCGCAGATACGTTGTGCCTATGGTTCCCTCCGTTGATCCTCCTGCCCCGGTGTTGGTCGAGGGGGAGTTGGAGTATGTGTTGGAAAAGATTTTGGATTCTCGTGTTTGGAGACGGAAACTCCAGTACCTGGTCAAGTGGAAGGGTTATGGTCAGGAAGATAATTCCTGGGTTTTTGCCTCTGATGTTCATGCTGCCGATCTGGTTCGTGCCTTTCATTTGGCTCATCCTGATCGGCCTGGGGGCTCTGGTGAGGGTGCGGTGACCCCTCCTCAAGGGGGGGTACTTTTGTGAATTCTGTTGTCGAACTCCCTCCTGTGATCGTGAATGGTACTTCGGCGAGTTCTGTCTATGGGCTCCCTCTGGTGGCTATGAGTGAAGCTGCTGCTTCTGAGGTTCCTTACACAGGTGACGTGGTTTATCCTTTGGTTGGCTGCTCTATTTAACTCCTCTCAGATCGTTACTCTATGCCAGCTGTCAATGTTTTTGCATTCGTTCAGTTCGCTCCTGGATCTCTCTGGTGACCTGCCTTCTCCTGCAGAAGCTAAGTTCCTTATAGTCTTATTTTGTTCTCTGTTTTCTTGTCCAGCTGGTTTTCATGATTTTGTCTTGCTAGCTGGAAGCTCTGGGATGCAGAGTGGCCCCTCCGCACCGTGAGTCGGTGCGGAGGTCTTTTTTGCACACTCTGCGTGGTCTTTTGTAGGTTTTTGTGCTGATCGTAAAGTTACCTTTCCTATCCTCTGTCTATTTAGTAAGTCTGGCCTCCCTTTGCTGAAACCTTTTTCATTTCTGCGTTTGTGACTTTCATCTTTACTCACAGTCAATATATGTGGGGAGCTTCCTTTACCTTTGGGGAATTTCTCTGAGGCAAGGTAGGCTTTATTTTCTATCTCTAGGGCTAGATAGTTCTTAGGCTGTGACGAGGCGCCTAGGTCTGGTCAGGAGCACTCCACGGCTATTTCTAGTGTGTGTGATAGGATTAGGGCTTGCGGTCAGCAGAGCTCCCACATCCCAGAGCTCGTCCTGTATGAGGTTTAACTATCAGGTCATTCCGGGTGCTCCTAACCACCAGGTCATAACAGCTCACCAGTGCATGAAAAACTCATGTCGAACGAAGCGTCCTAACTTTTGTTACAATGATGACAGGTTAAAATTTTTGGTGGTTTCTTGTTCAGTCCATAGGCCTACAGCATGTAGCAAACCGGTGAGCATCAGACTCTATTGGTATAGGAGATACCTGAAAACATAACACACTTTTCCCCATAATCACACTTTTCCCCATAGTGCTTACCAATGCTTAAAATGCATGAAAAACTCATGTCGAACGAAGCTTCCTAACTTTTGTTAGAATGATGACAGGTAGAAACTTTTCGTGGTTTCTTGTTCAGTCCATAGGCCTACAGCATGTTGCAAACCGGTAAGCAAGAGACTCTATTAGTATAGGAGATACCTGAAAACATATCACACTTTTCCCCATAGTGCTTTTACCAATGCCTAAATTGCATGGAGAAGTCATTTCGAACGAATCATCCTAACTTTTGTTAGAACGATTACAGGTTTAAATTTTTGGTGGTTTCTTGTTCAGTCCATAGGTCTACAGCATGTGGCAAACCGGTGAGCACACGGCTGTGTTAGTATAGGAGATACTTGAAAACATATCACACTTTTCCCCATAGTGCTTTTACCAATGCATAAAATGCATGGAGAAGTCATTTCGAATGAATCGTCCTAACTTTTGTTAGAACGATGACAGGTTAAAATTTTAGGCGGCTTCTTGTTCAGTCCATAGGCCTACAGCATGTGGCAAACCGGTGAGCACACGGCACTATTAGTATAGGAGATACCTGAAAACATATTACACTTTTCCCCATAGTGTTTTTACCAATGCATAAAATGCATGGAGAAGTAATTTCGAACGAATTGTCCTAACTTTTGTTAGTACGATGACAGGTTAAAATTTTTGGTGGTTTCTTGTTCAGTCCATAGGCCTACAGCATGTGGCAACCGGTGAGCATCAGACACTATTAGTATAGGAGATACCTGAAAACATATCACAGTTTTCCTCATAATGCTCACCAGTGCATGAAAAACTCATGTCGAACGATGCGTCCTAACTTTTGTTAGAATGATGACAGGTTAAAATTTTTGGTGGTTTCTTGTTCAGTCCATAGGCCTACAGCATGTGGCAAACCAGTGAACATCAGACTCTATTAATATAGGAGATACCTGAAAACATATCACAGTTTTCCCAATAGTGCTCACCAGTGCATGAAAAACTCATGTTGAACGAAGCGTCCTAACTTTTGTTAGAATGATGACAGGTTGAAATTTTAGGTGGTTTCTTGTTCAGTCCATAGGCCTACAGCATGTGGTAAGCCGGGGAGCATCAGACTCTATTAGTATAGGAGATACCTGAAAACATATCACACTTTTCCCCATAGTGCTTTTACCAAAGCATAAAATGCATGGAGAAGTCATTTCGAACAAATCAACGTAACTTTTGTTAGAACGATGACAGGTTAACATTTTTGGTGGTTTCTTGTTCAGTCCATAGGCCTACAGCATGTGGCAAACCGGTGAGCATCAGACACTATTAGTATAGTAGATACCTGAAAACATATCACACTTTTTCCCATGATCACACTTTTCCCCATAGTGCTTACCAATGCTTAAAATGCATGAAAATCTCATGTCGAACGAAGCGACCTAACTTTTGTTAGAATGATGACAGGTTAAAATATTTGGTGGTTTCTTGTCCAGTCAATAGGCCTACAGCATGTGGTAAACCGGTGAGCATCAGACTCTATTAGTATAGGAGATACCTGAACACATATCACACTTTTCGCCATAGTCACACTTTTCCCCATAGTGCTTACCATTGCTTAAAATGCATGAAAAAGTCATGTCGAACAAAGCGTCCCTACTTTTGTTAGAATGATGACAGGTAGAAATTTTTGTTGGTTTCTTCTTCAGTCCTTAGACGTACAGCATGTGGCAAACTGGTGAGCATCAGACTGTATTAGTATAGGAGATACCTGAAAACATATCACAGTTTTCCCCATAGTGCTCATGAGTGCATGAAATACTCATGTCGAATGAAGCGTCCTAACTTTTGTTAGAATGATGACAGGTTAAAATATTTGGTGGTTTCTTGTCCAGTCAATAGGCCTACAGCATGTGGTAAACCGGTGAGCATCAGACTATTAGTATAGGAGATACCTGAAAACATATCACACTTTTCGCCATAATCACACTTTTCCCCATAGTGCTTACCATTGCTTAAAATGCATGAAAAAGTCATGTCGAACAAAGCGTCCCTACTTTTGTTAGAATGATGACACGTTTAAATTTTTGGTGGTTTCTTGTTCAGTCCATAGGCCTACAGCATGTGGCAAATCGGTGAGCATCAGACTCTATTAGTATAGGAGATACCTGAAAACAAATCACACTTTTCCCCATAATCACACTTTTCCCCATAGTGCTTACCAATGCATAAAATGCATGAAGAGATCATGTCGAATGAAGCGTCCAAACTTTTGTTAGAATGATGAGAGTTTTAAATTTTTGTTGGTTTCTTGTTCAGTCCATAGGCCTACAGCATGTGGCAAACCGGTGAGCATCAGACTATTAGTAAAGGAGATACCTGAAAACATATCACACTTTTCCCCATAGTGCTCACCAGTGCATGAAAAACTCATGTCGAGCGAAGCGTCCTAACTTTTGTTAGAATGATGACAGGTTTAAATTTTTGGTGGTTTCTTGTTCAGTCCATAGGCCTACAGCATGTGGCAAATTGGTGAGCATCAGACTCTATTAGTATAGGAGATACCTGAAAACATATCACACTTTTCCCCATAGTGCTCACCAGTGCATGAAAAACTTATGTCGAACGAAGCGTCCTAACTTTTGTTGGAATGATGACAGGTAGAAATTTTTGGTGGTTTCTTCTTCAGTCCTTAGACCTACAGCATGTGGCAAACTGGTGAGCACACGGCTCTATTAGTATAGGAGATACCTGAAAACATCACACTTTTTCCATAGTGCTTTTACCAATGCATAAAATGCATGGAGAAGTCATTTCGAACGAATCATCCTAACTTTTGTTAGAACGATGACAGGTTAAAATTTTTGGTGGTTTCTTGTTCAGTCCATAGGCCTTCAGCATGTTGCAAACCGGTGAGCACACGGCTCTATTAGTATAGGAGATACCTGAAAACATATCACACTTTTCCCCATAGTGCTTTTACAATGCATAAAATGCATGGAGAAGTCATTTCGAACGAATCTGTTGTGAATTCTGTGGCAGAGCTCCCTCCTGTGGTCACAAGTGGTACTTCGGCTGATTCTCTCTATGAGCTTCCGTTGGTGGAGGAGAGTGGTACTGCGGCTTCTGAGTTTCCTTCCTCAGGTGATGTGGTGAAGTCGTTAGGTGCTGCTCTATTTAACTCCACCTAGTGCTTTGATCCTGGCCTCCAGTCAATGTTCTAGTATTGGACTTGCTTCCTCCTGGATCGTTCCTGTGGCCTGCTGCTCTGCATAGTTAAGTTTCGCTTGTGTTATTTTTGTTTGCTGTTTTTTTCTGTCCAGCTTGCTTATTTGGTTTTTCTTGCTTGCTGGAAGCTCTGGGACGCAGAGGGTGTACCTCCGTGCCGTTAGTCGGTACGGAGGGTCTTTTTGCCCCCTTTGCGTGGTTGTTTGTAGGGTTTTGTGTTGACCGCAAAGTTACCTTTCCTATCCTCTCTCTGTTCAGAAAGTCGGGCCTCACTTTGCTAAATCTATTTCATCTCTACGTTTGTCTTTTCATCTTAACTCACAGTCATTATATGTGGGGGGCTGCCTTTTCCTTTGGGGTATTTCTCTGAGGCAAGGTAGGCTTATTTTCTATCTTCAGGCTAGCTTGTTTCTCAGGCTGTGCCGAGTTGCATAGGGAGCATTAGGCGCAATCCACGGCTGCCTCTAGTGTGGTTGGAGAGGATTAGGGATTGCGGTCAGCAGAGGTCCCACGTCTCAGAGCTCGTTCTATGTTTTTGGGTTATTGTCAGGTCACTGTATGTGCTCTGACTTTTATGTCCATTGTGGTACTGAATTACCTAATCATAATAGTACTGGAGGCCCAAAGTACTAATGATTCTCAATAGAGGGAAAAAAGAAGTTTTGAGACCATTTTTTTTTCTCTGCACTGTGTTTTGCCTTTTTTTCCCCCTAGACATTTGGGTGGTTCAGGACACAGGTGTAGCGATGGACATTAAAGGTCTGTCTTCATGTGTGGATCAGCTCACGGCAAGAGTACAAAATATTCAAGACTTTGTGGTTCAGAATTCTATGTTAGAACCAAGAATTCCTATTCCTGATTTGTTTTTTGGAGATAGAACTAAATTTCTGAGTTTCAAAAATAATTGTAAACTATTTCTGGCTTTGAAACCTCGCTCCTCTGGTGACCCAGTTCAACAAGTTAGGATCATTATTTCTTTTTTACGTGGCGACCCTCAGGACTGGGCATTTTCTCTTGCGCCAGGAGATCCTGCATTATGTAATATTGATGCGTTTTTCCTGGCGCTCGGATTGCTGTACGATGAACCTAATTCGGTGGATCAGGCAGAGAAAAATTTGCTGGCTCTGTGTCAGGGTCAGGATGAGATAGAGGTATATTGTCAGAAATTTAGAAAGTGGTCCGTACTCACTCAATGGAATGAAGGTGCGCTCGCAGCTATTTTCAGAAAGGGTCTCTCTGAAGCCCTTAAGGATGTCATGGTGGGATTTCCTATGCCTGCTGTTCTGAATGAGTCTATGTCTTTGGCCATTCAGATCGGTCAACGCTTGCGTGAGCGTAAATCTGTGCACCATTTGGCGGTATTATCTGAGCATAAACCTGAGCCTATGCAGTGCGATAGGACTTGGACCAGAGTTGAACGGCAAGAACACAGACGTCAGAATGGGCTGTGTTTCTACTGTGGTGATTCCACTCATGCTATCTCTGATTGTCCTAAGCGCACTAAGCGGTTCGCTAGGTCTGCCACCATTGGTACGGTACAGTCAAAATTTCTTTTGTCCGTTACCTTGATCTGCTCTTTGTCATCTTATTCTGTCATGGCATTTGTGGATTCAGGCGCTGCCCTGAATTTGATGGACTTGGAGTATGCTAGGCGTTGTGGGTTTTTCTTGGAGCCCTTGCAGTGTCCTATTCCATTGAGAGGAATTGATGCTACGCTTTTGGCCAAGAATAAGCCTCAGTACTGGACCCAGCTGACCATGTGCATGGCTCCTGCACATCAGGAGGTTATTCGCTTTCTGGTGTTGCATAATCTGCATGATGTGGTCGTGTTGGGGTTGCCATGGCTACAAGTCCATAATCCAGTATTAGATTGGAAATCCATGTCTGTGTCCAGCTGGGGTTGTCAGGGGGTACATGGTGATGTCCCATTTCTGTCTATTTCGTCATCCACCCCTTCTGAGGTCCCAGAGTTCTTGTCTGATTACCGGGATGTATTTGATGAGCCCAAGTCCGATACCCTACCTCTGCATAGGGAATGTGATTGTGCTATCGATTTGATTCCTGGTAGTAAATTCCCAAAAGGTCGACTGTTTAATTTATCTGTGCCCGAGCACGCCGCTATGTGGAGTTACGTGAAGGAGTCCTTGGAGAAGGGGCATATTCGCCCGTCATCGTCGCCATTGGGAGCGGGGTTCTTTTTTGTGGCCAAGAAGGATGGTTCGCTGAGACCTTGTAAAGATTACCGCCTTCTAAATAAGATCACGGTTAAATATCAGTACCCCTTGCTGCTGTTATCTGATTTGTTTGCTCGGATTAAGGGGGCTAGTTGGTTCACCAAGATAGATCTTCGTGGTGCGTATAATCTTGTGCGTATTAAGCGAGGCGATGAATGGAAAACTGCATTTAATACTCCCGAGGGCCATTTTCAGTACCTAGTAATGCCATTCGGACTTGCCAATGCTCCATCAGTGTTTCAGTCCTTTATGCATGACATCTTCCGAGAGTACCTGGATAAATTCCTGATTGTATACTTGGATGATATTTTGGTCTTCTCGGATGATTGGGAGTCTCATATGAAGCAGGTCAGAATGGTGTTTCAGGTCCTGCGTGCTAATTCTTTGTTTGTGAAGGGATCAAAGTGTCTCTTTGGTGTTCAGAAGGTTTCATTTTTGGGGTTCATTTTTTCCCCTTCTACTATCGAGATGGACCCTGTTAAGGTCCAGGCCATCCATGATTGGACTCAGCCGACATCTCTGAAAAGTCTGCAAAAGTTCCTGGGCTTTGCTAATTTTTATCGTCGCTTCATCTGCAATTTTTCTAGTATTGCTAAACGATTGACCGATTTGACCAAGAAGGGTGCTGATGTGGTCAATTGGTCTTCTGCTGCTGTGGAAGCTTTTCAAGAGTTGAAGCGTCGTTTTTCTTCTGCCCCTGTGTTGTGTCAACCAGATGTTTCGCTTCCGTTCCAGGTCGAGGTTTATGCTTCTGAGATTGGAGTAGGGGTTGTTTTGTTGCAGAGAAGTTCTGATTGCTCGGTGATGAAACTATGCGCCTTCTTTTCCAGGAAGTTTTCGCCTGCTGAGCGAAATTATGATGTTGGCAATCGAGAGTTGCTGGCCATGAAGTATGCATTCGAGGAGTGGCGTCATTGGCTTGAAGGAGCTAAGCATCGCGTGGTGGTCTTGACTGATCATAAGAACTTGACTTATCTCGAGTCTGCCAAGCGGTTGAATCCTAGACAGGCTCGTTGGTCGCTGTTTTTTGCCCGTTTTGACTTTGTGGTTTCGTACCTTCCAGGCTCTAAAAATGTGAAGGCGGATGCCCTGTCTAGGAGTTTTGTGCACGACTCTCCGGGTTTATCTGAGCCGGCGGGTATTCTCAAAGAGGGAGTAATTGTGTCTGCCATCTCCCCTGATTTGCGGCGGGTGCTGCAAAAATTTCAGGCTAATAAACCTGATCGTTGCCCAGCGGAGAAACTGTTTGTCCCTGATAGGTGGACGAATAAAGTTATCTCTGAGGTTCATTGTTCGGTGTTGGCTGGTCATCCTGGAATCTTTGGTACCAGAGAGTTATTGGCTAGATCCTTTTGGTGGCCATCTCTGTCGCGGGATGTGCGTTCTTTTGTGCAGTCCTGTGGGATTTGTGCTCGGGCTAAGCCCTGCGGTTCTCGTGCCAGTGGGTTGCTTTTGCCCTTGCCGGTCCCGAAGAGGCCTTGGACACATATCTCTATGGATTTTATTTCAGATCTTCCCGTCTCTCAAAAAATGTCAGTCATTTGGGTGGTTTGTGATCGCTTCTCTAAGATGGTCCATTTGTACCCTTGTCTAAATTACCTTCCTCCTCTGATTTGGTGCCATTGTTCTTCCAGCATGTGGTTTGTTTACATGGCATTCCAGAGAATATCGTTTCTGACAGAGGTTCCCAGTTTGTTTCGAGGTTTTGGCGAGCCTTTTGTGCAAGGATTGGCATTGACTTGTCTTTTTCCTCGGCTTTCCATCCTCAGACTAATGGCCAGACCGAACGAACCAATCAGACCTTGGAAACATATCTGAGATGCTTTGTTTCTGCTGATCAGGATGACTGGGTGTCCTTTTTGCCTTTGGCTGAGTTCGCCCTTAATAATCGGGCCAGCTCGGCTACCTTGGTTTCGCCGTTTGTCTGCAACTCTGGATTCCATCCTCGTTTCTCTTCAGGGCAGGTTGAGTCTTCGGACTGTCCTGGTGTGGATACTGTGGTGGACAGGTTGCAGCAGATTTGGACTCATGTAGTGGACAATTTGACCTTGTCCCAGGAGAAGGCTCAACGTTTCGCTAATCGCAGACGCTGTGTGGGTCCCCGACTTCGTGTTGGGGATTTGGTTTGGTTGTCTTCTCGTCATATTCCTATGAAGGTTTCCTCTCCTAAGTTTAAACCTCGTTTCATTGGTCCGTATAGGATTTCTGAGGTTCTTAATCCTGTCTTTTCGTTTGACCCTTCCAGATTCTTTTTCCATCCATAACGTATTCCATAGGTCATTGTTGCGGAGATACGTGGCACCTATGGTTCCATCTGTTGATCCTCCTGCCCCGGTTTTGGTGGAGGGGGAGTTGGAGTATATTGTGGAGAAGATTTTGGATTCTCGTGTTTCAAGACGGAAACTCCAGTATCTGGTTAAGTGGAAGGGTTATGCTCAGGAAGATAATTCCTGGGTCTTTGCCTCTGATGTCCATGCTCCCGATCTTGTTCGTGCCTTTCATATGGCTCATCCTGGTCGTCCTGGGGGCTCTGGTGAGGGTTCGGTGACCCCTCCTCAAGGGGGGGTATGTCATGATTCCAATGGCAGGGAATCACAAAAGGACAAGCACCAACGAGCTCTAGGGTGATGGAACCTGAGCTGACCGCGACCCTAAACCTGAACACACAAATAACAATAGCCGGGGAACGTGCCTACGTTGATCCTAGACGTCTCGCACCAGCCGAAGATCTAACTTCCCCTATTAGAAGAAACACAGACCTCTCTTGCCTCCAGAGAAATACCCCACAGAAATAGCAGCCCCCCACATATAATGACGGTGAAATGAGAGGAAGGCACATACACAGTATGAAAACAGATTTAGCAAGATGAGGCCCGCTAAAACTAGATAGCAGAGGATACAAAAGTAAACTGCGCGGTCAGCAAAAAACCCTTCAATAAACCATCCTGTAATTACTTGAACTCATGTTCCAACTCATGGAACATGAGGAGCAATTACAGCCCACTAGAGCAACCAGCAGCAAAAAAACAATTACATGCAAGCTGGACAAGACAAAAATAAAGCAAAACGTGAAACAAGAAAAACAAAAACTTAGCTTGTCCTGAAGATTACTGAAGCCAGAAGCTGAGGTAACAAAACACTCTGATAACCTTGATAGCCGGCGGGGAAATGACAAGAAAGCCCGGTTAAATAGGAAACTCCCAAATCCTAATAGAACAGGTGGACACCAGAGACAGCAGAACACAAATCACCCAGTACCATCAGTAACCACCAGAGGGAGCCCAAAAACAGAACTCACAACAGTACCCCCCCCTTGAGGAGGGGTCACCGAACCCTCACGAGAACCACCAGGGCGACCAGGATGAGCCCTATGAAAAGCGCGGACCAAATCATCAGCATGAACATCAGAGGCAACCACCCAAGAATTATCCTCCTGTCCATAACCCTTCCACTTGACCAAATATTGGAGTTTCCGTCTGGAAACACGAGAATCCAAGATCTTCTCCACAACATACTCCAATTCTCCCTCCACCAGCACCGGAGCAGGAGGCTCAGGCGAAGGAACAACAGGTACCTCATACCTCTGCAACAACGACCGATGGAACACATTATGAATAGCAAACGATGCTGGGAGATCCAAACGAAACGACACAGGGTTAAGAATTTCCAAGATCCTATAAGGACCGATGAACCGAGGCTTGAACTTAGGAGAAGAGACCTTCATAGGAACAAAACGAGAAGACAACCACACCAAGTCCCCAACACGAAGTCGAGGACCCACGCGGCGATGGCGATTAGCAAACTGCTGAGCCTTCTCCTGGGACAACTTCAAATTGTCCACCACATGACTCCAAATCCGATGCAACCCATCCACCACCATGTCCACTCCAGGACAATCAGAAGGCTCCACCTGACCAGAGGAAAAACGAGGATGAAACCCCGAATTACAAAAGAAAGGAGAAACCAAGGTAGCAGAACTAGCCCGATTATTAAGGGCAAACTCGGCCAGCGGCAAAAAGGTAACCCAGTCATCTTGATCAGCAGAAACAAAACACCTCAAATAAGTTTCCAAGGTCTGATTAGTTCGCTCCGTCTGGCCATTCGTCTGAGGGTGGAATGCAGACGAAAAGGACAAATCAATGCCCATCTTAGCGCAGAACGTCCGCCAAAATCTAGACACAAACTGGGATCCCCTGTCAGAAACGATGTTCTCCGGAATCCCATGCAAACGAACCACGTTCTGGAAAAACAGAGAGACCAACTCAGAGGAGGAAGGCAACTTAGGCAAGGGTACAAGATGAACCATTTTAGAAAAGCGGTCACACACAACCCAGATGACAGACATTTTTTGAGAGACAGGGAGATCCGAAATAAAGTCCATGGAAATGTGCGTCCAAGGCCTCTTTGGGATAGGCAAAGGTGACAACAATCCACTGGCTCGAGAACAGCAAGGCTTAGCCCGAGCACAAACCTCACAAGACTGCACAAAAGAACGCACATCCCTCGACAAGGAAGGCCACCAAAAAGACCTGGCCACCCAGTCTCTAGTACCAAATATTCCAGGATGACCTGCCAACGCAGAAGAATGGACCTCGGAGATGACTCTACTGGTCCAACTATCCGGAACAAACAGTCTCTCAGGCGGACAACGATCAGGTTTACCCGCCTGAAACTCCTGCAAAGCACGTCGCAAGTCTGGGAAGACGGCCGACAAAATCACCCCATCCCTAAGGATACCAGTGGGCTCAGAATTTCCAGGGGAGTCAGGCACAAAACTCCTAGAAAGAGCATCCGCCTTCACATTCTTTGAACCTGGCAGGTATGAAACCACAAAATTGAAACGAGAGAAAAACAGTGACCAACGAGCCTGTCTAGGATTCAGACGCCTGGCAGACTCAAGGTAAATCAGATTTTTGTGATCAGTCAAGACCACCACACGATGTCTAGCACCCTCCAGCCAATGACGCCACTCCTCAAATGCCCACTTCATGGCCAAAAGTTCCCGATTACCCACATCATAATTCCGCTCAGCGGGCGAAAATTTTCTAGAAAAGAACGCACATGGCTTCATCACCGAGCAATCGGAGCTTCTCTGTGACAAAACCGCCCCCGCTCCAATCTCGGAAGCATCAACCTCAACTTGGAAAGGAAGCGAAACATCAGGCTGACGCAACACAGGAGCAGAAGAAAACTGGCGTTTAAGTTCCTGAAAGGCCTCCACAGCCGCAGGAGACCAATCAGTAACATCAGCACCCTTCTTAGTCAAATCCGTCAAAGGCTTAACAACACTAGAAAAATTAGTTATAAAACGACGATAGAAATTAGCAGAGCCCAAGAACTTCTGCAGACTCTTAAGAGATGCAGGCTGCGTCCAGTCACAAATAGCCCGAACCTTGACGGGATCCATCTCAATAGTAGAAGGGGAAAAAATATACCCCAAGAAAGAAATCTTCTGGACTCCAAAGAGACACTTTGAGCCCTTTACAAACAAGGAATTAGCCCGCAGGACCTGAAACACCTTCCTGACCTGCTGAACATGAGACTCCCAGTCATCAGAAAAAACCAAAATATCATCCAAATACACAATCATAAATTTATCCAGATATTCACGGAAAATATCGTGCATAAAGGACTGGAAGACTGAAGGAGCATTAGAAAGTCCGAAAGGCATTACCAAATACTCAAAATGGCCCTCAGGCGTATTAAATGCGGTTTTCCACTCATCACCTTGCTTTATTCGTATAAGATTATACGCACCCCGAAGATCAATCTTAGTGAACCATTTAGCCCCCTTAATGCGAGCAAACAAATCAGTCAACAAAGGCAAAGGATACTGATATTTTACGGTAATCTTATTCAAAAGACGATAATCTATACAAGGCCTCAAGGACCCATCTTTTTTGGCCATGAAAAAAAAACCTGCTCCCAAAGGGGACGAAGATGGACGGATATGTCCCTTTTCCAAGGACTCCTTAACATAATCCCGCATAGCAGTATGCTCTGGCACTGACAGATTGAACAAACGACCTTTAGGAAATTTACTACCAGGAATTAAATCTATAGCACAATCGCAATCCCTGTGAGGAGGAAGCGAACTGAGCTTAGGCTCCTCAAAAACATCCCGATAATCAGACAAAAATACAGGAACCTCAGAAGGAGTAGATGAAGCGATAGAAATCGGAGGTGCATCATCATGAACCCCCTGACATCCCCAGCTTAACACAGACATTGTTTTCCAGTCAAGGACTGGATTATGAGTTTGTAACCATGGCAGACCAAGTACTAGAACATCATGTAAATTATACAATACCAGGAAGCGAATCACCTCCTGATGAACGGGAGTCATACGCATGGTCACTTGTGTCCAGTACTGAGGTTTATTCATAGCCAAAGTTGTAGAGTCAATTCCCTTCAAAGGAATAGGGACTTCCAGAGGCTCAAGACTAAACCCACATCGCTTGGCAAATGACCAATCCATAAGACTCAGGGCAACACCTGAATCTACATACGCATCGACGGAAATGGATGATAATGAGCAAATCAGAGTCACAGACAGAATGAACTTAGACTGTAACGTACTAATGGCAACAGACTTATCAACCTTTTTTGTGCGTTTAGAGCATGCTGATATAACATGAGCTGAATCACCACAATAAAAGCACAACCCATTTTTCCGCCTATAGTTTTGCCGTTCACTTCTAGACTGAACTCTATCACATTGCATTGTCTCAAGTGCCTGTTCAGAAGACACCGCCAAATGGTGCACAGGTTTGCGCTCCCGTAAACGCCGATCAATCTGAATAGCCATAGTCATAGACTCATTCAGACCCGTAGGCGCAGGGAACCCCACCATAACATCTTTAATGGCCTCAGAAAGGCCATCTCTGAACTTTGCAGCCAGGGCGCACTCATTCCACTGAGTAAGCACTGACCATTTCCGAAATTTTTGACAATATATTTCTGCTTCATCTTGCCCCTGAGAGAGAGCCAATAAAGCTTTTTCAGCCTGAATCTCCTGGTTAGGTTCCTCATAGAGCAAACCCAATGCCAGAAAAAACGCATCCACATTAAGCAACGCAGGATCCCCTGGTGCCAATGCAAATGCCCAATTTTGAGGGTCACCCCGCAGGAAAGAGATAATAATCTTAACCTGCTGAGCAGGGTCTCCAGAAGAGCGAAATTTCAAAGAAAGGAACAGCTTGCAATTGTTCCTAAAATTCAGAAAACTAGATCTATCTCCAGCAAAGAACTCTGGAATAGGAATTCTAGGTTCAGACATAGGAGCATGTACAACAAAATCTTGTATATTTTGAACCTTAGCAGCAAGATTATTCAAGCTGGAAGCTAAACTCTGGACGTCCATGATAAACAGCTAAGGTCAGAGCCATTCAAGGATTAAGAGGAGGAAAAAAAAAAAAAAAAAAAAAAAAAAGCCAGGCTGCAATTAAGGCTAGGCAGCAACCTCAGAGGAGAGAAAAAAAAAAAAAAAAAAAAACTTCCTCAGAATACTTTTCCTCCTACTTCAGCCCAAACATTTTTGGCCGGCTATACTGTCATGATTCCAATGGCAGGGAATCACAAAAGGACAAGCACCAACGAGCTCTAGGGTGATGGAACCTGAGCTGACCGCGACCCTAAACCTGAACACACAAATAACAATAGCCGGGGAACGTGCCTACGTTGATCCTAGACGTCTCGCACCAGCCGAAGATCTAACTTCCCCTATTAGAAGAAACACAGACCTCTCTTGCCTCCAGAGAAATACCCCACAGAAATAGCAGCCCCCCACATATAATGACGGTGAAATGAGAGGAAGGCACATACACAGTATGAAAACAGATTTAGCAAGATGAGGCCCGCTAAAACTAGATAGCAGAGGATACAAAAGTAAACTGCGCGGTCAGCAAAAAACCCTTCAAAAACCCATCCTGTAATTACTTGAACTCATGTTCCAACTCATGGAACATGAGGAGCAATTACAGCCCACTAGAGCAACCAGCAGCAAAGAAACAATTACATGCAAGCTGGACAAGACAAAAATAAAGCAAAACGTGAAACAAGAAAAACAAAAACTTAGCTTGTCCTGAAGATTACTGAAGCCAGAAGCTGAGGTAACAAAAGGTGACGGGCACAAGGGGGCATTCTTTGCGTCTGGAGGAGAGAAGGTTTTTCCACCAACATAGAAGAGGATTCTTTACTGTTAGGGCAGTGAGAATCTGGAATTGCTTGCCTGAGGAGGTGGTGATGGCGAACTCAGTCGAGGGGTTCAAGAGAGGCCTGGATGTCTTCCTGGAGCAGAACAATATTGTATCATACTATTAGGTTCTGTAGAAGGACGTAGATCTGGGGATTTATTATGATGGAATATAGGCTGAACTGGATGGACAAATGTCTTTTTTCGGCCTTACTAACTGTGTTACTATGTAAAACACTCTGATAACCTTGATAGCCGGCGGGGAAATGACAAGAAAGCCCGGTTAAATAGGAAACTCCCAAATCCTAATAGAACAGGTGGACACCAGAGACAGCAGAACACAAATCACCCAGTACCATCAGTAACCACCAGAGGGAGCCCAAAAACAGAACTCACAACAGGGGTACTGTTGTGAATTCTGTGGCAGAGCTCCCTCCTGTGGTCACAAGTGGTACTTCGGCTGATTCTCTCTATGAGCTTCCGTTGGTGGAGGAGAGTGGTACTGCGGCTTCTGAGTTTCCTTCCTCAGGTGATGTGGTGAAGTCGTTAGGTGCTGCTCTATTTAACTCCACCTAGTGCTTTGGTCCTGGCCTCCAGTCATTGTTCTAGTATTGGACTTGCTTCCTCCTGGATCGTTCCTGTGGCCTGCTGCTCTGCATAGCTAAGTTTCGCTTGTGTTACTTTTGTTTGCTGTTTTTTTCTGTCCAGCTTGCTTATTTGGTTTTTCTTGCTTGCTGGAAGCTCTGGGACGCAGAGGCTGTACCTCCGTGCCGTTAGTCGGTACGGAGGGTCTTTTAGCCCCCTTTGCGTGGTTGTTTGTAGGGTTTTGTGTTGACCGCAAAGTTGCCTTTCCTATCCTCGCTCTGTTCAGAAAGTCGGGCCTCACTTTGCTAAATCTATTTCATCTCTACGTTTGTCTTTTCATCTTAACTCACAGTCATTATATGTGGGGGGCTGCCTTTTCCTTTGGGGTATTTCTCTGAGGCAAGGTAGGCTTATTTTCTATCTTCAGGCTAGCTAGTTTCTCAGGCTGTGCCGAGTTGCATAGGGAGCGTTAGGCGCAATCCACGGCTGCCTATAGTGTGGTTGGAGAGGATTAGGGATTGCGGTCAGCAGAGTTCCCACGTCTCAGAGCTCATTCTATGTTTTTGGGTTATTGTCAGGTCACTGTATGTGCTCTGACTTTTATGTCCATTGTGGTACTGAATTACCTAATCATAACACGAATCGTCCTAACTTTTGTTAAATCGATGACAGGTTAAAATTATTGGTGGTTTCTTGTTCACTCCATAGGCCTACAGCATGTGGCAAACCGGTGAGCACACGGCTCTATTAGTATAGGAGATACCTGAAAACATATCACACTTTTCCCCATAGTGCTTACCAATGCTTAAAATGCATGAAAAACTCATGTCGAACGAAGCGTCCTAACTTTTGTTAGAATGATGACAGGTAGAAATTTTTGGTGGTTTCTTGTTCAGTCCATAGGCCTACAGCATGTGGCAAACCGATGAGCATCAGACTCTATTAGTAAAGGAGATACCTGAAAACATATCACACTTTTCCCCATAGTGCTCACCAGTGCATGAAAAACTCATGTCGAGCGAAGCGTCCTAACTTTTGCTAGAATGATGACAGGTTTAAATTTTTGGTGGTTTCTTGTTCAGTCCATAGGCCTACAGCATGTGGCAAATTGGTGAGCATCAGACTCTATTAGTATAGGCGATACTTGAAAACATATCACACTTTTCCCCATAGTGCTTTTACCAATGCATAAAATGCATGGAGAAGTCATTTCGAACGAATCGTCCTAACTTTTGTTAGAAGGATGACAGGTTAAAATTTTTGCTGGTTTCTTGTTCAGTCCATAGGCCTACAGCATGTTGCAAATCGGCGAGCACACGGCTCTATTAGTATAGGAGATACCTGAAAACATATCACACTTTCCCCCATAATCACACTTTTCCCCATAGTGCTTACCAATGCTTAAAATGCATGAAAAACTCATGTCGAACGAAGCGTCCTAACTTTTGTTAGAATGATGACAGGTAGAAATTTTTGGTGGTTTCTTGTTCAGTCCATAGGCCTACAGCATGTGGGAAACCGGTGAGCATCAGACTCTATTAGTATAGGAGATACCTGAAAACATATCGCACTTTTCCCCATAGTGCTCACCAGTGCATGAAAAACTCATGTTGAACGAAGCATCCTAACTTTTGTTAGAATGATGGCAGGTTAAAATTTTTGGTGGTTTCTTGTTCAGTCCATATGACTACAGCATGTGGCAAACCGGTGAGCACACTGCTCCATTAGTATAGGAGATACCTGAAAACATATCACAGTTTTCCCCATAGTGCTTTTACCAAAGCATAAAATGCATGGAGAAGTTATTTCGAACAAATCAACGTAACTTTTGTTAGAACGATGACAGGTTAACATTTTTGGTGGTTTCTTGTTCAGTCCATAGGCCTACAGCATGTGGCAAACCGGTGAGCATCAGACACTATTAGTATAGTAGATACCTGAAAACATATCACAGTTTTCCTCATAATGCTCAGGAGTGCACGATAAACTCATGTCGAACGAAGCTTCCTAACTTTTGGTAGAATGATGACAGGTTAAAATTTTTGGTGGTTTCTTGTTCAGTTCACAGGCCTACAGCATTTGGCAAGCCGGTGAGCATCAGACTCTATTGGTATAGGAGATACCTGAAAACATATCACACTTTTCCCCATAGTGCTTACCAATGCTTAAAATGCATGAAAATCTCATGTCGAACGAAGCGTCCTAACTTTTGTTGGAATGATGACATGTAGAAATTTTTGGTGGTTTCTTGTTCAGCCATAGGCCTGCAGCATGTGGCAAACTGGTGAGCATCAGACTCTATTAGTATAGGAGATACCTGAAAACATATCACACTTTCCCCATAGTTCTCACCAGTGCATGAAAAACTCATGTTGAATGAAGTGTCCTTACTTTTGTTAGAATGATGACAGGTAGAAATTTTTGGTGGTTTCTTGTTCAGTCCATAGGCCTACAGCATGTGTTAAACCGGTGAGCATCAGACTCTATTAGTATAGGAGACACCAGAAAACATATCACACTTTTTCCCATAATCACACTTTTCCCCATAGTGCTGACAAATGAATAAAATGCATGAAGAGATCATGTCGAAAGAAGCGTCCTAACTTTTGTTAGAATGATGACAAGTAGAAATTTTTATTGGTTTCTTGTTCAGTCCATAGGCCTACAGCATGTGGCAAACTGGTGAGCATCAGACACTATTAGTACAGGAGATACCTGAAAACATATCACAGTTTTTCTCATAACTCTCACCAGTGCATGAAAAACTCATGTCGAACAAAGCGTCCTAACTTTTGTTAGAATGATGACAGGTTAAAATTTTTGGTGGTTTCTTGTTCAGTCCATAAGCCTACAGCATGTGGCAAACCGGTGAGCATCATACTCTATTGGTATAGGAGATACCTGAAAACATCCCACACTTTTTCCCATGATCACACTTTTCCCCATAGTGCTTACCAATGCTTAAAATGCATGAAAATCTCATGTCGAACGAAGCGTCCTAACTTTTGTTAGAATGATGACATGTAGAAATTATTGGTGGTTTCTTCTTCAGTCCTTAGACCTACAGCATGTGGCAAACTGGTGAGCATCAGACTCTATTAGTACAGGAGATACCTGAAAACATATCACACTTTTCGCCATAGTCACACTTTTCCCCATAGTGCTTACCATTGCTTAAAATGCATGAAAAAGTCATGTCGAACAAAGCGTCCCTACTTTTTTTAGAATGATGAGAGGTAGAAATTTTTGGTGGTTTCTTGTTCAGTCCATAGGCCTACAGCATGTGGCAAACCGGTGAGCATCAGACTCTCTTAGTATAGGAGGTACCTGAAAACATATCACACTTTTCCCCATAGTGCTCACCAGTGCATGAAATACTCATGTCGATCGAAGCGTCCTAACTTTTGTTAGAATGATGACAGGTAGAAATTTTTGGTGGTTTCTTCTTCAGTCCTTAGACCTACAGCATTTGGCAAACTGGTGAGCATCAGACTGTATTAGTATAGGAGATACCTGACAACATATCACAGTTTTCCCCATAGTGCTCATGAGTGCATGAAATACTCATGTCGAATGAAGCGTCCTAACTTTTGTTAGAATGATGACAGGTTAAAATATTTGGTGGTTTCTTGTCCAGTCAATAGGCCTACAGCATGTGGTAAACCGGTGAGCATCAGACTCTATTAGTATAGGAGATACCTAAAAACATATCACACTTTTCGCCATAATCACAATTTTCCCCTATAGTGCTTACCATTGCTTAAAATGCATGAAAAAGTCATGTCGAACAAAGCGTCCCTACATTTGTTAGAATGATGACAGGTTTAAATTTTTGGTGGTTTCTTGTTCAGTCCATAGGTCTACAGCATGTGGCAAATCGGTGAGCATCAGACTCTATTAGTATAGGAGATACCTGAAAACATATCACACTTTTCCCCATAATCACACTTTTCCCCATAGTGCTTACCAATGCATAAAATGCATGAAGAGATCATGTCGAATGAAGCGTCCAAACTTTTGTTAGAATGATGACAGGTTTAAATTTTTGGTGGTTTCTTGTTCAGTCCATAGGCCTACAGCATGTGGCAAACCGGTGAGCATCAGACTCTATTAGTAAAGGAGATACCTGAAAACATATCACACTTTTCCCCATTGTGCTCACCAGTGCATGAAAAACTCATGTCGAGCGAAGCGTCCTAACTTTTGTTAGAATGTTGACAGGTTTAAATTTTTGGTGGTTTCTGTTAGGAGTCGAGTTTCCTCTGCTGCACAGGGGGAATCTCGATCCGTGTCTGCTGCGGTCTCCCATTCGGTATCGGCCGCAGTGGGCTCTGCTCAGCGGAGACGTCGCTCCCAGCGTCTCGCTGGGGCTGATTCGGTGCATAGGGTCACTACTGCCTTTTCTGGCTTTCCTATGGTACCCTGCACTGATCTGCGGCGAGCGAGCCTCTCTGGGACTAAGTCCTTGTTTACTCACACTGAGCATGCCCAGGGCAGGGTCTCCCATTGGAGGTCGAGGGCCACATGTTCGGTCACATGCTCAGGTGCTGCAGTACATTCCATTGGTCCTTCTGTTAGGTCCTGAAAGGGCAAAACATGCTCAGGTACTACAGCACTTTCAATTGGTCCTTCTGGAAGGTCCTGAAAGGGCAAAAACTTCAGTAGCAGCTTCCTGTGCTGCAACTATATAAACTGCGCATGACCGCACGGCCATGCGCTAGTATCGTCTTATGCTATATGCTTTGCGCCAATGTGGTCATGTGTGTGAATGTGTTCAGGGACCCGGCTGAAATAAGCCCCTAGAATGCTGGCACCTCCGGCGAGGAGATTGTGTTTAAGTGTGTTCAGGGACCTGGCTGAAATAAGCCCCTAGAATGCTGGCATCTCCGGCGAGGAGTTTTGTATGCATGCATGACCACTCACTGCTCACATCTGGGTAGTTGGCCTGTGCCTCTGTGAAAGTCTAACAGGGCACAGAGCTTTCCTCTCGCGGTTACTCTGTGAAGCTAACAGAGTTGGTATATACCGCCATATAGAGCCGCCATTATTTAGCGTTCCGCCAACCCTAACAGTATACTAGCGCCAGGATCTGTCTAAGTAATGGCGGATGAAAAGCGATTGCAGGGGTACATCCAGCTGCTGGAGGGCCGGTTGGCGTCTCTTGAGCGTGCAACCTCGGCGGTGGATGTTACCGCAATAGCTGTTCAGGCTGCTAGCGTGGCTGCAGCAGCTTTACCCACTGCCACCTCTGTTCCGACCCTATCTCACCTTCCTTTGCCTGAGAGATACTGTAGGGACAGTAAGTCCTGTAGGGGTTTCGTGAGCCAATGTGGTATACACCTCGAGCTTCTGGCTGCACGTTTCCCTACTGAGCGGGCAAAGGTGGGATTCATAATCTCTCTCCTGTCGGACAGAGCGTTGGAGTCGGCTACGCCGCTGTGGGAGCGCAACGATCATGTGGTGCGGAGTGTTCCTAGGTTTCTGGACACTCTGAAACAGGTCTTTTTAGGACCTCAAGTCACCCATGATACAGCGCTCCAACTGCTGGCTTTGACTCAGGGTTCAACCATGGTCAGCCATTTTGCTGTTCACTTCCGGACATTAGCGTCTGAGTTGGAATGGCCAGATAAAACCCTCATTCCCGTATTTTGGAGGGGGCTGGCTGACCATGTGAAGGATGCTTTGGCCACTAGGGAGATTCCCGCCACACTGGAGGAGCTCATAGCCGTATCTACTCGTATTGACCTCCGTTTTAACGAGCGGAGGTTGGAGCGAGCCCAGTGTAGGCAGAGGTTTCGGCTGGCTCCCACCTTCGCCAAACCTTTGGAATCTCCAGTCCAGGCATCCGAGTCACATGAGGCTTTAGAGGTGACACGAGCGGGATCCAAGTCTCAGTCTGCCCGTGCACATAAGGTCCGTCATGTTTGCCAGCAGTCAGGACACCTTGCCTCCAAGGGTCCTCAGCGGTTGGGGAAACGTCAGCGTCTAGTGGCAGTTGGAGGAGGTACACTAGACACGGCGACGTTTGCCTCAAAGTTGTCGTTCAAGGGGACAATTACCATAGGCCCATCCACTCTTATGGTCGAGCTATGCGTGGATTCTGGGGCAGAGGGTAACTTTATGTCTTCCGCTTTTGCCCAGCGTCACGCAATACCCTTGGTGATGCTCGCCAAGCCGGTAACCGTTCGAGTGGTAAATGGGTCAACACTACCTTCACAGATTACCCACCAAACCATTCCTTTCACGCTATCTGTGTCTCCATCACATCAGGAGATAATCTCCCTATTAGTCATTCCTGAGGGAATTGATGAGGTCCTGTTGGGGATACCATGGCTTCGCTACCATTCTCCTCATATTGAGTGGTCCTCTGGGAGAATTTTGGGTTGGAGTAAATCTTGCGAGGGTAGATGTCTGAGGGAGTGCGTTCAGGTTGCTACTACACAGGTACCCGCAGATCTTTCCTCTCTCCCCAAGTACTATTGGCCCTATGCAGACGTGTTCTCCAAAAGAGCTGTGGAGACCCTTCCGCCTCACCGCCCCTATGACTGTCCTATTGACCTCTTGCCTGGTGCTGAGCCTCCCCGGGGTCGAGTATATCCGTTATCTCTCCCGGAGATGGAGGCAATGTCCCAGTACATCCAGGAGAATCTGGCAAGAGGATTCATTAGGAAGTCAGTGTCACCGGCAGGGGCAGGGTTCTTCTTCGTACAGAAGAAGACTGGAGACTTACGTCCATGCATAGACTACAGGGGTCTTAACGCCATTACCGTTAAGAACAAGTACCCACTACCCCTGATATCTGAGCTGTTTGATAGGCTATGGGGAGCGAGGGTATTTACAAAGTTAGATCTGCGGGGTGCTTACAACCTGATTCGCATCCGTGAGGGGGATGAATGGAAGACGGCTTTTAACACCAGGGATGGGCACTATGAATATCTGGTGATGCCCTTCGGGCTCTGTAATGCCCCAGCCGTTTTCCAAGACTTTGTGAACGACATCTTCCGGGATATGCTCACCACCTCGATCGTAGTCTATCTGGATGATATTCTCATCTTCTCTCCAGATATTGACTCCCATCGGAGAGATGTTCGCAAAGTCTTCGACCTCTTACGGGCAAACTCCCTCTACGCCAAGTTGGAGAAGTGTGTGTTTGAGCAGGAGTCCTTGCCTTTCCTTGGTTATATCATCTCTGCCCAGGGTTTGGCTATGGATCCTGCCAAGCTACAGGCTGTAATGGACTGGCAGGAACCCCATTCTCTTAAAGCGGTGCAGCGCTTTATGGGGTTCATTAATTACTATCGCCAGTTCATTCCACACTTCTCAACTTTGGTAGCTCCCTTGGTTGCCCTCACCAAGAAGGGAGCAAATCCCAAGTTGTGGTCAGAGGAGGTCTCCAAAGCCTTTCTCTCGATCAAGTCACACTTCGCTAGCGCTCCCATCCTGCATCGCCCCGATGTTGATAAGCCATTTATCTTGGAGGTGGATGCCTCATCCGTTGGTGCTGGAGCAGTCCTTTTCCAAAAGGATGCTCAAGGGCGGAAGCATCCTTGCTTCTTCTTCTCCAAGACCTTCACACCAGCGGAGAGGAATTATTCCATCGGGGACAGGGAGTTGCTGGCCATGAAGTTGGCTTTTTCGGAGTGGAGACATCTCTTGGAGGGAGCTCGCTTTCCCTTCCAAGTCTTCACTGACCACATGAACTTGGTGTATCTGCAAACGGCCCAGCGGCTGAATTCTCGCCAGGCTAGATGGTCCCTGTTCTTCTCCCGGTTCCATTTTACTCTCCATTTCCTCTCCGGGGAGAAGAACGTTCGTGCTGACGCTCTCTCCCGCTCCGTGTTGTCATCGGAGGAGGAGGAGGAGGAGCCTCGGCTTATTGTCCCTTCTGAGAGCCTGAGAACTGTAGCTCCGGTTTCGCTAGAGTCTGTGCCCCCGGGCAAGACTTTCGTACCAGCTAACTTGCGACCGGAGGTTCTCTCTTGGGCTCACTCCTCCAGAGTGGGTGGGCATTTTGGGACCAAGAGGACATCTGAGCTTCTGGCGAGAACATACTGGTGGCCGCATATGGCCCGAGATGTCAAGGACTATATTCAGGCGTGCGTTTCTTGCGCCCAGAATCGGTCTCCTCGGCAACGGCCTGCTGGGTTGCTTTACCCTCTACCGGTGGCAAACAGTCCCTGGGAGATGGTCGGGATGGACTTTGTGGTGGGTCTACCCAAGTCGCGTGGCTGCTCCATTATTTGGGTTGTCACCGACCATTTCTCCAAGATGGTGCATTTGGTGCCGCTTCCTCGGTTACCCTCAGCACGGGCCTTGGCGGTGTTGTTCATTAAACACGTTTTCCGTTTGCATGGTATGCCTGATTAGATTGTCAGCGATCGGGGTCCCCAGTTCGCATCTCGGTTTTGGAGAGAGCTCTGCCGTTTACTCAGCATACAGTTAAACCTCTCCTCTGCATACCATCCCGAGACAAATGGGTTGGTGGAGAGAACCAACCAGACTCTGGTGACATATTTGCGACATTTCGTCTCTGCTAGGCAGGATGACTGGGCATCTTTGCTACCTTGGGCGGAATTTGCCCTGAACAACGCCGTAGCTGATTCCACTGGTCAAACTCCTTTTCTCCTTAATTACGGCCAGCATCCGCGTGTCCCTGTGCCCATGCCCGTGTCATCCATCGATTCTAGGGTGGCAGACTGGGCGGTGGAGGCACGGGACATCTGGGACCGCACACAGAATGCCATCCGGGCCTCCAAGGAGAGAATGAGGGTTTCGGCTGATACACACCGGCGCCCCGCTCCGGTCTTTGCTCCTGGTGACTTAGTGTGGCTCTCCGCCCGTAACATCAGGCTGCGAGTTGAGTCCACTAAGTTTGCTCCTCGCTACATTGGCCCGTTTAAGGTTCTGGAACAGGTCAACCCTGTGGTCTACCGTTTGGCTATTCCTCCATGCCTTGGTATCACCGATACTTTCCACGTTTCCCTCTTAAAGCCCGTTCATTTGTCCCGGTTTTCCGAGTCATCTGCTGGGACATCGGGTTCATCCACGGATGAGTTTGAGGTGAATGCTATTGTGGGGTGCAAGGTGGTACGTGGCAAGAAATTTTATCTGGTGGACTGGAAGGGTCACGGCCCAGAGGATAGAACCTGGGAGCCTGTGGAGCACATTCGGGCTCCGCTGCTTATCGCAGCTTTTGAGCGTAGTGAGGCTCAAGGAGGGGGGGGGGGGCCCTAGGAGGGGGGGTAATGTTAGGAGTCGAGTTTCCTCTGCTGCACAGGGGGAATCTTGATCCGTGTCTGCTGCGGTCTCCCATTCGGTATCGGCCGCAGTGGGCTCTGCTCAGCGGAGACGTCGCTCCCAGCGTCTCGCTGGGGCTGATTCGGTGCATAGGGTCACTACTGCCTTTTCTGGCTTTCCTATGGTACCCTGCACTGATCTGCGGCGAGCGAGCCTCTCTGGGACTAAGTCCTTGTTTACTCACACTGAGCATGCCCAGGGCAGGGTCTCCCATTGGAGGTCGAGGGCCACATGTTCGGTCACATGCTCAGGTGCTGCAGTACATTCAATTGGTCCTTCTGTTAGGTCCTGAAAGGGCAAAACATGCTCAGGTACTGCAGCACTTTCCATTGGTCCTTCTGGAAGGTCCTGAAAGGGCAAAAACTTCAGTAGCAGCTTCCTGTGCTGCAACTATATAAACTGCGCATGACCGCACGGCCATGCGCTAGTATCGTCTTATGCTATATGCTTTGCGCCAATGTGGTCATGTGTGTGAATGTGTTCAGGGACCCGGCTGAAATAAGCCCCTAGAATGCAGGCACCTCCGGCGAGGAGATTGTGTTTAAGTGTGTTCAGGGACCCGGCTGAAATAAGCCCCTAGAATGCTGGCATCTCCGGCGAGGAGTTTTGTATGCATGCATGACCACTCACTGCTCACATCTGGGTAGTTGGCCTGTGCCTCTGTGAAAGTCTAATAGGGCACAGAGCTTTCCTCTCGCGGTTACTCTGTGAAGCTAACAGAGTTGGTATATACCGCCATATAGAGCCGCCATTATTTAGCAGCAGGTGCTTTCCTGCACGGTGGATCCCGGGTTGCGAACGCACCAATTCCATTTAATAAATTATATATTTGGTGCGTTCCGCTAACCCTAACAGTTTCTTGTTCAGTCCATAGGCTTACAGCATGTGGCAAACCGGTGAGCATCAGACTCTCTTAGTATAGGAGGTACCTGAAAACATATCACACTTTTCCCCATAGTGCTCACCAGTGCATGAAATACTCATGTCGATCGAAGCGTCCTAACTTTTGTTAGAATGATAACAGGTAGAAATTTTTGGTGGTTTCTTCTTCAGTCCTTAGACCTACAGCATTTGGCAAACTGGTGAGCATCAGACTGTATTAGTATAGGAGATACCTGAAAACATATCACAGTTTTCCCCATAGTGCTCATGAGTGCATGAAATACTCATGTCGAATGAAGCGTCCTAACTTTTGTTAGAATGATGACATGTTAAAATATTTGGTGGTTTCTTGTCCAGTCAATAGGCCTACAGCATGTGGTAAACCGGTGAGCATCAGACTCTATTAGTATAGGAGATACCTGAAAACATATCACACTTTTCGCCATAATCACACTTTTCCCCTATAGTGCTTACCATTGCTTAAAATGCATGAAAAAGTCATGTCGAACAAAGCGTCCCTACTTTTGTTAGAATGATGACAGGTTTAAATTTTTGGTGGTTTCTTGTTCAGTCCATAGGCCTACAGCATGTGGCAAATCGGTGAGCATCAGACTCTATTAGTATAGGAGATACCTGAACACATATCACACTTTTCCCCATAATCACACTTTTCCCCATAGTGCTTACCAATGCATAAAATGCATGAAGAGATCATGTCGAATGAAGCGTCCAAACTTTTGTTAGAATGATGACAGGTTTAAATTTTTGGTGGTTTCTTCTTCAGTCCTTAGACCTACAGCATGTGGCAAACTGGTGAACACACGGCTCTATTAGTAAAGGAGATACCTGAAAACATCACACTTTTTCCATAGTGCTTTTACCAATGCATAAAATGCATGGAGAAGTCATTTCGAACGAATCGTCCTAACTTTTGTTAGAACGATGACAGGTTAAAATTTTTTTTGCTGGTTTCTTGTTCAGTCCATAGGCCTACAGCATGTTGCAAGCCGGTGAGCACACGGCTCTATTAGTATAGGAGATACCTGAAAACATATCACACTTTTCCCCAAAGTGCTTTTACAATGCATAAAATGCATATAGAAGTCATTTTGAACAAATCGTCCTAACTTTTGTTAAAACGATGACAGGTTAAAAATATTGGTGGTTTCTTATTCACTCCATAGGCCTACAGCATGTGGCAAACCGGTGAGCACACGGCTCTATTAGTATAGGAGATACCTGAAAACATATCACACTTTTCCCCATAATCACACTTTTCCCCATAGTGCTTACCAATGCTTAAAATGCATGAAAAACTCATGTTGAACGAAGCGTCCTAACTTTTGTTAGAATGATGACAGGTAGAATTTTTGGTGGTTTCTTGTTCAGTCCATAGGCGTACAGCATGTGGCAAACCGGTGAGCATCAGACTCTATTAGTATAGGAGATACCTGAAAACATATCGCACTTTTCCCCATAGTGCTCACCAGTGCATGAAATACTCATGGTGAACGAAGCGTCCTAACTTTTGTTAGAATGATGACAGGTTAAAATTTTTGGTGGTTTCTTGTTCAGTCCATAGGCCTACAGCATGTGGCAAACAGGTGAGCATCAGACTCTATTAGTATTGGAGATACCTGAAAACATATCACTCTTTTCCCCATAGTGCTCACCAGTGCATGAAATATTCCTGTCGAATGAAGCGTCTTAGCTTTTGTTAGAATGATGACAAGTAGAAATATTTTGTGGTTTCTTCTTCAGTCCATAGGCCTACAGCATGTGGCAAACTGGTGAGCATCAGAATGTATTAGTATAGGAGATACCTGAAAACATATCAGTTTTCCCCATAGTGCTCACGAGTGCATGAAATACTCATGTCGAACTAAGCGTCCTAAATTTGGTTAGAATGATGACAGGTTAAAATTTTTGGTGCTTTCTTGTTCAGTCCATAAGCCTACAGCATGTGGCAAATTGGTGAGCTTCAGACTCTATTAGTATAGGAGATACCTGAAAACATATCACACTTTTCCCATAGTGCTCACCAGTGCATGAAAAACTCATGTCGAACGAAGCGTCTTAGCTTTTGTTAGAATGATGACAAGTAGAAATATTTTGTGGTTTCTTCTTCAGTCCATAGGCCTACAGCATGTGGCAAATCAGTGAGCACACGGCTCTATTAGTATAGGAGATACCTGAAAACATATCACACTTTTCCCCATAGTGCTTTTACCAATGCATAAAATGCATGGAGAAGTCATGTTGAACGAATCGTCCTAACTTTTGTTAGAACGATGACAGGTTAAAATTTTTGGTGGTTTCTTGTTCAGTCCATAGGCCTACAGCATGTGGCAAACCGGTGAGCACACGGCTCTATTAGTATAGGAGATACCTGAAAACATATCACACTTTTCCCCATAGTGCTTTTACAATGATTAAAATGCATGGAGAAGTCATTTTGAACGAATCGTCCTAACTTTGGTTAGAACGATGACAGGTTAAAATTATTGGTGGTTTCTTGTTCAGTCCATAAGCCTACAGCATGTGGCAAACCGGTGAGCACATGGCTCTATTAGTATAGGAGATACCTGAAAACACATCACACTTTTCCCCATAGTGCTTTTACCAATGCATAAAATGCATGGAGAAGTCATTTCGAATGAATCGTCCTAATTTTTGTTAGAACGATGACAGGTTAAAATTTTTGTTGGTTTCTTGTTCAGTCCATAGGCCTACAGCATGTGGCAAACCGGTGAGCACACGGCTCTATTAGTATAGGAGATACCTGAAAACATATCACACTTTTCCCCATAGTGCTCACCAGTGCATGAAAAACTCATGTTGAACGAAGTGTCCTAACTTTTGTTACAATGATGACAGGTTAAAATTTTTGGTGGTTTCTTGTTCAGTCCGTAGGCCTACAGCATGTGGCAAACTGGTGAGCATCAGACTCTATTAGTATAGGAGATACCTGAAAACATATCACACTTTTCCCCATAGTGCTCACCACTGCATGAAAAACTCATGTTGAACGAAGTGTCCTAACTTTTGTTACAATGATGACAGGTAAACATTTTTGGTGGTTTCTTGTTCAGTCCGTAGGCCTACAGCATGTGGCAAACTGGTGAGCATCAGACTCTATTAGTATAGGAGATACCTGAAAACATATCACACTTTTCCCCATAGTGCTCACCAGTGCATGAAATACTCATGTCGAGCGAAGCATCCTAACTTTTGTTAGAATGATGACAGGTTTAAATTTTTGGTGGTTTCTTGTTCAGTCCATAGGCCTACAGCATGTGGCAAACTGGTGAGCATCAGACTCTATTAGTATAGGAGATACCTGAAAACATGTCACACTTTTCCCCATAGTGCTCACCAGTGCATGAAAAACTCATGTTGAACGAAGTGTCCTAACTTTTGTTACAATGATGACAGGTTAACATTTTTGGTGGTTTCTTGTTCAGTCCGTAGGCCTACATAATGTGGCAAACTGGTGAGCATCAGACTCTATTAGTATAGGAGATACCTGAAAACATATCACACTTTTCCCCATAGTGCTCACCAGTGCATGAAATACTCATGTCGAACGAAGCGTCCTAACTTTCGTTAGAATGATGACAGGTAGAAATTTTTGGTGGTTTCTTCTTCAGTCCATAGACCTACAGCATGTGGCAAACTGGTGTGCATCAGACTGTATTAGTATAGGAGATACCTGAAAACATATTACAGTTTTCCCCATAGTGCTCACGAGTGCATGAAATACTCATGTTGAACGAAGTGTCCTAACTTTTGTTAAGATGATGACAGGTTAAAATATTTGGTGGCTTCTTGTTCAGTCAATAGGCCTACAGCATGTGGCAAAACGGTGAGCATCAGACTCTATTAGTATAGGAGATACCTGAAAACATATCACACTTTTCCCCATAGTGCTCACCAGTGCATGAAAAACTCATGTTGAACGAAGCGTCCTAACTTTGATGACAGTTAGAAATTTTTGGTGGTATCTTGTTCACTCCATAAGCCTACAGCATGTGGCAAACCGGTGAGCACACCGCTCTATTAGTATAGGAGATACCTGAAAACATATCACACTTTTCCCCATAATCACACTTTTCCCCATAGTGCTTACCAATGCTTAAAATGCATGAAAAACTCATGTCGAACGAAGCGTCCTAACTTTTGTTAGAATGATGACAGGTAGAAATTTTTGGTGGTTTCTTGTTCAGTCCATAGGCTTACAGCATGTGGCAAACCAGTGAGCATCAGACTCTATTAGTATAGGAGATACCTGAAAACATATCGCACTTTTCCCCATAGTGCTCACCAGTGCATGAAATATTCCTGTCGAACGAAGCATCTTAGCTTTTGATAGAATGATGACAAGTAGAAATTTTTTGTGGTTTCTTCTTCAGTCCATAGGCCTACAGCATGTGGCAAACTGGTGGGCATCAGACTGTATTAGTATAGTTGATACCTGAAAACATATCACAGTTTTCCCCATAGTGCTCACGAGTGCATGAAATACTCATGTCGAACTAAGCGTCCTAATTTTTGTTAGAATGATGACAGGTTAAATTTTTGGTGCTTTCTTGTTCAGTCCATAGGCATACAGCATGTGGCAAAGCGGTGAGCACACGACTCTATTAGTATAGGAGATATCTGAAAACATATCACACTTTTCCCCATAGTGCTTTTACCAATGCATAAAATGCATGGAGAAGTCATTTCGAACGAATCGTCCTAATTTTTGTTAGAACGATGACAGGTTAAAATTTTTGTTGGTTTCTTGTTCAGTCCATAGGCCTACAGCATGTGGCAAACTGGTGAGCACACGCCTCTATTAGTATAGGAGATACCTGAAAACATATCACACTTTTCCCCATAGTGCTCACCAGTGCATGAAAAACTCATGTTGAACGAAGTGTCCTAACTTTTGTTACAATGATGACAGATAGAAATTTTTGGTGGTTTCTTGTTCAGTCCACAGGCCTACAGCATGTGGCAAATCGGTGAGCATCAGACTCTATTAGTATAGGAGATACCTGAAAACATATCACACTTTTCCCCATAATCACACTTTTCCCCATAGTGCTTACCAATGCATAAAATGCATGAAGATATCATGTCGAACGAAGCGTCCAAACTTTTGTTATAATGATGACAGGTTTAAATTTTTGGTGGTTTCTTGTTCAGTCCATAGGCCTACAGCATGTGGCAAACCGGTGAGCATCAGACTCTATTAGTATAGGAGATACCTGAAAACATATCACACTTTTCCCCATAATGCTCACCAGTGCATGAAAAACTCATGTCGAGCGAAGCGTCCTAACTTTTGTTAGAATGAAGACAGGTTAAAATTTTTGGTGGTTTCTTGTTCAGTCCTTAGGCCTACAGCATGTGGCAAACTGGTGAGCACACGGCTCTCTTAGTATAGGAGATACCTGAAAGCATATCACACTTTTTCCATAGTGCTTTTACCAATGCATAAAATGCATGGAGAAGTCATTTCGAACGAATCGTCCTAACTTTTGTTAGAACGATGACAGGTTAAAATTATTGGTGGTTTCTTGTTCACTCCATAAGCCTACAGCATGTGGCAAACCGGTCAGCACACGGCTCTATTAGTATAGGAGATACCTGAAAACATATCACACTTTTCCCCATAGTGCTCACCAGTGCATGAAATATTCCTGTCGAACGAAGCGTCTTAACTTTTGTTAGAATGATGACAAGTAGAAATTTTTTGTGGTTTCTTCTTCAGTCCATAGGCCTACAGCATGTGGCAAACTGGTGGGCATCAGACTGTATTAGTATAGTTGATACCTGAAAACATATCACAGTTTTCCCAATAGTGCTCACGAGTGCATGAAATACTCATGTCGAACTAAGCGTCCTAATTTTTGTTAGAATGATGACAGGTTAAAATTTTTGGTGCTTTCTTATTCAGTCCATAGGCCTACAGCATGTGGCAAAGCGGTGAGCACACGGCTCTATTAGTATAGGAGATACCAGAAAACATATCACACTTTTCCCCATAGTGCTTTTACCAATGCATAAAATGCATGGAGAAGTCATTTCAAACGAATCGTCCTAACTTTTGTTAGAACGATGACAGGTTAAAATTATTGGTGGTTTCTTGTTCACTCCATAAGCCTACAGCATGTGGCAAACCGGTGAGCACACGGCTCTATTAGTATAGGAGATACCTGAAAACATATCACACTTTTCCCCATAATCACACTTTTCCCCATAGTGCTTACCAATGCTTAAAATGCATGAAAAACTCATGTCGAACGAAGCGTCCTAACTTTTGTTAGAATGATGACAGGTAGAAATTTTTGGTGGTTTCTTGTTCAGTCCATAGGCTTACAGCATGTGGCAAACCAGTGAGCATCAGACTCTATTAGTATAGGAGATACCTGAAAACATATCGCACTTTTCCCCATAGTGCTCATCAGCGCATGAAATATTCCTGTCGAACGAAGCGTCTTAGCTTTTGTTAGAATGATGACAAGTAGAAATTTTTTGTGGTTTCTTCTTCAGTCCATTCGCCTACAGCATGTGGCAAACTGGTGGGCATCAGACTGTATTAGTATAGTTGATACCTGAAAACATATCACAGTTTTCCCCATAGTGCTCACGAGTGCATGAAATACTCATGTCGAACTAAGCGTCCTAATTTTTGTTAGAATGATGACAGGTTAAAATTTTTGGTGCTTTCTTGTTCAGTCCATAGGCCTACAGCATGTGGCAAAGCGGTGAGCACACGACTCTATTAGTATAGGAGATACCTGAAAACATATCACACTTTTCCCCATAGTGCTTTTACCAATGCATAAAATGCATGGAGAAGTCATTTCGAACGAATCGTCCTAATTTTTGTTAGAACGATGACAGGTTAAAATTTTTGTTGGTTTCTTGTTCAGTCCATAGGCCTACAGCATGTGGCAAACCGGTGAGCACACGCCTCTATTAGTATAGGAGATACCTGAAAACATATCACACTTTTCCCCATAGTGCTCACCAGTGCATGAAAAACTCATGTTGAACGAAGTGTCCTAACTTTTGTTACAATGATGACAGGTTCAAATTTTTGGCGGTTTCTTGTTCAGTCCGTAGGCCTACAGCATGTGGCAAACTGGTGAGCATCAGACTCTATTAGTATAGGAGATACCTGAAAACATATCACACTTTTCCCCATAGTGCTCACCAGTAGATGAAAAACTCAAGTGGAGCGAAGCATCCTAACTTTTGTTAGAATGATGACAGGTTTAAATTTGTGGTGGTTTCTTGTTCAGTCCATAGGCCTACAGCATGTGGCAAACCGGTGAGCATCAGACTCTATTAGTATAGGAGATACCTGAAATCATATCACACTTTTCCCCATAGTGCTCACCAGTGCATGAAAAACTCATGTTGAACGAAGTGTCCTAACTTTTGTTACAATGATGACAGGTTAAAATTTTTGGTGGTTTCTGTCAGGGTTGGCGGAACGCACCAAATATATTGTTTATTAAAAGGAATTAGTGCGTTCGCAACCCGGGATCCACCGTGCAGGAAAGTACCTGCTGCTAAATAATGGCGGCTCTTTATGGCGGTATATACCAACTCTGTGAGCTTCACAGAGTAACCGCGAGAGGTGAGCTCTGTGCCCTGTTAGACTTTCACAGAGGCACAGGCCAACTACCCAGATGTGAGCAGTGAGTGGTCATGCATGCTTACACAATCTCCTCGCCGGAGGAGCCAGCATTCTAGGGGCTTATTTCAGCCGGGTCCCTGAACATTCTTATACACAATCTCCTCGCCGGAGGTGCCAGCATTCTAGGGGCTTATTTCAGCCGGGTCCCTGAACACATACAAACACATGACTACATTGGCGCAAAGCATATAGCAAAAGACGATACTAGCGCATGGCCGTGCGGTCATGCGCAGTTTATATAGTTGCAGCACAGGAAGCTGCTACTGAAGTTTTTGCCCTTTCAGGACCTTCCAGAAGGACCAATGGAAAGTGCTGCAGTACCTGAGCATGTTTTGCCCTTTCAGGACCTTCCAGAAGGACCAATGGAATGTACTGCAGCACCTGAGCATGTGACCGAACATGTGGCCCTCGACCTCCAATGGGAGACCTTGCCCTGGGCATGCTCAGTGTGAGTAAACAAGGACTTAGTCCCAGAGAGGCTCGCTCGCCGCAGATCAGTGCAGGGTACCATAGGAAAGCCAGGAAAGGCAGTAGTGACCCTATGCACCGAATCAGCCCCAGCGAGACGCTGGGAGCGACGTCTCCGCTGAGCAGAGCCCACTGAGGCCGATACCGAATGGTAGACCGCAGCAGACACGGATCGAGATTCCCTCTGTGCAGCAGAGGAAACTCGACTCCTAACATTACCCCCCCTCCTAGGGCCCCCCTCCTTGAGCCTCACTACGCTCAAAAGCTGCGATAAGCAGCGGAGCCCGAATGTGCTCCACAGGCTCCCAGGTTCTATCCTCTGGGCCGTGACCCTTCCAGTCCACCAGATAAAATTTCTTGCCACGTACCACCTTGCACCCCACAATAGCATTCACCTCAAACTCATCCGTGGATGAACCCGATGTCCCAGCAGATGACTCGGAAAACCGGGACAAATGAACGGGCTTTAAGAGGGAAACGTGGAAAGTATCGGTGATACCAAGGCGTGGAGGAATAGCCAAACGGTAGACCACAGGGTTGACCTGTTCCAGAACCTTAAACGGGCCAATGTAGCGAGGAGCAAACTTAGTGGACTCAACTCGCAGCCTGATGTTACGGGCGGAGAGCCACACTAAGTCGCCAGGAGCAAAGACCGGAGCGTGGCGCCGGTGTGTATCAGCCGAAACCCTCATTCTCTCCTTGGAGGCCCGGATGGCATCCTGTGTGCGGTCCCAGATGTCACGTGCCTCCACCGCCCAGTCTGCCACCCTAGAATCGGTGGATGACACGGGCATGGGCACAGGGACACGCGGATGCTGGCCGTAGTTAAGGAGAAAAGGAGTTTGACCAGTGGAATCGGCTACGGCGTTGTTCAGGGCAAATTCCGCCCAAGGTAGCAAAGATGCCCAGTCATCCTGCCTAGCAGAGACGAAATGTCGCAAATATGTCACCAGAGTCTGGTTGGTTCTCTCCACCAACCCATTCGTTTCAGGATGGTATGCAGAGGAGAGGTTTAACTCTATGCTGAGTAAACGGCAGAGCTCTCTCCAAAACCGAGATGCGAACTGGGGACCCCGATCGCTGACAACCTTATCAGGCATACCATGCAATCGGAAAACGTGTTTAATGAACAACACCGCCAAGGCCCGTGCTGAGGGTAACCGAGGAAGCGGCACCAAATGCACCATCTTGGAGAAATGGTCGGTGACAACCCAAATAATGGAGCAGCCACGCGACTTGGGTAAGCCCACCACAAAGTCCATCCCGACCATCTCCCAGGGCCTGTCTGCCACCGGTAGAGGGTAAAGCAACCCAGCAGGCCGTTGCCGAGGAGACCGATTCTGGGCGCAAGAAACGCAAGCCTGAATATAGTCCTTGACATCTCGGGCCATATGCGGCCACCAGTATGTTCTCGCCAGAAGCTCAGATGTCCTCTTGGTCCCAAAATGCCCACCCACTCTGGAGGAGTGAGCCCAAGAGAGAACCTCCGGTCACAAGTTAGCTGGTACGAAAGTCTTGCCCGGGGGCACAGACTCTAGCGAAACCGGAGCTACAGTTCTCAGGCTCTCAGAAGGGACAATAAGCCGAGGCTCCTCCTCCTCCTCCGATGACACCACAGAGCGGGAGAGAGCGTCAGCACGAACGTTCTTCTCCCCGGAGAGGAAATGGAGAGTAAAATGGAACCGGGAGAAGAACAGGGACCATCTAGCCTGGCGAGAATTCAGCCGCTGGGCCGTTTGCAGATACACCAAGTTCTTGTGGTCAGTGAAGACTTGGAAGGGAAAGCGAGCTCCCTCCAAGAGATGTCTCCACTCCGAAAAAGCCAACTTCATGGCCAGCAACTCCCTGTCCCCGATGGAATAATTCCTCTCCGCTGGTGTGAAGGTCTTGGAGAAGAAGAAGCAAGGATGCTTCCGACCTTGAGCATCCTTTTGGAAAAGGACTGCTCCAGCACCAACGGATGAGGCATCCACCTCCAAGATAAATGGCTTATCAACATCGGGGCGATGTAGGATGTGAGCGCTAGCGAAGTGTGACTTGATCGAGAGAAAGGCTTTGGAGACCTCCTCTGACCACAACTTGGGATTTGCTCCCTTCTTGGTGAGGGCAACCAAGGGAGCTACCAAAGTTGAGAAGTGTGGAATGAACTGGCGATAGTAATTAATGAACCCCATAAAGCGCTGCACCGCTTTAAGAGAATGGGGTTCCTGCCAGTCCATTACAGCCTGTAGCTTGGCAGGATCCATAGCCAAACCCTGGGCAGAGATGATATAACCAAGGAAAGGCAAGGACTCCTGCTCAAACACACACTTCTCCAACTTGGCGTAGAGGGAGTTTGCCCGTAAGAGGTCGAAGACTTTGCGAACATCTCTCCGATGGGAGTCAATATCTGGAGAGAAGATGAGAATATCATCCAGATAGACTACGACCGAGGTGGTGAGCATATCCCGGAAGATGTCGTTCACAAAGTCTTGGAAAACGGCTGGGGCATTACAGAGCCCGAAGGGCATCACCAGATATTCATAGTGCCCATCTCTGGTGTTAAAAGCCATCTTCCATTCATCCCCCTCACGGATGCGAATCAGGTTGTAAGCACCCCGCAGATCTAACTTTGTAAATACCCTCACTCCCCGTAGCCTATCAAACAGCTCAGATATCAGGGGTAGTGGGTACTTGTTCTTAACGGTGATGGCGTTAAGACCCCTGTAGTCTATGCATGGACGTAAGTCTCCAGTCTTCTTCTGTACGAAGAAGAACCCTGCCCCTGCCGGTGACACTGACTTCCTAATGAATCCTCTTGCCAGATTCTCCTGGATGTACTGGGACATTGCCTCCGTCTCCGGGAGAGATAACGGATAGACTCGACCCCGGGGAGGCTCAGCACCAGGCAAGAGGTCAATAGGACAGTCATAGGGGCGGTGAGGCGGAAGGGTCTCCGCAGCTCTTTTGGAGAACACGTCTGCATAGGGCCAATAGTGCTTGGGGAGAGAGGAAAGATCTGCGGGTGCCTGTGTAGTAGCAACCTGAACGCACTTCCTCATACATCTACCCTCGCAAGATCTACTCCAACCCAAAATTCTCCCAGAGGACCACTCAATATGAGGAGAATGGTAGCGAAGCCATGGTATCCCCAACAGGACCTCATCAATTCCCTCAGGAATGACTAATAGGGATATTATCTCCTGATGTGATGGAGACACACATAGCGTGAAAGGAATGGTTTGGTGGGTAATCTGTGAAGGTAGTGTTGACCCATTTACCACTCGAACGGTTACCGGCTTGGCGAGCATCACCAAGGGTATTGCGTGACGCTGGGCAAAAGCGGAGGACATAAAGTTACCCTCTACCCCAGAATCCACGCATAGCTCGACCATAAGAGTGGATGGGCCTATGGTAATTGTCCCCTTGAAGGACAACTTTGAGACAAACGTCGCCGTGTCTAGTGTACCTCCTCCAACTGCCACTAGACGCTGACGTTTCCCCGACCGCTGAGGACCCTTGGCGGCAAGGTGTCCTGACTGCTGGCAAACATGACGGACCTTATGTGCACGGGCAGACTGAGACTTGGATCCCGCTCGTGTCACCTCTAAGGCCTCATGTGACTCGGATGCCTGGACTGGAGATTCCAAAGGTTTGGCGAAGGTGGGAGCCAGCCGAAACCTCTGCCTACACTGGGCTCGCTCCAACCTCCGCTCGTTAAAACGGAGGTCAATACGAGTAGATACGGCTATGAGCTCCTCCAGTGTGGCGGGAATCTCCCTAGTGGCCAAAGCGTCCTTCACATGGTCAGCCAGCCCCCTCCAAAATACGGGAATGAGGGTTTTATCTGGCCATTCCAACTCAGACGCTAATGTCCGGAAGTGAACAGCAAAATGGCTGACCATGGTTGAACCCTGAGTCAAAGCCAGCAGTTGGAGCGCTGTATCATGGGTGACTTGAGGTCCTAAAAAGACCTGTTTCAGAGTGTCCAGAAACCTAGGAACACTCCGCACCACATGATCGTTGCGCTCCCACAGCGGCGTAGCCCACTCCAACGCTCTGTCCGACAGGAGAGAGATTATGAATCCCACCTTTGCCCGCTCAGTAGGGAAACGTGCAGCCAGAAGCTCGAGGTGTATACCACATTGGCTCACGAAACCCCAACAGGACTTACTGTCCCCAGAATATCTCTCAGGCAAAGGAAGGTGAGATAGGGTCGGAACAGAGGTGGCAGTGGGTAAAGCTGCTGCAGCCACGCTAGCAGCTTGAACAGCTATTGCGGTAACATCCACCGCCAAGGTTGCACGCTCAAGAGACGCCAACCGGCCCTCCAGCAGCTGGATGTACCCCTGCAATCGCTGTTCATCCGCCATTACTTAGCCAGATCCTGGCGCTAGTATACTGTTAGGGTTGGCGGAACGCACCAAATATATTGTTTATTAAAAGGAATTAGTGCGTTCGCAACCCGGGATCCACCGTGCAGGAAAGTACCTGCTGCTAAATAATGGCGGCTCTATATGGCGGTATATACCAACTCTGTTAGCTTCACAGAGTAACCGCGAGAGGTGAGCTCTGTGCCCTGTTAGATTTTCACAGAGGCACAGGCCAACTACCCAGATGTGAGCAGTGAGTGGTCATGCATGCATACAAAACTCCTCGCCGGAGGAGCCAGCATTCTAGGGGCTTATTTCAGCCGGGTCCCTGAACACATACAAACACATGACCACATTGGCGCAAAGCATATAGCAAAAGACGATACTAGCGCATGGCCGTGCGGTCATGCGCAGTTTATATAGTTGCAGCACAGGAAGCTGCTACTGAAGTTTTTGCCCTTTCAGGACCTTCCAGAAGGACCAATGGAAAGTGCTGCAGTACCTGAGCATGTTTTGCCCTTTCAGGACCTTCCAGAAGGACCAATGGAATGTACTGCAGCACCTGAGCATGTGACCGAACATGTGGCCCTCGACCTCCAATGGGAGACCTTGCCCTGGGCATGCTCAGTGTGAGTAAACAAGGACTTAGTCCCAGAGAGGCTCGCTCGCCGCAGATCAGTGCAGGGTACCATAGGAAAGCCAGGAAAGGCAGTAGTGACCCTATGCACCGAATCAGCCCCAGCGAGACGCTGGGAGCGACGTCTCCGCTGAGCAGAGCCCACTGCGGCCGATACCGAATGGGAGACCGCAGCAGACACGGATCGAGATTCCCCCTGTGCAGCAGAGGAAACTCGACTCCTAACAGTTTCTTGTTCAGTCCATAGGCCTACATCATGTTGCAAACTGGTGAGCATCAGACACTATTAGTATAGGAGATACCTGAAAACATATCACACTTTTCCCCATAGTGCTCACCAGTGCATGAAATACTCATGTCGATCGAAGCGTCCTAACTGTCGTTAGAATGATGACAGGTAGAAATTTTTGGTGGTCTCTTCTTCAGTCCATAGACCTACAGCATGTGGCAAACTGGTGTGCATCAGACTGAATTAGTATAGGAGATGCCTGAAAACATATCACAGTTTTCCCCACAGTGCTCACGAGTGCATGAAATACTCATGTTGAACGAAGCGTCCTAACTTTTGTTAGGATGATGACAGGTTAAAATATTTGGTGGTTTCTAGTTCAGTCTATAGGCCTACAGCATGAGGCAAAACGGTGAGCATCAGACTCTATTAGTATAGGAGATACCTGAAAACATATCACACTTTTCCCCATAGTGCCCACCAGTGCATGAAAAACTCATGTTGAACGAAGCGTCCTAACTTTTGTTACAATGATGACAGGTAGAAATTTTTGGTGGTTTCTTGTTCAGTCCATAGGCCTACAGCATGTGGCAAATCAGTGAGCATCAGACTCTATTAGTATAGGAGATACCTGAAAACATATCACACTTTTCCCCATAATCACACTTTTCCCCATAGTGCTTACCAGTGCATAAAATGCATGAAGAGATCATGTCGAACGAAGCGTCCAAACTTTTGTTAGAATGATGACAGGTTTACATTTTTGGTGTTTTCTTGTTCAGTTCATAGGCCTACAGCATGTGGCAAACCGGTGAGCATCAGACTTTATTAGTATAGGAGATACCTGAAAACATATCACACTTTTCCCCATAGTGCTCACCAGTGCATGAAAAACTCATGTCGAACGAAGCGTCCTAACTTTTGTTAGAATGATGACAGGTTTAAATTTTTGGTGGTTTCTTGTTGAGTCCATAAGCCTACAGCATGTGGCAAATTGGTGAGCTTCAGACTCTATTAGTATAGGAGATACCTGAAAACATATCACACTTTTCCCCATAGTGCTCACCAGTGCATGAAAAACTCATGTTGAACGAAGCGTCCTAACTTTTGTTAGAATGATGACAGGTTAATATTTTTGGTGGTTTCTTGTTCAGTCCATAGGCCTACAGCATGTGGCAAACAGGTGAGTATCAGACTCTATTAGTATAGGAGATACCTGAAAACATATCACACTTTTCCCCATAGTGCTCACCAGTGCATGAAATATTCCTGTCGAATGAAGCGTCTTAGCTTTTGTTAGAATGATGACAAGTAGAAATTTTTGGTGGTTTCTTCTTCAGTCCATAGGCCTACAGCATGTGGCAAACTGGTGAGCATCAGACTGTATTAGTATAGTTGATACCTGAAAACATATAACAGCTTTCCCCATAGTGCTCACGAGTGCATGAAATACTCATGTCGAACTAAGCGTCCTAATTTTTGTTAGAATGATGACAGGTTAAAATTTTTGGTGCTTTCTTGTTCAGTCCATAGGCCTACAGCATGTGGCAAAGCGGTGAGCACATGGCTCTATTAGTATAGGAGATACCTGAAAACATATCACACTTTTCCCCATAGTGCTTTTACCAATGCATAAAATGCATGGAGAAGTCATTTTGAACGAATCGTCCTAACTTTTGTTAGAACGATGACAGGTTAAAATTTTTAGTGGTTTCTTGTTCAGTCCATAGGCCTACAGCATGTGGCAAACCGGTGAGCACACGGCTCTATTAGTATAGGAGATACCTGAAAACAGATCACACTTTTCCCCATAGTGCTTTTACAATGCATAAAATGCATGGAGAAGTCATTTTGAACGAATCGTCCTAACTTTGTTTAGAACGATGACAGGTTAAAATTATTGGTGGTTTCTTGTTCACTCCATAAGCCTACAGCATGTGGCAAACTGGTGAGTAGGGTTGAGCGAAACGGATCGTTCATTTTCAAAAGTCGCCGACTTTTGGCAAAGTCGGGTTTCATGAAACCCGACCCGACCCCTGTGTGTGGTCGGCCATGCGGTACGCGACTTTCGCGCCAAAGTCGTGTTTCAATGACGCGAAAAGCACCATTTCTCAGCCAACGGAGGTGGACGCAGAGTGTGGGCAGCGTGATGACATAGGTCCTGGTCCCCACCATCTTAGAGAAGGGCATTGCAGTGATTGGATTGCTGTCTGCGGCGTCACAGGGGCTATAAAGGGGCGTTCCCGCCAACCGCCATCTTACTGCTGCTGATCTGAGCCTAGGGAGAGGTTGCTGCCACTTCGTCAGAAGCAGGGATAGCGTTAGGCGGGGTCCATTAACCACCAAACCGCTTGTGCTGTAGCGATTTCCACTATCCAACACCACCTTTTGTTTGCAGGGACAGTGGAAGCTACTTTTTTTTTTCCTCAGCGCTGTAGCTCATTGGGCTGCCCTAGAAGGCTCCCTGATAGCTGCATTGCTGTGTGTACGCCACTGTGCAAACCAACTGCTTTTTTCAAAGCACAAATCCTATTGTTCCTTCCTTTCTGCACAGCTATCTTGTTTGTTTGTCCACACTTTTTATTTAATTTGTGCATCAGTCCACTCCTTATTGCTGCCTGCCATACCTGGCTGAGATTACTGCAGGGAGATAGTAATTGTAGGATAGTCCCTGTTTTCTTTTTTTTTCTCCCTAAAAAAATAAGTTGTGGGAGATTAAGATTGGCATTTCTGCTAGAGTGCCATCCCTGTGTGTGCCATCTCTCTCACATAGTGGGCCATAGAAAGCCTTTTCATTTTTCTGTTTTTTTTTTTTGTGGGGTTTATAAATTCTCCCTGAAAAAAAAAACAGTGGGAGATTAATATTGGCCTTTGGGCTTGTGTGCCAGTCCTGAGTGTGCCATCTCTCTCTCAAATAGTGGGCCATAGAAAGCCTATTAATTTTTTTTTTTTTGGTTTCTAAATTCTCTTTGAAAAAAAAAAAAAATCAGTGGGAGATTAATACTGCCCTTTCTGCTTGTGTGCCACTCCTGACTCCTGGGTGTGCCATCTCTCTCTCTCAAATAGTGGGCCATAGAAAGCCTATTTTTTTTTATTGGGTTTCTAAATTCTCCCTGAAAAAATAAAAAAAAATCAGTGGGAGATTAATATTGCCCTTTCTGCTTGTGTGCCAATCCTGACTCCTGGGTGTGCCTTCTCTCTATCTCAAATAGTGGGCCATAGAAAGCCTATTTTTTTTTTATTGGGTTTCTAAATTCTCCCTGAAAAAATAAAAAAAAAATCAGTGGGAGATTAATATTGCCCTTTCTGCTTGTGTGCCACTCCTGACTCCTGGGTGTGCCATCTCTCTCTCTCAAATAGTGGGCCATAGAAAGCCTATTTTTTTTTTATTGGGTTTCTAAATTCTCCCTGAAAAAATCCAAAAAAAATCAGTGGGAGATTAATATTGCCCTTTCTGCTTGTGTGCCAGTCTTGACTCCTGGGTGTGCCATCTCTCTCTCTCAACTAGTGGGCCATAGAAAGCCTATTTTTTTTTTATTTGGTTTCTAAATTCTCCCTGAAAAAATCATTTTTTTAAAATTTGGTTTCTAAATTCTTCCTGAAAAAATCATTTTTTTTTATTTTGTTTCTAAATTCTCCCTGAAAAAATAAAAAAAAAATCAGTGGGAGATTAATATTGCCCTATCTGCTTGTGTGCCACTCCTGACTCCTGGGTGTGCCATCTCTCTCTCTCAAATAGTGGGCCATAGAAAGCCTATTTTTTTTTATTGGGTTTCTAAATTCTCTTTGAAAAAATAAAAAAAAATCAGTGGGAGATTAATACTGCCCTTTCTGCTTGTGTGCCACTCCTGACTCCTGGGTGTGCCATCTCTCTCTCTCAAATAGTGGGCCATAGAAAGCCTATTTTTTTTTATTGGGTTTCTAAATTCTCAATGAAAAAATAAAAAAAAAATCAGTGGGAGATAACTATTGCCCTTTCTGCTTGTGTGCCAGTCTTGACTCCTGGGTGTGCCATCTCTCTCTCTCAAATAGTGGGCTATAGAAAGCCTTTTTTTTAATTGGGTTTCTAAATTCTCCCTGAAAAAATAAAAAAAAAATCAGTGGGAGATTAATATTGCCCTTTCTGTTTGTGTGCCACTCCTGACTCCTGGGTGTGCCATCTCTCTCTCTAAACTAGTGGGCCATAGAAAGCCTATTTTTTTTAATTTGGTTTCTAAATTCTCCCTGAAAAAATCATTTTTTTTAATTTGGTTTCTAAATTCTTCCTGAAAAAATCATTTTTTTATTATGTTTCTAAAGTTTCCCTGAAAAAATAAAAAAAAATCAGTAGGAGATTAATATTGCCCTTTCTGCTTGTGTGCCAGTCTTGACTCCTGGGTGTGCCATCTCTCTCTCTCAAATAGTGGACCATAGAAAGCCTTTTTTTTGTTTTTTAGATTGGGTTTCTAAATTCTCCCTGAAAAAATAAAAAAAAATCAGTGGGAGATTAATATTGCCCTTTCTGCTTGTCTGCCACTCCTGACTCCTGGGTGTGCCATCTCTCTCTCAACTAGTGGGCCATAGAAAGCCTATTTTTTTTTATTCGGTTTCTAAATTCTTCCTGAAAAAATCATTTTTTTTTATTTTGTTTCTAAATTCTCCCTGAAAAAATAAAAAAAAAATCAGTGGGAGATTAGTATTGTTCTTTCTGCTTGTGTGCCAGTCTTGACTCCTGGGTGTGCCATCTCTCTCTCTCAAATAGTGGGCAATAGAAAGCCTATTTTTTTTATTGGGTTTCTAAATTCTCCCTGAAAACATAAAAAAAAAATCAGTGGGAGATTAATATTGCCCTTTCTGCTTGTGTGCCACTCCTGACTCCTGGGTGTGCCATCTCTCTCTCTCAAATAGTGGGCCATAGAAAGCCTATTTTTTTTATTGGGTTTCTAAATTCTCTTTGAAAAAATAAAAAAAAAATCAGTGGGAGATTAATACTGCCCTTTCAGCTTGTGTGCCACCCCTGACTCCTGGGTGTGCCATCTCTCTCTCTCAAATAGTGGGCCATAGAAAGCCTATTTTTTTTTTATTGGGTTTCTAAATTCTCCCTGAAAAAATAAAAAAAAAATCAGTGGGAGATTAATATTGCCCTTTCTGCTTGTGTGCCAGTCTTGACTCCTGGGTGTGCCATCTCTCTCTCTCAAATAGTGGGCCATAGAAAGCCTTTTTTTTATTGGGTTTCTAAATTCTCCCTGAAAAAAAAAAAAAAAAAATCAGTGGGAGATTAATATTGCCCTTTCTGCTTGTGTGCCACTCCTGACTCCTGGGTGTGCCATCTCTCTCTCTCAAATAGTGGGCCATAGAAAGCCTATTTTTTTTTATTGGGTTTCTAAATTCTCCCTGAAAAAATAAAAAAAAATCAGTGGGAGATTAATATTGCCCTTTCTGCTTGTGTGCCAGTCTTGACTCCTGGGTGTGCCATCTCTCTCTCTCAAATAGTGGGCCATAGAAAGCCTTTTTTTTATTGGGCTTCTAAATTCTCCCTGAAAAAATAAAAAAAAAATCAGTGGGAGATTAATATTGCCCTTTCTGCTTGTGTGCTACTCCTGACTCCTGGGTGTGCCATCTCTCTGTTAAGGACTGGCGGAACGCACCATGTATAGATGGTACGAAACTAGGTGCGTTCGCAGTCCGAGGTCCACCGTGCAGGTAAAAGACCCTGCAGCTAGCAAGACGGACAATATGGCGGTACACTAAAGGATACACGCGTGGGTTAAACCTCACCCAGCGTGAAGAAAGCGATCCTGTTAATCCACAGGACCGCAGTACCGCACTAGTGCGCGAGCAAGTGGTCAGCGGACTTAACCCCAGAAGGGATTGGAGCCCGATTAGACCCTTGCTGGCGTAACACCGCAACTGGGTGTGTAGAGAACTTTAAGAAGTATAAGTGCACAAGAGTGCGAGCGATGCCGCACTAACGGACGCCACTAACCACCCAGACTCGGGTACGGAAAGCGCAAGGCAGGCGCACGGCGCCGTACTGGCAGGCACAGCTACAGGACGCTGAGATGTGTGTCTAGTGCTGTAGGCTAAGTCGGGCGCTAGGTAGCAGCCATACACCTTCCGCGAACAGACATTCAATAGGGAAGGGATTTCAAAGGACGACTTGCACTCACAACATACACACATCAACAATTGTTAGACAATACTAGCGCATGGCCGTGCGGTCATGCGCAGTTTATATAGGAGCAGCACAGGAAGTGGCCACAGCACTTTTGCCCTTCTAGGACCTGCCAAGAGGACCAATGGAATGTGCTGCAGAGCCTGAGCACATGACCCTCGATCTCCAACGGGAGACCTTACGCTGGGCATGCTCAGTACACGCAGACAAGGACTTAGTCCCAGAGAAGTCCGCTCGCTGCTGACCAGTACTGACTTTAATGGCAGAGACTGGAGAAGCAGCACTAACTCTCTGAACAGAGTGAGAATGAGCAAGACGCTGGGACCGACGTCCTTGCTGAGCAGGCTCCACTGCGGCTGGACAAGAATGGGAGACCGCAGCGGAAGTGGCTCGAGATTCCCCCAGTGCAGAAGCGGGAACTCGACCCCTAACACTCTCTCTCTCAACTAGTGGGCCATAGAAAGCCTATTTTTTTTAATTTGGTTTCTAAATTCTCCCTGAAAAAATCATTTTTTTTAATTTGGTTTCTAAATTCTTCCTGAAAAAATCATTTTTTTATTATGTTTCTAAATTCTCCCTGAAAAAATAAAAAAAAAAATCAGTGGGAGATTAATATTGCCCTTTCTGCTTGTGTGCTACTCCTGACTCCTGGGTGTGCCATCTCTCTCTCTCAAATAGTGGGCCATAGAAAGCCTATTTTTTTTATTGGGTTTCTAAATTCTCTTTGAAAAAATAAAAAAAAAATCAGTGGGAGATTAACACTGCCCTTTCTGCTTGTGTGCCACTCCTGACTCCTGGGTGTGCCATCTCTCTCTCTCAAATAGTGGGCCATAGAAAGCCTATTTTTTTTTATTGGGTTTCTAAATTCTCCCTGAAAAAAATAAAAAAAAAATCAGTGGGAGAATAATATTGCCCTTTCTGCTTGTGTGCCAGTCTTGACTCCTGGGTGTGCCATCTCTCTCTCTCAAATAGTGGGCCATAGAAAGCCTATTAATTTTTCTTTTTTTTTTGTTTCTAAATTCTCCCTGAAAAAATAAAAAAAAAATCAGTGGGAGATTAATATTGCCCCTTCTGCTTGTGTGTGTTAGGGCTAGCGGAACGCACCGAGTAAATAGAGATGTTTATTGATATTGGTGCGTTCGCAGCCCGGGGTCCACCGTGCAGGAGTACCTGCTGCTAGCAAATGGCGGAGCTATATGGCGGTATAGACTAACTCAGTTAATTCACTGAGTAGCCGTGAAAGGAAAGCACTGTGCCCTGTTAGACTCCACAGAGGCACAGGCTAACTGCCCAAACAGAGAGCAGTCAGTGGTCACACAAACACACAAAACTCCTCGTCGGAGGAGCCAGCATTCTAGGGGCTTATTTCAGCCGGGTCCCTGAATACACTCAGACTCAATCTCCTCGCCGGAGGAGCCAGCATTCTAGGGGCTTATTTCAGCCGGGTCCCTGAACACACATACATGTGACCACACTGGCGCAAAGCACATAACATAAGACAATACTAGCGCATGGCCGTGCGGTCATGCGCAGTTTATATAGTTGCAGCACAGGAAGCTGCTACTGAAGTTTTTGCCCTTTCAGGACCTTCCAGAAGGACCAATGGAAAGTGCTGCAGTACCTGAGCATGTTTTGCCCTTTCAGGACCTTCCAGAAGGACCAATGGAATGTACTGCAGCACCTGAGCATGTGACCGAACATGTGGCCCTCGACCTCCAATGGGAGACCCTGCCCTGGGCATGCTCAGTGTGAGTAAACAAGGACTTAGTCCCAGAGAGGCTCGCTCGCCGCAGATCAGTGCAGGGTACCATAGGAAAGCCAGAAAAGGCAGTAGTGACCCTATGCACCGAATCAGCCCCAGCGAGACGCTGGGAGCGATGTCTCCGCTGAGCAGAACCCACTGCGGCCGATACCGCATGGGAGACCGCAGCAGACACGGATCGAGATTCCCCCTGTGCAGCAGAGGAAACTCGACTCCTAACAGTGTGCCACTCCTGACTCCTGGGTGTGCCATCTCTCTCTCTCTCAAATAGTGGGCCATAGAAAGCCTATTAATTTTTCTTTTTTTTTGGTTTCTAAATTCTCCCTGAAAAAATAAAAAAAAATCAGTGGGAGATTAATATTGCCCTTTCTGCTTGTGTACCACTCCTGACTCCTGGGTGTGCCATCTCTCTCTCTCAAATAGTGGGCCATAGAAAGCCTATTTTTTTTATTGGGTTTCTAAATTCTCTTTGAAAAAATAAAAAAAAATCAGTGGGAGATTAATACTGCCCTTTCTGCTTGTGTGCCACTCCTGACTCCTGGGTGTGCAATCTCTCTCTCTCAAATAGTGGGCCATAGAAAGCCTATTTTTTTTAATTGGGTTTCTAAATTCTCCCTGAAAAAATAAAAAAAAAATCAGTGGGAGATTAATATTGCCCTTTCTGCTTGTGTGCCAGTCTTGACTCCTGGGTGTGCCATCTCTCTCTCTCAAATAGTGGGCCATAGAAAGCCTATTAATTTTTCTTTTTTTTTTGGTTTCTAAATTCTCCCTGAAAAAATTAAAAAAAAATCAGTGGGAGATTAATATTGCCCTTTCTGCTTGTGTGCCACTCCTGACTCCTAGGGTGTGCCATCTCTCTCTCTCAACTAGTGGGCCATAGAAAGCCTATTGTTAAGGACTGGCGGAACGCACCAAGTACAAGATGAAATGGAACTAGGTGCGTTTGCAGTCCGAGGTCCACCGTGCCGGAAAAACCCTGCTGCTAGTAAGATGGACTATATGGCGGTACTACAAGTATACACGCACGGGTTAACTACACCCTGCATGAAGGAAGCGATCCTGTTGCGTCACAGGACCGTGGTACCGCACATAGAGCGCGAGCAAGGAGTCAGCGAACTCAAGCCCAACTAGGATTGAAGTCCGATTAGACACTTGCTGGCACAACACCGCAACTGGGTGTGTAAGGAAACTAAATAATAATATTAAGGCACAAGAGTGCATGCGGTGCCGCACAGACGAACGCCACTAACCACCCAGGCTTGGGTCAGGAAAGCGCAGAGCAAGCGCACGGCGCCGTACTGGCGGACACAGCAACTGGTAGCTGTAATGTGTGTTACGTGCTGTTGGATAAGTCGGGCGCTAGATAGCAAACATACACCTTCCGCGAACAGACATTCAATAGGGAGGGTTATTTAAAGAGCGACTTTCACTCACAACACACACACATATTTACAAGACAATACTAGCGCATGGCCGTGCGGTCATGTGCAGTTTATATAGCTGCAGCACAGGAAACAGCTACAGAAGTTTTGCCCTTTCAGGACCTGCCAAAAGGACCAATGGAATGTGATGCAGTACCTGAGCATGTGACCCTCGATCTCCAACAGGAGATCTTGCCCTGGGCATGCTCAGTGTGTGCAAATAAGGACTTAGATCCAGAAACGTCCACTCGCCGCTGCCCAGCACTGGCTTCAATGGCAGAAGCAGGAAAAGCAGCAGTAACTCTTCGCACAGAGTCAGACTGAGCGAGACGCTGGGATCGACGTCCCTGCTGAGCAGACTCCACTGCGGCTGGAGGAGAATGGGAGACCACAGCGGAGACGGATTGAGATTCCCCCTGTGCAGCAGAGGAAACTCGACTCCTAACACCTATTTTTTTTTAATTTGGTTTCAAAATTCTCCCTGAAAAAATCATTTTTTTAAATTTGGTTTCTAAATTCTTCCTGAAAAAATCATTTTTTTTATTTTGTTTCTAAAGTCTCCCTGAAAAAATAAAAAAAAATCAGTGGGAGATTAATACTGCCCTTTCTGCTTGTGTGCCAGTCTTGACTCCTGGGTGTGTTAGGAGTCGAGTTTCCTCTGCTGCACAGTCGGAATCTCGATCCGTGTCTGCTGCGGTCTCCCATTCGGTATCGGCCGCAGTGGGCTCTGCTCAGCGGAGACGTCGCTCCCAGCGTCTTGCTGGGGCTGATTCGGTGCATAGGGTCACTACTGCCTTTTCTGGCTTTCCTATGGTACCCTGCACTGATCTGCGGCGAGCGAGCCTCTCTGGGACTAAGTCCTTGTTTACTCACACTGAGCATGCCCAGGGCAGGGTCTCCCATTGGAGGTCGAGGGCCACATGTTCGGTCACATGCTCAGGTGCTGCAGTACATTCCATTGGTCCTTCTGGAAGGTCCTGAAAGGGCAAAACATGCTCAGGTACTGCAGCACTTTCCATTGGTCCTTCTGGAAGGTCCTGAAAGGGCAAAAACTTCAGTAGCAGCTTCCTGTGCTGCAACTATATAAACTGCGCATGACCGCACGGCCATGCGCTAGTATTGTCTTATGTTATGTGCTTTGCGCCAGTGTGGTCACATGTATGTGTGTTCAGGGACCCGGCTGAAATAAGCCCCTAGAATGCTGGCTCCTCCGGCGAGGAGATTGAGTCTGAGTGTATTCAGGGACCCGGCTGAAATAAGCCCCTAGAATGCTGGCTCCTCCGGCGAGGAGTTTTGTGTGTTTGTGTGACCACTGACTGCTCTCTGTTTGGGCAGTTAGCCTGTGCCTCTGTGGAGTCTAACAGGGCACAGTGCTTTCCTTTCACGGCTACTCAGTGAATTAACTGAGTTAGTCTATACCGCCATATAGCTCCGCCATTTGCTAGCAGCAGGTACTCCTGCACGGTGGACCCCGGGCTGCGAACGCACCAATATCAATAAACATCTCTATTTACTCGGTGCGTTCCGCTAGCCCTAACAGGGTGTGCCATCTCTCTCTCTCAAATAGTGGGCCATAGAAAGCCTATTTTTTTTTATTTTTATTGGGTTTCTAAATTCTCCCTGAAAAAATAAAAAAAAAATCAGTGGGAGATTAATATTGCCCTTTCTGCTTGTGTGCCACTCCTGACTCCTGGGTGTGCCATCTCTCTCTCTCAACTAGTGGGCCATAGAAAGCCTATTTTTTTTTATTTGGTTTCTAAATTCTCCCTGAAAAAATCATTTTTTTAAATTTGGTTTCTAAATTCTTCCTGAAAAAATCATTTTTTTATTGTGTTTCTAAAGTCTCCCTGAAAAAATGAAAAAAATGAGTGGGAGATTAATATTGCCCTTTCTGCTTGTGTGCCAGTCTTGACTCCTGGGTGTGCCATCTCTCTCTCTCAAATAGTGGGCTATAGAAAGCCTATTTTTTTTTATTTGGTTTCTAAATTCTCCCTGAAAAAATAAAAAAAAATCAGTGGGAGATTAATATTGCCCTTTCTGCTTCTGTGCCACTCCTGACTCCTGGGTGTGCCATCTCTCTCTCTCAAATAGTGGGCCATAGAAAGCCTTTTTTTTTTTATTGGGTTTCTAAATTCTCTTTGAAATAATAAAAAAAAATCAGTGGGAGATTAATACTGCCCTTTCTGCTTGTGTGCCACTCCTGACTCCTGGGTGTGCCATCTCTCTCTCTCAACTAGTGGGCCATAGAAAGCCTATTTTTTTTTATTTGGTTTCTAAATTCTCCCTGAAAAAATCATTTTTTTAAATTTGGTTTCTAAATTCTTCCTGAAAAAATCATTTTTTAATTGTGTTTCTAAAGTCTCCCTGAAAAAATTAAAAAAAATCAGTGGGAGATTAATATTGCCCTTTCTGCTTGTGTGCCAGTCTTGACTCCTGGGTGTGCCATCTCTCTCTCTCAAATAGAGGGCCATAGAAAGCCTATTGTTTTTATTTTTATTGGGTTTCTAAATTCTCCCTGAAAAAATAAAAAAAAAATCAGTGGGAGATTAATATTGCCCTTTCTGCTTGTGTGCCACTCCTGACTCCTGGGTGTGCCATCTCTCTCTCAACTAGTGGGCCATAGAAAGCCTATTTTTTTTTAATTTGGTTTCTAAATTCTCCCAGAAAAAATCATCTTTTTTTATTTGGTTTCTAAATTCTTCCTGAAAAAATCATTTTTTTAATTTTGTTTCTAAAGTCTCCCTGAAAAAATAAAAAAAATGAGTGGGAGATTAATATTGCCCTTTCTGCTTGTGTGCCAGTCTTGACTTCTGGGTGTGCCATCTCTCTCTCTCAAATAGTGGGCTATAGAAAGCCTTTTCTTTGTTCTTTTGATTGGGTTTCTAAATTCTCCCTGAAAAAATAAAAAAAAGTCAGTGGGAGATTAATATTGCCCTTTCTGCTTGTGTGCCACTCATGACTCCTGGGTGTGCCATCTCTCTCTCTCAAATAGTGGGCCATAGAAAGCCTATTTTTTTTAATTGGGTTTCTAAATTCTCCCTGAAAAAATAAAAAAAAAATCAGTGGGAGATTAATATTTCCCTTTCTGCTTGTGTGCCAGTCTTGACTCCTGGGTGTGCCATCTCTCTCTCTCTCAAATAGTGGGCCATAGAAAGCCTATTAATTTTTCTTTTTTTTTGGTTTCTAAATTCTCCCTGAAAAAATCATTTTTTTTAATTTGGTTTCTAAATTCTCCCTGAAAAAATAAAAAAAAAATCAGTGGGAGATTAATATTGCCCTTTCTGCTTGTGTGCCAGTCTTGACTCCTGGGTGTGCCATCTCTCTCTCTCAACTAGTGGGCCATAGAAAGCCTATTTTTTTTATTTGGTTTCTAAATTCTCCCTGAAAAAAACTTTTTTTTTAATTTGGCTTTTAAATTCTTCCTGAAAAAATAATTTTTTTTATTTTGTTTCTAAAGTCTCCCTGAAAAAATAAAAAAAAACTCAGTGGGAGATTAATATTGCCCTTTCTGCTTGTGTGCCAGTCTTGACTCCTGGGTGTGACATCTCTCTCTCTCAAATAGTGGGCCTTAGAAAGCCTTTTTTTTATTGGGTTTCTAAATTCTCCCTGAAAAAAAAAAAAAATCAGTGGGAGATTAATATTGCCCTTTCTGCTTGTGTGCCACTCCTGACTCCTGGGTGTGCCATCTCTCTCTCAACTAGTGGGCCATAGAAAGCCTATTTTTTTTTTATTTGGTTTCTAAATTCTCCCAGAAAAAATCATCTTTTTTTATTTGGTTTCTAAATTCTTCCTGAAAAAAATCATTTTTTTTATTTTGTTTCTAAAGTCTCCCTGAAAAAATAAAAAAAAAATCAGTGGGAGATTAATATTGCCCTTTCTGCTTGTGTGCCAGTCTTGACTCCTGGGTGTGCCATCTCTCTCTCTCTCTCAAATAGTGGGCCATAGAAAGCCTATTAATTTTTCTTTTTTTTTGGTTTCTAAATTCTCCCTGAAAAAATCATTTTTTTTAATTTGGCTTCTAAAGTCTCCCTGAAAAAATCAAAAAATAAAGTGGGAGATCAATATTGACATTTGTGCTTGAGTGACAGTCCTGCGTGTGTGGCATCTCTCTCATTTGGTGCCACCGAAAACAGAGTGTGTAACATTGTGCCTGATTTTCCTAGCGGTCTCACCCACCTGTAAAGGGATATCTAAATCATACTGAAGTTATAGCTCACCGTGTAAGTTGTTTGACAGCAACAAATACCGTTACTTTGGTTACGTTTTTAAAACAATGAGGAAGTCTGGTGGAAGAGGTCGTGGCCGTGGGCGTTCATTGTCAGCTGGTAATGATGGTAGTGGTAGTGGAGCATCAGGTGGTCGTGGGAAAAAAAATATTGCACCTAAGTCTGGAGCTGTGGAGCCAGGTTCGTCGTCTGGCTACAGAAGGCCTCGAACGCTCCCTTTTCTGGGAGTAGGAAAACCGCTTTTAAAGCCGGAGCAGCAAGAGCAAGTTTTGGCTTACCTTGCAGACTCAGCCTCTAGCTCTTTTGCCTCCTCTTTTGAAACTGGTAAATGTAAAAGCAGCGCGTCGTTACTGGATGTTCACGGTCAGGGACAAGTCGCTTCCTTGTCCTCTTCAGCAAAAACAACAACAGAGAAGGATGCAGCAGGCGACACAACGGGTTACTCCATGGAGCTCTTTACACATACCGTCCCTGGCTTAGAAAGTGAAGCAGTTAACAGGCCATGCCCATTACAAGTTGAATCTGACATGGAGTGCACTGATGCACAGCCACAGCCAGACTACTATGCTGGTCCTTTGACTCAGACCACAACATTGCCCTCGCAGGGTACTGATCCAGAATCAGACCCTGATGAGACTATGTTGCCCCGTTACGAACGCTCTACCACCGACTTACACGGTGACAAAGACGAAGTTGCGCACGAGCTAGAAGAGGAGGTTATAGATGACCCAGTTGTTGACCCCGACTGGCAGCCATTGGGGGAACAGGGTGCAGGCGGCAGTAGTTCTGAAGCGGAGGAGGAGGGGCCACAGCAGGCATCAACATCACAACAGGTTCCATCTGCCGGGCCCGTAGATGGGACAAAACGCGTGGCAAAGCCAAAAACTGTTGGAGGACAGCGTGGCCATCCAGTTAAAGCTCAGTCTGCAATGCCTGAAAAGGGATCCGAGGCTCGAAAGAGTGCAGTCTGGCATTTTTTTAAACAACATCCAATTGATCCGCACAAAGTCATCTGTCAAAAATGTTCAACTACCTTAAGCAGAGGTCAGAATCTTAAAAGTCTCAATACAAGTTGCATGCATAGACATTTAACCACCATGCATTTGCAATCCTGGACTAACTACCAAACGTCCCTTAAGGTTGTAGCACCCTCGGCCAATGAAGCTAGTCACCAATGCTACATCCCTGCCGTCACTGTAAGGCCACCATTTTCCGCACCACCTGCAGTATCTGTGCAGGTTTCTTTGCCAGGCCAAAGCAGTCAGGGTCAGGGAATCACCAGTTTCGTAGTAGGAAACACTGCATCTAGGGCAAAGGTGGAAACAATACCGTCTCCAACTGTCTCTCAGTCTGCCATGTCCACCGGCACACCCGCTAGTTCCAAGATCTCCAGCTCTCCTGTCCAGCTCACCCTACATGAGACTCTGGTTAGAAAAAGGAAGTACTTATCCTCGCATCCGCGTACACAGGGTTTGAACGCCCACATAGCTAGACTAATCTCGTTAGAGATGATGCCCTACCGGTTAGTTGAAAGTGAAACTTTCAAAGCCCTGATGGACTACGCTGTACCACGCTACGAGCTACCCAGTCGACACTTCTTTTCGAGAAAAGCCATCCCAGCCCTCCACCAGCATGTTAAAGAGCACATCAACCATGCACTCAGGCAATCTGTGAGTACAAAGGTGCACCTGACAACAGATGCACGGTCCAGTAGGCATGGCCAGGGACGTTACGTGTCCATCACGGCACACTGGGTGAATGTGGTGGATGCAGGGTCCACAGGGGACATCAATTTTGGGACAGTTCTGCCTAGCCCACGGTCTAGGAAACAGTTGGCTGTAGGCGTTCGCACCCCCTCCTCCTCCTCCTCGTCCTCCTGCAGAAGCGAGAGCTCGTCCACAGATCGCAGTCGCCCAACCACTCCATCCGCAGCTGCCACTGTAGCACACCAGTTGTCCCATTATGGGGCAGCTACTGGCAAGCGTCAGCAGGCTGTATTGGCTATGAAGTGTTTGGGCGACAACAGACACACCGTGGAAGTTCTGTCCGAGTTCTTGCAGAAAGAAACGCAGTCGTGGCTGGGCACAGTAGATCTTGAGGCAGGCAAGGTAGTGAGTGATAACGGAAGGAATTTCATGGCTGCCATCTCCCTTTCCCAACTGAAACACATTCCTTGCCTGGCTCACACCTTAAACCTGGTGGTGCAGTGCTTCCTGAAAAGTTATCCTGGGTTATCCGACCTGCTCCTCAAAGTGCGCGGACTTTGCTCACATATCCGCCGTTCGCCCGTACACTCCAGCCGTATGCAGACCTATCAGCGGTCTTTGAACCTTCCCCAGCATCGCCTAATCATAGACGTTGCAACAAGGTGGAACTCAACACTGCACATGCTTCAGAGACTGTGCGAACAGAGGTGGGCTGTTATGTTTTTGTGGGAGGATACACATACACGGGCAGGCAGTAGGATGGCAGACATGGAGTTGTCAGGTGTGCAGTGGTCGACGATACAAGACATGTGTCAAGTCCTTCAGTGTTTTGAGGAATGCACACGGCTGGTTAGTGCAGACAACGCCATAATAAGCATGAGCATCCCCCTAATGCGTCTGCTGATGCAAAGTTTGACGCACATAAAAAAATCAGGCGTCTGCAGCAGAGGAAGAGGAATGCCTTGATGACAGTCAGCCATTGTCTGGTCAGGGCAGTGTACAGGACGAGGTAGCGGGCGAAGAGGAGGAGGACGAGGAGGATGATGGGGATGAGTATATTTTTAATGAGGAAGCTTTTCCGGGGCCACTGGAAATTGGTGGCGTGGCAAGGCCGGGTTCTGGTTTTTTGAGGGACACAAGTGACGTAGATTTGCCTGAAACTGCCCCTCAACCAAGCACAACCGCAGATTTGACAACTGGAACTTTGGCCCACATGGTGGATTATGCCTTACGTATCCTCAAAAGGGACACACGCATTACTAAAATGATGAACGATGATGATTACTGGTTGGCCTGCCTCCTTGATCCTCGCTATAAAGGCAAATTGCAAAATATTATGCCACATGACAACTTGGAACTAATATTAGCAACCAAACAATCAACTCTTGTTGACCATTTGCTTCAGGCATTCCCAGTACACAGCGCCCGTGATCGTTCTCACACGAGCAGCAGGGGGCAGCAGAACAGAAGTGTTAGAGGTGCAGAAATCCGAAGTGGCGTTGGACAGAGGGGTTTTCTGACCAGGTTGTGGAGTGATTTTGCTATGACCGCAGACAGGACAGGTACTGCTGCATCAATTCAAAGTGACAGGAGACAACATTTGTCCAGTATGGTTACTAACTATTTTTCATCCCGTATCGATGTTCTACCTCAACCGTCATTCCCATTTGATTACTTGATATCCAAATTAGACACCTGGCCAGAATTGGCAGAATATGCATTGCAGGAGCTTGCTTGCCCGGCAGCTAGTGTCCTATCAGAAAGAGTATTCAGTGCTGCAGGTTCAATATTAACCGAAAAAAGGACTCGTCTGGCCACCCAAAATGTTGATGATCTAACCTTCATTAAAATGAACCACAACTGGATTTCGAATTTTTTTGCCCCACCTTGCCCGGCCGACACCTAGCTTTCCTATGAATAGGTCTTGCCTGTGGACTACTCTGAATGACTTTTCCAATCTCGTAATTTGCAGCAGCTGATTTTCCAGCATACAACATGTTTACACCTCCCTAAATGGCCAAACTCCCCACACGGGGCCGTGGTATCGCCACTTGGCGCAAGCACCCGTGAGAGTGCTGTTTGTCTGAAGAGGTGGGTGTGCCCGTTTTTGGTCTACGGCACTGACACTGGGTCCCTCATAGTACAATAAAGTGTCTCTGGCGGTGGTGGTGCGCACCCAACGTCAGACACACTGTTGTAACATGAGGGGCCCTGGGCGTGTACCGCCAGCCACAAGAGAGTTCACCCACCCCCAGCTCAAACATTGCTCTACCACTTGCACAATTATCTCTCACAGTTACACCTATGTTTAGTCTATGCGCTGACATCCGTAAATTACTGCCACTGACAATACCAATGTGTTGACATTTATGATGGTACTTAACATAGTCAGGGGCAGTGTCCTATATTTACCCAAGTAAATACTTTGTGCCAAATTACTAGGTCTGAAACTACGCTGAGGAGCCCAACCCTGTACCTAATGATTGCACCCTTTTGGTTTTTCTTTTTGTTGTAATGCGAGACATTAACATGTATTGATTTTTTGGGACTACTAACTGGCAGACACTCATTACAATCGGCAGCCGCTGACAACACCAATGGTGCCCACTGCCTGTGTACCCCTGCAAGAGAATTCAAAGTGCCTACAGCCCAATTTTATTATGTTAGGCCTTCGAAGCCTGTCTGCGGTCCCTCCTTCCACTAGGCCTCCACTGACCAGTCTACTGCTGCCCGTGTACCCCTGGAACCAATGTTAAAGTGCCTACAGCCCTAATTTATTATGTTGGGCCTTCGAAGCCTGTCTGCGGTCCCTCCTTCCACTAGGCATCCACTGACCTGTCTACTGCTGCCCGTGTACCCCTGGAACCAATGTTAAAGTGCCTACAGCCCTAATTTATTATGTTAGGCCTTCGAAGCCTGTCTGCGGTCCCTCCTTCCACTAGGCATCCACTGACCTGTCTACTGCTGCCCGTGTACCCCTGGAACCAATGTTAAAGTGCCTACAGCCCTAATTTATTATGTTAGGCCTTCGAAGCCTGTCTACGGTCCCTCCTTCCTCTAGGCCTCCACTGACCAGTCTACTGCTGCCCGTGTACCCCTGGAACCAATGTTAAAGTGCCTACAGCCCTAATTTATTATGTTAGGCCTTTGAAGCCTGTCTGCGGTCCCTCCTTCCACTAGGCCTCCACTGACCAGTCTACTGCTGCCCGTGTACCCCTGGAACCAATGTCAAAGTGCCTACAGCCCAATTTTATTATGTTAGGCCTTCGAAGCCTGTCTGCGGTCCCTCCTTCCACTAGGCCTCCACTGACCAGTCTACTGCTGCCCGTGTACCCCTGGAACCAATGTTAAAGTGCCTACAGCCCTAATTTATTATGTTAGGCCTTCGAAGCCTGTCTGCGGTCCCTCCTTCCACTAGGCCTCCACTGACCAGTCTACTGCTGCCCGTGTACCCCTGGAACCAATGTTAAAGTGCCTACAGCCCTAATTTATTATGTTAGGCCTTCGAAGCCTGTCTGTGGTCCATCCTTCCACTAGGCCTCCACTGACCAGTCTACTGCTCACCCGTGTACCCCTGGAACCAATGTCAAAGTGCCTACAGCCCAATTTTATTATGTTAGGTCTTCGAAGCCTGTCTGCGGTCCCTCCTTCCACTAGGCCTCCACTGACCAGTCTACTGCTGCCCGTGTACCCCTGGAACCAATGTTAAAGTGCCTACAGCCCTAATTTATTATGTTAGGCCTTCGAAGCCTGTCTGCGGTCCCTCCTTCCACTAGGCCTCCACTGACCAGTCTACTGCTGCCCGTGTACCCCTGGAACCAATGTTAAAGTGCCTACAGCCCTAATTTATTATGTTAGGCCTTCGAAGCCTGTCTGCGGTCCCTCCTTCCACTAGGCCTCCACTGACCTGTCTACTGCTGCCCGTGTACCCCTGGAACCAATGTTAATGTGCCTACAGCCCTAATTTATTATGTTAGGCCTTCGAAGCCTGTCTGCGGTCCCTCCTTCCAATAGTTCTCCACTGACCAGACCAATGCTGGCCGTGTACCCCTGGAACCCAGCTGAAAGTGCATGGAACCTCCTTTTTTTCTTTGTTTTATATTTAGAAAGCCCAGATGAACTACGCTGTACCACGGTTCAAGCTACCCAGTCGACATTTCTTTTGCGAGAAAAGCCATCCCAGCCCTCCACTGGCATGAAAAAGTCTGCATTGTCATAGCACTCAGGCAATCAAACAGTAGAAAGGTGCACCTGACAAGAGACGCATGGACCAGTAGGCATGTCCACAAAAAGTTACGTGTCCATTACGGCGCACTGGGTTAATGTGTTGGATGCATGGTCCACAGGGGACAGCCTACAAAGTCTGTCTGCAGTCCCTAATTCAAATTGTCCACCGCTGACCACACCACTGCTGCACGTGTACCCCTGGAACCAATTTTAAAGTGCCTACAACCTAATTTTGTTATGTTAGGCCTACTACGCCTGTCTGCGGTCCCTCCTTCCAATACTCGTCCACTGACCACACCACTGCTGCCCGTGTACCCCTGAAACCTATTTTTAATTGCATAGAGCATCCTTTTTTTAATTGTAGGCGTACAAAGTCTGTCTGCGGTCCACTATTGAAATTGTCCTCCACTGACCAGAGCAATGCTGCCTGTGTACCCCTGTTACCTTTTTTAAACTGCAGTGAGCCACATTTTTGGTTTAAGGCCTACTACCTGTGTCTGTCTGCGCCACTCAATACAGCTGTCCTCCTTTGAAAAAAGCAGAGCATCAATAGTCTTGTTTTCAGCCTCTAGGAATTTGAAAACTGCATTGGGGCTACTACTTTGGTAGGGCCTACTAACGGTGTCTGCCGCTCCAAGGTGTGCCCCAGGTTTCCTCTCCATTGCTTCGATCTTCCGACTCTCGTTTAGTAGTTGTTGAAAACTACACTGCATTAGGCCTACAAATTGGGTATGGGGTGTAGAGACGGTATGTTCCACTCCAAGGTGTTCCCCAGGTTTCCTCTCCATTGCTTGGGTCTTCTGACTCTCGTTTAGTAGTTGTTGAAAACTACACTGCATTAGGCCTACAAATTGGGTATGGGGTGTAGAGACGGTGTGTTCCACTCCAAGGTGTTCCCCAGGTTTCGTCCACATTGCTTTGATCTTCCGACTCTCGTTTTGTAGTTGTTGAAAACTACACTGCATTAGGCCTACAAATTGGGTATGGGGTGTAGAGACGGTGTGTTCCACTCCAAAGTGTTCCCCAGGTTTCGTCCACATTGCTTCGATCTTCCGACTCTCGTTTAGTAGTTGTTGAAAACTACACTGCATTAGGCCTACAAATTGGGTATGGGGTGTAGAGACGGTATGTTCCACTCCAAGGTGTTCCCCAGGTTTCCTCTCCATTGCTTGGGTCTTCCGACTCTCGTTTAGTAGATGTTGAAAACTACACTGCATTAGGCCTACAAATTGGGTATGGGGTGTAGAGAGACGGTGTGTTCCACTCCAAGGTGTTCCTCAGGTTTCCTCTCCATTGCTTGGGTCTTCTGACTCTCGTTTAGTAGTTGTTGAAAACTACCCTGTATTAGGCCTACAAATTGGGTATGGGGTGTAGAGACGGTATGTTCCACTCCAAGGTGTTCCCCAGGTTTCCTCTCCATTGCTTCGGTCTTCCGACTCTCGTTTAGTAGTTGTTGAAAACTACACTGCATTCGGCCTACAGGTTGGGTCTGGGTTGTAGAGACGGTGTCTTCCGCTCCAAGGTGTTCTCCAGGTTTCCTCTCCATTGCTTCAATCTTAAAGCTCTTGTTTAGTAGTTGTTGAATACAACACTGCATTCGGCCTACAAGTTGGGTCTGGGGTGTAGAGACGGTGTCTTCCACTCCAAGGTGTTCCCCAGGTTTCCTCTCCATTGCTTCGATCTTCTGGCTCTCGTTTAGTCGTTGTTGAAAAGAACACTGCATTAGGCCTACTAGTTTGGTTGGGGCCTTCTATCTGTGTCTGCCGCTCCTTGCTGTTCTCCTCCAGTGAACAAAGCTGTGCCGCCGGTTTACTACTGTTGCCAATTTTGAACTGCATTTAGAATACTTACTGATTTGGGCCTACTCTCTGTGTCAGCCTCTCATTCCAGTTGTCCTCCACTGAACAAAACAATGCCCCCTGGTTAGTCCTGTTACCAATTTTGAACTGCATTTAGCCCACTTTATTCTTTGGGCCCATATCTGTTTCCCCCTCATCCTGCCCATTGCCCAGCCAGTGATAGATGAGTCTGCTGGTATATTGACCCATAATGCAACATTCCCCGTGCACGCTACACTGCAAGATTGTGACCCTGCTGAAAGTCAGGTCCCCCTTCCCGCATACCATGCCACCTTACACGGGGACAAAGAGGAAGGTGCAGATGAAAATGCAGGTTCCTTCATCAGGTGGGGGGAGGAATACTCGTTGGCGACGTCACTGGCACAGGGCCCCTCATAGTATGCAAAAGTGTTGCTGCCGGTGGGAGGCGCCCCCGCCGTGCAAACACACTGCTGTACTTTGAGGGGCCCTGTGCCAGTGCCAATTCCAACGAGTGGGCCCCCCCTGCTTGCTCAGGATCACAGCACTTGCAAAGTTGAAATACTTACCTCTCCCTGCTCCACTGCCGTGACGTGGTCCAGATTTACTGGGCACACTAATTACTTGAACCAGCCCTACCCCCCACAACTTTAGCCAAATGACCCCCAATTTCAAATGCCTTACAATTATTATAAGCTAAATTACGATTGACAAGCTTCTGTAACAAGAATGGATGTTTTTGCCATTAAAATGGGCAGTGTAGGTGTTTTCCTGGCCTCCACTCACTGCCGACTATGCTCCCCCATTGACTTGCATTGGGTTTCGTGTTTCGGTCGATCCCCGACTTTTCGCGATAATCGGCCGATTCCACTCGACTCGACTTTTGAGATAGTCGGGTTTCGCGAAACCCGGCTCAAATCTAAAAAGGTCAAGGTCGCTCAACTCTAATGGTGAGCACACGGCTCTATTAGTATAGGAGATACCTGAAAACATATCACACTTTTCCCCATAGTGCTTTTACCAATGCATAAAATGCATGGAGAGGTCATTTCGAACGAATAGTCCTAATTTTTGTTAGAACGATGACAGGTTAAAATTTTTGTTGGTTTCTTGTTCAGTCCATAGGCCTACAGCATGTGGCACACCGGTGAGCACACGGCTCTATTAGTATAGGAGATACCTGAAAACATATCACACTTTTCCCCATAGTGCTCACCAGTGCAAGAAAAACTCATGTTGAACGAAGTATCCTAACTTTTGTTACAATGATGACAGGTTAAAATTTTTGGTGGTTTCTTGTTCAGTCCGTAGGCCTACAGCATGTGGCAAACTGGTGAGCATCAGACTCTATTAGTATAGGAGATACCTGAAAACATATCACACTTTTCCCCATAGTGCTCACCAGTGCATGAAAAACTCATGTTGAACGAAGTATCCTAACTTTTGTTACAATGATGAGAGGTTAAAATTTTTGGTGGTTTCTTGTTCAATCCGTAGGCCTACAGCATGTGGCAAACTGGTGAGCATCAGACTCTATTAGTATAGGAGATACCTGAAAACATATCACACTTTTCCCCATAGTGCTCACCAGTGCATGAAATACTCATGTCGAACGAAGCGTCCTAACTTTCGTTAGAATGATGACAGGTAGAAATTTTTGGTGGTTTCTTCTTCAGTCGATAGACCTACAGCATGTGGCAAACTGGTGTGCATCAGACTGTATTAGTATAGGAGATACCTGAAAACATATCACAGTTTTCCCCATAGTGCTCACGAGTGCATGAAATACTCATGTTGAATGAAGCGTCTTAACTTTTGTTAGGATGATGACAGGTTAAAATATTTGGTGGTTTCTTGTTCAGTCAATAGGCCTACAGCATGTGGCAAAACGGTGAGCATCAGACTTTATTAGTTTAGGAGATACCTGAAAACATATCACACTTTTCCCCATAGTGCTCACCAGTGCATGAAAAACTCATGTTGAACGAAGCGTCCTAACTTTTGTTAGAATGATGACAGGTTTAAATTTTTGGTGGTTTCTTGTTCAGTCCATAGGCCTACAGCATGTGGCAAATCGGTGAGCATCAGACTCTACTAGTATAGGAGATACCTGAAAACATATCACACTTTTCCCCATAATCACACTTTTCCCCATAGTGCTTACCAATGCATAAAATGCATGAAGAGATCATGTCGAACGAAGCGTCCAAACTTTTGTTAGAATGATGACAGGTTTAAATTTTTGGTGGTTTCTTGTTCAGTCCATAGGCCTACAGCATGTGGCAAATTGGTGAGCATCAGACTCTATTAGTATAGGAGATACCAGAAAACATATCACACTTTTCCCCATAGTGCTCACGAGTGCATGAAATACTCATGTCGAACAAAGCGTCCTAATTTTTGTTAGAATGATGACAGGTTAAAATTTTTTGTGCTTTCTTGTTCAGTCCATAGGCCTACAGCATGTGGCAAAGCGGTGAGCACACGGCTCTATTAGTATAGGAGATACCTGAAAACATATCACACTTTTCCCCATAGTGCATTTACCAATGCATAAAATGATGGAGAAGTCATTTTGAACGAATCGTCCTAACTTTTGTTAGAACGATGACAGGTTAAAATTTTTGGTGGTTTCTTGTTCACTCCATAGGCCTACAGCATGTGGAAAACTGGTGAGCATCAGACTCTATTAGTATAGGAGATACCTGAAAACATATCACAATTTTCCCCATAGTGCTCACCAGTGCATGAAAAACACATGTTGAACGAAGTGTCCTAACTTTTGTTACAATGATGACAGGTTAAAATTTTTGGTGGTTTCTTGTTCAGTCCGTAGGCCTACATCATGTGGCAAACTGATGAGCATCAGACTCTATTAGTATAGGAGATACCTGAAAACATCACACTTTTCCCCATAGTGCTCACCAGTGCATGAAATACTCATGTCGAACGAAGCGTCCTAACTGTCGTTAGAATGATGACAGGTAGAAATTTTTGGTGGTTTCTTCTTCAGTCGATAGACCTACAGCATGTGGCAAACTGGTGTGCATCAGACTGTATTAGTATAGGAGATACCTGAAAACATATCACAGTTTTCCCCATAGTGCTCACGAGTGCATGAAATACTCATGTTGAACGAAGCGTCCTAACTTTTGTTAGGATGATGACAGATTAAAATATTTGGTGGTTTCTTGTTCAGTCAATAGGCCTACAGCATGTGGCAAAACGGTGAGCATCAGACTTTATTAGTTTAGGAGATACCTGAAAACATATCACACTTTTCCCCATAGTGCTCACCAGTGCATGAAAAACTCATGTTGAACGAAGCGTCCTAACTTTTGTTAGAATGATGACAGGTTTAAATTTTTGGTGGTTTCTTGTTCAGTCCATAGGCCTACAGCATGTGGCAAATCGGTGAGCATCAGACTCTACTAGTATAGGAGATACCTGAAAACATATCACACTTTTCCCCATAATCACACTTTTCCCCATAGTGCTTACCAATGCATAAAATGCATGAAGAGATCATGTCGAACGAAGCGTCCAAACTTTTGTTAGAATGATGACAGGTTTAAATTTTTGGTGGTTTCTTGTTCAGTCCATAGGCCTACAGCATGTGGCAAATTGGTGAGCATCAGACTCTATTAGTATAGGAGATACCAGAAAACATATCACACTTTTCCCCATAGTGCTCACGAGTGCATGAAATACTCATGTCGAACAAAGCGTCCTAATTTTTGTTAGAATGATGACAGGTTAAAATTTTTTGTGCTTTCTTGTTCAGTCCATAGGCCTACAGCATGTGGCAAAGCGGTGAGCACACGGCTCTATTAGTATAGGAGATACCTGAAAACATATCACACTTTTCCCCATAGTGCATTTACCAATGCATTAAATGATGGAGAAGTCATTTTGAACGAATCGTCCTAACTTTTGTTAGAACGATGACAGGTTAAAATTTTTGGTGGTTTCTTGTTCACTCCATAGGCCTACAGCATGTGGAAAACCGGTGAGCATCAGACTCTATTAGTATAGGAGATACCTGAAAACATATCACAATTTTCCCCATAGTGCTCACCAGTGCATGAAAAACACATGTTGAACGAAGTGTCCTAACTTTTGTTACAATGATGACAGGTTAAAATTTTTGGTGGTTTCTTGTTCAGTCCGTAGGCCTACATCATGTGGCAAACTGATGAGCATCAGACTCTATTAGTATAGGAGATACCTGAAAACATCACACTTTTCCCCATAGTGCTCACCAGTGCATGAAATACTCATGTCGAACGAAGCGTCCTAACTGTCGTTAGAATGATGACAGGTAGAAATTTTTGGTGGTTTCTTCTTCAGTCGATAGACCTACAGCATGTGGCAAACTGGTGTGCATCAGACTGTATTAGTATAGGAGATACCTGAAAACATATCACAGTTTTCCCCATAGTGCTCACGAGTGCATGAAATACTCATGTTGAACGAAGCGTCCTAACTTTTGTTAGGATGATGACAGATTAAAATATTTGGTGGTTTCTTGTTCAGTCAATAGGCCTACAGCATGTGGCAAAACGGTGAGCATCAGACTTTATTAGTATAGGAGATGGCTGAAAACATATCACACTTTTCCCCATAGTGCTCACCAGTGCATGAAAAACTCATGTTGAACGAAGCGTCCTAACTTTTGTTACAAAGATGACAGGTAGAAATTTTTGGTGGTTTCTTGTTCAGTCAATAGGCCAACAGCATGTGGCAAATCGGTGAGCATCAGACTCTATTAGTATAGGAGATACCTGAAAACATATCACACTTTTCCCCATAGTGCTTACCAATGCATAAAATGCATGAAGAGGTCATGTCGAACGAAGCGTCCAAACTTTTGTTAGAATGATGACAGGTTTAAATTTTTGGTGGTTTCTTGTTCAGTCCATAGGCCTACAGCATGTGGCAAACCGGTGAGCATCAGACTCTATTAGTAAAGGAGATGCCTTAAAACATATCACACTTTTCCCCATAGTGCTCACCAGTGCATGAAAAACTCATGTCGAGCGAAGCGTACTAACTTTTGTTAGACTGATGACTGGTTTAAATTTTTGGTGGTTTCTTGTTCAGTCCATAGGCCTACAGCATGTGGCAAATTGGTGAGCATCAGACTCTATTAGTATAGGAGATACCTGAAAACATATCACACTTTTCCCCATAGTGCTCACCAGTGCATGAAATATTCCTGTCGAACGAAGCGTCTTAGCTTTTGTTAGAATGATGACAAGTAGAAATTTTTTGTGGTTTCTTCTTCAGTCCATAGGCCTACAGCGTGTGGCAAACTGGTGAGCATCAGATTGAATTAGTATTGGAGATACCTGAAAACATATCACAGTTTTCCCCATAGTGCTCACGAGTGCATGAAATACTCATGTCGAACTAAGCGTCCTAATTTTTGTTAGAATGATGACAGGTTAAAATTTTTTGTGCTTTCTTGTTCAGTCCATAGGCCTACAGCATGTGGCAAAGCGGTGAGCACACGGCTCTATTAGTATAGGAGATACCTGAAAACATCACACTTTTCCCCATAGTGCTTTTACCAATGCATAAAATGCATGGAAAAGTCATTTTGAAAGAATCGTCCTAACTTTTGTTAGAACGATGACAGGTTAAAATTTTTGGTGGTTTCTTGTTCAGTCCATAGGCCTACAGCATGTGGCAAACCGGTGAGCACACGGCTCTATTAGTATAGGAGATACCTGAAAACATATCACACTTTTCCCCATAGTGCTTTTACCAATGCATAAAATGCATGGAGAAGTCATTTTGAACGAATCGTCCTAACTTTTGTTAGAGCGATGACAGGTTAAAATTTTTGTTGGTTTCTTGTTCAGTCCATAGGCCTACAGCATGTGGCAAACCGGTGAGCATCAGACTCTATTAGTATAGAAGATACCTGAAAACATATCACACTTTTCCCCATAGTGCTCACCAGTGCATGAAAAACTCATGTTGAACGAGGTGTCCTAACTTTTGTTACAATGATGACAGGTTAAAATTTTTGGTGGTTTCTTGTTCAGTCCATAGGCCTACAGCATGTTGCAAACCGGTGAGCACACGGCTCCATTAGTATAGGAGATACCTGAAAACATATCACACTTTTCCCCATAGTGCTTTTACAATGCATAAAATGCATGGAGAAGTCATTTCGAACGAATCGTCCTAACTTTTGTTAGAACGATGACAGGTTAAAATTTTTGGTGGTTTCTTGTTCACTCCATAGGCCTACAGCATGTGGCAAAGCGGTGAGCACACGGCTCTTTAGTATAGGAGATACCTGAAAACATATCACACTTTTCCCCATAGTGCTTTTACAATGCATAAAATGCATGGAGAAGTCATTTCGAACGAATCGTTCTAACTTTGGTTAGAACGATGACAGGTTAAAATCATTGGCGGTTTCTTGTTCAGTCCATAGGCCTACAGCATGTGGCAAACCGGTGAGCACACGACTCTATTAGTATAGGAGATACCTGAAAACATATCACACTTTTCCCCATAGTGCTTTTACCAATGCATAAAATGCATGGAGAAGTCATTTCGAACGAATCGTCCTAACTTTTGTTAGAACGATGACAGGTTAAAATTTTTGGTGGTTTCTTGTTCACTCCATAGGCCTACAGCATGTGGAAAACCGGTGAGCATCAGACTCTATTAGTATAGGAGATACCTGAAAACATATCACAATTTTCCCCATAGTGCTCACCAGTGCATGAAAAACACATGTTGAACGAAGTGTCCTAACTTTTGTTACAATGATGAGAGGTTAAAATTTTTGGTGGTTTCTTGTTCAGTCCGTAGGCCTACATAATGTGGCAAACTGATGAGCATCAGACTCTATTAGTATAGGAGATACCTGAAAACATCACACTTTTCCCCATAGTGCTCACCAGTGCATGAAATACTCATGTCGAACGAAGCGTCCTAACTGTCGTTAGAATGATGACAGGTAGAAATTTTTGGTGGTTTCTTCTTCAGTCGATAGACCTACAGCATGTGGCAAACTGGTGTGCATCAGACTGTATTAGTATAGGAGATACCTGAAAACATATCACAGTTTTCCCCATAGTGCTCACGAGTGCATGAAATACTCATGTTGAACGAAGCGTCCTAACTTTTGTTAGGATGATGACAGATTAAAATATTTGGTGGTTTCTTGTTCAGTCAATAGGCCTACAGCATGTGGCAAAACGGTGAGCATCAGACTTTATTAGTATAGGAGATGGCTGAAAACATATCACACTTTTCCCCATAGTGCTCACCAGTGCATTAAAAACTCATGTTGAACGAAGCGTCCTAACTTTTGTTACAATGATGACAGGTAGAAATTTTTGGTGGTTTCTTGTTCAGTCAATAGGCCAACAGCATGTGGCAAATCGGTGAGCATCAGACTCTATTAGTATAGGAGATATCTGAAAACATATCACACTTTTCCCCATAGTGCTTACCAATGCATAAAATGCATGAAGAGATCATGTCGAACGAAGCGTCCAAACTTTTGTTAGAATGATGACAGGTTTAAATTTTTGGTGGTTTCTTGTTCAGTCCATAGGCCTACAGCATGTGGCAAACCGGTGAGCATCAGACTCTATTAGTAAAGGAGATGCCTTAAAACATATCACACTTTTCCCCATAGTGCTCACCAGTGCATGAAAAACTCATGTTGAACGAAGCGTCCTAACTTTTGTTAGAACGATGACAGGTTAAAATTTTTGGTGGTTTCTTGTTCAGTCCATAGGCCTACAGCATGTGGTAAACCAGTGAGCACACGGCTCTATTAGTATAGGAGATACCTGAAAACATATCACACTTTTCCCATAGTGCTTTTACCAATGCATAAAATGCATGGAGAAGTCATTTCGAACGAATCGTCCTAACTTTTGTTAGAACGATGACAGGTCAAAATTTTTGCTGGTTTCTTGTTCACTCCATAGGCCTACAGCATGTGGCAAAGCGGTGAGCACACGGCTCTATTAGTATAGGAGATACCTGAAAACATCACACTTTTCCCCATAGTGCTTTTACCAATGCATAAAATGCATGGAGAAGTCATTTTGAAAGAATCGTCCTAACTTTTGTTAGAACGATGACAGGTTAAAATTTTTGGTGGTTTCTTGTTCAGTCCATAGGCCTACAGCATGTGGCAAACCGGTGAGCACACGGCTCTATTAGTATAGGAGATACTTGAAAACATATCACACTTTTCCCCATAGTGCTTTTACCAATGCATAAAATGCATGGAGAAGTCATTTTGAACGAATCGTCCTAACTTTTGTTAGAGCGATGACAGATTAAAATTTTTGTTGGTTTCTTGTTCAGTCCATAGGCCTACAGCATGTGGCAAACCGGTGAGCATCAGACTCTATTAGTATAGAAGATACCTGAAAACATATCACACTTTTCCCCATAGTGCTCACCAGTGCATGAAAAACTCATGTTGAACGAGGTGTCCTAACTTTTGTTACAATGATGACAGGTTAAAATTTTTGGTGGTTTCTTGTTCAGTCCATAGGCCTACAGCATGTGGCAAACCGGTGAGCACACGGCTCTTTAGTATAGGAGATACCTGAAAACATATCACACTTTTCCCCATAGCGCTTTTACAATGCATAAAATGCATGGATAAGTCATTTCGAACGAATCGTTCTAACTTTGGTTAGAACGATGACAGGTTAAAATCATTGGCGGTTTCTTGTTCAGTCCATAGGCCTACAGCATGTGGCAAACCGGTGAGCACACGGCTCTATTAGTATAGGAGATACCTGAAAACATATCACACTTTTCCCCATAGTGCTTTTACCAATGCATAAAATGCATGGAGAAGTCATTTCGAACGAATCGTCCTAATTTTTGTTAGAAAAATGAGAGGTTAAAATTTTTGTTGGTTTCTTGTTCAGTCCATAGGCCTACAGCATGTGGCAAACCGGTGAGCATCAGACTCTATTAGTATAGGAGATACCTTTAAACATATCACACTTTTCCCCATAGTGCTCACCAGTGCATGAAAAACTCATGTCAAGCGAAGCATCCTAACTTTTGTTAGAATGATGACAGGTTTAAGTTTTTGGTGGTTTCTTGTTCAGTCCATAGGCCTACAGCATGTGGCAAACCGGTGAGCATCAGACTCTATTAGTATAGGAGATACCTGAAAAGATATCACACTTTTCCCCATAGTGCTCACCAGTGCATGAAAAACTCATGTTGAACGAAGTGTCCTAACTTTTGTTAGAATGATGACAGGTTAAAATTTTTGGTGGTTTCTTGTTCAGTCCGTAGGCCTACAGCATGTGGCAAACCGGTGAGCATCAGACTCTATTAGTATACGAGATACCTGAAAACATATCACACTTTTCCCCATAGTGCTCACCAGTGCATGAAAAACTCATGTCGAGCGAAGCATCCTAACTTTTGTTAGAATGATGACAGGTTTAAGTTTTTGGTGGTTTCTTGTTCAGTCCATAGGCCTACAGCATGTGGCAAACCGGTGAGCATCAGACTCTATTAGTATAGGAGATACCTGAAAACATATCACACTTTTCCCCATAGTGCTCACCAGTGCATGAAAAACTCATGTTGAACGAAGTGTCCTAACTTTTGTTAGAAGGATGACAGGTTAAAATTTTTGGTGGTTTCTTGTTCAGTCCATAGGCCTACAGCATGTGGCAAACTGGTGAGCATCAGACTGTATTAGTATAGGAGATACCTGAAAACATATCACAGTTTTCCCCATAGTGCTCACGAGTGAATGAAATGCTCATGTCGAACTAAGCGTCCTAATTTTTGTTAGATTGATGACAGGTTAAAATTTTTTGTGCTTTCTTGTTCAGTCCATAGGCCTACAGCATGTGGCAAAGCGGTGAGCACATGGCTCTATTAGTATAGGAGATACCTGAAAACATATCACACTTTTCCCCTTAGTGCTTTTAGCAATGCATAAAATGCATGGAGAAGTCATTTTGAACGAATCGTCCTAACTTTTGTTAGAACGATGACAGGTTAAAATTTTTGTTGGTTTCTTGTTCAGTCCATAGGCCTACAGCATGTGGCAAACCGGTGAGCATCAGACTCTATTAGTATAGGAGATACCTGAAAACATATCACACTTTTCCCCATAGTGCTCACCAGTGCATGAAAAACTCATGTTGAACGAAGTGTCCTAACTTTTGTTACAATGATGACAGGTTAAAATTTTTGGTGGTTTCTTGTTCAGTCCGTAGGCCTACAGCATGTGGCAAACTGGTGAGCATCAGACTCTATTAGTATAGGAGATTCCTGAAAACATATCACACTTTTCTCCATAGTGCTCACTAGGGTTGAGCGAAACGGGTCGAACATTTTCAAAAGTCGCCGACTTTTGGCTAAGTCGGGGTTTCATGAAACCCGATCCGACCCCTGTGCGGGGTCGGCCATGCGGTACGCGACTTTCGCGCCAAAGTCGCGTTTCAATGACGCGAAAAGCGCCATTTCTCAGCCAATGAAGGTAAACGCAGAGTGTGGGCAGCGTGATGACATAGGTCCTGGTCCCCACCATCTTAGAGAAGGGCATTGCAGTGATTGGCTTGCTGTCTGCGACGTCACAGGGGCTATAAAGAGGCGTTCCCGCCGACCGCCATCTTACTGCTGCTGATCTGAGCTTAGGGAGAGGTTGCTGCCGCTTTGTCAGAAGCAGGGATAGCGTTAGGCAGGGTCCATTAACCACAAAACCGCTTGTGCTGCAGCGATTTGCACTGTCCAACACCACCCTCGGTGTGCAGGGACAGTGGATTTTTTTTTTTTTTTTTTTTTCCCCTCAGCGCTGTAGCTCATTGGGCTGCCCTAGAAGGCTCCCTGATAGCTGCATTGCTGTGTGTACGCCGCTGTGCAAACCAACTGCTTTTTTCAAAGCACAAATCCTCTTGTTCCTTCCTTTCTGCACAGCTATCTTTTTTGTTTGTCCACACTTTTTATTTCATTTGTGCATCAGTCCACTCCTTATTGCTGCCTGCCATACCTGGCTGAGATTACTGCAGGCAGGGAGATAGTAGCTGCCTGCCATACCTGGCTGAGATTACTGCAGGCAGGGAGATAGTAATTGTAGGACATTCCCTGTTTTTTTTTTTTTTTTTTTTTTGGTGGGAGATTAAGATTGGCAATTTGGCATTTCTGCTAGAGTGCCATCCCTGTGTGTGCCATCTCTCTCACATAGTGGGCCATAGAAAGCCTTTTCATTTTTCTGTATTTTTTTTTGTGGGGTGTATAAATTCTCCCTGATAAAAATACAGTGGGAGATTAATATTGGCCTTTGGGCTTGTGTGCCAGTCCTGAGTGTGCCATCTCTCTCACAAATAGTGGGCCATAGAAAGCCTATTTTATTTTTTTTTGGGTTTTATAAATTCTCCCTGAAAAAAAGGGAGATTAATATTGGCCTCTGGGCTTCTGTGCCAGTCCTGAGCGTGCCATCTGTGCCAGTCCTGAGCGTCCCATCTCTCTCACAAATAGTGGGCCATAGAAAGCCTATTTAATTTTTTTTTTGGTTTTATAAATTTTCCCTGAAAAAAGGGAGATTAATATTGGCCTCTGGGCTTGTGTGCCAGTTGTGAGCGTGCCATCTGTGCCAGTCCTGAGCGTGCCATCTCTCTCACAAATAGTGGGCCATAGAAAGCCTATTTAATTTTTTTTTTGGTTTTATAAATTTTCCCTGAAAAAAGGGAGATTAATATTGGCCTCTGGGCTTGTGTGCCAGTTGTGAGCGTGCCATCTGTGCCAGTCCTGAGCGTGCCATCTCTCTCACAAATAGTGGGCCATAGAAAGCCTATTTAAATATTTTTTTGGTTTTATAAATTCTCCCAGAAAAAAAGGGAGATTAATATTGGCCTCTGGGCTTCTGTGCCAGTTGTGAGCGTGCCATCTGTGCCAGTCCTGAGCGTGCCATCTCTCTCACAAATAGTGGGCCATAGAAAGCCTATTTAAATATTTTTTTGGTTTTATAAATTCTCCCAGAAAAAAAGGGAGATTAATATTGGCCTCTGGGCTTCTGTGCCAGTCCTGAGCGTGCCATCTGTGCCAGTCCTGAGCGTCCCATCTCTCTCACAAATAGTGGGCCATAGAAAGCCTATTTTATTTTTTTTTTGGGTTTCAGAAATTCTCCCTGGAAAAAAAAAGGGAGATTAATATTGCCCTTTGGGCTTGTGTGCCAGTACTAAGCGTTCCATCTCTCTCTCTCTCTCAGTCAGTGGGCCATAGAACGCATATTTTTGGTTTTATTTGTTTTCTAAATTCTCCCTGAAAAAATCATTTTATTTTATTTGGTTTCTAAATTCTTCCTGATAAAATCATATTTTTTTTATTATTTTTATTTCTAAAGTCTCCCTGAAAAAAAAAAAAAAAAAAAACAACCAAAAAAACAGTGGGAGATTAATATTGGCCTTTCTGCTTGTGTGCCAGTCTCTTGACTCCTGGGTGTGCCATCTCTCTCTCTCTCTCTCTCTCTCTCTCTCTCTCTCTCTCTCCAATTGTGGTCCATAGAAAGCCTATATTTTTTTTCCTTGATTTGGGTTCTAAAATCTACCAGAGAAAATAACTACATCAATCATTGGTAGAAAAATATTGGCCTCTGGGTTTGTGTGCCACTCCTGACTCCTGTGTGCGTCATCTCTCAGTCAGTGGGCCATAGAACGCCTATTTTTGGTTTTATTTGTTTTCTAAATTCTCCCTGAAAAAATTATTTTATTTTATTTGGTTTCTAAATTCTTCCTGATAAAATCATATTTTTTTTATTATTTTTTTTTCTAAAGTCTCCCTGAAAAAAAAAAAAAAAAACAGTGGGAGATTAATATTGGCCTTTCTGCTTGTGTGCCAGTCTTGACTCCTGGGTGCGTCATCTCTCAGTCAGTGGGCCATAGAACGCCTATTTTTGGTTTTATTTGTTTTATAAATTCTCCCTGAAAAAATCATTTTATTTTATTTGGTTTCTAAATTCTTCCTGATAAAATCATATTTTTTTTATTATTTTTTTTTCTAAAGTCTCCCTGAAAAAAAAAAAAAAAAAACAACCAAAAAAAACAGTGGGAGATTAATATTGGCCTTTCTGCTTGTGTGCCAGTCTTGACTCCTGGGTGCGTCATCTCTCAGTCAGTGGGCCATAGAACGCCTATTTTTGGTTTTATTTGTTTTCTAAATTCTCCCTGAAAAAATCATTTTATTTTATTTGGTTTCTAAATTCTTCCTGATAAAATCATATTTTTTTTATTATTTTTTTTTCTAAAGTCTCCCTGAAAAAAAAAAAAAAAAAAACAACCAAAAAAAACAGTGGGAGATTAATATTGGCCTTTCTGCTTGTGTGCCAGTCTTGACTCCTGGGTGCGTCATCTCTCAGTCAGTGGGCCATAGAACGCCTATTTTTGGTTTTATTTGTTTTATAAATTCTCCCTGAAAAAATCATTTTATTTTATTTGGTTTCTAAATTCTTCCTGATAAAATCATATTTTTTTTATTATTTTTTTTTCTAAAGTCTCCCTGAAAAAAAAAAAAAAAAAACAACCAAAAAAACAGTGGGAGATTAATATTGGCCTTTCTGCTTGTGTGCCAGTCTTGACTCCTGGGTGCGTCATCTCTCAGTCAGTGGGCCATAGAACGCCTATTTTTGGTTTTATTTGTTTTCTAAATTCTCCCTGAAAAAATCATTTTATTTTATTTGGTTTCTAAATTCTTCCTGATAAAATCATATTTTTTTTATTATTTTTTTTTCTAAAGTCTCCCTGAAAAAAAAAAAAAAAAAAACAACCAAAAAAAACAGTGGGAGATTAATATTGGCCTTTCTGCTTGTGTGCCAGTCTTGACTCCTGGGTGCGTCATCTCTCAGTCAGTGGGCCATAGAACGCCTATTTTTGGTTTTATTTGTTTTCTAAATTCTCCCTGAAAAAATCATTTTATTTTATTTGGTTTCTAAATTCTTCCTGATAAAATCATATTTTTTTTATTATTTTTTTTTCTAAAGTCTCCCTGAAAAAAAAAAAAAAAAAAACAACCAAAAAAAACAGTGGGAGATTAATATTGGCCTTTCTGCTTGTGTGCCAGTCTTGACTCCTGGGTGTGCCATCTCTCTCTCTCTCTCTCTCCAATTGTGGTCCATAGAAAGCCTACATTTTTTTTCCTTGATTTGGGTTCCAAAATCTACCAGAGAAAATAACTCCATCAATCATTGGTAGAAAAATATTGGCCTCTGGGCTTGTGTGCCACTCCTGATTCCTGTGTGCGTCATCTCTCACTCAGTGGCCCATAGAAAGCATATAGTTTGTTACATTTGTTTTCTAAATTCTCCCTGCAAAAATCTATTTTTTTTTTTTGGGGGGGTTTCTAAAGTGTTCCTGAAAAAAATAAAAATAAAAAAAAAATAATAGTGTGACATTAATATTAACATTTGTGCTTCAGTGACAGTCCTGCGTGTGGGGCATCTCTCTAATTTGCAGCCACCAAAAAAAGAGTGTGTAACATTGGGCCTGATTTTCGCTGTGGTCTCACCAACCTGTAAAGGGGTAGCTAAATCATACAGAAGTTATAGCTCACCGTGTAAGTTGTGTGACTGCAACAAATAACGTTAGTTTGGTTACGTTTTTAAAACAATGAGGAAGTCTAGTGGAAGAGGTCGTGGCCGGGGGCGTTCATTGTCAGCTGGTAATGAGGGTAGTGGTAGTGGTGGAGCATCAGGTGGTCGTGGGGGAAAAAATATTGCACCTAAGTCTGGAGCTGTGGAGCCAGGTTCGTCGTCCGGCTACACAAGGCCTCGAACGCTCCCTTTTCTGGGATTAGGAAAACCGCTTTTAAAGCCGGAGCAGCAAGAGCAAGTTTTGGCTTATCTTGCTGACTCAGCCTCTAGCTCTTTTGCCTCATCTCGTGAAACTGGTAAAAGTAAAAGCAGCGCGTCGTTAGTGGATGTTCACGGTCAGGGACAAGTCACTTCCTTGTCCTCTTCAGCAAAAACAACAACAGAGAAGAATGCAGCAGGCGACACAACGGGTTACTCCATGGAGCTCTTTACACATACCGTCCCTGGCTTAGAAAGTGAAGCAGTTAACAGTCCATGCCCATTACAAATTGAATCTGACATGGAGTGCACTGACGCACAGCCACAGCCAGACTACTATGCTGGTCCTTTGACTCAGACCACAACATTGCCCTCGCAGGGTGCTGATCAAGAATCAGACCCTGATGAGACTATGTTGCCCCATCACGAACGCTATACCACCGAACGACACGGTGACACAGACGAAGTTGCGCAGGAGGTACAAGAAGAGTTATTAGATGACCCAGTTCTTGACCCCGATTGGCAGCCATTGGGGGAACAGGGTGCAGGCGGCAGCAGTTCTGAAGCAGAGGAGGAGGAGGGGCCGCAGCAGGCATCAACATCGCCACAGGTTCCATCTGCCGGGCCCGTATCTTGCCCAAAACGCGTGGCAAAGCCAAAACCTGGTGGAGGACAGCGTGGCCATCCGGTTAAAGCTCAGTCTGCAATGCCTGAAAAGGTATCCGATGCTAGAAAGAGTGCAGTCTGGCATTTTTTTAAACAACATCCAATTGATCAGCGCAAAGTCATCTGTCAAAAATGTTCTACTTCCTTAAGCAGAGGTCAGAATCTGAAAAGTCTCAATACTAGTTGCATGCATAGACATTTAACCACCATGCATTTGAAAGCTTGGACTAACTACCAAACGTCCCTTAAGGTTGTTGCACCCTCGGCCAATGAAGCTAGTCATCAACGCAACATCCCTTCCGGCAGTGTAGGACCACCATTTAGCGCACCACCTGCTGTATCTGTGCAGGTATCTTTGCCAGGCCAAAGCAGTCAGGGTCAGGGAATCACCAGTTTCGTAGTAGGAAACACTGCATCTAGGGCACCGGCGGCAACAATACCATCTCCCACCGTCTCTCAGTCTGCCATGTCCACCGGCACCCCCGCTAGTTCCACGATCTCCAGCTCTCCAGTCCAGCTCACCCTACATGAGACTATGGTTAGAAAAAGGAAATACTTAGCCTCGCATCCGCGTACACAGGGTTTGAACGCCCACATAGCTAGACTAATCTCGTTAGAGATGATGCCCTACCGGTTAGTTGAAAGCGAAGCTTTCAAAGACCTGATGGACTACGCTGTACCACGCTACGAGCTACCCAGTCGACACTTTTTTTCCAGAAAAGCCATCCCAGCCCTCCACCAGCATGTTAAAGAGCGCATCGTCCATGCACTCAGGCAATCTGTGAGCACAAAGGTGCACCTGACAACAGATGCATGGACCAGTAGGCATGGCCAGGGACGTTACGTGTCCATCACGGCACACTGGGTAAATGTGGTGGATTCAGGGTCCACAGGGGACAGCAAGTTTGGGACAGTTCTGCCTAGCCCACGGTCTAGTAAACAGTTGTCTGTAGCCGTTCGCACCCCCTCCTCCTCCTCCTCCTCGTCCTCCTGCAGAAGCAAGAGCTCGTCCACAGACCGCAGTCGCACAAACACTCCATCCGCACCTGCCACTGTTGCACACCAGGTCTCCCATTATGGGGCAGCTACTGGCATACGTCAGCAGGCTGTATTGGCTATGAAGTGTTTGGGCGACAATAGACACACCGCGGAAGTTCTGTCCGAGTTCTTGCAGCAAGAAACGCAGTCGTGGCTGGGCACTGTAGATCTTGAGGCAGGCAAGGTAGTGAGTGATAACGGAAGGAATTTCATGGCTGCCATCTCCCTTTCCCAACTGAAACACATTCCTTGCCTGGCTCACACCTTAAACCTGGTGGTGCAGTGCTTCCTGAAAAGTTATCCGGGGTTATCCGACCTGCTCCTCAAAGTGCGTGGACTTTGCGCACATATCCGCCGTTCGCCTGTACACTCCAGCCGTATGCAGACCTATCAGCGTTCTTTGAACCTTCCCCAGCATCGCCTAATCATAGACGTTGCAACAAGGTGGAACTCAACACTGCACATGCTTCAGAGACTGTGCGAACAGAGGCGGGCTGTTATGTTTTTGTGGGAGGATACACATACACGGGCAGGCAGTAGGATGGCAGACATGGAGTTGTCAGGTGTGCAGTGGTCGAAGATTCAAGACATGTGTCAAGTCCTTCAGTGTTTTGAGGAATGCACACGGCTGGTTAGTGCAGACAACGCCATAATAAGCATGAGCATCCCCCTAATGCGTCTGCTGATGCAAAGTTTGACGCACATAAAGGATCAGGCGTCTGCACCAGAGGAAGAGGAAAGCCTTGATGACAGTCAGCGATTGTCTGGTCAGGGCAGTGTACATGACGAGGTACCGGGCGAAGAGGAGGTGGAGGATGAGGAGGATGATGGGGATGAGTATATTTTTAATGAGGAAGCTTTCCCGGGGGCACGGGAAATTGGTGGCGTGGCAAGGCCGGGTTCTGGTTTTTTGAGGGACACAAGTGACGTAGATTTGCCTGCAACTGCCCCTCAACCAAGCACAACCGCAGATTTGACAACGGGAACTTTGGCCCACATGGCGGATTATGCCTTGCGTATCCTCAAAAGGGACACACGCATTACAAAAATGATGAACGATGACGATTACTGGTTGGCCTGCCTCCTTGATCCTCGCTATAAAGGCAAATTGCAAAATATTATGCCACATGAGAACTTGGAACTAATATTAGCAACAAAACAATCAACTCTTGTTGACCGTTTGCTTCTGGCATTCCCTGCACACAGCGCCCGTGATCGTTCTCACACGAGCTCCAGGGGCCAGCAGACCAGAGGTGTTAGAGGGGCAGAAATCAGAAGTGGCGTTGGACAGAGGGGTTTTCTGACCAGGTTGTGGAGTGATTTTTCTATGACCGCAGACAGGACAGGTACTGCAGCATCAATTCAAAGTGACAGGAGACAACATTTGTCCAGTATGGTTACAAACTATTTTTCATCCCTTATCGACGTTCTCCCTCAACCGTCATTCCCATTTGATTACTGGGCATCCAAATTAGACACCTGGCCAGAATTGGCAGAATATGCATTGCAGGAGCTTGCTTGCCCGGCAGCTAGTGTCCTATCAGAAAGAGTATTCAGTGCTGCAGGTTCAATACTAACAGAAAAAAGGACTCGTCTGGCTACCCAAAATGTAGATGATCTAACCTTCATTAAAATGAACCACAACTGGATTTCAAAATCTTTTGCCCCACCCTGCCCGGCTGACACCTAGCTTTCCTATGAAAAGGTCTTGCCTGTGGACTATTCTGAATGACTTTTCCAATCTCGTAATTTTCTTCACCTGATTGTCCAGCATACGACATGTTTCCACCTCACGAAATGGCCAAACTCCCCACACGGGGCCGTGCTATCGCCACTTTGCGCTTGGACCCTTGAGAGTGCTGTTTGTCTGAAGAGGTGGGTGTGGCCGCTTTTGGTCGACGGCACTGCCACTGGGTCCCTCATAGTACAATAAAGTGTCTCTGGCGGTGGTGGTGCGCACCCAACGTCAGACACACCGTTGTAATATGAGGGGCCCTGTGCCTGTACCGCCGGCCACAAGACAGTTCCCCCCCCCAGCTCAAACAGTGCTCTACCACTAGCAAAATTATCTCTCACAGCTTCACCAATGTGTAGTCTAGCCGCTGACATCCTTCAATGCCTGGCACTGACAATACCATTGTTTTGACATTTTTGTTATGTTAGGCCTTCGAAGCCTGTCTGCGGTCCCTTCTTTCTACAACTACTACACTGACCAGGCCACTGCTGGCCGTGTTACCCTGGAACCAATTTAAAAGTGCCTACAGTCAGCCCAATTTTGTTATGTTAGGCCTTCGAAGACTGTCTGCCGTCACTCCTTCCACTAGACTTCCACTGACCATACACTGCTGCCCATGTACCCCTGGAACCAATTTAAAGTGCCTACAGCCAGCCCAATTTTGTTATGTTAGGCCTTCGAAGCCTGTCTGCGGTCACTCCTTCCACTAGACTTCCACTGACCAGACCACTGCTGCCCGTGTACCCCTGGAACCAATTTAAAATTGCCTACAGCCAGCCCAATTTTTTTATTTTAGGCCTTCGATGCCTGTCTGCGGTCCATTCTTTCAACTACTACTACACTGACCAGGTCACTGCTGCCCGTGTACCCCTGGAACCAATTTAAAATTGCCTACAGCCATGTGTTATTATTTTAGGCCTTCGATGCCTGTCTGCGGTCACTCCTTCCACTAGGCCTCCACTGACCACACCACTGCTGCCCGTGTACCCCTGGAACCAATTTAAAATTGCCTACAGCCAGCCCAATTTTTTTATTTTAGGCCTTCGATGCCTGTCTGCGGTCCATTCTTTCAACTACTACTACACTGACCAGGTCACTGCTGCCCGTGTACCCCTGGAACCAATTTAAAATTGCCTACAGCCATGTGTTATTATTTTAGGCCTTCGATGCCTGTCTGCGGTCACTCCTTCCACTAGGCCTCCACTGACCACACCACTGCTGTCCGTGTACCCCTGGAACCAATTTAAAATTGCCTACAGCCATGTGTTATTATTTTAGGCCTTCGATGCCTGTCTGCGGTCACTCCTTCCACTAGGCCTCCACTGACCACACCACTGCTGCCCGTGTACCCCTGGAACCAATTTAAAATTGCCTACAGCCAGCCCAATTTTTTTATTTTAGGCCTTCGATGCCTGTCTGCGGTCCATTCTTTCAACTACTACTACACTGACCAGGTCACTGCTGCCCGTGTACCCCTGGAACCAATTTAAAATTGCCTACAGACAGCCCAATTTTTTTATTTTAGGCCTTCGATGCCTGTCTGCGGTCCATTCTTTCAACTACTACTACACTGACCAGGTCACTGCTGCCCGTGTACCCCTGGAACCAATTTAAAAGTGCCTACAGCCAGCCCAAGTTTGTTATGTTAGGCCTTCGATGCCTGTCTGCGGTCCATTCTTTCAACTACTACTACACTGACCAGGTCACTGCTGCCCGTGTACCCCTGGAACCAATTTAAAATTGCCTACAGCCAGCCCAATTTTTTTATTTTAGGCCTTCGATGCCTGTCTGCGGTCCATTCTTTCAACTACTACTACACTGACCAGGTCACTGCTGCCCGTGTACCCCTGGAACCAATTTAAAATTGCCTACAGCCATGTGTTATTATTTTAGGCCTTCGATGCCTGTCTGCGGTCACTCCTTCCACTAGGCCTCCACTGACCACACCACTGCTGTCCGTGTACCCCTGGAACCAATTTAAAATTGCCTACAGCCATGTGTTATTATTTTAGGCCTTCGATGCCTGTCTGCGGTCACTCCTTCCACTAGGCCTCCACTGACCACACCACTGCTGTCCGTGTACCCCTGGAACCAATTTAAAATTGCCTACAGCCATGTGTTATTATTTTAGGCCTTCGATGCCTGTCTGCGGTCACTCCTTCCACTAGACTTCCACTGACCAGACCACTGCTGCCCGTGTACCCCTGGAACCAATTTAAAAGTGCCTACAGCCAGCCCAAGTTTGTTATGTTAGGCCTTCGATGCCTGTCTGCGGTCACTCCTTCCACTAGGCCTCCACTGACCACACCACTGCTGCCCGTGTACCCCTGGAACCAATTTAAAATTGCCTACAGCCAGCCCAATTTTTTTATTTTAGGCCTTCGATGCCTGTCTGCGGTCCATTCTTTCAACTACTACTACACTGACCAGGTCACTGCTGCCCGTGTACCCCTGGAACCAATTTAAAATTGCCTACAGCCAGCCCAATTTTTTTATTTTAGGCCTTCGATGCCTGTCTGCGGTCCATTCTTTCAACTACTACTACACTGACCAGGTCACTGCTGCCCGTGTACCCCTGGAACCAATTTAAAATTGCCTACAGCCATGTGTTATTATTTTAGGCCTTCGATGCCTGTCTGCGGTCACTCCTTCCACTAGGCCTCCACTGACCACACCACTGCTGTCCGTGTACCCCTGGAACCAATTTAAAATTGCCTACAGCCATGTGTTATTATTTTAGGCCTTCGATGCCTGTCTGCGGTCACTCCTTCCACTAGGCCTCCACTGACCACACCACTGCTGTCCGTGTACCCCTGGAACCAATTTAAAATTGCCTACAGCCATGTGTTATTATTTTAGGCCTTCGATGCCTGTCTGCGGTCACTCCTTCCACTAGACTTCCACTGACCAGACCACTGCTGCCCGTGTACCCCTGGAACCAATTTAAAAGTGCCTACAGCCAGCCCAAGTTTGTTATGTTAGGCCTTCGATGCCTGTCTGCGGTCACTCCTTCCACTAGGCCTCCACTGACCACACCACTGCTGCCCGTGTACCCCTGGAACCAATTTAAAATTGCCTACAGCCAGCCCAATTTTTTTATTTTAGGCCTTCGATGCCTGTCTGCGGTCCATTCTTTCAACTACTACTACACTGACCAGGTCACTGCTGCCCGTGTACCCCTGGAACCAATTTAAAATTGCCTACAGCCAGCCCAATTTTTTTATTTTAGGCCTTCGATGCCTGTCTGCGGTCCATTCTTTCAACTACTACTACACTGACCAGGTCACTGCTGCCCGTGTACCCCTGGAACCAATTTAAAATTGCCTACAGCCATGTGTTATTATTTTAGGCCTTCGATGCCTGTCTGCGGTCACTCCTTCCACTAGGCCTCCACTGACCACACCACTGCTGTCCGTGTACCCCTGGAACCAATTTAAAATTGCCTACAGCCATGTGTTATTATTTTAGGCCTTCGATGCCTGTCTGCGGTCACTCCTTCCACTAGGCCTCCACTGACCACACCACTGCTGTCCGTGTACCCCTGGAACCAATTTAAAATTGCCTACAGCCATGTGTTATTATTTTAGGCCTTCGATGCCTGTCTGCGGTCCATTCTTTCAACTACTACTACACTGACCAGGGCACTGCTGGCCGTGTACCCCTGGAACCAACATCAGAAAATATAAAAATAAGTATTTTGCTTATAAAAAAGAAAATACTGGTGAGATATCAAATGCAGACATTTTAACATTAAAAACAAACACACAACTCTAATCTGGTACAGTACTAAAAATGGCCACCAGCTACAATTACTTTCTCCTGCAAGTAGTTAACTGAAAGTTTTTTTAAATTGAAAACACACATATGGCATCCACCGAGTGTTGTCCTGTCGCGTCTTCTTTATATTATTGCCGAGAAGATGCAAAATAATGAAAATAATAAAATCATTAATTACCAAAATAATAGAGAAAGTCAACACCACATTGCAAATAAACATTCATTCCAAATAAAGAAGCAGGGCGCGTCCGAGGGTGAGTATATACCTAATAAGAATATAATCACCCTCGGACGCGCAATGCTTATTTCCAACAGCCTTCCTTCCTAAGAATCAGCCCTTCCGTCGTGTAGAGAGACGTTGTGTTACACTCCAAGGTGTTCCCCAGGTTGCCTTTCCTGAGCTTCGATCTTCCGGCTCTCGTTTAGTAGTTCTTGGAAACTACTCTGCATTAGGCCTTCAAATTGGGTATGGGGTGTAGAGAGATGGTGTGTTCCACTCCAAGGTGTTCCCCAGGTTGCCTTTCCTGAGCTTCGATCTTCCGGCTCTCGTTTAGTAGTTGTTGGAAACTACGCTGCATTAGGCCTTCAAATTGGGTATGGGGTGTAGCGAGAGGGTGTGTTACACTCCAAGGTGTTCCCCAGGTTGCCTTTCCTGAGCTTCGATCTTCCGGCTCTCGTTTAGTAGTTCTTGGAAACTACACTGCATTAGGCCTTCAAATTGGGTATGGGGTGTAGAGAGAGGGTGTGTTACACTCCAAGGTGTTCCCCAGGTTGCCTTTCCTGAGCTTCGATCTTCCGGCTCTCGTTTAGTAGTTGTTGGAAACTACGCTGCATTAGGCCTTCAAATTGGGTATGGGGTGTAGCGAGAGGGTGTGTTACACTCCAAGGTGTTCCCCAGGTTGCCTTTCCTGAGCTTCGATCTTCCGGCTCTCGTTTAGTAGTTCTTGGAAACTACACTGCATTAGGCCTTCAAATTGGGTATGGGGTGTAGAGAGAGGGTGTGTTACACTCTAAGGTGTTCCCCAGGTTTCCTTGCCATTGCTTCGGTCTTCCGACTCTCGTTTAGTAGTTGTAGAAAAGTACACTGCATTAGGCCATACAAAATGGGTATGGGGTGGAGAGAGATGGTGTGTTACACTCCAAGGTGTTCCCCAGGTTGCCTTTCCTGAGCTTCTATCTTCAGGCTCTCATTAAATTGTGGTTAAATGGAACAACTGCATTTGGCGTACTAGTTGGTTTGGGGCCTACTATCGGTGTCTGCCACTCCTTGCTGTTCTCCTCCACTGAACAAAGCTGTGCCGCCTGTTTACTACGGTTGCCAATTTTGAACTGCATTTCGACTACTTACTGATTTGGCCCTACTCTCTGTGTCAGCCTCTCATTCCAGTTGTCCTCCACTGCAATGCCCCCTGGTTATTCCTGTGTTACCAATTTTGAACTGCATTTAGCCCACTTTCTTCTTTGGGCCTATATCTGTGTTTCCACTTCATCGTGCCCATTGCCCAGCCAGTGATAGATGAGTCTGCTGGTACATTGACCCATAACGCAACATTCCCCGTGCACGCTACACAACAACATTGTGACCCTGCTGAAAGTCAGGTTGCTCTTCCCGCATACCATACCACCTTACACGGGGACAAAGAGGAAGGTGCAGATGAAAGTGCAGGTTCCTTCATCAGGTGGGGGGAGGAATACTAGTTGGCGACGTCACTGGCACAGGGCCTCTCATAGTACGCAAAAGTGTTGCTGCCGGTGGGAGGCGCCCCCGCCGTGCAAACACACCGCTGTACTTTGAGGGGCCCTGTGCCAGTGCCAATGCCAACGAGTGGGCCCCCCCTGCTTGCTCAGGTTCACAGCACTTGCAAAGTTGAAATACTTACCTCTCCCTGCTCCACTGCCGTGACGTGGTCCAGATTTCCTGGGCCCACTAATTACTTGAACCAGCCCTACCCCCCACAACTTTAGCCAAATGACCCCCAATTTCAAATGCCTTCCAATTATTATAAGGTAAATTACGCTTGACAAGCTTCATTAAGAAGAATGGATGGTTTTGACATTAAAATGGCCACTCTAGGTGTTTTCCTGGCCCCCACTCACTGCCGACTATGCTGCCCCATTGACTTGCATTGGGTTTCGTGTTTCGGTCGATCCCGACTTTACGTCATAATCGGCCGATTTCACTCGACCCGACTTTGGACATAGTCGGGTTTCGCAAAACCCGGCTCGACTCTAAAAAGGTCAAGGTCGCTCAACTCTAGTGCTCACCAGTGCATGAAATACTCATGTCGAACGAAGCGTCCTAACTTTCGTTAGAATGATGACAGGTAGAAATTTTTGGTGGTTTCTTCTTCAGTCCATAGACCTACAGCATGTGGCAAACTGGTGTGCATCAGACTGTATTAGTATAGGAGATACCTGAAAGCATATCACACTTTTCCCCATAGTGCTCACCAGTGCATGAAAAACTCATGTTGAACGAAGCGTCCTAACTTTTGTTACAATGATGACAGGTTAAAATTTTTGGTGGTTTCTGTTAGGAGTCGAGTTTCCTCTGCTGCACTGGGGGAATCTCGATCCGTCTCCGCTGCGGTCTCCCATTCTTCTCCAGCCGCGGTGGAGTCTGCTCAGCAGGGACATCGATCCCAGCGTCTCGCTCAGTCTGACTCTGTGCGAAGAGTTACTGCTGCTTTTCCTGCTTCTGCTATTGAAGCCAGTGCTGGGCAGCGGCGAGTGGACGTTTCTGGATCTAAGTCCTGCTTTTCTCTGTCTGAGCATGCCCAGGGCAGGATCTCCCGTTGGAGATCGAGGGTCACATGCTCAGGTATTGCAGCACATCCCATTGGTCCTCTTGGCAGGTCCTCGAAGGGCAAAACTTCTGGAGCTGCTTCCTGTGCTGCTACTATATAAACTGCGCATGACCGCACGGCCATGCGCTAGTATTGTCTTGTAAATATGTGTGTGTTGTGAGTGAAAGTCGCTCTTTAAATAACCCTCCCTATTGAATGTCTGTTCGCGGAAGGTGTATGTTTGCTATCTAGCGCCCGACTTATCCAACAGCACGTAACACACATTACAGCTACCAGTTGCTGTGTCCGCCAGTACGGCGCCGTGCGCTTGCTCTGAGCTTTCCAAACCCAAGCTTGGGTGGTTAGTGGCATCCGTCAGTGCGGCACCGCACGCACTCTTGTGCCTTTATATTATTATTTATGTTCTGTGTCTAATCGGACTTCAATCCTGTGTAGGGGTTGAGTCCGCTGACTTCTTGCTCGCGCTTTATGTGCGGTACTGCGGTCCTGTGTCGCAACAGGATCGCTTCCTTCACGCAGGGTGAAGTTAACACATGTGTGTATACTTAGTGCCGCCATATAGTCCGTCTTACTAGCAGCAGGGTCTTTTACCTGCACGGTGGACCTCGGACTGCGAACGCACCTAGTTTCTTATTATCTATACTTGGTGCGTTCCGCCGGTCCTTAACAGTTTCTTGTTCAGTCCATAGGCCTACAGCATGTGGCAAACCGGTGACCATCAGACTCTATTAGTATAGGAGATACCTGAAAACATATCACACTTTTCCCCATAGTGCTTACCAGTGCATGAAATACTCATGTCGAACGACGCGTCCTAACTTTTGTTAGAATGATGACAGGTTAAAATATTTGGTGGTTTCTTGTTCAGTCCATAGACCTACAGCATGTGGCAAACTGGTGAGCATCAGACTGTATTAGTATAGGAGATACCTGAAAACATATCACAGTTTTCCCCATAGTGCTCACGAGTGCATGAAATACTCATGTCGAACGAAGCGTCCTAACTTTTGTTAGAATGATGACAGGTTAAAATATTTGGTGGTTTCTTGTTCAGTCAATAGGCCTACAGCATGTGGTAAACCGGTGAGCATCAGACTCTATTAGTATAGGTGATACCTGAAAACATATCACACTTTTCGCCATAATTACACTTTTCCCAATAGTGCTTACCATTGCTTAAAATGTATGAAAAAGTCATGTCGAACAAAGCGTCCCAACTTTTGTTAGAATGATGACAGGTAGAAATTTTTGGTGGTTTCCTGTTCAGTCAATAGGCCTACAGCATGTGGCAAACCGGTGATCATCAGACTCTATTAGTATAGGAGATACCTGAAAATATATCACACTTTTCCCCATAATCACACTTTTCCCCATAGTGCTTACTAGGGTTGAGCGACACGGATCGGTCATTTTCATAAGTCGCCGACTTTTAGCAAAGTCGGGTTTCATGAAACCCGACCCGATCCCTGTGTGGGGTCGGCCACACGGTACGCGACATCCGCGCCAAAGTCGCATTTCAATGATGCGAAAAGCGCCATTTCTCAGCCAATGAAGGTGGACACAGAGTGTGGGCAGCGTGATGACATAGGTATCAGTCCCCACCATCTTTGACAAGGGCATTACAGTGATTGGCTTGCTTTCTGCGGCGTCAGAGGTGCTATAAATGGGCGTGCACGCCGACCGCCATCTTACTGCTGCCGAACAGAGTATAGGGAGAGGTTGCTGCCGCTTCGTCAGAAGCAGGGATAGCGTTAGGCAGGGTACATTAACGCCCAAACCGCTTGTGCTGTAGTGATTTCCACTGTCCAACACCACCTTTTGTTTGCAGGGACAGTGGAGGCTACTTTTTTTTTTCCTCAGCGCTGTAGCTCATTGGGCTGCCCTAGAAAGCTCCCTGATAGCTGCCTTGCTGTTTGTACGCCGCTGTGCAAACCAACTGCTTTTTTCAAAGCACAAATCCTGTTGCTCCTTCCTTTCTGCACAGCTATCTTGTTTGTTTGTCCACACTTTTGACTTTTTTTGTGCAGCAATCCACTCCTTGTTATTGCTGCCTGCCATACTTTGCTGAGATTACTGCAGTGAGATAGTAAATGTAGGACAGTCCCTTTTTTTCCGTTATATCTCTTCAAGCCACTTTCTGCCACAGAAAATATACTCTAATACAGTGGCCCAGATTTATTCACTAGTCTCAGTGAAGAAAAAAAAAAGAGGGTGAAGATTAAAATTGTCAAATCTGCATCAGTGGCAGTCCTGTGTGTGGCATCTGTCTCCCATTTTGTGCCACAGAAAACATACAGTCTAACAGTGTGTTAAGGACTGGCGGAACGCACCAAGTACAAGATGAAATGGAACTAGGTGCGTTCGCAGTCCGAGGTCCACCGTGCAGGAAAAACCCTGCTGCTAGTAAGACGGAATATATGGCGGTACTACAAGTATACACGCACGGGTTAACTACACCCTGCGTGAAGGAAGCGATCCTGTTGCATCACAGGACCGCGGTACCGCACATAGAGCGCGAGCAAGGAGTCAGCGAACTCAAGCCCAACTAGGCTTGAAGTCCGATTAAACACTTGCTGGCACAACACCGCAACTGGGTGTGTAAGGAAACTAAATAATAATATTAAGGCACAAGAGTGCGTGCGGTGCCGCACAGACGAATGCCACTAACCACCCAGGCTTGGGTCAGGAAAGCGCAGAGCAAGCGCACGGCGCTTTACAGGCGGACACAGCAACTGGTAGCTGTAATGTGTGTTACGTGCTGTTGGATAAGTCGGGCGCTAGATAGCAAACATACACCTTCCGCGAACAGACATTCAATAGCGAGGGTTATTTAAAGAGCGACTTTCACTCACAACACACACACATATTTATAAGACAATACTAGCGCATAGCCGTGCGGTCATGCGCAGTTTATATAGCTGCAGCACAGGAAACAGCTACAGAAGTTTTGCCCTTTTAGGACCTGCCAAAAGGACCAATGGGATGTGCTGCAGTACCTGAGCATGTGACCCTCGGTCTCCAACTGGAGATCTTGCCCTGGGCATGCTCAGTGTGTGCAAATAAGGACTTAGATCCAGAAACGTCCACTCGCCGCTGCCCAGCACTGGCTTCAATGGCAGAAGCAGGAAAAGCAGCAGTAACTCTTCGCACAGAGTCAGACTGAGCGAGACGCTGGGATCGACGTCCCTGCTGAGCAGACTCCACTGCGGCTGGAGGAGAATGGGAGACCGCAGCGGAGAAGGATCGAGATTCCCCCTGTGCAGCAGAGGAAACTCGACTCCTAACACAGTGGGCCTGATTTCTAGCCAATTCTCCCATAAATAAAAAAAAATAGTGGGAGATTAAGATTGGCCATTCTGCCTCTGTGCCAGTCCTGTGTGTGGCATCTGTCTCTCATTTTGTGCCACAGGAAACCTAGTGTGTAACACTGGGCCTGATTTCTTGACAATTCTCCCACAATAAAGTTACAAAAAATGTGGGAGATTAAGATTGGCCATTCTGCCTCAGTGCCAGTCCTGTGTGTGGCATCTGTCTCTCATTTTGTGCCACAGAAAACCTAGTGTGTAACACTGGGCCAGATTTTTTTTAAATTCTCCCAGAAAAAAATAGTGGGTTATTAAGATTGGCCATTCTGCCTCTGTGCCAGTCCTGTGTGTGGCATCTGTCTCTCATTTTTTGCCACAGAAAACTTACTGTGTAACACTGGGCCTGATTTCTTGACAATTGTCCCACAATAAAGTTACAAAAAAAGTGGGAGATAAAGATTGGCATTTCTGCCTCAGTGCCAGTCCTGTGTGTTATGACCTGGTGGTCAGGACAATAATGGACCTGGTGGTTAAGAGCACACAGAATGACCTGATAGTCACTGATAATTAAGGACGAGCTCTGGGACGTGGGAACTCTGCTGACCGCAATTTCTAATCCTATCACACACACTAGAAATAGCCGTGGATTGCGCCTAATGCTCCCTATGCAACTCGGCACAGACTAAGGAACTAGCTAGCCCTGAAGATAGAAAAATAAAGCCTACCTTGCCTCAGAGAAATTCCCCAAAGGAAAAGGCAGCCCCCACATATAATGACTGTGAGTAAAGATGAAAATACAAACACAGAGATGAAATAGATTTAGCAAAGCGAGGCCTGACTTACTGAACAGACTGAGGATAGGAAAGGTTGCTTTGCGGTCAGCACAAAAACCTACAAAAGACCACGCAGAGGGCGCAAAAAGACCCTCCGCACCGACTCACGGTGCGGAGGCGCTCCCTCTGCGTCCCAGAGCTTCCAGCAAGCAAGACAACAATAAAAATAGCAAGCTGGACAGAAAAATAGCAAACCAAAGAAAAACAAGCAGGATCTTAGCTTCTGATGGGAAGACAGGTCACAAGAACGATCCAGGAGTGAACTAGACCAATACTGGAACATTGACAGGTGGCATGGAGCAAAGATCTAAGTGGAGTTAAATAGAGCAGCCCACTAACGACTTAGCCTCGTCACCTGTGGAAGGAAACTCAGAAACACCCAGAGGAAGTCCATGGACAGAACCAGCCGAAGTACCATTCATGACCAAAGGAGGGAGCCCGACCACAGAATTCACAACACCTGTGTGTGGCATCTGTCTCTCACTTTGTGCCACAGAAAACATACAGTCTAAGGCTGCCGTCACACTAGCAGTATTTGGTCAGTATTTTACATCAGTATTTGTAAGCCAAAACTAGGAGTGGAACAATTAGAGGAAAAGTATAATAGAAACATGTGCACCACTTCTGTATTTATCACCCACTCCTGTTTTTGGCTTACAAATACTGATGTAAAATACTGACCAAATACTGCTAGTGTGACGGCAGCCTAACAGTGAGCCTGATTTCTTGCCAATTCTCCCATAAATAAAAAAAAATAGTGGGAGATTAACCCCTTAAGTCCCGAGGGTGGTTTGCACGTTAATGACCGGGCCAATTTTTACAATTCTGACCACTGTCCCTTTATGAGGTTATAACTCTGGAACGCTTCAACGGATCTTGGCGATTCTGACATTGTTTTCTTGTGACGTATTGTACTTCATGTTAGTGGTAAAATTTATTCGATATGACTTGCGTTTATTTGTGAAAAAAATGGAAATTTGGCGAAAATTTTGCAATTTTTCAACTTTGAATTTTTATACCCTTAAATAACAGAGATATGTCATGCAAAATTCTTAATAAGTAACATTTCCCACATGTCTACTTTACATCAGCACAATTTTGGAACCAAATTTTTTTTTGTTAGGGAGTTATAAGGGTTAAAAGTTGACCAGCAATTTCTCATTTTTGCAACAAAATTTTTTTTTTAGGGACCACATCTCATTTGAAGTCATTTTGAGGGGTCTATATGATAGAAAATACCCAAGTGTGACACCATTCTAAAAACTGCACCCCTCAATGTGCTCAAAACCACATTCAATAACTTTATTAACCCTTCAGGTGTTTTACAGGAATTTTTGGAATGTTTAAATAAAAATGAACATTTAACTTTTTTTCACACAAAATTTATTTCAGCTCCAATTTGTTTTATTTTACCAAGGGTAACAGGAGAAAATGGACCCCAAAATTTGTTGTACAATTTGTCCTGAGTACGTTGATACCCCATATGTGGGGATAAACCACTGTTTGGGCGCATGGCAGAGCTCGGAAGGAAAGGAGCGCCATTTGACTTTTCAATGCAAAATTGACTGGAATTGACATGGGACGCCATGTTGCGTTTGGAGAGCCCCTGATGTGCCTAAACATTGAAACCCCCCACAAGTGACACCATTTTGGAAAGTAGACCCCTTAAGGAACTTATCTAGATGTGTGGTGAGCACTTTGACCCACCAAGTGCTTCATAGAAGTTTATAATGCAGAGCCGTAAAAATAAAAAATCATATTTTTTCACAAAAATGATCTTTTTGCCCCAAATTTTTTATTTTCCCAAGGGTAAGAGAAGAAATTAGACCACAAAAGTTGTTGTGCAATTTGTTCTGAGTACGCTGATACCCCATATATGGGTGTAAACCATTGTTTGGGCGCATGGCAGAGCTCGGAAGGGAAGGAGCACCATTTGACTTTTCAATGCAAAATTGACTGGAATTGAGATGGGACGCCATGTTGCGTTTGGAGAGCCCCTGATGTGCCTAAACATTGAAACCACACAAAAGTGACACCATTTTGGAAACTAGACCCCCAAGGAACTTATCTAGATGTGTTTTGAGAGCTTTGAGCCCCGAAGTGTTTCACTACAGTTTATAACGCAGAGCCGTGAAAATAAAAATTCTTTTTTTTTTCACAAAAATGATTTTTTAGCCCCCAGTTATGTATTTTCACAAGGGTAACAGGATAAATTGGACCCCAAAAGTTGTTGTCCAATTTGTCCTTTGTACGCTGATACCCCATATGTGGGGGGGAAGCACTGTTTGGGCGCATGGCAGAGCTCGGAAGGGGAGGAGCGCCATTTCGAATACAGACTTAAATGGATTGGTCTGCAGGCGTCACGTTGCATTTGCAGAGCCCCTGATGTACCCAAACAGTACAAACCCCCCACAAGTGACCCCATATTGGAAACTAGACCTCCCAAGGAACCTATCTAGATGTGTTATGAGAACTTTGAACCCCAAAGTGTTTCACTGCAGTTTACAACGCAGAGCCGCGAAAATAAAAAAAATCTTATTTTTCCCACAAAAATGATTTTTAGCCCCCCACATTTTTATTTTCCCAAGGATAGCAAGAGAACTTGGACCACAAACGTTGTTGTCCAATTTGTCCTGAGTACGCTGATTCCCCATATGTTCGGGTAAACCCCTGTTTGAGCGCACCGGAGAGCTCGGAAATGACAGAGCACTGTTTTACTTTTTCAACGCAGAATTGGCTGGAATTGAGATCGGACACCATGTCGCGTTTGGAGAGCCCCTGATGTGCCTGAACAGTGGAAACTCCCCAATTCTACCTTAAACCCTTACCCTAACACACCCCTAATCCTAATCCCAACAGTAACCCTAACCACACCCCTAACCCTGACACACCCCTAATTCTAATCCCAACCCTAATCCCAACCGTAAATGTAATCCAAACCCTAACCCTAACTTTAGCCCCAAACCTAACCCTAACTTTAGCCCCAACCCTAACTTTAGCTCCAACCCTAACCCCAACCCTAACCCTAGCCCTAACCCTAGCCCTAGCCCTAGCCCCGACCCTAACCCTAACCCTAGCCCTAACCCTAGCCCCAACCCTAACCCTAGCCCTAGCCCTCACCCTAGCCCCTAGCCCTAACCCTAGCCCTCGCCCTAACCCTAGCCCTAACCCTAGCCCTAACCCTGATGGGAAAATGGAAATAAATACATTTTTTTAATTTTATTATTTTTCCCTAACTAAGGGGGTGATGAAGGGGGGTTTGATTTACTTTTATAGCGTTTTTTATATCGGATTTTTATGATTGGCAGCCATCACACACTAAAATACGCTTTTTTTATAGCAAAAAAGTTTTTGCGTCTCCACATTTTGAGACCTATAATTTTTCCATATTTTGGTCCACAGAGTCATGTGAGGTCTTGTTTTTTGCGGGACAAGTTGACGTTTTTATTGGTAACATTTTTGGACATGTGACAGTTTTTGATCACTTTTTATTCTGATTTTTGTGAGGCAGAATGACCAAAAACCAGCTATTCATGAATTTCTTTTGGGGTAGGCGTTTATACTGTTCCGCGTTTGGTAACGTGGATGAAGCAGTTTTATTCGTCGGGTTAGTTCGATTACAGCGATACCTCATTTATATCATTTTTCTATGTTTTGGCGCTTTTATACGATAAAAGCTATTTTATAGAAAAAATAAATATTTTGGCATCGCTTTATTCTCAGGACTATAACTTTTTAATTTTTTTGCTTATTATGCTTTGTGGCGGCTCGTTTTTTGTGGGACAAGATGACGCTTTCAGTGGTACCATGGTTATTTATATCTGTCTTTTTGATCGCATGTTAATCCACTTTTTGTTCGGCGGTATGATAAAAGCATTGTTTTTTGGCTCTTTTTTTTTTTCTTACGGTGTTCACTGAAGGGGTTAACTAGTGGGACAGTTTTATAGGTCGGGTCGTTACGGATGTGGCGATACTAAATATGTGTACATTTATTGTTTTTTTTTTTTAGATAAAGAAATGTATTTATGGGAATAATATTTTTTTTTAATTTATTTATTTAGTAATTTTTTTTTTTTTTTTACACATGTGGAATTTTTTTTTTAACTTTTTTACTTTGTCCCAGGGGGGACATCACAGATCGCCGATCTTACAGTTTGCACAGCACTCTGTAAAATCGGCGATCTCACTGACATCACTGCAGGCTTACCAGCACCTGCAGGCGACCCGGAAGTACTCCCTGCAGGACCCGGATGCAGCCACGCGGCCATTTTGGATCCGGGGACTGCAGGGAGAAGACGCTCGGTACACGGTGAGTACATCACCGTGTACCGATCGTCTCAGGGAAGCACGCAGGGAGCCCCCTCCCTGCGCGATGCTTCCCTGTACCGCCGGCACACCGCGATCATGTTTGATCACGGTGTGCCGGGGGTTAATGTGTCGGGAGCAGTCCGTGACCGCTCCTGGCACATAGTACCGAATGTCAGCTGCGATAGTCAGCTGACACCCGGCCGCGGCCGATTGCATATGACGTACTATCCCGTCACTGGGAATTAAGTCCCAGGTCACCTGGACGGGATAGTACGTCATATGGGATTAAGGGGTTAAGATTGGCAATTCTGCCTCAGTGCCAGTCGTGTGTGTGGCATCTGTCTTTAATTTTGTGCCACAGAAAACCTAGTGTGTAATACTGGGCCAGATTTTTTTTAAATTCTCCCAGAAAAAAATAGTGGGAGATTAAGATTGGCATTTCTGCCTCAGTGCCAGTCCTGTGTGTGTCATCTGTCTCTAATTTTGTGCCACATTAAACCTAGTGTGTAACACTGGGCCAGATTTTTGTAAAATTCTCCCAGGAAAAAAAAAAGTGGGAGATTAAGATTGGCATTTCTGCCTCAGTGCCAGTCCTGTGTGTGCCATCAGTCTTTCATTTTGTGCCACATTAAACCTAGTGTGTAACACTGGGCCCGATTTTTTGACAATTGTCCCAGAAAAAAAAATTGTGGGAGATTAGGATTGGCAATTCTGCCTCAGTGCCAGTCGGGTTTGTGGCATCTGTCTTTAATTTTGTGCCACAGAAAACGTAGTGTGTAATACTGGGCCTGATTTTTTTATAATTCTCCCTGGAAAAAAAATAGTGGGAGATTAAGATTGACATTTCTGCCTCAGTGCCAGTCCTGTGTGTGCCATCTGTCTCTTATTTTGTGCCACATTAAACCTAGTGTGTAATACTGGGCCAGATTTTTTTTAAATTCTCCAAGGAAAAAAAAAGTGGGAGATTAAGATTGGCAATTCTGCCTCAGTGCCAGTCCTGTGTGCGGCATCTGTCTTTTATTTTGTGCCACAGAAAACCTAGTGTGTAACACTGGGCCTGATTTCTTGACAATTCTCCCACAATAAAGTTACAAAAAAGTGGGAGATTAAGATTGCCATTTCTGCCTCAGTGCTAGTCATGTGTGTGGCATCTGTCTTTAATATTGTGCCACAGAAAACCTAGTGTGTAATACTTGGCCAGATTTTTTTTAAATTCTCCCAGAAATAAAAAAAATAGTTGGAGATTAAGATTGGCCATTCTGCCTCAGTGCCAGTCCTGTATGTGGCATCTGTCTCTCATTTTGTGCCACAGAAAACCTAGTGTGTAATACTGGGCCAGATTTTTTGTAAAATTCTCCCTGGAAAAAAAGTGGGAGATTAAGATTGGCATTTCTGCCTCAGTGCCAGTCCTGTGTGTGCCATCAGTCTCTCATTTTGTGCCACAGAAAACATACAGTCTAACATTGGGCCTGATTTCTTGCCAATTCTCCCATAAATAAAAATAAATAGTGGGAGATTAAGATTGGCAATTCTGCCTCAGTGCCAGTCGTGTGTGTGGCATCTGTCTTTAATTTTGTGCCACAGAAAACCTAGTGTGTAATACTGGGCTTGATTTCTTTATAATTCTCCCTGGAAAAAAAATAGTGGGAGATTAAGATTGGCATTTCTGCCTCAGTGCCAGTCCTGTGTGTGCCATCTGTCTCTTATTTTGTGCCACATTAAACGTAGTGTGTAACACTGGGCCAGATTTTTTGACAATTCTCCCAGAAAAAAAAATAGTGGGAGATTAAGATTGGCAATTCTGCTTCAGTGCCAGTCCTGTGTGTGGCATCTGTCTCTCATTTTGTGCCACAGAAAACCTAGTGTGTAATACTGGGCCAGATTTTTGTAAAATTCTCCCTGGAAAAAAAAAGTGGGAGATTAAGATTGGCATTTCTGCCTCAGTGCCAGTCCTGTGTGTGCCATCTGTCTCTGATTTTGTGCCACATTAAACCTAGTGTGTAACACTGGGCCAGATTTTTTGACAATTTTCCCAGAAAAATAGTGGGAGATTAAGATTGGCATTTCTGCCTCAGTGCCAGTGTTGTGTGTGTCATCTGTCTCTAATTTTGTGCCACATTAAACCTAGTGTGTAACACTGGGCCAGATTTTTGTAAAATTCTCCCAGGAAAAAAAAAAGTGGGAGATTAAGATTGGCATTTCTGCCTCAGTGCCAGTCCTGTGTGTGCCATCAGTCTTTCATTTTGTGCCACATTAAACCTAGTGTGTAACACTGGGCCCGATTTTTTGACAATTGTCCCAGAAAAAAAAATTGTGGGAGATTAGGATTGGCAATTCTGCCTCAGTGCCAGTCGGGTTTGTGGCATCTGTCTTTAATTTTGTGCCACAGAAAACGTAGTGTGTAATACTGGGCCTGATTTTTTTATAATTCTCCCTGGAAAAAAAATAGTGGGAGATTAAGATTGACATTTCTGCCTCAGTGCCAGTCCTGTGTGTGCCATCTGTCTTTTATTTTGTGCCACATTAAACCTAGTGTGTAATACTGGGCCAGATTTTTTTTAAATTCTCCAAGGAAAAAAAAATAGTGGGAGATTAAGATTGGCAATTCTGCCTCAGTGCCAGTCCTGTGTGCGGCATCTGTCTTTTATTTTGTGCCACAGAAAACCTAGTGTGTAACACTGGGCCTGATTTCTTGACAATTCTCCCACAATAAAGTTACAAAAAAGTGGGAGATTAAGATTGCCATTTCTGCCTCAGTGCTAGTCATGTGTGTGGCATTTGTCTTTAATTTTGTGCCACAGAAAACCTAGTGTGTAATACTTGGCCAGATTTTTTTTAAATTCTCCCAGAAATAAAAAAAATAGTTGGAGATTAAGATTGGCCATTCTGCCTCAGTGCCAGTCCTGTATGTGGCATCTGTCTCTCATTTTGTGCCACAGAAAACATAGAGTCTAACAGTGGGCCTGATTTCTTGCCAATTCTCTCATAAATAAAAAACAAATATTGGGAGATTAAGATTGGCAATTCTGCCTCAGTGCAAGGGCTGTGTGTGGCATCTGTCTCTAATTTTGTGCCACAGAAAACCTAGTGTGTAATACTGGGCCAGATTTTTTGTAAAATTCTCCCTGGAAAAAAAGTGGGAGATTAAGATTGGCATTTCTGACTCAGTGCCAGTCCTGTGTGTGCCATCAGTCTCCCATTTTGTGCCACAGAAAACATACAGTCTAACATTGGGCCTGATTTCTTGCCAATTCTCCCATAAATAAAAATAAATAGTGGGAGATTAAGATTGGCAATTCTGCCTCAGTGCCAGTCGTGTGTGTGGCATCTGTCTTTAATTTTGTGCCACAGAAAACCTAGTGTGTAATACTGGGCTTGATTTCTTTATAATTCTCCCTGGAAAAAAAATAGTGGGAGATTAAGATTGGCATTTCTGCCTCAGTGCCAGTCCTGTGTGTGCCATCTGTCTCTTATTTTGTGCCACATTAAACGTAGTGTGTAACACTGGGCCAGATTTTTTGACAATTCTCCCAGAAAAAAAAATAGTGGGAGATTACGATTGGCAATTCTGCTTTAGTGCCAGTCCTGTGTGTGGCATCTGTCTCTCATTTTGTGCCACAGAAAACCTAGTGTGTAATACTGGGCCAGATTTTTGTAAAATTCTCCCTGGAAAAAAAAGTGGGAGATTAAGATTGGCCATTCTGCCTCTGTGCCAGTCCTGTGTGTGGCATCTGTCTCTCATTTTGTGCCATAGAAAACCTAGTGTGTAATGCTGGGCCAGATTTTTTTAAAATTCTCCCAGGAAAAAAAAGTGGGAGATTAAGATTGGCATTTCTGCCTCAGTGCCAGTCCTGTGTGTGCCATCTGTCTCTGATTTTGTGCCACATTAAACCTAGTGTGTAACACTGGGCCAGATTTTTTGACAATTTTCCCAGAAAAAAAGTGGGAGATTAAGATTGGCAATTCTGCCTTAGTGCCAGTGTTGTGTGTGACATCTGTCTCTAATTTTGTGCCACAAAAAACCTAGTGTGTAATACTGGGCCAGATTTTTTTAAAATTCTCCCAGAAATAAAAAAAATAGTTGGAGATTAAGATTGGTCATTCTGCCTCAGTGCCAGTCCTGTGTGTGGCATCGGTCTCTCGTTTTGTGCCACAGAAGACATAGAGTCTAACAGTGGGCCTGACTTCTTGCCAATTCTCCCATAAATAAAAACAAATAGTGGGAGATTAAGATTGGCAATTCTGCTTCAGTGCCAGTCCTGTGTGTGGCATCTGTCTCTGATTTTGTGCCACAGAAAACCTAGTGTGTAATACTGGGCCTGATTTTCTTATAATTCTCCCTGGAAAAAAAATAGTGGGAGATTAAGATTGGCATTTCTGCCTCAGTGCCAGTCCTGTGTGTGCCATCAGTCTCTCATTTTGTGCCACAGAACACATACAGTCTAACATTGGGCCTGATTTCTTGCCAATTCTCCCATAAATAAAAATAAATAGTGGGAGATTAAGATCGGCAATTCTGCCTCAGTGCCAGTCCTGTGTGTGGCATCTGTCTCTAATTTTGTGCCACAGAAAACCTAGTGTGTAATACTGTGCCAGATTTTTTGTAAAATTCTCCCTGGAAAAAAAAGTGGGAGATTAAGATTGGCATTTCTGCCTCAGTGCCAGTTCTGTGTGTGCCATCAGTCTCTCATTTTGTGCCACAGAAAACATACAGTCTAACATTGGGCCTGATTTCTTGCCAATTCTCCCATAAATAAAAATAAATAGTGGGAGATTAAGATCAGCAATTCTGCCTCAGTGCCAGTGTTGTGTGTGACATCTGTCTCTAATTTTGTGCCACACAAAACCTAGTGTGTAATACTGGGCCAGATTTTTTTAAAATTCTCCCAGAAATAAAAAAAATAGTTGGAGATTAAGATTGGTCATTCTGCCTCAGTGCCAGTCCTGTGTGTGGCATCTGTCTCTCATTTTGTGCCACAGAAGACATAGAGTTCAACAGTGGGCCTGACTTCTTGCCAATTCTCCCATAAATAAAAATAAATAGTGGGAGATTAAGATTGGCAATTCTGCCTCAGTGCCAGTCGTGTATGTGGCATCTGTCTTTAATTTTGTGCCACAGAAAACCTAGTGTGTAATACTGGGCCAGATTTTTTGTAAAATTCTCCCTGGAAAAAAAAAGTGGGAGATTAAGATTGGCATTTCTGCCTCAGTGCCAGTCCTGTGTGTGCCATCAGTCTCTCATTTTGTGCCACAGAAAACATACAGTCTAACATTGGGCCTGATTTCTTGCCAATTCTCCCATAAATAAAAATAAATAGTGGGAGATTAAGATCAGCAATTCTGCCTCAGTGCCAGTCATGTGTGTGGCATCTGTCTTTAATTTTGTGCCACAGAAAACCTAGTGTGTAATACTGGGCCTGATTTTTTTATAATTCTCCCTGGAAAAAAATAGTGTGAGATTAAGATTGGCATTTCTGCCTCAGTGCCAGTCCTGTGTGTGCCATCTGTCTCTTATTTTGTGCCACATTAAACCTAGTGTGTAACACTGGGCCAGATTTTTTGACAATTGTCCCCGAAAAAAAATAGTGGGAGATTAAGATTGGCAATTCTGCTTCAGTGCCAGTCCTGTGTGTGGCATCTGTCTCTCATTTTGTGCCACAGAAAACCTAGTGTGTAATACTGGGCCTGATTTTTTTATAATTCTCCCTGGAAAAAAATAGTGGGAGATTAAGATTGGCATTTCTGCCTCAGTGCCAGTCCTGTGTGTGCCATCTGTCTCTTATTTTGTGCCACATTAAACCTAGTGTGTAACACTGGGCCAGATTTTTTGACAATTGTCCCAGAAAAAAAATAGTGGGAGATTAAGATTGGCAATTCTGCTTCAGTGCCAGTCCTGTGTGTGGCATCTGTCTCTCATTTTGTGCCACAGAAAACCTAGTGTGTAATACTGGGCCAGATTTTTGTAAAATTCTCACTAGAAAAAAAAGTGGGAGATTAAGATTGGCCATTCTGCCTCTGTGCCAGTCCTGTGTGTGGCATCTGTCTCTCATTTTGTGCCACAGAAAACCTAGTGTGTAATACTGGGCCAGATTTTTTTTAAATTCTCCCAGGAAAAAAAAGTGGGAGATTAAGATTGGCAATTCTGCCTCAGTGCCAGTGTTGTGTGTGACATCTGTCTCTAATTTTGTGCCACACAAAACCTAGTGTGTAATACTGGGCCAGATTTTTTTTAAAATTCTCCCAGGAAAAAAAATAGTGGGAGATTAAGATTGGCAATTTTGCCTCAGTGCCAGTCCTGTGTGTGGCATCTGTCTCTCATTTTGTGCCACAGAAAACATAGAGTCTAACAGTGGGCCTGATTTCTTGCCAATTCTCCCATAAATAAAAAAAAAATAGTGGGAGATTAAGATTGGCAATTCTGCCTCAGTGCCAGGGCTGTGTGTGGCATCTGTCTCTAATTTTGTGCCACAGAAAACCTAGTGTGTAATACTGTGCCAGATTTTTTGTAAAATTCTCCCTGGAAAAAAAAAGTGGGAGACTTAGATTGGCATTTCTGCCTCAGTGCCAGTCCTGTGTGTGCCATCAGTCTCTCATTTTGTGCCACAGAAAACATACAGTCTAACATTGTGTTAGGACCGGCAGAACGCACCAAGAAAGGTGATATAGATGCGTTCGCAGTCCGGGGTCCACCATGCAGGTGAAAACCTGCTGCTAGTAAATACAGACTATATGGCGGTACACTAAAGTATATACACATGGGTTCAACCTCACCCAGCGTGAAGGGAGCAATCCTGTTGTGTCACAGGATCGCGGTACCGCACCTAAAGCGCGAGCGAGTAGTCAGCGTACTTAACTCCAACTGGGATTGAAATCCGATTAGACCCTCGCTGGCACTACACCGCAACTGGGTGTGAAAGGAAACTAAATTTAGATATATAAATGCACAGGAGTGCGAGCAATGCCGCACTGACGGTCGCCACCAACCACACAGGCTTGGGTATGGAAAGCGCAAGGCAAGCGCACGGCGCCGTACAGGCGGACACAGCAAGAGGACGCTGTAATGTGTGTATCGTGCAGATGATTAGTCGGGCGCTAGATAGCTACCAACATCCGCGAGCAGACAACAACTCTAGGGAGGGATATTTAGGAGCTTTCATCCTTCGACATACATTCATCTACACACACACATAACATTATGAGACAATACTAGCGCATGGCCGTGCGGTCATGCGCAGTTTATATAGTTGCAGCACAGGAAGTGGCTACAGAACTTTTGCCCTTCCAAGACCTGCCAAAAGGACCAATGGAATGTGCCGCAGAGCCTGAGCACATGACCCTCGATCTCCAACGGGAGATCTTGCCCTGGGCATGCTCAGTGTGTGCAGATAAGGAATTAGTCCCAGAGAAGTCCGCTCGCTGCTGACCAGTATTGGCTTTAAAGGCAGAAGCTGGAGAAGCAGCAGTAACTCTTCTCACAGAGTCAGACTGAGCGAGACGCTGGGATCGATGTCCCTGCTGAGCAGACTCCACTGCGGCTGGAGGAGAATGGGAGACCGCAGCGGAGACGGATCGAGATTCCCCCTGTGCAGCAGAGGAAACTCGACTCCTAACATTAACCCCCCTCCTAGGGCCCCCCCCTCCTTGGGCCTCGCTACGTTCGAAGGCAGCGATGAGCTGCGGAGCCCGAATGTGCTCAACAGGCTCCCAGGACCTGTCCTCGGCTCCATAACCCTTCCAGTCCACCAAATAAAATTTTTTACCACGCACCACCTTGCACCCCAAAATAGCGTTCACCTCATAATCGTCCGAAGACGAACCCGATGTCCCAGCAGATGACTCGGAGAACCGGGACATATACACGGGTTTCAAGAGGGACACATGAAAGGTGTCGGTGATACCCAGGCTTGGCGGAAGGGCCAAACGATAGACCACAGGATTAACCTGCTCAAGGACCTTGAATGGGCCCAAGTAGCGAGGAGCAAATTTAGTGGACTCAACTCGCAGCCTGATGTTACGGGCGGAGAGCCACACCAAGTCGCCAGGAGCGAAGGTCGGAGCGGGGCGCCGATGAGCATCGGCGGAGGACCTCATTCTCTCCTTAGAGGCCCGAATGGCATCCTGAGTGCGGTCCCAAATATCCCGTGCCTTCACAGCCCAGTCTGCCACCCTGGAGTCGGCGGAAGACACGGGCATAGGCACAGGTACCCGTGGATGCTGACCATAGTTGAGGAGGAATGGGGTTTGTCCAGTGGAATCGGCTACGGCGTTGTTCAGTGCAAACTCTGCCCATGATAGCAAGGATGCCCAGTCATCCTGCCTGGCAGAAACAAAATGTCGCAGGTATGTGACCAAGGTCTGGTTGGCCCTCTCTACCAACCCATTCGTCTCGGGATGATAAGCGGAAGAGAGATTCAACTCAATACTGAGAAGACGACAGAGCTCTCTCCAGAACCGAGACGCAAACTGGGGACCCCGGTCACTGACAATTTTGTCTGGCATACCATGCAGGCGGAAGATATGTCTAATGAACAACGCTGCCAAGGCCCGTGCAGAAGGTAACCGTGGTAGCGGCACCAAATGCACCATTTTTGAGAAATGATCGGTGATGACCCAAATGATGGTACAGCCGCGAGACTTGGGCAAACCCACAACAAAGTCCATCCCGACCATCTCCCAGGGCCTATCTGCCACCGGCAAGGGGTAGAGCAAACCAGCTGGCATTTGACGCGGAGATTTATTTTTGGCGCAGGAGACACACGGCAGAACATAATCCCTGACATCCCAGACCATATGCGGCCACCAGTACGTCCTCGCCAGTAGCTCAGATGTCCTCTTTGTCCCAAAGTGTCCACCCACCCTGGACGAATGAGCCCAAGAGAGAACCTCCGGTCGCAAATTAATGGGCACAAAAGTCTTGCCCGGAGGCACAGACTCTAGCGAAACCGGCGCCACGGTTCTCAGGCTCTCGGAAGGGACAATAAGCCGAGGCTCCTCTTCCTCCTCCTCAATTGACATAAGGGAGCGAGAGAGAGCGTCAGCACGGATATTCTTCTCCCCGGCGAGATAATGAAGAGAAAAGTGGAACCGGGAGAAGAACAGGGACCATCTGGCCTGGCGAGAATTTAGCCGCTGGGCTGTCTGCAAATAGACCAAATTTTTGTGGTCCGTGTAAACTTGGAAGGGAAACCGCGCACCTTCCAGAAGGTGTCTCCACTCCGAAAAGGCCAACCTCATTGCTAGCAACTCCCTGTCCCCGATGGAGTAGTTCCTCTCCGCTGGCGTGAAGGTCTTAGAGAAGAAGAAGCATGGATGCTTCCGACCTTGAGCATCCTTTTGGTAGAGGACTGCTCCAGCACCAACGGACGAGGCATCCACCTCCATTAGGAATGGCTTATCCACATCGGGACGATGTAAGATGGGAGCGCTAGCAAAGTGGGACTTAATAGAAGTGAAGGCCTTGGAGACCTCTTCCGACCACAATTTGGGATTCGCTCCCTTCTTGGTGAGGGCTACCAAGGGAGCTACCAGAGTTGAGAAGGGGGGAATGAACTGGCGGTAATAGGTTATGAACCCCATAAAGCGCTGCACCGCTTTAAGAGAATGGGGCTCTTGCCAGTCCATTACAGCCTGTAGTTTGGCAGGATCCATGGGCGGAGATGATATAGCCCAGGAAAGGTAAGGACTCCTGCTCAAACACACACTTCTCCAACTTTGCATAAAGAGAGTTTGCCCGTAGGAGATCGAAGACTCTGCCAACATCTCTCCGGTGGGAGTCAATATCTGGAGAAAAGATGAGAATATCATCCAGATAGACTACAACCGAGGTGGAAAGCATATCCCGGAAGATATCGTTGACAAAGTCTTGGAAAACGGCTGGTGCATTACAGAGCCCGAAGGGCATCACCAGATACTCATAGTGCCCATCTCTGGTGTTAAATGCCGTTTTCCACTCGTCCCCCTCACGGATGCGAATCAGGTTATAAGCACCCCGCAGATCTAGTTTAGTAAACACTCTAGCTCCCCGAAGCCTATCGAAAAGCTCAGATATCAACGGCAAAGGGTACTTGTTCTTAACTGTGATAGCATTAAGACCCCTGTAGTCTATGCATGGGCGTAGTTCTCCATTCTTCTTCTGCACGAAAAAGAACCCTGCCCCAGCAGGTGACACTGACTTCCTAATGAACCCTCTTGCCAAATTCTCTTGTATGTACTTAGACATTGCCTCCGTTTCCGGGAGAGATAGTGGATAGACTCGACCCCGGGGAGGCTCAGCACCAGGCAAGAGATCAATAGGACAGTCATAGGGGCGATGGGGCGGAAGAGTCTCCGCTGCCTTTTTGGAGAACACGTCTGCATAAGACCAATATTGCTTGGGGAGAGAGGAGAGATCTGCGGGTACCTCTGTAGTAGTAACCTGAACGCACTCTCGATGACACCTGTTCCCACAAGATTCACCCCATCCCAGAATTCTGCCTGAGGACCACTCGATGTGAGGAGAGTGGTACCGTAACCAAGGTATCCCCAAGAGAACCTCATCAATTCCCTCAGGAATTACGAGTAGAGATATAATCTCCTGATGAGATGGTGACATGGACAGAGTAAAAGGGATAGTTTGATGTGTAATCTGTGTGGGCAGTGTCGACCCATTCACCACTCGTACCGTTACTGGTTGAGATAGCATGACCAGAGGAATTGCGTGACGTTGGGCGAAGGCTGAAGACATAAAATTGCCCTCCGCCCCAGAATCCACGCAGAGTTCTACCGAGTGAGAGGATGAGCCCAATGTTATTGTCCCCTTAAAGGACAATTTGGAGGCAAACGTCGCCGTGTCTAGTGCACCTCCACCAACTACCACTAGACGCTGACGTTTCCTCGACCGCTGGAGACATCTGGAGGCAAGATGTCCAGACTGTTGGCAAAGATGACAAATCTGGAGTGCACGAGCGGTCCGGGACTTAGATCCTGCTCGAGACTCAACCACAGGCTCATGGAGCTCAGGAGCCTGGTCTGGAGATTCCAAAGGTTTGGCGAAGGTGGGAGCCAGCCGAAACCTCTGCCTACACTGGGCTCGCTCTAACCTCCGCTTGTGAAAACGGAGATCAATACGAGTGGATAGAGTTATTAATTCCTCCAGTGTGGCGGGAATCTCCCTAGTGGCCAGGGCGTCCTTAAAGTGGTCAGCCAGCCCCCTCCAAAATATTGGAATGAGGGCTTTATCCGACCACTCCAGCTCAGATGCTAAGGTGCGGAAGTGGACGGCAAAATGACTGACCAAGGACGAGCCCTGAGTCAATGCCAACAATTGGAGCGCCGTATCATGGGTGACACGAGGTCCCAAAAAGACCTGTTTCAGAGTGCTCAGAAACAACGGAGCACTCTGCACCACATGATCGCCACGCTCCCATAGCGGCGTAGCCCACTGCAACTCTCTGTCCGACAGAAGAGACACTATAAATCCCACCTTAGCCCACTCTGTAGGGAAACGAGAGGCCAGAAGCTCGAGATGGATAGAGCACTGACTCACGAAACCCCTACAAGACTTACAGTCACCAGAGAATTTCTCTGGAAGCGGGAGGCGAGTTAGAGTCGGAACAGGAGCGGCAGTGGGCAAGGTGGCTGCAGCAACACTAGCAGCCTGAACAGCGACAGTAGTGAAATCCACAGCTGAGGTTGAACGCTCAAGAGCCGCCAACCTTCCCTCCAGCTGCTGGATGTACCGCTGTGAACGCTGATCGTCCATCATTTACTAGCCAGACCCTGGCGCTAGTATTATGTTAGGACCGGCGGAACGCACCAAGAAAGTCCGGGGTCCACCGTGCAGGTGAAAACCTGCTGCTAGTAAATACAGACTATATGGCGGTACACTAAAGTATATACACATGGGTTCAACCTCACCCAGCGTGAAGGGAGCAATCCTGTTGTGTCACAGGATTGCGGTATCGCACCTAAAGCGTGAGCGAGTAGTCAGCGTACTTAACCCCAACTGGGATTGAAGCCCGATTAGACCCTCGCTGGCACTACACCGCAACTGGGTGTGAAAGGAAACTAAATTTAGATATATAAATGCACAGGAGTGCGAGCAATGCCGCACTGACGGTCGCCACCAACCACACAGGCTTGGGTATGGAAAGCGCAAGGCAAGCGCACGGCGCTGTACAGGCGGACACAGCAAGAGGACGCTGTAATGTGTGTATCGTGCAGATGATTAGTCGGGCGCTAGATAGCTACCAACATCCGCGAGCAGACAACAACTCTAGGGAGGGATATTTAGGAGCTTTCATCCTTCGACATACATTCATCTACACACACACATATAACATTATGAGACAATACTAGCGCATGGCCGTGCGGTCATGCGCAGTTTATATAGTTGCAGCACAGGAAGTGGCTACAGAACTTTTGCCCTTCCAAGACCTGCCAAAAGGACCAATGGAATGTGCCGCAGAGCCTGAGCACATGACCCTCGATCTCCAACGGGAGATCTTGCCCTGGGCATGCTCAGTGTGTGCAGATAAGGACTTAGTCCCAGAGAAGTCAGCTCGCTGCTGACCAGTATTGGCTTTAAAGGCAGAAGCTGGAGAAGCAGCAGTAACTCTTCTCACAGAGTCAGACTGAGCGAGACGCTGGGATCGACGTCCCTGCTGAGCAGACTCCACTGTGGCTGGAGGAGAATGGGAGACCGCAGCGGAGACGGATCGAGATTCCCCCTGTGCAGCAGAGGAAACTCGACTCCTAACACATTGGGCCTGATTTCTTGCAAATTCTCCCATAAATAAAAATAAATAGTGGGAGATTAAGATTGGCAATTCTGCCTTAGTGCCAGTCATGTGTGTGGCATCTGTCTCTCATTTTGTGCCACAGAAAACATAGAGTCTAACAGTGGGCCTGATTTCTTGCCAATTCTCCCATAAATAAATAAAAAATAGTGGGAGATTAAGATTGGCAATTCTGCCTCAGTGCCAGGGCTGTGTGTGGCATCTGTCTCTAATTTTGTGCCACAGAAAACCTAGTGTGTAATACTGTGCCAGATTTTTTGTAAAATTCTCCCTGGAAAAAAAACAGTGGGGGATTAAGATTGGCATTTCTGCCTCAGTGCCAGTCCTGTGTGTGCCATCAGTCTCTCATTTTGTGCAACAGAAAACATACAGTCTAACATTGGGCCTGATTTCTTGCCAATTCTCCCATAAATAAAAATAAATAGTGGGAGATTAAGATTGGCATTTCTGCCTCAGTGCCAGTCCTGTGTGTGCCATGTTAGGTCTCGAGTTCCCACTTCTGCACAGGGGGAATCTTGAGCCATCTCCGCTGCGGTCTCCCATTCTTATCCAGCCGCAGTGGAGTCTGCTCAGCAGGGACGTCGGTCCCAGCATCTTGCTCAGTCTCACGCTGTACAGAGAGTTGCTGCTGCTTCTTCAGCTTCTGCCATTAAAGTCAGTGCGGGTCAGCAGCGAGCGGACTTCTCTGGGACTAAGTCCTTGTCTGCACACACTGAGCATGCCCAGGGCAAGATCTCCCATTGGAGATCGAGGGTCATGTGCTCAGGCTCTGCAGCACATTCCATTGGTCCTCTTGGCAGGTCTTGGAAGGGCAAAGTTTCTGTGGCCACTTCCTGTGCTGCAACTATATAAACTGCGCATGACCGCACGGCCATGCGCTAGTGTACAATTGTTAATGTGTGTATGTTGTGAGTGCAAGTCGTCCTTGGATACCCCTACCCTATTGAATGTCTGTTCGCGGAAGGTGTATGGCTGCTATCTAGCGCCCGACTTAGCCTACAGCACAAATCACACATTACAGCGTCCAGTTGCTGTGACCGCCAGTACGGCGCCGTGCACTTCCTCTGTGCTTTCCTTACCCAAGCCTGGGTGGTTAGTGGCGTTCGTCAGTGCGGCACCGCATGCACTCTTGTGCCTTAAAATCGTTATTTAGTTTCTTTTCACACCCAGTTGCGGTGTTATGCCAGCAAGGGTCTAATCGGACTTCAATCCTTGTTGGGGTTGAGTTCACTGACTACTTGCTCGCGCTCTATGTGCGGTACTGCGATCCTGTGACGCAACAGGATCGCTTCCTTCACGTTGGGTGAAGTTTAACCCACGTGTGTATTCTTATGAATACCGCCATATAGTCCGTCGTTACTTGGCAGCAGGTTCCATCTCTGCACGGTGGACCCCAGGCTGCGAACGCACCATACTCTATTTGTCTTAATATTTGGTGCGTTCCGCTAGCCCTAACATTACACTAGCGCCAGGGTCTGGCTAGTAATGACGGACAAACAGCAATCCTTGCGGTATATCCAGCAGCTGGAGGGTAGGTTGGCGGCTCTTGAGAGCGCAACCTCAGCTGTGGATGTTACCGCGGTTGCTGTACAGGCTGCTAGCGTGGCTGCAGCAACCCTGTCCATTGCCACCCCTGCTCCGACATTTTCTCACCCCCCGCTGCCAGAAAAATGTTCTGGTGATAGCAAGTTTTGTAGGGGATTTGTGAGTCAGTGCTCTATTCACCTCGAGCTTCTGGCTGCACGTTTTCCCACAGAGCGGGCTAAGGTGGGATTTATAGTGTCTCTTTTGTCGAACAGGGCGTTGGAATGGGCTACGCCGCTGTGGGAGCGTGGCGATCATGTGGTGCAGAGTGCTCCGCTGTTTCTGAGCACTCTGAAACAGGTCTTTTTAGGACCTCAAGTCACCCATGATACGGCGCTCCAACTGCTGGCATTAACTCAGGGTGAGTCCTTGGTCAGTCAATTCGCCGTCCAATTCCGCACTTTAGCTTCTGAGCTGGATTGGTCAGATAAAGCTCTTATCCCCATATTTTGGAGGGGCCTGGCTGACCACGTTAAGGACGCTCTGGCCACTAGGGAGATTCCTGCCACACTGGAGGAGTTAATAACTGTCTCCACTCGAATTGACCTCCATTTTAACGAGCGGAGGTTAGAGCGAGCCCAGTGTAGGCAGAGGTTTCGGCTGGCTCCTACCTTCGCCAAACCTCTAGAATCTCCGGTCCTGGTTCCTGAGTCACATGAGGCCAGGGAAGTGTCACAGGCGGGATCTAAATCCCGGACCGCTTGCGCACTCAAGGTCTGTCATGTTTGCCAGCAGTCAGGACATCCAGCCACCAGATGTTCTCAGCGATCGAGGAAACGTCAGCGTTTAGTGGTAGTAGGTGGAGGTACACTAAACACGGCGACATTTGCCTCTAAATTGTCCTTTAAGGGGACAATTACTATTGGCTCATTCTCCCACTCGGTAGAGCTCTGCGTGGATTCTGGGGCGGAGGGCAATTTTATGTCTTCTGCCTTCGCCCAACGTCACGCAATACCCCTGGTTATGCTAGCTCAACCAGTAACGGTATGAGTGGTGAATGGGTCGGCACTGCCCTCACAGATAACACACCAGACCATCCCTATTACTCTGTCCATGTCGCCATCTCATCAGGAGATTATATCTCTGCTCGTCATTCCTGAGGGAATTGATGAGGTCCTGTTGGGAATAACTTGGCTACGGTACCACTCTCCTCATATCGAGTGGTCCTCTGGCAGAATCCTGGGATGGGGTGAATCTTGTGGGGGTAGGTGTCAGAGGGAGTGCGTTCAGGTTGCAGATCTTTCTTCTCTCCCCAAGCAGTATTGGTCTTATGCAGACGTGTTCTCCAAAAAGGCGGCGGAGATCCTTCTGCCCCATCGCCCCTATGACTGTCCTATTGATCTCTTGCCTGGTGCTGAGCCTCCCCGGGGTCGAGTCTATCCGCTATCTCTCGCGGAGACGGAGGCAATGTCTCAGTACATCCAGGAAAACCTGGCAAGAGGATTCATTAGGAAGTCAGTGTCACCTGCTGGGGCAGGGTTCTTCTTCGTGCAGAAGAAGAATGGAGAATTGCGTCCGTGCATAGACTACAGGGGTCTTAACGCCATCACCGTTAAGAACAAGTATCCTTTGCCCTTGATATCTGAGCTCTTCGATAGGCTTCGGGGAGCAAGGGTATTTACTAAACTAGATCTGCGGGGTGCTTACAACCTGATTCGCATCCGTGAGGGGGACGAATGGAAGACGGCTTTTAACACCAGGGATAGGCACTATGAATATCTGGTGATGCCCTTCGGGCTCTGTAATGCCCCAGCCATTTTCCAAGACTTTGTGAACGATATCTTCCGGGATATGCTTTCCACCTCGGTCGTAGTCTATCTGGATGATATTCTCATCTACTCTCCAGATATTGACTCCCACCGGAGAGATGTTTGCAAAGTCTTCGACCTCCTACGGGCAAACTCCCTCTATGCCAAGTTGGAGAAGTGTATGTTTGAGCAGGAGTCCTTACCTTTCCTAGGCTACATCATCTCTGCCCAGGGATTGGCTATGGATCCTGCCAAACTACAGGCTGTGATGGACTGGCAGGAACCCCATTCTCTTAAAGCGGTGCAGCGCTTTATGGGGTTCATTAATTATTATCGCCAGTTCATTCCGCACTTCTCAACTTTGGTAGCTCCCTTGGTTGCCCTCACCAAGAAGGGGGCGAATCCCAAATTGTGGTCTGAGGAGGTCTCCAAGGCCTTTAACTCTATAAAGTCACACTTCACTAGCGCTCCCATCCTACATCGCCCCGATGTTGATAAGCCATTTATCATGGAGGTGGATGCCTCTTCTGTTGGTGCTGGAGCAGTCCTCTTCCAAAAGGATGCTCAAGGTCGGAAGCATCCTTGCTTCTTTTTCTCCAAGACCTTCTCACCAGCAGAGAGGAATTATTCCATCGGGGACAGGGAGTTGCTAGCCATGAAGTTGGCTTTCTCGGAGTGGAGACATCTCTTGGAGGGTGCACGTTTTCCCTTCCAAGTCTTCACAGACCATAAAAATTTGGTGTACCTGCAGACAGCCCAGCGGTTGAATTCTCGCCAGGCCAGAAGGTCCTTATTCTTCTCCCGGTTTCCTTTCACCCTCCATTTTCTTTCTGGGGAGAAGAACATTCGGGCCGTCGCTCTCTCTCTCGCTCCGTTGTGTCATCTGCGGAGGAGGAGGAGGAGCCTCGGCTTATTGTCCCCACCGAGAGCTTGAGAACTGTGGCCCCGGTTTCGCTAGAGTCTGTGCCCCCGGGAAAGACTTTTGTTCCATCTAATTTGCGACCAGAGGTTCTCTCTTGGGCACACTCGTCCAGGGTGGGTGGACATTTTGGTACCAAAAGGACCTCTGAGTTACTGGCGAGGACGTACTGGTGGCCGCATACGGCTCGTGATGTCGCAGAGTATGTTCGGGCGTGTGTCTCTTGCGCCAAGAACAAGACTCCTCGACAACGGCCAGCTGGTTTGCTTTATCCTCTGCCGGTGGCGGACAGGCCCTGGGAGATGGTCGGGATGGACTTTGTGGTGGGAATACCCAAGTCTCGTAACTGCACCATTATCTGGGTGATCACCGACCATTTTTCCAAAATGGTGCACTTGGTGCCTCTTCCACGGCTACCTTCTGCACGGGCGTTGGCTGTCTTGTTCGTCAAGCATATCTTTCGCCTACACGGTATGCCAGACAAAATTGTTAGTGACCGGGGTCCCCAGTTTGCATCTCGATTCTGGAGAGAGCTTTGTCATCTACTCAGTATTGAGTTGAATCTCTCTTCGGCATATCATCCCAAGACGAATGGGTTGGTTGAGAGGGCCAACCAGACCTTGGTCACATATTTACGACATTTTGTTTCTGCCAGGCAGGATGACTGGGCATCCTTGCTACCGTGGGCAGAGTTTGCACTTAACAATGCCGTAGCCGACTCTACCGGTCAGACTCCATTCCTCCTAAATTACGGCCAGCATCCGCGTGTTCCTGTGCCCATGCCTGTGTCTTCTGCTGACTCCAGGGTGGCAGACTGGGCTGTGGAGGCACGGGACATTTGGGACCGCACGCAGGATGCCATCCGGGCCTCCAAGGAGAGAATGAGGTCCTCCGCCGATGTTCATCGGCGTCCCGCTCCGACCTTTGCTCCTGGTGACTTGGTGTGGCTCTCCGCCCGTAACATCAGGCTGCGAGTTGAGTCCACTAAGTTTGCTCCTCGCTACTTTGGTCCCTTCAAGGTTCTCAAACAAGTTAATCCTGTGGTCTACCGTTTGGCTCTTTCTCCACGCTTGGGTATCACCGACACCTTTCATGTGTCCCTCTTGAAACCCGTATACATGTCCCGGTTTTCCGAGTCATCTGCCGGGACATCGGGTTCGTCTACGGACGATTACGAGGTGAACACTATTTTGGGGTGCAAGGTGGTACGCGGCAAAAAGTTCTACCTGGTGGATTGGAAGGGTTATGGTCCAGAGGACAGGTCATGGGAGCATGCTGAAAACATTCGGACCCACAGCTCATTGCTGCCTTCGAGCGTAGCGAGGCCCAAGGAGGGGGGGGCCCTAGGAGGGGGGGTAATGTTAGGTCTCGAGTTCCCGCTTCTGCACAGGGGGAATCTCGAGCCATCTCCGCTGCGGTCTCCCATTCTTATCCAGCCGCAGTGGAGTCTGCTCAGCAGGGACGTCGGTCCCAGCGTCTTGCTCAGTCTCACGCTGTACAGAGAGTTGCTGCTGCTTCTTCAGCTTCTGCCATTAAAGTCAGTGCGGGTCAGCAGCGAGCGGACTTCTCTGGGACTAAGTCCTTGTCTGCACACACTGAGCATGCCCAGGGCAAGATCTCCCGTTGGAGATCGAGGGTCATGTGCTCAGGCTCTGCAGCACATTCCATTGGTCCTCTTGGCAGGTCTTGGAAGGGCAAAGTTTCTGTGGCCACTTCCTGTGCTGCCACTATATAAACTGCGCATGACCGCCAGTGTACAATTGTTAATGTGTGTATGTTGTGAGTGCAAGTCGTCCTTGGATACCCCTACCCTATTGAATGTCTGTTCGCGGAAGGTGTATGGCTGCTATCTTGCGCCCGACTTAGCCTACAGCACAAATCACACATTACAGCGTCCAGTTGCTGTGACCGCCAGTACGGCGCCGTGCACTTCCTCTGTGCTTTCCTTACCCAAGCCTGGGTGGTTAGTGGCGTTCGTCAGTGCGGCACCGCATGCACTCTTGTGCCTTAAAATCGTTATTTAGTTTCTTTTCACACCCAGTTGCGGTGTTATGCCAGCAAGGGTCTAATCGGACTTCAATCCTTGTTGGGGTTGAGTTCGCTGACTACTTGCTCGCGCTCTATGTGCGGTACCGCGATCCTGTGACGCAACAGGATTGCTTCCTTCACGTTGGGTGAAGTTTAACCCACGTGTGTATTCTTATGAGTACCGCCATATAGTCCGTCGTTACTTGGCAGCAGGTTCCATCTCTGCACGGTGGACCCCGGGCTGCGAACGCACAATACTCTATTTGTCTTAATATTTGGTGCGTTCCGCTAGCCCTAACATGCCATCTGTCTCTTATTTTGTGCCACATTAAACCTAGTGTGTAACACTGGGCCAGATTTGTTGACAATTCTCCCAGAAAAAAAGTGGGAGATTAAGATTGGCAATTCTGCCTCAGTGCCAGTGTTGTGTGTGACATCTGTCTCTAATTTTGTGCCACACAAAACGTAGTGTGTAATACTGGGCCAGATTTTTTTTAAATTCTCCCAGGAAAAAAAAATAGTGGGAGATTAAGATTGGCAATTTTGCCTCAGTGCCAGTCCTGTGTGTGGCATCTGTCTCTCATTTTGTGCCACAGAAAACCTAGTGTGTAATACTGTTAGGGCTAGCGGAACGCACCAAATAATAAGACAGATAGAGTATGGTGCGTTCGCAGCCCGGGGTCCACCGTGCAGAGATGGAACCTGCTGCCAAGTAATGACGGACTATATGGTGGTACAAAGTGAATACACACATGGGCTAACCTCACCCTGTGTGAAGGAAGCGAACCCTGTTACGTCACAGGGCCGTGGTACCGCACCAAGAGCGCAAGCAACGAGCCTCAGAACTCAATCCCAAGACACAGGATTTGAGTACATAGACCTCATGCGCTCGACACCGCTACTGAGGTGTCAGAGTGACAGCAATAGAAGCACTAGAGTGCATGCAGTGCCGCACTGGCGAACGCCACTAACCACCCAGGCTTGGGTCAGGAAAGCGCTGTGAAAGCACAAGGCGCCGCACTGGCGGTCACAGCAATAAGACGCTGTATTGTGTGTTTACGTGCTGATGGCTAAGTCGGGCGCTAGATAGCAAACATACACCTTCCGCGAACAGTCATCCAATAGGGAGGGTTATTTAAAGAGCGACTTACACTCACAACACACACACATTTACAAATGTACACTAGCGCATGGCCGTGCGGTCATGTGCAGCTTATATAGTTGCAGCACGTTCAGGACCTTCCAATAAAGGACCAATGTGAAGCTGCTACCAAAGTTTTGCCCTTTCAGGACCTTCCTGGAGGACCAATGGGATGTGCTGCAGTACCTGAGCATGTGACCCTCGATCTCCAATGGGAGATCTTACCCTGGGCATGCTCAGAAAGAGAAAAGCAGGACTTAGCCCCAAAAGCATCTGCTCGCCTCTGCCCAACACTGACTTCAATGGCAGAAGCAGGAAAAGCAGCAGTAACTCTTTGTACAGAGTGAGACTGAGCAAGACGCTGGGACCGACGTCTCTGCTGAGCAGACTCCACTGCGGCTGGATAAGAATGGGAGACCGCAGCGGAGATGGCTCGAGATTCCCCTTGTGCAGAAGCGGGAACTCGACACCTAACATTACCCCCCCTACTAGGACCCCCCCTCCTTGGGCCTCGCTACGCTTGAAGGCAGCAATGAGCTGTGGGGCCCGAATGTTTTCAGCAGGCTCCCAGGACCTGTCCTCTGGACCATAACCCTTCCAATCCACCAGATAGAACTTTTTGCCACATACCACCTTGCACCCCAAAATAGCGTTCACCTCGTAATCGTCCGTAGACGAACCCGATGTCCCGGCAGATGACTCGGAAAACTGGGACCTGTATACGGGTTTCAAGAGGGACACATGAAAGGTGTCGGTGATACCCAAGCGTGGAGGAAGGGCCAGACGGTAGACCACAGGGTTAACCTGTTCAAGGACCTTGAAGGGACCCAAGTAGCGAGGTGCAAACTTAGTGGACTCAACTCGCAGCCTGATGTTACGGGCGGAGAGCCACACTAAGTCGCCAGGAGCAAAGGTCGGAGCGGGACGCCGATGAGCATCGGCGGAGGACCTCATTCTCTCCTTGGAGGCCCGAATGGCATCCTGAGTGCGGTCCCAAATGTCCCGTGCCTCCACAGCCCAGTCTGCCACCCTGGAGTCAGCAGAAGACACAGGCATGGGCACAGGGACACGCGGATGCTGGCCGTAATTTAGGAGGAATGGAGTCTGACCGGTGGAGTCGGCTACGGCGTTGTTAAGCGCAAACTCTGCCCACGGTAGCAAGGATGCCCAGTCATCCTGCCTGGCAGAAACAAAATGTCGTAAATATGTGACCAAGGTCTGGTTGGCCCTCTCTACCAACCCATTCGTCTCGGGATGATATGCCGAAGAGAGATTCAACTCAAAACAGAGTAGACGACAAAGCTCTCTCCAGAATCGAGACGCAAACTGGGGACCCCGGTCACTAACAATTTTGTCTGGCATACCGTGTAGGCGAAAGATATGTTTGATGAACAAGACAGCCAATGCCCGTGCAGAAGGTAGCCGTGGAAGAGGCACCAAGTGCACCATTTTGGAAAAATGGTCGGTGATCACCCAGATAATGGTGCAGTTATGAGACTTGGGTAAGCCCACCACAAAGTCCATCCCGACCATCTCCCAGGGCCTGTCCGCCACCGGCAGAGGGTAAAGCAAACCAGCTGGCCGTTGCCGAGGGAACTTGTTCTTGGCGCAAGAGACACACGCCCGAACATATTCTGCGACATCACGAGCCATATGCGGCCACCAGTATGTCCTCGCCAATAACTCGGATGTCCTTTTGGAACCAAAATGTCCACCCACCCTGGACGAGTGTGCCCAAGAGAGAACCTCCGGTCGCAAACTGGATGGTACAAAAGTCTTGCCCGGAGGCACAGACTCTATCGAAACCGGGGCCACAGTTCTCAAGCTCTCGGTGGGGACAATAAGCCGAGGCTCCTCTTCCTCCTCCGCAGATGACACAACGGAGCGAGAGAGAGCGTCGGCCCGAATGTTCTTCTCCCCAGAAAGAAAATGGAGGGTGAAATGAAACCGGGAGAAGAATAAGGACCATCTGGCCTGGCGAGAATTCAACCGCTGGGCTGTCTGCAGGTACACCAAATTTTTATGGTCTGTAAAGACTTGGAAGGGAAAACGTGCTCCCTCCAAGAGATGTCTCCACTCCGAGAAAGCCAACTTCATGGCTAGCAACTCCCTGTCCCCGATGGAATAATTCCTCTCTGCTGGTGAGAGGGTCTTAGAAAAGAAGAAGCAAGGATGCTTCCGACCTTGAGCATCCTTTTGGAAGAGGACTGCTCCAGCACCAACAGAAGAGGCATCCACCTCCATGATAAATGGCTTATCAACATCGGGGCGATGTAGGATGGGAGCGCTAGCGAAGTGTGACTTTATGGAGTTAAAGGCCTTGGAGACCTCCTCAGACCACAATTTGGGATTTGCCCCCTTCTTGGTGAGGGCAACCAAGGGAGCTACCAAAGTTGAGAAGTGCGGAATGAACTGGCGATAATAATTAATGAACCCCATAAAGCGCTGCACCGCTTTAAGAGAATGGGGTTCCTGCCAGTCCATCACAGCCTGTAGTTTGGCAGGATCCATAGCCAATCCCTGGGCAGAGATGATGTAGCCTAGGAAAGGTAAGGACTCCTGCTCGAACATACACTTCTCCAACTTGGCATAGAGGGAGTTTGCCCGTAGGAGGTCGAAGACTTTGCAAACATCTCTCCGGTGGGAGTCAATATCTGGAGAGTAGATGAGAATATCATCCAGATAGACTACGACCGAGGTGGAAAGCATATCCCGGAAGATGTCGTTCACAAAGTCTTGGAAAACGGCTGGGGCATTACAGAGCCCGAAGGGCATCACCAGATATTCATAGTGCCCATCCCTGGTGTTAAAAGCCGTCTTCCATTCGTCCCCCTCACGGATGCGAATCAGGTTGTAAGCACCCCGCAGATCTAATTTAGTAAATACCCTTGCTCCCCGAAGCCTATCGAAGAGCTCAGATATCAAGGGCAAAGGATACTTATTCTTAACGGTGATGGCGTTAAGACCCCTGTAGTCTATGCATGGACGCAATTCCCCATTCTTCTTCTGCACGAAGAAGAACCCTGCCCCAGCAGGTGACACTGACTTCCTAATGAATCCTCTTGCCAGATTTTCCTGGATGTACTGTGACATTGCCTCCATCTCCGGGAGAGATAACGAATAGACTCGACCCCGGGGAGGCTCAGCACCAGGCAAGAGATCAATAGGACAGTCATAGGGGCGATGGGGCGGAAGGATCTCCGCCGCCTTTTTGGAGAACACGTCTGCATAAGACCAATACTGCTTGGGGAGAGAGGATAGATCTGCGGGTACCTCTGTAGTAGCAACCTGAACGCACTCCCTCTGACACCTACCCCCACAAGATTCGCCCCATCCCAGAATTCTGCCTGAGGACCACTCGATATGAGGAGAGTGGTACCGTAGCCAAGGTATTTCCAACAGGACCTCATCAATTCCCTCAGGAATGACGAGCAGAGATATAATCTCCTGATGAGATGGCGACATGGACAGAGGAAAAGGGATGGTCTGATGTGTTATCTGTGAGGGCAGTGTCGACCCATTCACCACTCGTACCGTTACTGGTTGAGCTAGCATAACCAGGGGTATTGCGTGACGTTGGGCGAAGGCAGAAGACATAAAATTGCCCTCCGCCCCAGAATCCACGCAGAGCTCTACCGAGTGGGAGAATGAGCTTATAATAATTGTCCCCTTAAAGGACAATTTAGAGGCAAACGTCGCCGTGTCTAGTGTACCTCCACCTACTACCACTAGACGCTGACGTTTCCTCGACCGCTGAGGACATCTGGTGGCTAGATGTCCTGACTGTTGGCAAACATGACAGACCTTGAGTGCACAAGCGGTCCAGGACTTAGATCCCGCTTGTGACACTTCCATGGCCTCATGTGACTCAGGAACCAGGACCGGAGATTCCAGAGGTTTGGCGAAGGTACCAGCCAGCCGAAACCTCTGCCTACACTGGCCTTGCTCTAACCTCCGCTCGTTAAAACGGAGGTCAATTCGAGTGGAGACAGTTATTAACTCCTCCAGTGTGGCAGGAATTTCCCTAGTGGCCAGAGCGTCCTTAACGTGATCAGCCAGGCCCCTCCAAAATATGGAGATAAGGGTTTTATCCGACCAGTCCAGCTCAGAAGCTAAAGTGCGGAATTGGACGGCAAAATGACTGACCAAGGACTCACCCTGAGTTAATGCCAGCAGTTGGAGCGCAGTATCATGGGTGACTTGAGGTCCTAAAAAGACCTGTTTCAGAGTGCTCAGGAACAGCGGAGCACTCTGCACCACATGATCGCCACGCTCCCACAGCGGCGTAGCCCATTCCAACGCCCTGTCCGACAAGAGAGACACTATAAATCCCACGTTAGCCTGCTCTGTGGGAAAACGTGCAGCCAGGAGCTCGAGGTGAATAGAGCACTGACTCATGAATCCCCTACAAAATTTGCTATCACCAGAAAATTTTTCTGGCAGCGGGAGGTGAGATAATGTCGGAACAGGGGTGGCAATGGACAAGGTTGCTGCAGCCACGCTAGCAGCCTGTACAGCTACTGCGGTAACATCCACAGCTGAGGTTGAGCTCTCGAGAGCCGCCAACCTACCCTCCAGCTGCTGGATATACCGCAAGGATTGCTGTTTGTCCATCATTACTAGCCAGACCCTGGCGCTAGTGTAATGTTAGGGCTAGCGGAATGCACCAAATAATAAGACAGATAGAGTATGGTGCGTTCGCAGCCCGGGGTCCACCGTGCAGAGATGGAACCTGCTGCCAAGTAATGACGGACTATATGGCGGTACAAAGTGAATACACACATGGGCTAACTTCACCCTGTGGGAAGGAAGCGAACCCTGTTACGTCACAGGGCCGTGGTACCGCACCAAGAGCGCAAGCAACGAGTCTCAGAACCCAATCCCAAGACACAGGATTTGAGTACATAGACCTCATGCGCTCGACACCGCTACTGAGGTGTCAGAGTGACCGCAACTGGGTGTGAAAAGAAACTAAATAACGATTTTAAGGCACGAGAGTGCATGCAGTGCCGCACTGGCGAACGCCACTAACCACCCAGGCTTGGGTCAGGAAAGCGCTGTGAAAGCACAAGGTGCCGCACTGGCGGTCACAGCAATAAGACGCTGTATTGTGTGTTTACGTGCTGATGGCTAAGTCGGGCGCTAGATAGCAAACATACACCTTCCGCGAACAGTCATCCAATAGGGAGGGTTATTTAAAGAGCGACTTACACTCACAACACACACACATTTACAAATGTACACTAGCGCATGGCCGTGCGGTCATGCGCAGCTTATATAGTTGCAGCACGTTCAGGACCTTCCAATAAAGGACCAATGGGAAGCTGCTACCAAAGTTTTGCCCTTTCAGGACCTTCCTGGAGGACCAATGGGATGTGCTGCAGTACCTGAGCATGTGACCCTCGATCTCAAATGGGAGATCTTGCCCTGGGCATGCTCAGAAAGAGAAAAGCAGGACTTAGCCCCAAAAGCATCTGCTCGCCGCTGCCCAACACTGACTTCAATGGCAGAAGCAGGAAAAGCAGCAGTAACTCTTTGTACAGAGTGAGACTGAGCAAGACACTGGGACCGACGTCTCTGCTGAGCAGACTCTACTGCGGCTGGATAAGAATGGGAGACCGCAGCGGAGATGGCTCGAGATTCCCCTTGTGCAGAAGCGGGAACTCGACACCTAACAAATACTGGGCCAGATTTTTGTAAAATTCTCCCTGGAAAAAAAAAAGTGGGAGAATAAGATTGGCCATTCTGCCTCTGTGCCAGTCATGTGTGTGGCATCTGTCTCTCATTTTGTGCCACAGAAAACATACAGTCTAACAGTGGGTCTGATTTCTTGCCAATTCTCCAATAAATGAAAAAAAAATAGTGGGAGATTAAGATTGGCAATTCTGCCTCAGTGCCTGTCGTGTGTGTGGCATATGTCTTTCATTTTATGCCACAGAACATATACTGTATAAGAGTGGGCCACATTTCTTCAATATTCTCCCAGAAAAAAATAAAAAGATGGAGATTTTTATTGGTAGTGTCTGCATCTGCGTCAGTCCTGTTAGTGACATATCTGTCTGCCACTGAAGCTGTGTACTGTTATACATTGGGCCTGATTTTCCCTGCAGTCTCACCCACCTATAAAGGGATATATAAATCCAACAGAAGTTTTAGTTCACCTTGTAACTGGTTTTACAGTAACAAATACCGTTAGTTTGGTTACGTTTTTCAAACAATGAGGAAGTCTGGTGGAAGAGGTCATGGCCGTGGGTGGTCATTGCCAGCTGGTAATGATGGTAGTAGTGGTGGAGCATCAGGTGGTCGTGGGAAAAGCAATATAGTACCTAAGTCTCGAGTTGTTGAGCCAGGTTCGTCGTCTGGCTACACAAGGCCTCGAACGCTCCCTTTTCTGGGAGTAGGAAAACCGCTTTTAAAGCCAGAGCAGCAATAACAAGTTTTGGCTTTCCTTGCTGACTCAGCCTCTAGCTCTTTCGCCTCCTCTTCTGAAACTGCTAAATGTAAAAGCAGCGTGTCGTTAGTGGATGTTCACGGTCAGGGACAAGTCGCTTCCTTGTCTTCTTCACCAAGAACAACAGAGAAGGATGCGTCAGGCGACACAATGGGTTACTCCATGGAGCTCTTTACACATACTGTTCCTGGGTTAGAAAGTGAAACAGTTAACAGGCCATGCCCATTACAAGTTGAATCGGACATGGAGTGCACAGATGCACAGCCACAGCCAGATTACTATGCTGTTCCTTTGACTCAGACCAAAACATTGCCCTCGCAGTGTACTGATCCAGAATCAGACCCTGATGAGACTATGGTGCCCCATCACGAACGCTATACCACAGGCTTACACGGTGACACAGACAAAGTTGCACACGAGATAGAAGAGGAGGTCATAGATGACCCAGTTGTTGACCCCGATTGGCAGCCATTGGGGGAACAGGGTGCCGGCGACAGTAGCTCTGAAGCGGAGGAGGATGAGCCGCAGCAGGCATCAACATCGCAACAGGTTCCATCTGCCGGGCCCGTATCTGGCCAAAAATGCGTGGCAAAACCAAAACCAGTTGTAGGACAGCATGGCCATCCGGTTAAAGAAGCTCAGTCTGCAATGCCTGAAAAGGTATCCGATAGTAGAAAGAGTGCAGTCTGGCATTTTTTTAAACAACATCCAAATGATCAGCGCAAAGTCATCTGTCAAAAATGTTCAACTACCTTAAGCAGAGGTCAGAATCTTAAAAGTCTAAATACAAGATGCATGCGTAGACATTTAACCACCATGCATTTGCAAGCCTGGACTAACTACCAAACGTCCCTTAAGGTTGTAGCACCCTCGGCCAATAAAGCTAGTCAGCAACACTACATCCCTTCCCTGACTGTAAGCCCACCATTTCCCGCACCACCTGCAGTAAATGTGCAGGTTTTTGTCGCCTGGCCAAAGCAGTCAGGGAATCACCAGGTTCGTAGTAGGAAACACTGCATGTAGGGCACCAGCAAGAATACCATCTCCAACCCTCTCTCAGTCTGCCATGTCCACCGGCACCCCCGCTAGTTCCACGATCAGGAGCTCTCCAGTCCAGCTCACCCTACATGAGACTCTCATTAGGAAAAGGAAGTACTCATCTTCGCATCCGCGTACACAGGGTTTGAACACCCACATTGCTAGACTAATCTCATTAGAGATGATGCCCTACCGGTTAGTTGAAAGCGAAGCTTTGAAAGCCCTGATTGATTGCGCTGTACCACTCTACGAGCTACCCAGTCGACACTTCTTTTCGAGAAAAGCCATCTCAGCCCTCCACCAGCATGTAAAAGACCGCATCGTCCATGCACTCAGGCAATCTGTGAGTACAAAGGTGCACCTGACAACAGATGCATGGACCAGTAGGCATGGCCAGGGATGTTACATGTCCATCACGGCACACTGGGTTAATGTGGTGGATGCAGGGTCCACAGGGGACAGCAATATTGGGACAGTTCTGCCTAGCCCACGGTCTAGGAAACAATTGGTTGTAGGCGTTCGCCCCCCCTCCTCCTCGTCCTCCAGCAGAAGCGAGAGCTCGTCCACAGACCGTAGTCGCACAACCACTCCATCCGCAGCTGCCACTGTTGCACACGAGGTGTCCCATTATGGGACAGCTAGAGGCAAGCAGCTGCCTGTATTGGCAATGAAGTGTTTGGGCGACAACAGACACACCGCGGAAGTTCTGTCCGAGTTCTTGCAGCAAGAAACTCAGTCATGGCTGGGCACTGTACATCTTGAGGCAGGCAAGGTAGTGAGTGATAACGGAAGGAATTTTATGGCTGCCATAGCCCTTTCACAACTGAAACACATTCCTTGCCTGGCTCACACCTTAAACCTGGTGGTGCAGTGCTTCCTGAAAAGTTATCCGGGGTTACCCGACCTGCTCCTCAAAGTGCGCAGACTTTGCACGCATATCCGCCGTTCGCCCGTACACTCTAACCGTATGGGGAGCATTCACCGAATCTGGATCAGACCAAAAAGGAAGATGATGACAGGGAATATTTGAATAAATTGCTTTTATTTATGTATAGCAACAGCAAAGAATCAATAAAATAGATAAATACAAATACTATGTATATGTATTTACTTATGTGCACATAAAAAAATAAAAAAATATAATTACATTGGGCAGGTCAAAAAATCTATGTAGGTATATAAACTGGATACCCCAAAAAGCTTAAAAATATAGAGGCTAAGATCATATACGTTGAAGAACAATATTTATATAAAATTGTAATGAATCTGAAAAATATATATATATTCTCCAAAGAAAATACAAAGGTATGTCCAGAAAGTGCTTAGTGCTAATAATAAAGAAATGACTTTCTATATGTATATTGTATGTAGAGTTCACATGCAGGGATTACTGGCAAAAAAGTGCGAAGTGTAAACCAAATACTACATAAAATTGTATAAAACAGTAAGAAAGTGCACGGTGCTATCTATAATATAACGCTGGGAGCGTCACTCTGTCCGAAGCCTCTATAGACTGCGCAAGCGCAAGCGCCGGTGCAGTCTGGGCCTCACAGAGCGACGCTCCCGGGAGATCGCGGTGTGCGTTCACACTGAACACACACCGCGATCTCCACGGCAGAAGCAGGGACCGCCAGGAGGGTGAGTATCGGCCTATATTCACCTGTCCCTGTTCCATCGCTGAGCGGCGCCATCTTCCCGGTCTTCGGTCTGTGGCCTTCAGTTCAGAGGGCGCGATGACGCGCTTAATGCGCGCCGGCGCCGCCCTCTGACTGAACAGTCACGGCCAGGAGACCGGGAAGATGGCGGCGCTCAGCGATGGAACGCCGGACAGGTGAGTATAGTAAGTGCTGGGGGGGGGGCCTGAGCTGGCGGCGATACCGGCACCTGACCCCCACAGCGCGCCGGTGTCCCCGCCTGCTCAGGCCCCCCAGCACTCGGCGCCGACCGGGTCAGAGGCAGTATGGGGACGCAGGATGGAGCAGCACATAAGGATGGGGACGCAGGATGGAGCAGCACATAAAGATGGGGACGCAGGATGGAGCAGCACATAAGGATGGGGACGCAGGATGGAGCAGCACATAAGGATGGGGACGCAGGATGGAGCAGCACATAAGGATGGGGACGCAGGATGGAGCAGCACATAAGGATGGGGACGCAGGATGGAGCAGCACATAACAGTATGGGGACGCAGGATGCAGCAGCACATAAGGATGGGGACGCAGGATGGAGCAGCACATAACAGTATGGGGACGCAGGATGGAGCAGCACATAAGGATGGGGACGCAGGATGGAGCAGCACATAAGGATGGGGACGCAGGATGGAGCAGCACATAAGGATGGGGACGCAGGATGCAGCAGCACATAAGGATGGGGACGCAGGATGGAGCAGCACATAACAGTATGGGGACGCAGGATGCAGCAGCACATAAGGATGGGGACGCAGGATGCAGCAGCACATAAGGATGGGGACGCAGGATGGAGCAGCACATAACAGTATGGGGACGCAGGATGCAGCAGCACATAAGGATGGGGACGCAGGATGGAGCAGCACATAACAGTATGGGGACGCAGGATGGAGCAGCACATAAGGATGGGGACGCAGGATAAAGCAGCACATAAGGATGGGGACGCAGGATGGAGCAGCACATAAGGATGGGGACGCAGGATGCAGCAGCACATAAGGATGGGGACGCAGGATGCAGCAGCACATAAGGATGGGGACGCAGGATGGAGCAGCACATAACAGTATGGGGACGCAGGATGGAGCAGCACATAAGGATGGGGACGCAGGATGGAGCAGCACATAAGGATGGGGACGCAGGATGCAGCAGCACATAAGGATGGGGACGCAGGATGCAGCATGAACATAAGGATGGGGACGCAGGATGCAGCATGAACATAAGGATGGGGACGCAGGATGCAGCATGAACATAAGGATGGGGACGCAGGATGCAGCAGCACATAAGGATGGGGACGCAGGATGCAGCATGAACATAAGGATGGGGACGCAGGATGGGAGCAGCACATAAGGATGGGGACGCAGGATGCAGCAGCACATAAGGATGGGGACGCAGGATGCAGCAGCACATAAGGATGGGGACGCAGGATGCAGCAGCACATAAGGATGGGGACGCAGGATGGAGCAGCACATAAGGATGGGGACGCAGGATGGGAGCAGCACATAAGGATGGGGACGCAGGATGGAGCAGCACATAAGGATGGGGACGCAGGATGCAGCAGCACATAAGGATGGGGACGCAGGATGCAGCAGCACATAAGGATGGGGACGCAGGATGCAGCAGCACATAAGGATGGGGACGCAGGATGGAGCAGTGCATGACAGGATGGGGACGCATGATGGAGCAGCGCATGACAGGATGGGGACGCAGGATGGAGCAGCACATGAGAGGATGGGGACGCAGGATGGGAGCAGCGCATCACAGGATGGGAGCAGCGCATCACAGGATGGGGACGCAGGATGGGGACGCAGGATGGGAGCAGCGCATGACAGGAAAGGGAACGCAGGATGGAGCAGCACATGACAGGATGGGGACGCAGGATGGAGCAGCGCATGACAGGATGGGGACGCAGGATGGAGCAGCACATGACAGGATGGGGACGCAGGATGGAGCAGCACCTGACAGGATGGGGACACAGGATGGAGCAGCGCATGACAGGATGGGGACGCAGGATGGAGCAGCGCATGACAGGATGGGGACGCAGGATGGAGCAGCACATACCATGATGGAGACAATATACCAATATACAGTGGGGCAAAAAAGTATTTAGTCAGTCAGCAATAGTGCAAGTTCCACCACTTAAAAAGATGAGAGGCGTCTGTAATTTACATCATAGGTAGACCTTAACTATGGGAGACAAACTGAGAAAAAAAATCCAGAAAATCACATTGTCTGTTTTTTTTAACATTTTATTTGCATATTATGGTGGAAAATAAGTATTTGGTCAGAAACAAAATTTTATCTCAATACTTTGTAATATATCCTTTGTTAGCAATGACAGAGGTCAAACGTTTTCTGTAAGTCTTCACAAGGTTGCCACACACTGTTGTTGGTATGTTGGCCCATTCCTCCATGCAGATCTCCTCTAGAGCAGTGATGTTTTTGGCTTTTCGCTTGGCAACACGGACTTTCAACTCCCTCCAAAGGTTTTCTATAGGGTTGAGATCTGGAGACTGGCTAGGCCACTCCAGGACCTTGAAATGCTTCTTACGAAGCCACTCCTTCGTTGCCCTGGCGGTGTGCTTTGGATCATTGTCATGTTGAAAGACCCAGCCACGTTTCATCTTCAATGCCCTTGCTGATGGAAGGAGGTTTGCACTCAAAATCTCACAATACATGGCCCCATTCATTCTTTCATGTACCCGGATCAGTCGTCCTGGCCCCTTTGCAGAGAAACAGCCCCAAAGCATGATGTTTCCACCACCATGCTTTACAGTAGGTATGGTGTTTGATGGATGCAACTCAGTATTCTTTTTCCTCCAAACACGACAAGTTGTGTTTCTACCAAACAGTTCCAGTTTGGTTTCATCAGACCATAGGACATTCTCCTAAAACTCCTCTGGATCATCCAAATGCTCTCTAGCAAACTTCAGACGGGCCCGGACATGTACTGGCTTAAGCAGTGGGACACGTCTGGCACTGCAGGATCTGAGTCCATGGTGGCGTAGTGTGTTACTTATGGTAGGCATTGTTACATTGGTCCCAGCTCTCTGCAGTTCATTCACTAGGTCCCCCCCGTGTGGTTCTGGGATTTTTGCTCACCGTTCTTGTGATCATTCTGACCCCACGGGGTGGGATTTTGTGTGGAGCCCCAGATCGAGGGAGATTATCAGTGGTCTTGTATGTCTTCCATTTTCTAATTATTGCTCCCACTGTTGATTTTTTCACTCCAAGCTGGTTGGCTATTGCAGATTCAGTCTTCCCAGCCTGGTGCAGGGCTACAATTTTGTTTCTGGTGTCCTTTGACAGCTCTTTGGTCTTCACCATAGTGGAGTTTGGAGTCAGGCTGTTTGAGGGTGTGCACAGGTGTCTTTTTATACTGATAACAAGTTTAAACAGGTGCCATTACTACAGGTAATGAGTGGAGGAAAGAGGAGACTCTTAAAGAAGAAGTTACAGGTCTGTGAGCGCCTGAAATCTTGATTGTTTGTTTCTGACCAAATACTTATTTTCCACCATAATATGCAAATAAAATGTTAAAAAAACAGACAATGTGATTTTCTGGATTTTTTTTTCTCAGTTTGTCTCCCATAGTTGAGGTCTACCTATGATGTAAATTACAGACGCCTCTCATCTTTTTAAGTGGTGGAACTTGCACTATTGCTGACTGACTAAATACTTTTTTGCCCCACTGTAAATGCTCGCCACCCGGGCGTAGAACGGGTTCAATAGCTAGTATTATATATATATATATGAAAAAATTATTATTGATACGTGACAAGTTCACAAGTAAACAATTTTGACCAAAGTGCAGTGTGTATAACAGGGATTGAATGGTATGCCAGGTATACCATACACTCTCTACATGGGACAATGCTCAGTATGTATATGATCCAATGTTACTTACTATATAAAGCTGAGGGGAAAATATCACCAGGACCGCCAATTATATCAAGCTGTGCACCCCGACATGTGTTTCGGACCCAACAGTTCCTTCGTCAGGGGGTATATTGGGTTAAGACCGAGGGGTTTATATATCGTAAGTGAAGTGAGTCACCATGCCAATCTCAGCGTCCACAGCGTGCACGGCGCATGCGCAGTCCAAACAACCCGGAAGTCCGAGATCAGGCATCACGTGACCGGACGCACATGATAGTACATGGCGTTGCCAAGGTCACTGCGATGCCACGATCCGGACCGCCGAGCGCCGGGCGCGCACGCGCACTGCCGCGGGCCCGATATGGGCAGGAAGATAGAAGTATGACTCATGTGCATCGATGCTGAATACCGGCCATGTAGGCGGCGCATGCGCAGTCCGGACAAACCCGATGCCCGAGACAATCCACGGAGATCAACGCACTTAGGCGTATTGTCACCGCAGACATGAGCCCGAACACCGCAGTGTCAGACTCGCACGCGCACCATGACCAGCATAGCATGGGCCATTAAATAAAAATAAGAAATGTGATAAATAGGACAAAAAGGGGCCAGTGAATCTATTAGCGCCATGTTAAAGTGCCTATAGTGTGCGATGTTCGCGCTGCCGGGACACAGCCCCGCATGACCCCAGTGTAACCAAGGCCACGGGAAGCTGTACCCGGAGCAAACCCACATACAGTATACGGGCAAATACCCAACATAGCACAAATAATAAATGACATGTAGTTGGTACTAAAGAAAACAAGTAGTATAGAAATATTAAACAAATATTATAAAGCAGATTACCTGTATGTCTAAATATATAATCTGATATAAGTGTTCCAAATAGGACATAAAGGAGTGAAAACATAAAGAGAAAATATACACATACATAGTAGAAATATATTGGTGAATCACCACAGAATATTATAATCTGATATAAGTGTTCCAAATAGGACATAAAGGAGTGAAAACATAAAGAGAAAATATACACATACATAGTAGAAATATATTGGTGAATCACCACAGAATATTATGTCTTTAGTTTTCTTTAGTACCAACTACATGTCATTTATTATTTGTGTCCTAGCTTTCCTATTTTCTGGACAGTCTGCGCGACGTGGTTCCTCACAGAGGCCTAGGCAGGGGACACTTTGTGAGGAGGATGAGGAGGAGTCAATGGAGGAGAAAGACATCTGCCCACAGGAGGGAGTTACACAATGCTCCAGTAGTCAGTATGTAGAGCGAGGATGGGGTGATGCAGAGCAGGCAGAGATCACACCTCAAGCAGGAGACAGCGTTTCTTGGCCAGTTGGCAGTCTGCAGCACATGGTTGATTTCATGCTGCAGTGCCTGAGAAACGACCGCCGCATCGCCCACATTCTCAACACGGCTGATTATTGGGTGTACACCCTCCTAGATCCGCGCTACCGGGACAATGTACAAAGCCTCATAACACCGTTGAACCGGGAGCATAAACTGTGGGAGTACCAAGACACACTGGTTCATTCCATCATCTTCTGAGCTCCACCCAGGAAGAGGAAGAGGCGGGGCTGCTGGTCATGTGGTGGCTGTGGACTGTGTGCTCCTGGGAAGGGAGGTATTTTTTCACCTGGGACTTTGCCTGACCCCTTCCCAGGGAGTGTAGACTGTTCCTGGGACTGAGCTCAGGGGCTGAGCCCCTGGCTCCCACCCCCCGGTTCAAGCCGGCTGGGGGTGGGAGGCCTTGCATACCATCAGGAGGCCCCGTGTGTCTTCCAGCCAGTCCCAGGAGCAATAAGCCATGGGAAAAAACAGTAAGAGCTTGGGGGGCCGCAGGCCCCAGAAGACCGGGACCCAGAAGACCGGGACCCATAAGGCCGAGGCCGTGGTGGTTCCTCCTCCCGGAGGAGGAGAGGCGGACAGTAGAGGTGCAGCGGTGGGCCCCCTGATATGGGGCTCTAAGGTGGCAGGGGAGCCACCAACTACAGCTCCCGGATACACGCGCACCTCTATGAATACGAGGAGGCCGCCAAGAGGCTGAGGTTACTCCGGGAGGAGTTGAAGGGAGCCAGGGCAACTGCAAAATGCAGGCTCCCTACCTCAAAGAGAGCAGAGGTCTCCGCCACGGTGGAGAGGCTGAAGGGGTCCATAATCTCCCTGGAGAAACGCAGAGCAGAGATCCTGGCGGAAAGCGGCCCCTTTGAGGAAAAACTGAGGAACGACGACCGGTTTAGGACCATGACCGGTGGGCCTACTGAGGGGTCAGGAGACCCCTGCCAGGTGGAGGAAGAGGAGGAGGAAGATGGCGGTCCATCTGCGCCATATCCACCTGAGGACCTGGTGAGCAAGAGTGCCCAGGTATCGTATAGCGGGATAGCCCCTGAGCAAGCGGCCCTCCCATCAGATTCCAGTAACTCAGAGGAAAGCGGGTGCAAGGGGGAGGATAGTGGTGATACCAGCAGTCAGGGGGGCTGCCTCATTCTGCAGCAAGTGCGGCAAATCGAGTTCCCAGCACGGTTTGGCGAACTGTTGTTTGGGGATGAGGTCTGCGAGGATGGGGCAACCGGGAGGGGGACAAAATGGAAGAAGGCGAAGGAGTCCGTGGTAGACAAATATGTCTACGTCCCCCTTCCCGGGGTTCCCCTGTCCCGTTGTGCGGAACCCGCTACCCACCCCGGCTCGGGCCCTGTGGTGGGTCCGCAGCGAGGGAGCGGGGAGAGGAAAGTCTGCCCGGATCGGAATGCCATGCCTGGTGGTGGTAGTTCAGATTCGGGCAGTGATATGGAGTGCGGTGCCGGCGATGCCGGTGGTGGTGTTCGTGGTGGAGGTGCTCGGGCAAAGTCCCCTGTGGCATGGGGGGCTGGCCCGGCACCTGGGGTGCAGGCAGCCGGGGCCGCATCTGTGGCGGTGAGAGCTGGGGTGTCCGGGTCCCCCACATGCGGATCCGCTCAAAAGGCTGGATCTTTCTGGGGGGCCAAGGGACCAGGAAAGGGTGTGTTAAAGTTAAAGGCACAGTGCAAGGTACTGATCGCTCCCCTGGCGGTGTCCATGGCCAGGTCGGGTGCCCATGTGCGCAGAGCCAGCGATGGATCTGTGCCGAGGGTCCCGCCGCCGCTGGACGCTGAGGGGGAGTGGCCTGTGCTGAAGGGGTCAGCGGTGGTGGCGGCTGGTGTGGGAGCTATGCCGTGGGGGGCCCTGGACAAACCCCGGGGTCTCCGGTGCAGATGGCGTCGGGGGGCGTGGCTTCCCCAGCTGCGGCCCCGGTTGTCCCCTCCATGCCTGTGGCCCGTGAGAGGGGCGTGGCTTCCCCGAGTGTTGCACAGCCCACCGTGGTTGCCGCATGCGGGGGGGCATGCCCTCCTCGGTTGTTGTCCCGCCCGCTGTGTTTGTGGCCGGCGGGGGGAGCAGCCTCGGTGGTTGCAGGACCCCCCGCTGTGATCGCGGGACCCCCGCTGTGATCCCGGGACCCCCGCTGTGATCGCGGCTGGCGGAGGGGGCATGGCCTCTGCGGGTCTGCCGCGGGTGGCTCCGCCCACCGTGAAAATGAAAGTAAAAAAAGTTCAGCCAAAAAGGGAGGTAAAAGCCTGCAAGGGGGTGCCGGGGTCCCCTACCCACTTACCGTCATCTGGTGGTGCGGGGGCTCCAGTGCTCCGGGAGAGTAAGGCTGCCCGTGGTTCCAGTGTGGAGCAGGGTCCGATGGCAAGGTCCAGCCCTGCTCCATGTGATAGAGGAGAAAAAAAATGGAGTTGGCTGCCGCAGAGAGCTCGGGAGGTGCTGCTGCTCCTGAGCCCAGGCAGAGCATACTGACAGGGCTCTGCTCTGCGGCTCTTAAAGGGGTGGCAGCACTCCTGGGCAAGAAGAATAGTGCTGCTGCACAAAGCACTGTGCAGCAGGGGCCCCCAGCAGGAGGAAAAGTGCAAAAGAAACAAAAAAAAGTTGAAAATAATAAAAACAGTAATAAAGATAACACCCGTGTGAATGTGGCCGGAGCGAATGAGGATATGAATGATGGTATGGATGGTGTGCTGTGTGTTGGGGATGTGGGGGAGGGTACGAGTGGCGTCACAAATGTTGCGGATGGTGGTGCGGATGTCGGTGGCACGGATGGTGGCATGGATGTAGGCAGTGTGGGGGGTGAGGGGGAGGCTGGCCCATCTGCCCCCCAGCCGCCCCTCCCCCCTTCTTTTTCGGCGGTGGTGGCTGGGGCTCCAGGGGTTCCTTGGGGGGTCTCCTCGCCTCTGGGTTCCGGGGACGGCGTTTTGCAGCACCGTTTCCTGGAGGCCCTTAAAAACGGAGAGAGGTCAATCTTGGTAGAGAGAAGAGAGGTGGACCTGTCTTTCTGGCTGGAGAGACACGGCCTAGCCGCCTTCCAAGATAGAAGGGAGGGGGAGACCGTATGGTCCCTCCTGACAGCCGGGCAGGGGGTGGCGAGGAGGAATGTAGTCCATCTTCGCTGGAGGGGCAGTGAAGCTTGCCCACCCAGGAGTAGGGTGGTAGAGCTCCTCCTAAAGATGGGCTTTGGGAGGTTGACATCTTTGCCCTGATTCATCCTGCGGCCACCCTCTTCTTCGACATCAGTTTCGTGCGGCCAGAGGGGCTTGAGCTCTTCTGTTCCAATTATGAGCTGGTGAAGGGGGAGCCCGGCTGGCGAGACTTCGCTGTGCAAGCGGTGTCTCGCCAAAATGGCGCGAAGAAAGTGACCGTGGTGACTTGTAACTAGTCACTTTCTGGTGTAGACATCCTAACGTGGCTTTCCCGCTATGGGGAAGTCACGGACGTCCCCCCAAAAAATCGGGAGGAGTTCGGCATTTGGTCAGGGGGCTGGACCTTCATGATGAAGTTAAAGGTCTCAGGGGGTACTGTCACCCACATCCCTTCCTCGGCGTTTATAGGAAGGGACCGGATCCTGATCTTCTACCAGGTGCAGCCGAAGGTCTGTCACAGGTGCGGTGATCCCCGCCACTTCAGCGCAAGCTGCAAGGTGCAGAAATGTGCCTTGTGTGGCGGGGTAGGTCATCTCGCTGCATCCTGTAAGGACATAAGGTGTAACCTGTGTGGTGATCTGGGTCACCCGTACAGCCGCTGCCCTCGCTCTTTCTCCAATGCTGCTGCTGGCCGGGCGGGGGGAGGCCGTGAGGGGGGAACCTCTGTCGGTTCGACCTCTGCCGTGGTAGGCGGTGGTGGCAGGGGAGGGGCTGAGGGGCCAGTGAGGAGAGAGAGCCCGAGGTTCTGCCTACCAGAGGAGGCAGGGAGTGCGCCACAGGGATGGGGGGCAGGGAGAGCCTCAGGCAACTGGCGTAATGTTTGCTCCCCCCTCTGGGGCATCGGCTGTTGTCACTGAGGTCCCGGGGGAGGCGGAAGTGTGCAAGGAGATCAGGAGGATGGAGAAGGAGGACAACAGGGCTGACTCCGACAACTCCTCCCAATATGAAAGTGTGGATGAGGAGGTCACGGATCAGCCGACAGTTAAACAGGGTGAAAAACAGCGTACCAAGAAAAAGGAGAGGAGGAAAAGGAAGGTTACTAAGCCTTCTGGTCCTTCGCCCCCTCCCCTGACCGTAGGTGTGCCAACGGAAGGGCTCACCAGCTCCCCTCTGATTGCCCTCTCCAACCGGTTCTAGGCCCTTGACGACTCTGCTGAGTCGGAGGTCGAGGGTGAAGGGCCGGGGGCGGCACCTGGGGGGCTTTCGGGGGCGGCGCAGTCTGTCCTCCGGAGGACGTTGTCTCCTCTGGGGGGGGGGGGGGACTGACCCGGAACCCAGAGGCGAGGACACCACCAAAATGGACACCTCGTCATCTTTAAAGAGGATAAACGTGTCGGAACCAGACCCCTCTCCGGAGGGGAAAAGTGAGGATGACGGGGTGGGGAAGAAGAAGGCCGTCTAACTTAATCACCCATGATGGCTGAACTCACCCCATTGACTCTGGCGTCGATTAATGTCGCCAGCATAAAGTCTGATGTGGCTAGATTTGTGGCCTTTAATTTTTTCACCCGAATTGAGGCTGAAATTTTGTTTTTGCAGGAGACCAGACTAACGGACATGGGGGTCATACACAAGGCTAAAAAGGAGTGGAGGTGTGGGCACTCATACTGGTCTCTTGCGGCCGAGCTGTATAGCGGGGTGGCGGTCCTTTTTAAGACCACTGAGGTGGAATGCCGACGGGTTATTGAGATAGAAATGGGGAGGTGCCTGGTATTAGACGTCTTCATCAGGGGACAGGAGCTTCGGCTCATAAACATCTATGGCCCACAATCTAGGTGGGACCGCAAATGTCTCTTCATGAAGATCAAGCCCTTTCTTTTTACAAGCCGGCATTTGGTCTTCGGTGGGGATTTCAACACCATCCTGTGATAGGGGTGGGGGAGTCCCGGAGGCTGCCTGGCTTATGATAGTATAGCCCTAAATAGTTTAGCTAGTGAAGCTCGCCTGGTGGATGTCCACATTCGGCACACCCCAGGTCACGGGAGTTTCACCTTTCATAGGGGTAGTAGTAGGTCTAGGATAGATAGGGTTTTTTTGAAGGAGGACGCCATCTTTTTCGCAGTTTCTGCCGTTGAGGTGGAGTTCTCTGTTCACTGTTTAATTTTCTTTTCTCTGAATGTTACAGAGACCCCCCGGATGGGAAGAGGGCTGTGGAAGCTGAATTCATCCCTTCTGGAGGAAGCGGAGGTGAGACAATCCTTTGAGACCTTTATTCAGAGCCAGGTACCGCTTTTGGATCTCTGTAGCACTAAGTCTGAGTGGTGGGAGATCTTCAAGAGAAGGGTGGTGGGGTTCTTCCGTCAGCTCTCGAGCCTCAGAAGTCTGAACAGGCATCGCTTGTATCAAGACCTGAGGAGGAAACTCGAGCAGATCGTCTTGACTGGAGATGACCGAGAGGAAATCTCCAGAATGAAATCTTTACTCAAGGGGTGTCAGTACGATGGACATGCATCTTTGGTTTTTGAGAGGGACTTTGGGAAGTACCGCTCGCCCGACCCTTACAGAAACTGTAAGATGTCAGTGAATTGTAAGGTGGTGACAGGACTGATCGATAGTACGGGTTCCCTGAACAGATCAAAATCAGGGATCCTGGAGGTGGTCAGGTCCTTTTACTCGCGTCTCTTGAGAAGGAGGGATCTGGATCGAGATGGGATGTCGGCTTTCCTGGCTGAAACTGTTCCTGAGCCAGGGGATGACCCCTCTCTTCATTTTTGGCAGAGGTAATCAGGGAAGAGGAAGTGAGACTGACCATTGATGGGCTCCAGCCCAAAAAATCGCTAGGTCCGGATGGCTTAACATCTGAGTTTTACAAGACTTTTAGGGACTCCTTGGTCCCCCTCTTGACTGAGAACACCTCAGTGTTGAGTGCCTCTCCTCAGGTGCTCTTCCCAGTTCAATGAGGAAGTCCGCCTTGATTATCTTGTCAAAGGGTAAGGACCCGTTCCGTATCGAGAATTGGTGTCCCATAGCGCTTCTTGATACGGACCGAAAGATTCTGGCAAAGGTGTTGTTTAATCGGCTGGTGAAGTTTGCACCCCGTCTCCTTTCGGGGGCTCAGCATTGTTCTGTTCCAGGCCGCAGTACATTTAGCTCTGTGCTCTGTGTCCAAGAGGCAGTGGAGCAGGGCATTGCCGGTCGCTGGAAGGGGTACTTGCTGTCCTTAGACCAGGCAAAGGCTTTTGACCGGGTGCATCATGAGTACCTCTGGTCTGTCCTTCTGAGGTACGGTCTGCCGGGGAGGTTTGTCAAGTGGTTAAAGACTTTGTATGAGGGGGCCGAGACTTTTCCGCTCGTGAACGGTTGGGGTGGTCACTCTTTTGAGGTGAGCTCCGGGGTCCGTCAGGGCTGTCCTGTTCGCGATCGATCCCTTCTTAAGGAGGGTAGATCGTGGACCATTGGTGGGAGTCGGGATGGACCAGGCGGAGCCGGGGGCCACTCTGAGGGTGGTAGCGTACGCCGATGACGTCTCCCTTTTTGTATCCTCGAGAGAGGAGGCGGATTGGGTCATGTCTGAGGTTGTGCGCTACTCGGAGGCTTCCGGGTCCATGATCAACCGGGAAAAGTGCGAAAGTCTCTGGCTGGGAGGGGGAGATCCGAGTTTTGATCTCCCGGACACCCTTCCAGGGCCCCAGTCCTCCGCAAAAATCTTAGGCATCAATTTTGGCCCAGGGGACTATCCCCAGCAAAATTGGGAAGGCAGGCTCAAGATTGCCGCCAAGAAGGTGGACCAGTGGAAGAGTTGGTCTTTAACCCTGAGGGAAAGGGTAAGCTTGGCCAAGGGTTATTTGCTTCCATTGCTAATTTACTTGGGCAGTGTCTGCATCTTGCCAGAACCTCTCTGGATGTGGGTCTATAGCCTGTTCTTCCAACTGTTATGGGGGAACAGGCTTAACCTAATCAAGAGGGAGGTCATGTACCGCACGAGGAAACTTGGTGGGTTGGGTATGGTCAACCCAGTGGTGTTCTTAGTGAACACTTTTCTTAAGATCAACATTGCCAACCTCTGGTCAGAGAGGGCTCCTCCTTGGGTATTCTCCTGCAGGGGATGGTTTCGGCCTTTCTTCCAGGAATGGGAGACAGGAGGGCAGGTGAAGGACCTATGCACACCACTAGGACATCTCCCGGCTTATGCTACCCCGACTCTGAGGGTGATCCGCCGGTGGGGTCTGGGAGTGTGGGAGATCAGGGCCATGTTGAGGAAATCCCTTGACAGTAGGGTCCTCTTGACCCATTTCCAGAAGCCCCTGGTGCTCAGAGATTGCCCAGGCCGGGATCTGGAGGGGGGGCTCGGGTTGTTAAACTCTTCACGGATCCCCTCGAAGTTTTGGGACTTGGCCTGGTGCTGCTTTCATGGGAGGCTGTATGTGAGGGACAATCTGAAGTGCAGGAACTCTGATGATCGGGGTTGTCCTCGTGAGGAGTGTGCTGGAAAGCATTGGAGCACTTCCTCCTTCAGTGTCCCTTTAATACAGGGATCTATAACCGGGTGGGTGCTTCCATAGACTGGCCTAGGCTGGCATCCCTCTCTTATCCGGAGTGGGCTTATGGGGCATTCAGATCCCTTGGTGGCCAAGATCGGGGCACTTTATTCCTAGTTACTGTAGTTGTTAGGTTCTACACCTGGAATGCACGGTGCCTAGTTTCTACACAGCAGAAAGCCTTCCCCCGGGATGAGGTGGTTAGTAACATCTTGGGTGACCTGGGTAAGGTGCGCTCTTTGGAGTTTGGGAGGCTGGGTGCGAGGAGGGCCTCTTGGCTTTGGAGGGGTCTCTCCTTTTAATACGTACCCCAGGGAGAGCTGGTGTGAGTGATTAGGGGCTTCCTGGGAGTTTGGGAGGCTGGGTACGGAGAGGGCCTCTTTGCTTTGGAGGGGTCTCTCTTTTCAAGACGTACCCTAGGGATAGGCTGGTTGTGTGATTGGGATAGGGAAAGATAAGGTGGTGTGGGGTGCTGAGGGACAGTTATATAGGGATAGGTAGGGACAGGGAGGGACAGATTAGGGATAGGTAGATAGTTAGCATTGTTAAGTTAGGTAGAATAGGGAAAGGTAGGGGCAGGTAGGGATAATTAGGGTCAGCTTTTTGAGGGACAGCCTTAGTTGGGTAGGGATAGGGTGTTTGTGTTGGTGTTAGGCTCAGGGCCTCTTCAGACTCCTTTTTCCTGGTTGCGGGCTGGTGTGTGGCACGATTAGCTTTTTGTTTTGTTTCTGGTAAAATATAATGGATATTGGGCTTGCAGGTACTGAACTTGGACCTTACAGGTTTCAGTTTTTGTTTTGTTTTGTGATATGATGGTATAACATATTATGCAAGTTATGTTCTGTAAAGTGTTGCTGTTTAGTTGTTTGTACCATGTGTGTAATTTTTCTTGTGGTTTTTGTGTGCATAGTTAGTATGATGTGGGGGGGGTGTAGTTTAGGCTGGGTGGGGGGTGTATGTTGGGGGGTTGTGTAGGGGCATATGGACCCTGTTAAAAAAAAAATATTAAAAAAAAAAAAATAATAAAAAATTTGAGTTATAAGGGCATGAACTTACATGGACCCATGGTGTTTGTAAAAGGCATGGACTAACATGGACCTATGGTTGTGGTGCGGGTGAGGGGAAAAAAAAAAAAGATTGTTATATTAGGGTTAAGTTGTATATATTAGGGTTAAGTTGTGTTTTGAGGCCAGTGAGGCCATCTTTTCTTTTGAGCAGTATGGGCCAGACTTTTATTTTTTCCATTTGAGTATGAATGGGGGAGGTGTGAATGTGGATGAGTGGTTAAAATTCATGTTTTCTTTTTCTTTTCTTTTTAGTTAGAGTATACATAGGTAGGTTCCTGCTGGGGGTCCTGTTGAAGCTGTGTAAGTTTTAAAGGAAGCAAGTATTGTTTATGGACAATAGTCTTATGGACATCTTTAACCCCTTACTGACATCGGACGGTATAGTACGTCCGATGTCAGCTCCCCTGCTTTGATGCAGGGCTCCGCGGTGAGCCCGCATCAAAGCCGGGACATGTCAGCTGTTTTGAACAGCTGACATGTGCCCGCAATAGCGGTGGGTGAAATCGCGATTCACCCGCCACTATTAACTAGTTAAATGCCGCTGTCAAACGCAGACAGCGGCATTTAACTACCGCATCCGGCCGCTCGGCCGGAAATGACGTCATCGCCGACCCCCGTCACATGATCGGGGGTCGGCGATGCGTCAGGATGGTAACCATAGAGGTCCTAGAGACCTCTATGGTTACTGATCACCGGTGGCTGTGAGCGCCACCCTGTGGTCGGCGCTCACAGCACACCTCCATTTCTGCTACATAGCAGCGATCAGCAGATCGCTGCTATGTAGCAGAGGCGATCGTGCTATGCCTGCTTCTAGCCTCCCATGGAGGCTATTGAAGCATGGCAAAAGTAAAAAAAAAGTTAAAAAAAATGTGAAAAAAATAAAAAAAATATAAAAGTTTAAATCACCCCCCTTTCGCCCCAATCAAAATAAATCAATTAATAAAAATCAAATCTACACATATTTAGTATCGCCACGTTCAGAATCGCCCGATCTATCAATAAAAAAAAAGCATTAACCTGATCGCTAAACGGCGTAATGAGAAAAAAAATTGAAATGCCAGAATTACGTTTTTTTGGTCGCCGCGACATTGCATTAAAATGCAATAACGGGCAATCAAAAGCACGTATTTGCACCGAATTGGAATCATTAAAAACGCCAGCTCGGCACGCAAAAAAAAAGCCCTCAACCGACCCCAGATCATGAAAAATGGAGACGTTACGAGTATCGGAAAATGGCGCAATTTTTTTTTTTTTTAGCAAAGTTTGGAATTTTTTTTCACCACTTAAGTAAAAAATAACCTAGTTATGTTAGGTGTCTATGAACTCGTAATGACCTGGAGAATCATAATGGAAGGTCAGTTTTAGCATTTAGTGAACCTAGCAAAAAAGCCAAGCAAAAAACAAGTGTGGGATTGCACTTTTTTTGCAATTTCACCACACTTGGAATTTTTTTCCCGTTTTCTAGTACACGACATGGTAAAACCAATGATGTCGTTCAAAAGTACAACTCGTCCCGCAAAAAATAAGCCCTCACATGGCCAAATTGACGGAAAAATAAAAAAGTTATGGCTCTGGGAAAGAGGGGAGTGAAAAACGAACACGGAAAAATGAAAAATCCCACGGTCATGAAGGGGTTAAGGCTGGTTTTTGAAGATAATTTCAGTTTTGTTTCCCTGTTTTGTGATTATTTATTTGGTGTTGTTTTGTATATGTTTTTGTACTTTAATAAAAAAAGAGTTCCATCATCTTCACCAGTCCAATTGAGAGAAGAGCTGCTAGTGCTTTACAAAGCAGCTCAGTGCGTCGAGGCAGTGGAGGAAGCTCAGCACAAACAGGGAGCAGAAGCAGTGCCTCAGCACAAGGCAAGACCAGTATGGCCCAACTGTGGCAAAGTATTGTGTGCCCGCTAGTGTTGAGCATTCCGATACCGCAAGTATCGGGTATCGGCCGATATTTGCGGTATCGGAATTCCGATATCGAATTCTGATACTTCCTGCGTATCGGATACCGGAATCGGAAGTTCCCAGAATTCAAACTGCACGCAGCAGCCAATGAGGAATGAATGGAAGTGTGGGCACATCCTGTTTAGCATGGTGGGCATGTAAGTACTGGCAAGGCTGTGATTGGCTGCTGAAATGATGTCACTCTGCACTATAAAAAACGCTGCCGCCATTTTGTGCTCACTCTGCTGTGATTTCAGTTAGGGACAGGACGCTGTGTTCTAACTGAGGGCCAGTTGAGATTGCTAATTGCTTTATTTTGCTTTTCCAAGGCTAATTTAGCAAACGCTGTGTTCACTGTTCAGTTCACCTTGCTCTTGCCTTGCAGCGCTGTTTTAACAGCGTTCTGCAAGGTCTCTCTGTGTGTGTGTGTGTGTGTGCAGCTCACTCTGTAGTCTGTGTGCAGCCATATACCAGGTTGTATTCAGCTCAGGGGGGGTTCACACTGCCTCACACAGTTCTATCCATTGTCCTTTTTTGCTCATAGTGCAGCCTGCTGCACATTTTTTCTAAAATTTCCTATTAGTGTCTTTCCACCCGTCTCCAGCCAAATAGTGGAAAAACACTACATAGGATATGTAGCTCGCCCTGTAGTCTGTGTTCAGCCACAGCCCGTTGTATTCAGCTCAGGGTTTGTCACTGCCTCATACCGTTAAATAACTTGTCCTTTTTTTCAACTAGTGCAGCCTGTTTAACCCCTTTCTGCCATCAGACGTACTATTGCGTCCATGGGGGGTGGGCCCTACTTCCCAAGGACGCAATAGTACGTCATATGCGATCGGCAGCGCTCACGGGGGGAGCGGCGCCGATCGCGGCCGGGTGTCAGCTGCCTATCGCAGCTGACATCCGGCACTATGTGCCAGGAGCGGTCACGGACCGCCCCCGGCACATTAACCCCCGGCACACCGCGATCAAAGATGATCGCGATGTGCCGGCGGTGCAGGGAAGCACCGCGCAGGGAGGGGGCTCCCTGCGGGCTTCCCTGAGACCCCCGCAGCAACGCGATGTAATCGCGTTGCTGCGAGGGTCTTGCCGCCCTCCCTCCCTGCTCCAGGTCCCGGATCCAAGATGGCCGCGGATCCGGGTCCTGCAGGGAGGGAGGTGGCTTCACAGAGCCTGCTCAGAGCAGGCACTGTGAAGCCTGCACTGCTGCATGTCAGATCAGTGATCTGACAGAGTGCTGTGCAAACTGTCAGATCACTGATCTGTGATGTCCCCCCCTGGGACAAAGTAAAAAAGTAAAAAAAATTTTTTCCAAATGTGTAAAAAAAATTAAAAAAAAATATTCCTAAATAATGAAAAAAAAAAAAAAAATATTCCCATAAATACATTTCTTCATCTAAATAAAAAAAAAACAAAACAATAAAAGTACACATATTTAGTATCGCCGCGTCCGTATCGACTCGCCCTATAAAACTGGCACACTAGTTAACCCCTTCAGTAAACACCGTAAGAAAAAAAAAAAAAAAACGAGGCAAAAAACGACGCTTTATTATCATACCGCCGAACAAAAAGTGGAATAACACGTGATCAAAAAGACAGATATAAACAACCATGGTACCGCTGAAAGCGTCATCTTGTCCCGCAAAAAACGAGCCACGATACAGCATCATCAGCAAAAAAATGAAAAAGTTATAGTCCTGAGAATAAAGCGATGCCAAAATAATTATTTTTTCTATAAAATAGTTTTTATCGTATAAAAGCGCCAAAACATAAAAAAATGATATAAATGAGATGTCGCTGTAATCATACTGACCCGAAGAATAAAACTGCTTTATCAATTTTACCAAACGCGGAACGGTATAAACGCCTCCCCCAAAAGAAATTCATGAATAGCTGGTTTTTGGTCATTCTGTCTCACAAAAATCGGAATAAAAAGCGATCAAAAAATGTCACGTGCCCGAAAATGTTACCAATAAAAACGTCAACTCGTCGCGTAAAAAACAAGACCTCACATGACTGTGTGGACCAAAATATGGAAAAATTATAGCTCTCAAAATGTGGTAACGCAAAAAATATTTTTTGCAATAAAAAGCGTCTTTCAGTGTGTGACGGCTGCCAATCATAAAAATCCGCTAAAAAACCCGCTATAAAAGTAAATCAAACCCCCCTTCATCACCCCCTTAGTTAGGGAAAAATAAAAAAATGTATTTATTTCCATTTTCCCATTAGGGCTAGGGTTAGGGCTAGGGTTAGGGCTAGGGTTAGGGCTAGGGTTAGGGCTAGGGCTAGGGTTAGGGCTAGGGTTAGGGCTAGGGTTAGGGTTAGGGCTAGGGTTAGGGTTAGGGCTAGGGTTAGGGCTAGGGTTAGGGTTAGGGCTAGGGTTAGGGCTAGGGTTAGGGCTAGGGTTAGGGCTAGGGTTAGGGCTAGGGCTAGGGTTAGGGTTGGGGCTAGGGTTAGGGCTAGGGTTAGGGCTAGGGTTAGGGCTACAGTTAGGGTTGGGGCTAAAGTTACAGTTAGGGTTTAGATTACATTTACAGTTGGGAATAGGGTTGGGATTAGGGTTAGGGGTGTGTCAGGGTTAGAGGTGTGGTTAGGGTTACCGTTGGAATTAGGGTTAGGGGAGTGTTTGGATTAGGGTTTCAGTTATAATTGGGGGGTTTCCACTGTTTAGGCACATCAGGGGCTCTCCAAAAGCGACATGGCGTCCGATCTCAATTCCAGCCAATTCTGCGTTGAAAAAGTAAAACAGTGCTTCTTTCCTTCCGAGCTCACCCGTGTGCCCAAACAGGGGTTTACCCCAACATATGGGGTATCAGCGTACTCAGGACAAATAGGACAACAACTGTTGGGGTCCAATTTCTCCTGTTACCCTTGGGAAAATACAAAACTGGGGGCTAAAAAATAATTTTTGTGGGAAAAAAAAGATTTTTTATTTTTACGGCTCTGCGTTATAAACTGTAGTGAAACACTTGGGGTTCAAAGTTCTCACAACACATCTAGATAAGTTCCCGGGGGGGTCTAGTTTCCAATATGGGGTCACTTGTGGGGGGTTTCTACTGTTTAGGTACATTAGGGGCTCTGCAAACGCAATGTGACGCCTGCAGACCATTCCATCTAAGTCTGCATTCAAATGGCACTCCTTCCCTTCCGAGCCCTCCCATGCGCCCAAACAGTGGTTTCCCCCCACATATGGGGTATCGGCGCACTCAGGACAAATTGGACAACACATTTTTGGGTCCAATTTCTCCTGTTACCCTCGGGAAAATACAAAACTGGGGGCTAAAAAATAATTTTTGTGGGAAAAAAATTTTGTTTTATTTTTACGGCTCTCCATTATAAACCTCTGTGAAGCCCTTGGTGGGTCAAAGCGCTCACCACACATCTAGATAAGTTCCTTAGGGGGTCTACTTTCCAAAATGGTGTCACTTGTGGGGGGTTTCTACTGTTTAGGTACATTAGGGGCTCTGCAAACGCAATGTGACGCCTGCAGACCATTCCATCTAAGTCTGCATTCAAATGGCACTCCTTCCCTTCCGAGCCCTCCCATGCGCCCAAACAGTGGTTTCCCCCCACATATGGGGTATCAGCGCACTCAGGACAAATTGGACAACACATTTTTGGGTCCAATTTCTCCTGTTACCCTCGGGAAAATACAAAACTGGGGGCTAAAAAATAATTTTTGTGGGAAAAAAATTTTGTTTTATTTTTACGGCTCTCCATTATAAACCTCTGTGAAGCCCTTGGTGGGTCAAAGTGCTCACCACACATCTAGATAAGTTCCTTAGGGGGTCTACTTTCCAAAATGGTGTCACTTGTGGGGGGTTTCTACTGTTTAGGTACATTAGGGGCTCTGCAAACGCAATGTGACGCCTGCAGACCATTCCATCTAAGTCTGCATTCAAATGGCACTCCTTCCCTTCCGAGCCCTCCCATGCGCCCAAACAGTGGTTTCCCCCCACATATGGGGTATCAGCGCACTCAGGACAAATTGGACAACACATTTTTGGGTCCAATTTCTCCTGTTACCCTCGGGAAAATACAAAACTGGGGGCTAAAAAATAATTTTTGTGGGAAAAAATTTTTGTTTTATTTTTACGGCTCTCCATTATAAACCTCTGTGAAGCCCTTGGTGGGTCAAAGCGCTCACCACACATCTAGATAAGTTCCTTAGGGGGTCTACTTTCCAAAATGGTGTCACTTGTGAGTGGTTTCTACTATTTAGGTACATTAGGGGCTCTGCAAACGCAACATGGCGTCTCATCTCAATTCCTGTTAATTTTGCATTGAAAAGTCAAACGGCGCTCCTTCCTTTCCGAGCTCTCCCATCCGCCCAAACAGTGGTTTACCCCCACATATGGGGTATCAGCGCACTCAGGACAAATTGTACAACAACTATTGGGGTCCAATTTCTTCTCTTACCCTTGGAAAAATAAAAAATTGGGGGCGAAAAGATAATTTTTGTGAAAAAATATGATTTTTTTATTTTTACGGTTCTGCATTATAAACTTCTGTGAAGCACTGGGTGGGTCAAAGTGCTCACCACACCTCTAGATAAGTTCCTTAGGGGGTCTACTTTCCAAAATGGTGTCACTTGTGGGGGGTTTCAATGTTTAGGCACATCAGTGGCTTTCCAAACGCAACATGGCATCCCATCTCAATTCCTGTCAATTTTGCATTGAAAAGTCAAACGGCGCTCCTTCCCTTCCGAGCTCTCCCATCCGCCCAAACAGTGGTTTACCCCCACATATGGGATATCAGCTTACTCAGGACAAATTGTACAACAACTATTGGGGTCCAATTTCTTCTCTTACCCTTGGAAAAATAAAAAATTGGGGGCGAAAAGATAATTTGTGTGAAAAAATATGATTTTTTATTTTTACGGTTCTACATTATAAACTTCTGTGAAGCACTTGGTGGGTGAAAGAGCTCACCACACCTCTATATAAGTTCCTTAGGGGGTCTACTTTCCAAAATGGTGTCACTTGTGGGGGGTTTCAATGTTTAGGCACATCAGGGGCTCTCCAAACGAAACATGGTGTCCCATCTCAATTCCTGTCAATTTTGCATTGAAAAGTCAAATGGCGCTCCTTCGCTTCCGAGCTGTGCCATGCGCCCAAACAGTGGTTTACCCCCACATGTGGGGTATTGGCGTACTCAGGACAAATTGTACAACAATGATTGCAGTCCATTTTCTCCTGTTACCCTTGGTAAAATAAAACAAATTGGAGCTGAATTAAATTTTTTGTGAAAAAAAGTTAAATGTTCATTTTTATTTAAACATTCAAAAAATTCCTGTGAAGCACCAGAAGGGTTAATAAACTTCTTGAATGTGGTTTTAAGCACCTTGAGGGGTGTAGTTTTTAGAATGGTGTCACACTTGGGTATTTTCTATCATATAGACCCCTCAAAATGACTTCAAATGAGATGTGGTCCCTAAAAAAAAATGGTGTTGTAGAAATGAGAAATTGCTGGTCAAATTTTCACCCTTATAACTCCCTAAGAAAAAAAAATTTTGGTTCCAAAATTGTGCTGATGTAAAGTAGACATGTGGGAAATGTTACTTATTAAGTATTTTGTGTGACATATATCTGTGATTTAATTGCATAAAAATTCAAAGTTGGAAAATTGCGAAATTTTCATAATTTTCGCCAAATTTCCGTTTTTTTCACAAATAAACGCAGGTACTATCAAAGAATTTTTACCATTGTCATGAAGTACAATATGTCACGAGAAAACAATGTCAGATTCACTGGGATCCGTTGAAGCGTTCCAGAGTTATAACCTCATAAAGGGACAGTGGTCAGAATTGTAAAAATTGGCCCGGTCATTAACGTGCAAACCACCCTTGGGGGTAAAGGGGTTAAAAATTATTTAAAAAATTCCTATTAGTGTCTTTCCACCCGTCTCCAGCTAAATAGTGGAAACACACTAGATAGGATAACCTAGAGGAAGGTTTTTGGGCCTTGCAGCGCCGTTTACGGCTGTCTGCACGGTCTCCGTGTGAGCGCAGCTCGCCCTGTAGTCTGTGTGCAGCAACAGCCCGTTGTATTCAGCTCAGGGTTTGTCACTGCCTCATACCGTTAAATAACTTGTCTTTTTTTTCAACTAGTGCAGCCTGTTTAAAAATTATTAAAAAAATTCCTATTAGTGTCTTTCCACCCGTCTCCAGCTAAATAGTGGAAAAACACTAGATAGGATAACCTAGAGGAAGGTTTTTGGGCCTTGCAGCGCCGTTTACGGCTGTCTGCACGGTCTCCGTGTGAGTTAAACTCGCTCTGTAGCCCGATCTGCACAAAAAAAAAAAGTAAAGTTCACCAAACACCACTTAACACTTGTGTAGGCCACATTTTATCAATAATAAAGTCTAGTCCACACTTTACAACATTAGTGTTTCTTACACCTGTTAGGAGGAGCATTTCAGGAATAAGCACACTAAGGCCTTAGTACTTTTCTGCTTATCTTTATCTGTCAACCAAGATGAAGAGGGCAGGGAGTAAGGGTCGTGGGCGTGGGCGTGGAGCAGGGAGAGGAGCAGGGAGAGGACGTGGTGATTCTGTGCCTGCTGCGTGCACCGGTGACTCATCATCACCCAGTTTCAGCAGGGAACAGTCCTTCATGCGCAGCTTTGTCGGAGAGCGCCGTGCACCGCTGCTGCGTGAAGATCAAATTGAAGCCGTTGTCGGATGGATGGCAGCTAACGCATCGACTTCAATTAGTGCCACATCCTCTCAGGCACAGACCACTGGAGAGCAGCCATCTGTCTCTTCACCACCTGCCAAATTGGCAAGGGAGTCAGAGAGCCCAGGACAGGAGCCGTCTCTACTTCTGTTCTCTGAATCTCTTGGCTTGGAAACAGGGGACCAGCCAAGCAGTATTGGAGAAATGGAAGAAGAGGCAGTGTGCAGTGATGCCCAACAGCTTTGTCTCTCTGACTCTGAAAAGGCGGGTGGGTCAGTGCCTGCGGTGACCACAGCGCAGTACGCATCTGATGATGAAATTCAGGTGCCGCTTTCTGGTGCGTACTGTGCTGCCGAGACTACCCAGGAGGAGCAGTTGGTGGCAGAGGGTAGTGGAGATGATGAGGTCCTTGACCCATCGTGGCGTGAGGAACAGGAAGGTGGTGGGAGCAGCTCAGAGGAAGAGATTCCCCTAACGGGCCAAAGAGGGAGAGGGAGGGGGAAGACTGCGGAGCCTGTAGCCTCCACTTTGGCACCCGTTAGGAGCCTGTCTCTTTCAAAAGCCAAAAAGGGCGCTCCCAAGACTTGCAGTGCCTGGTCCTTTTTTGACACAGTTGCAGATGACATTTGTTTTGTCAAATGCAAGCTGTGTCATCAGAAAGTCAAAAGAGGTAAAAGTGTCAGCAACCTCAATACCACAAATATGTGGAAACATGTGCGGACCAGGCACGCGGTGGAGTTACAAAATCACACTGAAGACCTAGGCCAACCAACAGCGGCAGTTACCACCTCTTCAGCTCGTGTTGCCTCTTCCTCCAGCTCACGCACAGCTGGTTTGGCGTCCTCCCTGGATCGCCATGGAAGAACCTCTGGCACTGTTGTCCAGAGACCTAGTGTAATTCCACCCACAGAACCACATTCCCAGTCATCCTCACACTCCCAGCCTAGTCTACAGCCATCGGTAGTACAGGCATGGGAGAAAAGGCGGGCATTCTCGGCAAACCACCCCCGAGCACAGGCTCTGAATGCAGGCATTGCCAAACTTCTGTCGCTGGAAATGCTCTCATTCAGGCTGGTGGAGACTGACAGCTTCCGTGACTTGATGGCATTGGCAGTCCCACAGTACAAGGTGCCCAGCCGCTTTTACTTCAGCAGGCAAGCTGTCCCTGCCCTGCACAAGCATGTGGAGGGACAAATAAAACACGCGCTTCTGAACGCCGTCAGCAGCAAGGTCCACCTTACCACCGATGCGTGGACCAGTTAACATGGACAGGGGCAATACCTTTCCGTCACTGCCCATTGGGTTAATGTTGTTGAGCCGGGTACAGACCGTGCGAGTGGCGCAGGACGGGTCCTGCCCACTCCAAGGACTGCAGGAATCCAGTCTGTATGCATTGACTCCTCCTCTTGCACAAGTTCCTCAGATTCATCGCTGCAGGATCCGTCACAGTCCACCTCCACATGGACCCTTGAACGTTTACCTGTTACGACTGACATGAGCACAGCCATGGCCAAACGTCAGCAGGCCGTCTTGAAATTAGTTTCTTTGGGGAATCGAAGCCACACAGCGCAGGAGCTCTGGAATGCCCTAAAGCAGGAGAGCGATGTGTGGTTTGTGCCAGCGAATCTCCAGCCAGGCATGGTAGTGTGTGACAATGGCTGAAATCTGGTGGCAGCTTTAGCCCTTGGCAACCTCACTCACATCCCATGTCTGGCACATGTGCTCAATTTGGTTGTGCAGAGTTTTCTGAGGGACTATCCGGATCTTGATGCACTTCTGCACAAGGCCCGCCTAGAGTGTGCTCACTTGCGGCGTTCCAGCTTGGCAAGATCCCGCATTGCTGCTCTGCAGCGTCGGTTTCGCCTTCCTGAACATCGCATCATATGTGACCTACCTACCAGGTGGAATTCCACGTTACATATGTTGGAGCGGTTGTGTGAGCAGCAGCAAGCAGTAATGGAGTATCAGCTGCATCAGGCGCAAAAAAGTCGCAGTCAGCGCAGATCAGACTTCACAACCACAGAGTGGGCCACTATGAAGGACGTCTGCCAGGTTTTGCGTCCTTTCGATTATTCCACGCGGATGGCAAGTGCAGATGATACACTAGTCAGCATGACTGTCCCCCTTATCTGCTTGCTTCAAGAAACCCTGCAAGGGATAAGGGATGATGTGGAAGAGGTGGAGGATGAGGAGTCACCTTTTCCATCAGCTTCTGGACAGTCAGCGCCACGTGGTTCCTCACAAAGGGGTCGGCAGGGGACCCTTTGTGAGGAGGATGAGGAGGAGTCAATGGACGAGGAAGAGCTCCGTCCAGAGGAGGGAGTTACACCATTGTCCAGTGGTCAGTGTGTACAGCGAGGGTGGGGTGATGAAGAGCGGGCAGAGATCATGTCTCAAGCAGGGGACAGCGTTTCTGGGCCAGTTGGCAGTCTGCAGCACATGGTTGATTTCATGTTGCAGTGCCTGAGAGACGACCGCCGCACCGACCACATTCTCAACGTGCCTGATTATTGGGTGTACGCCCTCCTCGATCCTCGCTACCGTGACAATGTCCAAAACCTCATCCCGGCGTTGACACGGGAGCGTAAAATGTGGGAGTACCACGACACACTGGTGAATTCCATCATCTTCTTCAGTCCAACTGAGAGGAGTGCTGCTAGTGCTTTACAAAGCAGCTCAGTGCGTCGAGGCAGTGGAGGAGGAGGCTCTGCACAAAGAGGGAGCAGAAGCAGTGCCTCTGCCCAAGGCAAGCCCAGTATGGCACAACTGTGGAAAACTTTTGTGTGCCCGCCCCAAATGTCTACACCATCACCGGGTCTCCAGTCAGCAGGAGGCAACGGTTCCGTCAGATGGTGACAGACTACATGGCTTGCCCTCTTAGTGTACTCCCAGACGGCTCTTCCCCGTTCAAGTTTTGGGTCTCTAAGCTGGATACATGGCTAGAGCTAAGCCAGTATGCATTGGAGGTGCTGGCTTGCCCTGCGGCTAGTGTCTTATCGGAACGTGTCTTTAGTGCCGCAGGTGGTGTACTAACAGATCGTCGCATGCGACTATCCTCCGATAACGTTGACCGGCTTACTTTCCTGAAAATGAACCAGGCCTGGATCTCGCAGGAATTTGCCACTCCTCTGCCTGATTAAGTAATTGGATGTCATCCAGGTCTCCTGATGTGTTCATCTTTCTACCACCTGAACTGCTATTCCTGGGCTCCAACACCGCCAGTTGCGGCTCAGAAGTGCAGGCTGCACAGTCAAAACATACGACCCAGTGTTATTGGGTTTCAGTAACGTCAGCTGATCCCCAGATGTGTAGCCGGCAATGTGTCCTGCGACCGCCACGCTGGCACAACAACCTAAATGTAAGGGAACCTGTCTCCCCCCCCCGCCCCTCGGCGTTTGTTACTGAAAGAGCCATCTTGTGCAGCACTAATGTTGCACAAGGAATAGGTAGCTCTTTTAGTTTAGCTCCTTGCACACGCAGAACTTAACACTTATAAAATGTGTTCACTGATACCGTTATACCGTCCCGGAGCTGGGACTTTCCTTCATAATGTGACGCAGCACAGCCGTCATTCCTACCCCCTTGGTGCCATGCACTGCCTCCTCAGCGTTGTTTTAAGCTGTCACAGAGCCTGCGCTGTTCTGTTATCCCTTGGCCATGGCCAGTTTGCGCTGCCTGTCTTCTGACATAAATTGGTGTGCGCCCGCGCTGCCCGAGAACCCGCCTCGCAGTGTCTTCTGATTGAATCACACTGCGAGCCTGGGATCCATGGGCATGCGCAGTGCATATCTTCACCTCGGGCTCTCGCCCATCTCCCTCCGCCTTCTTTAGACTGTGCGCCGTCAGCTGATCCCTAATAGCATGCCACGGCCGTGACGCCGCACAGTCTGAAGAAGAGGGAAGGAGGGGAGTGAGAGTCGAGGATATGCACTGTGCATGCCCATGGATCCAAGGCCCGCAGTGGGATTACATTAGACGACACTGCGAGGTGAGATCTGGAGCAGCGTGGACGCACAGGCACTGACAGCCTGACACCAAATTATGTCAGAAGACAGGCAGCGCAAATTGGGCATGGCCAAGGGATAACAGAACAGCGCAGGCTCCGTGACAGCTTAAAACAACTCTGAGGAGGCAGCGCACGGCACCAAGGGGATAGGAATGACAGCTGTGCTGCGTCCCATTACGAAGGAAATTCCCACCTCCGGGACGGTTTTACGGTATAAGGTGACACATTTTTAGTGTTTACATCTGTGTTTGCAAGGAGCATAATTAAAAGAGCAACCTTTTCCTTTTGCATCCTTAGTGCTGCACAAGATGGCTCTTTCAGCTACAAACGTCTTGGGGGGGGGGTTAAAGGTTCCCTTTCAACTTGCTCCAATCAGGCTTCGGCCTACACTCTGTTCCTCTGCTCCTCCTGCGGTCCCTGGGCTCTAACACCACCAATTGGTGCCTGGAAGTGCTGTCTGCACAGTCAACAGTCGCTCCTCTGTTATTGGGGTTCAGTAACGTCAGCTGATCCCCAGCTGTGTGTGCGGCAATACCTCCAATCTGCTCCTTTGCTGTCCCTGGGCTCTAACACCGCCAGTTGGTGCCTGGAAGTGCTGTCTGCACAGTCAACAGTCGCTCCTCTGTTATTGGGGTTCAGTAACGTCAGCTGATCCCCAGCTGTGTATCCGGCAACGTGTCATGCGACCACCACGCTGGCACAACTAAAATGTAAGGGGACCTGTCCCCCCCCCCATGCGTTTGTTACTGAAAGAGCCACCTTGTGCAGCACTAATACTGCACAAGGAAAAGGTCGCTCTTTAAATTATGCTCCTTGGAAACGCTGAACTACACACTCATGTAATGTGTCCCCTCACACCGTCCAACCGTCCCGGAGGTGGGACTTTCCTTTGTAATGTGACGCAGCACAGCCGTCATTCCTACCCCCCCTTGGCACCGTGCGCTGCCTCCTTAGCGTTGTTTGATTCCGTCATGGACCCTGCGCTGTTATGTTATCCCTTGGCCATGCACAGTTTGCACTGCCCATCCTCTGACATCATTTGTTGTCGTCCTGGCTGCGCCTGTGCGTCCACGCTGCCTGGAATGACACCTTGCAGTGTCGTCTAATGTGATCCCACAGTGGGCCTGGTATCCATGGCCATGCGCAGTGCATATACTAGCCTCTCACTCCCCTTCTTCACGCTTCTTCAGACTAGGCGGCGTCAGCTGATCCCTAATAGCATGCCACGGCCGTGACGCCGCACAGTCTGAAGAAGCAGGAAGGAGGTGAGTGAGAGGCGATGATATGCACTGCGCATGCCCATGGATCCCTGGCCCGCAGTGGGATTACATTAGATGACACTGCGAGGTTGTATATCGGGCAGCTTTGACGCACAAGCACTGCCAGCCTGACACCTAAATGATGTCAGAAGACGAGCACCGCTAAGTGTGCATGGCCAAGGGATAACATTACAGAGCGGGCTCCATGACAGAACCAAACAATGTTGAGGAGGTGGCGCACGGCACCAAGGGGGTTGGAATGACGGCTGTGTTGTGTCACATTACAAAGGAAAGTCCCAATTCCGTGACGGTTTGAGGGTGTGAGGGGACACATTATATGAGTGTGTACTTCAGCGTTTGCAAGGAGCATAATTTTAGGAGCCACCATTTTCCATGTGCAGTATTACTGCTGTACAAGATGGCTCTTTCAGCAACAAATGCCTGGGGGGGGGGGTTAAAGGTTCCCTTTCAACTTGCTCCACTGCAGGCTTCGGCCTACACTCTGCTCCTCTTTGATTCCCTGGGATTCAACACTGTCAGTTGCCACCTGGAAGTGTTGTCTACACAGAAAAAACACTAGCTGATGTGTCAGTGGGGTTCAGCACCGCCAGCTGTTCCCCTGCTGTGTAGTCGGCAACGTGTCCAGCACAAGCCAAGCTGGCACAACAGAACAAAAGCTGCCACCAGTGCAGGCTTCGGCCTACACTCTGCTCCTCTCCTCCTCCTGCTGACCCTGGGCTCTAACACCGCCAGTTTTTGCCCGGAACTGCTAGCTGCACAGAGAAAAACACCAGCCAATGTGTTAGTGGGGTTCAGCACCGCCAGCTGTTCCCCTGCTGTGTAGCCGGCAACATGACCTGCAAACACCACGCAGGCACACAAACTGAAATTAAAGGGACCCTGCCACCCACCCCAAGGTGTTTCTATGTATAACAGCCACCTTGTACAGCAGTAATGCTGCATTTGTACAAGGTGGCTGACTTTTTCTCCTTGCCAACGTCGAACTCAACACGTACAAAATGTGTCTCATTGAGACCATTCCACTGTCCCTGAGGTGTGACTTTCCTTTCTAATGGTACGCAGCACCACACTTGGTAGCGCTGCCCGTCTTCTGACATCATTGGTTGGCTGCCTGTGCCTGTGCGTCCGCCCTGCCCGACACAACCCCCCTCGTTGTCTCATATATTTTGTCTGCGAGGGTGTGATTGATGGGCATGTGCAGTGCATATGTTCGCCTGTCTTCACTCATCTCCTTCCGCCTTCTTCAGACTGTGCGGCCTCATGGCCGTGGTAGGCGATAAGGGATCAGCTGAGGCCGCCCAGTTAGGCGATAAGGGATCAGCTGAGGCCGCCCAGTCTGAAGCAGGTGTAAGGACATGTGTGAGCGGCAAACATATTTACTGCACAAGGCCACGAATCCCAGCCACACAGTGTGAATTTTTGAAAACACACTGCGGGTCTGGGATTCATGCCCATTGCTAACCGCACCGGCCAACATGAAATGAGGTGAGAAGACAGGCAGCGCTCACAGCGCATGGCCAAGGGATCACAATAGCGCAGACTCCTGTACAGCAAATAACAACGCTCAGGAGGCTGCGCCCAGCACCAAGGCGTTATTTATGTGCACCTGTGCTGCGTCTCCTTAAAAAGACAAGTCACGCCTCCAATACAGTTCTACTGTTCAATGGGCTAAATTGTGTACGTCTTTCATTCTGCGTGTGCAAAAGCAAAACTTAAAGAGCAACCTTTAACTTGTGGAGCTTTACTGCTGCACAAGGTGTGGCTCTTCAACATTGTAACACCTGAGGGCGGGGTAAAGGTTACCTTTGAAATTGGTTCAATTAGGCTTCGGCCTACATTCTGCTCCTCTCCTCCTCCTGCTGACCCTGGGCTCAAACACCGCCAGTTTCTGCCCGGACGTGCTAGCTGCACAGAGAAGAACACCAGCCAATGTGTTAGTGGGGTTCAGCACCGCCAGCTGTTCCCTTTCTGTGTAGCCGGCATCGCGTCCAGCACAAGCCACGCTGGCACAACTGACCAAAAGCTGCCACCAGTGCAGGCTTCGGCCTACACTCTGCTCCTCTCCTCCTCCTGCTGACCCTGGGCTCAAACACCGCCAGTTTCTGCCTGGACGTGCTAGCTGCACAGAGAAGAACACCAGCCAATGTGTTAGTGGGGTTCAGCACCGCCAGCTGTTCCCCTGCTGTGTAGCCGGCATCGTGTCCAGCACAAGCCACGCTGGCACAACTGACCAAAAGCTGCCACCAGTGCAGGCTTCGGCCTACACTCTGCTCCTCTCCTCCTCCTGCTGACGCTGGGCTCAAACACCGCCAGTTTTTTCCCGGACGTGCTAGCTGCACAGAGAAGAACACCAGCCAATGTGTTAGTGGGGTTCAGCACCGCCAGCTGTTCCCCTGCTGTGTAGCCGGCAACGTGACCTGCAAACGCCACGCAGGCACATGAACTGAAATTGAAGGGAGCCTGCCCCCCACCCCCAGGTGTTTCTATGTATAACAGCCACCTTGTACAGCAGTACTGCTGCATTTGTACAAGGTGGCTGACTTTTTCTCCTTGCCCACGTTGAATTAAACACGTACAAAATGTGTCTCATTACAGACCATTACAATGTCCTTGAGGTGTGACTTTCCTTTTTAATGACACGCAGCACCCCCCTTGGTAGCGCTGCCCGTCTTCTGACATCATTGGTTGGCTGCCTGTGCCTGTGCGTCCGCCCTGCCCGACACAACCCCCCTCGTTGTCTCATATATTTTGTCTGCGAGGGTGTGATTGATGGGCATGTGCAGTGCATATGTTCGCCTGTCTTCACTCATCTCCTTCCGCCTTCTTCAGACTGTGCGGACTCATGGCCGTGGTAGGCGATAAGGGATCAGCTGAGGCCACCCAGTTAGGCGATAAGGGATCAGCTGAGGCCGCCCAGTCTGAAGCAGGTGTAATGACATGTGTGAGCGGCAAACATATTTGCTGCACAAGGCCACGAATCCCAGCCACACAGTGTGAATTTTTGAAAACACACTGCGGGTCTGGGATTCATGCCCATTGCTAACCGCACCGGCCAACATGAAATGAGGTGAGAAGACAGTCAGCGCTCACAGCGCATGGCCAAGGGATCACAATAGCGCAGACTCCTGTACAGCAAATAACAACGCTCAGGAGGCTGCGCCCAGCACCAAGGCGTTATTTATGTGCACCTGTGCTGCGTCTCCTTAAAAAGACAAGTCACGCCTCCAATACAGTTCTACTGTTCAATGGGCTAAATTGTGTACGTCTTTCATTCTGCGTGTGCAATGAGCAAAACTTAAAGAGCAACCTTTAACTTGTGGAGCTTTACTGCTGCACAAGGTGTGGCTCTTCAACATTGTAACACCTGAGGGTGGGTTAAAGGTTACCTTTGAAATTGGTTCAATTAGGCTTCGGCCTACACTCTGCTCCTCTCCTCCTCCTGCTGACCCTGGGCTCAAACACCGCCAGTTTCTGCCCGGACGTGCTAGTTGCACAGAGAAGAACACCAGCCAATGTGTTAGTGGGGTTCAGCACCGCCAGCTGTTCCCATTCTGTGTAGCCGGCATCGTGTCCAGCACAAGCCACGCTGGCACAACTGACCAAAAGCTGCCACCAGTGCAGGCTTCGGCCTACACTCTGCTCCTCTCCTCCTCCTGCTGACCCTGGGCTCAAACACCACCAGTTTCTGCCCGGACGTGCTAACTGCACAGAGAAGAACACCAGCCAATGTGTTAGTGGGGTTCAGCACCGCCAGCTGTTCCCCTGCTGTGTAGCCGGCATCGTGTCCAGCACAAGCCACGCTGGCACAACTGACCAAAAGCTGCCACCAGTGCAGGCTTCGGCCTACACTCTGCTCCTCTCCTCCTCCTGCTGACCCTGGGCTCAAACACCGCCAGTTTTTGCCCAGACGTGCTAGCTGCACAGAGAAGAACACCAGCCAATGTGTTAGTGCGGTTCAGAACCGCCAGCTGTTCCCCTGCTGTGTAGCCGGCAACGTGACCTGCAAACGCCACGCAGGCACATAAACTGAAATTGAAGGGAGCCTGCCCCCCACCCCCAGGTGTTTCTATGTATAACAGCCACCTTGTACAGCAGTAATGCTGCATTTGTACAAGGTGGCTGACTTTTTCTACTTGCCCACGTGGAACTCAACACGTACAAAATGTGTCTCATTGAGACCATTCCACTGTCCCTGAGGTGTGACTTTCCTTTCTAATGATACGCAGCACCCCCCTTGGTAGCGCTTCCCGTCTTCTGACATCATTGGTTCTCTGGCTGCGCCTGTGCGTCCGCCCTGCTCGACACAACGCCCAACGGTGTCTTACTTATTTTGACAGCGAGGGTGTGATTGATGGGCATGTGCAGTGCATATGTTCGCCTGTCTTCACTAATCTCCTTCCGCCTTCTTCACACTGGGCGGCCTCATGGCCAAGGCATGCGATAAGGGATCAGCTGAGGCCGCCCAGTCTGAAGCAGGTGTAAGGACATGTGTGAGCCGCGAGCATATTTACTGCACAAGGCCACGAATCCCTTCCCCGCAGTGTGATTTTTTGAAAACACACTGTGTGTCTGGGATTCATGGCCATCGCTAACCGCACCGGCCTACATGAAATGAGGTCATAAGACGGGCAGCACTTACAGGGCATAGCCAAGGGATAACGCAAGAGCGCAGACTCCTGTACAGCAAATATCAATGCTCAGGAGGATGCGCCCAGCACCTAGGAGTAAATTTTGACACCTGTGCTGAGTCTCCTTAAAAAGACAAGTCACGCCTCCACTACAGTTTGACTGTAGAATGGGCGGAATTGTTTACGTGTTTCATTCAGCGTGTGCAAGTAGACAAATTAATAGAGCTACCTTTCACTTGTGCAGCATTAATGCTGCACAAGGTGTGGCTCTTGTACTTTGTAACACCTGAGGGGGGGTTAAAGGTTACCTTTGAAAATGGTTCAACTAGGCTTCGGCCTACACTCTGCTCCTCTCCTCCTCCTGCTGATCCTGGGCTCTAACACCACCAGTTTTTGCCCAGGACTGATAGCTGCACAGAGAAAAACACCCGCCAATGTGTCAGTGGAGTTCAGCACCGCCAGCTGTTCCCCTGCTGTGTAGTCGGCAACGTGTCCAGCACAAGCCACGCTGGCACAACCGAACAAAAGCTGCCACCAGTGCAGGCTGCGACCTACACTCTGCTCCTCTCCTCCTCCTTCTGACCCTGGGCTCTAACACCGCCAGTTGGGGCCCGGATGTGCTAGCTGCACAGAGAACAACACCAGCCAATGTGTTAGTGGGGTTCAGCACCGCCAGCTGTCCCCCTGCTGTGTAGCCGGCAACGTGACCTGCAAACGCCACGCAGGCACATGAACTGAAATTAAAGGGAAACCCTGCCACCCACCCCAAGGTGTTTCTATGTATAACAGCCACCTTGTACAGCAGTACTGCTGCATTTGTTCAAGGTGGCTGACTTTTTCTCCTTGCCCACGTTGAATGTAACACGTACAAAATGTGTCTCATTACAGACCATTTTAATGTCCCTGAGGTGTATATTTCCTTTTTAATGACACGCAGCACCCCCCTTGATAGCGCTGCCCGTCTTCTGACATCATTGGTTGGCTGGCTGCGCCTGTGCGTCCGCCCTGCCTGAAACAACGCTCCTCGTTGTCTTACTTATTTTGACTGCGAGGGTGTGATTGATGGGCACGAGCAGTGCATATCTTCGCCTGTCTTTACTCATCTCCTTCCGCCTTCTTCAGACTGTGCGGCCTCATGGCCGCGGCATGCGAGAAGGGATCAGCAGAGGCCGCCCAGTCTGAAGCAGGTGTAAGGACGTGTGTGAGCGGCGAAAATATTTACTGCTCAAGGCCACGAATCCCAGCACCGCAGTGTGACTTTATGAAATGGCACTGTGGGTCTGGGATTTATGGCCATCGTTAACCGCACCGGCCAACATGAAATGAGGTCATAAGACGGGCAGCGCTAACAGGGCATTGCCAAGGGATAACACAAGAGCGCAGACTCCTGTACAGCAAATAACAACGCTCAGGAAGCTGCACCAAGCACCAAGGCGTTATTTATGTGCACCTGTGCTGAGTCTCCTTAAAAAGACAAGTCACGCCTCCACTACAGTTTGACTGTAGAATGGGCTAAATTGTGTACGTCTTTCATTCAGCGTGTGCAAGTAGACAAATTAATAGAGCAACCTTTCACTTGTGCAGCATTAATGCTGCACAAGGTGTGGCTCTTGTACTTTGTAACACCTGAGGGGGGGTTAAAGGTTACCTTTGAAATTGGTTCAACTAGGCTTCGGCCTACACTCTGCTCCTCTCCTCCTCCTGCTGACCCTGGGCTCTAACACCGCCAGTTGGTGCCCGGAATTGCTGGCTGCACAGAGAAAAACACCCGCCATTGTGTCAGTGGGGTTCAGCAACGCCAGCTTTTCCCCCACTGTGTAGCCGGCAAAGTGTCCTGCAAACGCAACGCAGACACAAAGCTGCCTCCAGTGCATGCTTCGGCCTACACTCTGCTCCTCCTGCTGTCCCTGGGCTCCAACACCACCAGCTGCTGCCCGGAAGTGCCATCTGCACAGTCAACACTTGCTGCCGTGTTATTGGGGTTCAGTAATATCAGCTGACCTCCAGCTGTGTATCCGGCAATGTGTCCTGCGACAGTCACGGTGACACAACAACAGATATTAAACTGACTCGAGTGCAGGCTTCGGCCTACACTCTGCTCCTCCTGCTGTCCCTGGGCTCCAACACCACCAGTTGCTGCTCGGAAGTGCCGTCTGCACAGAGAAAAACACTCGCTCCTTTGTTAGTGGGGTTCAGTAACGCCAGCCAGCTGTTATCATCCGGTGACCTTGGAGCTGCATGAAACTTTCTCTGGAGTTGGTGGAAACTGTACTGACCGCAAATCCTGAACTTAACACCGCAACTAGAAGTAGGGGTGTGCCTAACAAATCCTAGACACCTCGACACAGCCGAAGGACTAAATACCCCTATAGATGGAAATAGGAATTCTACCTTGCCTCAGAGCAGAACCCCAAAGGATAGGCAGCCCCCACAAATATTGACTGTGAGTAGTAGAGGAAAGACACACGCAGGCAGGAAACAGGATTTAGCAAAAGAGGCCACTCTAGCTAGATAGGAAAGGATAGGACAGAATACTAAGCGGTCAGTATTAAAACCCCTCCAAAAAATATCCACAGCAGATAATACAAAAAATTCCACCATCTAACTAAAGACGTGGAACGTATATCTGCATCTCCTGAGAATCCAACAAGACTGAGAAAACACTGACACAATCTAAGCTGGACAAGAGAAAACAAAGGCAAGGTAGGCTTTATTTTTCTATCTTTAGGGCTAGCTAGTTCTGAGGCTGTGACGAGTTGCATAGGGAGCGTTAGGAGCAATCCACGGCTATTTCTTGTGTGTGTGATAGGATTAGGGATTGCGGTCAGCAGAGTTTCCACTTCCCAGAGCTTGCCCTGTATTATTGTAACTATCAGGTCTTTCCGTGTGCTCTTAACCACCAGGTCCATTATTGTCCTAACCACCAGGTCATAACAAAAACCCAAGAATTATCCTCCTGGCCATAACCCTTCCATTTGACAAGTTACTGAAGCCTCCGCCTCAAAAAACAAGAATCCAAAATCTTCTCAACCACATACTCCAACTCTCCATCAACCAACACAGGGGCCGGAGGATCAACAGAGGGAACAACGGGCACCACATATTTCCGCAATAAAGATCTATGGAAGACATTATGGATAGCAAAAGAGGCCGGAAGCACCAATCGAAAAGACACCGGATTAATAATCTCAGAAATCATATAAGGACCAATAAACCGAGGCTTAAACTTAGGGGAGGAAACTTTCATAGGAACATGACGGGAAGACAACCAGACCAGATTCCCAACCCAAAGCCGGGAACCAACACACCGACGACGGTTAGCAAAACGTTGAGCCTCCTCCTGAGACAACACCAAATTGTCCACCACATGAGCCCAAATCTGCTGCAACCTGTCAACCACAGAGTCCACACCAGGACAGTCAGAAAGCTCAACCTGCCCAGAAGAAAAACGAGGATGAAAACCAAAATTACAAAAGAAAGGCGAAACCAAAGTAGCCGAACTAGCCCGATTATTAAGGGCAAACTCGGCCAATGGCAAGAAGACCACCCAATCATCCTGATCAGCAGACACAAAGCATCTCAAATAAGTCTCCAGAGTCTGATTAGTTCGCTCGGTCTGGCCATTTGTCTGAGGATGAAATGCAGAAGAAAAAGACAAATCAATGCCCAGCCTAGCACAAAAGGCCCACCAAAACCTAGAAACAAACTGGGAACCTCTGTCGGACACAATATTCTCCGGAATACCATGTAAACGAACCACATGCTGAAAAAACAACGGAACCAAATCTGAAGAGGAAGGCAATTTAGGCAAAGGCACCAAATGAACCATCTTAGAGAACCGGTCACAAACAACCCAGATAACAGACATCTTCTGGGAAACCGGAAGATCAGAAATAAAATCCATAGAAATATGCGTCCAGGGCCTCTCAGGGACCGGCAATGGCAAAAGCAACCCACTAGCACGGGAACAAGAAGGCTTGGCCCGCGCACAAGTCCCACAGGACTGCACAAAAGAACGCACATCACGTGACAAAGAAGGCCACCAAAAGCAACTACCAACCAAATCTCTGGTACCAAAAATACCAGGATGACCAGCCAACACAGAACAGTGAACCTCAGAAATCACTCTACTAGTCTACTAGTCCATCTGGGAACAAACAGTTTCCCCACTGGACAGCGGTCAGGTCTGTCAGCCTGAAATTCTTGAAGAACCCATCGTAAATCAGGGGAAATGGCAGAAAGGACCACCCCTTCTTTCAGAATGCCGACCGGTTCAAGGACCTCAGGAGAATCAGGCAAAAAACTCCTAGAGAGAGCATCAGCCTTAATATTCTTAGAACACGGAAGATACGAAACCACAAAATCAAAACGGGAAAAAAACAAGGACCATCGAGCCTGTCTAGGATTCAGCCGTTTGGCAGACTCGAGGTAAATCAGATTCTTATGATCGGTCAAGACCACAATACAGTGCTTAGCTCCCTCAAGCCAATGTCGCCACTCCTCAAACGCCCACTTCATAGCCAACAACTCCCGATTGCCGACATCATAATTGCATTCAGCAGGCGAAAACTTACGGGAAAAGAAGGCACACGGTTTCATCAAGGAACCAACAGAATCCCTCTGAGACAAAACGGCCCTTGCCCCAATCTCAGAAGCATCAATCTCAACCTGAAATGGAAGAGAAACATCCGGTTGGCGCAACACCGGAGCAGAAGTAAATCGGTGTTTAAGCTCCTGAAAGGCAGAGTCAGCCACAGAGGACCAATTCGCCACATCAGAGCCTTTCTTCGTCAAATCGGTCAAGGGTTTAACCACGCTAGAGAAGTTAGCAATGAAACGGCGATAAAAATTTGCAAAACCCAAAAATTTCTGAAGGCTCTTCACGGATGTGGGTTGAATCCAATCATGAATGGCCTGAACCTTAACCGGATCCATCTCCATAGATGAGGGAGAAAAAATAAAGCCCAAAAAAGAAACCTTCTGCAACCCAAAGAGACACTTAGACCCCTTCACAAACAAAGCATTGTCACGAAGGATCTGAAATACCATCCTGACCTGTTCCACATGAGACTCCCAATCATCGGAGAAAATCAAAATATCGTCCAAATATACAATCAAGAATTTATCAAGATAAGTCCGGAAGATATCATGCATGAAGGACTGAAAAACAGATGGAGCATTAGTGAGCCCGAATGGCATCATAAGATATTCAAAATGACCTTCGGGCGTATTGAACGCAGTTTTCCATTCATCACCCTGCTTAATACGAACAAGATTATATGCCCCCCGAAGGTCAATCTTCGTAAACCAACTAGCCCCCTTAATCCTAGCAAACAAATCAGAAAGCAAAGGTAAAGGGTATTGAAATTTGACTGTGATCTTATTCAAGAGGCGATAATCAATACAGGGTCTCAAGGAGCCATCCTTCTTAGCAACAAACAAAAATCCCGCTCCCAACGGTGAAGAAGATGGCTGAATATGCCCTTTCGCCAAAGACTCCTTAATATAATTCCGCATGGCGGTATGTTCAGGCACAGACAGGTTGAAAAGTCGGCCCTTAGGAAACTTACAGCCTGGAATCAAGTCAATAGCACAATCACAGTCCCTGTGCGGTGGAAGGGAACTGGACTTGGGCTCATCGAATACATACTAAAAATCAGACAAAAACTTTGGAATTTCAGAAGAGGAAGAAGAGGAGATTGACATCAAAGGAATATCATTATGAATCCCCTGACAACCCCAACTAGTCACAGACATAGACTTCCAGTCCAACACAGGATTATGTACCTGCAACCATGGAAAACCCAGCACGATAGCATCATGCAAATTATGCAACACCAGAAATCGACAATCTTCCTGATGGGCGCATGGTCACCTGTGTCCAAAACTGGGGCTTATTTTTAGCCAAAGGTGTAGCATCAATGCCCCTTAAAGGAATAGGGTTCTGCAAAGGCTGCAAGGGAAAACCACAACGCCTGGCAAACTCAAAGTCCATTAAGTTCAAGGCGGCACCTGAATCCACAAACGCCATGACAGAAAATGATGACAATGAGCAGATCAAGGACACAGATAACAGAAATTTAGGTTGTACAGTACTAATGGTAAATGAACTGGCGATCCTCTTTGTCCGCTTAGGGCAGACAGAAATGACATGAGAAGCGTCTCCACAATAATAACACAACCTATTCTGATGTCTAAAACCTTGTTGTTCCGTTCTAGACAGAATCCTATCACACTGCATTGGCTCAGGAATTTGCTCTGAGGACAACGCCACAGCGCGCACAGTTCTGCACTCCCGCAAGCGCCGGTCAATCTGAATGGCCAGAGACATAGAATCACTCAGACCGAAAGGCGTGGGAAACCCCACCATAACATCTTTAACGGATTCAGAAAGACCCTTTCTGAAAATTGCCGCCAAAGCATCATCATTCCATTTAGTCAACACAGACCATTTTCTAAATTTCTGACAATACAATTCTGCCGCCTCTTGACCCTGAGACAGGGCCAACAAGGTCTTCTCCGCTTGATCCACAGAATTAGGTTCATCATATAATATACCTAAAGCCTGAAAAAAGGAGTCTACATTAAGCAAAGCCGGATTCCCAGATTCCAGGAAAAATGCCCAATCCTGAGGATCGCCACGCAGCAGGGAGATGACGATTTTAACCTGCTGAATGGAATCACCGGAGGATCGAGGTCTCAGAGCAAAACAGTTGTTTTTAAAACTCAAAAATTTGGACCTGTCACCAAAAAACAAATCAGGAGTAGGAATCTTCGGCTCTAAAACAGGAGTCTGAACAATATAATCAGAAATACCCTGTACCCTAGCAGCAAGCTGGTCTACACGAGAAGCTAATTCCTGAACATCCATGCTAGCACAAGACTCCTCAGCCACCCAGAGAAAAAGAGGAAAGAGAAGACAAAGCAGAGTGCAGAAAAAAAATGGCTCAACACCTTTCTTCCCTTCTTCTGAGATGCATTTAACTCATTATTGGCCAGTTGTACTGTTATGATCCGGTGACCTTGGAGCTGCATGAAACTTTCTCTGGAGTTGGTGGAAACTGTACTGACCGCAAATCCTGAACTTAACACCGCAACTAGAAGTAGCCGTGGGGTGTGCCTAACATCCTAGACACCTCGACACAGCCGGAGGACTAAATACCCCTATAGATAGAAATAGGAATTCTACCTTGCCTCAGAGCAGAACCCCAAAGGATAGGCAGCCCCCACAAATATTGACTGTGAGTAGTAGAGGAAAGACACACGCAGGCAGGAAACAGGATTTAGCAAAAGAGGCCACTCTAGCTAGATAGGAAAGGATAGGACAGAATACTAAGCGGTCAGTATTAAAACCCTTCCAAAAAATATCCACAGCAGATAATACAAAAAATTCCACCATCTAACTAAAGACGTGGAACGTATATCTGCATCTCCTGAGAATCCAACAAAACTGAGAAAACACTGACACAATCTAAGCTGGACACGAGAAGAAACAAATGACATAGCACTGAATTATTAAGCACACAGCATGTGTGCCACAGAAACAAAAACCAGACACTTATCTTTGCTGATTTGGCAGCAAGGCAGGAGGAACCAGACAAAGATCCAAAACCTCCCAGAACCATGGACAACTGGCAAGGACTAATGAATCCTGCACACCTAAATACCCCAGTCAGAACTGCAATCAGCAGAAACACCTGACCAGGACTGCAACCCAGGGACAACTGCATTACAACCTACTACCACCGGAGGGAACCCAAAAGCAGAATTCACAACAGCCAGCGTCGGACTGGAGCACCTTGGGCCCACCAAGGAAAATCATTCTTGGGGCCCACTATGTAGCTACATAGAAATAGATACAAGACCACCAATTGTGCAGTAAAACGCACTAAAATCAGGGTATAATATAAGGTAGTTCACGTCTTAATTATGTAACAGGGGTTGGGGTAGCCCCCTCACAGAATATAATTTAGCCCCCTCAAAAAATATAACACAGTCCCCTCTCATAGAATATAATGCAGCACCCCATAAAATATAATGCAACCCCCTTAGGTATAATGCAGTCCCCAAAATAGAATATAATGTAGCACCCTCATAGGGTATAATGCAGCCCCCCTCATATAGTATAATGCAGCCACCACAGAATGTAATGTATCCCCCTGAGAGAATGCAGCCCCACCACAGAATATAATGCAGCCCCCCATAGAGTATACTGTAGCCCCCTCACATAGTATGATGTAGCCCCAATAATATAATGTAGTCCCCTGAGAATAATGCAGTCCCCCCTCAAAGTATAATGCAGCCCCTCTCCACCTCCATCATTGTCCTCATCACTAGGGTTGAGCGAAATGGGTCGGCCGACTTTTGGCAAAGTCTGGTTTCATGAATCCCGACCCGACCCCTGTGTGGGGTCGGCCATGAAGTCGGCGATCTTCTGAATCTGGAATCGGAATTCCGATACCGATTCCCGATATGTTTAAGATATCGGGAATTGGTATCGGAATTCAGATTTAAGTGTAAAATCTATATATATAATTGTCTAAGGGTTTTTCCGTCTGCCAGGCCTCGACCAATCAGCAATGGGCACAACGACGATGATGTCATAATGGTTGCCATGGCGACGATGATGTCATAAAGGTCGCCTCGACCAATCAGCGACGGGCACAATCTGCCGCGAATTCTGGAATCATCATTGTCCATATACTACTGGGACATGCATATTCTAGAATACCCGATGCGTTAGAATCGGGCCACAATCTAGTAAAGAATAAAAATAAAAAATATCGCTATACTTACCCTCTGACGCGCCCTGGTACTAACCGTCCGAGGGTGAGTATATTCCTATTAGGAATATTAGGGTGAGTATATTCCTATTAGGTATATACTCACCCTCGGACGCGCCCTGCTTCTTTCCGGCAGCCTTCCTTCCTAAGAATCAGCGCTTCAAGGACCTTCGGTTACGTCGCGGTTTCTGATTGGTCGCGCGAGCGGTCACATGGGCGTCGCGCGACCAATCACAAGCCACGACGTCACCGCGACGTCACCGCGAGGTCCTGGAAGCGCTGATTCAAAGGAAGGAAGGTTCCCGGTTAGTACCAGGGCGCGTCAGAGGGTAAGTATAGCGATATTTTTTATTTTTATTCTTTATTTTACACTTAAATATGGATCGCAGGGCCTGAAGGAGAGTTTCCGCTCCTTCAGACCCTGGGAACCATTGGAAACCCAATGCACTGCATTGGGTTTCGAGTTTCGGCCGACCCCGACCCCGACTTTTTTATAGGATCGGCCAATTTCACTTGAACCGACTTTTGAAAAAGTCGGGTTTCGTGAAACCCGACCCGATCCTATAAAAGTAAAGGTCGCTCAACACTACTCATCACCATCTCCATCTTTGCCTTCTCTCCACCACCTCCATCACTGCCCATTCCACCACATGCATCATTGCCTCCTCCACACCATCATTGTCCATTTCATAACCTCCATCATCACCTCCATCATTGCTTCCCCCACCACCATCATTGCCCATCACCTCCATCATTGCCCATTACCTCCATCATTGCCTGCCCCACCACCATTACCCATTTTATCACCTCCATCATTGCCTCCCACCACCATCATTGCCCATCACCTCCATCATTGCCTCCCCCCATCATTGTCTATTACCTCCATCATTGCATCCCATACCATCATTACCTATCACCTCCATCATTGCCTCCCCCACCATCATTGCCCATCACTTCCATGATTGCCTCCCCTCACCCTCATTGCCCATCACCTCCATCATTCCCTCCCTCACCATGATTGCCCATCACCTCCATCATTGTCTCCCCCACCATCATTGCCCATCACTTCCATCATTGCCTCCCCTCACCTCCATCATTGCCTCCCCACCACCACCATTATTGCCCATCACCTCCATCAATGTCTTCCCTACACCATCATTGCCCATCACCTCCATCATTGTCTCCCCCACCACCATCATTGCCCATCACCTCCATCATTGTCTCCCCCACCAATATCATTTTCCTTCACCACACTCACTCACACACACGCAAGCACACACACAAAGGCAGGCACACACACGCAGGCACACAGCACAGCTCACCTTCCTGCAGCAGCAGGAGGCAGCTCATCCCAGCAGCCTCTTCCTCGCTGGATTCCTGGAAGCTTTCTGACTGAGACAGCAGCACGCTGGATGATGATGTCATCCAGCTGGGCTGTCTCAGACAGGAAGCAGGACACTGGGAGGTGAGCTGCTCTGTCAGTCTGTATGCCTGCGTGTGTGTATGTGTGCGGTGGGTGGTGTGTGTGTGTGGGTGTGTGGTACTTTGTGAGTGTGTGTGTGGTGCGGCTTTACATGCGGGCAGTGTTAGCTGCAGCCTGCGGCTAACACTGCCTGCTATTAAAGACAAATGGTATTCACTCCTCTCCACGCCCATAGGGGCGTGAAGAAGCGTGAATATTCATTTTGCTTTAGGAGCGGGGACAGGATCCTGTCTCCAGCTGCTGCTACTGGCACAGGGTGTGCCCCCTTGACTCAGGGGCCCCATAGCCACTGGCTGGGGGCCCCTAGAGCAGTGGGGGCCCTGGGCAGCTGCTCGCCAGTATGCCAGCAGGTTTCAGTGCCAGGGCCCAATGGAGAATCCTCCGTTTCTCCTGTGGGCCAGTCTGAGCCTGACGCCAGCTGTTCCCCAGCTGTGTGTTCGGCAAGAACTCAAGTCTGCTCCTCCTGCTGTGCCTGGGCTCCAACACCGCCAGTTGTTGCTCAAAGTGCTGTCCGCACAGAGAAAAACACTTGCTCCTGTGTTAGTGGGGTTCAGTAACGCCAGCTGCTCCCCTGCTGTGTGTGTGGCAATAACTCAAGTCTGCTCCTCCTGCTGTCCCTGGGCTCCAACACCGCCAGTTGTTGCTCGTAAGTGCTGTCCGCACAGAGAAAATCACTCACTCCTGTGTTAGTTGGGTTCAGTAACGCCAGCTGCTCCCCTGCTGTGTGTGCAGCAATAATTCAAATCTGCTCCTCCTGCTGTCCCTGGGCTCCAACACTGCCAGTTGTTGCTTGGAAGTGCTGTCCGCACAGAGAAAAACACTCGCTCCTGTGTTAGTCGGGTTCAGTAACGCCAGCTGCTCCCCTGCTGTGTGTGTGGCAATAACTCAAGTCTGCTTCTCCTGCTGTCCCTGGGCTCCAACACCGCCAGTTGTTGCTCGTAAGTGTTGTCCACACAGAGAAAATCACTCACTCCTGTGTTAGTGGGGTTCAGTAACGCCAGCTGCTCCCCTGCTGTGTGTGCGGCAATAATTCAAATCTGCTCCTCCTGCTGTCCCTGGGCTCCAACACTGCCAGTTGTTGCTTGGAAGTGCTGTCCGCACAGAGAAAAACACTCGCTCCTGTGTTAGTAGGGTTCAGTAACGCCAGCTGCTCCCCTGCTGTGTGTGCAGCAAGTTCTCCTGCTCCCTCCACATTAAGACAACATCAGATATTAAACTTGCTCCAGTTAGGCCTTGGCCTACACTATGCTTTGAGCATTTACCCTGGGCTCCAACACCACCAGTTGCTGCTCGACAGTGCTGTCTGCACAGAGAAAACCACTCGCCCCTGTGTTAGTGGGGTTCAGTAACGCCAGCTGCTCCCCTGCTGTGTGTGTGGCAATAACTCAAGTCTGCTCCTCCTGCTGCAACCTGGGCTCCAACACCGCCAGTTGCTGCCCGGAAGTGCTGTCCACACAGAGAAAAACACTCGCTCGAGTGTTAGTGGGGTTCAGTAACGCCAGCTGCTCCCCTGCTGTGGGTGCAGCAATAACTCAAATATGCTCCTCCTGCTGTTCCTGGGCTCCAACACCACCAGTTGTTGCCTGGAAGTGCTGTCCGCACAGTCAACAGTTGCTCCTCTGTTATTGGGGTTCAGTAATACCAGCTGCTTAACTGGTCTGTGTGGCAATAACTCAAGTCTGCTCCTCCTGCTGTCCTTGGGCTCCAACACCGCCAGTTGTTGCTCGGAAGTGCTGTCCGCACAGAGAAAAACACTCGCTCCTGTGTTAGTGGGGTTCAGTAACGCCAGCTGCTCCCCTGCTGTGTGTGCAACAATGACTCAAATCTGCTCCTCCTGCTGTCCCTGGGCTCCAACACAGCCAGTTGTGCCTGGAAGTGCTGCCCGCACAGTCAACAGTTTCTCCTCTGTTAGTGGGGTTCAGTAACGCCAGCTGCTCCCCTGCTGTGTGTGCGGCAAGAACTCAAGTCTGCTCCCCCTGCTGTCTCTGGGCTCCAACACAGCCAGTTGCTGCCCGGAAGTGCTGTCCGCACAGAGAAAAACACTCGCTCCTGTGTTGGTGGGGTTCAGTAATGCCAGCTGCTCCCCTGCTGTGTGTGCAACAATAACTCAAATCTGCTCCTCCTGCTGTCCCTGGGCTCCAACACCGCCAGTTGTTGCCTGGAAGTGCTGTCCACACAGTCAGCAGTTGCTCCTCTGTTATTGGATTTCAGTAACGCCAGCTGCTCCCCTGCTGTGTGTGTGGCAATAACTCAAGTCTCCTCCTGCTGTCCTTGGGCTCCAACACCGCCAGTTGTTGCTTGGAAGTGCTGTCCGCACAGAGCCAAACACTCGCTCCTGTGTTAGTGGGGTTCAGTAACGCCAGCTGCTACCCTGCTGTGTGTGCGGCAATAACTCAAGTCTGCTCCTCCTGCTATCACTGGGCTCCAACACCGCCAGTTGCTGCCCAGAAGTGCTGTCCGCACAGAGAAAAACACTCGCTCCTGTGTTAGTGGGGTTCAGTAATGCCAGCTGCTCCCCTGCTGTGTGCAACAATAACTCAAATCTGCTCCTCCTGCTGTCCCTGGGTTCCAACACAGCCAGTTGTTGCCTGGAAGTGCTGTCCGCACAGTCAACAGTTGCTCCTCTGTTATTGGGGTTCAGTAACGCCAGCTGCTTCCCTGCTGTGTGTGTGTGGCAATAACTCAAGTCTGCTCCTCCTGCTTTCCTTGGGCTCCAACACCGCCAGTTGTTGCTCGGAAGTGCTGTCCGCACAGAGAAAAACACTCGCTCCTGTGTTAGTGGGGTTCAGTAACGCCAGCTGCTCCACTGCTGTGTGTGCGGCAATAAATCAAATCTGCTCCTCCTGCTGTCCCTGGGCTCCAACACCGCCAGTTGCTGCCTGGAAGTGCTGTCCATACAGTCAACAGTTGCCCCTCTGTTATTGGGGCTTAGTAACCCCAGCTGCTCCCCTGCCGTGTGTGCGGCAAGTTCTCCTGCTCCCTCCACACTAAGACAACATCAGATATTAAACTTGCTCCAATTAGGCCTCAGCCTACACTATGCTTTGAGCATTTACCCTGGGCTCCAAAACCGCCAGTTGCTGCTCGGAAGTGCTGTCTGCACAGAGGAAAACACTAGCTCCTGTGTTAGTGGGGTTCAGTAACGTCAGCTGATCCCCTGCTGGGCATACGGCAATTTGCCCTGCTACCTGCACACTGACACTGCTACAGAAATTAAAGGGAACCTGTCCCCCCTCCAGGCGTCTTTAACAGAAAGAGCCACCTTGTGCAGCACTAATGCTGCATTTGGACAAGGTGGCTCTTTTAGTTATTCTCCTTGCACACGCTGAACTAAACAATTATAAAATGTGTCCCCACATACCGTGAAAGTCCCAGAAGTGGAACTTTCCTTCCTAATTGGTTGCGGCACAGCGGTCATTCTGACCCCCATGGCTGTTATGGACCTGGTGGTTAGGAGCACCCGGAACGACCTGATGGTTAAACTCACACAGGACAAGCTCTGGGAAGTGGGAGCTCTGCTGACCGCAACTCCTAATCCCATCACACAACTAGAAATAGCCGTGGAGCGTACCTAACACGACCTCGACGCCTCTTCACAGCCTAAGAGCTAACCAGCCCTAAAGATAGAAAATAAAGCCTACCTTGCCTCAGAGAAATTCCCCAAAGGAAAAGGCAGCCCCCCACATATATTGACAGTGAGTTAAGATGAAAGTCACAAACACAGAAATGAAACAGGTTTCAGCAAAGGGAGGCCAGACTTACTAAACAGACTGAGGATAGGAAAGGTATCTTTGCGGTCAGCACAAAAAACTACAAAAGACCACGCAGAGTGTGCAAAAAGACCTCCGCACTGACTCACGATGCGGAGGTGCCACTCTGCATCCCAGAGCTTCCAGCTAGCAAGACAAAATCATGATAGCCAACTGGACAAGGAAACAATGAACAAATAATTAACTAGCAGGGACTTAGCTTCTGCTGGAGTAGACAGGTCACCAGAAAGATCCAAGAGCGAACTGAACCAGTACAAGAACATTGACAGCTGGCATGGAGTAACGATCTGAGTGGAGTTAAATAGAACAGCCAGCCAAAGAATAAACTATGTCACCTGTGGAAAGAACCTCAGAAGCAGCAGCTCCACTCACAGTCACCAGAGGGAGTCCATGGACAGAACTCGCCGAAGTACCATTCATGACCACAGGAGGGAGTTCGAAAACAGAATTCACAACAGTACCCCCCCCCTTGAGGAGGGGTCACCGAACCCTCACCAGAGCCCCCAGGCCGATCAGGACGAGTCAAATGAAAGGCACGAACTAGATCGGTAGCATGAACATCAGAGGCAAAAACCTAGGAATTATCTTCCTGACCATAACCCTTCCACTTGACCAGGTACTGTAGTTTCCGTCTCGAAATACGAGAATCCAAAATCTTCTCCACCACATACTCCAACTCCCCCTCGACCAACACCGGGGCAGGAGGATCAACGGAGGGAACCATAGGCGCCACGTATCTCCGCAATAACGACCTATGGAACACATTATGGATGGCAAAAGAAGCTGGAAGATCCAAACAAAATGACACAGGATTAAGAAACAAGGCTTAAACTTAGGAGAGGAAACCCTCATAGGAACATGACGAGATGACAACCAAACCAAATCCCCAACACGAAGTCGGGGACTAACACAGTGCCGGCGGTTAGCGAAACGTTGAGCCTTCTCCTGGGACAATGTCAAATTGTCCACCACATGAGTCCAAATCTGCTGCAACCTGTCCACCACCGTATCCACACCAGGACAGTCCGAAGGCTCAACCTGCCCTGAAGAGAAACGAGGATTACAGAAAAAAGGCGAAACCAAAGTAGCCGAGCTGGCCCGATTATTAAGGGCGAACTCAGCCAAAGGCAAGAAGGACACCCAATCATCCTGATCAGCAGAAACAAAGCATCTCAGATATGTCTCCAAAGTCTGATTACTTCGTTCGGTTTGGCCATTTGTCTGAGGATGGAAAGCCGAAGAAAAAGACAAATCAATGCCCATCTTAACACAAAAGGACCGCCAAAACCTCGAAACAAACTGAGAACCTCTGTCCGAGACGATGTTCTCCGGAATGCCATGCAAACGAACCACATGCAGGAAAAACAATGGCACCAAATCAGAGGAGGAAGGCAATTTAGACAAGGGTACCAAATGGACCATCTTAGAGAAGCGATCACAAACCACCCAAATGACCGACATCCTTTGAGAGACAGGGAGATCTGAAATAAAATCCATGGAAATATGCGTCCAGGGCCTCTTCGGGACCGGCAAGGGCAAAAGCAACCCACTGGCACGAGAACAGCAGGGCTTAGCCCGAGCACAAGTCCCACAGGACTGCACAAAAGAACGCACATCCCGTGACAAAGAAGGCCACCAAAAGGATCTAGCCACCAAATCTCTGGTACCAAAGATTCCAGGATGACCCGCCAACACCGAACAATGAACCTCAGAGATAACTCTACTAGTCCATCTATCAGGGACAAACAGTTTCTCTGCTGGGCAACGGTCAGGTCTATCAGCCTGAAACTTCTGCAGCACGCGCCGCAAATCAGGGGAGATGGCAGACAAAATTACCCCCTTGACAAAACTCCTTGACAGGGCATCAGCCTTCACATTCTTACAGCCCGGAAGGTACGAAATCACAAAATCAAAATGGGAGAAAAACAGCGACCATCGAGCCTGTCTAGGATTCAACCGTTTGGCAGACTCGAGATAAGTCAAATTCTTGTGATCCGTCAAGACTAGGGTTGAGCGAAACGGGTCGTTCATTTTCAAAAGTCGCCGACTTTTGGCAAAGTCGGGTTTCATGAAACCCGATCCGACCCCTGTGCGGGGTCGGCCATGCGGTACGCGACTTTCGCGCCAAAGTCGCGTTTCAATGACGCGAAAAGCGCCATTTCTCAGCCAATGAAGGTGAACGCAGAGTGTGGGTAGCGTGATGACATAGGTCCTTGTCCCCACCATCTTAGAGAAGGGCATTGCAGTGATTGGCTTGCTGTCTGCGGCGTCACAGGGGCTATAAAGGGGCGTTCCCGCCGACCGCCATCTTACTGCTGCTGATCTGAGCTTAGGGAGAGGTTGCTGCCGCTTCGTCAGAAGCAGGGATAGCGTTAGGCAGGGTCCATTAACCACCAAACCGCTTGTGCTGTAGCGATTTCCACTGTCCAACACCACCTTCGGTGTGCAGGGACAGTGGAAGCTACATTTTTTTTTCTCAGCGCTGTAGCTCATTGGGCTGCCCTAGAAGGCTCCCTGATAGCTGCATTGCTGTGTGTACGCCGCTGTGCAAACCAACTGCTTTTTTCAAAGCACAAATCCTGTTGTTCCTTCCTTTCTGCACAGCTATCTTGTTTGTTTGTCAACACTTTTTATTTAATTTGTGCAGCAGTCCACTCCTTATTGCTGCCTGCCATACCTGGCTGAGATTACTGCAGGGAGATAGTAATTGTAGGACAGTCCCTGTTTTTTTTTTTTTGTGGGAGATTAAGATTGGCATTTCTGCTACAGTGCCATCCCTCTGTGTGCCATCTCTCACTCAGTGGGCCATAGAAAGCCTATTTATTTTTTTGCTTGATTTGGGTTCTAAAATCTACCTGAAAAAATCACTACATCAATCAGTGGGAGAAAAATATTGGCCTCAGGGCTTGTGTGCCACTCCTGACTCCTGTGTGTGCCATCTCTCACTCAGTTGGCCATAGAAAGCCTATTTATTTTTTTGCTTGATTTGGGTTCTAAAATCTACCTGAAAAAATCACTACATCAATCAGTGGGAGAAAAATATTGGCCTCTGGGCTTGTGTGCCACTCCTGACTCCTGTGTGTGCCATCTCTCACTCAGTGGGCCATAGAAAGCCTATTTATTTTTTTGCTTGATTTGGGTTCTAAAATCTACCTGAAAAAATCACTACATCAATCAGTGGGAGAAAAATATTGGCCTCTGGGCTTGTGTGCCACTCCTGACTCCTGTGTGTGCCATCTCTCACTCAGTGGGCCATAGAAAGCCTATTTATTTTTTTGCTTGATTTGGGTTCTAAAATCTACCTGAAAAAATCACTACATCAATCAATGGGAGAAAAATATTGGCCTCTGGGCTTGTGTGCCACTCCTGACTCCTGTGTGTGCCATCTCTCACTCAGTGGGCCATAGAAAGCCTTTTTTTTTTATTTGGTTTCTAAATTGTCCCTGAAAAAATCATTTTATTTTATTTGGTTTCTAAATTCTTCCTGAAAAAATCATTTTATTTTATTTTGTTTCTAAAGTCTCCCTGAAAAAAAAAAATAATAAAACAGTGGGAGATAAATATTGCCCTTTCTGCTTGTGTGCCAGTCTTGACTCCTGGGTGTGCCATCTCTCTCTCTCTCTCAAATTATGGGCCATAGAAAGCCTATTTATTTTTTTGCTTGATTTGGGTTCCAAAATCTACCTGAAAAAATCACTACATCAATCAGTGGGAGAAAAATATTGGCCTCTGGGCTTGTGTGCCACTCCTGACTCCTGTGTGTGCCATCTCTCACTCAGTGGGCCATAGAAAGCCTATTTATTTTTTTGCTTGATTTGGGTTCTAAAATCTACCTGAAAAAAATCACTACATCAATCAGTGGGAGAAAAATATTGGCCTCTGGGCTTGTGTGCCACTCCTGACTCCTGTGTGTGCCATCTCTCACTCAGTGGGCCATAGAAAGCCTATTTATTTTTTTGCTTGATTTGGGTTCTAAAATCTACCTGAAAAAATCACTACATCAATCAGTGGGAGGAAAATATTGGCCTTTGGGCTTGTGTGCGACTCCTGACTCCTGTGTGTGCCATCTCTCACTCAGTGGGCCATAGAAAGCCTTTTTTTTTTATTTGGTTTCTAAATTGTCCCTGAAAAAATCATTTTATTTTATTTGGTTTCTAAATTCTTCCTGAAAAAATCTTTTTATTTTATTTTGTTTCTAAAGTCTCCCTGAAAAAAATAAATAAAAATAAAACAGTGGGAGATTAATATTGCCCTTTCTGCTTGTGTGCCAGTCTTGACTCCTGCGTGTGCCATCTCTCTCTCTCTCTCAAATTGTGGACCATAGAAAGCCTATTTATTTTTTTTTGCTTGATTTGGGTTCCAAAATCTACCTGAAAAAATCACTACATCAATCAGTGGGAGAAAAATATTGTGTGCCACTCCTGACTCCTGTGTGTGCCATCTCTCACTCAGTGGGCCATAGAAAGCCTATTTATTTTTTTGCTTGATTTGGGTTCTAAAATCTACCTGAAAAAAATCACTACATCAATCAGTGGGAGAAAAATATTGGCCTCTGGGCTTGTGTGCCACTCCTGACTCCTGTGTGTGCCATCTCTCACTCAGTGGGCCATAGAAAGCCTATTTATTTTTTTGCTTGATTTGGGTTCTAAAATCTACCTGAAAAAATCACTACATCAATCAGTGGGAGAAAAATATTGGCCTCTGGGCTTGTGTGCCACTCCTGACTCCTGTGTGTGCCATCTCTCACTCAGTGGGCCATAGAAAGCCTATTTATTTTTTTGCTTGATTTGGGTTCTAAAATCTACCTGAAAAAATCACTACATCAATCAGTGGGAGAAAAATATTGGCCTCTGGGCTTGTGTGCCACTCCTGACTCCTGTGTGTGCCATCTCTCACTCAGTGGGCCATAGAAAGCCTTTTTTTTTTTTTTTATTTGATTTCTAAATTGTCCCTGAAAAAATCATTTTATTTTATTTGGTTTCTAAATTCTTCCTGAAAAAATCATTTTATTTTATTTTGTTTCTAAAGTCTCCCTGAAAAAAAAAAAATAAATAAAACAGTGGGAGATTAATATTGCCCTTTCTGCTTGTGTGCCAGTCTTGACTCCTGGGTGTGCCATCTCTCTCTCTCTCAAATTGTGGGCCATAGAAAGCCTATTTATTTTTTTGCTTGATTTGGGGTCCAAAATCTACCTGAAAAAATCACTACATCAATCAGTGGGAGAAAAATATTGGCCTCTGGGCTTGTGTGCCACTCCTGACTCCTGTGTGTGCCATCTCTCACTCAGTGGGCCATAGAAAGCCTATTTATTTTTTTGCTTGATTTGGGTTCTAAAATCTACCTGAAAAAATCACTACATCAATCAGTGGGAGAAAAATATTGGCCTCTGGGCTTGTGTGCCACTCCTGACTCCTGTGTGTGCCATCTCTCACTCAGTGGGCCATAGAAAGCCTATTTATTTTTTTGCTTGATTTGGGTTCTAAAATCTACCTGAAAAAATCACTACATCTATCAGTGGGAGAAAATTATTGGCCTCTGGGCTTGTGTGCCACTCCTGACTCCTGTGTGTGCCATCTCTCACTCAGTGGGCCATAGAAAGCCTATTTATTTTTTTGCTTGATTTGGGTTCTAAAATCTACCTGAAAAAATCACTACATCAATCAGTGGGAGAAAATTATTGGCCTCTGGGCTTGTGTGCCACTCCTGACTCCTGTGTGTGCCATCTCTCACTCAGTGGGCCATAGAAAGCCTTTTTTTTTTTTTTATTTGGTTTCTAAATTCTCCCTGAAAAAATCATTTTATTTTATTTGGTTTCTAAATTCTTCCTGAAAAAAATCATTTTATTTTATTTTGTTTCTAAAGTGGGGTGTAGAGAGATGGTGTGTTACACTCCAAGGTGTTCCCCAGGTTTCGTCCACATTGCTTCGGTCTTCCGACTCTCGTTTAGTAGTTGTAGAAAACTACACTGCATTAGGCCTACAAATTGGGTATGGGGTGTAGAGACGGTGTGTTCTACTCCAAGGTGTTCTCCAGGTTGCCTTTCCTGAGCTTCTATCTTCAGGCTCTCGTTTAGTAGTTGTTGGAAACTACACTGCATTAGGCCTACAAATTGGGTATGGGGTGTAGAGAGATGGTGTGTTACACTCCAAGGTGTTCCCCAGGTTTCCTCTCCATTGCTTCAATCTTAATGCTCTCGTTTAGTAGTTGTTGGAAACTACACTGCATTAGGCCTACAAATTGGATATGGGGTGTAGAGACGGTGTGTTCCACTCCAAGGTGTTCTCCAGGTTGCCTTTCCTGAGCTTCTATCTTCAGGCTCTTGTTAAATAGTGGTTAAATGGAACAACTGCATTTGGCGTACTAGTTGGTTTGGGGCCTACTAACAGTGTCTGCCGCTCCTTGCTGTTCTCCTGGTTTCCTGTCCTGAAATTCCATTTTCAGGCTCTCGTTAAGTAGTTGTTAATGTTAGACTGCATTTGGCCTGCTAGTAGGGTTGGGGCCTACTATCGGTGTCTGCCACTCCTTGCTGTTCTCCTCCACTGAACAAAGCTGTGCCGCCTGTTTACTACGGTTGCCAATTTTGAACTGCATTTCGACTACTTACTGATTTGGGCCTACTCTCTGTGTCAGCCTCTCATTCCAGTTGTCCTCCACTGCAATGCCCCCTGGTTAGTCCTGTGTTACCAATTTTGAACTGCATTTAGCCAACTTTATTCTTTGGGCCTATATCTGTGTTTCCTCCTCATCCTGCCCATTGCCCAGCCACTGATAGATGAGTCTGCTGGTATATTGACCCATAACGCAAAATTCCCCGTTCACGCTACACAGCAAGATTGTGAACCTGCTGAAAGTCAGTTTCCTCTTCCCGCATACCATACCACCTTACACGGGGACAAAGAGGAAGGTGCAGATGAAAGTGCAGGTTCCTTCATCAGGTGGGGGGAGGAATACTAGTTGGTGACGTCACTGGCACAGGGCCTCTCATAGTACGCAAAAGTGTTGCTGCCGGTGGGAGGCGCCCCCGCCGTGCAAACACACCGCTGTACTTTGAAGGGCCCTGTGCCAGTGCCAATGCCAACTAGTGGGCCCCCCCTGCTTGCTCAGGATCACAGCACTTGCAAAGTTTAAATACTTACCTCTCCCTGCTCCACTGCCGTGACGTGTTCCAGATTTCCTGGGCCCACTAATTACTTGAACCAGCCCTACCCCCCACAACTTTAGCCAAATGACCCCCAATTTCAAATGCCTTCCAATTATTATAAGGTAAATTTCGATTGACAAGCTTCTGTAACAAGAATGGATGTTTTTGCCATTAAAATGGGCAGTGTAGGTGTTTTCCTGGCCTCCACTCACTGCCGACTATGATCCCCCATTGACTTGCATTGGGTTTCGTGTTTCGGGCGATACCCGACTTTTCGCGATAATCGGCCGATTCCACTCGACTCGACTTCTAAGATAGTCGGGTTTCGCGAAACACGGCTCGACTCTAAAAAGGTCAAGGTCGCTCAACCCTAGTCAAGACCACCACGCGATGCTTGGCTCCTTCAAGCCAATGTTGCCACTCCTCGAATGCCCACTTCATGGCCAACAACTCTCGATTGCCAACATCATAATTGCGCTCAGCAGGCGAGAATTTTCTAGAAAAGAAGGCACATGGTTTCATCACCGAGCCATCAGAACTTCTTTGTGACAAAACAGCCCCTGCTCCAATGTCAGAAGCATCAACCTCAACCTGAAACGGGAGCGAAAAATCTGGCTGGCACAACACAGGGGCAGAAGAAAAACGACGCTTCAACTCCTGAAAAGCCTCTACAGCCGCCGAGGACCAATTGACCACATCAGCACCTTTCTTGGTCAAATCGGTCAACAGATTAGCAACACTAGAAAAATTAGCGATGAAGCGACGGAAAAAATTAGCAAAACCCAGGAACTTCTGCAGGCTCTTCACAGATGTCGGCTGAGTCCAATCATAAATGGCCTGAACTTTAACAGGGTCCATCTCGATAGTAGAAGGGGAAAAAATGAAACTCAAAAATGAAACCTTCTGAACCCCAAAGAGACATTTCGACCTTTTCACAAACAAGGAATTCGCACGAAGGACCTGGAACAGCATTCTGAACTGCTTCACATGAGACTCCCAATCATCCGAGAAGACCAAAATATCATCCAAGTATACAATCAGGAATTTATCCAGGTACTCTCGGAAGATGTCATGCATAAAGGACTGAAACACCGATGGAGCATTGGCAAGTCCGAAAGGCATAACTAGGTACTCAACATGGCCCTCGGGCGTATTAAATGCAGTTTTCCATTCATCACCCTGTTTAATTTGCACAAGATTATACGCCCCTCGAAGATCTATCTTGGTGAACCAACTAGCCCCCTTAATCCGAGCAAACAAATCAGACAGCAGCGGCAAAGGGTACTGAAATTTGACTGTGATCTTATTAAGAAGGCGGTAATCAATACAAGGTCTCAAAGAGCCATCCTTCTTGGCCACAAAAAAGAACCCTGCTCCCAACGGTGATGACGACAGGCGAATATGACCTTTCTCCAAGGATTCCTTTATATAACTCCGCATAGCGGCGTGCTCTGGCACAGATAAATTAAACAGTCGGCCCTTAGGAAACTTACTACCAGGAATCAAATTAATAGCACAATCGCAATCCCTATGAGGAGGTAAGGCACCGGATTTGGGCTCTTCAAATACATCCCGGTAATCTGACAAAAACTCAGGGACTTCAGAAGGAGTGGAAGGCGAAATTGACAGCAATGGAACATCGCCATGTACCCCCTGACAACCCCAGCCGGACACAGACATAGATTTCCAATCCAATACTGGATTATGGACCTGTAGCCATGGCAACCCCAAAACGACCACATCATGCAGATTATGCAACACCAAAAAGCGAATATCCTCCTGATGTGCAGGAGCCATGCACATGGTCAATTGCGTCCAGTACTGAGGCTTATTCTTGGCCAAAGGCGTAGCATCAATTCCTCTCAATGGAATAGGATACTGCAAGGGCTCCAAGAAAAAACCACAGCGCCTGGCAAACTCCAAGTCCATCAAATTCAGGGCAGCGCCTGAATCCACAAATGCCATAACAGAATAGGATGACAAAGAGCAAATCAGAGTAACGGACAAAAGAAATTTAGACTGTACCGTACCAATGGTGGCAGACCTACTGAACCGCTTAGTGCGCTTAGGACAATCGGAGATAGCATGAGTGGAATCACCACAGTAAAAACACAGCCCATTCCGACGTCTGTGTTCTTGCCGTTCCGCTCTGGTCAAAGTCCTATCACATTGCATAGGCTCAGGCCTATGCTCAGAGAATACCGCCAAATGGTGCACAGCTTTGCGCTCACGCAAGCGCCGATCGATCTGAATGGCCAAGGACATAGACTCATTCAGACAAGCAGGCGTGGGAAATCCCATCATGACATCCTTAAGGGCTTCAGAAAGACCCTTTCTGAAAATTGCCGCCAGGGCACACTCATTCCACTGAGTAAGCACATACCACTTTCTAAACTTCTGACAGTACACCTCCGCTTCATCCTGACCCTGACACAAAGCCAGCAAGATTTTCTCAGCCTGATCCACTGAATTTGGTTCATCATAAAGCAATCCAAGCGCCAGAAAAAATGCATCTACATCACGCAATGCAGGATCTTCTGGCGCAAGGGAAAATGCCCAGTCTTGAGGGTCACCACGCAACAAAGAAATAATGATTTTTACTTGTTGAACGGGGTCACCAGAGGAGCGGGGTTTCAAAGCTAGAAACAGTTTACAATTATTTTTGAAATTCAGGAATTTAGATCTATCCCCAGAAAACAAATCAGGAATTGGAATTCTAGGCTCTAACATCGGATTCTGAACCACAAAATCTTGAATGTTTTGTACCCTTGCAATGAGATGATCCACACAAGAGGACAGACCTTGAATGTCCATATCTACACCTGTGTCCTGAACCACCCAGAGGTTAAGGGGAAATGAAAGACAAAAAACACTGCAGAGAAAAAAAAATGGTCTCAGAACTTCTCTTATCCCTCTATTGAGATGCATTAATACTTTGAGCCAGCTGTACTGTTATGGACCTGGTGTTTAGGAGCACCCGGAACGACCTGATGGTTAAACTCACACAGGACAAGCTCTGGGAAGTGGGAGCTCTGCTGACCGCAACCACTAATCCCATCACACAACTAGAAATAGCCGTGGAGCGTACCTAACACGACCTCGACGCCTCTTCACAGCCTAAGAGCTAACTAGCCCTAAAGATAGAAAATAAAGCCTACCTTGCCTCAGAGAAATTCCCCAAAGGAAAAGGCAGCCCCCCACATATATTGACAGTGAGTTAAGATGAAAGTCACAAACACAGAAAGGAAACAGGTTTCAGCAAAGGGAGGCCAGACTTACTAAACAGACTGAGGATAGGAAAGGTATCTTTGCGGTCAGCACAAAAAACTACAAAAGACCACGCAGAGTGTGCAAAAAGACCTCCGCACCAATTCACGGTGCGGAGGTGCCACTCTGCTTCCCAGAGCTTCCAGCTAGCAAGACAAAATCATGATAGCCAACTGGACAAGGAAACAATGAACAAATAATTAACTAGCAGGGACTTAGCTTCTGCTGGAGTAGACAGGTCACCAGAAAGATTCAAGAGCGAACTGAACCAGTACAAGAACATTGACAGCTGGCATGGAGTAACGATCTGAGTGGAGTTAAATAGAACAGCCAGCCAAAGAATAAACTACGTCACCTGTGGAAGGAACCTCAGAAGCAGCAGCTCCACTCACAGCCACCAGAGGGAGTCCATGGACAGAACTCGCCGAAGTACCATTCATGACCACAGGAGGGAGTTCAAAAACAGAATTCACAATACATGGCACCGTGCACATGCCCATGAATCCCAGGCCCGCAGTGTGAATAAATCAGAAGACACTGCGGGGAGGGATCTCGGGCAGCGCGGCCGCACAGGTGCAGTCAGCCTGACAGCAAATGATGTCAGAAGACTGGCAGCGCTAACTGCGCATGCCCAAGGAATAACATAACAGCGCAGGCTCCGGGACAGATTCAAACAACGCTCAGGAGGCTGCGCACGGCGCCGAGGGGGTTTGAATGACGGCTGTGCCGCAACTGATTTGCAAGGAAAGTCCCGCCTCCTTGACTTTCATGGTACGAGAGGCCACATTTTAGAAGTCTTAACTTCACCGTGTGCAAGGAGCATAATTAAAAGAGCCACATTTTCCTTGTGCAGCGTTAGTGCTGCACAAGATTGCTCTTTCAGTTGCAGATGCCTGGGGGTTTAAAGGTTCCCTTTCAACTTGCTCCAATTAGGCCGCAGCCTTCACACTCTGTTTCTACTGTAATCCCTGGGCTCCAACACTGCCAGTTGCTGCTCAGAAGTGTCTTTGGCACGGGAACTCCCTCCTGCACAGCCTGGTTCCAGCACGCCAGCTGTTTCCGGGTAGTGTGAAGGTCACTTTGCCTCCAATACGTTGTCCTGTCATGTATTGCGGTCGGGTTAGCCGACTCTAAGGTGCCTGCAGTTTAGGGGCTTCCTATGTGGGATGCGGGAAGTAGCAATCAAGGCTGGTTCCGTAGTGCCAATAGGACAAGCTCCCCCTGTAGGACTGTGGGTTTTCGGTAACTAAGGCCGGCTCGTGGCCTAGCTATTTTTTTGGTTTCCGGTGGACCTTCTGCTACCTATCTGAGTTCCAGCCCCGTTAGTTGATTCTTAGGAAGGCAATCTTAAAGAGGTCCCCCTGGTTCCAGTACTGTCAGCTGGTTCCGGGCAGAGCCTTTGGCTTTGGTGCCTCCATCTCGGTATCCGAGTTCCACCAACGTCAGGCGGTCCTTGGTAGTGCTTTCTGGCACGGGTACCTCCTGCTTAGTAACCAGATTCCAGTACCGTCAGCTGGTCCTCGGTAGTTCCATTGGCTCTTCTACCTTCGGGTAGCCATCCGGGTTCCAGTACTGTCAGCTTGTTCTCAGCAGTGTGTTTTGCTCTTGTACCTTCTGCTCCCCATCCTGGTTCCAGTACCGTCAGTTGGTTCCGGGCAGAGCCTTTGGCTTAGGTGCATCCTTCTGTGTATCCAAGTTCCACCAACATCAGGCGGGCCTTGGTACTGCTTTCTAAAAACACACTTAATGAGCGGGCACCATCTGCATATATAGTACACTTTTAGGGGATCACCACCTGCATACTTCATATAACATAAAAACCAGACAAGAGAAAGTGTTTGCATAAAAATTGGGATCACCACAACAATACAAAAATAATAAGCAAAATACAACTTTATTAAGGGAACATCAGACAAAACACGTAAAAACATTTAAAAACCCCATAATGTGACCTGGGGTAACGGGTCCATACAGATAACAGATAAATGCTATAACACAGCAAACAACATTGTACAGCTCATGTGCATCAGTAAATAGATCACAAAGTCAATATTCCCAACATATGGGCATGATATAATATAATGTACTACCACACACCAAATCCAAGATCCTGGAATAAATCCAGGCACACGTAGTAATGCCCTCTACAAAAAGGGGTCAGAGGAGAGACAAAAGATAATAAAATTCCCCTCAAGAAATAGTAAATGACATCTGAAACCCTAGCCCCTGATATTAAGGTCCTGTATTTCTTACCCTCCCTAAATAGGTTGGGCAGTGGTAGGGATCCTAGCAGGATAGGTAAAGTGGCACTGAAGCAGGCTGTGCAGTTGTTTAAGACCCACGCGTATCGACGCCTCTAGCGTCTTCCTCAAGGTCAGTATACAAAACATGGCGTGTTCCCTAATTTAAATAGCTATAACATTATGAAATACACCTACCAGGTGTGAGCAGCACTGTCAGTCATGGCGCGCTGATCCCGGCGTCTAGCAGTGCCCACTGCGCAGGTGCGACTAGGCTCAATGTCCTAGCAGCCATAGCCGGCGCGTGCGCCCAGCAAGATTTTGAGTACCGCTGTCCAGTTGTGAAAACCCCTAAAGTTCCCAGTGATACAGCGCATGCGCGGGGCGTGCAGGTGCGCCAATGCAGGCACAGCCCAGACAGTCATAGTCGCACAGTTTAAAAATGCGCCTGCGCAACTGTACTCGTCAATTACACGCTCTGCGCCCATGCACACTTTGCCACCAGAGAGAATATAATATATATAGCCCCCTCGTGGACACGTGCCCCATTAGCAAACAACACCACATAGTAACATAGTAACATAGTTAGTAAGGCCGAAAAAAGACATTTGTCCATCCAGTTCAGCCTATATTCCATCATAATAAATACCCAGATCTACGTCCTTCTACAGAACCTAATAATTGTATGATACACCGATATCATTCAATGGCGCGCCGGAAAAAATAGCCCCAATGGGGTAAGTGCGAATACCCTCTAGTCAAATGGAGATCTAAATATAACGCAGGATATGAATGAATGACTAAATATACGCGGCAGTCATCACCATGGTCCAGAATCAACACAGACTAATTAATTATTTTTTTTGGTAGTAGATTTTGAATTTTTAAAGCACATAACAATAAATTTAAATATACACGTGCGCTGCAGCGGGCGCAAACACACCAAAGTTCTTAATGGCTTGAATAGTACCGTGAATAATAAATAGATGCGTCTAAACATGAGTAACAGTTATTCCTACGAGCTAGAACGAACGCACACTCAACCCAACTTTCAATAGATAGAATAGTGGCGCACAAGATAAGGAGCGCCTAAATACCAATGACAATTTCTCTTGCGGGCGAGAACGGGCACAGGTTCGATATTAACACGGCAGTCAAAGTAAAGATATACAGAACAATAAATGGCTATAACGATGGTTAGTGGAATTCCCGTGGCGGACCACAATCCATTAGAGATGACCATATTGATAAAAGAAATCAATATGGGCAGATAATATGTATGCGCATACATTTTACTGAAAGACGGCTAAAGGCTCAGCATCAAACCCTTAAGAAGTATAGCCCTAATATAAAGTCCACACACATAAACGGGCAATGTAACGGATCTTGAAGGTGCGGGTCTGCCGGTAATAGCGATCTACTGTCCCATGGGGGTTACTATAGTTTCAATATATCAAAAGTATGGCCCCCAAACCCAATATGGAACCTAGATACCGTACCTGCATAAGCAGTTAGAAAATATAGAATATATATGGACAAATGGGGGAAAAGTAGCACACTCAGAGCACGAGTTCCCCATGATATAACAAAACCAGGTAAAACTGTTGAGAACAACATGCCCACTAGGGACCTAGCCCTGTCATATCAACAAAAAGGGCGTTATGAACATACAAAAAAGCAAAAAAACACGCATAGAAAAAGTCCACACTATATTATATAGAGTCTGAATGTCTGTCTTGCGGGCCTCCAACCACCAGCAGATAGTTCATCTGAATTCCTTTTCCAATTTCCCTTGAAGGAGATGACGAAAATGAGGGGATAAATAGTCCATATCTTATTAGTCTGAAACAAAAACAAAAACACAACAAAGGAAAAGTAAAATGTATATCCATATATAAGCTTTGCCAATAGTAGACCCAGCCCATTCCATACCCCTTCCAGGCCACAATAAACACATAGGTAAAAAAACCTTATAGTTTTTTGTAAAAGCCTGTATAATGGAGTTCACCATTCAAACCACCCGGTGCTAGGCTCTTAAGCTCATAAATCCAACGGGATTCTCTTCTCAATAGCTCGTCTGTTAGCCTACCTCCCCTGATACTCGGGATCACCCTCTCTAGTCCCATGACCCGGAGAGTCTTGATACTGCCATTATGGTGTTCTAGGAAGTGGGTAGCCACAGTAGTCAACTGCTTGCCTTTGTCTCTATCTTTTCTAGCTGTAGATATACTTGAAATGTGCTGCTGCACCCTGCGGCGCAGCTCTTGAGTAGTTTGTCCGACATACATTTTTTTACATCCACAAATTAGGGCATAGACTAAATTTTGTGTGCGGCAATTGAAGTAAGCTCTTGATTTTACCCGAAATGGCACAGAAAGAACTGTAATACCCGTATCTGCCAACATTAGTGGACATATAGAACAACCCCCACATGGGTAAGAGCCAAGGATAACATTACCTGAGTGGGTTCGGGATGTAGGCCTCTTGAAGTGGCTCCTGGACAGATGATCTTTCAGTTTTCTGGCTCTTCTGGCCACAATCCTTGGTCTACTGGGGATAAGTGCCCTCAACCTCGTATCACTCAGCAAAATCTCCCAGTTCACATCCATCAAGCGACGTACATCATCCCACTGGTTGTTATATCTTGTTATAAGACTCAGTTGATCCTTATTGGCTCTTGATTGTACTTTAAGGACTTCTTCCCTCGATTTATGCCTCGAATGTTCAAATGCCCTTGAGACAACCCTACGTGGGTATCCGCGTTCATGGAAGCGATTAGTGAGCTGTCTTGATTCCTCCTGGAAATCTACTGTGGTACTACAGTTCCTCCTAACTTGGAGGAACTGTCCCTTCGGGATACTGTTACGGAGGTGGTTGGGATGGAAACTGGAGTAATGTAAGACATTGTTTGTGGCAGTCTTCTTCCGGAACAGGGTGGTATTAATCCGGTTGCCCCTGACCATGATTTTCAAATCTAAGAAGTCCACCGAACTCCTGGAGTAGCAGGATGTCAAGCGAATATTGCATTGGTTCGTATTAAGTTCCTCGACAAACTTTTCAAGTGTCTCCTCCGTACCTGTCCACAAAACAACAATATCATCGATGAATCGGTACCACTTTAGTACATATTGCTGAAAGTACCGATTCTTCGATACCTGGTTTTCCTCCCACCATCCCATAAAGAGATTCGCATATGGGGGCGCACACCTAGCCCCCATAGCAGTTCCGGTCACTTGTTTATAGAACACTCTATCAAAAGTGAAATAACTCTTTTCTAGGACCATTCTGAGAAGATCCAGGATGAATGAGTCATGCCCTCTACTCCCCGTTGTAAATTTGTCCAAAAAATAGCCTATTGCTGAAATACCTAAATCGTGCTCGATGTTGGTATATAATGCTTCTACGTCGATTGTGGCAAGAATAACATCATCCGGTAGTACCAGGGGATCCAGCTGCTGAATCAGAAACGAAGAATCTTGTATATATGAGTCCAATTGCAGTACGATGGGCTGTAAATAAAAATCAAGATAAATACAAGGCTTTTCATAGAGCCCACCGATCCCCGAGACTATAGGTCTTCCCGGTGGCTCCGTCACAGACTTATGCACCTTAGGTAGCATATAAAATGTGGGAACCACCGGGTGCTTGACTGTTAAAAAGTCCAGCTCTCTCTTGTTAATGATGTTCTGGGCATGGGCATTGTTCAAAAGTCTATCAAGACTTGACTTAAAGACCAGGGTAGGGTCCGAGGGTAGGACAACATAGTGCTGCTGATTGCCCAATTGTTTTTTGGCTTCATTGCAATACATCTCCTTGGGCCACAGCACTATGTTGCCCCCCTTGTCCGCCTCCCTGATCTCAAAGGACTCATTGGATTTCAGCTCCTTAAGGGCCCGCTGTTCCTGCCAAGATAGATTGCCATGACCAATCCTATCAAGTTTCAAATTTTGGATATCCCTACTCATCTTTTCATAGAAGATCTGTATAGCAGGAAAAAGGGTGAACGATGGAGTAGCTTGTGATGGTAATCTGCCACTAAATCTGCGCTTACCTTGGTAGTTCTCATTCTCTTCCAGTAGTTCCGTCAGGTCTCGCAGTAGTAGCCTATCTGTCTCCGTCACACCATCCAATACTGTAGGATTCTGGTATAGCAATCTAAAAGTAAGTTGTCTGCAAAACAGGTATAGGTCCTTCGTGAGTTCGAACTTATCAAGGGTACTCATCGGAGAAAAGGAGAGGCCACGGGACAATAAATTATTTTCAATACTGGAAATATTATAGGTGGACAAATTAATGATATTCAGCTCACCCGTAGTACATTCTGTTGTTGCACGTCCTCCTAGCGTTTGCGATTGTTGTACCGGGTAACCCGCTTGAAGCTCGGTGACCAATCCCTGTGTCGGCCGTTCCTTTTCCTTCGGCCCGCCGTGCTTCCTTCTCCCCCATCTGTGCCGCTTTCGCGATCGCTGGTATCGGTGGATAAAAAATCGCTTGATACAGCCTCCTGAGGCCCATTTCCGCCATCAGTATCCTGGTTTTGCTGCCTTCTTTTGCCCATCCTTCTGTTGCCCTGATGTGTCCATCTAAAGGCCTTGCCCTCTGCATAATCCACCTTATCCCTGTGAAACTTGTCCTTCTTACCCCTAATAATGTCCTTTTCAAATCTATCTATAACTAGTTTCAGATGTTCTTTGAATGGTTTAACTTTAACCTCTTTATCAAATGAATCCAGTTTTGTCTCCTTGCTCCTAATCTCATCCTTCAAAATAGTCAATAATTGTTGGTCATGATTAATCAAAAGGTCATTCAATATAAATGAACATTTGTGCAGTCCCTTTTCCCAGGTATCTCTGAAATCCGGGTCCACCTCCCATGCCGGGAAAATTTGTACCCGCAATCCTCTGGGAATAAGGTTCTGTTTCTTATACTCCTCTAGTGTCTTAACGTTCCACCAAGTCTTGGTCAAATTGCGGTGCAAATTGACTATTTCAGAGGTCAAAGCTTCGAAACCATCATCACCTGAGACACTTGTCCCTGACACCGTATTAGTCTGGCCAAAGATATCCATCTCTTGGCTGCGCCATGCTGCTTCCCTGGTATTTAAGTCCATAATAACCAAATAATGTACACCTAGATGTGCCACCACTCAAGAAAACCAGCAAAAGAAACCGGTTATACAATGCCAACCAAAAACACACTTAATGAGCGGGCACCATCTGCATATATAGTACACTTTTAGGGGATCACCACCTGCATACTTCATATAACATAAAAACCAGACAAGAGAAAGTGTATGCATAAAAATTGGGATCACCACAACAATACAAAAATAATAAGCAAAATACAACTTTATTAAGGGAACATCAGACAAAACACGTAAAAACATTTAAAAACCCCATAATGTGACCTGGGGTAATGGGTCCATACAGATAACAGATAAATGCTATAACACAGCAAACAACATTGTACAGCTCATGTGCATCAGTAAATAGATCACAAAGTCAATATTCCCAACATATGGGCATGATATAATATAATGTACTACCACACACCAAATCCAAGATCCTGGAATAAATCCAGGCACACGTAGTAATGCGGAGGCCTCAGATAGCGATACCAGACCTCCCAATTACAAAGGGAAGGGTAGAGGAAGGGGTGGAGGACGAGGGGGGAAGGTGTGGGGGGGGGGTGGTAAGAGATCACCACCAAGGAATAGTTTTTTAGAACTGAGTTACCCCCTAAGAAATCGCACCAACCCCAACAACCCCACCTAGATACACAGGTCATCAATTTATCCTCTCGAGTTCTTAAAGAGGAAGAGGTACATTTACTCAGTAAGGGCCTCTCATTTGTACCGACATCAGATATGGACACTTTTGAAACGGTTAAAGATCTACATCTTTTTATAAGACGATTGAAATGGAAAAAATTCTTTGTCAAAGAGAATAAAAAACAATGTGAGGATTTGGGGATACCCGATGATCTTTTACGAGACGTACAGTTACTTTACCACCTTAGCGATACTGTTCCTGATGACATAGGGAGGGGTCCCTTTACGGACTTGAAAAACAAAAGTTCCAGAATGCCCCCCCCCAAATGGGTGATCTGGGTTCATTAGACATCTTCTTGAATCTAGTCACAGATGATTTGACGAAATTATCAGAGCGCACACGTAGGAGTCATTTTAATCTGTCAAAAACTGAAATGTCTTGTCTTCTGGGTCTTGTGAATGACCACGATATCACCATAAAATCCTCGGATAAAGGTGGTAACATGGTCATCATGAATACACCTGAGTATCTGTCTATGTGTCTCTCCTTATTGGAGAGAAGAGAAGAGTATGAGATTTTGGGGTCAAATCCCATGGTACCATATATGCAGGAACTGCAATCCATTGTTGAACAAGGTGTTCTGGATGGAGTGGCCAGTAAGGTGGAAAAAGATTTCCTAATTCCAAAGCATCCAGTCTTATCCACATTTTACTGTCTCCCAAAAATTCACAAGGGCACATCCCCCTTAAAGGGTAGACCCATCGTGTCCGGGAATGGCAGCATTACTGAGAAACTTGGTATTTATGTGGATAAGATTCTTAAACCTTTTGTTGGATCATTAAATTCATTTGTGCGGGATACCACCGACCTCTTGGGTAAACTAGATGGAGTCTTTCTGGACTCTGATATGATACTGGGGAGTATAGATGTGGAAGCATTGTACTCCTCCATTCCACACGACATGGGCCTGAAGGCTGTAAACTACTACCTTAACACCAGAGGCATACAATATACAAAACACAACGAGTTTATAATGAGGGCTTTGAATTTTTGCCTTACAAAAAATGTCTTCCTGTTTGACAACAGAATCTACCACCAGCTCAGGGGCACTGCGATGGGCAGCCCTTGTGCGCCCTCGTATGCAAATTTGCTCCTGGGCTGGTGGGAGGAGACAATTGTGTTTGTTGACTCTCCCTCTTGCCCAGATGACAGAATAATTCTATGGCTAAGATACATAGACGACATTCTGGTCATCTGGAAGGGTAGCATTACTGAATTTGGACAATTTGTTGATGGTCTAAACCAAAATGACATTGGGCTACATTTCACCTATGAAGCTAACCCCTCTAAATTGGCCTTTTTGGATGTATGTATCGCTAAAGACACTAATGGAGCCATTATGACCAGTACACACAGGAAAAGCACAGCAACAAATTCCCTCTTGAGATGGGAAAGTAGCCATCCTGTCCCACTCAAGAGGGTATACCAAAAGGTCAATACCTGAGAATGAGGAGGAATTGCTCAAGTATGAGCTCATTCCAAGAACAGGCCAACGATCTACGAATAAGATTTTTAGAAAGAGGGTATCCTGAACGTGTCCTAAATAAGGCATATAAGGAATCGATCAAGAAAGAGAGAAGGGAATTACTAACCCCTAAACAAAAAGAGGAAGATGATTCCATCATTCGCTTCATCACCAGATTTTCTAACGGTGCCAGGGATGTTAGGGATATTCTTCAGAAACATTGGCCCATACTAATGAGGGACGAGGACATAAAAGATCAACTTCCCTCTTCTCCTCAGATTACATTCAGAAGGGGTAGGTCGTTGGGCGATAGGCTGGTGCACAGCCATTACCAGCCGGCTCCAAAAACACACTTTTTGTCAAATCAGATCAAGGGATGTTATAAGTGTGGGAAGTGCAAGGCCTGTAAATCCATTCAGTCTGGTAAATCTTTCTCAAGTACTGTTACAAGGATCACATACTCCATTCGACACTTTATAAATTGCAGCACAAAAGGGATAGTGTATAAGGCCACATGTGAATGTGGAATGGAATATGTTGGGAAAACAAAGAGAGAAAAGGGACACACCACGGCTGCCTCTAGTGTGGTTGGATGGGATTAGGGATTGCGGTCAGCAGAGTTCCCACGTCTCAGAGCTCGTCCTATGACTTTTGGTTATTGTCAGGTCACTTTGTGTGCTCTGAACTTCAAGGTCCATTGTGGTTCTGAATTACCTAATCATAACAGTACTGGAGGCCCAAAGTACTAATGCTTCTCAATAGAGAGAAAAAAGAAGTTCTGAGACCATTTTTTTTTCTTTGCACTGTGTTTTGCCTTTTTTTTCCCCTAGACATTTGGGTGGTTCAGGACACAGGTGTAGTGATGGACATTAAAGGTCTGTCTTCATGTGTGGATAATCTCACTGCAAGAGTACAAAATATTCAAGACTTTGTGGTTCAGAATTCTATGTTAGAACCAAGAATTCCTATTCCTGATTTGTTTTCTGGAGATAGAGCAAAATTTCTGAGTTTCAAAAATAATTGTAAACTTTTTCTGGCTTTGAAACCTCGCTCCTCCGGTGACCCAGTTCAACAAGTTAGGATCATTATTTCTTTATTACGTGGCGACCCTGAAGACTGTGCATTTTCCCTTGTGCCAGGAGATCCTGCATTATGTAATATTGATGCGTTTTTCCTGGTGCTCGGATTGCTGTACGATGAACCTAATTCGGTGGATCAGGCAGAGAAAAATTTGCTGGCTCTGTGTCAGGGTCAGGATGAGATAGAGATTTATTGTCAGAAGTTTAGAAAGTGGTCCGTGCTCACTCAATGGAATGAAGGTGCGCTGGCAGCTATTTTCAGAAAGGGTCTCTCTGAAGCCCTTAAGGATGTCATGGTGGGATTTCCCATGCCTGCTGGTCTGAATGAGTCTATGTCTTTGGCCATTCAGATCGGTCGACGCTTGCGTGAGCGTAAATCTGTGCACCATTTGGCGGTATTATCCGAGCATAGACCTGAGCCTATGCAGTGAGATAGGACTTTGACCAGAGTTGAACGGCAAGAACACAGACGTCAGAATGGGCTGTGTTTCTACTGTGGTGATTCCACTCATGCTATCTCCGATTGTCCTAAGCGCACTAAGCGGTTCGCTAGGTCTGCCACCATTGGTACGGTACAGTCAAAATTTCTTTTGTCCGTTACTTTGATCTGCTCCTTGTCATCTTATTCTGTCATGGCATTTGTGGATTCAGGCGCTGCCCTGAATTTGATGGACTTGGAGTATGCTAGGCATTGTGGGTTTTTCTTGGAGCCCTTGCAGTGTCCTATTCCATTGAGAGGATTTGATTCTACGCCTTTGGCCAAGAATAAGCCTCAGTACTGGACCCAGCTGACCATGTGCATGGCTCCTGCACATCAGGAGGATATTCGCTTTCTGGTGTTGCATAATCTGCATGATGTGGTCGTGTTGGGGTTGCCATGGCTACAAGTCCATAACCTAGTATTAGATTGGAAATCAATGTCTGTGTCCAGCTGGGGTTGTCAGGGGGTACATGGTGATGTCCCATTTCTGTCTATTTCGTCATCCACCCCTTCTGAGGTCCCAGAGTTCTTGTCTGATTACCGGGATGTATTTGATGAGCCCAAGTCCAATGTCCTACCTCCGCATAGGGATTGTGATTGTGCTATCGATTTGATTCCTGGTAGTAAGTTTCCTAAAGGTCGACTGTTTAATTTATCTGTACCTGAGCACGCCGCTATGCGGAGTTACGTGAAGGAGTCCTTGGAGAAGGGTCATATTCGCCCGTCATCGTCGCCATTGGGAGCGGGGTTCTTTTTTGTGGCCAAGAAGGATGGTTCGCTGAGACCTTATATAGATTACCGCCTTCTAAATAAAATCACGGTCAAATTTCAGTACCCCTTGCCGCTGCTATCTGATTTGTTTGCTCGGATCAAGGGGGCTAGTTGGTTCACCAAGATAGATCTTCGTGGTGCGTATAATCTTGTGCGTATTAAGCGGGGCGATGAATGGAAAACTGCATTTAATACGCCCGAGGGCCATTTTGAGTACCTAGTTATGCCTTTCGGACTTGCCAATGCTCCATCGGTGTTTCAGTCCTTTATGCATGACATCTTCCGAGAGTACCTGGATAAATTCCTGATTGTATACTTGGATGATATTTTGGTCTTCTCGGATGATTGGGAGTCTCATGTGAAGCAGGTCAGAATGGTGTTCCAGGTCCTGCGTGCTAATTCTTTGTTTGTGAAGGGTTCAAAGTGTCTCTTTGGTGTTCAGAAGGTTTCATTTTTGGGGTTCATTTTTTCCCCTTCTACTATCGAGATGGACCCTGTTAAGGTCCAGGCCATCTATGATTGGACTCGGCCGACATCTCTGAAGAGTCTGCAAAAGTTCCTGGGCTTTGCTAATTTTTATCGTCGCTTCATCTGTAATTTTTCTAGTATTGCTAAACCATTGACCGATTTGACCAAGAAGGGTGCTGATGTGGTCAATTGGTCTTCTGCTGCTGTGGAAGCTGTTCAAGAGTTAAAGTGTCGTTTTTCTTCTGCCCCTGTGTTGTGTCAACCAGATGTTTCGCTTCCGTTCCAGGTCGAGGTTGATGCTTCTGAAATTGGAGCGGGGGCTGTTTTGTCGCAGAGAAGTTCTGATTGCTCGGTGATGAAACCATGCGCCTTCTTTTCCAGGAAGTTTTCGCCTGCTGAGCGAAATTATGATGTTGGCAATCGAGAGTTGCTGGCCATGAAGTGGGCATTCGAGGAGTGGCGTCATTGGCTTGAAGGAGCTAAGCATCCCGTGGTGGTCTTGACTGATCACAAGAATTTAACTTATCTCGAGTCTGCCAAACGGTTGAATCCTAGACAGGCTCGTTGGTCGCTGTTTTTCTCCCGTTTTGACTTTGTGGTTTCGTACCTTCCGGGCTCTAAAAATGTGAAGGCGGATGCCCTGTCTAGGAGTTTTGTGCCCGACTCTCCGGGTTTGTCTGAGCCGGCGGGTATTCTCAAAGAGGGAGTAATTTTGTCTGCCATCTCCCCTGATTTGCGGCGGGTGCTGCAAAAATTTCAGGCTAATAAACCTGATCGTTGCCCAGCAGAGAAACTGTTTGTCCCTGATAGGTGGACGAATAAAGTTATCTCTGAGGTTCATTGTTCGGTGTTGGCTGGTCATCCTGGAATCTTTGGTACCAGAGATTTAGTGGCTAGATCCTTTTGGTGGCCGTCTCTGTCGCGGGATGTGCGTTCTTTTGCGCAGTCCTGTGGGATTTGTGCTCGGGCTAAGCCCTGCTGTTCTCGTGCCAGTAGGTTGCTTTTGCCCTTGCCGGTCCCGAAGAGGCCTTGGACACATATCTCTATGGATTTTATTTCGGATCTCCCCGTCTCTCAAAAAATGTCGGTCATTTGGGTGGTTTGTGATCGCTTCTCTAAGATGATCCATTTGGTACCCTTGTCTAAATTACCTTCCTCCTCTGATTTGGTGCCATTGTTCTTCCAGCATGTGGTTCGTTTACATGGCATTCCAGAGAACATCGTTTCTGACAGAGGTTCCCAGTTTGTTTCGAGGTTTTGGCGAGCTTTTTGTGCTAGGATGGGCATTGATTTGTCTTTTTCCTCGGCTTTCCATCCTCAGACTAATGGCCAGACCGAACGAACCAATCAGACCTTGGAAACATATCTGAGATGCTTTGTTTCTGCTGATCAGGATGATCGGGTGTCCTTCTTGCCTTTGGCTGAGTTCGCCCTTAATAATCGGGCCAGCTCGGCTACCTTGGTTTCGCCGTTTTTCTGCAACTCTGGGTTCCATCCTCATTTCTCTTCAGGGCAGGTTGAGTCTTCGGACTGTCCTGGTGTGGATACGGTGGTGGACAGGTTACAGCAGATTTGGACTCATGTAGTGGACAATTTGACCTTGTCCCAGGAGAAGGCTCAACGTTTCGCTAATCGCAGACGCTGTGTGGGTCCCCGACTTCGTGTTGGGGATTTGGTTTGGTTGTCATCTCGTCATATTCCTATGAAGGTTTCCTCTCCTAAGTTTAAGCCTCGTTTCATTGGTCCGTATAGGATTTCTGAGGTTCTTAATCCTGTGTCTTTTCGTTTGACCCTTCCAGATCCTTTTTCCATCCATAACGTATTCCATAGGTCATTGTTGCGGAGATACGTGGCACCTATGGTTCCATCTGTTGATCCTCCTGCCCCGGTTTTAGTGGAGGGGGAGTTGGAGTATATTGTGGAGAAGATTTTGGATTCTCGTGTTTCGAGACGGAAACTCCAGTATCTGGTTAAGTGGAAGGGTTATGGTCAGGATGGAAGATAATTCCTGGGTCTTTGCCTCTGATGTCCATGCTGCCGATCTTGTTTGTGCCTTTCATATGGCTCATCCTGGTCGGCCTGGGGGCTCTGGTGAGGGTTCGGTGACCCCTCCTCAAGGGGGGGGTACTGTTGTGAATTCTGTGGCAGAGCTCCCTCCTGTGGTCACAATTGGTACTTCGGCTGATTCTGTCTATGAGCTTCCGTTGGTGGATGTGAGTGGTACTGTGGCTTCTGAGTTTCCTTCCTCAGGTGATGTGGTGAAGTCGTTAGGTGCTGCTCTATTTAACTCCACCTAGTGCTTTGCTCCTGGCCTCCAGTCAATGTTCTAGTGTTGGTCTTGCTTCCTCCTGGATCGTTCCTGCGGCCTGTCTGCTCTTCATAAGCTAAGTTTTGCTTGTGTTATTTTTGTTTGCTATTTTTTCTGTCCAGCTTGCTTAATTGGTTTTTCTTGCTTGCTGGAAGCTCTGGGACGCAGAGGGAGCACCTCCGTACCGTTAGTCGGTGCGGAGGGTCTTTTTGCCCCTCTGCGTGGTTGTTTGTAGGGTTTTGTGTTGACCGCAAAGTTATCTTTCCTATCTTCGGTCTGTTCAGTAAGTTGGGCCTCACTTTGCTAAATCTATTTCATCTCTGCGTTTGTATTTTCATCTCTACTCACAGTCATTATATGTGGGGGGCTGCCTTTTCTTTTGGGGTATTTCTCTGAGGCAAGGTAGGCTTATTTTTCTATCTTAGACCTAGCTAGTTTCTCAGGCTGTGCCGAGTTGCATAGGGAGCGTTAGGCGCAATCCACGGCTGCCTCTAGTGTGGTTGGATGGGATTAGGGATTGCGGTCAGCAGAGTTCCCACGTCTCAGAGCTCGTCCTATGTCTTTTGGTTATTGTCAGGTCACTTTGTGTGCTCTGAACTTCAAGGTCCATTGTGGTTCTGAATTACCTAATCATAACAGCCAACCACATGAACCTATACCATCAGGGGGACCCCGATAAGATCAAATTCATGGGCATAGACAAGATCAAACCACCAACAAGGGGAGGGGATTGGGACAAACTTATATTGCAGAAAGAAAGCAGATGGATCTTCACTCTGAAAACAACACGGCCAGAGGGTTTGAATGAACAATTGTCATATAGCTGTTTTCTGTAAACCCTCTTCCACTTTCTTTTGTCCATCTCTTTCCCCCCTTTTTTCTTTAGGGGCAGTTGTTAGGGACAGCCACCGTTGAGTGGGGGCGCCTTTTGCGCAGGATTTTTAGGGTGCCAACCTCCACGACAGGCAGGGTTATAGAGGGAAATTGCACCGCTTTACCCTTGTAGCCTTAAGATTTTGCACTTGTTATGGCCTCCACTCTGGCTAATGTTATTTGTTTAACATCTCACATAATTTCTCTATCTACATAGGGCCCAATAGGGTCAGATAGGTAGGGACAACCGCCGTCGAGTGGGGGCGCCATCTGCGCAGGTCTCTAGGGTGCCAACCTCCGCGTTAGGTAGGATCATGCAAGTATAGTCTGTGAATAGAGGACAGCGTAGTCTCTTTGATAAGAGGCGGTGGTATCTCTCACAGTATTTTTTTCGTTATTAACAATTTTTTTTTGATTTACACTTGTTCTCACAACCAAGTGCGACTCCTTTTTGTTTTTTTCATTTTTTTCATTTTTGTTCTTTTTTTAATATATAAATATCATGGGTTCTTTTGGCATCTTTTTCCAATTCAGTTTTCCATTTTTTTCAAAAAAAGCCCTAAGTTAGCCTGAATCATACTATGTGGATTTAATGGGAACTTGGTTGGGAAAGTCTACCAACATGTATCCTGTTTTTTCTCTTCTGTGTATGCCTCTTTGTTGGTTTTTATCATATTTATATGATGCATTTGATAAATACAGTAAGGACATTATGTCAAGCCCCTTTATTTATCTCCATAGGTGGCTTTCTTGTTTCCTTTGGTAAATACACAGTCATAAAACTAGCCTGGGGATTCTCTTTAAAAGATGGTCCATTCTCTGGACTTACACATATGCTAGCTCATATATAGGCGATATTTTACTTGTATACCAGGAAGACAGTGGTACCATAATCTGTCGTTAGGTACAAGAATATATCGCCAGCCACGTCACACGCATGCGCAACATATGCACTCCACAAGTGCTACTGAGTACTTCAGACATGGAGGATGGATTGTGCGCGGCGTACAGCTGACTTCGGCGTTCTGCCTACCTATTACATCACACGCAGGCGCACTATGTGCGCTTCTCGTATGCGCGGTCCGGTGTAGGGAGGTGTGTCATGCGCGGTCACAAGCTGACTTTGGGCGTCTGACGCACTTCCAGTTTTCGGACTATTTGTATGAGACACAGGCGGGGAACAGGTAACGCAGCTATTTTCAGCTATTGTTTACACTCCCCTGATGAGTCCGAGATAGGATGAAACGCGTCGGGAGACGCTATAGTGGCTCATCATTCACCCCCCACTTCTGAAAGCGCGGGTAACCTTGCAGCGACATGGTACAGCTTCTCCGGGAATTGGGTGAGATCTAACCTTATTACCGCTTGTTATTGGAAGCAAACACAGATATCTATTACCCCTATCTGGTGCTATTTTGAGTATGTATAGGGGGTGTTTTGTCTTTTAACGCGGATAAGGCATGTGGCTATTTGCACTATTGCATTAGGTTTCCATGATTAAGGGGTGCAATTTATGGATAATTGGCCCGCTGCTATATGGTACCTGGGCATGCTATTTGCCACTTTGAGCCACACATATATTTTTGCTTAGTTTTGCTGCTATTTAGTATACTGGTGTACATTTGGTATATTTAATGTCATTTCCGTTGCAATGTCCACTAAGTGCATGGTAAGATGATAAGTGTATTCTCTTACACATAGCTGTAATTATATAGATCTTACAGGTTATTACTTTACCTATATCTAACAGCATACTGTGTTATATGTGTAAATACACTTTCTATATACCCCCTCTTGATCTTGGTTTGGGGTTAGGTCCCAGCGATATATATTTCTTTTCATACGCTGGTACAGCCTATACAGCACTTGTGTTACACTTTCCATACGTATACATGTGTAATTACGGTTTGACATTGTGCTTTGTGTGGTGATTCTTTCGTGGCCTATATTTTTGGGCAATCCAGGTACGGTACCGGTCATGTACTATTGGGTTTAGAATCACATTTTCACATCTATTGTGATAGGCTCCCACAGGAGCATTGGATTCCATTGTCACCAGTATTTTTATTCCCTCCCTTTTCTGTGTCTTGTGGTGTCATGTTCGTGATTTTTTTCACTTAGGTGTTTTTAAATGGGCACTTTATATGTTGTTTTTTTGGAGATAATAAAAGTTAAGTTTTAGGTCCATCGCTATTTACATACACGTAGTAATGCCCCCTACAAAAAGGGGTCAGAGGAGAGACAAAAGATAATAAAATTCCCCTCAAGAAATAGTAAATGACATCTGAAACCTTAGCCCCTGATATTAAGGTCCTGTATTTCTTACCCTCTCTAAATAGGTTGGGCAGTGGTAGGGATCCTAGCAGGATAGGTAAAGTGGCACTGAAGCAGGCTGTGCAGTTGTTTAAGACCCACGCGTATCGACGCCTCTAGCGTCTTCCTCAAGGTCAGTATACAAAACATGGCGTGTTCCCTACCTTAAATAGCTATAACATTATGAAATACACCTACCAGGTGAGAGCAGCACTGTCAGTCATGGCGCTGGGCGCACGCGCCGGCTATGGCTGCTAGGACATTGAGCCTAGTCGCACCTGCGCAGTGGGCACTGCTAGACGCCGGGATCAGCGCGCCATGACTGACAGTGCTGCTCACATCTGGTAGGTGTATTTTATAATGTTATAGCTATTTAAGGTAGGGAACACGCCATGTTTTGTATACTGACCTTGAGGAAGACGCTAGAGGCGTCGATACGCGTGGGTCTTAAACAACTGCACAGCCTGCTTCAGTGCCACTTTACCTATCCTGCTAGGATCCCTACCACTGCCCAACCTATTTAGGGAGGGTAAGAAATACAGGACCTTAATATCAGGGGCTAGGGTTTCAGATGTCATTTACTATTTCTTGAGGGGAATTTTATTATCTTTTGTCTCTCCTCTGACCCCTTTTTGTAGAGGGCATTACTACGTGTGCCTGGATTTATTCCAGGATCTTGGATTTGGTGTGTGGTAGTACATTATATTATATCATGCCCATATGTTGGGAATATTGACTTTGTGATCTATTTACTGATGCACATGAGCTGTACAATGTTGTTTGCTGTGTTATAGCATTTATCTGTTATCTGTATGGACCTGTTACCCCAGGTCACATTATGGGGTTTTTAAATGTTTTTACGTGTTTTGTCTGATGTTCCCTTAATAAAGTTGTATTTTGCTTATTATTTTTGTATTGTTGTGGTGATCCCAATTTTTATGCATACACTTTCTCTTGTCTGGTTTTTATGGTACTGCTTTCTGGCACGGGTACCTCCTGCTTAGTTACAGTACCGTCAGCTGGTCCTCGGTAGTTCCATTGGCTCTTCTACCTTCGGGTAGCAATCCGGGTTCCAGTACCATTAGCTGGTTCTCGGCAGTGTGTTTTGCTCTTGTACCTTCTGCTCCCCATCCTGGTTCCAGTACCGTCAGCTGGTTCCAGTACCGTCAGCTGGTTCCGGGCAGAGCCTTTGGCTTAGGTGCCTCCTTCTGGGTATCCGAGTTCCACCAACGTCAGGTGGTCCTTGGTAGTGCTTTCTGGCACGGGTACCTCCTGCTTAGTAACCAGGTTTCAGTACCGTCAGCTGGTCCTCGGTTGTTCCATTGGCTCTTGTACCTTCGGCAATGCATCAGGTTCCAGTACCGTCAGCTGGTTCTTGGCAGTGTCTTTGGCATGGGTCCTCCCTCCTGCCCAGCCTGGTTCCAGCACGCCAGCTGTTTCCGGGTAATGTCAAGGTCACTTTGCCTCCAATGCGTTGTCCTGTCATGTTGCGGTCGGGTTAGCTGACTCTATGGTGCCTGCAGTTTAGGTGATTCCTATGTGGGATGCGGGAAGTGGCAATCAAGGCTGGTTCAGTAGTGCCAATAGGATAAGCTCCCCCTATAGGACTGTGGGTTTTCGGTAACTTCGGTTGGCTCGTGGCCTAGCAATTTTTTCTATTCCTTTGGACCTTCTGCTGCCTATCTGAGTTCCAGCACCATTAGCTGGTTATTTGGAAGACATTCTTGAATAGGTCCCCCTGGTTCCAGTTCCGTCAGCTGGTTCCGGGCAGAGACTTTGGCTTAGGTTCCTCCTTCTGGGTATCCAAGTTCCACCAACGTCAGGCGGTCTTTGGTAGTGCTTTCTGGAATGGGTACCTCTTGCTTTGTAACCGGGTTCCAGTAACATCAGCTGGTCCTCGGTAGTTCCATTGGCTCTTCTACCTTCGGGTAGCCATCCGGGTTCCAGTACTGTCAGCTGATTCTCGGCAGTGTGTTTTGCTCTTGTACCTTCTGCTCCCCATCCTGGTTCCAGTACTGTCAGCTGGTTCCGGGCAGAGCCTTTAGCTTAACTGCCTCTTTCTGGGTATCCGAGTTCCACCAATGTCAGGTGGTCCTTGGTAGTGCTTTCTGGCACGGGTACCTCCTGCTTAGTAACTGGGTTCCAGTGCCGTCAGCTGGTTCTCGGTAGTTCCATCGGCTCTTCTACCTTCGGGTAGCCATCCGGGTTCCAGTACTGTCAGCTGGTTCTCGGCAGTGTGCTTTGCTCTTGTACCTTCTGCTCCCCATCCTGGTTCCAGTACCATCAGCTGGTTCAGGGCAGAGCCTTTGGCTTAGCTGCCTTCTTCTGGGTATCCGAGTTCCACAATGTCAGGCGGTCCTTGGTAGTGCTTTCTGGCACGGGTAGCTCCTGCTTAGTCACCAGTAGGGTTGAGCTAAATGGATCGGACAAATTGAAAAATCGCCGACTTTCGGCAAAGTTGGGTTTCGTGAAACCCAACCCGATCCTAGTGTGGGATCGGCCATGAGGTCGGCGATCAGCGCGCCAAAGTCGTGTTTCGTATGACGTTTTCAGCACCATTTCTCATCCAATGAAGGAGGACGCAGAGTGATGACATAGGTCTCGGTCCCCACCATCTTAGAGAAGGGCATGACAGTGATTGGCTTGCTTTCTGTAGTGTAACAGGGACTATAAAGGGGCGTGCACGCCGACCACCATCTTCTGCCGATCTTAGTATAGGGAGAGGTTGCTGCAGCTGCATCAGAAGAAGGGATATAGTTAGGGAGGGAAGATTAACCCCGAAACTGCTTGTGCTGTAGCAATTTCCACTGTCCAACACCACCTTTTCTTTGCAGGGACAGTGGAGTTTATATTTTTGTGCATCAGCGCTGTAGCTTATTAGGCTGCCTTATAAGGCTCCCTGATAGCTGCATTGCTGTTTGTGCGCCGCTGTGCAAACCAACTGCTTTTTTAAAAGCAAAAATCCTGTTGCTCCTTTCTGCACAGTTCTCTTGTTTATTTTGTCCACACTTTTGTGTGCAGCAGTCCTTTTTATTGCTGCCATACTTGTCCTGAGATCATTGTAGGGAGATTGAAATTGTACTACAGCCCTTGTATGTTTTGATATATCTTCCAGCCATGTTCTGCCACTTATATTGTGTAGTGTAATACACTGGGCCTGATTTTTGTTGCAGTCTCCCCCCCCAAAAAAGGGAGATTTAAATTGGCACTAAGTGGATCTACATCACAGTTCTGTTAATTTGTTGTACATCTTCCAGCCATGCTCTGCCACTTGCATTGTGTAGTGTAATACACTGAGCCTGAGTTTTGTTGCAGTCTTCCCCCCAAAAAAGGGAGATTTAAATTGGCACTAAGTGGATCTACGTCACAGTTCTGTTAGTTTGTTGTACATCTTCCAGCCACGTTCTGCCACTTACATTGTGTAGTGTAATACACCGGGCCTGAGTTTTGTTGCAGTCTCCCCCCCAAAAAAGGGAGATTTAAATTGGCACTAAGTGGATCTACGTCACAGTTCTGTTAGTTTGTCGTACATCTTCCAGCCACGTTCTGCCACTTAATGTACATTGTGTAGTGTAATACACTACGCCTGATTTTTGTTGCAGTCTCCCCCCCCCCAAAAAAAAAGGGAGATTTAAATTCTCCACAAGTTTATATACACCTTCTACCTTGTTTCACAGTACCATATAACGGTTGTTATTTTGGTTAGATTTTTCCAAAAATGAGGAAATCTGGTGGATGAGGCCGTGGGTGGTCGTTGCCAGCTGGTACTGATGGTGGTGGTGGAGCATCTGGTGGTAGTGGGAAAAGCAAAATAGCACCAAAGGCTCGAGGTGTTGAGCCAGCGTCATTGTCTGGCTACACAAGGCCTCAAAGGCTCCCTTATCTGGCAGTAGGAAAACAGCTTTTAAAGCCGGAGCAGAAGGAAAAAGTTTTGGCTTTCCTTGCTGACTCAGTCTCTAGCTCTTTTGCCTCCTCTTCAGAAGGTTCGAAATCTAAAAGCAGTGAGTCATCAGTGGATGCTCCCGGTCAGGAACAAGTCGCTTCCTTCAGGCCCGTATCTGGCCAAAAATGTTTGTCAAAACGAAAAACAGTTTTAGGACAGCGTGGCCATCCGGTGAAAGTAGCACAGCGTGCAATGCCTGAAAAGGTAATCCATAGTAGGAAGAGTGCAGTGTGGGAATTTTTTAACCAAGATCCAAATGATCAGTGCAAAGTTATCTGTAAGAAGTGCTCAAAGACCTTTAGCAGAGGGAAGAATCTCCTAAATTTCAATACAACATGCATGCGTAGACATTTAACCAGCATGCACTTGCAAGCCTGGACTAACTACCAAACGTCCAGTACCATTGGTGCACCTGCTCAGAATGAAGGTAGTCAGCAACGCTACATTGCTTCCCTCACAGTAAGCCCACCGGTTAGCACAACACCAGCAGCAAATGTGGAGGTATCGTCGCAAGGCCAAAGCAGTCAGGGAATCACAAGGTTTTTGGTAGGAAACACTGTAGGTAGGCCAACATCAAGAATACCATCACCAACCCTCTCTCAATCTGCCATGTCCACCACCACCCCGCTAGTTCCACCATATGCAGCTCACCCTACAAGAGACTCTTGTTAGGAAAAGGAAGTACTCATCCTGTCATCCGCGTATACAGGGTTTGAACGCCCACATTGCTAGACTAATTTCGTTAGAGATGATGCCCTACCGGTTGGTTGAAAGCAAAGCTTTCAAAGCCCTGATGGCCTACGCAGTACCACGCTATGACCTACCCAGTTGACACTTCTTTGCGAGAAAAGCCATCCCAGCCCTCCACCAGCATGTCAAAGACCGCATTGTCCATGCACTGAGGCAATCAGTCAGTAGAAAGGTGCACCTCGCAACAGGTGCATGGACCAGTAGGCATGGCCAGGGACGTTACGTGTCCATCACGGCGCACTGGGTTAATGTGCTGGAGGCAGGGTCCACAGGGGACAGCCATAGTGGGACAGTTCTGCCTAGCCCACGGTCTAGGAAACAGTTTGGTGTAGGCGTTCACCACCCCTCCTCCTCCTCCTCCAGAAGCGAAAGCTCGTCCACAGAGCGCAGTCGCATGACCACTCCATCCGCAGCTGCCAGTGTTGCACACGAGGTGTCCCATTATGGAACAGCTAGTGGTAAGCGTTAGCAGGCTGTGCTACAAATGAAGTGTTTGGGCGACAAGAGACACACCGCGGAAGTACTGGCCAAGTAATTGCAGCAAGAAACTCAGTCATGGCTGGCAATGTACATCTTGAGGCAGGCAAGGTAGTCAGTGATAACGGAAGGAATTTTATGGCTGCCATAGCCCTTTCAGAACTGAAACACATACCTTGCCTGGCTCACACTTTAAACCTGGTGGTGCAGTGCTTCCTGAAAAATTATCTGGAGTTACCAGCCCATCTACTGAAGGTGCGAAGACTTTGCTCGCACATCCGCCGGTCGCCCGTACACTCCAGCCGTATGCTGAACCATCAGCGATCGCTGAATCTTCCCCAGCACAGCCTAATAATCTACTTTGCAACAAGGTGGAACTCCACACTGCACATGCTTCAGAGGCTGAGCGAAAAGAGGCGTGCTGTGATTTATTTGTGGGAGGATACACATACACGGGCAGGCAGTTGGATGGCAGACATGGAGTTGTCTGGTGTGCAGTGGTCGAAGCTACAAGACCTCTGTCAAGTCCTTCAGTGTTTTGAGGAATGCACATAGCTGGTAAGTGCAGATGACGCCATCATAAGCATGAGCATCCCACTAATGCGGCTGCTGATGAAAAGTTTGACGCACATCAAGGAGCTGGCGTCTGCAGCCGAGGAGGAGGGAAGCCTTGATGACAGTCAGCCATTGTCTGCTCAGGGAACTCTCCTGGACGAGGTGGTGGATGAAGAGGAGGAGGAGGAGGATGATGGGGAAGACTTAAAACCTGTGCCGCTGACTCCCACACCCCTGCTTCCTCTCTCTGGGGCACTTTGGAATGCCCGCTCCATCTGCAACAAGCTCCACATGGTCCATGATCTCTTCACTTCCCGCAACCTTTCCTTCCTGGCCCTCACTGAGACCTGACTGACGCCCCCTGACACAGCCTCCCCTGCTGCACTGAGTTACGGTGGCCTCCACTTTACCCACACTCCTCGCTCTGGCAACAGACATGGCGGAGGAGTGGGTTTACTTCTTTCCAAAAACTGCTACTTCAACCCTATCCAACCCCTACCCTCCATTAACCTCCCTTCTTTCGAGGTTCACTCTGTCCGTATCTACTCTCCCTCCAATCTCCAAATGGCTGTCATATACTGACCACCGTGCTCAGCCACTGCCTTCATTGACCAATTCTCAACCTGGCTTCTTCACTTTCTCTCTGCTGACATCCCCGATCGCCAACCTAACAAACTGTGTGCGCATTAAATATTGTACATGAGGATAAATAAAAGAACAAAATACATATAGGGTGGTGCTTATTAAAGCGTTTAGTTAGATGTTGTCACGTATCCATATACCTATAACGGTGCAGTCGGGTAGGGAACAGAGGATGGGAAAATCCAGGGAGGGGGAGGGAGCAGGAAATTACTTGCATGACGAATATCAGTAAAGGCGACTCTGCAGGCAAAAGACAGGCATATTAGTATACAGCGTACAATATATGGACCTTTATTGCAAACTCATAAAACAAAAATATCGCAACAAAAGCAATATGACCATGGTGTCTAAATGATCCTAGATGAAGGATAAGGGATCATAATCCCTATTCAGACCCTTTGGAGCCAGGGTTTGCAGCTTATGAATCCAATATGCCTCCCTCTTTTTCAGGAGGTGGATTCTGTTGCCTCCCCGTCAGGGTACCGGGATGTGTTCTAAAACCTGGAACCTCAGTTGAGAAATATTATGGCACTTAGAGATAAAATGAGATGGGAGTGGCAATAGCAAATTCTGACAGCGAATGGTCGATTTGTGCTTAGAGATACGAGATCTAATTGGCTGAGTTTTTTCTCCAATATATAAAAGGCCGCATGGACATTTAATAGCATAAACTACAAAGGATGAATCACAGGTAGAGTAACATTTAATCTTATAACTTTTGCCAAAGTGGGGATGATAGAAATAGTCCCCCCGAATTACATTGCTGCACTGATTACAGTGCAGGCACGGAAAAGTGCCATTCTTGGGTTGATTGATAAAGCGTTGTGTCCTATCTTTGTTTGTTCCCAGGTCCGCTTTGACTAAAGAGTCACGGATGTTGGAAGGGCGCTTATAGCATGGCAGGAAGTGTTCCTGAAATTCCGGAATGCGTGGATGGGCTGTGCGCAGGCTCGGACTGGCCCACCGGGGAACCGGAGGATCCTCCGGTGGGCCCTGGCACTGACACCTGCTGGCAGGGCCTCCCCCGCTCCAGGCCCCCCGCCGCCGCCGCCCGCCCGCCTGCCCGCCTGTCCGCCCGCCTGCCCGCCTGTCCGCCCGCCTTGAATACTCACCCTGCTCCAGCGATGGTCTCGGCATCTGCACTGCAGCTCGTCCTGAACGAGCGGTCACGTGACACCGCTCATTAAGATCATGAATATGCACATATTCATGATCTTAATGAACGGTGTCACATGACCGCTCAAGCAGGAAGAAGGTGCTGCGCCGGCGCCGCCGCCTGGAGTCGGGACAGAGCGCGAGGGATGTCGGCACGGCCGTGCAGTGGGACAGGTGAGTATGAGGGACGGAGGGACGGGGGGGGGGGAGGAAGGAGGACATAAGCCGGCGCGCCGAGCAGGAGTGGGTGCGGAGAGAAAAGCCTGCATACAGGGGGGAATATGAGCCATGCAGGGGGAAATATGAGCCATGCAGGGGGGAATATAAGCCATGCAGGGGGGAATATGAGCCATGCAGGGGGGAATATAAGCCATGCAGGGGGGAATATGAGCCATGCAGGGGGGAATATGAGCCATGCATACAGGGGGGGAATATAAGCCATGCATACAGGGGGGGGAATATAAGCCATGCATACAGAGGGGGGGGGGAATATGATCCATGCAGGGGGGAATATGAGCCATGCATACAGGGGGGGGGGGGGATATAAGCCATGCATACAGGGGGGGAGGAATATGAGCCATGCAGGGGGGAATATGTGCCATGCATACAGGGGGGGGGGGAGGAATATGAGCCATGCAGGGGGGAATATGAGCCATGCATACAGAGGGGGAATATAAGCCATGCATACAAGGGGGGAATATAAGCCATGCATACAGGGGGGGAATATAAGCCATGCATACAGGGGGGAATATAAGCCATGCATACAGGGGCAGAATATGAGCCATTCATACAGGGAAGGGGGATATGAGCCATGCATAGGGGGTGGGGAATATGAGCCATGCATACATGGGGAGATATGAGTCATGCATACAGGAGGGGGTAATATGAGCTATGTATATGGGATAGGAGGGAGATGAGCCATGCATACAGGAGGGGGGGTCATTATACAGTATTGAGCATCATGTGTGGCCAATGGACATTATACAGTATGGAGCATCATGTGTGGCCGTTATACAGTATGGAGCATTATTTGTGGTCACTATACAGTATTGAGCATAATGTGGGATCATTATACAGTATGGAGAACTGTGTGGCCGTTATACACTATGGAGCACTATGTGTTGGTGGTCATTATACAGTATGGAGCACGGTCTGGCCATTATACAGTATGGAACAATGTGTGGCCATTATACACTATGGAGCATCATGTGTGGCCATTATACAGTATGAAGAACTGTGTGTGGCCATTATACAGTATGCAGCATCATGTGTGGCCGTTATACAGTATGGAGCATAATGTGTGGTGGCCATTATACAGTATTGAGCATCATGTGTGGCCATTATACAGTATGGAGCACTGTGTGGCCATATTTTTGTTTGCTTATAATTATTGTATATACAGTTAGGGCCAGAAATATTTGGACAGTGACACAATTTTCGCGAGTTGGGCTCTGCATGCCACCACATTGGATTTGAAATGAAACCTCTACAACAGAATTCAAGTGCAGATTGTAACGTTTAATTTGAAGGGTTGAACAAAAATATCTGATAGAAAATGTAGGAATTGTACACATTTCTTTACAAACACTCCACATTTTAGGAGGTCAAAAGTAATTGGACAAATAAACATAACCCAAACAAAATATTTTTATTTTCAATATTTTGTTGCAAATCCTTTGGAGGCAATCACTGCCTTAAGTCTGGAACCCATGGACATCACCAAACGCTGGGTTTCCTCCTTCTTAATGCTTTGCCAGGCCTTTACAGCTGCAGCCTTCAGGTCTTGCTTGTTTGTGGGTCTTTCCGTCTTAAGTCTGGATTTGAGCAAGTGAAATGCATGCTCAATTGGGTTTAGATCTGGAGATTGACTTGGCCATTGCAGAATGTTCCACTTTTTGGCACTCATGAACTCCTGGGTAGCTTTGGCTGTATGCTTGGGGTCATTGTCCATCTGTACTATGAAGCGCCGTCCAATCAACTTTGCAGCATTTGGCTGAATCTGGGATGAAAGTATATCCCGGTACACTTCAGAATTCATCCGGCTATTCTTGTCTGCTCTTATGTCATCAATAAACACAAGTGACCCAGTGCCATTGAAAGCCATGCATGCCCATGCCATCACGTTGCCTCCACCATGTTTTACAGAGGATGTGGTGTGCCTTGGATCATGTGCCATTCCCTTTTTCTCCAAACTTTTTTCTTCCCATCATTCTGGTACAGGTTGATCTTTGTCTCATCTGTCCATAGAATACTTTTCCAGAACTGAGCTGGCTTCTTGAGGTGTTTTTCTGCAAATTTAACTCTGGCCTGTCTATTTTTGGTATTGATGAATGGTTTGCATCTAGATGTGAACCCTTTGTATTTACTGTCATGGAGTCTTCTCTTTACTGTTGACTTAGAGACAGATACACCTACTTCACTGAGATTGTTCTGGACTTCAGTTGATGTTGTGAACGGGTTCTTCTTCACCAAATTAAGTATATGGCGATCATCCACCACTGTTGTCATCCGTGGACGCCCAGGCCTTTTTGAGTTCCCAAGCTCACCAGTCAATTCCTTTTTTCTCAGAATGTATCCAACTGTTGATTTTGCTACTCCAAGCATGTCTGCTATCTCTCTGATGGATTTGTTCTTTTTTTTTTCAGCCTCAGGATGTTCTGCTTCACCTCAATTGAGAGTTCCTTTGACCGCATGTTGTCTGCTCACAGCAACAGCTTCCAAATGCAAAATGAAGACAAACGAACCAAAAAAAGGTAATAAGCCAGCTCACCATAAACACAGGTGCACGGAACTCCGTTGCAGGAAATCGGGTGTAGTCCAGAAGAAAAAAAAAGGTTTGAGTTCCAGCTCCATAAAATGCAATCGTTTAATGGAATCCAACAATAAAATGAGACATATAACAATGCTCCCTCCGGTGAACAACTCCAAGTGAGGAGCAATAGGCCTATTGCTCCTCACTTGGAGTTGTTCACCGGAGGGAGCATTGTTATATGTCTCATTTTATTGTTGGATTCCATTAAACGATTGCATTTTATGGAGCTGGAACTCAAACCTTTTTTTTTCTTCCAAATGCAAAACCACACACCTGGAATCCACCCCTGACCTTTTAACTACTTCATTGATTACAGGTTAACGAGGGAGACGCCTTCAGAGTTAATTGCAGCCCTTAGAGTCCATTGTCCAATTACTTTTGGTCCCTTGAAAAAGAGGACGCTATGCATTACAGAGCTATGATTCCTAAACCCTTTCTCCGATTTGGATGTGGAAACTATCATATTGCAGCTGTGAGTGTGCACTTTCAGCCCATATTATATATATAATTGTATTTCTGAACATGTTTTTGTAAACAGCTAAAATAACAAAACTTGTGTCACTGTCCAAATATTTCTGGCCCTAACTGTAAAAAAGTGTGATCAGCAGTGCTAAATGGCTGCAGTTGGGACGTGGATATGGGTGTGACTAGTTGTGAAATGGGTCAGGTCAGAGGCGTGGCCTAAAATTTGCCGCGGCGCACTACGCGCGCCGCAAACTTTATACCTCCTTCCCTTCTTCAAAAGTTGGGAGGTATGGTACCACATTTGCCAGATCACGGCAAGTGCCGCAAATCCCATAGGAAATGAATGAGGCCGAAGGCAGTGTTGCCGTAAGTGATCTGTTACGCGGCAGTTGCAGAAAAACTGCCCAATATGCTGCAAAATGCGACTTTCACATCAGCGATTCTTGCCAAAGTCACTGCCGATAGTGTCATACTCACCAAAAGGGAGGCAGCGCTAAAAGTGCCTAGGGCAGCAGAAACTCTAAATACGGCCCTTGGGGGCTACGTTATATTCTGTGAGGGGGCTACCCCAACCCTTGCTACATTATTAAGACGTGAACTACCTTATATTATACCCTGATATTAGGGCTTTTTACCGCACAATTGGTGGTCTTGTATCTATTTCTATGTAGCTACATAGTGGGCCCCAAGAATGATTTTCTCTGGTGGGCCCAAGGTGCTCCAGTCCGACGCTGGCTGTGCGTAATATATTCCAGTGTCGTCTGATAGTGTGATGTAAAATGTGTACATATGGATGATATACATGCAGAAACGGAACTCTTTTGTTAGTCGGTGGACGCACTGTTGTGGAGGAGTTGATGGCCTCAGTTAGTAGATTGGGGGTATAACCCCATTCTCTAAATTTGGAGTACATTTCATCAGTCCTAATTTTAACCCCTTAGCGACCGCCGATATGCCTTTTAACGGCGGCCGCTAAGGGTACTTAAACCACAGCACCGTTAATTAACGGCGCTGTGGAAAAAGTGAATAGCGTCCCCCAGAGTCGGATTTTCTCCGGGGTCTCGGCTGCCGGGGGTAGCCGAGACCCCAGAGAACATGATTCGGGGGGGTTTTAACCGATGCCGCAATTAACCGTTTACCGGCGATCGCAAAAAAAAAACGCGATCTCTTTTTAATTTCTCTGTCCTCCGATGTGATCGCACATCAGAGGACAGATTAAAGGGGTCCCAGATAGCCCCCTGATACTCACCTATCTCCCCCGGTGCTCCTCGTGTCTCCCGGTGGGCACCGCCATCTTCAAAATGCCGGCCGGCACCGGGAGAATCTTTGGGGTCTCGGCTGCCGGGGGTAGCCGAGACCCCAAAGAACATGATCGGGGTCGGTTTTACCGACCCCTGTTTTGCGATCGCCAGTAATTAACTGTTTACCGGCGACCACAAAAAAAATAAAATAAATAAAAGTGTAATTCTCTGTCCTCTGATGTGATCGCACATCAGAGGACAGAGAAATAGGGGGATTCGGGGACCCTATTATACTTACCGGTGTCCCTGAATCCTCCTGCTGCTCCTCCTGGCTGCCGGGGAAAAGAAAATGGCGGGCGCATGCGCAGTGCGCCCGCCATCTATCGCCATCTGCCGGCCGACAGGAGAAGAGCAGTTGGGGCTAAAATTAGGGTTAGGGTTAGGGCTAGGGTTAGGGTTAGGGCTAGGGTTAGGGCTAGGGTTAGAGCTAGGGTTAGAGCTAGGGTTAGGGCTAGGGTTAGAGCTAGGGTTAGGGCTAGGGTTAGGGCTAGGGTTAGGGTTAGGGTTAGGGCTAGGGCTAGAGCTAGGGTTAGCGCTAGGGTTAGGGCTAGGGTTAGAGCTAGGGTTAGGGCTTGGGTTAGGGCTAGGGTAAGGGCTAGGGTTAGGGCTAGGGTAAGGGCTAGGGTTAGGGCTAGGGTTAGGGCTAGGGTTAGGGTTAGGGCTAGGGTTAGGGCTGGGTTAGGGTTAGGGCTAGGGTTAGGGTTAGGGCTAGAGTTAGGGTTAGGGCTAGGGTTAGGGCTAGGGTTAGGGTTGGGGCTAAATTTAGGGTTAGGGTTGGGGCTAAATTCAGGGTTAGGGTTCTTTCACACCTACGTCGGTACGGGGCCGTCGCAATGCGTCGGCCCGACATACCGATGCACGTTGTGAAAATTGTGCACAACCTGGGCAGCGGATGTAGTTTTTCAACGCATCCGCTTCCCAATCTATGTCCTGGGGAGGAGGGGGCGGAGTTACGGCCACGCATGCGCGGTCAGAAATGGCAGACGCGACATACAAAAAAACATTACATTGAACGTTTTTTGTGCCGACGGTCGGCCAAAACACAACTGATCCAGTGCACGACGGACGCGACGTGTGGCCATCTGTCACGATCCGTCGGCAATACAAGTCTATGGGCAAAAAACCGCATCCTGCGGGCACATTTGGAGGATCCGTTTTTTGTCCAAAACGACGGATTGCGACGGATGCCAAACGACGCAAGTGTGAAAGTAGCCTTAGGGCTAGGGTGTTAGGGCTAGCGGAACGCACCAAATAATAAGACTGATAGTGTATGGTGCGTTCGCAGCCCGGGGTCCACCATGCAGAGATGGAACCTGCTGCTGAGTAATGACGGACTATATGGCGGTACTCATAAATATTCACACGTGGGTTAAACTTCACCCAACGTGAAGGAAGCGATCCTGTTGCGTCACAGGATCGCGGTACCGCACATAGAAGGCGAGCAAGCAGTCAGCGAACTTAACCCCAACTAGGATTGAAGTCCGATTAGACTACTTGCTGACACAACACCGCAACAGGGTGTGTTAGGCAACTCTTATAATTAGAGCACCGAAGTGCGAACTGTGCCGTGCTGGCAGGCACCACTAAGCACCCAGACGTGGGTCAGGAAGCGCACTACTGGCGCGTGGCGCCGCACTGGCGGTCACAGCAATAGATGCTGATACGTGTGTGACACGTTGAGTGATTTGTCGGGCGCTAGATAGCAGCCATACTCCATACGCGAACATACAATAGGGTAGGGGTATTTAATGAACGACTTGCACTCACAACAAACACACGTATTCAATTGTACACTAGCGCATGGCCGTGCGGTCATGCGCAGTTTATATAATTGCAGGACAGGAAGTGGCCACAGAAACTTTGCCCTTCCAGGACCTGCCAAGAGGACCAATGGAATGCGCTGCAGAGCCAGAGCACATGACCCTCGATCTCCAACGGGAGATCTTGCTCTGGGCATGCTCAGTGTGCGCAAACAAGGACTTAGTCCCAGGGAAGTCCGCTCGCCGCTGACCAGCATTGACTTTAATGGCAGGAGCTGAAGAAGCAGCAGTAACTCTCTGTACAGAGTGAGAGCGAGCAAGACGCTGGGAGCGACGTCCCTGCTGAGCAGACTCCACTGCGGCTGGACAGGAATGGGAGACCGCAGCGGAGACGGCTCGAGATTCCCCCTGTGCAGAAGTGGGAACTCGAGACCTAACATAGGGTTAGGGTTGGGGCTAAAGTTAGGGTTAGAGTTGGGATTAGGGTTAGGGTTTGGATTAGGGTTGGTGTTAGGGTTAGGGTTGGCATTAGGGTTACGCTTGGGATTAGGGTTAGGTTTGGGATTAAGGTTAAGGTTAGGGTTGTGATTAGGGGTGTATTGGGATTAGGGTTAGGTTTGAGGTTAGGGTTGAGATTAGGATTAGGGGTGTGTTGGATTTAGGGTTTTGATTAGGATTATGGTTAGGGTTGACTTTAGGGTTGTTTTGGGGTAAGGGTTGTGATTATCGTTCGGGTTAGTGATTAGGATTATGGATCGGGTTGGGATTAGGGTTAGGGGTGTGTTGGGGTTAGGGTTGGAGCTAGAATTGGGGGGGTTCCACTGTTTAGTTACATCAGGGGGTCTCCAAACACGACAGCCAATTTTGCACTCAAAAAGTCAAATGGGGCTCCCTCCCTTCTGAGCTCTGCCGTGCACCCAAACAGTGGGTTACCCCCACATATGGGGCATCAGCGTACTCGGGATAAAAAATATTTTTTTTATTTTCACGACTCTGCATTCTAAACTTCTGTGAAGCACTTGGGCATTCAAAGTTCTCACCACACATCTAGATAAGTTCCTTGGGGGGTCTAGTTTCCAAAATGGGATCACTTGTGGGGGATTACTACTGTTTAGGTACATCAGGGGCTCTGCAATCGCAACATAATGCCCACAGACCATTCTATCAAAGTCTGCATTCCAAAACAGCGCTCCTTCCCTTCCGAGCTCTGCCGTGCGCCCAAACAGTGGTTTACCCCCACATATGGCACATCAGGGTACTCGGGATAAATTGGACAACAACGATTGTGGTCCAATTTCTCCTGTTACCCTTGTGAAAATAAAAACTTGGGGGCTACAATATCTTTTTTGTGGAAAAAAAAATATTTTTTATTTTCACGACTCTGCATTCTAAACTTCTGTGAAGCACTTTGGCATTCAAAGTTCTCACCACACATCTAGATAAGTTCCTTAAGGGGTCTAGTTTCCGAAATGGGGTCACTTGTGGGGGGTTTCCACTGTTTAGGCACATCAGGGGCTCTCCAAACGCGACATGGCGTCCAATCTCAATTCCAGACAATTCTACATTGAAAAAGTAAAACGGCACTCCTTCTCTTCCAAGCTCTGCGGTGCTCCCAAACAGTGGTTTACCCCCACATATTGGGTATCGACGAACTCAGGATAAATTGCACTACAACATTTGTGGTCTAATTTCTCTTGTTACCCTTGTGAAAATAAAAATTTGGGGGTAAAAACATCATTTTTGTAGAAAAAATGCGATTTTTTTTTATATTCACGGCTCAACGTTATAAACTTCTGTGAAGAACATGGGGGTTCAAAGTGCTCACCACACATCTAGATAAGTTTCTTAAGGGGTCTAGTTTCCAAAATGGTGTCACTTGTGGGGGGTTCCACTGTTTAGGCACATCAGGGGCTCTCCAAACGCGACATGGCGTCCGATCTCAATTCCAGACAATTCTACATTGAAAAAGTAAAACGGCACTCCTTCTCTTCCAAACTCTGTGGTGCGCCCAAACAGTGGTTTACCCCCACATATTGGGTATCGACGAACTCAGGAGAAATTGCACTACAACATTGGTGGTCTAATTTCTCCTGTTACCCTTGTAAAAATAAAAATTTTGGGGCGAAAAGATCATTTTTGTGTAAACAAATGCAATTTTTTATTTTCACGGCTCTACGTTATAAACTTCTGTGAAGCTCTTGGGGGTTCAAAGTGCTCACCACACATCTAGATAAGTTCCTTAAGGGGTCTAGTTTACAAAATGGTGTCACTTGTGGGGGGTTTCCACTGTTTAGGCACATCAGGGGCTCTCTAAACGTGACATGGCGTCCGATCTCAATTCCAGCCAATTCTGCATTGAAAAAGTCAAACGGCGCTCTTTCACTTCCAAGCTCTGCGGTGTGCCCAAACAGTGGTTTATCCCCACATAAGGGGTACTGGCGTATTCGGGAGAAATTGCATAACAAAATTTATGGTTACATTTCTGTTTTTACACTTGTGAAAATAAAAAAAATGGTTCTGAATTAAAATGTTTGCAAAAAAAAGTTAAATGTTCATTTTTTCCTTCCACATCGTTTCAGTTCCTGTGAAGCACGTAAAGGGTTAATAAACTTCTTGAATGTGGTTTTGAGAACCATGAGGGGTGTAGTTTTTAGAATAGTGTCACACTTCATTATTTTCTATCATATAGACCCCTCAAAATGACTTCAAATGTGATGTGGTCCCTAAATAAAAAAGGTGTTGTAAAAATGAGAAATTGCTGGTCAATTTTTAACCCTTATAAATGTACAAGCAGTCTCAAACGGCGGTAAAAACGGTGCAAATCCATTTCCATATCGAATGTATCGAATTTATATGAGGGGCAGAAGGAAAGACCTTTCTGCAACACGTTATGTTCGGCGATACTAAGAGTCCTTGATGAAATGTTTATGACCAATGGTGTTTTACCTGAGACCGGGTAACTCTGTAAAAGTCTGTGTCTCTTCTTTTGTTGGCTCCTGCGGGTCCTCTTCTTCTTTGTTGTCGTCGTCTTCTCTGGCCTAAAAAATTGTTGGGTCCACCGAAGTTGTCACGTCTATCGGTTTCTGAACCTGAGGTGGAAAGGTCATTAGAGGAGTGAAAATCAGACCCAGTGGTATTAGGATGAAATGTGGATTTATCTTGCCAACGGTAGACTCGATTGTTTTCATAGTTATCCGAGTCTCTTTGGAGTTTGGTCCTTTTCCTACTCTCTTTGACTCGTCTATGTTGGTCAGTGACTGATTTTATCCAGGTTTTCAGAGCATCAAGCTCCTCGGCAGTGCTGGAGGAGGATAACACGGGAGTATTTAACCAAGGATTCCCCATAGTGGCCTCCACAGAGTCTATACTCTCCCCACTTGCCATTTTTTTGGAAAAGAACCTTACCCCGCTCATACGCATGTTACCTTCTTTTCTCCTTGACACAGGTGACTTTCTGCGCCAATTACAGGACTTGAACTCACTTCCAGCGGATCTTTTATTAGTCTCCCTGGACGTCAAAGACCTTTACACTTCGATCCCACACACACACAAGGGATCCATAGCGTGAGACACCTACTTACAAGTTCACAACTTAACCCTAACGTCATAAATCTTTGTATTGACCTATTGACCATAGTTCTGACAAAAATTTTTTTTTTGTTCGAGGACCAGTTCTTTCTGCAAACTAAGGGTACCGCAATGGGGTCAAATGTGGCTCCACCCTATGCAAACAGCTACATGGCCCTGTTTGAAGAGGAAATTGTGTACCCTGACCCATTATTTCAGGCCTATTGCCCCTTTTGGAAACGCTACATAGATGACGTTTTCTGTCTATAGACTGGCACGTTACAAACCTTGGACCTGTTCTTTAATACCCTCAATACTGCTTGGCCAGGGCTCACCCTTCACTATAACCAGCAGTACACAAGAAGTCAGCTTTTTGGACACTTTGGTCTTTAAGGATGAATTAGGAACCCTTAAGACCGACCTCTACACAAAACCGACTGACAGAAATAGCTTACTGCACTTTCAAAGTCTACATCCTACTGCCACAAAAAGGTCTATCCCCCGGTCCCAGTTCAAAAGGGTACAGAGGATAGTCACGGAACCCAGTCTCCTTAAAATTAGGACTGATGAAATGTACTCCAAATTTAGAGAATGGGGTTATCCCCCCAATCTACTAACTGAGGCCATCAACCCCTCCACAACAGTGCGTCCACCGACTAACAAAAGAGTCCCGTTTGTGCATGTATATCATCCATATGTACACATTTTACATCACACTATCAGACGACACTGGAATATATTGCGTACAGCCCATCCACGCATTCTGGAATTTCAGGAACACTTCCTGCCATGCTATAAGTGCCCTTCCAACATCCGTGACTCTTTAGTCAAAGCGGACCTGGGAACAAACAAAGATAGGACACAACGCTTTATCAATCAACCCAAGAATGGCACTTTTCCGTGCCTGCACTGTAATCAGTGCAGCAATGTAATTCGGGGGGACTATTTCTATCATCCCCACTCTGGCAAAAGGTATAAGATTAAATGTTACTCTACCTGTGATTCATCCTTTGTAGTTTATGCTATTAAATGTCCATGCGGCCTTTTATATATTGGAAAAACAACTCAGCCAATTAGATCTAGCATCTCTAAGCACAAATCGACCATTCGCTGTCAGAATTTGCTATTGCCACTCCCATCTCATTTTATCTCTAAGGGCCATAATATTTCTCAATTGAGGTTCCAGGTTTTGGAACACATCCCGGTACCCAGACGGGGAGGCAACAGAATCCACCTCCTGAAAAAGAGGGAGGCATATTGGATTCATGAGCTGCAAACCCTGGCTCCAAAGGGTCTGAATAGGGATTATGATCCCTTATCCTTCATCTAGGATCATTTAGACACCATGGTCATATTGCTTTTGTTGCGTTATATTTGTTTTATGAGTTTGCAATAAAGGTCCATATATTGTACGCTGTATACTAATATGCCTGTCTTTTGCCTGCAGAGTCGCCATTACTGATATTCGTCATGCAAGTCACTTCCTGCTCCCTCCCCCTCCCTGGATTTTCCCATTCTCTGTTCCCTATTCGACTGCACCGTTATAGGTATATGGATACGTGACAACATCTAACTAAACGCTTTAATAATCACCACCCTATATGTATTTTGTTCTTTTATTTATCCTCATGTACAATATTTAATGCGCACACAGTTTGTTAGGCTGGCGATCATGTTACTGCTCCTGCTACCATGTCAACTACACTGGCATTTCATAACAGGAAGTATGCATCAGCTCCAGTGACACACTTCCGGTCACCGCTGATCACCGGACTACGTCTCCCATAGTTCCCGGCTGATAGCGATCGCATAACCGCTCATACCTATGGGCTTCGAGTATGTACCCTACACACCGGTAGTGCGCATGTTCTCATATGACGCGCTTCCGGTTTCGGCGATATACTTAGTCCCACCCCACCACTACTTATACATGCCCCACATGAGACAGTACATTCAACTAGCGGCGGACACCGCGTTGATGTACACCACCTGCCCATCTCACACCGGTAAGTCTCATCTGAATCTCCTATACATATGAGTCTGCATATATTAGACCTAACATCCTGCTATCATATAGGAGCGGACCTTTAGCGCACCTTCCTTATGAAGTTCTTCTGAAAAGCCCTGTGCAATAGGTGAGCCATTGTTCTCCATCTTGTGGCCAGTTTTCCCATTACAAATCTCACTTAGTGCGTTACATCTGCGTTTTCTTTAGATTACCTACCATCTCTCCGGTTCCTTATGCCTACATATACTGTTTCCAACCTTTTTTACGGTCAGGATCATATTGTTCTATGGTGAGAAATATCTTTGTTTTCGTAGAGCTATCAGTCTCTATAGCTGTGTTACAATATTATTTCCCATTTATTGTAGCTATTATATTGGTCACTACCCTATATCCTGTACTTATGGCATATTTCTAGCACCTCTTTTAGTCCAAGTGATTCATACTAGGTGAGAATTTTCATATTTTCCCATTGAGGCTTATTATCTTGTATTCTATACTAGAGATTTCAATACACCCATATGCTATATTTCAGCTAGTTATCCTACAAGCCTATCTGGAACGAAAACACGTACACGTTCCACTTACCCGGTTAGTATACCGATGCTTTTCCTATATCTGTGATATACACTACATACCCCTTCACTTAGCTCTTTTCGCTATCCTAGGATATTTGCTTTCACCTTAGAGGTCCAGGGGAAATCACACCATAGGACCCTATCTACATCTAGCAGTGCCCTATACTCACCATTAAACTAGCAGTCGGGTATGTAAAAAATGTTACCTCATCCCTATTTTCTCTCCCCTACCCTCCAATCCATCACATATCAGATTGTGAGATTTACCTTATTGTTTCCTTATTTTTATTTTTGTTTTGTCTTTTGACATTATAATTATTATGTTATGTTTTGTTATACATTTGTAATGCAGTTTACTGAAGAAGGTCTAAATGTTTGACCGAAACGTTTATGCTGTATGCTGGGCTGCTATTCAAGTAATAAAAAATATTTTTTCTTTATTATCACTATCCACAAAGTTGAGTGCCAAGTTATTTACTTACTATTTAATATTCCTACTGACACCCGCCAGCCAGCAGCCTCCAAGCTCCTGGCCCTTACCTCATCCTTTGGACTTACTCAGTAGTCCTCCACAGCCACCCACACAGACGGACATACACTAGACCTCATCTTCACCCGCCTCTGTTTCTTATCTAATCTCGCAACCTCTCCCTTCCCCCTATCTGACCACCATCTACTCACCTTCTCATCCTTGTCCTCCTCACCTGCCCCCCACGTCCAGCCAGTACCACATCCTCGCAGAAACCTTGCACACCTAGACATTCACAGACTCTCAGACTCTCTTCTACCCCTGTCCTCGATATCTTCACTCCACAACACGGATAGCGCCACCGCTTTCTATAACTCCACCCTCACATCAGCCATAGACTCAGTCGCCCCTCTCATGCATGGCAAAGTGCGACAAATCAATAGGCAACCCTGGCATAACAACCTCACCAAAAAACTAAGACAAGCATCCAGGATCGCTGAGCGGCGTTGGAAAAAAAACTCGCTTGCCAGACAACTTCACCGCTTTCAAATAAGCTACACTTGCCTTCAAACTAGCCCTCACTTCTGCTAAACAGACCTATTTCACTAACCTACAACCCAAAACAACTGTTCAGCATATTTAACTCTCTCCTCCGCCCACCACTGCCACCTCCAACTCCCCTAATCTCTTCTGAGGACTTTGCCACCTACTTCAAAAACAAGATCGACCAAACAAGGTAAACCTTTACTTTTCCACCACCCCAACCACTCCATATACCAGATGTCTGCCCTTCCCCAATTACTTCCCTCTCCAACATCACTGAAGGAGAACTTACTCGCCTTTCCAAATCACACCTCACCACCTGTGCACTTGACCCCATGCCTTCCCACTTTCTCCCCAACCTCAGTAACACGCTCATTCCAGCCCTAACCCATCTCTTCAACCTATCACTATCTTCTGGTACTTTCCCCTCTGCCTTCAAACACGCCACCATCACACCCATCCCCAAAAAAGCTAACCTTGACCCAACCGCTATGCCCAGCTTCCGCCCCATATCACTGCTCCCGTTTGCTTCCAAACTCCTTGAGCAGCATATCCATACTCAACTTTCCTCCCACCTCTCATCTAACTCTCTCCTTGACAACCTCCAATCTGGCTTCCGCCCCCACCACGCCACCGAAACTGCTCTGACCAAAATTACTAATGACTCACAGCCAAAGCTAACAGACAGTTCTCCATCCTCCTCCTTCACGATCTGTCCTCGGCTTTCGACACAGTCGACCACCACCTACTACTACAGATTCTTTCTTCCCTCGGCATCAAAGGCCTTGCCCGGTCCTGGATTGCCTCATACATTTCCGACCGCACATATAGTGTTTCTCACTCCCACACTACCTCCTCATCCCGCCCTCTCTCTGTTGGGGTCCCTCAAGGCTCTGTCCTAGGGCCCCTACTTTTTTCCATCTATACCCTTGGCCTTGGACAACTCATAAAGTCTCATGGCTTCCAGTAACACATATATGTGGACGACACTCAGATCTACCTCTCTGGCTCAGATGTCGCCTCTCTTCTGTCCAGAATCCCGGAGTTTCTGTCAGACATATCCTCCTTCTTCACCTCTCACTTCCTAAAACTCAATGTAGACAAAACCGAACTCAACATCTTTCCCCCATCTCACGTATCCCCCCTACCTGAACAATCTATTATAGTAAACGGCATTACGCTCTCTCCCGCACCTGAAATCCGCTGCCTCGGGGTAACTCTTGATTCTGCCCTGTCCTTCAAACCGCACATCCAAACCCTTGCCACCGCCTGTCACCTCCAACTCAAAAATATTGCCAGAATCCGTCCCTTCCTCAGCCCACAATCTACTAAAACTCTTGTGCATGGGCTCATCATCTCCCGCCTCGATTACTGCAACACCCTCCTCTGTGGCCTCCCCGCTAACTCCTTTGCACCACTCCAGTCTGTCCTCAAAACTGCTGCTCGGCTAATCCACCTCTCTCCTTGCTACTCCCCTGCTTCACCCCTCTGCAAATCCCTCCACTGGCTCCCAATTCGGGGTTCCTGTACATGTACAGTGTGCTGATACCTGCATAATTGGGGACGCCCATGCAGTGTAGGTAATCTCCTAGGGGTTCTCTGTCTTGGTGTTGCTTCTCTGATATTCCAGATGGATAATGTTTAAAAGCCTCTTGGTGATGATGGAAGTATACAGTATGTAGTTAATCTTTATATATACGTAATCACTATATGTATTTAATCCTTATATGTACTTATTAACCTTTGTATGTTAACATATACAAAAGTGTACGCACTCACACTATTCAATCATACTATTCCTTGAATTATGTAATTTGTAATAAAATTGTGTTGGATTGCAAGTATTAGCCTTATTTAAAGCCGTATATGAACCTTAGTGTTAAAAACATAGCAAATAAAATTGCCAAATTCTCCTGTAAATAATTCTGCAAATAGGGAACCATCATATCATTAAAAAATGAGTGGATTTTCATGGGCCCATCCAGTATGTGGGTTCCAATGCGTAATGGAGGACATATGAATTGGTAGCAGGGCAGGCCTTGAATTCAATGCAACACTTTTTCAGGAGCCCCCCCGGACATCTTAAGAAAGGGGTATTGTGGTGCGTCATAATTCTTGGCAGCCCATCCACTCACAGCATAGGCTACAACAGCTTAGGAGACCCACTGTTTTTAATAATGGCCTTTTAAGAAGATTAATGCCATCTGATGCCCCTCTAAAAATAGGCTTTGTGAGTCACTCCTTCATAAATGAAACAAGATGGGTCTGCTTATGTGTCACACACCACATGGCCAGCTAGGGTTGTTAAATGTTACAACGACATTTCCCAGGGAATGCATTTGTAGTGGTTGAAAGCAATGTTAAAGTTGAAAAACGCTTCAAAAACGCTGCGTGTGAACTAAGCCTAAGTGGGGGAGGAAATTTTCGGTCTGGCGTTAAATATTTGGCCTTACAGGCAAGTCATTAATCTGCAAAGGATGTACCTTGACATACTTCCCAGCAAAATCCGTTTTGATTTCGTTTTAATGTGTTTTTTGTGGCATCGGGAAAAATGGCATGAATCTCAGAAAAATTGTTTAAAGCTGTGAACTATGAGTCAGGAATGCTTCCAGGTGTGATCCCCATGATGGTCCTGTGTCATTTGAGCAGTGTTTCCATCATTTTCAGACATTTTTAGACCTTATAAGGACCCCCGGGGGCTCGCAGTAAAAATACTCGGGTCTTCCATAGACTTAAATTAGGCTCGTTGCTCTTGTCGAGTACCCGAGTATTCCAATCTGCTCGACCCTAGCAACGAGCACCCAAGCATTTTAGTGCTGGCTCATCACTAGTAGGCAGTGTTTACAAAAGGTATATAAAGATTTTACAATACAGTATGTGGCAATTAAAATATGTACAAGCAATTATAAAAAAAAAAGACTAAAGAAGATGGACACTCACATGTTGCTTAGATCATCCTAGCTAACCATGCTGGTGGGAGGAGCCAGAAATCCCAAATCATTAGGGGGTCCAGGTGCAACAGCTTCCCAGGTAAGAATGAAGGGTGAGCTGACTGGCAGTAACTTATACTTGTAGGCTTGTGACATCACTAAAGGGCTGGTTTACCAGCACCCTCCCCTGTTTTGGTACGAAAATGTATAATATTCATAAATGTGTTTGAGAACCTAGCAGAATAACGGCACACCCATCACTCCTCTTATATTGAAATTAGCTTTCTAATGAGTCTAAACTTGGTCTAGCTATTAGACTCTGCACTTTGCAGTTGTTGCGCCAGCTGCTTGCGTTTTCAGTGGAGTTATATTTCTAGCCCAAATCGATGGCCCAATATATCACTATAATAGAACAAAGAAATCCCTGCCATGTGGAAGGGCCTTATACCAGTTTTAGCTGGTACTAGATGAGAGGATTGTCTGCTGCAGCTACAAGGACAATAAAAATTCTGTTGGGAGGGGTTTAGGATTCACACACATACATAGCAGCAGGCAGAAGAGCTAGAGAGGGGGTCGGAATAGCCCACAGTGTGTGTTTTGTACAGTTAGGCAGACTCAAACATGGCATATTCACATTATCGTGACAGCTAACTTCTTTATTGTCAAGTACCACAGGTGGCATCATGAACATTTAATCCCATAAACTTTATTCCCATTTCATTAACATCCCTTTTACTGGATGCCCAAGGCCACAGACCGGGTCACTGCCACCGGGACCACCCCTTTAAGAACCGGCCCGGTACCAAGTACCCCACGGTCCTAGTGCGCGCTCCATAATGGTGTGGTGTATCAAGAGCGTTTAACATGTGTTTGATGAGGAAAGGGGGTTTGTACAGTTCAGAGGAGCGGCGTGCTTGTAAACTGTAATTTATTTTTTCTAACTTTGTGTGCACATTGTGGCCAGCCAATTAGGGAGGCCGAAACATTCATAATGTCCTGACAAAACAGCTTGTGTCATTGGTTGCTGAAATCACATGTCCCTATCCATATAAAGAGCGGACATCTTGTTTTAGCGCCATTTTGTCAATATAACAGCACAGAGAGGCCGCAACTGACACTGGGACTGGGTGCTGATAGATTTTAGGTAGATGGCTAGGCGGCTGTTTCTAAGTCAGATAGTTTAGATAGCTAGTGTTCTGTGTGGCTGTGATATCGACCTTCCAGCAGATTTTTCTTTTTGAGCCATTACTGAGTTCCACAGACAAAGACTGCAGGGCACATATCATACAAATGTGTTGTGTGCCGCTTCTATTGTGCTCCATATACTAGTAGACCTTTCTAAATTTTAATTTTTCAGTTTCTAAATGTGATACAGCAAGGCATATGTCACCTTTGGTGGTGACATTGATCTGTGATTTGAGTGGTTGACCAGGAAACATTTTTTGGGGGGAAGTTGCTACCATAATTCACCATATCTCATCTTGTCATTTATTGACAGTGAAATTCAACTGTCTATTTTCAACAGCCAATTTCTAAACATGAAATAGCTCACCATATCCCACATTTGTAATTTTGTGGCAGTGAAATTTTTCTGTATGTAGGTCTGTTGCACAGTGAAAAATTATTTTTTTTGGCTATTGCCAACGTGATTCAGTACACTATATCACACATTGTAATTTTCTGGCGGTGAAATTAAGCTGTCTGCAGAGTTCATGCACATTAAAAAAGGAAAAAATTCTGTTGCTAAACATGATACAGGCCGCCATATTCCACCTTGTCATTTTGTGGCAGTGAAATTGTTCTGTGTGCAGGGCTGTTCGACATTAAAAAAAATTAGATCCGAGTCTGAAATAGTTTGGAGCATATATTCTATGTTATACAGGCCTTATCCACACAATAAAACAAATTTGATCTGTTACTAATGTGATACAGAAGGGGTGATCTCAGTTGAAATTGCTTGGACCATATAGTCTGTTATGCAGTCGTCTTCAATAGGGTTGAGCTAAACGGGTCGTTCATTTTCATAAGTCGCCAACTTTTGGCAAAGTCGGGTTTCATGAAACCCGACCCGATCCCTGTGTGGGGTCGGCCATGCGGTACGCGACCTTCGCGCCAAAGTCGCGTTTCAATGACGCAAAAAACGCAATTTCTCAGCCAATGAAGGTGGACGCAGAGTGTGGGCAGCGTGATGACATAGGTCCTGGTCCCCACCATCTTAGAGAAGGGCATTGCAGTGATTGGCTTGCTTTCTGCGGCGTCACAGGGGCAATAAAGGGGCGTGCACGCCGACCGCCATCTTACTGCTGCTGATCTGAGTATAGGGAGAGGTTGCTCCAGCTTCGTCAGAAGCAGGGATAGCGTTAGGCAGGGTACATTAACCCCCAAACCGCTTGTGCTGTAGCGATTTCCACTGTCCAACACCACCTTTTGTTTGCAGGGACAGTGGAGGCTACATTTTTTTTCCTCAGCTCTGTAGCTCATTGGGCTGCCCTAGAAGGCTCCCTGTTAGCTGCATTGCTGTTTGTACACCGCTGTGCAAACCAACTGCTTTTTTCAAAGCACAAATCCTGTTGCTCCTTCCTTTCTGCACAGCTATCTTGTTTGTTTGTCCACACTTTTGATTTTTTTGTGCAGCAGTCCACTCCTTGTTATTGTTGCCTGCCATACTTTGCTGAGATTACTGCAGGGAGATAGTAATTGTAGGACAGTCCCTTTTTTTTTTCGTTATATCTCTTCAAGCCACTTTCTGCCACAGAAAGTACACTCTAATACAGTGGCCCAGATTTATTCACTACTCTCCCTGAAGAGAAAAAAAAGGGGTGCAGATTAAAATTGTCAAATCTGCATCAGTGGCAGTCCTGTGTGTGGCATCTGTGTCTCATTTTCTGGCACTGAAAATATACAGTCTAAGGCTGCCGTCACACTAGCAGTATTTGGTCAATATTTTACATCAGTATTTGTAAGCCAAAACCAGGAGTGGAACAATTACAGGAAAAGTATAATAGAAACATATGCACCACTTCAGTATTTATCACCCACTCCTGGTTTTGCCTTACAAACACTGATGTAAAATACTGACCAAATAATGCTAGTGTGACGGCAGCCTAACAGTGGGCCTGATTTCTTGCCAATTTCTTGCCAATTCTCCCATAAATAAAAAAAAAAATAGTGGGGGATTAAGATTGGCATTTCTGCTTTGGTGCCAGTGCTGTGTGTGCCACCTGTCTCAAATTGTGTGCCACATTAAACCTAGTGTGTAACACTGGGCCAGATTTCTTTTAAATTCTCCCTGGAAAAAAAAATAGTGGGAGATTAAGATTGACATTTCTGCTTTGGTGTCAGTGCTGTGTGTGCCACCTGTCTCAAATTGTGTGCCACATTAAACCTAGTGTGTAACACGGCCAGATTTCTTTTAAATTCTCCCTGGAAAAAGAAAAATAGTGGGAGATTAAGAATGGCATTTCTGCTTCGGTGCCAGTGCTGTGTGTGCCACCTGTTTCAAATTGTGTGTCATATTAAACCTAGTGTGTAACACTGGGCCAGATTTTTTTTAAATTCTCCCTGAAAAAAAAAATAGTGGGAGATTAAGATTGGCATTTCTGCTTCGGTGCCAGTGCTGTGTGTGCCACCTGTCTCAAATTTTGTGCCACATTAAACCTAGTGTGTAACACTGGGCCAGATTTCTTTTAAATTCTCTCTGGAAAAAAAAAATAGTGGGAGATTAAGAATGGCATTTCTGCTTCGGTGCCAGTGCTGTGTGTGCCACCTGTTTCAAATTGTGTGTCATATTAAACCTAGTGTGTAACACTGGGCCAGATTTCTTTTAAATTCTCCCTGGAAAAAAAAATAGTGGGAGATTAAGATTGACATTTCTGCTTTGGTGTCAGTGCTGTGTGTGCCACCTGTCTCAAATTGTGTGCCACATTAAACCTAGTGTGTAACACTGGGCCAGATTTCTTTTAAATTCTCCCTGGAAAAAAAAATAGTGGGAGATTAAGATTGGTATTTCTGCTTCGGTGCCAGTGCTGTGTGTGCCACCTGTCTCAAATTGTGTGCCACATTAAACCTAGTGTGTAACACTGGGCCAGATTTCTTTTAAATTCTCCCTGAAAAAAAAAATAGTGGGAGATTAACATTGGCATTTCTGCTTCGGTGCCAGTGCTGTGTGTGCCACCTGTCTCAAACTGTGTGCAACATTAAACCTAGTGTGTAACACTGGGCCAGATTTCTTTAAAATTCTCCCTGAAAAAAGAAAAATAGTGGGAGATTAAGATTAGCATTTCTGCTTTGGTGCCAGTCCTGTGTGTGCCACCTGTCTCAAATTGTGTGCCACATTAAACCTAGTGTGTAACACTGGGCCAGATTTCTTTTAAATTCTCCCTGAAAAAAAAAAATAGTGGGAGATTAAGATTGGCATTTCTGCTTCGGTGCCAGTGCTGTGTGTGCCACCTGTCTCAAATTGTGTGCCACAGAACATATACTGTATAAGAGTGGGCCACATTTCTTCAATATTCTCCCAGAAAAAATAAAAAGGGGGATATTTTAATTTGTAGTGTCTGCATCAGCGTCAGTCCTGTTAGTGGCATATCTGCCTGCCACTGAAGCTGTGTACTGTTATACATTAGGCCTGATTTTTGAAAACACAAAAAAGCACAGTAAAACCAAAAACACTCTGTTGCAAAAAAATCACAGTGGACAGCAAGTGCTGGTAAAAAGATGGAAAAAACAGGGTATTTGGTTGATACGTTTTTTGCAAAAAATGTATATTAAGCCGCTCTACCAAACGTTAAGGTATACCTGTATCAGAGCAGTCCTAGCTAATGTATGTAATCCCTATCTGATGTATTTAAAACCTGGTCATATGTACAATACCTGTATGAGCAGGATTCAGAAAATGAATGTCCATGTGGACACGCTGGACAGAACGGCTCCTGTGCGCACAGCTCAAAAAAAGAGGGGTGGAGGCCTCCCCAGTCTTGTGGACACAAGAAAACAATAATGTAAAACCAGAACACATGAGCTGCGCGCACAGTGAACAAGCCCGTAGAGACATGTTCACACCACCAAGAGACTTGAAAACACATACATTAGCTAGGACTGCTCTGATACGGGTATACCTTGACGTTTTGTAGAGCGGCTTAATATACATTTTTTGCAAAAAACGTATCAACCAAATACCCTGTTTTTTCCATCTTTTTACCAGCACTTGCTGTCCACTGTGATTTTTTTGCAACAGAGTGTTTTTGGTTTTACTGTGCTTTTTTGTGTTTTCTAGTCTCTTGGTGGTGTGAACATGTCTCTACGGGCTTGTTCACTGTGCGCGCAGCTCATGTGTTCTGGTTTTACATTATTGTTTTCTTGTGTCCACAAGACTGGGGAGGCCTCCACCCCTCTTTTTTTGAGCTGTGCGCACAGGAGCCGTTCTGTCCAGCGTGTCCACATGGACATTCCTTTTCTGAATCCTGCTCATACAGGTATTGTACATATGACCAGGTTTTAAATACATCAGATAGGGATTACATACATTAGCTAGGACTGCTCTGATACGGGTATACCTTGACGTTTGGTAGAGCGGCTTAATATACATTTTTTGCAAAAAACTTATCAACCAAATATCCTATTTTTTCCATCTTTTTACCAGCACTTGCTGTCCACTGTGATTTTTTTGCAACAGAGTGTTTTTGGTTTTACTGTGCTTTTTTGTGTTTTCAAGTCTCTTGGTGGTGTGAACATGTCTCTACGGGCTTGTTCACTGTGCGCGCAGCTCATGTGTTCTGGTTTTACATTATTGTTTTCTTGTGTCCACAAGACTGGGGAGGCCTCCACCCCTCTTTTTTTGAGCTGTGCGCACAGGAGCTGTTCTGTCCAGCATGTCCACATGGACATTCCTTTTCTGAATCCTGCTCATACAGGTATTGTACATATGACCAGGTTTTAAATACATCAGATAGGGATTACATACATTAGCTAGGACTGCTCTGATGCGGGTATACCTTGACGTTTGGTAGAGTGGCTTAATACACATTTTTTGCAAAAAACGTATCAACCAAATACCCTGTTTTTTCCATCTTTTTACCAGCACTTGCTGTCCACTGTGATTTTTTTGCAACAGAGTGTTTTTGGTTTTACTGTGCTTTTTTGTGTTTTCAAGTCTCTTGGTGGTGTGAACATGTCTCTACGGGCTTGTTCACTGTGCGCGCAGCTCATGTGTTCTGGTTTTACATTATTGTTTTCTTGTGTCCACAAGACTGGGGAGGCCTCCACCCCTCTTTTTTTGAGCTGTGCGCACAGGAGCCGTTCTGTCCAGCGTGTCCACATGGACATTCCTTTTCTGAATCCTGCTCATACAGGTATTGTACATATGACCAGGATTTAAATACATCAGATAGGGATTACATACATTAGCTAGGACTGCTCTGATACGGGTATACCTTGACGTTTGGTAGAGCGGCTTAATATACATTTTTTGCAAAAAACGTATCAACCAAATACCCTGTTTTTTCCATCTTTTTACCAGCACTTGCTGTCCACTGTGATTTTTTTGCAACAGAGTGTTTTTGGTTTTACTGTGCTTTTTTGTGTTTTCAAGTCTCTTGGTGGTGTGAACATGTCTCTACGGGCTTGTTCACTGTGCGCGCAGCTCATGTGTTCTGGTTTTACATTATTGTTTTCTTGTGTCCACAAGACTGGGGAGGCCTCCACCCCTCTTTTTTTGAGCTATGCGCACAGGAGCCGTTCTGTCCAGCGTGTCCACATGGACATTCCTTTTCTGAATCCTGCTCATACAGGTATTGTACATTTGACCAGGTTTTAAATACATCAGATAGGGATTACATACATTAGCTAGGACTGCTCTGATACGGGTATACCTTGACGTTTGGTAGAGCGGCTTAATATACATTTTTTGCAAAAAACGTAACAACCAAATACCCTGTTTTTTCCATCTTTTTACCAGCACTTGCTGTCCACTGTGATTTTTTTGCAACAGAGTGTTTTTGGTTTTACTGTGCTTTTTTGTGTTTTCAAGTCTCTTGGTGGTGTGAACATGTCTCTACGGGCTTGTTCACTGTGCGCGCAGCTCATGTGTTCTGGTTTTACATTATTGTTTTCTTGTGTCCACAAGACTGGGGAGGCCTCCACCCCTCTTTTTTTGAGCTGTGCGCACAGGAGCCGTTCTGTCCAGCGTGTCCACATGGACATTCCTTTTCTGAATCCTGCTCATACAGGTATTGTACATATGACCAGGTTTTAAATACATCAGATAGGGATTACATACATTAGCTAGGACTGCTCTGATACGGGTATACCTTGACGTTTGGTAGAGCGGCTTAATATACATTTTTTGCAAAAAACGTATCAACCAAATACCCTGTTTTTTCCCTCTTTTTACCAGCACTTGCTGTCCACTGTGATTTTTTTGCAACAGAGTGTTTTTGGTTTTACTGTGCTTTTTTGTGTTTTCAAGTCTCTTGGTGGTGTGAACATGTCTCTACGGGCTTGTTCACTGTGCGCGCAGCTCATGTGTTCTGGTTTTACATTATTGTTTTCTTGTGTCCACAAGACTGGGGAGGCCTCCACCCCTCTTTTTTTGAGCTATGCGCACAGGAGCCGTTCTGTCCAGCGTGTCCACATGGACATTCCTTTTCTGAATCCTGCTCATACAGGTATTGTACATTTGACCAGGTTTTAAATACATCAGATAGGGATTACATACATTAGCTAGGACTGCTCTGATACGGGTATACCTTGACGTTTGGTAGAGCGGCTTAATATACATTTTTTGCAAAAAACGTATCAACCAAATACCCTGTTTTTTCCATCTTTTTACCAGCACTTGCTGTCCACTGTGATTTTTTTGCAACAGAGTGTTTTTGGTTTTACTGTGCTTTTTTGTGTTTTCAAGTCTCTTGGTGGTGTGAACATGTCTCTACGGGCTTGTTCACTGTGCGCGCAGCTCATGTGTTTTGGTTTTACATTATTGTTTTCTTGTGTCCACAAGACTGGGGAGGCCTCCACCCCTCTTTTTTTGAGCTGTGCGCACAGGAGCCGTTCTGTCCAGCGTGTCCACATGGACATTCCTTTTCTGAATCCTGCTCATACAGGTATTGTACATATGACCAGGTTTTAAATACATCAGATAGGGATTACATACATTAGCTAGGACTGCTCTGATACGGGTATACCTTGACGTTTGGTAGAGCGGCTTAATATACATTTTTTGCAAAAAACGTATCAACCAAATACCCTGTTTTTTCCATCTTTTTACCAGCACTTGCTGTCCACTGTGATTTTTTTGCAACAGAGTGTTTTTGGTTTTACTGTGCTTTTTTGTGTTTTCAAGTCTCTTGGTGGTGTGAACATGTCTCTACGGGCTAGTTCACTGTGCGCGCAGCTCATGTGTTCTGGTTTTACGTTATGTTAGGACTGGCGGAACGCACCAAGAGAGATGATAAAGATGCGTTCGCAGTCCGGGGTCCACCGTGCAGGTGAAACCTGCTGCTAGGAAATGACAGACAATATGGCGGTATTCAAAAGTATACACGCGTGGGTTAAACCTCACCCAGCGTGATGAAAGCGATCCTGTTGCGTCACAGGACCGCGGTACCGCACATAGAGCGCGAGCAAGTGGTCAGCGAACTAAACCCCAACAGGGATTGTAGTCCGATTAGACCCTTGCTGGCACTACACCGCTACTGGGTGTGAAAGGAATTATATAATTAAAGCACCGAAGTGCGAACTGTGCCGTGCTGGCAGGCACCACTAAGCACCCAGACGTGGGTCAGGAAGCGCACACTGGCGCGTGGCACCGCACTGGCGGTCACAGCAGTAGACGCTGACACGTGTGTGGCACGTTGAGTGATAAGTCGGGCGCTAGATTGCAGCCATACTCCATACGCGAACAATCATACAATAGGGTAGGGGTATTTAAAGAACGACTTGCACTCACAACAAACACACGTATTAAATTGTACACTAGCGCATGGCCGTATTATATAGTTGCAGGACAGGAAGCGGCCACAGAAACTTTGCCCTTCCAAGACCTGCCAAGAGGACCAATAGAATGCGCTGCAGAGTCTGAGCACATGACCCTCGATCTCCAACGGGAGATCTTGCCCTGGGCATGCTCAGTGTGCGCAGACAAGGACTTAGTCCCAGAGAAGTCCACTCGCTGCTGACCAGTATAGGCTTTACAGGCAGAAGCTGGAGAAGCAGCAGTAACTCTTCTCACAGAGTCAGACTGAGCGAGACGCTGGGATCGACGTCCCTGCTGAGCAGGCTCCACTGCGGCTGGAGGAGAATGGGAGACTGCAGCGGAGACGGATCGAGATTCCCCCTGTGCAGCAGAGGAAACTCGACTCCTAACATTACCCCCCCTCCTAGGGCCCCCCCTCCTTGGGCCTCGCTACGTTCGAAGGCAGCAATGAGTTGTGGGGCCCGAATGTTTTCAGCAGGCTCCCATGACCTGTTCTCTGGACCATAACCCTTCCAATCCACCAGATAGAACTTTTGCCGCGTACCACCTTACACCCCAAAATAGCGTTCACCTCGTAATCGTCCGTAGACGAACCCGATGTCCCAGCAGATGACTCGGAAAACATGTATACGGGTTTCAAGAGGGACACATGAAAGGTGTCGGTGATACCCAAGCGTGGAGGAAGAACCAGGCGGTAGACCACAGGATTAACCTGTTCGAGAACCTTGAAGGGACCCAAGCAGCGAGGCGCAAACTTAGTGGACTCAACTCGCAGCCTGATGTTACGGGCGGAGAGCCACACCAAGTCGCCAGGAGCAAAGGTCGGAGCGGGGCGCCGATGAACATCGGCGGAGGACCTCATTCTCTCCTTGGAAGCCCGAATGGCATCCTGAGTGCGATCCCAAATGTTCCGTGCCTCCATAGTCCAGTCTGCCACCCTGGAATCGGCGGAAGACACGGGCATGGGCACAGGTACCCGCGGATGCTGACCATAGTTAAGGAGGAATGGAGTCTGTCCAGTGGAGTCAGCTACAGCATTGTTAAGAGCAAACTCCACCCACGGTAGCAAAGGTGCCCAGTCATCTTGTTTAGCAGAGACAAAATGTCGCAGATATGTGACCAAGGTCTGGTTGGCTCTCTCCACCAACCCATTCGTCTCGGGATGATATGCCGAAGAGAGATTCAACTCGATACTGAGAAGGCGACAAAACTCTCTCCAGAACCGAGACGCAAACTGGGGACCCCGGTCACTGACAATTTTGTCTGGCATACCGTGAAGACGGAAGATGTGTTTAACAAACAATGCTGCCAAGGCCCGTGCAGAAGGTAGCCGGGGAAGCAGCACCAAATGCACCATTTTAGAAAAATGGTCGGTGATAACCCAAATGACAGTACAGCCACGTGACTTGGGCAAACCCACCACAAAGTCCATCCCGACCATCTCCCAGGGCCTGTCTGCCACCGGCAGAGGGTATAACAACCCAGCTGGCCGTTGACGGAGAGACTTATTTTTGGCACAAGAGACACATGCCCGAACGTAGTCTCCAACGTCACGAACCATATGTGGCCACCAATACATTCTCGCCAACAACTCAGATGTCCTCTTTGCCCCAAAGTGTCCACCCACTCTGGACGAATAAGCCCACGAGAGAACCTCCGGATGCAAATTGATGGGGACAAAAGTCTTGCCCGGAGGCACAGACTCAAGCGAAACCGGAGCTACGGTTCTCAGACTCTCTGAAGGGACAATGAGCCGAGGCTCGTCCTCCTCCTCCACAGTTGACACCAGGGAGCGAGAGAGAGCGTCAGCACGAATGTTCTTCTCCCCGGCGAGATAATGTAGAGTGAAGTGGAACCGGGAGAAAAACAAGGACCATCTGGCCTGACGAGAATTCAGCCGCTGGGCTGTCTGTAAATAGACCAAATTCTTGTGGTCCGTGAAGACTTGGAATGGGAACCGAGCACCCTCCAAGAGATGTCTCCATTCCGAAAAGGCCAACTTCATAGCAACTCCCTATCCCCGATGGAGTAATTTCTCTCCGCTGGTGAGAAGGTTTTTGAGAAGAAGAAGCATGGATGCTTCCGACCTTGAGCATCCTTTTGATAGAGGACTGCTCCTGCACCAACGGAAGAGGCATCCACCTCCATTAGGAATGGCTTATCCACATCGGGACGATGTAAGATGGGAGCGCTAGCAAAGTGGGACTTAATAGAAGTGAAGGCCTTGGAGACCTCTTCGGACCACGATTTAGGATTCGCTCCCTTCTTGGTGAGGGATACCAAGGGAGCTACCAGGGTTGAGAAGTGGGGGATGAACTGATGATAGTAATTTATGAACCCCATAAAGTGCTGCACCGCTTTCAAAGAATGGGGTTCCTGCCAGTCCATCACTGCCTGTAGTTTGGCAGGATCCATAGCCAATCCCTGGGCCGAGATGATGTAGCCCAGGAAAGGTAAAGACTCCTGCTCAAACATACACTTCTCCAATTTGGCATAGAGGAAGTTTGCCCGTAGGAGGTCGAAGACTTTGCAAACATCTCTCCGGTGGGAGTCAATATCTGGAGAGTAGATAAGAATATCATCCAGATAGACTACGACCGAGGTGGAAAGCATATCCCGGAAGATATCGTTCACAAAGTCTTGGAAAACGGCTGGGGCATTACAGAGCCCGAAGGGCATCACCAGATATTCATAGTGCCCATCCCTGGTGTTAAAGGCCGTCTTCCATTCGTCCCCCTCACGGATGCGAATCAGGTTGTAAGCACCCCGCAAATCTAATTTAGTAAATACCCTTGCTCCCCGAAGTCTATCGAATAACTCAGATATCAAGGGCAAAGGATACTTATTCTTAATGGTGATGGCGTTAAGACCCCTGTAGTCTATGCATGGGCGCAATTCCCCATTCTTCTTCTGCACGAAGAAGAACCCTGCCCCAGCAGGTGACACTGACTTCCTAATGAATCCTCTTGCCAGATTTTCCTGGATGTACTGTGACATTGCCTCCGTCTCCGGGAGAGATAGCGGATAAACTCGACCCCGGGGAGGCTCAGCACCAGGCAAGAGATCAATAGGACAGTCATAGGGGCGATCAGGCGGAAGGACCTCCACCGCCTTTTTGGAGAACACGTCTGCATAAGACCAATACTGCTTGGGGAGAGAGGATAGATCTGCGGGTACCTCAGTAGTAGCAACCTGAACGCACTCCCTCTGACACCTACCCCCACAAGATTCACCCCAACCCAGAATTCTGCCTGAGGACCACTCGATATGAGGAGAGTGGTACCGTAGCCAAGGTATTCCCAACAGGACCTCATCAATTCCTTCCGGAATGACGAGCAGAGAAATTATCTCCTGATGAGATGGCGACATGGACAGAGTAAAAGGGATGGTCTGGTGTGTTATCTGTGAGGGCAATGTCGACCCATTCACCACTCGCACCGTTACTGGTTGAGCAAGCATAACCAGGGGTATTGCGTGACGTTGGGCAATGGCACAAGACATAAAATTGCCCTCCGCCCCAGAATCCACGCAGAGCTCTACCGAGTGGGAGAATGAGCCAATAGTAATTGTCCCCTTAAAGGACAACTTAGAGGCAAACGTCGCTGTGTCTAGTGTACCTCCACCTACTACCACTAGACGCTGACGTTTCCTCGACCGCTGAGGACATCTGGTGGCTAGATGTCCTGACTGCTGGCAAACATGACAGACCCTGAGTGCACAAGCGGTCCGGGACTTAGATCCTGCTTGTGACACTTCCCTGGCCTCATGTGACTCAGGAACCAGGACCGGAAATTCCAGAGGTTTGGCGAAAGTAGGAGCCAGCCGAAACCTCTGCCTACACTGGGCTCGCTCTAACCTCCGCTCGTTAAAACGGAGGTCAATTCGAGTGGAGACAGTTATTAACTCCTCGAGTGTGGCAGGAATCTCCCTAGTGGCCAGAGCGTCCTTTACGTGGTCAGCCAAGCCCCTCCAAAATATGGGGATAAGAGCTTTATCCGACCAATCCAGCTCAGATGCTAAGGTGCGGAATTGGACGGCAAAATGACTGACCAAGGACTCACCCTGAGTTAATGCCAGCAATTGGAGCGCAGTATCATGGGTGACTTGAGGTCCTAAAAAGACCTGTTTCAGAGCGCTCAGAAACAGCGGAGCACTCTGCACCACATGATCGCCACGCTCCCACAGCGGCGTAGCCCATTCCAACGCCCTGTCCGACAATAGAGACAGAATAAATCTCACCTTAGCCCGCTCTGTGGGAAAACGTGTAGCCAGGAGCTCGAGGTGAATAGAGCACTGACTCACAAATCCCCTACAAAACTTGCTATCACCAGAAAATTTTTCTGGCAGCGGGAGGCGAGATAATGTCGGAACAGGGGTGGCAATGGACATAGTAGCTGCAGCCACGCTGGCAGCCTGTACAGCTACTGCAGTAACATCCACAGCTGAGGTCGTGCTCTCGAGAGCCGCCAACCTACCCTCCAGCTGCTGGATATGCCGCAGAGATTGCTGTTTGTCTGTCATCACTAGCCAGACCCTGGCGCTAGTGTAATGTTAGGACTGGCGGAACGCACCAAGAGAGATGATAAAGATGCGTTCGCAGTCCGGGGTCCACCGTGCAGGTGAAACCTGCTGCTAGGAAATGACAGACAATATGGCGGTATTCAAAAGTATACACGCGTGGGTTAAACCTCACCCAGCGTGAAGAAAGCGATCCTGTTGCGTCACAGGACCGCGGTACCGCACATAGAGCGCGAGCAAGTGGTCAGCGAACTAAACCCCAACAGGGATTGTAGTCCGATTAGACCCTTGCTGGCACTACACCGCTACTGGGTGTGAAAGGAATTATATAATTAAAGCACCGAAGTGCGAACTGTGCCGTGCTGGCAGGCACCACTAAGCACCCAGACGTGGGTCAGGAAGCGCACACTGGCGCGTGGCACCGCACTGGCGGTCACAGCAGTAGACGCTGACACGTGTGTGACACGTTGAGTGATAAGTCGGGCGCTAGATAGCAGCCATACTCCATACGCGAACAATCATACAATAGGGTAGGGGTATTTAAAGAACGACTTGCACTCACAACAAACACACGTATTAAATTGTACACTAGCGCATGGCCGTGCGGTCATGCACAGTTTATATAGTTGCAGGACAGGAAGCGGCCACAGAAACTTTGCCCTTCCAAGACCTGCCAAGAGGACCAATAGAATGCGCTGCAGAGTCTGAGCACATGACCCTCGATCTCCAACGGGAGATCTTGCCCTGGGCATGCTCAGTGTGCGCAGACAAGGACTTAGTCCCAGAGAAGTCCACTCGCTGCTGACCAGTATATGCTTTACAGGCAGAAGCTGGAGAAGCAGCAGTAACTCTTCTCACAGAGTCAGACTGAGCGAGACGCTGGGATCGACGTCCCTGCTGAGCAGGCTCCACTGCGGCTGGAGGAGAATGGGAGACCGCAGCGGAGACGGATCGAGATTCCCCCTGTGCAGCAGAGGAAACTCGACTCCTAGCACATTAGGCCTGATTTTCCCTGCAGTCTCACCCACCTATAAAGGGATATATAAATCCAACAGAAGTTTTAGTTCACCTTATAACTGGTTTTACAGTAACAAATACCGTTAGTTTGGTTACGTTTTTAAAACAAAGAGGAAGTCTGGTGGAAGAGGTCGTGGCCGTGGGCGGTCATTGCCAGCTGGTAATGATGTTAGTGGTGGTGGAGCATCAGGTGGTCGTGGGAAAAGCAATATAGCACCTAGGTCTCGAGTTGTTGAGCCAGGTTCGTCGTCAGGCTACACAAGGCCTCGAACGCTCCCTTTTCTGGGAGTAGGAAAACTGCTTTTAAAGCCGGAGCAGCAAGAACAAGTTTTGGCTTTCCTTGCTGACTCAGCCTCTAGCTCTTTCACCTCCTCTTCTGAAACTGCTAAATGTAAAAGCAGCGTGTCGTTAGTGGATGTTCACGCTCAGGGACAAGTCGCTTCCTTGTCTTCTTCACCAAGAACAACAGAGAAGGATGCGTCAGGCGACACAACGGGTTACTCCATGGAGCTCTTTACACATACCGTTCCTGGGTTAGAAAGTAAAACAGCTAACAGGCCATGCCCATTAGAAGTTGAATCGGACATGGAGTGCACAGATGCACAGCCACATCCAGATTACTATGCTGTCCCTTTCACTCAGACCAGAACATTGCTCTCACAGTGTACTGATCCAGAATCAGACCCTGATGAGACTATGGTGCCCCGTCACGAACGCTATACCACCGGCTTACACGGTGACACAGACGAAGTTGCACACGAGATAGAAGAGGAGGTCATAGATGACCCAGTTGTTGACCCCGATTGGCAGCCATTGGGGGAAAAGGGTGCAGGCGGCAGTAGCTCTGAAGCGGAGGACTAGGAGCCGCAGCAGGCATCAACATCGCAACAGGTTCCATCTGCCAGGCCCGTATCTGGCCAAAAACGTGTGGCAAAACTAAAACCAGTTGTAGGACAGCGTGGCCATTAGGTTAAAGAAGCTAAGTCTGCAATGCCTGAAAAGGTATCCGATAGTAGAAAGAGTGCAGTCTGGCATTTTTTTAAACAACATCCAAATGATCAGCGCAAAGTCATCTGTCAAAAATGTTCAACTACCTTAACCAGAGGTCAGAATCTTAAAAGTCTAAATACAAGTTGCATGCGTAGACATTTAACCACCATGCATTTGCAAGCCTGGACTAACTACCAAACGTCCCTTAAGGTTGTAGCACCCTCGACCAATGAAGCTAGTCAGCAACACTACATCCCTTCCCTGACTGTAAGCCCACCATTTCCCGCACCACCAGCAGTAAATGTGCATGTTTCGTCGCCAGGCCAAAGCAGCCAGGGAATCACCAGGTTCGTGGTAGGAAACACAGCATGTAGGGCACCAGCAAGAATACCATCTCCAACCCTCTCTCAGTCTGCCATGTCCACCGGCACCCCCGCTAGTTCCCCGATCTGCAGCTCTCCAGTCCAGCTCACCCTACATGAGACTCTCGTTAGGAAAAGGAAGTACTCATCCTCACATCCGCGTACACAGGGTTTGAACGCCTACATTGCTAGACTAATCTCATTAGAGATGATGCCCTACCGATTAGTTGAAAGCAAAGCTTTCAAAGCCCTGATGTCCAGTTTTGGGCACCGGTGCTCAGGAAGGATATAATGGAATAAGAGAGAGTACAAAGGAGGGCAACAAAATTAATAAAGGGGATGGGAGAACTACAATACCCAGATAGATTAGCGAAATTAGGATTATTTAGTCTAGAAAAAAGACGACTGAGGGGCGATCTAATAACCATGTAAGTATATAAGGGGACAATACAAATATCTCGCTGAGGATCTGTTTATACCAAGGAAGGTGACGGGCACAAGGGGGCATTCTTTGCGTCTGGAGGAGAGAAGGTTTTTCCACCAACATAGAAGAGGATTCTTTACTGTTAGGGCAGTGAGAATCTGGAATTGCTTGCCTGAGGAGGTGGTGATGGCGAACTCAGTCGAGGGGTTCAAGAGAGGCCTGGATGTCTTCCTGGAGCAGAACAATATTGTATCATATGTTGTGAGTTCTGTTTTTGGGCTCCCTCTGGTGGTTACTGATGGTACTGGGTGACTTGTCTTTCCTGGGTCTCTGGGTTCCACCTGTTCCATCAGGATATGGGAGTTTCCTATTTAACCTGGCTTTGCTGGCATTTCCTCGCCGGTTATCAATGTATCCAGTGTGTCTTGTTGCCTCTGCTCCCTGCTCCTAGAGCCTTCTGGTCAAGCTAAGTTTGGATTTTCCTGTTTTGGTGTTTTGCTTTATTTGGTTTTTTAGTCCAGCCTGCAGATATGTGATTATTGCTGCTGGTTGCTCTAGTGGGCTGAAATTGCTCCTCATGTACCATGAGTTGGCACATGAGTTCAAGTAATTTCAGGATGGTTTTTTGAAGGGTTTTTCGCTGACCGCGCAGTTCACTTTTGTATCCTCTGCTATCTAGCTTTAGCGGGCCTCATTTTGCTGAAACTGTTTTCATACTGCGTATGTGCTTTCCTCTCATTTCACCGTCATTATATGTGGGGGGCTGCTATTTCTGTGGGGTATTTCTCTGGAGGCAAGAGAGGTCTGTGTTTCTTCTAATAGGGGAAGTTAGATCTTCGGCTGGAGCGAGACGTCTAGGATCATCGTAGGCACGTTCCCCGGCTACTTTTATTTGTGTGTTAGGTTCAGGGTCGCGGTCAGCTCAGGTTCCATCGCCCTAGAGCTTGTTTGTATCTGTGCTTGTCCTTTAGTGATCCCCTGCCATTGGGATCATGACAGTATAACCGGCCCACAAAGTGTTAATTGTATTGGCTGAAGTAGGAGGATAAGTAGTCTGAGGAAGTTTTTTTTTTTTTTTTTTTTTCCCTCAGAGTTTGCTGCCTAGCCTTATTGCAGCCTGGCTACTTCCTCCTCCTCTTAATCTTTGAATGGCTCTGATCCCAGCTGTTTATCATGGACGTCCAGAGTTTGGCTTCCAGCCTGAATAATCTTGCCGCTAAGGTTCAAAATATACAGGATTTTGTTGTACATGCTCCTATGTCTGAACCTAGAATTCCTGTCCCAGAGTTTTTTTCTGGAGATAGATCTCGTTTTCTGAATTTTAGGAACAATTGCAAGTTGTTTCTTTCTTTGAAATCTCGCTCCTCTGGAGACCCTGCTCAGCAAGTCAAGATTATTATATCTTTCCTGCGGGGTGACCCTCAGGATTGGGTATTTGCATTGGCACCAGGGGACCCTGCGTTGCTTAATGCGGATGCGTTTTTTCTGGCATTGGGTTTGCTCTATGAGGAACCTAACCAAGAGATTCAGGCTGAAAAAGCTTTGTTGGCCCTCTCTTAGGGGCAAGATGAAGCAGAAATTTATTGTCAAAAATTTCGGAAGTGGTCGGTGCTTACTCAGTGGAATGAGTGCGCCCTGGCTGCAAGGTTCAGAGATGGCCTTTCTGAGGCCATTAAAGATGTTATGGTGGGGTTCCCTGCGCCTACTGGTCCGAATGAGTCTATGACTATGGCTATTCAGATTGATGGGCGTTTATGGGAGCGCAAACCTGTGCACCATTTGGCGGTGTCGTCTGAACCGTCACCTGAGATAATGCAATGTGATAAAATTCAGTCCAGAAGTGAACGGCAAAATTATAGGCGGAAAAAAAGGTTGTGCTTTTATTGTGGTGATTCAGCTCATGTTATATCAGCATGCTCTAAACGCACAAAAAAGGTTGATAAGTCTGTTGCCATTAGTACTTTACAGTCTAAGTTCATTCTGTCTGTGACTCTGATTTGTTCATTATCATCCATTTCCGTCGATGCCTATGTGGATTCAGGCGCTGCCCTGAGTCTTATGGATTGGTCATTTGCCAATCGCTGTGGGTTTAGTCTGGAGCCTCTGGAAGTCCCTATTCCTTTGAAGGGAATTGACTCTACACCTTTGGCTATGAATAAACCTCAGTACTGGACACAAGTGACCATGCGTATGACTCCTGTTCATCAGGAGGTGATTCGCTTCCTGGTACTGTATAATTTGCATGATGTCCTAGTGCTTGGTCTGCCATGGTTACAAACTCATAATCCAGTCCTTGACTGGAATTCGATGTCTGTGTTAAGCTGGGGTTGTCAGGGGGTTCATGATGATGCACCTCCGATTTCTATCGCTTCATCTACTCTTTCTGAGATTCCGGTGTTTTTGTCTGACTATCGGGATGTTTTTGAGGAGCCTAAGCTCAGTTCGCTTCCTCCTCACAGGGATTGCGATTGTGCTATAAATTTAATTCCAGGCAGTAAATTTTCTAAAGGTCGTTTGTTCAATCTGTCAGTGCCAGAGCATACTGCTATGCGGGATTATGTTAAGGAGTCCTTGGAAAAGGGACATATCCGTCCATCTTTGTCCCCTTTGGGAGCAGGTTTTTTTTTCGTGGCCAAAAAAGATGGTTCCTTGAGGCCTTGTATAGATTATCGTCTTTTGAATAAGATTACCGTAAAATATCAGTATCCTTTGCCATTGTTGACTGATTTGTTTGCTCGCATTAAGGGGGCTAAATGGTTCACTAAGATTGATCTTCGGGGTGCGTATAATCTTATACGAATAAAGCAAGGTGATGAGTGGAAAACCGCATTTAATACGCCTGAGGGCCATTTTGAGTATTTGGTAATGCCTTTCGGACTTTCTAATGCTCCTTCAGTCTTCCAGTCCTTTATGCACGATATTTTCCGTGAATATCTGGATAAATTTATGATTGTGTATTTGGATGATATTTTGGTTTTTTCTGATGACTGGGAGTCTCATGTTCAGCAGGTCAGGAAGGTGTTTCAGGTCCTGCGGGCCAATTCCTTGTTTGTAAAAGGCTCAAAGTGTCTCTTTGGAGTCCAGAAGATTTCTTTCTTGGGGTATATTTTTTCCCCTTCTACTATTGAGATGGATCCCGTCAAGGTTCAGGCTATTTGTGACTGGACGCAGCCTACATCTCTTAAGAGTCTACAGAAGTTCTTGGGCTTTGCTAATTTCTATCGTCGTTTTATAACTAATTTTTCTAGTGTTGTTAAGCCTTTGACGGATTTGACTAAGAAGGGTGCTGATGTTGCTAATTGGTCTCCTGCGGCTGTGGAGGCCTTTCAGGAACTTAAGCGCCGGTTTTCTTCTGCTCCTGTGTTGCATCAGCCAGATGTTTCGCTCCCTTTTCAGGTTGAGGTTGATGCTTCCGAGATTGGAGCGGGGGCGGTTTTGTCACAGAGAAGCTCCGATGGCTCAGTGATGAAGCCATGCGCGTTTTTTTCTAGAAAGTTTTCGCCGGCTGAGCGGAATTATGATGTTGGTAATCGGGAACTTTTGGCCATGAAGTGGGCATTTGAGGAGTGGCGTCATTGGCGATGGTGCTAGACATCGTGTGGTGGTCTTGACTGATCACAAAAATTTGATTTACCTTGAGTCTGCCAGGCGTCTGAATCCTAGACAGGCGCGTTGGTCATTGTTTTTCTCTCGTTTCAATTTTGTGGTTTCATACCTGCCAGGTTCAAAGAATGTGAAGGCGGATGCTCTTTCTAGGAGTTTTGTGCCTGACTCCCTTGGAAATTCTGAGCCCTCTGGTATCCTTAGGGATGGGGTGATTTTGTCTGCTGTCTCCCCAGACTTGCGACGTGCTTTGCAGGAGTTTCAGGCGGGTAAACCTGATCGTTGTCCGCCTGAGAGACTGTTTGTTCTGGATAATTGGACCAGTAGAGTCATCTCCGAGGTCCATTCTTCTGCGTTGGCAGGTCATCCTGGAATATTTGGTACTAGAGACTTGGTGGCCAGGTCTTTTTGGTGGCCTTCCTTGTCGAGGGATGTGCGTTCTTTTGTGCAGTCTTGTGAGGTTTGTGCTCGGGCTAAGCCTTGCTGTTCTCGGGCCAGTGGATTGTTGTCACCTTTGCCTATCCCGAAGAGGCCTTGGACGCACATTTCCATGGACTTTATTTCGGATCTCCCTGTCTCTCAAAAAATGTCCGTCATCTGGGTTGTGTGTGATCGCTTTTCTAAAATGGTTCATCTGGTACCCTTGCCTAAGTTACCTTCCTCCTCTGAGTTGGTCCCTCTGTTTTTTCAGAATGTGGTTCGTTTGCATGGGATTCCTGAGAACATCGTTTCTGACAGGGGATCCCAGTTTGTGTCTAGATTTTGGGGGACGTTCTGTGCTAAGATGGGCATTGATTTGTCCTTTTCGTCTGCATTCCATCCTCAGACAAATGGCCAGACTGAACGAACTAATCAGACCTTGGAAACTTATTTGAGGTGTTTTGTTTCTGCTGATTAGGATGACTGGGTTACCTTTTTGCCGCTGGCCGAATTTGCCCTTATTAATCGGGCTAGTTCTGCTACCTTGGTTTCTCCTTTCTTTTGTAATTCGGGGTTTCATCCTCGTTTTTCCTCTGGTCAGGTGGAACCTTCTGATTGTCCTGGAGTGGACATGGTGGTGGATAGGTTGCATCGGATTTGGAGTCATGTGGTGGACAATTTGAAGTTGTCCCAGGAGAAGGCTCAGCAGTTTGCTAATCGCCGTCGCCGCGTGGGTCCTCAACTTCTTGTTGGGGACTTGGTGTGGTTGTCTTCTCGTTTTGTTCCTATGAAGGTCTCTTCTCCTAAGTTCAAGCCTCGGTTCATCGGTCCCTATAGGATCTTGGAAATTCTTAACCCTGTGTCGTTTCGTTTGGATCTCCCGGCATCGTTTGCTATTCATAATGTGTTCCATCGGTCGTTGTTGCGGAAGTATGAGGTACCTGTTATTCCTTCGCTTGAGCCTCCTGCTCCAGTGCTGGTGGAGGGAGAATTGGAGTATGTTGTGGAGAAGATCTTGGATTCTCGTGTTTCCAGACGGAAACTCCAGTATTTGGTCAAGTGGAAGGGTTATGGTCAGGAGGATAATTCTTGGGTGGTTGCCTCGGATGTTCATGCTGATGATTTGGTTCGCGCTTTTCATAGGGCTCATCCTGGTCGCCCTGGTGGTTCTCGTGAGGGTTCGGTGACCCCTCCTCAAGGGGGGGGGTACTGTTGTGAGTTCTGTTTTTGGGCTCCCTCTGGTGGTTACTGATGGTACTGGGTGACTTGTCTTTCCTGGGTCTCTGGGTTCCACCTGTTCCATCAGGATATGGGAGTTTCCTATTTAACCTGGCTTTGCTGGCATTTCCTCGCCGGTTATCAATGTATCCAGTGTGTCTTGTTGCCTCTGCTCCCTGCTCCTAGAGCCTTCTGGTCAAGCTAAGTTTGGATTTTCCTGTTTTGGTGTTTTGCTTTATTTGGTTTTTTAGTCCAGCCTGCAGATATGTGATTATTGCTGCTGGTTGCTCTAGTGGGCTGAAATTGCTCCTCATGTACCATGAGTTGGCACATGAGTTCAAGTAATTTCAGGATGGTTTTTTGAAGGGTTTTTCGCTGACCGCGCAGTTCACTTTTGTATCCTCTGCTATCTAGCTTTAGCGGGCCTCATTTTGCTGAAACTGTTTTCATACTGCGTATGTGCTTTCCTCTCATTTCACCGTCATTATATGTGGGGGGCTGCTATTTCTGTGGGGTATTTCTCTGGAGGCAAGAGAGGTCTGTGTTTCTTCTAATAGGGGAAGTTAGATCTTCGGCTGGAGCGAGACGTCTAGGATCATCGTAGGCACGTTCCCCGGCTACTTTTATTTGTGTGTTAGGTTCAGGGTCGCGGTCAGCTCAGGTTCCATCGCCCTAGAGCTTGTTTGTATCTGTGCTTGTCCTTTAGTGATCCCCTGCCATTGGGATCATGACAATCATACAATTATGAGGTTCTGTAGAAGGACGTAGATCTGGGGATTTATTATGATGGAATATAGGCTGAACTGGATGGACAAATGTCTTTTTTCGGCCTTACTAACTATGTTACTATGTTATGACTACGCTGTACCACGCTACGAGCTACCCAGTCGACACTTCTTTTCGAGAAAAGCCATCCCAGCCCTCCACCAGCATGTAAAAGACCGCATCGTCCATGCACTCAGGCAATCTGTGAGTACAAAGGTGCACCTGACAACAGATGCATGGACCAGTAGGCATGGCCAGGGACGTTACGTGTCCATCACGGCACACTGGGTTAATGTGGTGGATGCAGGGTCCACAGGGGACAGCAATATTGGGACAGTTCTGCCTAGCCCACGGTCTAGGAAACAGTTGGCTGTAGACGTTCGCCCCCCCTCCTCCTCCTCATCCTCCTGCAGAAGCGAGAGCTCGTCCACAGACCGCAGTCGCACGACCACTCCATCCGAAGCTGCCACTGTTGCACATGAGGTGTCCCATTATGGGACAACTAGCGGCAAGCGTCAGCAGGCTGTATTGGCAAAGAAGTGTTTGGGCGACAACAGACACACCGCGGAAGTTCTCTCCGAGTTCTTGCAGAATGAAACTCAGTCATGGCTGGGCACTGTACATCTTGAGGCAGGCAAGGTAGTGAGTGATAACGGAAGGAATTTTATGGCTGCCATAGCCCTTTCCCAACTGAAACACATTCCTTGCCTGGCTCACACCTTAGACCTGGTGGTGCAGTGCTTCCTGAAATGTTATCCGGGGTTACCCGACCTGCTCCTCAAAGTGCGCAGACTTTGCGCCCATATCCGCCGTTCGCCCGTACACTCCAGCCGTATGCAGACCTATCAGCGGTCTTTGAACCTTCCCCAGCATCTCCTAATCATCGACGTTGCAACAAGGTGGAACTCCACACTGCACATGCTTCAGAGACTGTGCGAACAGAGGTGTGCTGTTATGTATTTGTGGGAGGATACACATACACGGGCAGGCAATTGGATGGCAGACATGGAGTTGTCAGGTGTGCAGTGGTCGAAGGTACAAGACCTGTGTCAAGTCCTTCAGTGTTTTGAGGAATGCACATGGCTGGTTAGTGCAGACAACACCATAATAAGCATGAGCATCCCCCTAATGCGTCTGCTGATGCAAAGTTTGACGCACATAAAGGAGCAGGTGTCTGCAGCCGAGGAAGAGGAAAGCCTTGATGACAGTCAGCCATTGTCTGGTCAGGGCAGTCTACAGGATGAGATAGCGGGCGAAGAGAAGGAGGACAAGGAGGATGATGGGGATGAGTATTTTTTGAATGAGGAAGCTTCTCTGGGGCCAATAGAAACTGTTGGCGTTCCAAGGTCGGGTTCAGGTTTTTTGAGGGAGACAAGTGACGTAAATTTGCCTGAAACTGCCCCTCAACCCAGCACAACCGCAGATTTGACAACTGGAATTTTGGCCCACATGGCGGATTATGCCTCTCGTATCCTCAAAGGGGACCCACGCATTATTAAAATGATGACCGATGACGATTACTGGTTGGCCTGCCTCCTTGATCCTCGCTATAAAGGCAAATTGCAAAATATCATGCCACATGAGAACCTCGAACAAATATTAGCAACCAAACAAGCAAGTCGTGTAGACCATTTGATTCAGGCATTCCCAGCACTCAGCGCCGGTGATGGTTCTCACACGAGGTGCAGGGGGCAACAGGGCAGAGGTGTTAGAGGTGCACAAATCAGAAGTGGCATTGGACAGAGGGGTTTTCTGACTAACTATTTTTCATCCCTTATCGATGTTCTCCCTCAACCGTAATTCCCATTTGATTACTGGGCATCCAAAATAGACACCTGGCCTCAATTGGCAGAATATGCATTGCAGGAGCTTGCTTGCCCAGCAGCTAGTGTGCTATCAGAAAGAGTATTCAGTGCTGCTGGTTCAATATTGACCGAAAAAAGGATTCGTCTGGCTACCCAAAATGTTGATGATCTAACCTTCATTAAAATGAACCACTCATGGATTTCGCATTATTTTGCCCCACCTTTCCCAGCTGACACCTAGCTTTCCTATAAAAAGGTCTTGCTTGTGGACTGGTCTTACTGACTGTTCCAATCTCTTAATCTGCAGCAGCTGTTTGTCCAGCATACAACAGGTTTACACCTCCCTAAATGGGCAAACTCCCCCCACGGGGCCGTGGTCTCGCCACTTGGCGCAAGCACCCGTGAGAGTGCCGTTTGTCTGAAGAGGTGGGTGTGCCCGCTTTTGGTCGACGGCACTGCCACTGGGTCCCTCATAGTACAATAAACTGTCTCTGGCGGTTGTGGCGCACACCCAACGTCAGACACACCATTGTAACATGAGGGGCCCTGGGCCTGTACTGCCGGCCACAAGAGAGTTCCCCCCCAGCTCAAATAGTGCTCTACCACTTGCAAAATTATCTCTCACAGCTCCACCAATGTTTAGCTATGCGCTGACATCCTTCAATGCCTGGCACTGACAATACCAATTTGTTGACATGTGTGATGCTAGTTAAAATAGTCAGGGTCAGTGTCCTATATTGACACCAGTAAATACTTAGCAGGGCAAAATTACTATGTCTGAAACTCAGCAGAGGAACCCACCCCTGTACCTAAGTATGCCACCCTTTTGTTTTTTGGTTTCGTTGTTTTGCGAGACATTAATATCTATTTATTTTTTGGGAGTACTAACTGTGTCAAACACTCCTTCCAATCGTCCTCCGCTGACCACACCAATGCTGCCTGTGTACCCCTGCAAGATAATTCGAACTGCATTGAGCCTCATTTTTTTATTTTAGGCCTACTAAGTCTGTCTGCGGTCCCTCCTTCCAATAGTCCTCCGCTGACTACACCAATGCTGCCTGTGTACCCCTGGAACCTATTTAAAAGTGCATAGAGCCTACTTTTTTTATTGTAGGCCTACTAAGTCTGTCTGCGGTCCCTCCTTCCATTTGTCCTCTGCTGAGCACACCAATGCCGACCGTGTACCCATGTAACTTTTTTTCAACCTGCAGTGAGCCAACTTTGTGGTGTAAGGCCTACTAGCAGTGTATGTCTGCGCCACTTAATACAGCTGTTCTCCTCAAAAAAAAAAAAAAAGGCTGGTTTTCAGCCTGTCAGAATTATAAAACTGCATTGGGGCCACAAGTTTCGTTGTGGTCTACAAACTGATTCTTCCGCTCCAAGGTGTTCTCCTGGTTGCCTTTCCTGAGCTTCAATTTGCAGGCTCTTGTTAAATTGTTTTTTAATCAAACTGCAGTGGGGCTAGTACTTGGGTTGGGGCCTACTACCAGTGTCTGCCACTCTAAGGTGTTCTCCTGGTTGCCTTTCCTGAGCTTCAATTTGCAGGCTCTCGTTAAATTGTTTTTTAATCAAACTGCAGTGGGGCTAGTACTTGGGTTGGGGCCTACTACGAGTGTCTGCCGCTCCAAGGTGTTCTCCTGGTTGCCTTTCTTGAGCTTCAATTTGGAGGCTCTCGTTAAATTGTTTTTTAATCAAACTGCAGTGGGGCTAGTACTTGGGTTGGGGCCTACTACCAGTGTCTGCCACTCTAAGGTGTTCTCCTGGTTGCCTTTCCTGAGCTTCAATTTGCAGCCTCTCGTTAAATTGTTTTTTAATCAAACTGCAGTGGGGCTAGTACTTGGGTTGGGGCCTACTACGAGTGTCTGCCGCTCCAAGGTGTTCTCCTGGTGGCCTTTCTTGAGCTTCAATTTGGAGGCTCTCGTTAAATTGTTTTTTAATCAAACTGCAGTGGGGCTAGTACTTGGGTTGGGGCCTACTACCAGTGTCTGCCACTCCAAGGTATTCTCCTGGTTGCCTTTCCTGAGCTTCAATTTGCAGGCTCTTGTTAAATTGTTTTTTAATCAAACTGCAGTGGGGCTAGTACTGGGTTGGGGCCTACTACCAGTGTCTGCCACTCTAAGGTGTTCTCCTGGTTGCCTTTCCTGAGCTTCAATTTGCAGCCTCTCGTTAAATTGTTTTTTAATCAAACTGCAGTGGGGCTAGTACTTGGGTTGGGGCCTACTACGAGTGTCTGCCGCTCCAAGGTGTTCTCCTGGTGGCCTTTCTTGAGCTTCAATTTGGAGGCTCTCGTTAAATAGTTTTTTAATCAAACTGCAGTGGGGCTAGTACTTGGGTTGGGGCCTACTACCAGTGTCTGCCACTCCAAGGTGTTCTCCTGGTTGCCTTTCCTGAGCTTCAATTTGCAGGCTCTTGTTAAATAGTTTTTTAATCAAACTGCAGTGGGGCTAGTACTTGGGTTGGAGCCTACTACCAGTGTCTGCCGCTCCAAGGTGTTCTCCTGCTTGCCTTTCCTGAGCTTCAATTTGCAGGCTCTCGTTAAATTGTTTTTTAATCAAACTGCAGTTGGGCTAGTACTTGGGTTGGGGCCTACTACCAGTGTCTGCCACTCCAAGGTATTCTCCTGGTTGCCTTTCCTGAGCTTCAATTTGCAGGCTCTTGTTAAATTGTTTTTTAATCAAACTGCAGTGGGGCTAGTACTGGGTTGGGGCCTACTACCAGTGTCTGCCACTCTAAGGTGTTCTCCTGGTTGCCTTTCCTGAGCTTCAATTTGTAGCCTCTCGTTAAATTGTTTTTTAATCAAACTGCAGTGGGGCTAGTACTTGGGTTGGGGCCTACTACGAGTGTCTGCCGCTCCAAGGTGTTCTCCTGGTGGCCTTTCTTGAGCTTCAATTTGGAGGCTCTCGTTAAATTGTTTTTTAATCAAACTGCAGTGGGGCTAGTACTTGGGTTGGGGCCTACTACCAGTGTCTGCCACTCCAAGGTGTTCTCCTGGTTGCCTTTCCTGAGCTTCAATTTGCAGGCTCTTGTTAAATAGTTTTTTAATCAAACTGCAGTGGGGCTAGTACTTGGGTTGGAGCCTACTACCAGTGTCTGCCGCTCCAAGGTGTTCTCCTGCTTGCCTTTCCTGAGCTTCAATTTGCAGGCTCTCGTTAAATTGTTTTTTAATCAAACTGCAGTTGGGCTAGTACTTGGGTTGGGGCCTACTACCAGTGTCTGCCACTCTAAGGTGTTTTCCTGATTGCCTTTCCTGAGCTTCAATTTGCAGGCTCTCGTTAAATTGTTTTTAATCAAACTGCAGTGGGGCTAGTACTTGGGTTGGGGCCTACTACGAGTGTCTGCCGCTCCAAGGTGTTCTCCTGGTTGCCTTTCCTGAGCTTCAATTTGCAGGCTCTCATTAAATTGTTTTTTAATCAAACTGCAGTGGGGCTAGTACTTGGGTTGGGGCCTACTACCAGTGTCTGCCGCTCCAAGGTGTTCTCCTGGTTGCCTTTCCTGAGCTTCAATTTGCAGGCTCTCGTTAAATAGTTTTTTAATCAAACTGCAGTGGGGCTAGTACTTGGGTTGGAGCCTACTACAAGTGTCTGCCGCTCCAAGGTGTTCTCCTGGTTGCCTTTCCTGAGCTTCGATCTTCAGTCTCTTGTTAAATAGTATTTTAATCGAACAACTACAGTGGGGCTACTAGTTTGGTTGGGGCCTACTAACAGTGTCTGCTGCTCCAAGGTGTTCTCCTGGTTGCCTTTCCTGAGCTTCGATCTTCAGGCTCTTGTTAAATAGTTTTTTAATATAACAACTACAGTGGGGCTACTAGTTTGGTTGGGGCCTACTAACAGTGTCTGCTGCTCCAAGGTGTTCTCCTGGTTGCCTTTCCTGAGCTTCAATTTGCAGGCTCTCATTAAATTGTTTTTTAATCAAACTGCAGTGGGGCTAGTACTTGGGTTGGGGCCTACTACCAGTGTCTGCCGCTCCAAGGTGTTCTCCTGGTTGCCTTTCCTGAGCTTCAATTTGCAGGCTCTTGTTAAATAGTTTTTTAATCAAACTGCAGTGGGGCTAGTACTTGGGTTGGAGCCTACTACAAGTGTCTGCCGCTCCAAGGTGTTCTCCTGGTTGCCTTTCAGGAGCTTCAATTTGCAGGCTCTCGTTAAATAGTTTTTTAATCAAACTGCAGTGGGGCTAGTACTTGGGTTGGGGCCTACTACCAGTGTCTGCCGCTCCAAGGTGTTCTCCTGGTTGCCTTTCCTGAGCTTCGATCTTCAGTCTCTTGTTAAATAGTATTTTAATCGAACAACTACAGTGGGGCTACTAGTTTGGTTGGGGCCTACTAACAGTGTCTGCTGCTCCAAGGTGTTCTCCTGGTTGCCTTTCCTGAGCTTCGATCTTCAGGCTCTTGTTAAATAGTTTTTTAATATAACAACTACAGTGGGGCTACTAGTTTGGTTGGGGCCTATTAACAGTGTCTGCTGCTCCAAGGTGTTCTCCTGGTTGCCTCTACCTAGCTTCTATCTTGAAGCTCTCGTTAAGTAGTTGTTGAAACCACACTGCAGCAGGCCTACAAGTTGGGTCCGGGTTCTACAAACGGTGTCTTCCGCTCCAAGGTGTTCTCCAGGTTGCCTTTCCCTAGCTTCTATCTTCAGGCTCTTGTTAAATTGTTTTTAATATAACACTGCATTTGGCCTACTTGTTTTGTTGGCCCTACTAACGGTGTCTGCCGCTCCTTGATGTTCTCCTACACTGAACAAATCAGTGCCGCCTGTTTACTTCTGTTACCAATTTTGAACTGCATTTAGCCTACTTACTGATTTAGGCCTACTCACTGTGTCAGCCTCTCGTTACAGTTGTACTCCACTGAACAAAGCAATGCCCCCTGGTTAGTCCTGTTACCAATTTTGAACTGCATTTAGCCCACTTTATTATTTGGGCCTATATCTGTGTTTCCTCTTCATCCTGCCCATTGCCCAGCCAGTGCTAGATGAGTCTGCTGGTACATTGACCCAGAACGCTACATTCCCCATGCACGCCACACAGCCAGAATGTGACCCTGCTGAAAGCCAGGTTCCCCTTCCCGCATACCATACCACCTTACACGGGGACAAAGAGGAAGGTGCAGATGAAAGTGCAGGTTCCTTCATCAGGTGGGGGGGGATACTCGTTGGCAACGTCACTGGCACAGGGCCCCTCATAGTACGCAAAAGTGTCGCTGCCGATGGGAGGCGCCCCCGCCGTGCAAACACACCGCCGTACTTTGAGGGGCCCTGTGCCAGTGCCAATGCCAACGAGTGGGCCCCCCCTGCTTGCTCAGGATCACAGCATTGCAAAGTTTAAATACTTACCTCTCCCTGCTCCACTGCCGTGTCGTGGTCCAGATTTCCTGGGCCCACTAAATACTTGAACCAGCCCTACCCCCCACAACTTTAGCCAAGTGACCCCCAATTTCCAATGCCTTACTATTATTATAAGATAAATTAAGATTGACAAGCTTCAGTAACAAGAATGGATGTTTTTGCCATTAAAATGGGCACTGTAGGTGTTTTCATGGCCTCCAATCACTGCCGACTATGGTTCCCCATTGTCTTGCATTGGGTTTCGTGTTTCGGTCGATCCCCGACTTTTCGCGATAATCGGCCAATTCCACTCGACTCGACTTTTGAGATAGTCGGGTTTCGCGAAACCCAACTCGACCCTAAAAAACTAAAAGTCGCTCAACCCTAGTCTTCAACACGAACGTTCTACATTAGCGGAGATCTCAGTTTGAAATTGTTTGGAGCATATCTTCTTTCTCATACAGGCCTCATCCACACTGAAACAATTATTTCTTCTGTTACTAACGTCACTCAGTAGAGGAGATCTCATTTTGAAATTGTTTGTAGCATCTAGTCTGTTATACAGGCCTCATCCACACTCAAACAATTCTTTCTTCTTGGTCAAGAAAACAGACTTTTGCTCGTGTAAGCCTGTAATATTGGCATTTCATATAACATATTGTGCTCCTATCTTTGATGACTACTGATGTTTACTGATATGCTAATTATGCATTGTGTAGGCCAGATAGTTTGGTGACTTAAAAAACAGTGGATGAAAAGCTATGCAAATAGATTAAATAATCAAGTAATGCTATTTGAGCTCATCTCTATTCTTACCCTTTATGTCAATACTGAATGAAGTCAAATAAATAAGGCAGCACACTGCGGCACCAAAACATGCAAACATGAAACATGAAAATTGAACTGCATTACTGCACTAGAAATATGAAAAAATGAGAGCGTTTAGCGCATAAATTGGCCAATTCATGTGTACCTGGAAGTCACATTAGGGCATCTCTCGTATACCAAGTCCTACACTTTCCTTTCCTCGCTGAGAATAAACGTGTTCATCTGAATGGGTACCTGTGAAACCTCTTCTGAGACTAAATTTCTCTCTCTCTGTGGAGGGGAGGGGACCTGTATATGAATTGGTGACTCTAGGTTCAGCACCTGTTCACACATAGTCTATGTTTGGATGTGACGGTCAGTTTTTTGAAATTTGTACTACTGAATGAAGGACACTTGTTAACCCCTTCATGATGGAGTCCTTTTTCGTTTTTGCATTTCTGTTTTTCGCTCCCTTTCTTCCTAGAGCCATAACTTTTATTTATTCCATCAATATTGCTATGTGAGGGCTTGTTTTTTGTGGGACAAGATGTACTTTTGAACAACACAATTGGTTTTACCTTATCGTGTACTCAAACAGGAAAAAAATTCCATTTGTGGTGAAATTGCAAAAAAGTGCAATTCTACAACTGATTTTTGGATTTTTTTTTTACCATGTTCACTTAATGCTAAATCTGACCTGCCATCATGACTCCAGGTCATTATGTGTTCATAGACACCAAACATATAAAGATTCTTAAGTGGTGAAAAAAAAAATCCAAAATTTGATTTAAAAAAATTGCATCATGTTGGTTGTGGGCTTATTCTTGTGTGCCGAGCTGACGTTTTTATATACCATTTGGGTTCAGATACGATTTTTTTGATTGCCCGTTATTGCATTTCAATGCAATGTTGCAGTGACCAAAAAAATTTAATTCTGGCCTTTTAACTTTTTTTCCGTGCTACGCGATTTAGTGATCAGGTTATTGTAATTCATTTTTTATATTGATAGTTTGGGCGATTCTGAATGTGGCGATATCAAATATGTGTATGTTTGATTTTTTTTATTTTATTTTGAAAAGGGTGAAAGGGGTAATTTGAACTTTTAGATTTTCTTATTTAATATTTTTTAGAACTTTTTTTAACTTTTGGCATGCTTCAATAGTCATGGGAGACTAGACGCTACCATAATCTCATCTGCTCTACTACATACATATCGCCTTTATGTAGTAGAAATGCTCACTTGATATGAGCGCCAACCACCGGGTGGCGCTCATATAAATCCGGCAGAGACAACCATAGAGGTCTGGAGATCTATGGTTGTCATGCTGACACATTGGTGACCCACAATCATGTAACAAGGTCACAGACGGACAGGATTTCCAGCGCGCTTGGAAACTGGTTAGTAGCCACAGCTGACATGGGCCTGAAAAGATGTGGGCTCACCGCCAGAGCCCATATCAAAAGGGGAGGCACAACATGAGCATTACTAGTACAGCGCATGTTGTGAAGGGATGAAGAATAAAGATAGGTTACATGCCTCTATAGAGAGAGACAGCCCGAGATTCTGTGACACCCCAGGAGTCCGGATGCCACAACGGAGTTGCCTTCCTCCCGGGGACGGTGATGCTATCCCTGGAAGCGAGAAGGATCCCCTTAACAGGTAGCACTAACATGCAACACTTTTCTGACTCCAAGCCAGAAGGGGGAGCTCTAAACAGTTTCAGAGTAGCTTCCTTATGAGTTCTGGTCTGGAGGAGGAGTAAAAGGGCAGTCTGTGTGAGACAGTGAAGGGAGAAGACGCACAGGAGGAGAGAGAAACTGGAGAAGAGCTGCGAGTGGGCTCACTCCAGGTTTGAGCGCAAGAAACCGGACACCAGAGTCCGAGGTTGTATGGGAACTTTTTGCCCCACAGCAGAAATCGGAGGGCAGGAGATTGCAGGTCTCCTGTCCACCACTGACACCCAAAGGCACAGCAGCAGATTACAACTCGGAGTCACCACAAGGGAAGGGACACCTGTAAAAAGGCTTGAACTGCCTGCCATGCGGGTAGTGTCCATCTAAAAGGACAGATTGAGAAAGGACCTTGTGTGAAGCTTAAGGCAGCAAGATACAGAGAATTCAACGCACAAATGAAGGCTTCTAACCACACCTGGCTAGGGGTATTCAAATTGCTTTCAGGTTGCCCGGATTCCAAAGACCACCTGTCGTCTGTGTACCTGAACTTCTCCAGTAAAAGTAAAGAGACTGCGACCCTGTGTCTACAATTCTTTCCTGCATCTCAACACCTACCATCCCATACCAATTGTATGGGAAGCCCTGGGGACCAAGCTCTACCTTTTGGGAGCTATATCAACTCTGCGGCAATACCATCAGCCCAAGTGGCTGAGTACTACAGGTGGCGTCACGAACACTTCCATTCACGAATACTTCCAGGGGACGAAGCTTTCCATGTAGCGAAACGCGTGTCAGGTGTGGTGGGTCCCTGGCTGTTGGCTTACACAAGATAATTAAGATCAATGCATGGTTTGATGGGCTTACAATTATGTATGTGGTAAATGTTTGCTCTGCTCACGGTAGTGTTCCGGCATCCTACTTATTCTTGTTTGCACAAATTATATTTATATTAATATGACTATACACTTTATATTATGCAATATTATGTAATGCATGGTTCCTATTGCTAGCAGATTTAACAGACAGAGTACATTTCTATAACACTGGTGTTCATCAGTTTCTGATTGGTTAAACATGTATGTCTCCATCTATATGGGAGATTATTGGCTATAGGCCCCTTTTGTGCCTTATCTAGATTATGCCACTTTAAAGCCATACCAACCGCTTTTCCTCTTTCTGTACTTGTTTGGTTCCCCTATTTTTATGTATTTTATAAACCTGTATGGTTTTTTTATTGTTGTGAAAAAATAAAAATTATTTTTTATCAATCCAAGAAAGGCGTTAGTATTGGTGGCTATTTGCGGAATTTGCTTATTTTTGGAAGGTGTAATAGTAAGTTCACTTATTGGTGTTTCTAAAGAAGATATGCTCCAAACAATTTCAAACTCGGATCTAGCCTGCACGTTTGTAAAAATAATAATAATAATAATAATAATAATAATAATAATGTGCAACAGCTTATTTTCACAGCCACAAAATTGCAACGTGGGATATGATGGCATGCTGAATCACGTTAGCAACAGCAAAAATATATTTCACTGTGCAACAGCTCTACACACAGAACAATTTCACTGCCACAAAATTAGAACGTGGGATATGGTGGGCTGTATCACGTTTAGTTTAGCAACAGAAACATTTTTTCTTTTAATCTGCATAAGCTATGCAGACAGTTGAATTTCACCGCCAATGAATGACAAGGTGAGATATGGCATGCTGAATCACGGTGGAAACTTTCGGAATTTTTTTTTTTAATTATTTTATAAAATTTAGCTTGTGTTTCTGATCACGAATCTGAATGTACCATACTCATGCCAATTTTATGTTTGGCAATCATTTTTAGCACAAATTCACTCATAACTACTAGTGATGAGCGAATATACTCATTGCTCGGGTTTTCCCGAGCACGCTCAGGTGATCTCCAAGTATTTGTTAGTGTTCGGAGATTAAGTTTTCATCGCCTCATCTGAATGATTTATAGCTACTATCCAGGCTGAGTACATGTGGGGGATGCCTGGTTGCTAGGGAATCTTCACATGTAATCAAGCTGGTTAATAGCTGTAAATCATTCTGCTGCCACGATGAAAGCTTAATCTCCGAACACTAACATACTAGGAGATCAAAGACTATTGTGCTAGTGCTGGGGCTTTACCTGGCTCTACGCAGCCACCTCGTCGTGCTTCTGTGCCGCGGTTGATTACTCCCGTCTGCCCGCTCTTCTGCCTGCACCCTTGCATGCCGGACCTCTCACCGTAGAATCAGGACGGACCTCACCTCGTTATACAACGCTGTTTTCTACCTTGGTGAATCTCAGCCCAGTGTGGCACCACTTGTGTTTGACCCTTGTTGTGCCACGGTCAGGGCCGGCTCCAGGTTTTTGAGGGCCCCGGGCGAAAGAGTCTCAGTGGGCCCCCCCTTTAACACATACCCGATTTATGATGCACAGATACAGCAGAGAAATGTATAGTACAATGCCAGATTTCACTTCTTACATGAGTGACAGCTATTGTAAATTCTGCAGTGTATATATACAGGACAGGAGGAGTGGTACTGTGCAGTGTATATATACAGGAGGAAAGGTGCTGTGCAGTGTATATATACAGGAGAGGTGCTGTGCAATGTATACATACAGGAGGAAAGGTGCTGTACAGAGTATATATACAGGGGGAAAGGTGCTGTGCAGTGTATATACAGGTCCTTCTCAAAAAATTAGCATATAGTGTTAAATTTCATTATTTACCATAATGTAATGATTACAATTAAACTTTCATATATTATATATTCATTATCCACCAACTGAAATTTGTCAGGTCTTTTATTGTTTTAATACTGATAATTTTGGCATACAACTCCTGATAACCCAAAAAACCTGTCTCAATAAATTAGCATATTTCACCCATCCAATCAAATAAAAGTGTTTTTTAATAACAAACAAAAAAACCATCAAATAATAATGTTCAGTTATGCACTCAATACTTGGTCGGGAATCCTTTGGCAGAAATGACTGCTTCAATGCGGCGTGGCATGGAGGCAATCAGCCTGTGACACTGCTGAGATGTTATGGAGGCCCAGGATGCTTCAATAGCGGCCTTAAGCTCATCCAGAGTGTTGGGTCTTGCGTCTCTCAACTTTCTCTTCACAATATCCCACAGATTCTCTATGGGGTTCAGGTCAGGAGAGTTGGCAGGCCAATTGAGCACAGTAATACCATGGTCAGTAAACCATTTACCAGTGGTTTTGGCACTGTGAGCAGGTGCCAGGTCGTGCTGAAAAATGAAATCTTCATCTCCATAAAGCATTTCAGCCGATGGAAGCATGAAGTGCTCCAAAATCTCCTGATAGCTAGCTGCATTGACCCTGCCCTTGATGAAACACAGTGGACCAACACCAGCAGCTGACATGGCACCCCACACCATCACTGACTGTGGGTACTTGACACTGGACTTCAGGCATTTTGGCATTTCCTTCTCCCCAGTCTTCCTCCAGACTCTGGCACCTTGATTTCCGAATGACATGCAAAATTTGCTTTCATCAGAAAAAAGTACTTGGGACCACTTAGCAACAGTCCAGTGCTGCTTCTCTGTAGCCCAGGTCAGGCGCCTCTGCCGCTGTTTATGGTTCAAAAGTGGCTTTACCTGGGGAATGCGGCACCTGTAGCCCATTTCCTGCACACGCCTGTGCACGGTGGCTCTGGATGTTTCCACACCAGACTCAGTCCACTGCTTCCTCAGGTTCCCCAAGGTCTGGAATCGGTCCTTCTCCACAATCTTCCTCAGGGTCCGGTCTCCTCTTCTCGTTGTACAGCGTTTTCTGCCACATTGTCTCCTTCCAACAGACTTACCATTGAGGTGCCTTGATACAGCACTCTGGGAACAGCCTATTTGTTGAGAAATTTCTTTCTGGGTCTTACCCTCTTGCTTGAGGGTGTCAATGATGGCCTTCTTGACATCTGTCAGGTCGCTAGTCTTACCCATGATGGGGGTTTTGAGTAATGAACCAGGCAGGGAGTTTATAAAAGCCTCAGGTATCTTTTGCATGTGTTTAGAGTTAATTAGTTGATTCAGAAGATTAGGGTAATAGGTCGTTTAGAGAACCTTTTCTTGATATGCTAATTTATTGAGACAGGTTTTTTGGGTTATCAGGAGTTGTATGCCAAAATCATCAGTATTAAAACAATAAAAGACCTGACAAATTTCAGTTGGTGGATAATGAATATATAATATATGAAAGTTTAATTGTAATCATTACATTATGGTAAATAATGAAATTTAACACTATATGCTAATTTTTTGAGAAGGACCTGTATACAGGAGAGGTGCTGTGCAGTGTCGTGAGCAGGGCGTTGTTGTATCAGAAAATCTTTTCTGTTTTGAGTTTTTCTATGAAACAAAGACTTTTCTACATAAACAACGTTGTTTGGTTTTGCGGCCCTAACAGATCTGTGCTACAAAGTAACATCGCTCGGGCATTAATGAGGGACCTGATGCTGAATCCTTTCCACAAACCCTAATGACCCAATTAGTGCCCCGTCATTAGAAGCTCATTAAACGCCTCCCTGTCCCGAGCAATCATGTACAGTATGGGGGGATCCTGCAGCCCACCCCCTGACTGCTCCATACCATACACTGCCCTCTTTCACGCTCACTATTATCCTGTGCATTTCTCCTTCATCGTTACCCCATGTTACACTTGTCACCCCCCACTACAGAGTAGCAGGGCAGCCAATGTCACCCCTTCCCGGACCCTAATGGCAGCAGGAAATGTCTGCTCCTCTATTGGGTTGGAACCTGATTTAATCAAGGAATAATGTGGATTTGTTGCCGGTGGCTGCAGGGGAAGGGTTAAGTGATGCCATGTCCTTGGTGGGAGCAGTGGCAGCTGCTGGGACCTGGACAGAGACAACCAATGTTGCTGTGACTGCACAGTGTGACCTGGAGGAGAGAAGCTGAGATGCAGAAATCACCCACATGCCAGCACTGGGCAGAGTCCCTCCAGTCACCAGCCTGGGGCCACGGGGCCCCAACCTACAGCCCACAGCTCAGTTTTATCCATGGCAGCAGCTCCCCTTCCTCCTGGCATCTGGTTAACCCCATTTATGCGGGTCAGATTGTTATCTTTAAGGTTTAGCAATAACCTTCATACAGATGGGAAGGGGTTAAGCTTCTTCCTACCCCACTGGTGCAGGTTTGGTGCAGCATGCATATATTCTGGGGTTCTGGGAGAGCTGGGTGGCTGCAGGCTGCACCCCACCAGCTGCTCCTCCAGACATCACCCACATTGTTAGGCAGCAGAGACAGACAGCAGCAGACTGAGCCACAGGACCAACTGCAATTATTGCTGGATACCTTTGCACTCTGGTAGGAGCTCCTCCAGAATCTTCCTGATAAGTTCAGCTCAGCAGCACTGTCTGCAGCCAGCCAGGGGCCAGAGCAGAGAACGTGCTCTCTCCACCCACAAACAGTCACACTGGCTGACTTCTGTTAACCCCTATGTGTGCCTGCCTGGCTGCACTGACTGAGTGAGAAGATGCTTGTGTCAGAGCTGGCACATAGGGGTTAAGAGAACGCAGCCAGCAGTGACTTTGTGGGCGGAGAGAGCATGTTATCTCCTGCTCTGCTCTCCCAGCTGCTAGTGGGCCCCCCTTTCTTCCCAAGGCCTCGGCATTTGCCCGCTGTGCCGGGTGCTGACGCCGGCCCTGGCCACGGTTGATTACTCCTGCCTGCCCGCTCTCCAGCCTGTACCCCTTCATGCCGGACCTTTCACCGTAGAATTAGGACAGACCTCACCTCGTTATTCAACGCTGCTCTTCTACCTTGGTGAGTTTCAGCCTGTTGTGGCACTACTTGTGTTTTTTGCTTTGTGCCTGCCCTTTCTTCCTTGTACGGGACGGGGTAAACCATAACCCGTATTCTGCAGGGCATTAAAGCACACACACTATTTACTCCTTGCAGCTTCACCATATCTCCTGACTTTAGTGCCCATCACAGGGATTTGATTGGGATTCTGTTTGCACTAGCACAATAGTCTATTTCTTCATTCTTTTTGCATTCTGGTACCCCTTGAGCGTGGATTCAGTTGCATTTGTATTTATTGGTCTTTGATTTGACAGTGGTGGCACCTACCTGTCCTGTTTTCTGCTGCTGAGGGATTGATTCATCTTTTGCGACATAGCGCGTGTGTCCCTTTATACTTCAGTTTTTATATTTAAGGTGCTTACAAACTCTAGCAGCTTCTCAATGGCCATTCACGCTTTGTGGATGGACAGGAACCAGCGTTTATCGTTTATTAAAGATACATTTTCATTTAATGGTCCAGCAGTGCCTGACTCCATTAGAGCCAGGGACCTGCTAAAATCATTGGAGAAATTACTTTTTTCTGAAATGCGTGATATGTGGGAGGTGGCCTCTTTGGGAAAAATACGCCAAAGCCCACATAGTCCCAAAAAGCCTAACAATCTACAAAATATTACCAGGTGATTTTGGGGACTCCACCACATCACGGGAGTGGGACAGCATGTTCCACTCCTTCTCTCTTAAAATACTTCAGTTTGTAATAGATAAACGGCTGTCTAACATTGACAAAACAAGCCGGTTAATCGAACAAAGATTTGAGCAGCTGCACACCTGTACCCTGAGCAAGGATGCACAGGAATTAGCTGATAGCATCCTACATAGACTCAAGGATAAAGAGAGAGATATCCTCAACAAGAAAATTAGGAAATTCCAAAGAGACAATATACCGGAGGAACTGTATATGAACCAACGCACAACAACAAGAGACATGCAGTAATGACACACAGCAGAAACCTGAAGAACTGCTGGTATTAGATGAGTACAATCTAATGACTTACCAAAATGAAGCAGATCTCTCATTGGTATTTTCTACATATGCTGAGTCTAACTCTACTCAATATACACCAGTGTCCATTAGGAACAAAACCCACTCCAGGCCACCCGATGCTGTGAATCAGAACCAGGATAATACCTTGGAGGTCTCAATATACCCCAGTTCGCCTCTCCACATGGATTTCAGTGTGCCTGAGGAAACCAGTCTATGCTCCTCTGCCCCCCCTCTAACCTCCAATAGATTCTCCCCATTGTCCTTGGGTGAAGTGGGTACAGTCTCTGCTAATACACAAGGGGATTTAGATTATCACTTCACTCAACAAACCTCTCATCGGATCATATCCACCAAAAAAGGCCCACCGACAAAAGTTCAGGGGTCCACTTGTAGCATCCAGCGGTAATACCACCGGTAATTTATCCTTTGGACCCAGTAGAAATACTATTCTTAGCAGGGGACATAGAACCACTACATTAAATAGAAATAAGGGTGCCATTGTGACATCAAAGAATACAGGTGGATCTAAGGCCCATTTACCAGTAAACCAGGATTTTTTTCGGGTAGAATCCACAAAACTAAGAGGGGTAGGAGGGGGAGGAAACTCTCCAAAATTAAAGTAAGTTCACCAGTGAACGACCCACAAAAAATATTCAATTTAAGTTCATATGAGCTAACTACTAATGAAATTTCACTTCTCCAAAAATGGCTAAAGTATGCACCCACCTCTATGGGCAAACTATTTAATCTGTATATAAGCATGAAGAAATACCTGAGAAATCTAGCAGTGAAGAAATACTTTTTTAAAAAAGAGAAATCATCTATAGGAGGTACTGATCCTGTCCCCGGTGCATATATTCACACCACATTGGCCAATCCCTCCATCTTTAACACTATTCAGGAGCAGTCAGAGGCATTTACAACTTTCGACAGTCTGGTCACTAATGATATTAGGAAAGTAAAAAGGACAAAATCCAGGTTCATTCCCTGTAATCTCAATAATTCAGAAAAGAGAGTGATTAAAGATATCCAGAATAACAACAATATCATTATTTGTCCCGCGTATAAGGGAAGGGGTATTGTCATTTTAGACAAAGCCATGTACCACAATGAATCCGTTCATCTGCTCAGTGATGCAGTCACATATAGAAAACTGAAAAGTGACCCCACATTGCGGTTCAGCAAAAAATTGAAAGTTCTGTGCCTTAAAGGCCAATCCATTGGCATCCTTAAAAAAAAGGAGTTTCAAATCGTGCTCAATAGGGACCCAAGTTTAGCCATCTTTTACCATATCCCCAAGATCCATAAGAGCACGATATGTCCTCCGGGAAGGCCCATCATCTCAGGGATTAATAGTCTAACTGCTATTACTGCTAATCTGTCATGGTATATGGAAATGCACTTGCAAAAGTGCATGCAACTCATACCAGCCTATTTAAAAGTGACAGGCCACATCTTACAACTATTTTTTAGGTACCCTAGATATAAAATCTTTATACACGGTAATTGACCAGAAAATGGGTTGCCTCATTGCAGGCCAGTACCTTCAAACCTTGGGGATATACCCTGACACCCAGGTCTCATTTATTGAAGAATGTATTGAATTCATCTTACAACAAAATTATTATTGGTATGAAGGTGACTTCTTTTTGCAGACCTGGGGCACTGCTATGCGCACAAGTTTTGCCCCAAGCTATGCTAATTTGTTTGTGTGCCAAGTGGAGGAGTCCTACATTTACACTTCGGGTAGTCTACGTACAGGACTGGTTTTGTGGCGCCGTTTCATTGATGACGTGCTGTTCTTCTGGAATGGCTCTAAAAATGATTTGGATTTATTTATGTTCAACTTAAATAACAATAGCTTTGGATTAGAATTCACACCCACAATTAGTACTACTAGTATCAATTTTCTGGACCTTAACATTTATATAGAAGACGGACAACTACTAACTAAATGCTATCGTAAGGAAGTGGATTCCAAAAGCTTTATCAGCATTACCAGCTGTCATCTACCGGTTTGGCTTACAAACATCCCCAAGGGCCAGTATACAAGAATCAGATGCAATTGTACCACTGTGGATGACTACAACAAAGATTCTGCTATTCTGACTCAACAATTCCTCGAGAAGGGTTATCCCAGTTCTCTGCTAGAACAAGCTAAACAGGATGTGATGTCGATACCTAGGGATTCTCTGATACAGAGTGAAATCCACCCACCAAGCGACTAATATTCCCAATCAAATTCCTCAGTTGCCATTCATCACACAATTTCATGCAGGATTCACAAAGTTTAGGTCCATTATTCAAAAACATTGGCCTGTGCTGCAAAGTGATAAAACCATAGGATAGTATTTGCCGGCCGTACCCAGGTTTGTATTTAGGAAGGCCAAATCTCTGGGCAACATTATAGCCCCCACCACAAAATTGGCCTCTAACCATAAATCTCAAACTGGTGCCCTGGGTATAACCAGACCAGGGTTCTCACCTTGTGGGCATTGTTTTGGGTGCCGGCATACATCTTTCAAAAAGACATGCCGCTCCACGTTTACCGACTCTGACACCAAGAATGAATTTAGTATCAGGGATAATATCACATGCTCTACATCTGTTTAATTGAATGTCCATGTAAGAAACTATATGTAGGCCGCCCCTTATGATTCGAATTAAGGAGCATTTTACCAACATCCAGAAAGGCTTCATGGGTCATCCACTTTCACGCCATTTTTGTGAGGCACAATAAATCAACTAAAGGTACCCTTTTTGGGGGCATTCAGAGAATTAGACAACATCTAAGAGGGGTAATTTAATACAAGCTATGTCCAGGGCTGAATGCCAGTGGGTCTTTTCACTTGATAGTCTTGCCCCAAAACGTCTCAATCACGGGCTAGTTATGTGCCTTCTAATTGGTAACTTGTTTTTATATCCTTCCAGCACTGGTTTCCCCCCCTCCCATTTCCCCTGCATATTGTTTTAGGCCACCAAGGTGGATCCACGAGTCCATTTTTACTCTTATGGTATTTCCTCTATTCTCTCATCTTTTGTTTTCATAGTACCTTGACCCCGTGGTCTTATCTAATTTCCTTTGTTATGACCTGGGTTCCCTTTCCAGATCGTGTACAGACCCCCTACTTGGGTCTGTCACTATGTTACGCATATATGTTTACGTACAATTTTATAGGAGTATATATTTTCATTGGTGCGATCCTTTTCACCAGTATGTTTTTTTTTCTTTTTCCTTTTATGCATTATATGTTTTAGGTGCATATTTATTCCATTTTTTATACTACTATTTATTAAAGGTTAGTTTTAATTATTTATTTATTTATTTGTAGGCAGCATTTCTATTTTACTGTTGCAAGCCTTATGAGCAGAGGTTAGATTTACACACTTTAGCGCAATGTAGTCACACCCCTTTATTCAATATATTCTATGTCATGTGTCAGGATAGATTTTTTTCCATTTTGATCTACATTGCCTGGGTCACGGAATCATTTGGCTATGAGCCCATTACCAGTGTTAGAGAAGGGATTTCCAACCTAGTCAGGTGTTCTGTCTTTTAGGTACCTACGCAATGAAGCAATAATCAGAGACACACGCTCGTTGTCTGTCCAAATAGTCTCTGGTGTTTTATTTTTAGGGCTGGGTTTATAAATGCCCAAGATCAAAAGGAAATGTAGAGTTACATAATAAATTGGCACAAATGAATGTCTTATACAATAAGTTGTAAAAAAAACATCCTGGGATAAAAGATGGATGATGTGAAAGAATGAGGAGAGTTGTTGTGCATGTCTGCGGTTTTATTAGATTTTGGCTGAACATTCTGAATTTTGAGAAATTCTGACCCCTGCTATATGTAATGTAACGGGAAACTGTTCACAAGGAGAGACAGATGATAACATCTTATGCAATACTTTGTTTTTCGGCTATTTTCTGATATTTAACAAAATGAAGATTAACCATTTCTTTAACACCAGCACAGTAGGCACTGCAGCAAGGAGTTAAATGGGTGGGCGGTGCTTCTTCAATTTGATGGACAAGCCCTTGAGCTTAAACGTTTGGGCACACTTAGAGTCCGGTAACCCTGATGAAGGATGCAACTCCTTCCTTTCTGGTATCTGTGCCGCCCCGTAGCAGTTGTGATGTCACACGCTGTGCGCCAGCCACTCTCCTCCTTGCTTTCCTTGCTTGTATCCAGGGACGCCACCGGCCGGGGCTTTTCCCTGGCTCTACGCAGCCACCTTGTTGTGCCGCAGTTGATTACTCCCATCTGCCCGCTCTTCTGCATGCACCCTTGCATGCTGGACCTCTCACCGTAGAATCAGGATGACCTCACCTCGTTATACAACGCTGTTTTCTACCATGGTGAGTCTCGGCCCAGTGTGGCACCACTTGTGTTTGTCCCTTGTCGTGCTGCGGTTGATTACTCTGCCTGCCCGCTCTCCAGCCTGTACCCCTTCATGCCGGACCTTTCACCATAGAATTAGGACGGACCTCACCTCGTTATTCAATGCTGCTCTTCTACCTTGGTGAGGTTCGGCCCATTGTGGCACTACTTGTGTTTTTTGCTTTGTGCCTGCTTTTCCTACCTTGTACGGCACGGGGTAAACCATAACCCGTATTATGCAGGGCATTATAGCACGCACACTATTTAGTCCTTGCAGTTTCACCATATCTCCTGACTTTAGTGCCCATCACAGGCATTTGATGGGGTTCCTCTATGGTTCACTATCATCTAACAAAAACTATTAACAAGAGTAACAATGTGGCAAACAGCAAGCTCCACATTGGGGAAAAAAATTCCTTCCCAACTCCACATATGACAGTCAGACTAGTTCCCTGGATAAACGCCTTATCAAGGAATCTAATGTAAATAACCTGTAACATTATACTTTTCAAGAAAGGCATTCAGTCCCTTCTTAAATTTTAGTAATGAATCACTCATCACAACATCATAAGGCAGAGAGTTCCATAGTCTCACTGCTCTTACAGTAAAGAATCCACGTCTGATATTATGATTAAACCTTCTTTCCTCTAGTCGTATAGGATGCCCCCTTGTTACCGTCTCAGGTCTACGAGTAAAAAGATCATTAGAAAGGTTACCCCTTAGCCTTCATTTTTCAAAACTAAATAACTGCAAGTGTAATAACTTGTCTTGGTATTGCAGACCCCCCAGTACTCTAATAACCTTGGTCGCTCTTCTCTGTACAAGCTCCGGTTGAACTATGTCTTTCTTAGGCTACGTTCAGACTAGCGTTGTGCGCCGCTGCGTCGGCGACGCAACGCACAACGCACGCAAAAACGCTGCGTTTTGCGACGCGTGCGTCTTTTTTTGCCGAAAGTCGGACGCAAGAAAAATGCAACTTGTTGCGTTTTCTTGGTCCGACGCTTGGGGCAAAAAAGACGCATGCGTCGCAAAACGCAACAAACAAAAACGCATGCGTCCCCCATGTTAAACATAGGGGCGCATGACGCGTGTGTCGCCGCTGCGTCGCCCGACGCTAACCCGACGCACACTAGCACAACGCTAGTCTGAACGTAGCCTTACACACCGGAGACCAGAACTGAACACAGTATTCTAAGTATGGTCACACTAGTGACTTGTTTAAAGGTATAACTATGATCTCCTCATGAGGTCTAAGGGATAAGGTTTCTCCTTGTGGAGAGTGACATACCAGCTCTGCCTTGTCAAGGTAAGGAGGCTTATTCACCATGCAATGCTCTTCTGGGAAATTTAATATGCAAATTTCCTCTTCAGAGAAAAAAAGGACTTGAACTCTATAGCGCCACCTGTTAGAAGTAGATTCCTGTAATATAAAATTGTCCTCCTCTGGAATGATTACTGTAACGCAGTCTGCCGTGCTGGAGTACCTCTTTTAATACCACCCCGTGTTTCAGGAGGTCCACTCTGCTTTGGCTGGAGTCGGAATGAAAAACGCTGACTGGAATTCCTTGATTACATGGGCGCATATAAAAGATCACTGCTTATCCACGTATTTCCAGTATGACAAAACTTTACTCACAGGACACAGAATATATATCACTCCAGATACAGAGGGCAGGCCAATTGAAAAGCGGCAGGCCAGACATACATTACCATAGCCGCAGGTGGCCGGAGCCTGCCGATATTTACTGTGGGAATTACAAAGGTGGGGAAGGTCAAAAAGGGAATATCTTGTCCTCTCTGCCCAGGGGTGCAGCCTGTGGGCTGATGCATTAGGGACATGAATCTCACATGGAACCTATTATATATTCATATAACTGCACAACTTATTCTTGGTACGGTGGGGTTCCGTAACACGGCTCCCCTTTTCAGCGACGTGATCGGCATACACAGTCTGATCCTTAACGGATCGGTTTGGGGATGACCGAAGTTTATGGGGTGGGTACAAATTCCGTTTGTCGACTTAGTCCATCGGCGTTACAGTTTTGTTTGCCGGGTCTGTAGTGGATGGTGAAATCCAGAGGTTGTAGGGCTAAACTCCACCGCAGCAATCTGGCGTTGTCTCCGGAGACAGGATTAAGCCAGACTAGGGGATTATGCTCCATTAGGAGGGAAAACTGTCATCCATACAAATATGGTTGCAACTTTTTGAGTGCCCATACTACTGCCAGGCACTCCTTCTCGATGGCCACATAGCTTACTTCACGGGGCAGTAGCTTCCGACTCAGATAAGCTACTGGGTGTTCTTGGCCATCTGGCACGACTTGGCTCAGTACTGCCCCCAATCCAAACATAGAAGCGTCGGCGTGAACAAAGAAACGTTTAGTTGGATCGGGTGCGGCCAATACAGGTGAGGGCGTCCTTTAGGTGGCGGAATGCTTCCTCACACTCTGGGGTCCAGGTTACCTGGCGGGGTTGGTTCTTACGGGTCAGATCAGTGAGGGGCTTGGCTACGCTGCTGTAATTGGGGACGAATTTCCTGTAATATCCCGCTGTCCCTAGATCATGACCTGGGTTTTAGTGCGTGGGGTGGGCCATTTGGCTATGGCCTCAACCATTGGCTGGTTCTGGTCGCTGTTTCCCACTTCCCACCCAATGCCCTAAATACTGAACCTCTGCTTTGCCCACGTGATACTTGTTTGGGTTCAGGGTGACTCCGGCCTGGTGGATCCTGTCCAATACTGTCTCTGGGTGATTTAGATGCTCTTCCCAGGTCGGGCTGTAGATGGCGATGTCATCCAGGTAGGCACAAGCATATTCCTGGAGACCATCCAGAAGCCGGTCAGCCAGCCTCTGGAAGGTCGCCGGGGCATTGTTCATCCCGAATGGCATAACTTGAAACTGGAATAAGCCGAACAGGGTGACAAATGCCGACTTGACAATCGCGTCAGGACTAAGGGGAATCTGCCAATAGCCTTTGCATAGATCGATGGTGGTCAAATACTTTGCCCCCGCCAGCTGGTCTAACAACTCATCCACACGCGGCTTGGGATACACATCCGTCACCGTTTTCTCATTGAGCTTACGATAGTCTACACAAAACCGTGTAGTCCCATCCTTCTTGGGCACTAACACTACGGGGGATGCCCAGGGACTATCTGACTCCTCAATGACCCCTAAACGCAACATCTCTTGTATCACTTGTTGCATCCCTTCTCGTACAGACTCAGGGACGTGGAAGGGGGGTTGTTGCAGGGGGGTCTGATCCTGGGTCTCCACCTTGTGTTGTGCCAGGTGAGTGTACCCTGGTCTCCCCAAAGACATCCTCTGTCGCTGCCTCAACAACGCCTCTGCCTGCTGTCTCTCCCGGGGACCTAGGTCTTCACCCAAGTGTACCTGGTCCCATGTTTTAGACTGAGTCCTTTCCCCTAAGACATCAGGCAAGGGAAGTCCGGCTAAATCCTCTGCTTCAGGTGTACAGATGGCCACTACTTCTTCAGGGCGCTCCCAGTAGGGCTTCAGCATATTCACGTGGAACATGCGGATAACCCTGGGGTTGTCACAATCGGCGACATTATAGGTGGTGTTGGCTATTTTCCCCATTACCTGGTAGGGCCCCTGCCATGCAGCTTGGAACTTGTTCTGCCTAGTGGGCTTTAACACCAGGACCTTCTGTCCGATTTCCAAGGTGCATTCTCTGGCCCTCCGACCGTACCATACGCGCTGGCGCCGCTGGGCCACCTGCATGTTCCCATGTACAGCCTGGGTCAGCTCCTGTAGGCGGTTCCCCGAATTCCATACATAGAGTACAATAGGTAACCCTTCTGTGATGCCCTCCCCTTCCCAGTTTTCTAGCACTAAGTCTAGGGGTCCTCTTACCCGCCTCCCGTATACCAGTTCGAACAGGGAGATCCCCGTGGATTCTTGGGGCACCTCCCGATAGGCAAACAAGAGGTGTGGCAAGAATTTATCCCAGTCCCTGTAGGTCCTGGTAAAAGTCCCAAAGAGTTGTTTTAACATCCCGTTAAAGCGTTCACACAACCCATTGGTTTGTGGGTGGTATGGGGCGCTTCTAATGGACTTTACGCCGCACAACTTCCACAGTTGGTTGGTCACCTCTGCTGTAAACTGGGTACCCTGGTCCGAGATAATCTCCCGGGGAAATCCAACCCGTGAGAAAACCTGGAGCAGGGCAGCCGCCACCGTCTCTGCCAGTATGTTAGGTAACGCAACCGCCTCTGGATACCGTGTGGCATAATCTACCACTGTCAATATATACCTTTTCCCTGATGGACTGGGTTTGGCTAACGGCCCTATCAGATCGACCGCTACCCAGCTAAATGGTTCCTCCACAATGGGGAGGGGGCATCATTTGGCCTTGCATCGATCTTCCCTCTTGCCAATGCGCTGGCAACTGTCACAGGTCTGGCAGTACTGACAAACATCATAGGTTACCCCCGGCCAAAAGAAGTTTTGTGTCAGATGATGCATGGTGCGACTGATGCCGAAGTGCCCGGCCAAGGGTATGTCATGACAGATTTGCAGTAACTCCTGCCTATACTTTTTGGGAATTACCAGCTGTCGCTTTATAGTGGGGCTCGTCCCTGTGTGATGCTTGCTCTGTGATCCGGTAGAGGAGTCCCTGCTTCCATACAAACTGTTCCCCTTCCAGTACCCCTCTCCCCACCTGTGCCTTCCCACGATATCCCTCCAATGAAGGATCCTCAAGTATCTCCCTCTTAAATTCATCTGGGGTGGCCCAAAAATGTGTCTGGCTATGGGAATACGTGTAGGGCTGGGATGTCTTACCTGTGCCTCCTCTGAGTGTGATTCCGCCTCCGCAGCTCGAGCTTGTCTCCAGGTGGTCACAGGATATGTCTCAGCCAGAGGGGCAACCGAGAAGACAGACAACATGGGCCCCAAGTCATTTCCCAGCAAGATGTCTGCAGGCAAATCCTCCATCAAGCCAACCTCCTGGTTAGTCGTAGCCCCCAATGCCCCCAATACCGGCTCAGCTTCGCCTTGGTAGCAGTGTACAGCCACCCGGCGGAAGGTAGCTGTTCCCGCCTTTGGCCATTGGGTAAGCTGAGTCCAGTTGGGACATTGTCTTTGCAGGTGGCCCAGCTGATGGCAGGGGTGGCATTGCACCCCCGGGGGACTGTGGTAGGCTGGGTTTTTAGCTGGTCCCCCTACAATCTTCTGTGGTTTGGGGGCCTCCAGGTCCATGGGCGGACCCCTAGTGACCATCTTTGATCCGGACAGCTGAGGCCTCCTGGCATCATGATGTTCATCGGCCAGACGAGCGGCCTCCTCAAGAGTCGTTGGCCGCCTGTCCCGAAGCCATTCCTGTGTCTCGGGGGTTAGTCCATTAAAGAATCATTCTAACAAGAAGAGCTGTAGGACGTCCTCCTTAGTGGTTGCTTGGCTCCCTTTTACCCACTGTAGCAGTGACCGCCGTAATTTATAGGCCCATTCAGCATGGGTATCGGTTACTCGTTCTATAAGTCTGCGGAACTTTTGGCGGTATGCCTCTTGTGTCAGCGCATACCGGGCCAAGATCACTTCTTTGATCTGCTCATAGTCCATGCAGTCCTCATCAGGTACCATGCGATAGGCGTCCGCTGCCCGGCCTGTCAGCTTGCTGGCCAGAATCTGAACCCTGTTGTGAATTCTGTTGTCGGGCTCCCTCCTGTGGTCATGAATGGTACTTCGGCTGGTTCTGTCCATGGACTTTCTCTGGTGCCTGTGGGTGTTTCTGAGTTTCCATCCACAGGTGACGAGGCTAATTCGTTAGTGGGCTGCTCTATTTAACTCCACTTAGATCTTTGCCCCATGCCAGCTGTCAATGTTGTTGCATTGGTCTAGTTCACTCCTGGATCTTTCTGGTTACATAGTTACATAGTTACATAGTTATTAAGGTTGAAGGAAGACTATATGTCCATCTAGTTCAACCCATAGCCTAACCTAACATGTTGATCCAGAGGAAGGCAAAAAAACCCCATGTGCAAAGAGTAAGGAAAAAAATTCCTTCCCGACTCCACATACGGCAATCAGACTAGTTCCCTGGATCAACGCCCTATCGAGAAATCTAGTGTATATACCCTGTAACATTATACTTTTCCAGAAAGGTATCCAGTCCCCTCTTAAATTTAATATACAAAAAAACCCTGTTTGGGAGAGAAGAACAGACAAATCGCGGCGCCCTAAGTGCGTAAACACAATATTATAGTCTTTAAAGGGTGCACAATTTTATGCACTCACCTGATAAAAGACTAAAATGGCTTTAGATCGTGTATCCTCCAAATTCCCTCTGAGATATTCTTCAATATACAGGGCTTGCAGCTTGCCTCGGGTGGATCCAAGTGAGAGAGCCAGAGTAAGGCTCACACAGGATGAGTAGTTCAAGAAAAGCACATCCAGCCCATGAATGGCAGCGCTTCCCAGGACTCACATTCAAAGATGATATTTCATATTTTTTTATTTCATAACTTAAAATAGAAGAGATACAACGCGTTTCGGATACAGTATATATCCTTCTTCAGGTATCATAAAAACACAGTACAAATCCTCTTTGTATTTGTACTGTGTTTTTATGATACCTGAAGAAGGATATATACTGTATCCGAAACGCGTTGTATCTCTTCTATTTTAAGTTATGAAATAAAAAAATATGAAATATCATCTTTGAATGTGAGTCCTGGGAAGCGCTGCCATTCATGGGCTGGATGTGCTTTTCTTGAAAACCTCTTAAATTTAAGTAATGAATCACTCATTACACCATCATACGCCAGAGAGTTCCATAGTCTCACTGCTCTTACAGTAAAGAATCCGCGTCTGTTATTATGCTTAAACCTTTTTTCCTCCAACCGCAGAGGATGCCCCCTTGTCCCTGTTTCAGGTCTATGATTAAAAAGATCATCAGAAAGGTCTTTGTACTGTCCCCTCATATATTTATACATTAAAATAAGATCACCCCTTAGTCTTCGTTTTTCCAAACTAAATAGCCCCAAGTGTAATAACCTATCTTGGTATTGCAGACCCCCCAGTCCTCTAATAACCTTGGTCGCTCTTCTCTGCACCCGCTCCAGTTCAGCTATGTCTTTCTTAAACACCGGAGACCAGAACTGTGCACAGTATTCTAAGTGTGGTCGAACTAGTGACTTGTATAGAGGTAAAATTATGTTCTCCTCATGAGCATCTATGCCTCTTTAATGCATCCCATTATTTTATTTGCCTTTGTAGCAGCTGCCTGACACTGGCCACTGAATTTAAGTTTGTCATCCACCCATACTCCCAGGTCTTTTTCATTGACGGTTTTGCCCAGAGTTTTAGAATTAAGCACATAATTATACATCTTATTACTTCTACCCAAGTGCATGACCTTACATTTATCCCCATTAAAGCTCATTTGCCATTTATCAGCCCAAGCTTCTAGTTTACATAAATCATCCTGTAATATAAAATTGTCCTCCTCTGTATTGATTACCCTGCAGAGTTTAGTGTCATCTGCAAATATTGAAATTCTACTCTGAATGCCCCCTACAAGGTCATTAATAAATATGTTAAAAAGAAGAGGGCCCAATACTGACCCCTGTGGTACCCCACTGCTAACCGCTACCCAGTCCGAGTGTGCTCCATTAATAACCACCCTTTGTTTCCTATCCCTGAGCCAGCTCTCAACCCACTTGCACATATTTTCCCCTATCCCCATTATTCTCATTTTATGTATCAACCTTTTGTGTGGCACCGTATCAAAAGCTTTTGAAAAGTCCATATACACTACATCCACTGGGTTCCCTTGGTCCAATCTGGAACTTACCTCTTCATAGAAACTGATCAAATTAGTCTGACATGAACGGTCCCTAGTAAACCCGTGCTGATACTGGGTCATGAGGTTATTCCTCTTCAGATACTCCAGTATAGCATCCCTTAGAATGCCCTCCAGGATTTTACCCACAGTAGAGGTTAAGCTTACTGGCCTATAATTACCGAGTTCAGTTTTTGTTCCCTTTTTGAATATTGGCACCACATTTGCTATACGCCAGTCCTGTGGCACAGACCCTGTTATTATGGAGTCTTTAAAGATTAAAAATAATGGTCTATCAATGACTGTACTTAATTCCTGCAGTACTCGAGGGTGTATCCCATCCGGGCCCGGAGATTTGTCAATTTTAGTGATTTTTAGACGCCGCCGCACTTCCTGCTGGGTTAAGCAGGTGACATTTAATTGGGAATTTTTATCACTAGACATTTTGTCTGCCATGGGATTTTCTTGTGTAAATACTTATGAAAAAAAGTCATTTAGCATATTGGCTTTTTCCTCATCCTCATCCACCATCTCACCCAGACTATTTTTAAGGGGGCCAACACTATCATTTTTTAGTTTCTTACTATTTATGTAGTTAAAGAATATTTTAGGATTATTTTTACTCTCTCTGGCAATGAGTCTCTCTGTCTCAATCTTTGCTGCCTTGATTTGCTTTTTACAGAATTTATTTAATTTTCTGTATTTATTTAATGCCTCATCACTACCTACTTCCTTTAATTCTCTAAATGCTTTCTTTTTGTCACTTATTGCGCCCCTTACAGCTCTATTTAGCCATATTGGTTTCCTCCTATTTCTAGTATGTTTATTCCCATACGGTATATACTGTGCACAGGTCCTATCCAGGATGCTAATAAACGTCTCCCATTTTCTTTGTGTATTTTTGTGTCTCAGGATATCGTCCCAGTTAATTGCACCAAGATCCTCTCTCATCCGTTGGAAATTTGCCCTCCTGAAGTTTAGTGTCCTTGTAACCCCTCTACTACACATCTTCTTTTTAAAGGATACTTGAAAACTTATTATTTTGTGATCGCTATTTCCCAAGTGACCCCCAACCCTTATATTTGATATGCGGTCTGGCCTGTTGGTTAATATTAGGTCTAGCAGTGCCCCCCTTCTTGTTGGGTCCTGAACCAGTTGTGAAAGGTAATTGTCTCTCATAATTGTCAAAAACTGATTACCTTTGCTGGAACTGCAGGTTTCTATTCCCCAATCTATTTCAGGGTAGTTGAAGTCCCCCATAATAATGACTTCTCCTTGAGTCGCAGCTTCATCTATTTGCTTTACGAGGATATTCTCCATTGCTTCCATTATTTTTGGAGATTTATAACAAACCCCTATCAGTAATTTATTATTTTTTCCCCCTCCCCTTATCTCCACCCACAGGGATTCTACATTTTCATTAAATTCACCTATATTATCGCGCAGGATGGGTTTTAAGGATGATTTTACATATAGACACACCCCTCCCCCTCGCTTATCTGTACCTGTTTCCTGGTTACCTGTTTCCTCCAGCAGAAGCTAAGTTTCGCTTTGCTTTTTTTCTTGTTTGCTATTTTTTTCTGTCCAGCATGCTTATGTGAATTTTGCCTTGCTTGCTGGAAGCTCTGGGACGCAGAGGGGCGCCTCTGCTCCGTTAGTCGGTGCGGAAGGTATTTTTCCCTGCACTCTCTGTGTGGCTTTTGTAGGGTTTTGTGCTGACTGCAAAGTGACCTTTCCTATCTTCTGTCTGTTTAGTAAGTCGAGCCTCTCTTTGCTAAATCTATTTCATCTCTGTGTTTGTGATTTCATCTTAACTCACAGTCAATATATGTGGGGGGCTGCCTTTTCCTTTGGGGAATTTTCTCTGAGGCAAGATAGGCTTATTTTTCCTATCTCTAGGGCTAGCTAGTTCTGAGGCTGTGACGAGGCGCCTAGGTCATGATAGGAGCGCTCCACGGCTATTTCTAGTGTGCGTGATAAGATTAGGGATTGCGGTCAGCACAGGTTCCACTTCCCAGAGCTTGTCCTATGTTAATGTACTATCAGGTCTTTCCTGGTGCTCTAACTACCAGGTCCACTATTTGTCCTAACCACCAGATCATAACAGTACAGCTGGCCAAAAGTATTGATGCATCTCAATAGAGGGATAAGAGAAGCTCTGAGACCATTTTTTTTCTTTGCAGCGTGTTCTGTCTCACTTTTCCCCTTTACCTCTGGGTGGTTCAGAACACAGGTGTAGACATGGACATTCAAGGTCTGTCCTCTTGGATGGATAATCTCACTACAAGGGTACAAAACATTCAAGATTTTGTGGTTCAGAATCCGATGTCAGAGCCTAGGATTCCAATTCCTGATTTATTTTTTGGTGATAGATCTAAGTTCTTGAATTTCAAAAATAATTGTAAATTGTTTCTAGCTTTGAAACCTCGCTCCTCAGGTGATCCTGTTCAACAGGTAAGGATCATTATTTCCTTGTTACGTGGCGACCCTCAAGACTGGGCATTTTCCCTTGCGCCAGGAGATCCGGCATTGCGTGATGTGGATGCGTTTTTCCTGGCGCTCGGATTGCTTTATGACGAACCTAATTCAGTGGATCAGGCAGAGAAAATCTTGCTGGCTCTGTGTCAGGGTCAGGATGAAGTGGAGATATATTGTCAGAAGTTTAGAAAGTGGTCTGTGCTCACTCAGTGGAATGAATGTGCCCTGGCAGCAATCTTCAGAAAGGGTCTCTCTGAAGCCCTTAAGGATGTCATGGTGGGATTTCCCATGCCTGCTGGTCTGAATGAGTCTATGTCCTTGGCTATTCAGATCGATCGGCGCTTGCGTGAGCGTAAAACTGTGCACCATTTGGCGGTACTATCTGAGCATGGGCCTGAGCCTATGCAGTGTGATAGGTGTTGTGAATTCTGTGGTCAAGCTCCCTCCTGTGGTCATGAGTGATACTTCGGCTGGTTCTGTCTATGAGTTTCCTCTGGTGGATTTGAGTGGGGCTGCGGCTTCTGAGTTTCCTTCCTCAGGTGACGAGGTTAAGTCGTTAGGTGCTGCTCTATTTAACTCCACCTAGTTCTTTGTTCCTGGCCTCCAGTCAATGTTCCAGTATTGGTCTTGCTCTCGCCTGGATCGTTATTGTGGCCTGTCTGCCCTGCATAAGCTAAGTTCTGCTTGTGTTACTTTTGTTTGCTATTTTTTCTGTCCAGCTTGCTATATTGGTTTTTCTTGCTTGCTGGAAGCTCTGGGACGCAGAGGGAGTACCTCCGTGCCGTTAGTCGGTACGGAAGGTCTTTTTGCGCCCTCTGCGTGGTTGTTTGTAGGTTTTTGTGCTGATCGCAAAGCTATCTTTCCTATCCTCGGTCTATTCAGTAAGTCGGGCCTCACTTTGCTAAAACCTATTTCATCTCTGTGTTTGTATTTTCATCTTTACTCACAGTCATTATATGTGGGGGGCTGCCTTTTCCTTTGGGGAATTTCTCTGAGGCAAGGTAGGCTTATTTTTCTATCTTCAGGGCTAGCTAGTTTCTCAGGCTGTGCCCGAGGCGCCTAGGTCTGGTCAGGAGCGCTCCACGGCTACCTCTAGTGTGGTGTGATAGGATTAGGGATTGCGGTCAGCAGAGTTCCCACGTCTCAGAGCTCGTCCTATGTTATTAGTAACTATCAGGTCACTTTGTGTGCTCTTAACCACCAGGTCCATTGTGTTTCTGAATCACCAGTTCATAACAGTACTGGAGGCCCAAAGTACTAATGCTTCTCAATAGAGGGAAAAGAGAAGTTCTGAGACCATTTTTTTTTCTCTGCACTGTGTTTTGTCTTTCTTTTCCCCTAGACATTTGGGTGGTTCAGGACACAGGTGTAGTGATGGACATTAAAGGTCTGTCTTCTTGTGTGGATAATCTCACTGCAAGAGTACAAAAAATTCAAGACATTATGGTTCAGAAATCTATGTTAGAACCTAGAATTCCTATTCCTGATTTATTTTCTGGAGATAGAGCTAAGTTTCTGAATTTCAAAAATAATTGCAAACTGTTTCTGGCTTTGAAACCCCGCTCCTCTGGTGACACAGTTCAACAAGTTAAGATCATTATTTCTTTATTACGTGGCGACCCTCAAGACTGGGCATTTTCCCTTGCGCCAGGAGATCCTGCATTATGTAATATTGATGCGTTTTTTCTGGCGCTCGGATTGCTTTATGATGAACCTAATTCAGTGGATCAGGCAGAGAAAAATTTGCTGGCTCTGTGTCAGGGTCAGGATGAGGTAGAGATATATTGTCAGAAGTTTAAGAAGTGGTCTGTGCTCACTCAATGGAATGAATGTGCGCTGGCAGCAATTTTCAAAAAGGGTCTCTCTGAAGCCCTTAAGGATGTCATGGTGGGATTTCCTATGCCTGCTGGTCTGAATGAGTCTATGTCTTTGGCCATTCAGATCGATCGACGCTTACATGAGCGTAAAACTGTGCACCATTTGGCGGTATTATCTGAGTATAAACCTGAACCTATGCAATGTGATAGGACTTTGACCAGAGCTGAACGGCAAGAACACAGACTTCGGAATGGGCTGTGTTTTTACTGTGGTGATCCCACTCATGCTATTTCCGATTGTCCTAAGCGCACTAAGCGGTTCGCTAGGTCTGCCACCATTGGTACGGTACAGTCGAAATTTCTTTTGTCCGTTACTTTGATCTGCTCTTTGTCATCCTATTCTGTCATGGCATTTGTGGATTCAGGCGCTGCCCTGAATTTGATGGACTTGGAGTTTGCTAGGCGCTGTGGGTTTTTCTTGGAGCCCTTGCAGTATCCTATTCCATTGAGAGGAATTGATGCTACAGCTTTGGCCAAGAATAAGCCTCAGTACTGGACCCAACTGACCATGTGCATGGCTCCTGCGCATCAGGAGGATATTCGCTTTCTGGTGTTGCAGAATCTGCATGATGTGGTCGTGTTGGGGTTGCCATGGCTACAAGTCCATAACCCAGTATTGGATTGGAAGTCTATGTCTGTGTCCAGCTGGGGTTGTCAGGGGGTACATGGTGATGTTCCATTTCTGTCTATTTCATCATCCACCCCTTCTGAGGTCCCAGAGTTCTTGTCGGATTACCGGGATGTATTTGATGAGCCCAAGTCCAGTGCCCTACCTCCGCATAGGGATTGTGATTGTGCTATCAATTTGATTCCTGGTAGTAAGTTTCCTAAAGGTCGACTGTTTAATTTGTCTGTGCCTGAGCACGCCGCTATTCGGAGTTACGTAAAGGAATCCTTGGAGAAGGGTCATATTCGCCCATCGTCGTCGCCATTGGGAGCAGGGTTCTTTTTTGTGGCCAAGAAGGATGGTTCGTTGAGACCTTGTATTGATTACCGCCTTCTAAATAAAGTCACAATCAAATTTCAGTACCCCTTGCCGCTGCTGTCTGATTTGTTTGCTCGGATTAAGGGGGCTAGTTGGTTCACCAAGATAGATCTTCGTGATGCGTATAATCTTGTGCGTATTAAACAGGGCGATGAATGGAAACCAGCATTTAATACGCCCGGGGGCCATTTTGAGTACCTGGTTATGCCATTCGGGCTTTCCAATGCTCCATCAGTATTTCAGTCCTTTATGCATGACATCTTCCGAGAGTACCTGGATAAATTCCTGATTGTATACTTGGATGATATTTTGGTCTTCTCGGATGATTGGGAGTCTCACGTGAAGCAGGTTAGAATGGTGTTCCAGGTCCTGCGTGCGAATTCTTTGTTTGTGAAGGGGTCAAAGTGTCTCTTTGGTGTTCAGAAGGTTTCATTTTTGGGTTTCATTTTTTCCCCTTCTACTATCGAGATGGACCCCGTTAAAGTTCAGGCCATTTATGATTGGACTCAGCCAACATCTCTGAAGAGTCTGCAAAAGTTCCTGGGCTTTGCTAATTTTTATCGTCGCTTCATCAATAATTTTTCTAGTATTGCCAAACCGTTGACTGATTTAACCAAGAAGGGTGCTGATGTGGTCAATTGGTCTTCTGCGGCTGTGGAAGCTTTTCAGGAATTGAAGCGTCGTTTTTCTTCTGCCCCTGTGTTGTGCCAGCCAGATGTTTCGCTCCCGTTTCAGGTCGAGGTTGATGCTTCTGAGATTGGAGCAGGGGCTGTTTTGTCACAAAGAAGTTCTGATGGCTCGGTGATGAAACCATGCGCCTTCTTTTCCAGGAAGTTTTCGCCTGCTGAGCGTAATTATGATGTTGGCAATCGAGAGTTGCTGGCCATGAAGTAGGCATTCGAGGAGTGGCGTCATTGGCTTGAAGGATCTAAGCATCGCGTGGTGGTGTTGACTGATCACAAGAACTTGACTTATCTCGAGTCTGCCAAACGGTTGAATCCCAGACAGGCTCGTTGGTCGCTGTTTTTCTCCCGTTTTGACTTTGTGGTTTCGTACCTTCCGGGCTCTAAAAATGTGAAGGCGGATGCCCTGTCTAGGAGTTTTGTGCCCGACTCTCCGGGTTTGCCTGAGCCGGCGGGTATTCTCAAAGAGGGGGTAATTTTGTCTGCCATCTCCCCTGATTTGCGGCGGGTGCTGCAAAAGTTTCAGGCTAATAGACCTGACCGTTGCCCAGCGGAGAAACTGTTTGTCCCTGATAAATGGACAAGTAGAGTTATCTCTGAGGTTCATTGTTCGGTGTTGGCTGGTCATCCTGGAATCTTTGGTACCAGAGATTTGGTGGCTAGATCCTTTTGGTGGCCGTCTCTGTCGCGGGATGTGCGTTCGTTTGTGCAGTCCTGTGGGATTTGTGCTCGGGCTAAGCCCTGCTGTTCTCGTGCCAGTGGGTTGCTTTTGCCCTTGCCGGTCCCGAAGAGGCCCTGGACACATATCTCTATGGATTTTATTTCGGATCTCCCCGTCTCTCAAAAGATGTCGGTCATTTGGGTGGTTTGTGATCGCTTCTCTAAGATGGTCCATTTGATACCCTTGTCTAAATTGCCTTCCTCCTCTGATTTGGTGCCATTGTTTTTCCAGCATGTGGTTCGTTTACATGGCATTCCGGAGAACATAGTTTCTGACAGAGGTTCCCAGTTTGTTTCGAGGTTTTGGCGAGCCTTTTGTGCTAGGATGGGCATTGATTTGTCTTTTTCCTCGGCTTTCCATCCTCAGACAAATGGCCAAACCGAACGAACTAATCAGACGTTGGAAACATATCTGAGATCCTTTGTTTCTGCTGATCAGGATGATTGGGTGTCCTTTTTGCCATTGGCTGAGTTTGCCCTTAATAATCGGGCCAGCTCGGCTACTTTGGTTTCGCCGTTTTTCTGCAATTCTGGTTTCCATCCTCGTTTCTCTTCAGGGCAGGTTGAGTCTTCGGACTGACCTGGTGTAGATACTGTGGTGGATAGGTTGCAGCAGATTTGGACTCATGTGGTGGACAATTTGACATTGTCCCAGGAGAAGGCTCAACGTTTCGCTAACCGCCGGCGCTGTGTGGGTCCCCGACTTCGTGTTGGGGATTTAGTTTGGTTGTCGTCTCGTTATGTTCCTATGAAGGTTTCCTCTCCTAAGTTTAAGCCTCGTTTCATTGGTCCATATAAAATTTCTGAGGTTATCAATCCTGTGTCATTTCGTTTAGCCCTTCCAGATTCTTTTGCCATCCATAATGTGTTCCATAGGTCGTTATTGCGGAGATACGTGGCGCCTGTGGTTCCATCCGTTGACCCTCCTGCTCCGGTGTTGGTTGAGGGGGAGTTGGAGTATGTGGTGGAGAAGATTTTGGATTCTCGTATTTCGAGATGGAAACTCCAGTACTTGGTCAAGTGGAAGGGTTATGGTCAGGAGGATAATTCCTGGGTTTTTACCTCTGATGTTCATGTGGCCGATCTGGTTCGTGCCTTTCATTTGGCTCATCCTGGTCAGCCTGGGGGCTCTCGTGAGGGTTCGGTGACCCCTCCTCAGGGGGGGGGTACTGTTGTGAATTCTGTTGTCGGGCTCCCTCCTGTGGTCATGAATGGTACTTCGGCTGGTTCTGTCCATGGACTTTCTCTGGTGCCTGTGGGTGTTTCTGAGTTTCCATCCACAGGTGACGAGGCTAATTCGTTAGTGGGCTGCTCTATTTAACTCCACTTAGATCTTTGCCCCATGCTAGCTGTCAATGTTGTTGCATTGGTCTAGTTCGCTCCTGGATCTTTCTGGTTACCTGTTTCCTCCAGCAGAAGCTAAGTTTCGCTTTGCTTTTTTTCTTGTTTGCTATTTTTTTCTGTCCAGCATGCTTATGTGAATTTTGCCTTGCTTGCTGGAAGCTCTGGGACGCAGAGGGGCGCCTCCGCTCCGTTAGTCGGTGCGGAAGGTATTTTTCCCTGCACTCTCTGTGTGGCTTTTGTAGAGTTTTGTGCTGACTGCAAAGTGACCTTTCCTATCTTCTGTCTGTTTAGTAACTCGGGCCTCTCTTTGCTAAATCTATTTCATCTCTGTGTTTGTGATTTCATCTTAACTCACAGTCAATATATGTGGGGGGCTGCCTTTTCCTTTGGGGAATTTTCTCTGAGGCAAGATAGGCTTATTTTTCCTATCTCTAGGGCTAGCTAGTTCTGAGGCTGTGACGAGGCGCCAAGGTCATGATAGGAGCGCTCCACGGCTATTTCTAGTGTGCGTGATAAGATTAGGGATTGCGGTCAGCAGAGGTTCCACTTCCCAGAGCTTGTCCTATGTTAATGTACTATCAGGTCTTTCCTGGTGCTCTAACTACTAGGTCCACTATTTGTCCTAACCACTAGGGTTGAGCGAAACGGGTCGAACATTTTCAAAAGTCGCCGACTTTTGACAAAGTCGGGTTTCATGAAACCCGATCCGACCCCTGTGCGGGGTCGGCCATGCGGTACGCGACTTTCGCGCCAAAGTCGCGTTTCAATGACGCGAAAAGCGCCATTTCTCAGCCAATGAAGGTAAACGCAGAGTGTGGGCAGCGTGATGACATAGGTCCTGGTCCCCACCATCTTAGAGAAGGGCATTGCAGTGATTGGCTTGCTGTCCGCGGCGTCACAGTGGCTATAAAGGGGCGTTCCCGCCGACCTCCATGTTACTGCTGCTGATCTGAGCTTAGGGAGAGGTTGCTGCCGCTTCGTCAGAAGCAGGGATAGCGTTAGGCAGGGTCCATTAACCACCAAACCGCTTGTGCTGTAGCGATTTCCACTGCCCAACACCACCTTCGGTGTGCAGGGACAGTGGAAGCTACATTTATTTTTTTTCCCCTCAGCGCTGTAGCTCATTGGGCTGCCCTAGAAGGCTCCCTGATAGCTGCATTGCTGTGTGTACGCCGCTGTGCAAACCAACTGCTTTTTTCAAAGCACAAATCCTCTTGTTCCTTCCTTTCTGCACAGCTATCTTTTTTGTTTGTCCACATTTTTTATTTCATTTGTGCATCAGTCCACTCCTTATTGCTGCCTGCCATACCTGGCTGAGATTACTGCAGGGAGATAGTAATTGTAGGACAGTCCCTGTTTTTTTTTTTTTTTTTGTGGGAGATTAAGATTGACATTTCTGCTAGAGTGCCATCCCTGTCTGTGTCATCTCTCACTCAGTGGGCCATAGAAAGCCTATTTATTTTTTTGCTTGATTTGGGTTCTAAAATCTACCTGAAAAAATCACTACATCAATCAGTGGGAGAAAAATATTGGCCTCAGGGCTTGTGTGCCACTCCTTACTCCTGTGTGTGGCATCTCTCACTCAGTGGGCCATAGAAAGCCTATTTATTTTTTTGCTTGATTTGGGTTCCAAAATCTACCTGAAAAAATCACAACATCAATCAGTGGGAGAAAAATATTGGCCTCAGGGCTTGTGTGCCACTCCTGACTCCTGTGTGTGCCATCTCTCACTCAGTGGGCCATAGAAAGCCTATTAATTTTTTTGCTTGATTTGGGTTCTAAATTCTACCTGAAAAAATCAATAAATCAATCAGTGGGAGATAAATATTGGCCTCTGGGCTTGTGTGCCACTCCTGACTCCTGTGTGCGTCTTCTCTCACTCAGTGGGCCCTACAAAGCCTATTTTTTTTTTATTTGCTTTCTAAATTCTCCCTGAAAAAATCATTTTATTTTATTTGGTTTCTAAATTATTCCTGAAAAAATCATTTTTTTTTGTATTTTTTTTTTCTAAAGTCTCCCTGAAAAAAAAAAAAAAAATCAAATCAGTGGGAGATTAATATTGCCCTTTCTGCTTGTGTGCCAGTCTTGACTCCTGGGTGTGCCATCTCTCTCTCTCCAATTGTGGGCCATAGAAAGCCTATTAATTTTTTTGCTTGATTTGGGTTCCAAAATCTACCTGAAAAAAATCACTAAATCAATCAGTGGGAGATAAATATTGGCCTCTGGGCTTGTGTGCCACTCCTGACTCCTGTGTGCGTCCTCTCTCACTCAGTGGGCCCTACAAAGCCTATTTTTTTTTATTTGTTTTCTAAATTCTCCCTGAAACAATCATTTTATTTTATTTTGTTTCTAAATTCTTCCTGAAAAATTCTTTTTTTTGTATTTTTTTTTCTAAAGTCTCCCTGAAAAAAAAAAAAAATCAAATCAGTGGGAGATTAATATTGCCCTTTCTGCTTGTGTGCCAGTCTTGACTCCTGGGTGTGCCATCTCTCTCTCTCCAATTGTGGGCCATAGAAAGCCTATTAATTTTTTTGCTTGATTTGGGTTCCAAAATCTACCTGAAAAAATCACTAAATCAGTGGGAGATAAATATTGGCCTCTGGGCTTGTGTGCCACTCCTGACTCCTGTGTGCGTCATCTCTCACTCAGTGGGCCCTAGAAAGCCTATTTTTTGATTTATTTGTTTTCTAAATTCTCCCTGAAAAAATCATTTTATTTTATTTGGTTTCTAAATTATTCCTGAAAAAATCATTTTTATTTTTTTTTCTAAAGTCTCCCTGAAAAAAAAAAAAAAATCAAATCAGTGGGAGATTAATATTGCCCTTTCTGCTTGTGTGCCAGTCTTGACTCCTGGGTGTGCCATCTCTCTCTCTCTCTCCAATTGTGGGCCATAGAAAGCCTATTAATTTTTTTGCTTGATTTGGGTTCCAAAATCTACCTGAAAAAATCACTAAATCAATCAGTGGGAGATAAATATTGGCCTCTGGGCTTGTGTGCCACTCCTGACTCCTGTGTGCATCCTCTCTCACTCAGTGGGCCATAGAAAGCCTATTTTTTTTTTATTTGTTTTCTAAATTCTCCCTGAAACAATCATTTCAATTTATTTGGTTTATAAATTCTTCCTTAAAAAATCATTTTTTTTATTATTTTTTTTTTCTAAAGTCTCCCTTTTAAAAAAAAAAACACAAATCAGTGGGAGATTAATATTTACATTTGCGCTTCAGTGACAGTCCTGCGTGTGTGGCATCTCTCTCATTTGTTGCCACCAACAACAGAGTGTGTAACATTGTGCCTGATTTTCGTTGTGGTCTCACCCACCTGTAAAGGGGTAGCTAAATCATACTGAAGTTATAGCTCACCGTGTAAGTTGTGTGACAGCAACAAATACCGTTAGTTTGGTAATGTTTTTAAAACAATGAGGAAGTCTGGTGGAAGAGGTCGTGGCCGGGGGCGTTCATTGTCAGCTGGTAATGAGGGTAGTGGTAGTGGTGGAGCATCAGGTGGTCGTGGGAAAAAAAATATTGCACCTAAGTCTGGAGCTGTGGAGCCAGGTTCGTCGTCTGGCTACACAAGGCCTCGAACGCTCCCTTTTCTGGGAGTAGGAAAACCGCTTTTAAAGCCGGAGCAGCAAGAGCAAGTTTTGGCTTATCTTGCTGACTCAGCCTCTAGCTCTTTTGCCTCCTCTCGTGAAACTGGTAAAAGTAAAAGCAGCGCGTCGTTAGTGGATTTTCACGGTCAGGGACAAGTCGCTTCCTTGTCCTCTTCAGCAAAAACAACAACAGAGAAGAATGCAGCAGGCGACACAACGGGTTACTCCATGGAGCTCTTTACACATACCGTCCCTGGCTTAGAAAGTGAAGCAGTTAACAGTCCATGCCCATTACAAGTTGAATCTGACATGGAGTGCACTGATGCACAGCCACAGCCAGACTACTATGCTGGTCCTTTGACTCAGACCACAACATTGCCCTCGCAGGGTGCTGATCAAGAATCAGACCCTGATGAGACTATGTTGCCCCATCACGAACGCTATACCACCGACCGACACGGTGACACAGACGAAGTTGCACACGAGCTACAAGAAGAGGTAATAGATAGGTAATAGGTCAAGCAGTTCTTGACCTCGATTGGCAGCCATTGGGGGAACAGGGTGCAGGTGGCAGCAGTTCTGAAGCGGAGGAGGAGGGGCCGCAGCAGGCATCAACATCGCAACAGGTTCCATCTGCTGGGCTCGTATCTTGCCCAAAACGCGTGGCAAAGTCAAAACCTGTTGGAGGACAGCGTGGCCATCCGGTTAAAGCTCAGTCTGCAATGCCTGAAAAGGTATTCGATGCTAGAAAGAGTGCAGTCTGGCATTTTTTTAAACAACATCCAATTGATCAGCGCAAAGTCATCTGTCAAAAATGTTCAACTACCTTAAGCAGAGGGCAGAATCTGAAAAGTCTCAATACAAGTTGCATGCATAGACCTTTAACCACCATGCATTTGCAAGCTTGGACTAACTACCAAACGTCCCTTAAGGTTGTAGCACCCTCGGCCAATGAAGCTAGTCATCAACGCAACATCCTTTCCGGCAGTGTAGGGCCACCATTTTCTGCACCACCTGCAGTATCTGTGCAGGTTTCTTTGCCAGGCCAAAGAAGTCAGGGTCAGGGAATCACCAGTTTCGTAGTAGGAAACACTGCATCTAGGGCACCGGCGGCAACAATACCATCTCCCACCGTCTCTCAGTCTGCCATGTCCACCGGCACCCCCGCTAGTTCCACGATCTCCAGCTCTCCAGTCCAGCTCACCCTACATGAGACTATGCTTAGAAAAAGGAAGTACTTAGCCTCGCATCCGCGTACACAGGGTTTGAACACCCACATAACTAGACTAATCTCGTTAGAGATGATGCCCTACCGGTTAGTTGAAAGTGAAGCTTTCAAAGCCCTGATGGACTACGCTGTACCACGCTACGAGCTACCCAGTCGACACTTTTTTTCCAGAAAAGCCATCCCAGCCCTCCACCAGCATGTTAAAGAGCGCATCGTCCATGCACTCAGGCAATCTGTGAGCACAAAGGTGCACCTGACAACAGATGCATGGACCAGTAGGCATGGCCAGGGACGTTACGTGTCCATCACGGCACACTGGGTAAATGTGGTGGATGCAGGGTCCACAGGGGACAGCAAGTTTGGGACAGTTCTGCCTAGCCCACGGTCTAGGAAACAGTTGGCTGTAGCCGTTCACACCCCCTCCTCCTCCTCCTCATCCTCCTGCAGAAGCGACACCTCGTCCACAGACCGCAGTCGCACAACCACTCCATCCGCAGCTGCCACTGTTGCACACCAGGTCTCCCATTATGGGGCAGCTACTGGCAAACGTCAGCAGGCTGTATTGGCTATGAAGTGTTTGGGCGACAACAGACACACCGCTGAAGTTCTGTCCGAGTTCTTGCAGAAAGAAACGCAGTCGTGGCTGGGCACTGTAGATCTTGAGGCAGGCAAGGTAGTGAGTGATAACGGAAGGAATTTCATGGCTGCCATCTCCCTTTCCCAACTGAAACACATTCCTTGCCTGGCTCACACCTTAAACCTGGTGGTGCAGTGCTTCCTGAAAAGTTATCCGGGGTTATCCGACCTGCTCCTCAAAGTGCGTGGACTTTGCTCACATATCCGCCGTTCGCCCGTACACTCCAGCCGTATGCAGACCTATCAGCGTTCTTTGAACCTTCCCCAGCATCGCCTAATCATAGACGTTGCAACAAGGTGGAACTCAACACTGCACATGCTTCAGAGACTGTGTGAACAGAGGCGGGCTGTTATGTTTTTGTGGGAGGATACACATACACGGGCAGGCAGTAGGATGGCAGACATGGAGTTGTCAGGTGTGCAGTGGTCGAAGATTCAAGACATGTGTCAAGTCCTTCAGTGTTTTGAGGAATGCACACGGCTGGTTAGTGCAGACAACGCCATAATAAGCATGAGCATCCCCCTAATGCGTCTGCTGATGCAAAGTTTGACGCACATAAAGGATCAGGCGTCTGCAGCTGAGGAAGAGGAAAGCCTTGATGACAGTCAGCCATTGTCTGGCCAGGGCAGTGTACAGGACGAGGTAGCGGGCGAAGATGAGGAGGAGGACGTGGAGGATGATGGGGATGATTATATTTTTAATGAGGAAGCTTTTCCGGGGCCAGTGGAAATTGTTGGCGCGGCAAGGCCGGGTTCTGGTTTTTGGAGGGACACAAGTGACGTGGATTTGCCTGAAACTGCCCCTCAACCAAGCACAACCACAGATTTGAGAACTGGAACTTTGGCCCACATGGCGGATTATGCCTTACGTATCCTCAAAAGGGACACACGCATAACAAAAATGATGAACGATGACGATTACTGGTTGGCCTGCCTCCTTGATCCTCGCTATAAAGGCAAATTGCAAAATATAATGCCACATGAGAACTTGGAACTAATATTAGCAACCAAACAATCAACTCTTGTTGACCGTTTGCTTCTGGCATTCCCTGCACACAGCGCCCGTAATCGTTCTAACACGAGCTGCAGGGGCCAGCAGACCAGAGGTGTTAGAGGGGCAGAAATCAGAAGTGGCGTTGGCCAGAGGGGTTTTCTGACCAGGTTGTGGAGTGATTTTGCTATGACCGCAGACAGGACAGGTACTGCAGCATCAATTCAAAGTGACAGGAGACAACATTTGTCCAGTATGGTTACTAACTATTTTTCATCCCTTATCGACTTTCTCCCTCAACCGTCATTCCCATTTGATTACTGGGCATCAAAATTAGACACCTGGCCAGAATTGGCAGAATATGCATTGCAGGAGCTTGCTTGCCCGGCAGCTAGTGTCCTATCAGAAAGAGTATTCAGTGCTGCAGGTTCAATACTAACAGAAAAAAGGACTCGTCTGGCTACCCAAAATGTAGATGATCTAACCTTCATTAAAATGAACCACAACTGGATTTCGAAATCTTTTGCCCCACCTTGCCCGGCTGACACCTAGCTTTCCTATGTAAAGGTCTTGCCTGTGGACTATTCTGAACGACTTTTCCAATCTCGTAATTTGCAGCACCTGATTGTCCAGCATCCGACATGTTAACACCTCCCTAAATGGCCAAAGTCCCCACACGGGGCCGTGGTATCGCCACTTGGCGCCAGCACCCGTGAGAGTACTGTTTGTCTGAAGAGGTGGGTGTGCCCGCTTTTGGTCGACGGCACTGCCACTAGGTCCCTCATAGTACAATAAAGTGTCTGGCGGTGGTGGTGCGCACCCAACGTCAGACACACCGTTGTAATATGAGGGGCCCTGGGCCTGTACCGCCGGCCACAAGACAGTCCCCCCCCCCAGCTCAAACAGTGCTCTACCACTTGCAAAATTTTCTCTCACAGCTCCACCAATGTTTAGTCTATGCGCTGACATCCTTCAATGCCTGGCACTGTCAATACCATTGTATTGACATTTTTGTTATGTTAGGCCTTCGAAGCCTGTCTGCGGCCCGTTCTTTCCACTACTACTACACTGACCAGGCCACTGCTGCCCGTGTTCCCCTGGAACCAATTTTAAATTGCCTACAGCCAGCCCAATTTATTATGTTAGGGCTTCGAAGCCTGTCTGCGGTCCCTCCTTCCACTAGGCCTCCACTGACCTGTCTACTGCCGCCCGTGTTCCCCTGGAACCAATTTTAGATTGCCTACAGCCAGCCCAATTTATTATGTTAGGGCTTCGAAGCCTGTCTGCGGTCCCTCCTTCCACTAGGCCTCCACTGACCTGTCTACTGCCGCCCGTGTTCCCCTGGAACCAATTTTAGATTGCCTACAGCCAGCCCAATTTATTATGTTAGGGCTTCGAAGCCTGTCTGCGGTCCCTCCTTCCACTAGGCCTCCACTGACCTGTCTACTGCCGCCCGTGTTCCCCTGGAACCAATTTTAGATTGCCTACAGCCAGCCCAATTTATTATGTTAGGGCTTCGAAGCCTGTCTGCGGTCCCTCCTTCCACTAGGCCTCCACTGACCTGTCTACTGCTGCCCGTGTTCCCCTGGAACCAATTTTAAATTGCCTACAGCCCAATTTTTGTTATGTTAGGCCTTCGAAGCCTGTCTGCGGCCCGTTCTTTCCACTACTACTACACTGACCAGGCCACTGCTGCCCGTGTTCCCCTGGAACCAATTTTAAATTGCCTACAGCCAGCCCAATTTATTATGTTAGGGCTTCGAAGCCTGTCTGCGGTCCATCCTTCCACTAGGCCTCCACTGACCTGTCTACTGCTGCCCGTGTACCCCTTGAACCAACATTATTATTATTTTATTATTATTTTATTATTATACATTTTTATAGCGCCATTTATTCCATGGCGCTTTACATGTGAATACGGGGCAAATATAGACAAATACATTAAACATGAGCAGATAACAAGGCACACGAGTACATAAGGAGGGAGGACCCTGCCCGCGAGGGCTCACAGTCTGCAGGGGGTGGGTGAGGATACACTAGGAGAGGGAAGAGCTGGCTGTGCGGCTGTTCAGTAGGTTGAGGATCACTGCAGGCTGTAGGCTTGTCGGAAGAGATGAGTCTTCAGGTTCTTTTACAACATCAGAAAATATAAAAATAAGTATTTTGCTTATAAAAAAGAAAATACTGGAGAGATATCAAATGCAGACATTTTAACATTAAAAACAAACACATACAACAAAAATCTGGTACAGTACTAAAAATGGCCACCAGCTACAATAACTTTCTCCTGCAAGTAGTTAACTGAAAGTTTTTTTCAATTTAAAACACAGATATGGCATCCACCGAGTGTTGTCCTGTCGCGTCTTCTTTATATTATTGCCAAGAAGATGCAAAACAATGAAAATAATAAAATCATTATTTACCAAAAAAATAGAGTAAGTCAAAACCACATTGCAAATAAACATTCATTACAAATGAAGAAGCAGGGCGCGTCCGAGGGTGAGTATATACCTAATAAGAATATAATCACCCTCGGACGCGCCCTGCTTCTTTCCGACAGCCTTCCTTCCTAAGAATCAGCCCTTCCGTGGTGAAGAGAGAGGGTGTGTTACACTCCAAGGTGTTCCCCAGGTTGCCTTTCCTGAGCTTCGATCTTCATGCTCTCGTTTAGTAGTTGTCGGAAAGTAGGCTGCATTAGGCCTACAAATTGGGTATGGGGTGGAGAGAGATGGTGTGTTACACTCCAAGGTGTTCCCCAGGTTTCCTTGCCATTGCTTCGGTCTTCCGACTCTCGTTTAGTAGTTGTAGAAAACTACACTGCATTAGGCCTACAAAATGGGTATCGGGTGGAGAGAGATGGTGTGTTACACTGCAAGGTGTTCCCCAGGTTTCCTTGCCATTGCTTCGGTCTTCAGACTCTCGTTTAGTAGTTGTAGAAAACTACACTGCATTAGGCCTACAAAATGGGTATAGGGTGGAGAGAGATGGTGTGTTCCACTCCAAGGTGTTCTCCAGGTTGCCTTTCCAGAGCTTCGATCTTAATGCTCTCGTTTAGTAGTTGTTGGAAACTACACTGCATTAGGCCTCCAAATTGGCTATGGGGTGGAGAGAGATGGTGTGTTACACTCCAAGGTGTTCCCCAGGTTTCCTTGCCATTGCTTCGGTCTTCCGACTCTCGTTTAGTAGTTGTAGAAAACTACACTGCATTAGGCCTACAAAATGGGTATGGGGTGGAGAGACGGTGTGTTCCACTCCAAGGTGTTCCCCAGGTTTCCTTGCCATTGCTTCGGTCTTCCGACTCTCGTTTAGTAGTTGTAGAAAACTACACTGCATTAGGCCTACAAATTTGGTATGGGGTGTAGAGACGGTGTGTTCCACTCCAAGGTGTTCCCCAGGTTTCCTCTCCATTGCTTCAATCTTAATGCTCTCGTTTAGTAGTTGTTGCAATCTACACTGCATTAGGCCTACAAATTGGGTATGGGGTGTAGAGACGGTGTGTTCCACTCCAAGGTGTTCCCCAGGTTTCCTCTCCATTGCTTCAATCTTAATGCTCTCGTTTAGTAGTTGTTGGAAACTACACTGCATTAGGCCTACAAATTGGGTATGGGGTGTAGAGAAACGGTGTGTTACACTCCAAGGTGTTCCCCAGGTTTCCTCTCCATTGCTTCAATCTTAATGCTCTCGTTTAGTAGTTGTTGGAAACTACACTGCATTAGGCCTACAAATTGGGTATGGGGTGTGGAGACGGTGTCTTCCACTCCAAGGTGTTCTCCAGGTTGCCTTTCCTGAGCTTCTATCTTCAGGCTCTCGTTAAATTGTGGTTAAATGGAACAACTGCATTTGGCGTACTAGTTGGTTTGGGGCCTACTAACAGTGTCTGCCGCTCCTTGCTGTTCTCCTGGTTTCCTGTCCTGAAATTCCGTTTTCAGGCGCTCGTTAAGTAGTTGTTAATGTTAGACTGCATTTGGCCTACTAGTTGGGTTGGGGCCTACTATCGGTGTCTGCCACTCCTTGCTGTTCTCCTCCACTGAACAAAGCTGTGCCGCCTGTTTACTACGGTTGCCAATTTTGAACTGCATTTCGACTACTTACTGATTTGGGCCTACTCTCTGTGTCAGCCTCTCATTCCAGTTGTCCTCCACTGCAATGCCCCCTGGTTATTCCTGTGTTACCAATTTTGAACTGCATTTAGCCCACTTTATTATTTGGGCCTATATCTGTGTTTCCTCCTCATCCTGCCCATTGCCCAGCCAGTGATAGATGAGTCTGCTGGTACATTGACCCATAACGCAACATTCCCCGTGCACGCTACACAACAACATTGTGACCCTGCTGAAAGTCAGGTTGCTCTTCCCGCATACCATACCACCTTACACGGGGACAAAGAGGAAGGTGCAGATGAAAGTGCAGGTTCCTTCATCAGGTGGGGGGAGGAATACTAGTTGGCGACGTCACTGGCACAGGGCCTCTCATAGTACGCAAAAGTGTTGCTGCCGGTGGGAGGCGCCCCCGCCGTGCAAACACACCGCTGTACTTTGAGGGGCCCTGTGCCAGTGCCAATGCCAACGAGTGGGCCCCCCCTGCTTGCTCAGGTTCACAGCACTTGCAAAGTTGAAATACTTACCTCTCCCTGCTCCACTGCCGTGACGTGGTCCAGATTTCCTGGGCCCACTAATTACTTGAACCAGCCCTACCCACCACAACTTTAGCCAAATGACCCCCAATTTCAAATGCCTTCCAATTATTATAAGGTAAATTACGCTTGACAAGCTTCATTAAGAAGAATGGATGGTTTTGACATTAAAATGGGCACTCTAGGTGTTTTCCTGGCCCCCACTCACTGCCGACTATGCTGCCCCAGTGACTTGCATTGGGTTTCGTGTTTCGGTCGATCCCGACTTTACGTCATAATCGTCCGATTCCACTCGACCCGACTTTTGAGATAGTCGGGTTTCGCAAAACCCGGCTCGACTCTAAAAAGGTCAAGGTCGCTCAACTCTACTAACCACCAGATCATAACAGAACCCATTCCTCTGGCTTCACTTGATGAAGGGCACACTCCCGCTCAAAGTCTTGCAGAAAACCATCAATGTCTTCCTCTGCCTCCCCCAACTGTGTGGCCTATATTAAAAAAAAAAAAAAAAAAAAAAAAAAAATTAATTAACTGGTTCATGCAGCTTTACATGAACACCCAAGCCTTACACTATGGCTGGTCCGAATAACTATAGCAATTGTTACCATCCACCTCTCGTGTCTCCCCTTTTCCTCATAGTTTGTAAGCTTACGAGCAGGGCCCTCACTCCTCCTGGTATCTGTTTTGAACTGTATTTCTGTTATGCTGTAATGTCTATTGTATGTACAAGTCCCCTCTATAATTTGTAAAGCGCTGCGGAATATGTTGGCGCTATATAAATAAAAATTATTATTATTATTATTATTATTATTATTATACTGGATCTTTTTGTGGCTTACTGTTGAAGGTACCTGGGCGGAGGCCAGAGATCCCCCTGCTCGCTGACTCTCCATCTTGGCCAGCTCCACTTTGGTCCCCTCTGCCAACTCCTTCTTGGCTAGCTCTATCCTGGTCCGCTCGGCCATCTTTTCCTTCAGATCAGTACGCACATCAGCCATCACCTCTCATATGATCTCTACTGCAGGGTTTTGGCCATAGAACACCAGTCTGTTCTTTACCTCCCTCTGGAATTCAGTCTCCTCCACGTTCACATTGGGGGGTGCTGCACTGTCGTGTTCCATGATGGCTGCTATCAAATTCGCTTTTGTTTTGTTGCTGGCGATTAACCCTTGAGCTTCCACCAGATCTTTTAATGTAGTCTTCTTTAACTTCTGGTAGTTGTTTTCCATTCATTCCTTTCCTGCTGTAGACTGTGTATCACATCCCACTGCTGACACCAGTGTAATGGGGTCTGCTGTGCTGGAGTACCTCTTTCAGTACCGCCCTGTGTTTCAGGAGGTCCACTCTGCTTTGGCTGGAGTCGGAATGAAGGACATTGACTGGAATTCCTTGATTACATGGGCGCATATAAAAGATCACTGCTTCTCCACGTATTTCCAGTATGACAAAACTTTGCTCACAGGACACATAATATATATCATCCAGATACAGAGGGCAGGCCAATTGAAAAGCGGCAGGCCAGACATACATTACCATAGTCACAGGTGGCCGGAGCCTGCCGATATTTACTGTGGGAATTACAAAGGTGGGGAAGGTCAAAAGGGGAATATCTTATCCTCTCTGCCCAGGGGTGCAGCCTGTGGGCTGATGCATTAGGGACATGAATCTCACCTGGGACCTATTATACATACATATAACTGCACAACATATTCTTGGTGCGGTGGGGTTCCATAACAAATACCCTGCAGAGTTTAGTGTCATCTGCAAAAATTTATTTTCTACTCTGTATGTCCCCTACAAGGTCATTAATATATATGTTAAAAAGAAGTGGGCCTAATACTGACCCTTGTGGCACCACACTGTTAACTGTGACCCCGTCCGAGTGTGCTCCATTAATAACCACCCTTTGTTTCCTATCCCTGTGCCAGTTCTTAACCCACTTACACATTTTCCCCTATCCCCATTGTTCTCATTTTATGTATCATCCTTTTGTGTGGCACGTTATCAAAAGTGTTTGAAAGGTCCATATGCACCACGTCCACTGTGTGTCCTTGGTACAGTGCGAAGCTTACCTCTTCATAGAAGCTTATCAGATTAGTTTGACAGGAATGGTCCCTAGTAAGCCCATGTTGCTTTTGGGTCATGAGGTTATTTTTCTTCAGATACTCCAGTATAGCATCCAGAATACTCTCCAGGATTTTACCCACAGTAGAGGTTAAGCTTACTGGCCTATAATTTCCTAGTTCAGTTTTTGTGAGCTTATTAATTTATTGATGATGACTCCGGTGTTGTTTTTATGTACTGTTGATTGCTCTGGTGATGTATTCATGTACTGATGATGAGTTTAGTTTCATATTCATTTACTGATGATGTTCTGGTGATGATTATAGGACACCAGATATGTTATCACTATGTGAATACATAGCCAGAGCCATCAATAGTACATAAATTCAGCACCAGAACAAACATCACTACATTAAGATGTCACTATAACCACCCTCATTACAGGAATACGAAACCAGAACCATGATTAATACATCTTCAGTACCACTATCCATACAAGAATATGGGATCAGAACCACTATCAGTTTTGTTGGAAACTGTATTTGTTGTATGACAGATATAAAAAATCATTCATATCCCTTTATAACGCGGTAAGTTTAGCTTCCATAGCAGTATCTGCAATGCCCAGCATAAAAGGGGTGGTGGGGGAGAGCTGATCGGCACCGTGCCCTGAGGTGCAGCGGTGTTCTCACTGTGCAGTGATGAGGCAGTGACCCAAGAAAGTTCAAAGTAAATATTGTTTTGTTTGCAAGTTTGGACATTAAAACTAACGGTATCCTCCAGATCGCAGCCGGGAAACCAGACAGTCACTAAATGAATCTGGCTCAGAGGGTGATTGCACCAGTTTGTTATGCTGCAGGGTGCCAGGAGTTTGCTAAGTTTGGTTCTGTGTTCCCTCTGTTAGGTGTCGCCTCTGCACAGGGGGAATCTCGGGCCATCTCCGCTGCGGTCTCCCATTCTTCTCCAGCCGCAGTGGAGACGTCGGTCCCAGCGTCTAGCTCAGGCTAATACTGGACGACTGGTTACTACTGCCCTTACAGGCTCTGTTCTTGTAGCCAGCAATGTTCAGCAGCGAGTAGGTCTTTCTGGGACTAAGTCCAGATTTTCCCTTTCTGAGCATGCCCACGGGATGACCTCCCATTGGAGGTCGGGGGTCACATGCTTAGATACTGCAGCTAATCCCATTGGTCCTCTAGGAAGGTCCTAAAGGTGTTCTGCTTCTGTGGCAGACTCCCATTGGTCCTTCTCGGAAGGTCTTGTGCTTGCTGCAGCTATAAAAGGTTTGCATGGCCGCACGGCCATGCGCTAGTATACAATTGTTATCGTGTGTGTGTTGATGAGTGCAAGTCGTTCCTTAAAAACCCATCCCTTGTGTATGACTGTTCGCGTAAGGTGTATAGCTGCAATCTAGCGCCCGGCTGAACTCACAGCTTTAACACGCGAAACAGCATCTAACTGCTGTGACCGCCAGTGCAGCACCATGCGCTATTAGAGCGCTTACTTTACCCAAGTCTGGGTGGTTAGTGGCGTCCGCTAGTGTGGCACAGCATGCACTTCTGTGCATATTAGTTACCTCTGATACCCCAATTGTGGTGTCGATCGCAAGAGGTCTAGACTAACTCTAATCCTTTGTCCTGGGATAGAGTTCTGTGGTTCCTTGCTTCCGCTCTCTGTGCGGTACTGCGACCCTGTGACTTAACAGGGATCTCTTTCTTCATACAGGGTGAAGTTAACCCATGTGTGTATCCTCATTGTACCACCATATAGTCCATCATTACTTAGCAGCACGGTGGACCCCGGGCTGTGAACGCACCTTATTATATCTATTTAATTATTTGGTGCCTTCCGCTAGCCCTAACACCCTAGCCCAGGCTGAGGTTCTGCAGACCCTTCTGCTCTGCACCTTGCAAACTCCACACTGACACCCCCAACCCTCTGTGCCAGGGTTTTTTACCAAAAAAACCTGTGGCCGTAGGCCACATGGAAAGCACAGGAGGAAATAGATCACTCCACTACTTTTCCTGTAGTCCATTTAAAAAATAAAAGCCCTTGACAGGTTTTATTAAATTTGCCTTGGACAAATAGCTTGCCCAAGGCCAACACTCACTTTTATTCTGCATTGCAATCACAGCTATGCCGGTGACTGCAGTGCACTTCCACAGCCTCAATATGCTTCTTTGTGCATCCTGGGGGACACATAGCGACCTTCACATATGACCCCAGTCACTGTATCACAGCGCCCTGCTTACAGTGGTCCCATGGTCTGCCGCTATGGGTGCAATATTCTTGCCTCTTAGCTCTCTCTTCCTCTATCAAGTGAATCTGTATATTATTCACTACTACTCTTTTGTTCTATCTTCAGTGTTGCAGTTGTACACCATATTCTGCCTGCAGTTGTTGTCCAAAGTTTTAGCCCTTTCCCTCCCTTTCCCTCCCTATTGCTAATGCTGAGCAATGAAGTCTGAAGTTCTCTCTAAAGCATGTAACAACTTAAAAGGGCTGTTAGATTTCCTGTCTCAGCTTTTATAGTGGCTCTGATAGTATCAATTAGCAGTGAATTAGGAGGGAGAATGTGATTTCTTCAAAGCATTATGTGAAAGCCCTTGTCACCATGCCTGAAGTTGAGCCCTCTCTGCCTGATTCAATCCTTGACAATGTGTGAAAGGGTAGAAGGTACCAATATACCAAAAACATTGCTTCACAGATAGTTAAATTTGCAGAGACCTGTGAATTTCATAAAATTCAACACAAATGGATTTGCATTGAATTGATTCACTCCTCTCTATTTATTATAGCTAAATTTCTCTCATCTTGAATTTGTCAAGACCTTTAAATAAAATTCAGACACTTGGGAATTATGTTGTGAATTTGAATTGGGTTGTGATAATTGATATTTGTAACTTGCATTAAACATGTATACTTTGATTATAATCGCATGCAGTAGAAGACCATCTAGTTCGGCGCTGATTTCAGCTTCCAGTCATCTAGGTGTGGTAGAGCTTTGCATTGTTTCATGTTTTTTTCCTCTTTCAGTCCCCAGTATAAATAAACAGTGTATTATTTGTTGGAGAGACTAGCTTCCTGCCAGCCTGAATAATTGCCAGTGATTTCCTATTCTGGGCAGAACCCCAATGGAATGCAGCGTCTAAACCGGAAGCTTATGGGAATACAGAACAGGCTCAATGCTTGGAGGCACTCAAACATTTTTATTCATGGATTCATGTAAAGATTTGTATCCTGTTCTGGGTGTTTTGCACATATAAGTAGCACAAGCATTGCTGTTGGGATCGTCTCTCCTAACGCTTATCTTATTCTGCTTTGCTTCCTTTCCTTTTCCTGAGAGGTTTAGGAATGTTGGGGGCGTTCTCCTGCACAGCCCCTATGTCTGCGAGGTCCCTCCTTTATAGGTCACTCTTCAGCATCACTTTTTGTCTGGCTGAACAGGAGTTCGCCTCATTCTTCCATTAAGTTGCTGGAAATATTCTCTCATTTTCCTCTTGTGAATCAGAGTTTTCTGGATTTCCATAAAGATTTTTTCATTATTTCCTTTGAATATTATGATCTTTGTCACAAAAGAAATAAGTCAGGTCTCTGTTTGGATCCTTATTCATATGTGCCAGGTAAGGAGCGTCCTAATATTCTGTGGATTCCTGCTGCTATATAATTATTATTATTATTATTATTTATTGTTATAGCGCCATTTATTCCATGGCGCTTTACATGTGAGGAGGGGTATACATAATAAAAACAAGTACAATAATCTTAAACAATACAAGTCATAACTGGTACAGGAGGAATGAGGACCCTGCCCGCGAAGGCTCACAATCTACAAGGGATGGGTGAGAATACAGTAGGTGAGGATATAGCTGGTCATGCAGCGGTTTGGTCGATCGGTGGTTACTGCAGGTTGTAGGCTTGTAATAATTCCAATATTACCTTTTCAGTTCGGTGATTTTTGTTTTTAACTTTTACTTAATTCTTCTTTTTTTTTTTTTTTACCTTGATTGACATTTCATGACAAGCAGATGTTTTCCTGTTTTCCTTCTATTAATGCTTCTAAGTCGGACACCATTTCTGACGCACATTCTAGTGTTTTGTTCTTCTTCTTCTTATTATTATTATTATTATTATTATTAGTCTACTCATGTCAGATTGATAAATTTTATGTGTGTCACTGCGATAAAACAACTGTAGTGACTTGCAAAAGTATTATCAATATTATTATTTATTATAGGTTCATTTATCCCATGGCGCTTTACATGTGAGCAGGGGTATATGTAAGCAGGTTGCAGGATGCAGTGACTGACAGAAGGCAGAGCAAGGGTTAACAAATATAACAGTTTTAATTTAACGGGATTAACTCGTCGCAGGGAGATAAATGGTTAAATGAGGGTTAAACAGTTCAATGGCAATCAATAGGCAAGGTTAATAAGCAATAAACAAAATAATGGCAGGTCTTTAAATCACTTATCGGCTCAGAGGCTTCCCAGTTCAAAACTGAAGCTTTGAAGGCAGTGGCACCAACAATGACTGGAGCAGTTCTGTTCCAGTGGGGTCCTGCAAACAGTCTGTCTTCTGGTGGCAGAGGTCGGTCTCAGGCAACTTCCGCTTAGCCCCTAGTCCTTAAGTTGGTGCAGCAAAAACAAACAGGGTCGCAGCAATGACAGAGTCCAGGGTGGTTATAAATGGTATAGTCTCTAACTGAGTCGCTGTGACCAGTGGGGTACCGCAGGGGTCAGTATTGGGACCTGTTCTCTTCAACATATTCATTAATGATCTGGTAGAAGGTTTACACAGTAAAATATTGATATTTGCAGATGATACAAAACTATGTAAAGCAGTTAATACAAGAGAAGATAGTATTCTGCTACAGATGGATCTGGATAAGTTGGAAACTTGGGCTGAAAGGTGGCAGATGAGGTTTAACAATGATAAATGTAAGGTTATACACATGGGAAGAAGGAATCAATATCACCATTACACACTGAATGGGAAACCACTGGGTAAATCTGACAGGGAGAAGGACAGGGAGCAGCCAGTGCCAGGCAGCAGCTGCCAAGGCAAACAGGATCATGGGGTGCATTAAAAGAGGTCTGGATACACATGATGAGAGCATTACACTGCCTCTGTACAAATCCCTAGTTAGACCACACATGGAGTACTGTGTCCAGTTTTGGGCACCGGTGCTCAGGAAGGATATAATGGAACTAGAGAGAGTACAAAGGAGGGCAACAAAATTAATAAAGGAGATGGGAGAACTACAATACCCAGATAGATTAGCGAAATTAGGATTATTTAGTCTAGAAAAAAGACGACTGAGGGGCGATCTAATGACCATGTATAAGTATATAAGTGATAGCTATTGTAAATTCTACAATACCATACAGCAGAGGGGCTTTATATAAGTCAACTCCTTATATGCCAATTTTTGTGACCTACTCCCTCTTCCTCAGTTACCAGTAGGCATTTTATTGTTAGCTGAACTTGCTGCAAAAAAAAACTGCATACATTGAAAATGACAATTTTTTAATGGAAAACTTTTTAAACTAAACATTAGAAAGTATTAACGTGGAACATTTGTAAAAGTACAAAATGGGTAGTATATAGCACAGCCATGTAGTATATAGCACAGCCACGTAGCATATAGCACACCCACAAAGCATATAACAGCCACGTAGTATATAACACAGCCCACGTAGTATATAGCAGAGCCACGTAGTATATAACACAGCCCACGTAGTATATAGCAAAGCTCACATAGTATATAACACAGCCACGTAGTATATAACACAGCCCAAGTTGTATATAACACAGCCCACGTAGTATATAGCACAGCCCACGTAGTATATAGCACAGCCATGTAGTATACAATACAGCCCACATAGTATATAGTACAGCCATGTAGTATATGACACAGCCACATAGTATATAGCACTGCCCACGTAGTATGTAACACAGCCATGTAGTATATAGCACAGTCATGTAGTATATAGCACAGCCCACGTAGCATATTGCACAGCCCAGATATTATATAGCACAGTCTGCATCCCCCCGAGAATGGTCCCACAGTCCAGTACTCACTATTATAGTAAAAAAAAAACACACTCCTCACCTCTCCTCGTGCCCACGCTGCTCCCTGCTCCTGTCTCAGAGGCTGCTGCTGCACTGTCTGGCACACAGTGAGTGCGCGATGATGTCATCATGCACCCCCAGTGTCAGAGGCAGAGCGGGGAATGATGGAAGAGGGAGCATCATCTGACGCTCCCTCCTCCATCAATGCTTTCAACTGTACCGGCAGACCCGGTATGGTTCAATGCGGCGGGGGAGTCTGAGCTGGTGGCAGGTGGTCCCCCTGCCTCACAGGGGCCCCATAGCGGCTGCATGATGTGCCGCTAGCTAAGGGCTCCTGGGGAGCGGGGGCCCTAGGCAGCTGTCTGCCCCTAACACCGGGACTGTGTCATGTCTGTACCATAAATTTCCCACCAGGGCCCCGACACTTGCCCAGGTGCACCGGGGCTGACACCCTGAGTAGAGAGTTCCAGAGTATGGAGGATGTTTAGGAGAAATCTTGCATGCAATTGTGGGAAGAGGAGATAAGAGGGGAGTAGAGAAAAAGAGATCTTGTGAGGATCAGAGGTTGCGTGCATGTAAGTACTGGTAGACGAGGTCACAGATGTATGGAGGAGACAGGATGTCGATGGCTTTGTATGTCATGGTTAGGGTTTTGAACTGAAGTCATTGGGTAATGGGGAACCAGTGAAGGGATTGACAGAGGGGAAAGGCCAGGGAATAGCGAGGGGACATGTGGATTAGTCAGGCAGCAGAGTTTACAAAAGATTGGAGGGGTGCGAGAGTGTTAGAGGGGAGGCCACAGAGCAGGAGGTTGCAGTAGTCAAAGCGGGAGATGATGAGGGCATTGACTAGGGTTTTAGCAGATTTTTGGTTTAGGAATGTACGAATCGGAAATAGGAGTTGAAGTCAGCAGGAACTGAAAAGGGCTAGAATATGTAGATTGAAGGAGAGATCAGTGTCAAGGAGTGAGCAGCCATATACTTTAATGGCTAGGTCTTTCGGGGGAGTTGAGTGAGATGGGGGAAAGATGATGAATTCTGTTTTATCCACATTAAGTTTTAGAAATCTAGCAGAGAAGAAAAAAGAAATAGCAGACAGACTTTGTGGGATTCTTGTTAGTAGGGTGGTGAGATCTGGTCCAGAGATGTAGACCTGTGTGTCTTCAGCATAGAGATGATACTGTAAGCCATGGGACTCTGAGGTGTCTGAGGCCAAAGGTATAGATAGAGAAGAGCAGAGGCCCTAGGACTGAACCTTGTGGGACTCCGACAGATAAGGGGGCGAGGTGAGGAGATTGTGTGCGGTGGGAGATGCTGAATGTCCGGTCTGTTAGGTACGATGAAATCCAAAATTGGTGCCAAGTTAGTATTCACTCCATTGGCTTTTTACCTGTTTTATTATATTACAACCTGTGTGTAAATATGTAAATATTTTTCTGATCTGATCTGTGTGTGATTCATCAGCACTAAATAGTCTAAGTTGATGAAGTGAGAAATCCATGCATAAATTAAATTTATGGGATCAAATAATTAAAAATTAGCATGTACATACATTGGGGAAAATAAGGATTTGATGCACTGCTGATTTTGCAAGTTTTCCCACTTACAAAGAATGGAGAGGTCTGTAATTTTTATCGTAGGTAGACTTCACCTGTGAGACAGAATCTAATAATAAAAAACAGAAATCACACTTTATGATTTTTCCATAATTAACCCCTTTCTGCCATTGGACGTACTATTCCGTCCATGTGGGGTGGGCCTTACTTCCCAAGGACGGAATAGTACGTCCAGCGCGATCGGCCGCGCTCACGGGGGGAGCGCGGCCGATCGGGGCCGAGTGTCAGCTGCCTATCGCAGCTGACATCCGGCACTATGAGCCAGGAGTGGTCACGGACCGCCCCCAGCACATTAACCCCCCGCACACCGCAAACATGATCGCGGTGTGCTGGTGGTATAGGGAAGCATCGCACAGGGAGGGGGCTCCCTGCGGGCTTCCCTGAAACCCCTGGAGCAACGCGATGTGATCACATTGCTCTGAGGGTCTCCTACCTCCTTCCTCGCTGCAGGCCCCGGATCCAAGATGGCCGCGGCATCCGGGTCCTGTAGGGAGGGAGGTGGCTTACCAAGTGCCTGCTCAGAGCAGACGCTTGGTAAGCCTGCAGTGCTCTAAGTCAGATCGCTGATCTGACAGAGTGCTGTGCAATCTGTCAGATCAATGATCTGTGATGTCCCCCCCGGGACAAAGTAAAAAAGTTTTTAAAAAAAAATTCCACATTTGTAAAAAAAAAGAAAAAAAAATCCTAAATAAAGAAAAAAAAATATTATTCCCATAAATACATTTCTTTATCTAAATAAAAAAACAAACAATAAAAGTGCACATATTTAGTATCGCCGCATCTGTAATGACCCAACCTATAAAACTGTCCCACTAGTTAACCCCTTCAGTAAACACCGTGAGAAAAAAAAAAACCGAGGCAAAAAACGCTTTATTATCATGCCGCCGAATAAAAAGTGGAATAACACACGATCAAAAAGACAGATATAAATAACCATGAAACCGCTGAAAACGTCATCTTGTCCCGCAAAAAACAAGCCATGATACAGCATCATCAGCAAAAAAATAAAAAAGTTATAGTCCCCAGAATAAAGCGATTCAAACATAATTATTTTTTCTATAAAATAGTTTTTATCGTATAAAAGCGCCAAAACATAAAAAAATGATATAAATGAGGTATCGCTTTAATCATACTGACCCGAAGAATAAAACTGCTTTATCAATTTTACCAAACGCGGAACGGTATAAACGCCTCCCCCAAAAGAATTTCATGAATAGCTGGTTTTTGGTCATTCTGCCTCACAAAAATCGGAATAAAAAGTGATCAAAAAATGTCACATGCCCGAAAATGTTACCAATAAAAACGTCAACTCATCCCACAAAAAACAAGACCTCACATGACTCTGTGGACTCAAATATGGAAAAATTATAGCTCTCATAATGGTAACGCAAAAAATATTTTTTGCAATAAAAAGCATCTTTCAGTGTGTGACGGCTGCCAATCATAAAAATCCGCTAAAAACCCGCTGTAAAAGTAAATCAAAGCCTCCTTCATCAACCCCTTAGTTAGGGAAAAAATAAAAAATTATTTATTTCCATTTTCCCATTAGGGTTAGGGCTAGGGTTAGGGTTACGGTTAGGGCTAGGGTTAAGGCTAGGGTTAGGGCTAGGGTTAGGGCTAGGGTTAGGGCTAGGATTAGGGCTAGGGTTAGGGCTAGGGTTAGGGCTAGGGTTAGGGTTAGGGCTAGGGTTAAGGCTACAGTTAGGGTTGGGGCTAGGGTTAGGGTTGGGGCTAAAGTTAGGGTTAGGGTTTGGATTATATTCACGGTTGGGAATCGGGTTGGGATCAGGGTTACGGGTGTGTCTGGGTTAGAGGTGTGGTTGGGGTTACCGTTGGGATTAGGGTTAGGGGTGTGTTTGGATTAGGGTTTCAGTTATAATTAGGGGGTTTCCACTGTTTAGGCACATGAGGGGCTCTCCAAACGCGACATGGCGTCCGATCTGAATTCCAGCCAATTCTGCGTTGAAAAAGTAAAACAGTGCTCCTTCCCTTCCGAGCTCTCCCGTGTGCCCAAACAGGGGTTTACCCCAACATATGGGGTATCAGCGTACTCAGGACAAATTGGACAACAACTTTTGGGGTCCAATTTCTCCTGTTACCCTTGGGAAAATACAAAACTGGGGGCTGAAAAATAATTTTTTTGGGAAAAAAAAGATTTTTTATTTTCACGGCTCTGCGTTATAAACTGTAGTGAAACACTTGGGGGCTGAAAGTTCTGACAAAACATCTAGATAAGTTCCTTGTGGGTCTAGTTTCCAATATGGGGTCACTTGTGGGGGTTTCTACTGTTTAGGTACATTAGGGCCTCTGCAAACGCAATGTGACGCCTGCAGACCATTCCATCTAAGTCTGCATTCCAAATGGCGCTCCTTCCCTTCCGAGCTCTGCCATGCGCTCAAACGGTGGTTCCCCCCACATATCAGGTATCAGCGTACTCAGGACAAATTGGACAACAATATTTAGGGTCCAATTTCTTCTGTTACCCTTGGAAAAATACAAAACTGGGGGCTAAATAATAATTTTTGTGGAAAAAAAAATATTTTTTATTTGCACGGCTCTGCGTTATAAGCTGTAGTGAAACACTTGGGGGTTCAAAGCTCTCACAACACATCTAGATGAGTTCCTTATGGGGTCTACTTTCCAAAATGGTGTCACTTGTGGGGGTTTTATACTGTTTAGGTACATTAGGGGTTCTGCAAACGCAATGTGACGCCTGCAGACCATTCAATCTAAGTCTGCATTCCAAATGGCGCTCCTTCCCTTCCGAGCCCTCCCATGCTCCCAAACGGTGGTTCCCCCCACATATGGGGTATCAGCGTACTCAGGACAAATTGGACAACAACTTTTGGGGTCCAATTTCTCCTGTTACCCTTGGGAAAATACAAACCTGGGGGCTAAAAAATAATTTTTGTGGGAAAAAATGTTTGTTTTATTTTTACGGCTCTGCATTATAAACTTCTGTGAAGCCCTTGGTGGGTCAAAGTGCTCACCACACATCTAGATAAGTTCCTTAGGGGGTCTACTTTCCAAAATGGTGTCACTTGTGGTGGGTTTCAATGTTTAGGCACATCAGTGGCTCTTCAAATGCAACATGGAGTCCAATCTCAATTCCTGTACTCAGGACAAATTGTACAACAACTTTTGTGGACCATTTTCTCCTGTTACCCTTGGTAAAATAAAACAAATTGGAGCTGAAGTAAATTTTTTGTGAAAAAAAGTTAAATGTTCATTTTTATTTAAACATTCCAGAAATTCCTGTGAAACACCTGAAGGGTTAACAAACTTCTTGAATGTGGTTTTGAGCACCTTGAGGGGTGCAGTTTTTAGAATGGTGTCACACTTGGGTATTTTCTATCATATAGACCCCTCAAAATGACTTCAAATGAGATGTGGTCCCTAAAAAAATATGGTGTTGTAGAAATGAAAAATTGCTGGTCAACTTTTAACCCTTATAACTCCCTAGCAAAAAAAAATGTTGGTTCCAAAATTGTGCTGATGTAAAGTAGAAATGTGGGAAATGTTACTTATTAAGTATTGTGTGACATATATCTGTGATTTAATTGCATAAAAATTCAAAGTTGGAAAATTGCAAAATTTTCAAAATTTTTGCCAAATTTCCATTTTTTTTTTACAAATAAATGCAGGTAATATCAAAGAAATTTTACCAATGTCATGAAGTACGATATGTCACGAGAAAACCTTGTCAGAATCACTGGGATCCATTGAAGCGTTCCAGAGTTATAACCTCATAAAGGGACAGTGGTCAGAATAGTAAAAATTGGCCTGGTCATTAACGTGCAAACCACCCTTGGGGGTAAAGGGGTTAAATAGCATTTTATTGCATGAAATAAGTATTTGATCACCGACTAACAAGCCAGAATTCTGGCTCTTACAGACCTGTTAGTTTTTATGTAAGAAACCTCCTACTCTGCACTCATTATCTGTATTAATTGCACCTTGTGTGATCTCGTTACCTGTATAAAAGACACCTGTCTACATGCTCAAACACACTCCAACCTCTCCACTATAGCCAAGACCAAAGTGCTTTCTAAGGACACTAGGGAGAAATATGTAGACTTGCACAAGGCTGGAATGGGCTACACGACAATAGACAAGCAGCTTGGTGAGAAGGCAACAACTGTTGGCACAATTATTAGATAATAGAAGACACACAAGATGATGGTGAATCTTCCTTGGTCTGGTGCTACATGTAGGACTTCCTCTCGTAGGGTAAGGATGATCCTGACAATGGTTAGGAATCAGCCCAGGAGGACCTGGTAAAAGACCTGAGGAGAGCTGGGATCACAGTTTCAAACATTGCTGTTAGTAACACACTACGCCGTCATAGATTAAAATCTTGCAGGGCATGCACGGTCCGTCTTCCCATGCCAGCACACGTCCAGGGCTGTTTGAAGTTTGCCACTGATGATATGGATCACCCAGAAGAGACATGGGAGAATGTCTTGTGGTCAGAAGAAAATTAATTAGATCTTTTTGGTATTAACTCCACCTGCCATCTTTGAAGGAAAAAGAAGGATGAGTAAAACCACCAAGAACACCGTCCTATCCGTGAAGCACGGTGAAGGAAACCTCATACTTTGGAGGTTTTTTCTGCAAAGGGGACGTGTTATGATCTGGTGGTTTAGGAGCAACATGGGAAGCTCTGAGGGAAGTGGTACCTGTACTGACCGCAGTCCCTAAGCTCAACACAACACTAGAAGTAGCCGTGGGATGCTCCTAACACTCCCTAGGCACCTCGTCACAGCCTGAGAACTAACTCCCCCTAAAGATAGAAACAGGAAAACTATCTTGCCTCAGAGAAAATCCCCAAAGGATAGATAGCCCCCCACAAGTAATGACTGTGAGTGGAGAGGGAAAAGACATACACAGAATGAAACCAGGATGAGCACAGGAGGCCAGTCTAGCTAGATAGATAGGACAGGATAGAATACTGTGCGGTCAGTATAAAACACTACAAAAAATCTACACAGAGTTTACAAAAATCTCCACACCTGACTAAAGGTGTGGAGGGTAAATCTGCTTCCCAGAGCTTCCAGCATCACTGAATTAATTCATACTGACAGGCTGGACAAACATAAAAAGCACAGAACGGATAAGTCCACAACCTGTGGATAGAAAAGAGCAAGCAAGGACTGGTCAGGATAACAGGGAAATCCAAAGAGATGTGAATCCAGCCAGGAACCATTGACAAGTGGCACAAGCTGAAGGAAAGAGCCAGGCTAAATAGCCGAGCAGAATAGACAATCAGTGGAAGCAGCTGCTGACAGCTAAATCCAAGGAGCAACCATTCCACTTAAAACCACTGGAGGTAGCCCAAGAGCAGAACTCACAAAAGTGCCACTTACAACCACCGGAGGGAGCCCAAGAGCGGAATTCACAACAAGGACGGGACGACTGCACTGTATTGAAGGGAGGATAGAAGTATCATGAGATTTTGGACATCAACCTCCTTCGCTCAGTAAGAGCATTGAAAATGGGTCGTGACTTGGTCTTCCAGCATAACAATGACACGAAACACACAGCTGGGGAAACTAAGAAATGGCTCCGTAAGAAGCATTTCACGGTCCTGGAGTGGTCTTGCCAGTCTCAAGACCTGAACCCAATAGAAAATATTTGGAGGCAGCTGAAAATCAATGTTGCCCAGTGACAGACCCAAAGCATGAAAGATCTGGAATAGAAGAGTTTGGAAGAGTGGGCCAAAATCCCTGCCGCAGAGTGTAAAACTTGGTCAAGAAGTACAGGTAATGTCTGACCTCTGTAATTGTAAACAAAGATTTATGTACAAAGTATTAACTTCTGTTTTTCTATTGTATCAAATACTTGTTTCATGCCATAAAAAGCAAATTAATTACTTAAAAATCACACAATGTGATTTTCTGGCTTTTATTTTTAGATTCTGTCTGTCACAGTTGAAGTGTCTCTAGGACACAAATTACAGACCTAACATAGTAAAATAGTTATTAAGGTTGAAGGAAGACTTTAAGTCCATCTAGTTCAACCCATAGTCTAAGCTAACATGCCCTAACATGTTGATCCAGAGGAAGGCACAAAAGCCCCATGTGGCAAATAGTAAGCTCCAGTTTGGGGAAAAAATTCCTTCCCGACTCCACATACGGCAATCAGACTAGTTCCATGGATCAACGCCCTATCATGGAATCTAGTATATATACCCTGCAAATTATACTTTTCAAGAAAGGTATCCAATCTGTTATTATGCCTAAACCTTCTTTCCTCCAGACGTAGAGGATTCCCCCTTGTTCCTGTCTCAGATCTATGATTAAAAAGATCATCAGAAAGGTCTTTGTACTGTCCCCTCATATATTTATACATTAAAATAAGATCACCCCTTAGTCTTCGTTTTTCCAAACTAAATAGCCCCAAGTGTAATAACCTATCTTGGTATTGCAGACCCCCCAGTCCTCTAATAACCTTGGTTGCTCTTCTCTGCACCCGCTCTAGTTCAGCTAATCTTTCTTATACACCGGAGACCAGAATTGTGCACAGTATTCTAAGTGTGGTCGAACTAGTGACTTGTATAGAGGTAAAATTATGTTCTCCTCATGTGCATCTATGCCTGTTTTAATGCATCCCATTATTTTATTTGCCTTTGTAGCAGCTGCCTGACACTGGCCACTGAACATGAGTTTGTCATCCACCCATACACCCAGGTCTTTTTCATTGACGGTTTTGCCCAGAATTTTAGAATTAAGCACATAGTTATACATCTTATTACTTCTACCCAAGTGCATGACCTTACATTTATCCCTATTAAAGCTCATTTGCCATTTATCAGCCCAAGCTTCTAGTTTACATAATAAATCATCCTGTAATATAAAATTGTCTTCTTCTGTATTGATTACCCTGCAGAGTTTAGTGTCATCTGCAAATATTGAAATTCTGCTCTGAATGCCCCCTACAAGGTCATTAATAAATATGTTAAAAAGAAGAGGGCCCAATACTGACCCCTGTGGTACCCCACTGCTAACCGCGACCCAGTCCGAGTGTGCTCCATTAATAACCACCCTTTGTTTCCTATCCCTGAGCCAGCTCTTAACCCACTTACACATATTTTCCCCATCTCCATTATTCTCATTTTATGTATCAACCTTTTGTGTGGCACCGTATCAAAAGCTTTTGAAAAGTCTATATACACTATGTCCACTGGGTTCCCTTGGTCCAGTCCGGAACTTATGTCTTCATAGAAGCTGATCAGATTAGTCTGACAGGAACGGTCCCTAGTAGACCTGTGCTAATACTGGGTCATGAAGTTATTCTTCTTCAGATACTCCAGTATAGCATCCCTTAGAATGCCCTCCAGGATTTTACCCACAGTAGAGGTTAAGCTTACTGACCTATAATTTCCGAGTTCAGTTTTTGTCCCCTTTTTGAATATTGGCACCACATTTGCTATACGCCAGTCCTGTGGTACAGACCCTATTATTATGGAGTCTTTAAAGATTAAAAATAATGGTCTATCAATGACTGTACTTAATTCCTGCAGTACTCGGGGGTGTATCCCATCCGGGCCCTGAGATTTGTAAATTTTAGTGATTTTTAGACACCGCCGTACTTCCTGCTGGGTTAAGCAGGTGACACTTAATGTGGAATTTTTGTTATCACTGATCATATTGTCTGCCATGGGATTTTCTTTTGTAAATACTGATGAAAAAAAGTCATTTAGCATATTGGCTTTTTCCTCATCCTCATCCACCATTTCACCCAGACTATGTTTTAAGGGGGCCAAAACTATCATTTTTTAGTTTCTTACTATTTACGTAGTTAAAGAATATTTTGGGATTATTTTTACTCTCTCTGGCAATGAGTCTCTCTGTCTGTCTTTTCTGCCTTGATTTGCTTTTTACAGAATTTATTTCATTTTCTGTATTTATTTAATTTCTCATCACTACCTACTTCCTTTAATTCTCTAAATGCTTTCTTTTTGTCACTTATTGCACACCTTACAGCTCTATTTAGCCATATTGGTTTCCTCCTATTTCTAGTATGTTTATTCCCATACGGTATATACTGTGCACAGGTCCTATCCAGGATGCTAATAAATGTCTCCCATTTTCTTTGTGTATTTTTATGTCTCAGGATATCGTCCCAGTTAATTGCACCAAGATCCTCTCTCATCCGTTGGAAATTTGCCCTCCTGAAGTTTAGTGTCCTTGTAACCCCTCTATTACACATCTTTTTAAAGGATACATGAAAACTTATTATTTTGTGATCACTATTCCCCAAGTGACCCCCAACCCTTATATTTGATATGCGGTCTGGCCTGTTGGTTAATATTAGGTCTAGCAGTGCCCCCCTTCTTGTTGGGTCCTGAACCAGTTGTGAAAGGTAATTGTCTCTCATAGTAGTCAAAAACCGATTACCTTTGCTGGAATTGCAGGTTTCTGATCCCCAATCTATTTCAGGGTAGTTGAAGTCCCCCATAATAATAACATCCCCTTGAGTCGCAGCTTCATCTATTTGCTTTACGAGGATATTCTCCATTGCTTCCATTATTTTTGGAGATTTATAACAAACCCCTATCAGTAATTTATTATTTTTCCCTCTCCCCTTATCTCCACCCACAGGGACTCTACATTTTCATTAGACTCACCTGTATTATCACGCCGGATGGGTTTTAAGGACGATTTTACATATAGACACACCCCTCCTCCTCGCTTATCCATTCGGTCATTTCTGAACAGACTATAACCCTGCAAGTTAACAGCCCAGTCATGGCTCTCATCCAGCCACGTTTCAGATATCCCCACATGTCATAATTATGCTCCAACAATATTAATTCTAACTCGTCCATTTTGTTGGCAAGGCTTCTGGCATTAGTATACATGCACTTGATGTTCCTCTCTGTACCTCTATTCTTTCTTAAATTATTAACTGTTCTAACCCCACCCCCCATGCCACCGCCACCCCCATCTTCCTTATTTGTGCCCTGGTCTCTATCTGCACTATCTTCCCCTCCTATATAATGAATACCCTCCCACCAATCCCTAGTTTAAACACTCCTCCAACCTTCTAGGCATTTTCTCCCCCAACACAGCTGCACCCTCCCCATTGAGGTGCAGCCCGTCCCTAGCGTAGAGCCTGTAGCCAACTGAGAAGTCGGCCCAGTTCTGCAGGAACCCAAACCCCTCCTTCCTACACCAATTCTTGAGCCACTTATTAACCTCCCTAATCTCCCGTTGCCTCTCTGGCGTGGCACGTGGTACAGGCAGTATTTCGGAAAATACTACGTTGGAGGTCCTTGCTTTCAGCTTGCAGCCTAATTCCCTGAAATCATCTTTAAGGATCTTCGACCTACCTCTAACTTTGTCATTTGTGCCAATGTGCACCATAACCGCTGGGTCCTCACCAGCCCCTCCCGGTAATCTGTCCACCCGATCATCTGTCCACCCGATCAGCGATGTGTCGGACTCGAGCGCCAGGTAGGCAGCACACCGTTCAACGATCCCTGTCTTTGTGACAGATTGCCCCATTTGTTCCCCTAATAGTTGAGTCCCCCACTACCAGCACCTGTCTGGCCTGCCCTGCTCTCCTATTTCCCTCCTTACTGGAGCAGTCACTTCTCCGGCTTTCAGAGGACATGCCTTGCTGCAGCAGTGCTACCCCTGTACTGGCACCCCCCTCATCTGCCAACTTAGCAAACTTATTGGGGTGTGCCAGTTCAGGACTAGCTTCCCTAGCACTCTTCCCTCTACCCGGCCTTCTAACTGTCACCCAGCTTGCTACTTCACTGTCCTGCAGCTCCATCCTACCATCCCCCACCTCATCTATCCCATTGAGCGTCTGCTCAGTGAGCAGTAGACTCATTTCCATGTTGTCAATGGATCTCAGTGTTGCCAGCTGCACATTTAGATCCAGAATCTGGGCTTCCAAATGCACAACATGCTCACATCTCGCACAGCAGTGTGCACCCTCGACCGGCTGCTCAAGGATTGCATACGTGGCAAGATGTGCACTGGATGGCATCAACAATAGTGGAGCACATTTCCTAATGGGGATTGTACCAGACAGAAGAGTTAAATAAAAAAACAAACAAACAAACAAATGCAAAGTATTAATAAGATACAGACAGCAATTCAGTAATTCCTCCTTTGGAAACTCCCTGAATCCAAAGTCACTGAATCACAAGTCACACTTACCGCTGTTCACACTTACGTTCAGGTCACACTCAGCTCGCTCACACTCGTTAAGCTGAAGATTTAAAGAATTTTTTTTTTCTCTCTTTCCCCTCAGCAGCAATCCACCTTGCTGTTCAATGCACTTCCAAAAAGCCTCTCCATTCTTTGTAGGTGGGAAAACTTGCAAAATTGTCAGTGTATCAAATACTTATTTTACTCACTGTATGTATTCACCCCTTCTGCGATGAAGCCTCTAAAACTTTCTGGTGCAAGCAGAACAATCTAAGTGTCTAATGGTCTGTCAGTATATATACACCATTTCTGAATAGCCACAGAGGCTGCAACACCATGAAGACCAATGAGATCTCCAAACAAGTCAGGGACAAATTTGTTGAGAAGTAAAAGTCAGGGTAGGATTATATACAAATATCCCAATCTTAGATGATCCCTCAGAGCACCATCAAATACATTATCATCAAATGAAAATAATATGGTACCACAACAAACCTGCCAAGCTAGGACTGGCCACCAAAACGCACAGCCCTGGAAAGGAGGGCATTAATCAGAGAGGCAGCACAGAGACCAAGGGTAACCCTGAAGGAGCTGCAGAGTTCCCAAGCAGAGACTAGAGTTTCTGTCCATATAACTACAATAAGCCGTACACTCATTAGAGTTGGTTTTCATGGAAGTGGGCAGAAAAAGGCTTTTCCTTACATGCACAAAGTGTAAGGCTCCTGCTCTGGTCAGATAAGACCAAAATTTAACATTTTAGCCAGCTATGTCTGGCACCAAACCAACACAGCTCATCAACCCAAGAACAACAATCCCACAGTGAAACGTGGTGGCAGCACCATACTTTGCTGATGTTTTTCTGCAGCAGGGACAGGGAAAATGGTCTGCGTCAAGAAAAAATGGATGATGCAAAATACAGGGATATTCTTGAGATTCTCAGTGATTTGAAACTGAAATGGAGGTTCACTTTCCAACAAGACAATGACCTAAAGCAAACTGCTAAAGCAGCACTCAGGGAGTTTAAGTGGAAATGCGTAAATGTTTTGAAGTGACCTTGTTAAAGCCCAGACAGCTGTCCAAAAAATGTCCAGAATAAAGTCAAAATAATAATAATAAAAATCATTGCAGCTTTATTTTAATGGCCTGATTGTGGGAGCACGCTTCCACCAGCTGCCCCTACCCTTCCCACTTACCATGTGGTCGCAGGTTCCCAAAGGTTTCTCAGACATTTACCAAATTCCCAGTCACTGCCATGTTGATCCTCCCATGAAGACCAGCCTATGTGGATTGGGGTTTTGAATGGGGTTGTTTCTGAAGTTATTTTAATTTAAATTTGACACATGTCTTAACCCTTTCACCTTCAAGCCTGTTTTCACTTTCATTTTAACCAAAGATTAAGGTGTCATGAACTGGGGGTGTGAGTTTGCTCCCCAGTTGTCAGGGATTTATTATATCCCACCAATTGTCACAAATTTACTATTTGTTAGTGGCCGTGGGTCCTATAGCCACCCACAACTTTTGTTTCCACCTTCAGTTCTGGTTTCGGAACTTGCAGCTCTCTGGCACCCCCCTTATCCTCAGGTCAGTCAGGAAACTAAACCTAGAATAAGAAGTCATGTACTGACTATTGGGCACTCTGCAGTGAGTGCGGTATGTGTATATCCCTAGTCCCAGGGCAGGTAACACACACATAAAACCTTTGTTCCGTCACTACCAGAGTCTCCCAAATCCTCAGAACACTGTGCTGCCACCAGCTCCTCGTTCTAAATTAAAATAAATATTGGGTCAGGAGCCAACACACATGGCAGCGTAATTATCATGGAGGTTGTGGCTGTACATTATAGAGCAAGGAGACACGAAACTAGTAAATTTATAGATTAACTCCAGAAAGGATAGGCAGTGTTTACAAAAATATAAAGGACAGTACAAAAAGAGACAAGGTACAGTATTTACAGAGAATTACAAAACAAAGTGGATTAAAATTAGAACTTACATTTATCATTCCATGGCACGCCGTGTGGAGGAAGGGGAGGGACGCCTTCCCCAAGGGAAAATGGTCTATCAGCACAGCTTTCTAGCTGGCACCCCAGGCAAATGACACCTTCCTACTCTAGCATCCTAGTATTATACCTTTCCTTGGTTGACATCACTGGGTGGGCTGTTATGGACCTGGTGGTTAGGAGCACCCGGAACGACCTGATGGTTAAACTCACACAGGACAAGCTCTGGGAAGTGGGAGCTCTGCTGACCGCAACCCCTAATCCTATCACACAACTAGAAATAGCCGTGGAGCGTACCTAACACGTCCTAGACGCCTCTTCACAGCCTAAGAGCTAACTAGCCCTAGAGATAGAAAATAAAGCCTACCTTGCCTCAGAGAAATTCCCCAAAGGAAAAGGGAGCCCCCCACATATATTGACTGTGAGTTAAGATGAAAGTCACAAACACAGAGATGAAACAGGTTTCAGCAAAGGGAGGCCAGACTTACTAAACAGACTGAGGATAGGAAAGGTATATTTGCGGTCAGCACAAAAAACTACAAAGACCACGCAGAGTGTGCAAAAAGACCTCCGCACCGACTCACGGTGCGGAGGTGCCACTCTGCATCCCAGAGCTTCCAGCTAGCAAGACAAAATCATGATAGCCAACTGGACAAGGAAACAAAGAACAAATAATTAACTAGCAGGGAGCTTCTGCTGGAGTAGACAGGTCACCAGAAAGATCCAGGAGCGAACTGAACCAGTACAAGAACATTGACAGCTGGCATGGAGTAATGATCTGAGTGGAGTTAAATAGAACAGCCAGCCAAAGAATAAACTACGTCACCTGTGGAAGGAACCTCAGAAGCAGCAGCTCCACTCACAGCCACCAGAGGGAGTCCATGGACAGAACTCGCCGAAGTACCATTCATGACCACAGGAGGGAGTTCGAAAACAGAATTCACAACAGTGGGCGGAACTAGGGAATGTACTTCCCTTTTGAAAGTTACTAGAAAACTTATAAGTGCCATGACTCTGGCTTCGAGGCTCACAGCTTGATGATAAACATATCAAGTTTTCTCTCACGAATTTATCTTTTTATTGATACGAAACAATAACTACTTGTGGGCTATTGGATGATGGGAATCCTTTTCTCAGTGGCATATGAGCCCAAAAGCGCCACTGTGGACAGCTTTCATGATAGAGATTCCAAAAATATAAGCTTCCTGCCTCTATGATAATTCTGCATTATTATATTTGAATTTGAATAGACAATGAAACATGTGCATCAAGTATTTACTTCCGGCTTTAGCCAGTCATAGCCTGTTCTCACATTACACCAGCTCATCTAGCTGGAGGGAGGGGGGAATAGGGGGCTACAGCCATGTGTCTACACAGGGACTTCCTGGGTACACGGCACAAATGTAATGAGGGAGGGACAGCACGAGCTCTGGGAGTGTACATAAAATGTAGACATATTCATATTTTTCTGACAGAGGCAGAATGAACAAAAAACAGCAATTTTGAAATTGTTTTGTGGAGTTTTTTATGCCATTCACCATGTGGTAAAAGTTATAAGGCAGCTTTATCCTTTGGGTCAGTACAATTACAGCGATACCAGCTTTATATAATTTTTTTGTTTTGCTGGTTTTACGGAAGTATAACTATTCTATAGAAAAATTATTGGTTTTGAATCACTTTATTATGAAAACTATAACTTTTATATTTCTCAGCTGAATAAGCTGTATGGTGGTTCGTTTTTTGAGGGGCAAGATATTTTTAGCAATACCATTATTATTTACAGTGTACTCTTTGATTGCATATATGGTTAGGGTTGGGATTAGGGTTAGGGATGTGTTGGGGTTATGATTGGAGTTAGAATTGGGGGGTTTCCACTGTTTAGGCACATCAGGGGCTCTCCAAATGCGACATGGCGTCCGATCTCAATTCCAGCCAATTTTCTGATGAAAAAGTCAAATGGTACTCCTTCCCTTCTGAGCTCTGCCATGCACCCAAACAATGGTTCCCTCCCACATATAAGGTATCACCTTAGGACAAATTGAACAATAACCTTTGGGGTCCAATTTCTCCTGTTACCCTTGAGAAGAAAAATTGGATCTGAAGAAATTTTTTCATGAAAAAAAGTTAAATGTTCATTTTTTTAACCCCTTTCTGACATCGGACGTACTATCCCGTCGAGGTGGGGTGGGCCCCTATGACCATGGACGGGATAGTACGTCCAGCGCGATCGGCGGTGCTCACGGGGGGAGCGCCGCCGATCGCGGCCGGGTGTCAGCTGCCTATCGCAGCTGACATCCGGCACTATGTGCCAGGAGCGGTCACGGACCGCCCCGGCACATTAACCCCCGGCACACCGCGATCAAAGATGATCGCGATGTGCCGGCGGTGCAGGGAAGCATCGCGCAGGGAGGGGGCTCCCTGCGGGCTTCCCTGAGCCCCCCGCAGCAACACGATGTGATCATGTTGCTGCGAGGGTCTTACCTCCCTCCCTGCCTGTTCCAGACCCGGATCCAAAATGGCCGCGGATCCGGGTCCTGCAGGGAGGGAGGTGGCTTCACAGAGCCTGCTCAGAGTGCTGTGCAAACTGTCAGATCACCGATCTGTGATGTCCCCCCCTGGGACAAAGTAAAAAAGTAAAAAAAAAATTTTTTCAAATGTGTAAAAAAAAATAAAAAAAAATATTCCAAAATAATGAAAAAAAAAAAATATTATTCCCATAAATACATTTCTTTATCTAAATAAAAAAAAAAAAAACAATAAAAGTAAATATATTTAGTATCGCCGCGTCCGTAATGGCTCGACCTATAAAACTGGCCCACTAGTTAACCCCTTCAGTAAACACCGTAAGAAAAAAAAAAAAAAACGAGGCAAAAAACTACGCTTTATTATCATACCACCAAACAAAAAGTGAAATAACACGCGATCAAAAAGATAGATATAAATAACCATGGTACCTCTGAAAACGTCATCTTTTCCCGCAAAAAACGAGCCACCATACAGCATCATCAGCAAAAAAATAAAAAAGTTATAGTCCTGAGAATAAAGCGATGCAAAAATAATTATTTTTTCTATAAAATATTTTTTATCGTATAAAAGCGCCAAACATAAAAAAAGATATAAATGAGGTGTCGCTGTAATCGTACTGACCCGAAGAATAAAACTGCTTTATCAATTTTACCAAACGCGGAACGGTATAAACGCCTCCCCCAAAAGAAATTCATGAATAGCTGGTTTTTGGTCATTCTGCCTCACAAAAATCAGAATAAAAAGCGATCAAAAAATGTCATGTGCCCGAAAATGTTACCAATAAAAACGACAACTCGTCCCGCAAAAAACAAGACCTCACATGACTCTGTGGACCAAAATATGGAAAAATTATAGCTCTCAAAATGTGGTAACGCAAAAAATATTTTTTGCAATAAAAAGCGTCTTTCAGTGTGTGACGGCTGCCAATCATAAAAATCCGCTAAATAACCCGCTATAAAAGTAAATAAAACCCCCCTTCATCACCCCCTTAGTTAGGGAAAAATTAAAAAATGTATTTATTTCCATTTTCTTATTAGGGCTAGGGTTAGGGTTAGGGTTAGGGCTAGGGTTAGGGCTAGGGTTAGGGCTAGGGTTAGGGCTAGGGTTAGGGCTAGGGTTAGGGTTAGGGCTAGGGTTAGGGCTACAGTTTGGGTTGGGGCTAAAGTTAGGGTTCGGGTTGGGGCTAAAGTTACAGTTAGGGTTTAGATTACATTTACAGTTAGGAATAGGGTTGGGACTAGGGTTAGGGGTGTGTCAGGGTTAGAGGTGAGGTTAGGGTTACCGTTGGAATTAGGGTTAGGGGTGTGTTTGGATTAGCGTTTCAGTTATAATTGTGGGGTTTCCACTGTTTAGGCACATCAGGGGCTCTCCAAACGCGACATGGCGTCCGATCTGAATTCCAGCCAATTCTGCGTTGAAAAAGTAAAACAGTGCTTCTTCCCTTTCGAGCTCTCCCGTGTGCCCAAACAGGGGTTTACCCCAACATATGGGGTATCCGTGTACTCAGGACAAATAGGACAACAACTTTTGGGGTCCAATTTCTCCTGTTACCCTTGGGAAAATACAAAACTGGGGGCTAAAAAATAATTTTTGTGGGAAAAAAAAAGATTTTTTATTTTCACGGCTCTGCGTTATAAACTGTAGTGAAACACTTGGGGGTTCAAAGTTCTCACAACACGTCTAGATTGGTTCCCTGGGGGGTCTAGTTTCCAATATGGGGTCAATTGTGGGGGGTTTCTACGGTTTAGGTACATTAGGGGTTCTGCAAACGCAATGTGACGCCTGCAGACCATTCCATCTAAGTCTGCATTCCAAATGGCGCTCCTACCCTTCCGAGCTCTGCCATGCGCTCAAACGGTGGTTCCCCCCAACATACGGGGTATCAGCGTACTCAGGACAAATTGGACAACAACTTTTGGGGTCAATTTTCTCCTCTTACCCTCGGGAAAATACAAAACTGGGGGCTAAAAAATAATTTTGGGGGGAAAGATTTTTTTTTTTTATTTTCACGGCTCTGCGGTACAAACTGTAGGGAAACACTTGGGGGTTCAAAGCTATCACAACACATCTAGATGAGTTCCTTAGGGGGTCTAGTTTCCAAAATGGTGTCACTTGTGGGAGGTTTCTACTGTTTAGGTACATTAGGGGCTCTGCAAATGCAATGTGACACCTGCAGACCATTCCATCTAAGTCCTCATTCCAAATGGAGCTCCTTCCCTTCCGAGCCCTCCCATGCGCCCAAACAGTGGTTCCCCCCCCACATATGGGGTATCAGCGCACTCAGGACAAATTGGACAACAAATTGTGGGGTCCAATTTCTCCTGTTACCCTCGGGAAAATACAAAACTGGGGGCTAAAAAAATAATTTTTGTGGGAAACAAATTTTGTTTTATTTTTACGGCTCTGCATTATAAACTTCTGTGAAGCACTTGGTGGGTCAAAGTGCTCACCACACCTCTAGATAAGTTCCTTAGGGGGTCTACTTTCCAAAATGGTGTCACTTGTGGGGGGTTTCAATGTTTAGGCACATCAGTGGCTCTTCAAACGCAACATGGCGTCCCATCTCAATTCCTGTCAATTTTGCATTAAAAAGTCAAACGGCGCTCCTTCCCTTCCGAGCTCTCCCATCCGCCCAAACAGTGGTTTACCCCCACATATCGGGTATCGGCGTACTCAGGACAAATTGCACAACAACTTTTGGGGTCCAATTTCTTCTCTTACCCATGGGAAAATAAAAAATTGGGGGCGAAAAAATAATTTTTGTGAAAAAATATGATTTTTTATTTTTACGGTTCTACATTATAAACTTCTGTGAAGTACTTGGTGGGTCAAAGTGCTCACCACTAGGGTTGAGCGACCTTGACCTTTTTGGAGTCGAGCCGTGTTTCGCGAAACCCAACTATCTTAAAAGTCGAGTCGAGTGGAATCGGCCGATTATCGCGAAAAGTCGGGTATCGACCGAAACACGAAACCCAATGCAAGTCAATGGGGGAGCATAGTCGGCAGTGAGTGGAGGCCAGGAAAACACCTACACTGCCCATTTTAAAGGCAAAAACATCCATTCTTGTTAAAGAAGCTTGTCAATCGTAATTTAGCTTATAATAATTGTAAGGCATTTGAAATTGGGGGTCATTTGGCTAAAGTTGTGGGGGGTAGGGCTGGTTCAAGTAATTAGTGGGCCCAGTAAATCTGGACCACTACACGGCAGTGGAGCAGGGAGAGGTAAGTATTTCAACTTTGCAAGTGCTGTGATCCTGAGCAAGCAGGGGGGGGCCCACTCATTGGCATTGGCACTGGCACAGGGCCCCTCAAAGTACAGCGGTGTGTTTGCATGGCGGGGGCGCCTCCCACCGGCAGCAACACTTTTGCGTACTATGAGAGGCCCTGTGCCAGTGACGTCGCCAACGAGTATTCCTCCCCCCACCTGATGAAGGAACCTGCACCTTCATCTGCACCTTCCTCTTTGTCCCCGTGTAAGGTGGTATGGTATGCGGGAAGGGGGACCTGACTTTCAGCAGGGTCACAATCTTGCAGTGTAGCGTGCATGGGAAATGTTGCGTTATGGGTCAATGTACCAGCAGACTCATCTATCACTGGCTGGGCAATGGGCAGGATGAGGAGGAAACACAGATATAGGCCCAAAGAATAAAGTGGGCTAAATGCAGTTCAAAATTGGTAACACAGGACTAATCAGGGGGCATTGCAGTGGAGGACAACTGGAATGAGAGGCTGACACAAAGAATAGGCCCAAATCAGTAAGTAGTCGAAATGCAGTTCAAAATTGGCAACCGTAGTAAACAGGCGGCACAGCTTTGTTCAGTGGAGGAGAACAGCAAGGAGTGGCAGACACCGATAGTAGGCCCCAACCCAACTAGTAGGCCCAATGCAGTCTAACATTAACAACTACTTAACGAGAGCCTGAAAATGGAATTTGAGGACAGGAAACCAGGAGAACAGCAAGGAGTGGCAGACACTGTTAGTAGGCCCCAAACCAACTAGTACGCCAAATGCAGTTGTTCCATTTAAGCACTATTTAACAAGAGCCTGAAGATAGAAGCTTAGGAAAGGCAACCTGGAGAACACCTTGGAGCGGAAGACACCGTCTCTACACCCCATACCCAATTTGTAGGTCTAATGCAGTGTAGTTTTCACCAACTACTAAACGAGAGTAGGAAGATCGAAGCAATGTGGACGAAACATGGGGAACACCTTGGAGTGTAACACACCGTCTCTCTACACCCCATACCAAATTTGTAGGCCTAATGCAGTGTAGTTTGCAACAACTACTAAACGAGAGTAGGAAGATCGAAGCAATGTGGACGAAACCTGGGGCACACCTTGGGGCGGCAGACACCGTTAGTAGGCCCTACCAAAGTTGTAGCCCCAATGCAGTTTTAAAATTCCTAGAGGCTGAAAACAAGACTATTGACGCTCTGCTTTTTTCAAAGGAAGACAGCTGTATTGAGTGGCGCAGACAGACACAGGTAGTAGGCCTTAAACCAAAAATGTGGCTCACTGCAGTTTAAAAAAGGTTACAGGGGTACACAGGCAGCATTGCTCTGGGCAGTGGAGGACAATTTCAATAGTGGACCGCAGACAGACTTTGTACGCCTACTATTAAAAAAAGGATGCTCTATGCAATTAAAAATAGGTTCCAGGTGTACACGGGCAGCAGTGGTGTGGTCAGTGGAGGAGGAGTAGAAAGAACGGGCCGCAGACAGGCTTCTAAGGCCTAACATAATAACATATAGCTGTAGGCACTTTATAATTGGTTCCAGGGGTACACGGGCAGCAGTTGTCTGGTCAGTTGGGGCCTAGTGGAAGGAGGGACCACAGACAGGCTTCGAAGGCCTAACATAAAAAAAAAATGGGCTGTAGGCACTTTTAAATAGGTTCCAGGGGTACACGGGCAGCAGTGGTCTGGTCAGTGTAGGAGTAGTAGAAAGAACGGGCCGCAGACAGGCTTCGAAGGCCTAACATAATAACATATGGCTGTAGGCACTTTATAATTGGTTCCAGGGGTACACGGGCAGCAGTGGTCTGGTCAGTGGAGGCCTAGTGGAAGGAGGGACCGCAGAGAGGCTTCGAAGGCCTAACAAAAAAAAATTGGGCTGTAGGCACTTTTAAATAGGTTCCAGGGGTACACAGGCAGCAGTGGTCTGGTCAGTGTAGGAGTAGTAGAAAGAACGGGCCGCAGACAGGCTTCTAAGGCCTAACATAATAACATATGGCTGTAGGCACTTTATAATTGGTTCCAGGGGTACAAGGGCAGCAGTGGTCTGGTCAGTGGAGGCCTAGTGGAAGGAGGGACCGCAGACAGGCTTCGAAGGCCTAACATAAAAAAAAATTGGGTTGTAGGCACTTTTAAATAGGTTCCAGGGGTACACGGGCAGCAGTGGTCTGGTCAGTGTAGGAGTAGTAGAAAGAACGGGCCGCAGACAGGCTTCGAAGGCCTAACATAATAACATATGGCTGTAGGCACTTTATAATTGGTTCCAGGGGTACACGGGCAGCAGTGGTCTGGTCAGTGGAGGCCTAGTGGAAGGAGGGACCGCAGAGAGGCTTCGAAGGCCTAACAAAAAAAAATTGGGCTGTAGGCACTTTTAAATAGGTTCCAGGGGTACACAGGCAGCAGTGGTCTGGTCAGTGTAGGAGTAGTAGAAAGAACGGGCCGCAGACAGGCTTCTAAGGCCTAACATAATAACATATGGCTGTAGGCACTTTATAATTGGTTCCAGGGGTACAAGGGCAGCAGTGGTCTGGTCAGTGGAGGCCTAGTGGAAGGAGGGACCGCAGACAGGCTTCGAAGGCCTAACATAAAAAAAAATTGGGTTGTAGGCACTTTTAAATAGGTTCCAGGGGTACACGGGCAGCAGTGGTCTGGTCAGTGTAGGAGTAGTAGAAAGAACGGGCCGCAGACAGGCTTCTAAGGCCTAACATAATAACATATGGCTGTAGGCACTTTATAATTGGTTCCAGGGGTACACGGGCAGCAGTGGTCTGGTCAGTGGAGGCCTAGTGGAAGGAGGGACCGCAGAAAGGCTTCGAAGGCCTAACATAATAAAATTGGACTGGCTGTAGGCACTTTATAATTGGTTCCAGGGGTACACGGGCAGCAGTAGACAGGTCAGTGGAGGCCTAGTGGAAGGAGGGACCGCAGACAGGCTTCGAAGGCCTAACATAATAAAATTGGGCTGGCTGTAGGCAATTTAAAATTGGTTCCAAGGGGTACACGGGCAGCAGTGGTCTGGTCAGCGGAGGCCGATTGTAATGAGTGTCTGCCAGTTAGTAGTCCAAAACAATAAATAAATGTGAATGTCTCGCATTAAAACAAAACGAAAACACTAAAGGGTGCAATCATTAGGTACAGGGGTGGGATCCTCTGCGTAGTTTCAGACCTACTAATTTGGCGCAAAGTATTTACTTTGGTAAATAGAGGACACTGCCCCTGACTATGTTAAGTACCATCATACATGTCAAAACAATGCTATTGTCAGTGGCAGGAATGGAAGGATGTCAGCGCATAGACTAAACATTGGTGGAAGTGTGAGAGATAACTGTGGAAGTGGTAGAGCAATGTTTGACCTGGGGGTGGGTGAACTCTCTTGTGGCCGGCGGTACAGGCCCAGGGCCCCTCATGTTACAACAGTGTGTCTGACGTTGGGTGCGCACCACCGCCAGAGACACTTTATTGTACTATGAGGGACCCAGTGGCAGTGCTGTCGACCAAAAGCGGGCACACCCAACTCTTCAGACAAACAGCACTCTCACGGGTGCTTGCGCCAAGTCGCGATACCACGGCCCCGTGTGGGGAGTTTGGCCATTTAGGGAGGTGTAAACATGTTGTATGCTGGACAATCAGCTGCAGCAAATTAAGACATTAGAAAAGTAATTCACAGTAGTCCACAGGCAAGAGCTTTTCATAGGAAATCTAGGTGTCGTCCGGGCAAGGTGGGGCAAAAGAATTCGAAATCCAGTTGTGGTTCATTTTAATGAATGTTAGATCATCAACATTTTGGGTAGCCAGATGAGTCTTTTTTTCGGTTAATATTGAACCTGCAGCACTAAATACTCTTTCTGTTAGGACACTAGCTGCTGGGCAAGCAAGCTCCTGCAATGCATATTCTGCCAATTCTGGCCAGGTGTCTAATTTGGATGCCCAGTAATCAAATGGGAATGAACATCGATAAGGGATGAAAAATAGTTTGTAACCATACTGGACAAAATAAAAAAGAATGATTTTTTTCAGGAAGAATTTAGAAACCAAATAAAATAAAATGATTTCTTCAGGGAGAATTTAGAAACCAAATAAAAAAAATAGCCTTTCTATGGCCCAGTGCCCACTATTTGAGAGAGAGAGAGATGGCACACCCAGGAGTCAAGACTGGCACACAAGCAGAAAGGGCAATATTAATCTCCCACTGTTTTTTTTTTTTAGGGAGACTTTAGAAACAAAATAAAATAAAATGATTTTTTCAGGAAGAATTTAGAAACCAAATAAAATAAAATGATTTTTTCAGGGAGAATTTAGAAACCAAATAAAAAAAAAAAAGGCTTTCTATGGCCCACTGAGTGAGAGATGGCAAACACAGGAGTCAGGAGTGGCACACAAGCCCAGAGGCCAATATTTATCTCCCACTGATTGATTTATTGATTTTTTCAGGTAGAATTTAGAAACCAAATCAACCAAAAAAATAAATAGGCTTTCTATGGCCCACTATTTGAGAGAGAGAGATGGCACACCCAGGAGTCAAGACTGGCACACAAGCAGAAAGGGCAATATTAATCTCCCACTGATTTTTTTTTTTTCAGGGAGACTTTAGAAACAAAATAAAATAAAATAATTTTTTCAGGAAGAATTTAGAAACCAAATAAAATAAAATGATTTTTTCAGGGAGAATTTAGAAACCAAATAAAAAAAAAAAGGCTTTCTATGGCCCACTGAGTGAGAGATGGCACACACAGGAGTCAGGAGTGGCACACAAGCCCAGAGGCCAATATTTATCTCCCACTGATTGATTTATTGATTTTTTCAGGTAGAATTTAGAAACCAAATCAACCAAAAAAATAAATAGGCTTTCTATGGCCCACTATTTGAGAGAGAGAGATGGCACACCCAGGAGTCAAGACTGGCACACAAGCAGAAAGGGCAATATTAATCTCCCACTGATTTTTTTTTTTTCAGGGAGACTTTAGAAACAAAATAAAATAAAATATTTTTTTCAGGAAGAATTTAGAAACCAAATAAAATAAAATGATTTTTTCAGGGAGAATTTAGAAACCAAATAAAAAAAATAGGCTTTCTATGGCCCACTGAGTGAGAGATGGCACACACAGGAGTCAGGAGTGGCACACAAGCCCAGAGGCCAATATTTATCTCCCACTGATTGATTTATTGATTTTTTTCAGGTAGAATTTAGAAACCAAATAAAATAAAATGATTTTTTCAGGGAGAATTTAGAAACCAAATAAAAAAAAATAGGCTTTCTATGGCCCACTGTGTGAAAGATGGCACACACAGGAGTCAGGAGTGGCACACAAGCCCAGAGGCCAATATTTATCTCCCACTGATTGATTTATTGATTTTTTTCAGGTAGAATTTAGAAACCAAATCTACAAAAAAAAAAAAAATAGGCTTTCTATGGCCCACTATTTGAGAGAGAGAGATGGCACACCCAGGAGTCAAGACTGGCACACAAACAGAAAGGGCAATATTAATCTCCCACTGATTTTTTTTTTTTCAGGAAGACTTTAGAAACAAAATAAAATAAAATGATTTTTTCAGGAAGAATTTAGAAACCAAATAAAATAAAAAGTTTTTTTCAGGGAGAATTTAGAAACCAAATAAAAAAAATAGCCTTTCTATGGCCCACTGAGTGAGAGATGGCACATACAGGAGTCAGGAGTGGCACACAAGCCCAGAGGCCAATATTTATCTCCCACTGATTGATTTATTGATTTTTTCAGGTAGAATTTAGAACCCAAATCAACCAAAAAAATAAATAGGCTTTCTATGGCCCACTGAGTGAGAGATGGCACACACAGGAGTCAGGAGTGGCACACAAGCCCAGAGGCCAATATTTATCTCCCACTGATTGATTTATTGATTTTTTCAGGTAGAATTTAGAACCCAAATCAACCAAAAAAATAAATAGGCTTTCTATGGCCCACTGAGTGAGAGATGGCACACACAGGAGTCAGGAGTGGCACACAAGCCCAGAGGCCAATATTTATCTCCCACTGATTGATTTATTGATTTTTTCAGGTAGCATGTAGAACCCAAATCAACCAAAAAAATAAATAGGCTTTCTATGGCCCACTAAGTGAGAGATGGCACACACAGGAGTCAGGAGTGGCACACAAGCCCAGAGGCCAATATTTATCTCCCACTGATTGATTTATTGATTTTTTTCAGGTAGAATTTAGAACCCAAATCTACCAAAAAAATAAATAGGCTTTCTATGGCCCACTGAGTGAGAGATGGCACACACAGGAGTCAGGAGTGGCACACAAGCCCAGAGGCCAATATTTATCTCCCACTGATTGATTTATTGATTTTTTCAGGTAGAATTTAGAACCCAAATCAACCAAAAAAATAAATAGGCTTTCTATGGCCCACTGAGTGAGAGATGGCACACACAGGAGTCAGGAGTGGCACACAAGCCCAGAGGCCAATATTTATCTCCCACTGATTGATTTATTGATTTTTTCAGGTAGAATTTAGAACCCAAATCAACCAAAAAAATAAATAGGCTTTCTATGGCCCACTGAGTGAGAGATGGCACACACAGGAGTCAAGAGTGGCACACAAGCCCAGAGGCCAATATTTATCTCCCACTGATTGATTTATTGATTTTTTTCAGGTAGAATTTAGAACCCAAATCTACCAAAAAAATAAATAGGCTTTCTATGGCCCACTGAGTGAGAGATGGCACACACAGGAGTCAGGAGTGGCACACAAGCCCAGAGGCCAATATTTATCTCCCACTGATTGATTTATTGATTTTTTCAGGTAGAATTTAGAACCCAAATCAACCAAAAAAATAAATAGGCTTTCTATGGCCCACTGAGTGAGAGATGGCACACACAGGAGTCAGGAGTGGCACACAAGCCCAGAGGCCAATATTTATCTCCCACTGATTGATTTATTGATTTTTTCAGGTAGAATTTAGAACCCAAATCAACCAAAAAAATAAATAGGCTTTCTATGGCCCACTGAGTGAGAGATGGCACACACAGGAGTCAGGAGTGGCACACAAGCCCAGAGGCCAATATTTATCTCCCACTGATTGATTTATTGATTTTTTCAGGTAGAATTTAGAACCCAAATCAACCAAAAAAATAAATAGGCTTTCTATGGCCCACTGAGTGAGAGATGGCACACACAGGAGTCAGGAGTGGCACACAAGCCCAGAGACTAATATTTATCTCCCACTGATTGATTTATTGATTTTTTCAGGTAGAATTTAGAACCCAAATCAGCCAAAAAAATAAATAGGCCTTCTATGGCCCACTGAGTGAGAGATGGCACACACAGGAGTCAGGAGTGGCACACAAGCCCAGAGGCCAATATTTATCTCCCACTGATTGATTTATTGATTTTTTCAGGTAGAATTTAGAACCCAAATCAACCAAAAAAATAAATAGGCTTTCTATGGCCCACTGAGTGAGAGATGGCACATACAGGAGTCAGGAGTGGCACACAAGCCCAGAGGGCAATATTTATCTCCCACTGATTGATTTATTGATTTTTTCAGGTAGAATTTAGAACCCAAATCAACCAAAAAAATAAATAGGCCTTCTATGGCCCACTGAGTGAGAGATGGCACACACAGGAGTCAGGAGTGGCACACAAGCCCAGAGGCCAATATTTATCTCCCACTGATTGATTTATTGATTTTTTCAGGTAGCATGTAGAACCCAAATCAACCAAAAAAATAAATAGGCTTTCTATGGCCCACTAAGTGAGAGATGGCACACACAGGAGTCAGGAGTGGCACACAAGCCCAGAGGCCAATATTTATCTCCCACTGATTGATTTATTGATTTTTTTCAGGTAGAATTTAGAACCCAAATCTACCAAAAAAATAAATAGGCTTTCTATGGCCCACTGAGTGAGAGATGGCACACACAGGAGTCAGGAGTGGCACACAAGCCCAGAGGCCAATATTTATCTCCCACTGATTGATTTATTGATTTTTTCAGGTAGAATTTAGAACCCAAATCAACCAAAAAAATAAATAGGCTTTCTATGGCCCACTGAGTGAGAGATGGCACACACAGGAGTCAGGAGTGGCACACAAGCCCAGAGGCCAATATTTATCTCCCACTGATTGATTTATTGATTTTTTCAGGTAGAATTTAGAACCCAAATCAACCAAAAAAATAAATAGGCTTTCTATGGCCCACTGAGTGAGAGATGGCACACACAGGAGTCAGGAGTGGCACACAAGCCCAGAGGCCAATATTTATCTCCCACTGATTGATTTATTGATTTTTTCAGGTAGAATTTAGAACCCAAATCAACCAAAAAAATAAATAGGCCTTCTATGGCCCACTGAGTGAGAGATGGCACACACAGGGATGGCACTCTAGCAGAAATGCCAATCTTAATCTCCCACAAAAAAAAAAAAAAAAACAGGGACTGTCCTACATCTACTATCTCCCTGCAGTAATCTCAGCCAGGTATGGCAGGCAGCAATAAGGAGTGGACTGATGCACAAATGAAATAAAAAATGTGGACAAACAAAAAAGATAGCTGTGCAGAAAGGAAGGAACAAGAGGATTTGTGCTTTGAAAAAAGCAGTTGGTTTGCACAGCGGCGTACAAACAGCAATGCAGCTATCAGGGAGCCTTCTAGGGCAGCCGAATAAGCTACAGTGCTGAGAAAAAAAAAAAAAAAAGGTAGCCTCCACTGTCCCTGCAAACCGAAGGTGGTGTTGGACAGTGGAAATCGCTACAGCACAAGCGGTTTGGTGGTTAATGGACCCTGCCTAATGCTATCCCTGCTTCTGACGAAGCGGCAGCAACCTCTCCCTAAGCTCAGATCAGCAGCAGTAAGATGGCGGTCGGCGGGAACGCCTCTTTATAGCCCCTGTGACGTCGCACACAGCAAGCCAATCACTGCAATGCCCGTCTCTAAGATGGTGGGGACCAGGACCTATATCATCACGCTGCCCACACTCTGCGTTCACCTTCATTGGCTGAGAAATGGCGCTTTTCGCGTCAGTGAAACGCGACTTTGACGCGAAAGTCGCGTACCGCATGGCCGACCCCACACAGGGGTCGGATCGGGTTTCATGAAACCCGACTTTGTCAAAAGTCGGCGACTTTTGAAAATGAACGACCCGTTTCGCTCAACCCTACTCACTACACCTCTAGATAAGTTCCTTAGGGGGTCTACTTTCCAAAATGGTGTCACTTGTGGGGGGTTTCAATGTTTAGGCACATCAGGGGCTCTCCAAACGAAACATGGCGTCCCATCTCAATTTCAGTCAATTTTGCATTGAAAAGTCAAATGGCGCTCCTTCGCTTCCGAGCTCTGCCATGTGCCCAAACAGTGGTTTACCCCCACATGTGGGGTATTGGCGTACTCAGGACAAATTGTGCAACAATGTTTGGGGTCCATTTTCTCCTGTTACCTTTTGTAAAATAAAACAAATTGGAGCTGAATTAAATTTTTTGTGAAAAAAAGTTAAATGTTCATTTTTATTTAAACATTCAAAAAATTCCTGTGAAGCACCAGAAGGGTTAATAAACTTCTTGAATATGGTTTTGAGCACATTGAGTGGTGCAGTTTTTAGAATGGTGTCACACTTGGGAATTTTCTATCATATAGACCCCTCAAAATGACTTCAAATGAGATGTGGTTCCTAAAAAAAATGGTGTTGTAGAAATGAGAAATTGCTGGTCAACTTTTAACCCTTATAACTCCCTAACAAAAAAAATTTTGGTTCCAAAATTGTGCTGATGTAAAGTAGACATGTGGGAAATGTTACGTATTTTGTGCGACATATCTCTGTGATTTAATTGAATAAAAATTCAAAGTTGGAAAATTGCGAAATTTTCATAATTTTCGCCAAAATTCCATTTTTTTCACAAATAAACGCAGGTACTATCAAAGAATTTTTACCATTGTCATGAAGTACAATATGTCACGAGAAAACAATGTCAGAATCACTGGGATCCGTTGAAGCGTTCCAGAGTTATAACCTCATAAAGGGACAGTGGTCAGAATTGTAAAAATTGGCCTGGTCATTAACGTGCAAACCACCCTTGGGGGTAAAGGGGTTAAAAGATTTCAAAAATTCCTGTGAAGCATCAGAAGGGTTAAATAAAATTCTTGAATGTGGTTTTTCGCACCTTGAGAGGTGAAGTTTTTGGAATGGTATCACTTTTGGGTATTTTCTATCGTATAGACCCCTCAAATTGACTTTAAATGTGATGTGGTCCCTAAAAATTATGGTGTTGTAAAAATGAGAAATCGCTGGTCAACTTTTAACCTTTATAACTCCCTAACAAAAAAAAATGTGGTTTTGGAAAAACAAGAAATGTGCCCAAACACCTAAGAGGCCAGCAATTTCAATTTGTTTTGCATGGCTCCTATTTTCCCTGGCACAGAGCGGTCACATACCGCTCATGACGGGGATTCAGCTGCCTCTGCTGACGCGACAGAGCTGGACTTCCGGTATGATTCTGACTGACAGCCGACTCCCCCAGTTAGGCAGCAGCGACACGGCTGTCAGTGACAATGACCTTGGAAGTCCCACCCTATCGACAGAATGGAGCAGTAAAGAATTCTCTGCTCTGTAGATGTGACTAGGGTTGAGCGAAACGGGTCGAAATTGTTCAAAAGTCGCCGACTTTTGGCAAGGTCGGGTTTCATGAAACCCGACCCGACCCCAGTGGGGGGTCGGCTATGAAGTCGGCGATCTTTTGAATCTGGAATCGGAATTCCGATCCCGATTCCCGATATGTTTAAGATATCGGGAATTGGTATGGGAATTCAGATTAAAGTGTAAAATATAGAATTAAAATAAAAAATATTGCAATACTTACCCTCTGACGCGCCCTGGTACTAACCGGCAGCCTTCCTCCTTCGAATCCGCGCTTCTAGGACCTTGCCGTGACGTCGCGGTAACGTCGCGGCTTGTGATTGGCCGCGCGGCCGCCCATGTGACCGCTCGCGCGGCCAATCACAAGCCGCGACGTCACCCGCGACGTCACCGAAGGTCCTGGAAGGGCTGATTCTTAGGAAGGAAGGCTGTCGGAAGGAAGCAGGGCGCTTCCGAGGGTGAGTATATTCCTATTAGGTATATACTCACCCTCGGAAGCGCCCTGCTTCCTTCCGACAGCCTTCCTTCCTAAGAATCAGCCCTTCCAGGACCTTCGGTGACGTCGCGGGTGACGTCGCGGCTTGTGATTGGCCGCGCGAGCGGTCACATGGGCGGCCGCGCGGCCAATCACAAGCCGCGACGTCACCGCGACGTCACGGCAAGGTCCTAGAAGCGCGGATTCGAAGGAGGAAGGCTGCCGGTTAGTACAAGGGCGCGTCAGAGGGTAAGTATTGCAATATTTTTTATTTTAATTCTATATTTTACACTTAAATATGGATCCCAGGGCCTGAAGGAGAGTTTCCGCTCCTTCAGACCCTGGGAACCATGGAAACCCAATGCACTGCATTGGGTTTCGAGTTTCGGCCGACCCCGACCCCGACTTTTTTATAGGATCGGCCGATTTCACTCGACCCGACTTTTCCAAAAGTCGGGTTTCGTGAAACCCGACCCGATCCTATAAAAGTGAAGGTCGCTCAACCCTAGATGTGACATCAGCAGAGGCTTCTCAATCCCCATCAGGTGTGGTCTATAACCACTCTGAGCCAGAGAAGAACGGAGTCGGGCACAGCAGACAGGTAAGTTGCAATTATCTGTCTGTTAGTGTTTTTTAATAAATTTCCAGATGCCCCCTTTAATGCAGTATTTTTTTCTTGTATATTTTATGTTTATTATATATTATTTTTTTTAACTTCCATTTTACTTTTTTGCTAAGTCCCTCTATGGGATTTTATTTTAACTTTTATTAGTCTAATTGCTGGTATAATGCAAAGCAGGGCTTTATACCTGTCTATGCTGCACTGACAGAAGTCTCTTACATCATGCTCAGAGAATGATCCAACAGGCTTGCCATAGCTAGGTGACCCAGAGGTTGTAATGATGACCTCAGGTTGCCATAGCAATGATCTGACCCTCACGATTATGTTGCTGGGGCCGCTGATCTGAAAGGAGAGGCCTCATCTACCCTTTAAAATGCTGCGATCGCTATCGATCACAGTATTTAGAGGTTAAATTGACCCCTCCTGGCTGTGACTGCTGTAGCTCAGCTATAACTTCCACCAAGCTCCCAATGGCAATTATGTAGTCACAGCTCCTGTGCCTGCATGATCGCAGTGTTGTAAATTTGTCATTTGCATGAACCTGTTCCCAACCATAACATAAACTTACTTCAAATGTCTTGAAGCGGTTCAACATGTTTAATTTAATTTATTCATTTATAGCTTAGCATAAATCTTTGGGCACAATTTCACCCCCAAACTGTTTACATCTGCATGTAGCTCTTTCAAAGACAAGTCCAGCAAAACCTTTACCTAGATAGTATGTTCCTACTTGATTGAGAGAACACCATTTAAATTGATATTCAAATGAGAGTATAGAGCTGAAGCCTCTCACTCCAGATCTATTCCTCACCCATCATCATCTACATCCTCCTGCTTAACTGAATGCAACATTGCTTGAAATCACACAGCACAAAGTCTTTCAGACAAGTAGGAGGTGTGGCACTGAGCAAGAAACAGAGCTGGAATGACCGCCACTAAAGCACTACAGCATTATTTAAATATCCGTTTAAATGGTGATTTCTTGTTAAAGGAGGAACGGACACTCTTGGTAAAAGTATCACTGGACTTGTCTTTAAAAGTGCTATTTGCAGATATAAATAGTTTGGGACATAAAATCCTGCTGACAGGTTCTCTTTAAAATATGTTTTTCTGTACTGATTGTAGGTGTGAGTCGTATAAGGAGGTGTAGTAGTGCTTTGCATTGATTCATTGTCTTTTTCTCTTACAGTCACCTGTGTAAATAAATACGTTATTGTTTGATGGCATACAGTGGGTACGGAAAGTATTCAGACCCCTTTAAATTTTTCACCCTTTGTTTCATTGCAGAGATTTGGTAAATTCAAAAAAGTTCATTTGTTCATATTAATGTACACTCAGCACCCCATCTTGACTGAAAAAAAACAGAAACGTAGACATTTTGGCAAATTTAATAAAAAAAGAAAACCCGAAATATCACATGTCAGTATTCAGACCTTTTGCTCAGACACTCATATTTAAGTCACATGCTTTCCATTTCCTTGTGATCCTCCTTGAGATGGTTCTAATCCTTCATTGGGGTCCAGCTGTATTTAATTAATCTGATAGGACTTGACTTGGAAAGGCAAACACCTATCTATATAAGACCTCACAGCTCACAGTGCATGTCAGACCAAATGAGAATCATGAGGTCAAAGGAACTGGCCAAGCAGCTCAGAGACAGAATTATGGCAAGGCACAGATCTGGTCAAGGTTACAAGGGAATTTCTTAAGAACTCAAGGTTCCTAAGAGCACAGTGGCCTCCATAATCCTTTCTAGACCTGGCTGTCCAGCCAAACTGAGCAATCGTAAGAGAAGAGTCTTGGTGAGTGAGGTAAAGAAGAACCCCAAAATTACTGTGTTAGGGCTAGCGGAACGCACCAAATCATAAGATAGATTAAGGTGCGTTCGCAGCCCGGGGTCCACCGTGCAGAGATAGAACCTGCTGCCAAGTAATGACGGACTATATGGCGGTACAATGTGAATACACACACGGGTTAACTTCACCCTGTGTGAAGGAAGCGAACCCTGTTAAGTCACAGGGCCGCAGTACCGCACACAAGAGCGCAAGCAAGGAGTCACCAAGCTCAGTCCCAAGACTTGGGATCCGAGTCCGACTAGACTACTTGTGTTCGACACCGCTAATGGGGTGTCAGCGTAACCAAAGTAATAATAAAAGATGCACGAGAGTGCATGCGGTGCCGCACTGGCGGACGCCACTAACTATCCAGGCTTGGGTCAGGAAAGCGCTGTGAAAGCGCACGGCGCCGCACTGGCGGTCACAGCAATTAGACGCTGTATGGTGTGTAACGTGCTGGTAGCAAAGTCGGGCGCTAGATAGCAATCACCCACCTTCCGCGAACAGTCATCCAATAGGGAGGGGATTTTAATGAACAACTTTCACTCACAACACACACACGTTTACAAATGTACACTAGCGCATGGCTGTGCAGTCATGCGCAGCTTAAATAGCTGCAGCACGTTCAGGACCTTCCAATAAAGGACCAATGGGAACCGCTGCAGCATCTGAGCATGTGATCATCGATCTCCAATGGGAGATCTCACCCTGGGTATGCTCAGAAGGGAAAAAGCAGGACTTAGATCCCAAAAGCGGCTGCTCGCCGCTGCCTAGCACTGGCTTCAATGGCAGAAGCAGGCAAAGCAGCAGTAATCCCATGCACACAGTGAGACCGAGCAAGACGCTGGGAACGACATCTCCGCTGAGCAGACTCCACTGCGGCTGGAAAAGAATGGGAGACCGCAGCAGAGATGGTTTGAGATTCCCCCTGTGCAGAGGTGGGAACTCGACACCTAACATTACCCCCCCTCCTAGGGCCCCCCCTCCTTGGACCTCGCTGCGCTCAAAGGCAGCAATGAGCTGTGGAGCTTGAATGTGTTCAGCAGGCTCCCAGGACCTGTCTTCTGGGTCATAACCCTTCCAATCCACCAAATAGAACTTTCTGCCGCGTACCACCTTGCACCCCAAAATAGCGTTCACCTCGTAATCGTCCGTAGATGAACCCGATGTCCCGGCAGATGACTCGGAAAACCGGGACATGTATACGGGCTTCAAGAGAGACACATGAAAGGTGTTGGTGATACCCAAGCGTGGAGGAACGGCCAGATGGTAGACCACAGGGTTAACCTGTTCGAGGACCTTGAAGGGACCCAAATAGCGATGTGCAAACTTAGTGGACTCAACACGCAGACTGATGTTACGGGCGGAGAGCCACACTAAGTCGCCAGGAGCAAAAGTCGGAGCGGGGCGCCGATGTGCATCGGCGGAGGACCTCATTCTGTCCTTGGAGGCCCGAATGGCATCCTGAGTGCAGTCCCAAATGTCCCGTGCCTCCACAGCCCAGTCTGCCACCCTGGAATCGGCAGAAGACACAGGCATGGGCACAGGGACACGCGGATGCTGGCCGTAATTTAGGAGGAATGGAGTCTGACCGGTGGAGTCGGCTACAGCGTTGTTAAGTGCAAACTCTGCCCACGGTAGCAAGGATGCCCAGTCATCCTGCCTCTCAGAGACAAAATGTCGTAAGTATGTGACCAAGGTCTGGTTGGCCCTCTCTACCAACCCATTCGTCTCGGGATGATATGCCGAAGAGAGATTCAACTCAATACTGAGTAGACGACAAAGCTCTCTCCAGAATCGAGACGCAAACTGGGGACCCCGGTCACTAACAATTTTGTCTGGCATACCGTGTAGGCAAAAGATGTGTTTGATGAACAACACAGCCAGAGCCCGTGCAGAAGGTAGCCGTGGAAGAGGCACCAAGTGCACCATTTTGGAAACATGGACGGTGATCACCCAGATAATGGTGCAGTTACGAGACTTGGGTAAGCCCACTACAAAATCCATCCCGACCATCTCCCAGGGCCTGTCCGCCACCGGCAGAGGGTAAAGCAAACCAGCTGGCCATTGCCGAGGGGACTTGTTCTTGGCGCAAGAGACACACGCCCGAACATATTCTGCGACATCACGAGCCATATGCGGCCACCAGTATGTCCTCGCCAGTAACTCAGATGTCCTTTTGGAACCAAAATGTCCACCCACCCTGGACGAGTGTGCCCAAGAGAGAACCTCCGGTCGCAAACTGGATGGTACAAAAGTCTTGCCCGGAGGCACAGACTCTAGCGAAACCGGGGCCACAGTTCTCAAGCTCTCGGTGGGGACAATATGCCGAGGCTCCTCTTCCTCCTCCACAGATGACACAACGGAGCGAGAGAGAGCGTCGGCCCAAATGTTCTTCTGCCAGAAAGAAAATGGAGGGTGAAATGAAACTGGGAGAAGACCAAGGACCATCTGGCCTGGCGAGAATTTAACCGCTGGGCTGTCTGCAGGTACACCAAGTTCTTGTGGTCAGTGAACACTTGGAAGGGAAAGCGAGCTCCCTCCAAGAGATGTCTCCACTCTGAAAAAGCTAACTTCATGGCTAGCAACTCCCTGTCCCCGATGGAATAATTCCTCTCCGCTGGTGTGAAGGTCTTGGAGAAAAAGAAGCAAGGATGCTTCCGACCTTGAGCCTCCTTTTGGAAAAGGACTGCTCCAGCACCAACGGAAGAGGCATCCACCTCCATGACAAATGGCTTATCTACATCGGGGCGATGTAAGATGGGAGCGCTAGCGAAGTGTGACTTAATCGAGAGAAAGGACTTGGAGACCGCCTCTGACCACAACTTCGGATTTGCTACCTTCTTGGTGAGGGCAACCAAGGGAGCTACCAAAGTTGAGAAGTGTGGGATGAACTGACGATAGTAGTTAATGAACCCCATAAAGCGCTGCACCGCTTTAAGTGAATGGGGTTCCTGCCAGTCCATCACAGACTGTAGTTTGGCAGGATCCATAGCCAATCCCTGGGCGGAGATGATATAGCCCAGGAAAGGTAAGGACTCCTGCTCGAACATACACTTCTCCAATTTGGCATAGAGGGAATTTGCCCGTAGGAGGTCGAAGACTTTGCAAACATCTCTCCGGTGGGAGACAATATCTGGAGAGTAGATGAGAATATCATCCAGATAGACTACGACCGAGGTGGAGAGCATATCCCGGAAGATGTCGTTCACAAAGTCTTGGAAGATGGCTGGGGCATTACAGAGCCCGAAGGGCATCACCAGATATTCATAGTACCCATCCCTGGTGTTAAAAGCCGTCTTCCATTCGTCCCCCTCACGGATGCGAATCAGGTTGTAAGCACCCCGCAGATCTAATTTAGTAAATACCCTTGCTCCCCGAAGCCTATCGAAGAGCTCAGATATCAAGGGCAAAGGATACTTATTCTTAATGGTGATGGCGTTAAGACCCCTGTAGTCTATGCATGGACGCAATTCCCCATTCTTCTTCTACACGAAGAAGAACCCTGCCCCAGCAGGTGACACTGACTTCCTAATGAATCCTCTTGCCAGATTTTCCTGGATGTATTGTGACATTGCCTCCGTCTCCGGGAGAGATAACGGATAGACTCGACCTCAGGGAGGCTCAGCACCAGGCAAGGGGTCAATAGGACAGTCATAGGGGCGATGGGGCGGAAGGGTCTCCGCCGCCTTTTTTGAGAACACGTCTGCATAAGACCAGTATTGTTTGGAGAGAGAGGAAAGATCTGCGGGTACCTCTGTAGTAGCAACCTGAACGTACTCCCTCTGACACCTACCCCCACAAGATTCACCCCATCCCAGAATTCTGCCTGAGGACCACTCGATATGAGGAGAGTGGTACTGTAGCCAAGGTATTCCCAACAGGATCTCATCAATTCCCTCAGGAATGACGAGCAGAGATATAATCTCCTGATGGGATGGTGACATGGACAGAGTAAAAGGGATGGTCTGGTGTGTTATCTGCGAGGGCAGTGTCGACCCATTCACCACTTGTACCGTTACTGGTTGAGCTAGCATAACCAGGGGTATTGCGTGACGTTGGGCGAAGGCAGAAGACATAAAATTGCCCTCCGCCCCAGAATCCACGCAGAGCTCTACCGAGTGGGAGATTGAGCCTATAATAATTGTCCCCTTAAAGGACAATTTGGAGGCAAACGTCGCCATGTCTAGTGTACCTCCACCCACTACCACTAGACGCTGACGTTTCCTCGACCGCTGGGGACATCTGGTGGCAAGATGTCCTGACTGCTGGCAAACATGACAGACCTTGAGTGCACAAGCGGTCCGGGACTTAGATCCCGCTCGTGACACTTCCATGGCCTCATGTGACTCAGGAACCAGGATCGGAGATTCCAGAGGTTTGGCGAAGGTAGGAGCCAGCCGAAACCTCTGCCTACTACACTGGGCTCGTTCTAACCTCCGCTTGTTAAAACGGAGGTCAATACGAGTAGAGATAGATATTAACTCCTCCAGTGTGGCAGGAATCTCCCTACTGGCCAGAGCGTCCTTCACGTGATCAGCCAGCCCCTTCCAAAATATGGGGATAAGGGCTTTATCCGACCACTCCAGCTCAGAAGCTAAAGTGCGGAAGTGGACGGCAAAATGGCTGACCAAGGACTCACCCTGAGTTAATGCCAGCAGTTGGAGCGCAGTATCATGGGTGACTTGAGGTCCTAAAAAGACCTGTTTCAGAGTGCTCAAGAAGAGCGGAGCACTCTGCACCACATATTCGCCACGCTCCCACAGCGGCGAAGCCCATTTCAACGCCCTGTCCGACAAGAGAGAGACAATAAATCCCACCTTAGCCCGCTCTGTGGGAAAACGTGCAGTCAAGAGCTCAAGGTGAATAGAGCACTGACTCACGAATCTCCTACAAGATTTGCTATTTCCAGAAAATTTTTCTGGCAGCGGGAGGCGAGATAATGTCGGAACAGGGGTGGCAGTGGACAAGGTTGCTGCAGCCACGCTAGCAGCCTGTACAGCAACTAAGGTAACATCCACAGCTGAGGTTGAGCTCTCAAGAGCCGCCAACCTACCCTCCAGCTGCTGGATATACCGCAAGGATTGCTGTATGTCCGTCATTACTAGCCAGACCCTGGCGCTAGTGTAATGTTAGGGATAGTGGAAAGCACCAAATCATAAAATAGATTAAGGTGCGTTCGCAGCCCGGGGTCCACCGTGCAGAGATGGAACCTGCTGCCAAGTAATGACGGACTATATGGCGGTACAATGTGAATACACACACGGGATGGTTAACTTCACCCTGTGTGAAGGAAGCAAACCCTGTTAAGTCACAGGGCCGCGGTACCGCTCACAAGAGCGCAAGCAAGGAGTCACCAAGCTCAGTCCCAAGACTTGGGATCCCAGTCCGACTAGACTACTTGCGCTCGACACCGCTAATGGGGTGTCAGCGTAACCAAAGTAATAATAAAAGATGCACGAGAGTGCATGCGGTGCCGCACTGGCGGACGCCACTAACCACCCAGGCTTGGGTCAGGGAAGCGCTGTGAAAGCGCACGGCGCCGCACTGGCGGTCACAGCAATTAGACGCTGTATGGTGTGTAACATGCTGGTAGCTAAGTCGGGCGCTAGATAGCAATCACCCACCTTCCACGAACAGTCATCCAATAGGGAGGGGATTTTAATGAACGACTTTCACTCACAACACACACACGATTATCAAGTCTATACTAGCGCATGGCCGTGCGGTCATGCGCAGCTTATATAGCTGCAGCACGTTCAGGACCTTCCAATAAAGGACCAATGGCAACCGCTGCAGCATCTGAGCATGTGATCCACCCTGGGCATGCTCAGAAGGGAAAAAGCAGGACTTAGATCCCAAAATCGTCTGCTCGCCACTGCCCAGCACTGGCTTCAATGGCAGAAGCAGGCAAAGCAGCAGTAATCCCATGCGCAGAGTGAGACCGAGCAAGACGCTGGAAACGACGTCTCCGCTGAGCAGACTCCACTGCGGCTGGAGAAGAATGGGAGACCGCAGCATAGATGGTTCGAGATTCCCCCTGTGCAGAGGTGGGAACTCGACACCTAACACACTGTGCCTGAGCTCCAGCGATGCAGTAGGGAGATGTGAAAAAGCTCCACAAAGTCAACAATCACTGCAGCCCTCCACCAGTCAGGCCTTTAGGGCAGAGTGGCCCGTTGGAAGCCTTTCCTCAGTGCAAGACATATGAAAGCCGACATAGAGTTTGCTAAAAAACACATGAAGGACTTCCAGACTATGAGAAATAACATTCTCTGGTCTGATGAGATAAAGATATACCTTTTTGGTGATAATTCTAAGTGGTATGTGTGGAGAAACCCAGGCACTACTCATTACCTGCCCATTACAATCCCAACAGTGATACATGGTGGTGGCAGCATCATGCTATGGGGGTGTTTTTCAGGTGTAGGGACAGGATGACTGGTTGTCATTGAAGGAAACATGAATGCGGCCAAATACAGAGATATCCTGGATGAAAACCTCTTCCAGAGTGCTCTGGACCTCAGACTTGGCCAAAGGTTCACCTTCCAACAAGACAATGATCCTAATCACACAATTAAAATAACAAAGGAGTGGCTTCAAAACAACTCTATGACCATTCATGACTGGCCCTGACTTAAACCCAATTAAGCATCTCTGGAAAGACTTGAAAATGGCTGTACATCAATGTTCACCATCCAACCTCACAGAACTGGAGAGGATCTGCAAGGAAGAATGGCAGAGGATCCCTAAATCCAGGTGTTAAAAACTTGTTAAATCATTGCCAAGAAGATTCATGGCTGTACTAGCTCAAAAGGGTGCTCCTACTCAATACTGAGCAAAGGGTTTGAATACTTATGACCATGTGCTATTTCAGTTTTTCTTTTTTACTAAATTTGCAACAATTACTACTAGGGTTGAGCGAAGCGGATCGGACAAATTCAAAAATCGACGACTTTCGGCAAAGTCGGGTTTCATGAAACCTGACCCGATCCTAGTGTGGGATCGGCATGAGGTCAGCGATCTTCGCGCCAAAGTCGCGCTTCGTATGACGCATTCAGCGCCATTTTTCAGCCAATGAAGGCGGACGCAGAGAGTGGGCAGCGTGATGACATAGGTTTCGGTCCTCACCATCTTAGAGAAGGGCATGACAGTGATTGGCTTGCTTTCTGCGGCATCACAGAGGCTATAAAGGGGCGTGCACGCTGACCACCATCTTACTTCTGCCGATCGTAGCATAGGGAGAGGTTGCTGCAGCTTCATCAGAAGAAGGGATATAGTTAGGGAGGGAAGATTAAGCCCTGAAACTGCTTGTGCTGTGGCGATTTCCACTGTCCAACACCACCATTTGTTTGCAGGGACAGTGGAGGCTAGATTTTTGTGCATCAGCTCTGTAGCTTATTAGGCCGCCTTATAAGGCTCCCTGATAGCTGCATTGCTGTTTGGACGCTGCTGTGCAAACCAACTGCTTTTTTAAAAGCAAAAATCCTGCTGCTCCTTTCTGCACAGTTATCTTGTTTATTTGTCCACACTTTTGAGTGCAGCGGTCATTTTTAATGCTGAAATACTTTTCCTGAGATCATTGTAGGGAGATTGAAATTGTACTACAGTCCTTGTATTTTTTCATATATCTTCCAGCCACTTTCTGCCACTTACATTGCGTTGTGTTATACACTGTGCCTGAGTTGTGGTTCAGTCTCCCCCCAAAAAAGTGAGTTTCAAATTCTCACAAAGTGGATCTACTGCATTCCTGTTAGTTTGGTGTATGTCAGCCAGCCACTTTCTGCCACTTAGATTGCGTTGTTATATACACTGGGCCTAAGTTGTGGTTCAGTCTCCCCCCAAAAAAGGGGAGATTCAAATTCTCACAAAGTGGATCTACTGCATTCCTGTTAGTTTGGTGTATGTCAGCCAGCCACTTTCTGCCACTTACATTGCGTTGTTTTATACACTGGGCCTCAGTTTTCGTTCAGTCTTCCCAATAAAAAGGGAGTTTCAAATTCTCACAAAGTGGATCTACTGCAGTCCTGTTAGTTTGGTGTATGTCAGCCAGCCACTTTCTGCCACTTACATAGTTACATAGTTATTAAGGTTGAAGGAAGACTATAAGTCCATCTAGTTCAACCCATAGCCTAACCTAACATGCCCTAACATGTTGATCCAGAGGAAGGCAAAAAAAAACCATGTGGCAAAGAGTAAGCTCCACCTTGGGGAAAAAAATTCCTTCCCGACTCCACATACGGCAATCAGACTAGTTCCCTTGATCAACGCCCTATCAAGAAATCTAGTGTATATACCCTGTAACATTATACTTTTCCAGAAATGTATCCAGTCCCCTCTTAAATTTAAGTAATGAGTCACTCATTACAACATCATACGGCAGAGAGTTCCATAGTCTCACTGCTCTTACAGTAAAGAATCTGCGTCTGTTATTATGCTTAAACCTTTTTTCCTCCAAACGTAGAGGATGCTCCCTTGTCCCTGTTTCAGGTCTATGATTAAAAAGATCATCAGAAAGGTCTTTGTACCATCCCCTCATATATTTATACATTAAAATAAGATCACCCCTTAGTCTTCATTTTTCCAAACTAAATAGCCCCAAGTGTAATAACCTATCTTGATATTGCAGACCCCCCCAGTCCTCTATGTTGTGAATTCTGTTGTCGAACTCCCTCCTGTGGTCGTGAATGGTACTTCGGCGAGTTCTGTCCATGGACTCGCTCTGGTGGCTGTGAGTGAAGCTGCTGCTTCTGAGGTTCCTTACACAGGTGATGTGGTTTATCCTTTGGTCGGCTGCTCTATTTAACGCCACTCAGATCGTTACTCCATGCCAGCTGTCAATGTTCCTGCATTGGTTCAGTTCGCTCTTGGATCTTTCTGGTGACCTGTCTTCTCCAGCAGAAGCTAAGTTCCTGATAGTTATTATTTGTTCATTGTTTCTTTGTCCAGCTGGTTATCTTGATTTTGTCTTGCTAGCTGGAAGCTCTGGGATACAGAGTGGCATCCGACTAACGGTGCGGAGGTCTTTTTGCACACTCTGCGTGGTCTTTTCTAGTTTTTTGTGCTGACCGCAAAGATACCTTTCCTATCCTCTGTCTGTTTAGTAAGTCTGGCCTCCCTTTGCTGAAACCTGTTTCATTTCTGCGTTTGTGACTTTCATCTTTACTCACAGTCAATATATGTGGGGGGCTGCCTTTTCCTTTGGGGAATTTCTCTGAGGCAAGGTAGGCTTTATTTTCTATCTCTAGGGCTAGCTAGCTCTTAGGCTGTGAAGAGGCGTCTAGGGAGTGTCAGGAACGCTACACGGCTATTTCTAGTTGTTGTGATAGGATTAGGGCCTGCGCTCAGCAGAGCTCCCACATCCCAGAGCTTGTCCTGTGTGAGTTTAACTATCAGGTCGTGCCGGGTGCTCCTAACCACCAGGTCCATAACAGTACAGCTGGCCCAAAGTATTAATGCATCTCAATAGAGGGATAAGAGAACTTCTGAGACCATTTTTTTTTCTTTGCACTGTGTTTTGTCTTTCTTTTCCCCTAAACCTTTGGGTGGTTCAGGACACAGGTGTAGATATGGACATTCAAGGTCTGTCCTCTTGTGTGGATCATCTCACTGCAAGGGTACAAAACATTCAAGATTTTGTGGTTCAGAATCCTATGTTAGAGCCTAGAATTCCTATTCCTGATTTATTTTCTGGGGATAGATCTAAGTTCTTGAATTTCAAAAATAATTGTAAACTGTTTCTAGCTTTGAAACCCCGCTCCTCTGGTGACTCCGTTCAACAAGTAAAAATCATTATTTCTTTGTTGCGTGGTGACCCTCAAGACTGGGCATTTTCCCTTGCGCCAGGAGATCCTGCATTGCGTGATGTAGATACGTTTTTTCTGGCGCTTCGATTGCTTTATGATGAACCTAATTCAGTGGATCAGGCAGAGAAAATCTTGCTGGCTTTGTGTCAGGGTCAGGATGAAGCGGAGGTGTACTGTCAGAAGTTCAGAAAGTGGTCTGTGCTTACTCAGTGGAATGAGTGTGCCCTGGCGGCAATTTTCAGAAATGGTCTTTCTGAAGCCCTTAAGGCCTGAGCCTATGCAGTGTGATAGGACTTTGACCAGAGCTGAACGGCAAGAACACAGACGTCGGAATGGGCTGTGTTTTTACTGTGGTGAATCCACTAATGCTATCTCCGATTGTCCTAAGCGCACTAAGCGGTTCGTTAGGTCTGCCACCATTGGTACGGTACAGTCTAAATTTCTTTTGTCCGTTACTCTGATTTGCTCTCTGTCGTCCTATTCGGTTATGGCATTTGTGGATTCAGGCGCTGCCCTGAATTTGATGGACTTGGAGTTTGCCAGTCGCTGTGGTTTTTTCTTGGAGCCCTTGCAGTATCCTATTCCATTGAGAGAAATTGATGCTACGCCTTTGGCCAAGAATAAGCCTCAGTACTGGACTCAATTGACCATGTGCATGGCTCCTGCACATCAGGAGGATATTCGCTTTTTGGTGTTGCATAATCTGCATTATGTGTTCGCTTTGGGGTTGCCATGGCTACAGGTCCATAATCCAGTGTTGGATTGGAAATCTATGTCTGTGTCCGGCTGGGATTGTCAGGGGGTACATGGTGATGTTTCATTGTTGTCAATTTCGCCTTCCACTCCTTCTGTAGTCCCTGAGTTTTTATCAGATTACCGGGATGTATTTGAAGAGCCCAAATCCGGTGCCCTACCTCCTCATAGGGATTGCGATTGTGCTATTAATTTGATTCCTGGTAGTAAGTTTCCTAAGGGCCGTCTGTTTAATTTATCTGTGCCAGAGCACGCCGCTATGCGGAGTTATATAAAGGAATCCTTGGAGAAGGGTCATATTCGCCCGTCGTCGTCACCATTGGGAGCAGGGTTCTTTTTTGTGGCCAAGAAGGATGGCTCTTTGAGACCTTGTATTGATTACCGCCTTCTTAATAAGATCACAGTCAAATTTCAGTATCCTTTGCCGCTGCTGTCTGATTTGTTTGCTCTGATTAAGGGGGCTAGTTGGTTCACCAAGATAGATCTTCGAGGGGCGTATAATCTTGTGCGAATTAAACAGGGCGATGAATGGAAAACAGCATTTAATATGTCCGAGGGCCATTTTGAGTACCTGGTTATGCCATTCGGGCTTTCTAATGCTCCATCTGTGTTTCAGTTCTTTATGCATGACATCTTCCGAGAGTACCTGGATAGATTCATGATTGTATATTTGGATGACATTTTGGTCTTTTCGGATGATTGGGAGTCTCATGTGAAGCAGGTCAGAATGGTGTTCCAGGTCCTTCGTGCGAATTCCTTGTTTGTGAAGAGGTGAAAGTGTCTCTTTGGAGTTCAGAAGGTTTCATTTTTGGGTTTCATTTTTTCCCCTTCTACTATCGAGATGGACCCTGTTAAAGTTCAGGCCATTTATGATTGGACTCAGCCGACATCTGTGAAGAGCCTGCAGAAGTTCCTGGGCTTTGCTAATTTTTACCATCGCTTCATCGTTAATTTTTCTAGTATTGCTAAACCGTTGACTGATTTGACCAAGAAAGGTGCTGATGTGGTCAATTGGTCCTTTGCGGCTGTAGAGGCTTTTCAGGAGTTGAAGCGTCCTTTTTCTTCTGCCCCTGTGTTGTGCCAGCCAGATGTTTCGCTCCCGTTTCAGGTCGAGGTTGATGCTTCTGAGATTGGAGCAGGGGCTGTTTTGTCGCAAAGAAGTTCTGTTGGCTCGGTGATGAAACCATGTGCCTTCCTTTCTAGAAAATTCTCGCCTGCTGAGCGCAATTATGATGTTGGCAATCGAGAGTTGTTGGCCATGAAGTGGGCATTCGAGGAGTGGCGACATTGGCTTGAAGGAGCTAAACATCGCGTGGTGGTCTTGTCGGATCACAAGAATTTGACTTATCTCGAGTCTGCCAAACGGTTGAATCCTAGACAGGCTCGATGGTCGCTCTTTGTCTCCCGTTTTGATTTTGTGGTTTCATACCTTCCGGGATCTAAGAATGTGAAGGCTGATGCCCTGTCAAGGAGTTTTGTGCCTGACTCTCCGGGTGTTCCGGAGCCGGCGGGTATTCTTAAAGAGGGGGTAATTTTGTCTGCCTTCTCCCCTGATTTGCGGCGCGTGCTGCAGAAGTTTCAGGCTGATAGACCTGACCGTTGTCCTATGGAGAAACTGTTTGTCCCTGATAGATGGACTAGTAGAGTTATCTCTGAGGTTCATTGTTTGGTGTTGGCTGGTCATCCTGGAATCTTTGGTACCAGAGATTTGGTGGCTAGATCCTTTTGGTGGCCTTCTTTGTCACGGGATGTGCATTCTTTTGTGCAGTCCTGTGGGACTTGTGCTTGGGCTAAGCCCTGCTGTTCTCGTGCCAGTGGGTTGCTTTTGCCCTTGCCGGTCCCGAAGAGGCCCTGGACGCATATTTCCATGGATTTTATTTCTGATCTCCCTGTTTCTCAAACGATGTCGGTCATTTGGGTGGTTTGTGATCGCTTCTCTAAGATGGTCCATTTGGTACCCTTGTCTAAATTGCCTTCCTCCTCTGATTTGGTGCCATTGTTTTTCCAGCATGTGGTTCGTTTGCATGGCATTCCAGAGAACATCGTCTCGGATAGAGGTTCCCAGTTTGTTTCGAGGTTTTGACGGTCCTTTTGTGCTAAGATGGGCATTGATTTGTCTTTTTCTTCGGCTTTCCATCCTCAGACTAATGGCTAAACCGAACGAACTAATCAGACTTTGGAAACATATCTGAGATGCTTTGTTTCTGCTGATCAGGATGATTGGGTGTCCTTCTTGCCTTTGACTGAGTTCGCTCTTAATAATCGGGCCAGCTCGGCTACTTTAGTTTCTCCTTTTTTCTGTAATTCTGGTTTCCATCCTCGTTTCTCTTCAGGGCAGGTTGAGACTTTGGACTGTCCTGGTGTGGATACGGTGGTGGACAGGTTGCAGCAGATTTGGACTCATGTGGTGGACAATTTGACATTGTCCCAGGAGAAGGCTCAACGTTTCGCTAACCGCCGGCGGTGTGTTGGTCCCCGACTTCGTGTTGGGGATTTGGTTTGGTTGTCATCTCGTTATGTTCCTATGAAGGTTTCCTCTCCTAAGTTTAAGCCTCGTTTCATTGGGCCATATAAGATTTCTGAAGTTCTTAATCCTGTGTCATTTCGTTTGGACCTTCCAGCTTCTTTTGCCATCCATAATGTGTGCCGTAGGTCGTTGTTGCGGAGATACGTGGCGCCTATGGTTCCCTCCGTTGATCCTCCTGCCCCGGTGTTGGTCGAGGGGGAGTTGGAGTATGTGGTGGAGAAGATTTTGGATTCTCGTGTTTCGAGACGGAAACTCCAGTACCTGGTCAAGTGGAAGGGTTATGGTCAGGAAGATAATTCCTGGGTTTTTGCCTCTGATGTTCATGCTGCCGATCTAGTTCGTGCCTTTCATTTGGCTCATCCTGATCGGCCTGGGGGCTCTTCAAGGGGGGGTACTGTTGTGAATTCTGTTGTCGAACTCCCTCCTGTGGTCGTGAATGGTACTTCGGCGAGTTCTGTCCATGGACTCCCTCTGGTGGCTGTGAGTGAAGCTGCTGCTTCTGAGGTTCCTTACACAGGTGACGTGGTTTATCCTTTGGTTGGCTGCTCAATTTAACTCCACTCAGATCATTACTCCATGCCAGCTGTCAATGTTCCTGCATTGGTTCAGTTCGCTCTTGGATCTTTCTGGTGACCTGTCTTCTCCAGCAGAAGCTAAGTTCCTGATAGTTATTATTTGTTCATTGTTTCCTTGTCCAGCTGGTTATCTTGATTTTGTCTTGCTAGCTGGAAGCTCTGGGATGCAGAGTGGCACCGGTGCGACTAACGGTGCGGAGGTCTTTTTGCACACTCTGCGTGGTCTTTTCTAGTTTTTTGTGCTGACCGCAAAGATACCTTTCCTATCCTCTGTCTGTTTAGTAAGTCTGGCCTCCCTTTGCTGAAACCTGTTTCATTTCTGCGTTTGTGACTTTCATCTTTACTCACAGTCAATATATGTGGGGGGCTGCCTTTTCCTTTGGGGAATTTCTCTGAGGCAAGGTAGGCTTTATTTTCTATCTCTAGGGCTAGCTAGCTCTTAGGCTGTGAAGAGGCGTCTAGGGAGTGTCAGGAACGCTCCACGGCTATTTCTAGTTGTTGTGATAGGATTAGGGCCTGCGGTCAGCAGAGCTCCCACATCCCAGAGCTTGTCCTGTGTGAGTTTAACTATCAGGTCGTGCTGGGTTCTCCTAACCACCAGGTCCATTACACCTCTAATAACCTTCGTCGATCTTCTCTGCACCCACTCTAGATCAGCTATGTCTTTCTTATACACCGGAGACCAGAACTGTGCATAGTATTCTAAGTGTGGTCGAACTAGTGACTTGTATAGAGTTAAAATTATGTTCTCCTCATGAGCATCTATACTTCTTTTAATGCATCCCATTATTTTATTTTCCTTTGTAGCAGCTGCCTGACACTGGCCACTGATTATGAGTTTGTCATCCTCCCATACACCCAGGTCTTTTTCATTGACGGTTTTGCCCAGAGTTTTAGAATTAAGCACATAATTATACATCTTATTACTTTTACCCAAGTGCATGACCTTACATTTATCCCCATTAAAGCTCATATGCCATTTATCAGCCCAAGCTTCTAGTTTACATAAATCATCCTGTAATATAAAATTGTCCTCCTCTGTATTGATTACCCTGCAGAGTTTAGTGTCATCTGCAAATATTGAAATTCTACTCTGAATGCCCCCTACAATCTCATTAATAAATATGTTAAAAAGAAGAGGGCCCAATACTGACCCCTGTGGTACCCCACTGCCAACCGCTACCCAGTCCGAGCGTGCTCCATTAGTAACCACCCTTTCTTTCCTATCCCTGAGCCACCTCTCAACCCACTTACACATATTTTCCCCTATCCCCATTATTCTCATTTTATGTATCAACCTTTAGTGTGGCACCGTATCAAAAGCTTTTGAAAAGTCCATATTTACTACATCTACTGGGTTCCCTTGGTCCAGTCCGGAACTTACCTCTTCATAGAAACTGATCAAATTAGTCTGACATGAACGGTCCCTAGTAAACCCGTGCTGATACTGGGTCATGAGGATATTCCTCTTCAGATACTACAGTATAGCATCCCTTAGAATGTCCTCCAGGATTTTACCCACAGTAGAGGTTAAGCTTACTGGCCTATTATTTCCGAGTTCAGTTTTTGTCCCCTTTTTGAATATTGGCACCACATTTGCTATACGCCAGTCCTGTGGAACAGACCCTGTTATTATGGAGTCTTTAAAGATTAAAAATAATGGTCTATAAATCACTCTACTTAATTCCTGCAGTACTCTGGGGTGTATCCCATCCGGGCCCGGAGATTTGTCAATTTTAGCGATTTTTAGACGCCGCCGCACTTCCTGCTGGGTTAAGCAGGTGACATTTAATTGGGAATTTTTATCACTAGTCATTTTGTCTGCCATGGGATTTTCTTTTGTAAATACTGATGAAAAAAAGTCATTTAGCATATTGGCTTTTTCCTCATCCTCATCCACCATTTCACCCAGACTATTTTTAAGGGGGCCAACACTAACATTTTTTAGTTTCTTACTATTTATGCAGTTAAAGAATATTTTGGGATTATTTTTACTCTCTCTGGCAATGAGTCTCTCTGTCTCAATCTTTGCTGCCTTGATTTGCTTTTTACAGAATTTATTTAATTTTTTGTATTTATTTAATGCCTCCTCACTACCTACTTCCTTTAAGTCTCTAAATGCTTTCTTTTTGTCACTTATTGCACCCCTTACAGCTCTATTTAGCCATATTGGTTTCCTCCTATTTCTAGTATGTTTATTCCCATACGGTATATACTGTGCACAGGTCCTATCCAGGATGCTAATAAACGTCTCCCATTTTCTTTGTGTATTTTTGTGTCTCAGGATATCGTCCCAGTTAATTGCACCAAGATCCTCTCTCATCCGTTGGAAATTTGCCCTCCTAAAGGGGCTATTACACATCTTTTTAAAGGATACATTAAAACTTATTACTTTGTGATCGCTATTTCCCAAGTGACCCCCAACCCTTATATTTGCTATGCGGTCTGGCCTGTTGGTTAATATTAGGTCTAGCAGTGCCCCCCTTCTTGTTGGGTCCTGAACCAGTTGTGAAAGATAATTGTCTCTCATGGTTGTCAAAAACCGATTACCTTTGCTGGAACTGCAGGCTTCTGTTGCCCATTCCATTTCAGGGTAGTTGAAGTCCCCCATAATAATGACTTCTCCTTGAGTCGCAGCTTCATCTATTTGCTTTACAAGGATATTCTCCATTGCTTCCATTATTTTTGGAGATTTATAACAAACCCCTATCAGTAATTTATTATTTTTTCCCCCTCCCATTATCTCCACCCACAGGGATTCTACATTTTCATTAAGTTCACCTATATTATTACGCAGGATGGGTTTTAAGGACGATTTTACATATAGACACACCCCACCCCCTCGCTTATCTGCACGGTCATTTCTGAACAGGCTATAGCCCTGCAAGTTAACAGCCCAGTCATGGCTCTCATCCAGCCATGTTTCAGATATCCCCACCATGTCATAATTATGCTCCAACAACATTAGTTCTAATTTGTCCATTTTGTTGGTGAGGTTTCTGGCATTAGTATACATGCACTTGATGTTCCTCTCTGTACCTCTATTTCTTAAATTATTAACTGTTCTAACCCCACCCCCCATGCCACCACCACCCCCAACTTCCTTATTTGTGCCCAGGTCTCTGTCTGCACTATCTTCCCCTCCTATAAAATGAATACCCTTCCCCCCAATTCCTAGTTTAAACACTCCTCCAACCTTCTAGCCATTTTCTCCCCCAGCACAGATGCACCTTCCCTATTGAGGTGCAGCCCGTCCCTAGCGTAGAGCCTGTAGCCAACTGAGAAGTCAGCCCAGTTCTGAAGGAACCCAAACCCCTCCTTCCTACACCAATCCTTGAGCCACTTATTAACCTCCCTAATCTCTCGTTGCCTCTCTGGTGTGGCACGTGGTACAGGAAGTATTTTGGAAAATACCACGTTGGAGGTCCTTGCTTTCAGCTTGCAGCCTAATTGCCTGAAATCATCTTTAAGGACCTTCCACCTACCTCTAACTTTGTCATTTGTGCCAATGTGCACCATGACCGCTGGGTCCTCACCAGCCCCTCCCAGTAATCTGTCCACCTGATCAGCGATGTGTCGGACTCGAGCGCCAGGTAGGCAGCATACCATTCAACAATCCCTGTCTTTGGGTTTGTCTAGATATTGTAGTTCTCCCATCCCCTTTATTAATTTTGTTGCCCTCCTTTGTACTCTCTCTAGTTCCATTATATCCTTCCTGAGCACCGGTGCCCAAAACTGGACACAGTACTCCATGTGCGGTCTAACTAGGGATTTGTACAGAGGCAGTATAATGCTCTCATCATGTGTATCCAGACCTCTTTTAATGCACCCCATGAACCTGTTTGCCTTGGCAGCTGCTGTCTGGCACTGGCTGCTCCAGGTAAGTTTATCATTAACTAGGATCCCCAAGTCCTTCTCCCTGTCAGATTTGCCCAGTGGTTTCCCGTTCAGTGTGTAATGGTGATATTGATTCCTTCTTCCCATGTGTATAACCTTACATTTATCATTGTTAAACCTCATCTGCCACCTTTCAGCCCAAGTTTCCAACCTATCCAGATCCATCTGTAGCAGAATACTATCTTCTCTTGTATTAACTGCTTTACATAGTTTTGTATCATCTGCAAATATCGATATTTTACTGTGTAAACCTTCTACCAGATCATTAATGAATATGTTGAAGAGAACAGGTCTCAATACCGACCCCTGCGGTACCCCACTGGTCACAGCGACCCAGTTAGAGACTATACCATTTATAACCACCCTCTGCTTTCTATCACTAAGCCAGTTACTAACCCATTTACAGACATTTTCCCCCAGACCAAGCATTCTCATTTTGTGTACCAACCTCTTGTGCGGCACGGTATCAAACGCTTTGGAAAAATCGAGATATACCACGTCCAATGACTCACCGTTGTCCAGCCTATAGCTTACCTCTTCATAAAAACTGATTAGATTGGTTTGACAGGAGCGATTTCTCATAAACCCATGCTGATATGGAGTTAAACAGTTATTCTCATTGAGATAATCCAGAATAACATCCTTCAGAAACCCTTCAAATATTTTACCAACAATAGAGGTTAGACTTACTGGCCTATAATTTCCAGGTTCACTTTTAGAGCCCTTTTTGAATATTGGCACCACATTTGCTATGCGCCAGTCCTGCGGAACAGACCCCGTCGCTATAGAGTCCCTAAAAATAAGAAATAATGGTTTATCTATTACAGTACTTAGTTCTCTTAGTACTCGTGGGTGTATGCCATCCGGACCCGGAGATTTATCTATTTTGATTTTATTTAGCCAGTTTCGCACCTCTTCTTGGGTTAGATTGGTGACCCTTAATATAGGGTTTTCATTGTTTCTTGGGATTTCACCTAGCATTTCATTTTCCACCGTGAATACCGTGGAGAAGAAGGTGTTTAATATGTTAGCTTTTTCTTCGTCATCTACAACCATTCTTTCCTCACTATTTTTTAAGGGGCCTACATTTTCAGTTTTTATTCTTTTACTATTGATATAGTTGAAGAACAGTTTGGGATTAGTTTTACTCTTCTTAGCAATGTGCTTCTCTGTTTCCTTTTTGGCAGCTTTAATTAGTTTTTTAGATAAAGTATTTTTCTCCCTATAGTTTTTTAGAGCTTCAATGGTGCCATCCTGCTTTAGTAGTGCAAATTCTTTCTTTTTACTGTTAATTGCCTGTCTTACTTCTTTGTTTAGCCACATTGGGTTTTTCCTATTTCTAGTCCTTTTATTCCCACAAGGTATAAACCGCTTACAGTGCCTATTTAGGATGTTCCTAAACATTTTCCATTTAATATCTGTATTCTTATTTCTGAGGATATTGTCCCAGTCTACCAGATTAAGGGCATCTCTAAGCTGGTCAGACTTTGCCTTCCTAAAGTTCAGTGTTTTGTGACTTCCTGACAAGTCCCCCTAGTGAAAGACAGGTGAAACTGTACAATATTGTGGTCGCTATTTCCTAGATGCCCGACCACCTGCAGATTTGTTATTCTGTCAGGTCTATTATATTAGTATTAGGTCTAAAAGTGCTGCTCCTCTGGTTGGATTCTGCACCAATTGTGAAAGATAATTTTTCTTGGTTATTAGCAGAAACCTGTTGCCTTTATGGGTTTCACAGGTTTCTGTTTCCCAGTTAATATCCGAGTTGTTAAAGTCCCCCATAACCAGGACCTCATTATGGGTTGCAGCTTCATCTATCTGCTTTAGAAGTAGACTTTCCATGATTTCTGTTATATTTGGGGGTTTGTAACAGACCCCAATGATAATTTTGTTACCATTTTTCCCTCCATGAATTTCGACCCATATGGACTCGACATCCTCATTCCCTTCGCCAATATCCTCCCTTAAAGTGGACTTTAGACAAGACTTTACGTAGAGACAAACCCCTCCTCCTCTCTGATTTTTACGATCCTTTCTAAACAGACTGTAACCCTGTAAGTTAACTGCCCAGTCATAGCTTTCATCTAGCCATGTCTCGGTTATTCCCACTATGTCAAAGTTACCTGTAGATATTTCTGCTTCTAGTTCTTCCATCTTGTTTGTCAGGCTTCTGGCGTTTGCGAGCATGCAGTTTAGAGGATTTTGTTTTGTTCCAATCTCCTCGCTGTGGATTGTTTTAGAAATGTTCTTACCTCCCTTCTGAGTATGTTTTCCTGGGTCTTCTTTGTTCAAGTCTAATGTTTTTCTTCCCGTCCCCTCTTCTTCTAGTTTAACGCCCTCCTGATGAGTGTAGCAAGTCTTCTGGCGAATGATTGTTTCCCAGGTTTGTTGAGGTGTAGTCCGTCTCTTGCGAGGAGTCCATCGTACAAGTAATTCACACCGTGGTCCAGGAATCCGAATCCTTTTTGTCTGCACCATCGTCTTAGCCAGTTGTTCGCATCAAGGATCCTGTTCCATCTCCTGGTGCCATGCCCGTCTACTGGAAGGATAGAAGAAAAAACTACCTGTGCATCCAGTTCCTTTACTTTCTTCCCCAACGCTTCAAAGTCCTTGCAGATTGTCGGTAGGTCCTTCCTTGCCGTGTCATTGGTGCCAACATGTATCAGAAGAAATGGGTGGACGTCCTTGGAGCTGAAGAGCTTTGGTATCCTATCGGTCACATCCTTGATCATCGCACCTGGAAGGCAGCATACTTCTCTTGCGGTTATGTCCGGTCTGCAGATGGCTGCTTCTGTGCCTCTCAGTAGTGAGTCTCCCACCACCACCACTCTTCGTTGCTTCTTGGCTGTACTTTTTGCTGTCACTTGTTGCTGTGTGCCCTTTACTTTTTTGCTTGCTGGTATTGCTTCATCCTTAGGTGTGCCATCTTCATCCTCTACAAAGATTTGATATCGGTTCTTCAGTTGTGTGGTTGGTGATTTCTCCATGGTCTTCTTGCTTCTTTTGGTCACATGCTTCCACTCATCTGCCTTTGGAGGTTCTCTGACACTTTTTTCACCTTCTGTGACCAGTAGAGATGCTTCTGTTCTGTCTAGGAAGTTTTCATTCTCTTTGATGAGTTTCAAAGTTGCTATTCTTTCTTCCAGACCCCGCACCTTTTCTTCTAAAAGGGCCACTAGTCTACACTTCTGACAGGTGTAATTGGATTCTTCTTGTGGTCGATCTGTGAACATGTAGCACATGCTGCAGCTCACCATGTAGGTTGTCACATCTGCCATATTGCCTCTAGATCCTGCTGACTTGCTGTGTGTTTTCCTTCTTGTGTAATCTACTCAGCCAAGCTTTCTTGCAATAATGTCCTACAGGCAAAAATTTTGGTGATGCTTTCCAAGCAGCTGGTCCCGGCTGTACCCAACGATCTTCTTGCTTAGGGAGACTCTTCGCTTTTCCCAGACGGCACCTGGAATATGCAAATTATCCTCCTCAAGCTTGAATCTCTGGTTTGGTGATGCTTTCCAAGCAGCTGGTCCCGGCTGTACCCAACGATCTTCTTGCTTAGGGAGACTCTTCGCTTTTCCCAGAAGGCACCTGGAATATGCAAATTATCCTCCTCAAGCTTGAATCCCTGGTTTGGTGATGCTTTCCAAGCAGCTGGTCCCGGCTGTACCCAACGATCTTCTTGCTTCCCTGGCAATCTTCCCTCTACCCTGCTTTCTAACTGACACCCAGCTTGCTACTTCATCGTCTTGCAGCTCCATCCTACCATCCCCCTCATCTATCCCATTGAGCGTCTGCTCAGTGAGCAGAAGGCTCCTCTCCATATTGTCTATGGATCTCAGTGTTGCCAGCTGCACATTTAGATCCAGAATCTGGGTTTCCAAATGCACAACATGCTCACATCTCGCAAAGCAGTATGCACCCTCGACCGGCTGCTCAAGGATTGCATACATGTGGCAAGATGTGCACTGGATGGCATTAACAATAGTGGAGCACATTTCCTAATGGGGATTGCACCAGACAGAAAAGTTAAATAATAAAAAAATAAATAAATAAATAAATACAAAGTATTAATAAAAAACAGACAGCAATTCCTCCCTTGGAAACTCCCTGAATCCAAAGTCACTGAATCACAAGTCACACTTACCGCCATTCATACTTACGCTCAGGTCACACTCAGCTCGCTCACACTCGCTAAGCTGGAAATTTAAAGATTTTTTTTTCTTTTTCCCCTCAGCAGCAATCCGCCTTGCTGTTCAATGCACCTCGAAAAAGGACTTGAGTCCCAAGCAGCTGCCCCTTATAAACCCTTAATTATGAGCCCCCACCCTAAGTTAACCCCTTGTGAATATAGCTACTCCCAATTCAGCAGCTCACACCAATTCACACAGGTATTTGTTAAAGGCTTTCCAAATACCTCTTTACCGAATCACAAGTCACACTTACCGCCGTTCACACTTACGCTCAGCTCACACTCAGCTTGCTCACACTCGATATGCTGAAGATTTATAGATTTTCTTTTTCTCTAGTTCCCCTTAACAGCAATCCACCTTGCTGTTCAAATGCACTTCCAAAAAACTTACATTGCTTTGTTTTATACACTGTGCCTAAGTTGTGGTTCAGTCTCCCCAAAAAAGGGAGATTCAAATGGTCACAAAGTGGATATACTTCTGTCCTGTTAGTTTGTCGTATATCAGCCAGCCACTTTCTGCCACTTAAATTGCGTTGTTATATACACTGGGCCTAAGTTGTGGTTCAGTCTCTCAAAAAAATAGGGGGAGATTCAAATTCTCACAAAGTGGATCTACTGCAGTCCTGTTAGTTTGGTGTATGTCAGCCAGCCACTTTCTGCCACTTAGATTGCGTTGCTTTATACACTGGGCCTGAGTTTTGGTTCAGTCTCCCCCCAAAAAAGGGGAGATTCAAATTCTCACAAAGTTGATCTACTGCAGTCCTGTTAGTTTGGTGTTTATGAGCCAGCCACTTTCTGCCACTTACATTGCATTGTTTTATACACTGGGCCTGAGTTTTGGTTCAGTCTTCCCAATAAAAAGGGAGTTTCAAATTCTCACAAAGTGGATCTACTGCAGTCCTGTTAGTTTGGTGTATGTCAGCCAGCCACTTTCTGCCACTTACATAGTTACATAGTTATTAAGGTTGAAGGAAGACTATAAGTCCATCTAGTTCAACCCATAGCCTAACCTAACATGCCCTAACATGTTGATCCAGAGGAAGGCAAAAAAAAACCATGTGGCAAAGAGTAAGCTCCACCTTGGGGAAAAAAATTCCTTCCCGACTCCACATACGGCAATCAGACTAGTTCCCTTGATCAACGCCCTATCAAGAAATCTAGATTGCGTTGTTATATACACTGGGCCTAAGTTGTGGTTCATTTCAAAAAACCTGATCTGCACATCCAAACATAGACTGAGTGTGAACAGGTGCTGAACCCAGAGTCGCCAACTCGTATATAGTTAAATAAATAGGGCAGCACACTGCAGCGCCAAAACATGCAAACTTGAAAACACGAAATTTAAACTGCATTACTGCACTAGAAATAAGAAAAATGAGAGCTTTTAGCGGATAAAAATGGCCAATTTTATGTGTACCTCGTAGCTTATTCTCAGCGAGGTAGGTTTAGAGTAGGACCTTGTATAAGAGAGATGCCGTAAAGTGGCTACGAGGTACACATAAAATTGGCCATTTTTATGCGCTAAAAGCTCTCATTTTTCATATTTCTAGTGCAGTAATGCAGTTTAAATTTCGTGTTTTCAAGTTTGCATGTTTTGGCGCTGCAGTGTGCTGCCCTATTTATTTAACTAAGTTGTGGTTCAGTCTCCCCAAAAAAGGGGAGATTCAAATTGTCACAAAGTGGATATACTTCTGTCCTGTTAGTTTGTCGTATATCAGCCAGCCACTTTCTGCCACTTAGATTGCGTTGTTATATACACTGGGCCTGAGTTTTGGTTCAGTCTCCTGTCATGATCCCAATGGCAGGGGATCACAAAAGGACAAGCACACAAAAAACAGAACAAGCTCTAGGGTGATGGAAACTGAGCTGACCGCGATCCTGAACCTAATTCACAACACTAGCAGTAGCCGGGGAACGTGCCTACGATGATTCTAGACGTCTCGCGCCAGCCGAAGGACTAGCTTCCCCTATTAGAAGAAACAAAGACCTCTCTTGCCTCCAGAGAAACACCCCACAGAAATAGCAGCCCCCCACATGTAATGACGGTGAAATGAGAGGAAAGCACATACGTAGTAATGAAAACAGATTCAGCAAAATGAGGCCCGCTAAAACTAGATAGCAGAGGATACAAAAGTGAACTGCGCGGTCAGCGAAAAACCCTACAAAAAAACCATCCTGAAATTACCTGAACTCATGTGCCAACTCATGGAACATGAGGAGCAATATCAGCCCACTAGAGCAACCAGCAACAAGGAATCACATAACTGCAAGCTGGACTAAAACAAAAATAAAGCAAAACGTGGAACAGGAAAATCAAAAACTTAGCTTGTCCTGAAGAATACAGAAGCGGAAAGCAGAGGTAACAAGACACACTGATTACATCGATCGCCGGCGAGGAAATGACAAGAAAGCCAGGTTAAATAGGAAACTCCCATATCCTGATGGAACAGGTGGACACCAGAGACCACAGAGAACACAAGTCACCCAGTACCATCTGTAACCACCAGAGGGAGCCCAAAAACAGAATCCACAACAGTACCCCCCCCCTTGAGGAGGGGTCACCGAACCCTCACGAGAACCACCAGGGCGACCAGGATGAGCCCTATGAAATGCACGGACCAAATCAGCAGCATGAACATCAGAGGCAACCACCCAAGAATTATCCTCCTGACCATAACCCTTCCACTTGACCAAATACTGAAGTTTCCGTCTGGAAACACGAGAATCCAAGATCTTCTCCACAACATACTCCAATTCTCCCTCCACCAGCACCGGAGCAGGAGGCTCAAGCGAAGGAACAACAGGTACCTCATACTTCCGCAACAACGACCGATGGAACACATTATGAATAGCAAACGATGCCGGGAGATCCAAACGAAACGACACAGGGTTAAGAATTTCCAAGATCCTATAGGGACCGATAAACCGAGGCTTGAACTTAGGAGAAGAGACCTTCATAGGAACAAAACGAGAAGACAACCACACCAAATCCCCAACACGAAGTCGAGGACCCACGCGGCGACGGCAATTATCAAACTGCTGAGCCCTCTCCTGGGACAACTTCAAATTGTCCACCACATGACTCCAAATCTGATGCAACCTATCCACCACCATGTCCACTCCAGGACAATCAGAATGCTCCACCTGACCAGAGGAAAAACGAGGATGAAACCCCGAATTACAAAAGAAAGGAGAAACCAAGGTAGCAGAACTAGCCCGATTATTAAGGGCAAATTCGGCAAGCGGCAAAAAGGTAACCCAGTCATCTTGATCAGCAGAAACAAAACACCTTAAATAAGTTTCCAAGGTCTGATTAGTTCGTTCCGTCTGGCCATTCGTCTGAGGATGGTGTTAGGACTGGCGGAACGCACCAAGAGAGATGTAATGGATGCGTTCGCAGTCCGGGGTCCACCGTGCAGGTGAAACCTGCTGCTAGGACATGACAGACGATATGGCGGTACTCATAAGTATACACGCGTGGGTTAAACCTCACCCAGCGTGAAGAAAGCGATCCTGTTGCGTCACAGGATCGCGGTACCGCACATAGAGCGCGAGCAAGTGGTCAGCGAACTAGACCCCAACAGGGATAGTAGTCCGATTAGACCCTTGCTGGCACTACACCACAACTGGGTGTGAAAAGTATATACAATAGAGGCACCGAAGTGCAAACTGTGCCGTGCTGGCAGGCACCACTAAGTACCCAGACATGGGTCAGGAAGCGCACACAGGCGCGTGGCGCCGCACTGGCGGTCACAGCAGAGGACGCTGACACGTGTGTGACACGTTGAGTGTTAAGTCGGGCGCTAGATAGCAGCCATACACCATACGCGAACAATCATACAGTAGGGTAGGGGTATTTAAAGGACGACTTGCACTCACAACAAACACACGTATAAAGTTGTACACTAGCGCATGGCCGTGCGGTCATGCGCAGTTTATATAGCTGCAGGACAGGAAGCGGCCACAGAAACTTTGCCCTTCCAAGACCTGCCAAGAGGACCAATAGAATGCGCTGCAGAGTCTGAGCACATGACCCTCGATCTCCAACGGGAGATCTTGCCCTGGGCATGCTCAGTGTGCGCAGACAAGGACTTAGTCCCAGAGAAGTCCACTCGCTGCTGACCAGTATTGGCTTTAAAGGCAGAAGCTGGAGAAGCAGCAGTAACTCTTCTCACAGAGTCAGACTGAGCGAGACGCTGGGATCGACGTCCCTGCTGAGCAGGCTCCACTGCGGCTGGAGGAGAATGGGAGACCGCAGCGGAGACGGATCGAGATTCCCCCTGTGCAGCAGAGGAAACTCGACTCCTAACATTACCCCCCCTCCTAGGGCCCCCCCTCCTTGGGCCTCGCTACGTTCGAAGGCAGCAATGAGCTGTGGGGCCCGAATGTTTTCAGCAGGCTCCCATGACCTGTTCTCTGGACCATAACCCTTCCAATCCACCAGATAGAACTTTTTGCCGCGTACCACCTTACACCCCAAAATAGCGTTCACCTCGTAATCGTCCGTAGACGAACCCGATGTCCCGGAAGATGACTCGGAAAACCGGGACATGTATACGGGTTTCAAGAGGGACACATGAAAGGTGTCGGTGATACCCAAGCGTGGAGGAAGAGCCAGGCGGTAGACCACAGGATTAACCTGTTCGAGAACCTTGAAGGGACCCAAGTAGCGAGGAGCAAACTTAGTGGACTCAACTCGCAGCCTGATGTTACGGGCGGAGAGCCACACCAAGTCGCCAGGGACAAAAGTCGGAGCAGGGCGCCGATGAACATCGGCGGAGGACCTCATTCTCTCCTTGGAGGCCCGAATGGCATCCTGCGTGCGATCCCAAATGTCCCGTGCCTCCACAGCCCAGTCTGCCACCCTGGGATCAGCGGAAGACACAGACATGGGCACTGGAACACGCGGATGCTGGCCGTAATTTAAGAGGAATGGAGTCTGACCGGTGGAGTCGGCTACGGCATTGTTAAGTGCAAACTCTGCCCACGGTAGCAAGGATGCCCAGTCATCCTGTCTGGCAGAAACAAAATGTCGCAGATATGTGACCAAGGTCTAGTTGGCCCTTTCTACCAACCCATTCGTCTCGGGATGATATGCCGAAGAGAGATTTAACTCAATACTGAGTAAACGACATAGCTCCCTCCAGAATCGAGACGCAAACTGGGGACCCCGGTCACTAACAATTTTGTCTGGCATACCGTGTAAGCGAAAGATATGCTTGATAAACAAGACAGCCAACGCCCGTGCAGATGGTAGCCGTGGAAGAGGCACCAAATGCACCATTTTGGAGAAATGGTCGGTGATCACCCAGATAATGGTGCAATTACGAGACTTGGGTAAGCCCACCACAAAGTCCATCCCGACCATCTCCCAGGGCCTGTCAGCCACGGGCAGAGGGTAAAGCAATCCAGCTGGCCGTTGCCGAGGAGTCTTGTTCCTGGCGCAAGAGACACACGCCCGAACGTACTCCGCGACATCACGAGCCATATGCGGCCACCAGTATGTCCTCGCCAGTAACTCAGATGTCCTTTTAGTACCAAAATGTCCACCCTCAGATCAAATTTTTGTGATCTGTGAAGACTTGGAAGGGAAAACGTGCTCCCTCCAAGAGATGTCTCCACTCCGAGAAAGCCAACTTCATGGCTAGCAACTCCCTGTCCCCGATGGAATAATTCCTCTCTGCTGGTGCGAAGGTCTTGGAGAAAAAGAAGCAAGGATGCTTCCGACCTTGAGCATCCTTTTGGAAGAGGACTGCTCCAGCACCAACAGAAGAGGCATCCACCTCCATGATAAATGGCTTATCAACATCGGGGCGATGAAGTATGGGAGCGCTAGCGAAGTGTGACTTTATAGAGATAAAGGCCTTGGAGACCTCCTCAGACCACAATTTAGGATTTGCCCCCTTCTTGGTGAGGGCAACCAAGGGAGCTACCAAAGTTGAGAAATGCGGGATGAACTGGCGATAATAATTGATGAACCCCATAAAGCGCTGCACCGCTTTAAGAGAATGAGGTTCCTGCCAGTCCATCACAGCCTGTAGTTTGGCAGGATCCATAGCCAATCCCTGGGCTGAGATGATGTAGCCTAGGAAAGGTAAGGACTCCTGCTCAAACATGCACTTCTCCAACTTGGCATAGAGGGAGTTTGCCCGTAGGAGGTCGAAGACTTTGCAAACATCTCTCCGGTGGGAGTCAATATCTGGAGAGTAGATGAGAATATCATCCAGATAGACTACGACCGAGGTGGAAAGCATATCCCGGAAGATATCGTTCACAAAGTCTTGGAAAACGGCTGGGGCATTACAGAGCCCAAAGGGCATCACCAGATATTCATAGTGCCCATCCCTGGTGTTAAAAGCCGTCTTCCATTCGTCCCCCTCACGGATGCGAATCAGGTTGTAAGCACCCCGCAGATCTAATTTAGTAAATACCCTTGCTCCCCGAAGCCTATCGAACAGTTCAGATATCAAAGGCAAAGGGTATTTATTCTTAACGGTGATGGCGTTAAGACCCCTGTAGTCTATGCATGGACGCAATTCCCCACTCTTCTTCTGCACGAAGAAGAATCCTGCCCCAGCAGGTGACACTGACTTCCTGATGAACCCTCTTGCCAGATTTTCCTGTATGTACTGTGACATTGCCTCCGTCTCCGGGAGAGATAGCGGATAGACTCGACCCCGGGGAGGCTCAGCACCAGGCAAGAGGTCAATAGGACAGTCATAGGGGCGATGGGGCGGAAGGGTCTCCGCCGCCTTTTTGGAGAATACGTCTGCATATGACCAATACTGCTTGGGGAGAGAGGATAGATCTGCGGATACCTCAGTAGTAGCAACCTGAACGCACTCCCTCTGACACCTACCCCCACAAGATTCACCCCAACCCAGAATTCTGCCTGAGGACCACTCGATATGAGGAGAGTGGTACCGTAGCCAAGGTATTCCCAACAGGATCTCATCAATTCCTTCCGGAATGACGAGCAGAGAAATTATCTCCTGATGAGATGGCGACATGGACAGAGTAAAAGGGATGGTCTGGTGTGTTATCTGTGAGGGCAATGTCGACCCATTCACCACTCGCACCGTTACTGGTTGAGCAAGCATAACCAAGGGTATTGCGTGACGTTGGGCGAAGGCAGAAGACATAAAGTTGCCCTCCGCCCCAGAATCCACGCAGAGCTCTACCGAGTGGGAAAAAGAGCCAATAGTAATTGTCCCCTTAAAGGACAACTTAGAGGCAAACGTCGCCGTGTCTAGTGTACCTCCACCAACTACCACTAGACGCTGACGTTTCCTCGACCGCTGAGGACATCTGGTGGCTAGATGTCCTGACTGCTGGCAAACATGACAGACCCTGAGTGCACAAGCGGTCCGGGACTTAGATCCTGCTTGTGACACCTCCCTGGCCTCATGTGACTCAGGAACCAGGACTGGAAATTCAAGAGGTTTGGCAAAAGTAGGAGCCAGCCGAAACCTCTGCCTACACTGGGCTCGCTCTAACCTCCGCTCGTTAAAACGGAGGTCAATTCGAGTGGAGACAGTTATTAACTCCTCCAGTGTGGCAGGAATCTCCCTAGTGGCCAGAGCGTCCTTTACGTGGTCAGCCAAGCCCCTCCAAAATATGGGGATAAGAGCTTTATCCGACCAATCCAGCTCAGATGCTAAGGTGCGGAATTGGACGGCAAAATGACTGACCCTGAGTTAATGCCAGCAATTGGAGCGCAGTATCATGGGTGACTTGAGGTCCTAAAAAGACCTGTTTCAGAGCGCTCAGAAACAGCGGAGCACTCTGCACCACATGATCACCACGCTCCCACAGCGGCGTAGCCCATTCCAACGCCCTGTCCGACAATAGAGACAAAATAAATCCCACCTTAGCCCGCTCTGTGGGAAAACGTGTAGCCAGGAGCTCGAGATGAATAGAGCACTGACTCACAAATCCCCTACAAAACTTGCTATCACCAGAAAATTTTTCTGGCAGCGGGAGGTGAGATAATGTCGGAACAGGGGTGGCAATGGACATAGTAGCTGCAGCCACGCTGGCAGCCTGTACAGCTACTGCAGTAACATCCACAGCTGAAGTCGCGCTCTCGAGAGCCGCCAACCTACCCTCCAGCTGCTGGATATGCCGCAGAGATTTCTGTATGTCTGTCATCACTAGCCAGACCCTGGCGCTAGTGTAATGTTAGGACTGGCGGAACGCACCAAGAGAGATGTAATGGATGCGTTCGCAGTCCGGGGTCCACCGTGCAGGTGAAACCTGCTGCTAGGACATGACAGACGATATGGCGGTACTCATAAGTATACACGCGTGGGTTAAACCTCACCCAGCGTGAAGAAAGCGATCCTGTTGCGTCACAGGATCGCGGTACCGCACATAGAGCGCGAGCAAGTGGTCAGCGAACTAGACCCCAACAGGGATAGTAGTCCGATTAGACCCTTGCTGGCACTACACCACAACTGGGTGTGAAAAGTATATACAATAGAGGCACCGAAGTGCAAACTGTGCCGTGCTGGCAGGCACCACTAAGTACCCAGACATGGGTCAGGAAGCGCACACAGGCGCGTGGCGCCGCACTGGCGGTCACAGCAGAGGACGCTGACACGTGTGTGACACGTTGAGTGTTAAGTCGGGCGCTAGATAGCAGCCATACACCATACGCGAACAATCATACAGTAGGGTAGGGGTATTTAAAGGACGACTTGCACTCACAACAAACACACGTATAAAGTTGTACACTAGCGCATGGCCTTGCGGTCATGCGCAGTTTATATAGCTGCAGGACAGGAAGCGGCCACAGAAACTTTGCCCTTCCAAGACCTGCCAAGAGGACCAATAGAATGCGCTGCAGAATCTGAGCACATGACCCTCGATCTCCAACGGGAGATCTTGCCCTGGGCATGCTCAGTGTGCGCAGACAAGGACTTAGTCCCAGAGAAGTCCACTCGCTGCTGACCAGTATTGGCTTTAAAGGCAGAAGCTGGAGAAGCAGCAGTAACTCTTCTCACAGAGTCAGACTGAGCGAGACGCTGGGATCGACGTCCCCGCTGAGCAGGCTCCACTGCGGCTGGAGGAGAATGGGAGACCGCAGCGGAGACGGATCGAGATTCCCCCTGTGCAGCAGAGGAAACTCGACTCCTAACAGATGGAATGCAGACGAAAAGGACAAATCAATGCCCATCTTAGCACAGAACGTCCGCCAAAATCTAGACACAAACTGGGATCCCCTGTCAGAAACAATGTTCTCCGGAATCCCATGCAAACGAACCACGTTCTGAAAAAACAGAGGGACCAACTCAGAGGAGGAAGGTAACTTAGGCAAGGGGACCAGATGAACCATCTTAGAAAAGCGGTCACACACAACCCAGATGACGGACATTTTTTGAGAGACAGGGAGATCCGAAATAAAGTCCATGGAAATGTGCGTCCAAGGCCTCTTCGGGATAGGCAAAGGTGACAACAATCCACTGGCCCGAGAACAGCAAGGCTTAGCCCGAGCGCAAACTTCACAAGACTGCACAAAAGAACGCACATCCCTCGACAAGGAAGGCCACCAAAAAGACCTGGCCACCAAGTCTCTAGTACCAAATATTCCAGGATGACCTGCCAACGCAGAAGAATGGACCTCGGAGATGACTCTACTGGTCCAATTATCCGGAACAAACAGTCTTTCAGGCGGACAACGATCAGGTTTATCCGCCTGAAACTCCTGCAAAGCACGTCGCAAGTCTGGGAAGACAGCTGACAAAATCACCCCATCCCTAAGGATACCAGTGGGCTCAGAATTTCCAGGGGAATCAGGCACAAAACTCCTAGAAAGAGCATCCGCCTTCACATTCTTTGAACCTGGCAGGTATGAAACCACAAAATCGAAACGGGAGAAAAACAGTGACCAACGAGCCTGTCTAGGATTCAGACGCTTGGCAGACTCAAGGTAAATCAGATTTTTGTGATCAGTCAAGACCACCACACGATGTCTAGCACCCTCAAGCCAATGACGCCACTCCTCAAATGCCCACTTCATGGCCAAAAGCTCCCGATTACCAACATCATAATTCCGCTCAGTGGGCGAAAACTTTCTAGAAAAGAACGCACATGGCTTCATCACCGAGCAATCGGAGCTTCTCTGTGACAAAACCGCCCCTGCTCCAATCTCAGAAGCATCAACCTCAACCTGAAAAGGAAGCGAAACATCTGGCTGACGCAACACAGGAGCAGAAGAAAACCGGCGCTTAAGTTCCTGAAAGGCCTCCACAGCCTCAGGAGACCAATCAGCAACATCAGCACCCTTCTTAGTCAGATCCGTCAAAGGCTTAACAACACTAGAAAAATTAGTTATGAAACGACGATAAAAATTAGCAAAGCCCAAGAACTTCTGTAGACTCTTAAGAGATGTAGGCTGCGTCCAGTCACAAATAGCTTGAACCTTGACGGGATCCATCTCAATAGTAGAAGGGGAAAAAATATACCCCAAAAAAGAAATCTTCTGGACTCCAAAGAGACACTTTGAACCTTTTACAAACAAAGAATTGGCCCGCAGGACCTGAAACACCTTCCTGACCTGCTGAACATGGGACTCCCAGTCATCAGAAAAAACCAAAACATCATCCAAATACACAATCATAAATTTATCCAGATATTCACGGAAAATATCGTGCATAAAGGACTGGAAGACAGAAGGAGCATTAGAAAGTCCAAAAGGCATCACCAAATACTCAAAATGGCCCTCAGGCGTATTAAATGCGCTTTTCCACTCATCACCCTGCTTAATCCGCACAAGATTATACGCACCCCGAAGATCAATCTTAGTGAACCATTTAGCCCCCTTAATGCGAGCGAACAAATCAGTCAACAATGGCAAAGGATACTGATATTTGACCGTAATTTTATTCAAAAGACGGTAATCTATACAAGGCCTCAAGGAACCATCTTTTTTGGCCACGAAAAAAAAATCTGCTCCCAAAGGAGATGAAGATGGACGGATATGTCCCTTTTCCAAGGACTCCTTAACATAATCCCGCATAGCAGTATGCTCAGGCACTGACAGATTGAACAAACGACCTTTAGGAAATTTACTGCCAGGAATCAAATCTATAGCACAATCGCAATCCCTGTGAGGAGGAAGCGAATTGAGCTTAGGCTCCTCAAAAACATCCCGATAATCAGACAAAAATACAGGAACCTCAGAAGGAGTAGATGAAGCGATAGAAATCGGAGGTGCATCATCATGAACCCCCTGACATCCCCAGCTTAACACAGACATCGCCTTCCAGTCCAAGACTGGGTTATGAGTTTGTAACCATGGCAGACCAAGCACTACGACATCATGTAAATTATACAGTACCAGGAAGCGAATCACCTCCTGATGAACGGGAGTCATACGCATGGTCACGTGTGTCCAGTACTGAGGTTTATTCATAGCCAAAGGTGTAGAGTCAATTCCTTTCAAAGGAATAGGGACTTCCAGAGGCTCCAGACTAAACCCACAGCGGTTGGCAAATGACCAATCCATAAGACTCAGGGCAGCGCCTGAATCCACATAGGCATCGACGGAAATGGCTGATAATGAACAAATCAGAGTCACAGACAGAATGAACTTAGACTGTAAAGTACTAATGGCAACAGACTTATCAACCTTTTTTGTGCGTTTAGAGCATGCTGATATAACATGAGCGGAATCACCACAATAAAAACACAACCCATTTTTCCACCTATAGTTTTGCCGTTCACTTCTGGACTGAATTCTATCACATTGCATTGTCTCAGGTGCCTGTTCAGAAGACACCGCCAAATGGTGCACAGGTTTGCGCTCCCGTAAACGCCGATCAATCTGAATAGCCATAGTCATAGACTCATTCAGACCTGCAGGCGCCGGGAACCCCACCATAACATCTTTAATGGCCTCAGAAAGACCATCTCTGAATTTTGCAGCCAGAGCGCACTCATTCCACTGAGTAAGCACCGACCATTTCCGAAATTTCTGACAATATATTTCTGCTTCATCTTGCCCCTGAGAGAGAGCCAATAAAGCTTTTTCAGCCTGAATCTCTAGGTTAGGTTCCTCATAGAGCAAACCCAATGCCAGAAAAAACGCATCCACATTGAGCAACGCAGGATCCCCTGGTGCCAATGCAAATGCCCAATCCTGAGGGTCACCCCGCAGGAAAGATATTACAATTTTGACTTGCTGAGCAGGGTCTCCAGAGGAGCGAGATTTCAAAGAAAGAAACAACTTGCAATTGTTCCTAAAATTCAGAAAACTAGATCTATCTCCAGAAAAAAACTCTGGGGTAGGAATTCTAGGTTCAGACATAGGAGCATGTACAACAAAGTCTTATATATTTTGAACCTTAGCAGCAAGATTATTCAGGCTGGAAGCCAAACTCTGGACGTCCATGATAAACAGCTGAGGTCAGAGCCATTCAAGGATTAAGAGGAGGTAAGACGCAGCCAGGCTGCAATTAAGGCTAGGCAGCAAACTCTGAGGGAAAAAAAAAAAAAAAAACTTCCTCAGAGTACTTTTCCTCCTACTTCAGCCAATACGATTACCACTTTTAGGCCGGCGATACTGTCATGATCCCAATAGCAGGGGATCACAAAAGGACAAGCACACAAAAAACAGAACAAGCTCTAGGGTGATGGAAACTGAGCTGACCGCGATCCTGAACCTAATTCACAACACTAGCAGTAGCCGGGGAACGTGCCTACGATGATTCTAGACGTCTCGCGCCAGCCGAAGGACTAGCTTTCCCTATTAGAAGAAACAAAGACCTCTCTTGCCTCCAGAGAAACACCCCACAGAAATAGCAGCCCCCCACATGTAATGACGGTGAAATGAGAGGAAAGCACATACGTAGTAATGAAAACAGATTCAGCAAAATGAGGCCCGCTAAAACTAGATAGCAGAGGATACAAAAGTGAACTGCGCGGTCAGCGAAAAACCCTACAAAAAACCATCCTGAAATTACCTGAACTCATGTGCCAACTCATGGAACATGAGGAGCAATATCAGCCCACTAGAGCAACCAGCAACAAGGAATCACATAACTGCAAGCTGGACTAAAACAAAAATAAAGCAAAACGTGGAACAGGAAAATCAAAAACTTAGCTTGTCCTGAAGAATCCAGAAGCGGAAAGCAGAGGTAACAAGACACACTGATTACATCGATCGCCGGCGAGGAAATGACAAGAAAGCCAGGTTAAATAGGAAACTCCCATATCCTGATGGAACAGGTGGACACCAGAGACCACAGAGAACACAAGTCACCCAGTACCATCTGTAACCACCAGAGGGAGCCCAAAAACAGAACAAAGTGGATATACTTCTATCCTGTTAGTTTGTCGTATATCAGCCAGCCACTTTCTGCCACTTAGATTGCGTTGTTATATACACTGGGCCTAAGTTGTGGTTCAGCCTCTCAAAAAAAAGGGGAGATTCAAATTCTCACAAAGTGGATGTACTTCTGTCCTGTTAGTTTGTCGTATATCAGCCAGCCACTTTCAGCCACTTACATTGTGTTATTTTTTCCACAGGGCCTGATTTTTTGTTCAGTCTTCCAAAAAAAAAGGGAGATTTAAAATCTCAACACGTTTATATACAGTGGGGCAAAAAAGTATTTAGTCAGTCAGCAATAGTGCAAGTTCCACCACTTAAAAAGATGAGAGGCGTCTGTAATTTACATCATAGGTAGACCTCAACTATGGGAGACAAACTGAGAAAAAAAAATCCAGAAAATCACATTGTCTGTTTTTTTTAACATTTTATTTGCATATTATGGTGGAAAATAAGTATTTGGTCAGAAACAAACAATCAAGATTTCTGGCTCTCACAGACCTGTAACTTCTTCTTTAAGAGTCCCCTCTTTCCTCCACTCATTACCTGTAGTAATGGCACCTGTTTAAACTTGTTATTAGTATAAAAAGACACCTGTGCACACCCTCAGTCTGACTCCAAACTCCACTATGGTGAAGACCAAAGAGCTGTCAAAGGACACCAGAAACAAAATTGTAGCCCTGCACCAGGCTGGGAAGACTGAATCTGCAATAGCGGAGCCAGTTAACCCCTTCCCGACCTTTGACGCATACGCTGCGTCATGAAAGTCGGTGCCATTCCGACCCATGACGCAGCATATGCGTCATGGAAAGATCGCGTCCCTGCAGGCCGGGTGAAAGGGTTAACTCCCATTTCACCCGATCTGCAGGGACAGGGGGAGTGGTAGTTTAGCCCAGGGGGGGTGGCTTCACCCCCTCGTGGCTACGATCGCTCTGATTGGCTGTTGAAAGTGAAACTGCCAATCAGAGCGATTTGTAATATTTCACCTAAAAAACTGGTGAAATATTACAATCCAGCCATGGCCGATGCTGAAATATCATCGGCCATGGCTGGAAACACTTATGTGCACCCACCCCACCCCTCCGATCGCCCCCCCAGCCCCCCGATCTGTGGTCCGCTCCCCTCCGTCCTGTGCTCCGCTCCCCCGTCCTCCTGTCCGCTTCCCCGTGCACCAATCACACCCCCTGTGCTGCAATCAAACCCCCCCGCACTCCGATCCCCCCCCCGCACACAGCGACCCCCCCCTCCGTGCTCCGATCCACCCCCCCCGCACAGCGATCCCTCACCCCGTGCTCCAATCCTTCCCCGTGCTCCAATCCTCCCTCCCGTGTTCCGATCCACCACCCCCCATGATCCGATCCACCCCCCCGTGCTCCGACGCCCCCCCCGTGCCCTGATCTCCCCCCCCTTATACTTACCTGGCCGCCCGAGGTCCGTCCGTCTTCTTTCCTGGGCGCCGCCATCTTCCAAAATGGCGGGCGCATGTGCAGTGCGCCCGCCGAATCTGCCGGCCGGCAGATTCGTTCCAGAGTGAATTTTGATCACTGAGATATATCCTATCTCAGTGATCAAAATAAAAAAAATAGTAAATGACCCCCCCCCTTTGTCACCCCCATAGATAGGGACAATAAAAAAAATAAAGAATTTTTTTTTTTTCACTAAGGTTGGGGTAAGAACTAGGGTTAGGGTTAGGGGTAGGGTTAGGGTTAGGGGTAGGGTTAGGGTTAGGGGTAGGGTTAGGGGTAGGGGTAGGGTTAGGGCTAGGGTTAGGGGTAGGGGTAGGGTTAGGGCTAGGGTTAGGGTTAGGGTTAGGGGTAGGGTTAGGGCTAGGGTTAGGGTTTCGGTATGTGCACACGTATTCTGGTCCTATGCGGATTTTTCCGCAGCGGATTTGAAAAATCCACAGTGCTAAACCGCTGCCGATTTATCGTGGATTTACCGCGGTTTTTCTGCGCATTTCACTGCGGTTTTACAACTGCGATTTTCTATTGGAGCAGTTCTAAAACCGCTGCGGAATCCGCAGAAAGAAGTGACATGCTGCGGAATGTAAACCGCTGCGTTTCCGTGCAGTTTTTCCGCAGCATGTGTACAGCGATTTTTGGTTCCCATAGGTTCACATTGAACTGTACACTCATGGGAAACTGCTGCGGATCCGCAGCGTTTTCCGCAGCGTGTGCACATACCTTTAGAATTAGGCTATGTGCACACGGTGCGGATTGGCCGCTGCGGATCCGCAGCAGTGTTCCATCGGGTTTACAGTACCATGTAAACATATGGAAAACCAAATCCGCTGTGCCCATGGTGCAGAAAATACCGCGCGGGAACGCTGCGTTGTATTTTCCGCAGCATGCCAATTCTTTGTGCGGATTCCACAGCGTTTTACACCTGTTCCTCAATAGGAATCCACAGGTGAAATCCGCACAAAAAACACTGGAAATCCACGGTAAATCCACAGGTAAAACGCAGTGCCTTTTACCCGCGGATTTTTCAAAAATGATGCTGAAAAATCTCACACGAATCCGCAACGTTGGCACATAGCCTTAGAGTTGGGTTGGAATTAGGGTTGTGGTTAGGGTTAGGGGTGTGTTGGGGTTAGGGTTGTGGTTAGGGGTGTGTTGGGGTTAGGGTTGTGATTAGGGTTACGGCTACAGTTGGGATAAGGGTTAGGGGTGTGTTGGAGGTAGAATTGAGGGGTTTCCACTGTTTAGGCACTTCAGGGGGTCTCCAAACGCAACATGGCGCCACCATTGATTCCAGCCAATCTTGTATTCAAAAATTCAAATGGTGCTCCCTCACTTCCAAACCCCGACGTGTGCCCAAACAGTGGTTTACCCCCACATATGGGGTACCAGCATACTCAGGACAAACTGCGCAACAATTACTGGGGTCCAATTTCTCCTGTTACCCTTGAGAAAATAAAAAATTGCTTGCTAAAACATCATTTTTGAGGAAAGAAAAATGATTTTTTATTTTCACGGCTCTGCGTTGTAAACGTCTGTGAAGCACTTGGGGGTTCAAAGTGCTCACCACATATCTAGATAAGTTCCTTGGGGGTCTAGTTTCCAAAATGGGGTCACTTGTGGGGGGTTTCTACTGTTTAGGCACACCAGGGGCTCTGCAAACGCAACGTGACGCCCGCAGACCATTCCATCAAAGTCTGCATTTCAAAAGTCACTACTTCCCTTCTGAGCCCCCACGTGTGCCCAAACAGTGGTTTACCCCCACACATGGGGCATCAGCGTACTCAGGAGAAACTGGACAACAACTTTTGTGGTCCAATTTCTCCTGTAACCCTTGGGAAAATAAAAAATTCTGGGCTAAAAAATTATTTTTGAGGAAAGAAAACGTATTTATTATTTTCACGGCTCTGCGTTATAAACTTCTGTAAAGCACTTGGGGGTTGAAAGTGCTCACCACACATCTAGATAAGTTCCTTTGGGGGTCTAGTTTCCAAAATGGGGTCACTTGTGGGGGGTTTCTACTGTTTAGGCACACCAGGGGCTCTGCAAACGCAATGTGACGCCCGCAGACCATTCCATCAAAGTCTGCATTTCAAAAGTCACTACTTCCCTTCTGAGCCCCCACGTGTGCCCAAACAGTGGTTTACCCCCACACATGGGGTATCAGCGTACTCAGGAGAAACTGGACAACAACTTTTGTGGTCCAATTTCTCCTGTAACCCTTGGGAAAATAAAAAATTCTGGGCTAAAAAATTATTTTTGAGGAAAGAAAACGTATTTATTATTTTCACTGCTCTGTGTTATGAACTTCTGTGAAGCACTTGGGGGTTCAAAGTGCTCACCTCACATCTAGATAAGTTCCTTTCGGGGTCTAGTTTCCAAAATGGGGTCACTTGTGGGGGGTTTCTACTGTTTAGCCACATCAGGGGTTCTGCAAACGCAACGTGACGCCCGCAGAGCATTCCATCAAAGTCTGCATTTCAAAACGTCACTACTTCACTTCCGAGCCCCAGCATGTGCCTAAACAGTGGTTTACCCCCACATATGGGGTATCAGCGTACTCAGGAGAAACTGGACAACAACTTTTGGGGTCAAATTTCTCCTGTTACCCTTGGGAAAATAAAAAATTGCGGGCTAAAATTCATTTTTGAGAAAATAATTTTTTTATTTTATTTTCATGGCTCTGCGTTATAAACTTCTGTGAAGCACTTGAGGGTTCAAAGTGCTCACTACACATCTAGATTAGTTCCTTTGGGGGTCTAGTTTCCAAAATGGGGTAATTTGTGGGGGATCTCCAATGTTTAGGCACACAGGGGCTCTCCAAACGCGACATGGTGTCCGCTAATGATTGGAGATAATTTTCCATTTAAAAAGCCAAATGGCGTGCCTTCCCTTCTGAGCCCTGCCGTGCGCCCAAACAGTGGTTTACCCCCACATATGGGGTATCTGCATACTCAGGACAAACTGGACAACAACATTTGTGGTCCAATTTCTCCTATTACCATTGGCAAAATAGGAAATTCCAGGCTAAAAAATCATTTTTGAGAAAAGAAAAATTATTTTTTATTTTCATGGCTCTGCATTATAAACTTCTGTGAAGCACCTGGGGGTTTAAAGTGCTCAGTATGCATCTAGATAAGTTCCTTGGGGGGTCTAGTTTCCAAAATGGGGTCACTTGTGGGGGAGCTCCATTGCATAGGCACACAGGGGCTCTCCAAATGCGACATGGTGTCCGCTAACAATTGGAGCTAATTTTCCATTCAAAAAGTTAAAAGGCGCGCCTTCCCTTCCGAGCCCTGCCGTGTGCCCAAACAGTGGTTTACCCCCACATATGAGGTATCGGCGTACTCGGGAGAAATTGCTCAACAAATTTTAGGATCCATTTTATCCTATTGCCCATGTGAAAATGAAAAAATTGAGGCGAAAATAAATTTTTTGTGAAAAAAAAGTACTTTTTCATTTTTACGGATCAATTTGTGAAGCACCTGAGGGTTTAAAGTGCTCACTAGGCATCTAGATAAGTTCCTTGGGGGGTCCAGTTTCCAAAATGGGGTCACTTGTGGGGGAGCTCCAATGTTTAAGCACACAGGGTCTCTCCAAACGCGACATGGTGTCCGCTATCGATGGAGATAATTTTTCATTCAAAAAGTCAAATGGCGCTCCTTCCCTTCCGAGCCTTACCATGTGCCCAAACAGTGGTTTACCCCCACATGTGAAGTATCGGTGTACTCAGGAGAAATTGCCAAACAAATTTTAGGATCCATTTTATCCTGTTGTCCATGTGAAAATGAAAAAATTGAGGCTAAAAGAATTTTTTTGTGAAAAAAAAGTACTTTTTCATTTTTACGGATCAATTTGTGAAGCACCTGGGGGTTTAAAGGGCTCACTATGCATCTAGATAAGTTCCTTGGGGCGTCTAGTTTCCAAAATGGGGTCACTTGTGGGGGAGCTCCAATTTTTAGGCACACGGGGGCTCTCCAAATGTGACATGGTGTCCGCTAAAGAGTGCAGCCAATTTTTCATTCAAAAAGTCAAATGGCGCTCCTTCCCTTCCAAGCCCTGCCGTGCGCCCAAACAGTGGTTTACCCCCACATATGAGGTATCAGCGTACTCAGGACAAATTGGACAACAACGTACGTGGTTCAGTTTCTCCTTTTACCATTGGGAAAATAAAAAAATTGTTGCTGAAAAATCATTTTTGTGACTAAAAAGTTAAATGTTCATTTTTTCCTTCCATGTTGCTTCTGCTGCTGTGAAGCACCTGAAGGGTTAATAAACTTCTTGAATGTGGTTTTGTGCACCTTGAGGGGTGCAGTTTTTAGAATGGTGTCACTTTTGGGTATTTTCAGCCATATAGACCCCTCAAACTGACTTCAAATGTGAGGTGGTCCCTAAAAAAAATGGTTTTGTAAATTTCGTTGTAAAAATGAGAAATCGCTGGTCAAATTTTAACCCTTATAACTTCCTAGCAAAAAAAAATTTTGTTTCCAAAATTGTGCTGATGTAAAGTAGACGTGTGGGAAATGTTATTTATTAACTATTTTGTGTCACATAACTCTCTGGTTTAACAGAATAAAAATTCAAAATGTGAAAATTGCGAAATTTTCAAAATTTTCGCCAAATTTCCGTTTTTATCACAAATAAACACAGAATTTATTGACCTAAATTTACCACTAACATGAAGCCCAATATGTCACGAAAAAACAATCTCAGAACCGCTAGGATCCATTGAAGCGTTCCTGAGTTATTACCTCATGAAGGGACACTGGTCAGAATTGCAAAAAACGGCAAGGTCTTTAAGGTCAAAATAGGCTGGGTCATGAAGGGGTTAAAGGCATAAGGTGCGATTGGTGACAGAATATGGGATGTCGGCTGCTAATGAGGAATCCCGCAAAACCGGGATGCCAATTATAGGCGTAAAGTGCAAAAGTGCCATCACTAAGCGTGATGAGTGGTAATAAATAAAGTATCCACTGACTGGATAAAAGTGAGTGAGAATAAGGACATAAAAGGTTAATAAGAAATGATAGAAATAATATTAAGAGTAGGGAGTAAGAGCAAATAAGTATACGGATATGCAGCTGTATGTCTGGGGGCCCATAGTCCGCAATACTGACCCATATAGTGCAGAACAATTAGACATCTATAGTCCTCATAATTCCCCAGTTCTTATTTTATAAGAGTCCAGAAAGATATGGATATTACGGCAAAAGTCCATGAGTAATGAGAAGAATTCTTGTTATATAAAAGTCCAGAAGAATATTGGTAATACAGCAGGGATCCATGGACCGGGAAGAAGAGTTCTCGTTATTGTGGGAGCCGTTCTGGGTTAACCATTAGGTCTCTTCCATATGGCATCTGACGTGAGAATGTCCAGCATGTTGCGGTGATTAGTCCAGGCCGTCTTCCGGGTTATATGACCAGTACTGACAAAAAGCGCATGTCACCGTGGGGAATTTGCAGTGAGTGTGAGTCTAAGGGAAGAAAATCCAATGAATAAAAGCACATAAAAACACGAAAAAACAAAGTTAAAAACCACCTTAAAAACAATCCAAAAAGGAGGGAAACGGTTACAGGAAAGAAATGAAACCGAAGTTTTCATTAAGGCCGAGGGGGGTAACTGTGTCCAGGCGGTATATCCACTTGCTTTCTAACTGCGCCAGGGATTTAGCCAAGTCACCCCCACGAGTGCCAAGATTAATCTGATCAATTGCTTTAAAGAGGAAATTTTTGGGGTCACTGCCATGATGGATTTTAAAATGCCGTGGTATTGTTTTTAAGAGAGACATGTCTGTAATGGTTTTGGCTTTTTCAATGTCATGAATGTGTTCTCGGACACGGATTTTCATCTCTCGTGTGGTGAGTCCGATATATATCAGTTTGCAAGGGCATGTGGCGTGGTATATTACCCCCTGAGATAAACATGTGAGATGTTTTCTTATATCAAAGCTTCTTGAGCCATTGGAGTTGCTGAAAGAGGATTGGACTCACCACACGAGAGATGAAAATCCGTGTCCGAGAACACATTCGTGACATTGAAAAAGCCAAAACCATTACAGACATATCTCTCTTAAAAACAATACCACGGCATTTTAAAATCCATCATGGCAGTGACCCCAAAAATTTCCTCTTTAAAGCAATTGATCAGATTAATCTTGGCACTCGTGGGGGTGACTTGGCTAAATCCCTGGCGCAGTTAGAAAGCAAGTGGATATACCGCCTGGACACAGTTACCCCCCTCGGCCTTAATGAAAACTTCGGTTTCATTTCTTTCCTGTAACCGTTTCCCTCCTTTTTGGATTGTTTTTAAGGTGGTTTTTAACTTTGTTTTTTCGTGTTTTTATGTGCTTTTATTCATTGGATTTTCTTCCCTTAGACTCACACTCACTGCAAATTCCCCACGGTGACATGCGCTTTTTGTCAGTACTGGTCATATAACCCGGAAGACGGCCTGGACTAATCACCGCAACATGCTGGACATTCTCACGTCAGATGCCATATGGAAGAGACCTAATGGTTAACCCAGAACGGCTCCCACAATAACGAAAACTCTTCTTCCCGGTCCATGGATCCCTGCTGTCTTACCAATATTCTTCTGGACTTTTATATAACAAGAATTCTTCTCATTACTCATGGACTTTTGCCGTAATATCCATATCTTTCTGGACTCTTATAAAATAAGAACTGGGGAATTATGAGGACTATAGATGTCTAATTGTTCTGCACTATATGGGTCAGTATTGCGGACTATGGGCCCCCAGACATACAGCTGCATATCCGTATACTTATTTGCTCTTACTCCCTACTCTTAATATTATTTCTATCATTTCTTATTAACCTTTTATGTCCTTATTCTCACTCACTTTTATCCAGTCAGTGGATACTTTATTTATTACCACTCATCACGCTTAGTGATGGCACTTTTGCACTTTACGCCTATAATTGGCATCCCGGTTTTGCGGGATTCCTCATTAGCAGCCGACATCCCATATTCTGTCACCCCTCGCACCCATCGCACCTTATGCCTTTAACTGGCTCCCCCCACCCCCCTCAGTATATTTTGTCCTTAACTAGCAGTGGCTGCAACGTGGCACTTAAACAATGTATGTCTTCTTTTTGCACTTGTTCGCCTGTGTCCCTTCACCATTATATCCATAGGTTTAGTACAGACCTTCCCCATTCATATCCCCTTATACCCTTGCACACCTACACTCAACAGGGATTTCTTTAGGCCACTGTCTTGCCCTTTCTCAGAGATCAGTCTCCGTGATATATCTCTCTGGCATCTAGCTTATCACTCCGTATAGGCCGGCCATGTGATTGACTCAATCTCTATTTTATCTCACATTACTTCATTTATCATCTTATTCATTACTTAATTCATTTATTATCTTTATTTTACCACTTGGTATTAGATTGACCTATCTTTGGGTAAGTCTTCCCTTTACAACTTTTTCATTTTCCCCTGGCACCTTGTTCACTTCTTTTAGTGCCTTTCCCATGCTTTCAGCTTATCTTATTTCCGACCACATGTGTCATCTTGCGGCGCATTCAGTATGCTTTGTGTCCTCCCTAGCCCCCTCCTCTTCCCCCGTTCTAACTCACAGTATAGTCCCTGATTACTCCTGCCCATATGCGGCTCTGACATGTCCCATGACCACTCTTAGCTGTCTCCTCCCCTCCCGTGCCAACTCCGCCTCCCTCTATCCATGGCAACCAGTCTGTCCTCGGTCGACACCTGCGCATGCCCAGTTTTCTCCTTGGGTCCGTGGGTCTACTGCGCACGCGCAGAGTCCGCTTGCCTCCCCTGACTTCCGGAGGCGCCGATGACATGACCGCAGCGCTTCCCTCTGCGTGTCATGTGTGCGCCGATCCGGAAGTCCCTTTGGCCATGGGAGACGCGGCACTGCTGACGCGCGCTAACTGAGATTACCACGGCCCTCCCCCCTCATCTAGATCTCTCTATAAAAACACCGCCAACATCCACCTACCTATCCACGCCCCATTTGAGGAAGCTCTATTGCGAAACGGCGCTTGTCGGGCGCGGGAGGCCTCCACACTATCCTGCTATCACGCCCAGGTTCCTGACATCTATTTATCTCAGGTAAAATACCTTTCCTACTATATCTAGATAGGCGTTGTACCATATATCCTTCCTGCATATATATAGTGCCAAGTACACTCCCCAGGCTCCTTTACAGCATACTGCATGCCAAGATACTGGGTACATATGCTTATGACCCTATGGATATACGTCCTCTCTAAGATTACATATTACCATTTGTCAGCTAACCCTGTGCGTTGCAAACTATTCTTTGATCCTCTAAGCATTTCTTTGATTGTCTAGACACATATTGTTACCAATTTATTTAGCTGCCTTTTTGGATCATTATCAGTACCACATAACAGTGATAGTTTGTGGGGTGCCTCCCCTGGTATTTGGAGGTTTCCGTTCCCCCCACATTTTTGTGCATTTTTTGTGTCTAATTTTATATCATGTGTAAATACACTTTTTTAGAATAAGTTCTAAATAAATTTATTATTTTATATCGTATTCTCTCCCTCACTTCATTTTTTCTTCTGGTTTTTTACCATTTGAAAATGTGTGTATGCTCTATGTGGAAGTGACTCTAGCCATTGTCAAATATAGGACTATGGGTATACAGGCCTTTTCCATTGCCAACCGCATATTTCTATGTTGGGGATGGTATGATGTAATAAATCTTGCCTGGTTGTTTGAATTAGACCTCACCCCAGTATTCCTGTACAAAAGATTATCACGATCAGAGTGTTTAGCTCGATGATATGCTTTCTTGAGATTTCTCCTGCTATACCCCCTTGCCACAAAACGTGACGTAAGTTCTCTAGCTCTAACCTCAAAATCATGCTCATCTGAGCAAATACGCCGTAGGCACAGGAACTGACCCACTGGGATAGCCTTGATCATATGGGAAGGATGGCACGACGAGGCGTGCAGGAGGGTATTCGTGGCGGTAGGTTTGCGGAAAATATCCGTCTGAATACAACCTCCCGCACCCCTACGGATCGTGACATCTAAAAAGTCAACCCTCTCACTATCCCACACCGGGGTAAGATGTATGTTAAGGTCGTTGCTGTTCAAGAGGGAGACAAATTGCTCAAGGTCGACGGAGGTGCCCTGCCAGATAAAGAAGATATCGTCGATATAGCGTGTCCATAATAGGACACGATCCATCGACCCCTGTTTATCAGACAGGAAAAGGTCCCTCTCCCACATACCCAGGAACAGATTGGCATAGGAGGGCGCAAAGGCCGCTCCCATGGCCGTACCCTGGATCTGTAGGTAGAAGGAACCTTTAAACACAAAAAAATTGTGTGTCAAAGTGAACTCCAATAGCTCCAGGATGAGATCCCTCAAAGATGAAGAAAGAGTAGATGTTCTTAAGAAAAATTCCACGGCTCTCAGGCCGTCATGGTGTCTAATATTAGTGTAGAGGGATTCAACATCGACTGAAGCTAAGAGAGTATCACTATCCAAACACAGTCCATCGACCTTGCGCAACAAATCCCCGGTATCCTTGAGAAAGGAAGGCAAAACGGAAACTAGAGGCTGTAGATAATAATCAATCCATCCGTTAACGCGCTCGAGGAAGTTCCCCCGCCCAGATACGATCGGTCTGCCGGGCGGCTCACGAGCATTCTTGTGTATTTTTGGCAAAAGATAGAGTGTAGAAATCGTAGGTTCTTTAACTAGAAGAGCTGAAGCCAGGTCACTGGTGACAACCCCGCTGTCAAGGGCCCTTTTAATGATGGTCTCTAATTTAGAAGCAAATGCAGAGAGGGGGTTATAAGTCAATTTCTTATAACAGGTGTTATTATTAAGTTGCTTAAACGCCTCCCTCTCATACATTTGCTTAGGCCAGACAACGACGTTGCCACCCTTGTCAGCCGGCTTCAGCTCCACATCAGGTAATTCCTTGAGATAACGTAATCGAGTTCTTTCTTCCCTAGTAAGATTATCAAAGGAAGAAAATTTAGGAATACCAAGAAATGCATCGGAGACCACCCGAACAAACAGATCGATACTGGGACAGGTGTGAAAAGGGGGGAACCTCATCGAGCGCGGACGGATGGATGGAGGGATCTTACCTCCTTCATTGTTATGTTCCTCAGCCAATTCTTCCAGAGTCCTTATTGTTTCTTGTTCCTCCTCTGTTGGGAAAAGTTTGTAAAATTCATCATTATAGAAGTGTCTCTTGAACAGCAACGACCTAGCAAACATGTGCAAGTCCTTCACCGCCGAGAAGGTGTCAAAACCCGGTGTGGGAGAGAAAGATAGACCCCTACCCAAAAGGGATAGATCAGACGCAGTAAGAACATGACTACTCAAATTTATTACCTTGTTATCATGCCTAACTGCCCCCGATCCAGTCTGTGGTTCCCTCTTATATGGGTGGTAAGCGTGGTCACGCAGTCTATGGGATTCACCATATGAGGAGGTTGAGATAGAGGAAATATCAGATTGTCCACTATTGGACGTAATTGAGCTATTAGATGGTATCCTATGGAGACTAGAGTTGTTTTTATTTTTCCACAGGTATACTCGTTTATTCTGATAGTCCCTCAAATCCCTATTGAACTTCGATGTATGGTTATCCTGTAATTTTTTGACTAATAGGTCCATTGCTTTATCCAAGTCCAGTTCAAATTGCGACAGTCTCTCCGCGGGGCAATCTCTTTTAATAGCAACTTGAGCAGTATCAATCAACTTATCGAGTTCCCCAATCTCAGTGGTCTTAAGATTAATTAACAATTTAAGAAGAGTGGTGGAGCATGTGTGACACGCTTCCTCCCACTTTTGTATAAACTGCTCATCATGAACCTAAAACGAAGGGATTGTTCTCACTCGCAGCCCACGTGGAATCATATTGGAAGCAACATATTTTTCCAATAGAGATCTATTCCACCAGATTCGTGACCTTTTAAGTAAATATGTTTTCATTTGCACACATTGTTGATCAAGTACGTGATCAGTGGTCTTGTATGTCTTCCATTTTCTAATTATTGCTCCCACTGTTGATTTCTTCACTCCAAGCTGGTTGGCTATTGCAGATTCAGTCTTCCCAGCCTGGTGCAGGGCTACAATTTTGTTTCTGGTGTCCTTTGACAGCTCTTTGGTCTTCACCATAGTGGAGTTTGGAGTCAGACTGAGGGTGTGCACAGGTGTCTTTTTATACTAATAACAAGTTTAAACAGGTGCCATTACTACAGGTAATGAGTGGAGGAAAGAGGGGACTCTTAAAGAAGAAGTTACAGGTCTGTGAGAGCCAGAAATCTTGATTGTTTGTTTCTGACCAAATACTTATTTTCTACCATAATATGCAAATAAAATGTTAAAAAAACAGACAATGTGATTTTCTGGATTTTTTGTTCTTAGTTTGTCTCCCATAGTTGAGGTCTACCTATGATGTAAATTACAGACGCCTCTCATCTTTTTAAGTGGTGGAACTTGCACTATTGCTGACTGACTAAATACTTTTTTGCCCCACTGTATACCTTCTACCTTGTTTTACAGTACCATATAACAGTTGTTATTTTGGTTAGATTTTCCAAAAAATGAGGAAGTCAGGTGGAAAAGGCCGTTGGCGGTGGTTGCGAGCTAGTACTGATGGTGGTGGTGGTGCATCTGGTCGTAGTGGCAAAAGCACAATAGCACCTAAGGCTGGAGGTGTTGAGCCAGTGTCATCGTCTGGCTACATAAGGCCTTGAATGCTCCCTTATCTGGGAGTAGGAAAACGGCCTTTAAAGTCGGAGCAGCAGGAAAAAGTTTTGGCTTTCATTGCTGACTCAGCCTCTAGCTCTTTCGCCTCCTCTTCAGAAAGTTCAAAATATAAAAGCAGCGAGTCGACAGTGGATGCTCCCGGTCAAGAACAAGACATTTCCTTGTGTCCTTCACATAAACCAAAAGTGAAGGATGCGTCAGGCGACAACACAGGTTACTCCATGGAGCTCTTTACACATACCTTGCCTGGGTTAGAATGGGAAATTGTTAACTGCCCATTACAAGATGAATCGGATATGGAGTGCACTGATGCACAGCCACAGCTGGATTATAATGCTGTTCCATTGACTCAGATCACTACATTGCCCTTGTACTGAGTGTACTGAGCCAGAATCTGACCCTGATGAGACTATGGGGCCCGTCACGAACGCTATAGCACCTTACATGGTGACACAGAGGAAGGTGCACATGACATTGAAGAGGAGGTGATAGATGACCCAGTTGTTGACCCTGATTGGCAGCCATTGGGGGAAGAGGGTGCCGCTGCCAGTAGCTCTGAAGCGGAGGAGGATGATCCTCAGCAGCCATCTACATCGCAACAGCTGTCATCTGGCAGACCCGTATCAGGCCAAAAACGTTTGTCAAAAACAAAAACAGTTTTGGGACAGTGTGGCCATCCGGTGAAAGTAGCAAGCATGCAATGCCTGAAAAGGTATTCCATAGTAGGAAGAGTGCAGTGTGGCAATTTTTTAACCAAGATCCGAATTATCAGTCAAAAGTTATCTGTAAGAAATGCTCAAAGACCTTTAGCAGAGGGAAGAATCTTCAAAATTTAAATACAACGGGCATGCTTAGATATTTAACCAGCATGCACTTGCAAGCCTGGACTAACTACCAAACGTCCCGGACCATTGGTGCACCTGCTCAGAATGAAGGTAGTCGGCAACACTACATTGCTTCCCTCACTGTAAGCCCACCGGTTAGGACACCACCAGCAGCAAATGTGGAGGTATCATCGCAAGGCCAAAGCAGTCAGGGAATCACAAGGTTATTGGTAGGAAACACTGTATGTAGGCCAACATCGAGAATATCATCACCAACCCTCTCTCAATCCGCCATGTCCACCACCACCACCACCGCTAGTTCCACCATATGCACCTCTCCAGTCCAGCTCACCCTACAAGAGACTCTCGTTAGGAAAAGAAAGTACTCATCCTCTCATCCGCATACAGAGGGTTTGAACACCCACATTGCTAGACTAATCTCGTTAGAGATGATGCCCTACCGGTTGGTTGAAAGCGAAGCTTTCAAAGCCCTGATGGCCTACGCAGTACCACGCTATGACCTACCCAGTCGATACTTCTTTGCGAGAAAAGTCATCCCAGCCCGCCACCAGCATGTCAAAGACCGAATTGTCCATGCACTGAGGCAATCAGTCAGTAGAAAGGTGCACCTCACAACAGATGCATGGACCAGTAGGCATGGCCAGGGACGTTACGTGTCCATCATGGCACACTGGGTTAATGTGGTGGCTGCAGGGTCCACAGGGGACAGCCATAGTGGGACAGTTCTGCCTAGCCCACGGTCTAGGAAACAGTTGGCTGTAGGCATTCGCCACCCCTCCTCCTCCTCCTCCAGAAGCAAAAACTCGTCCACAGAGCGCAGTCGCACAACCACTCCATCAGCAGCTGCCAGTGTTGCACACGAGGTGTCCTATTATCGAACAGCTAGTAGTAAGCGTCAGCAGGCTGTGTTTGAAAAGAAGTGTTTGGGCGACAACAGGCACAACGCAGAAGTATTGGCCGAGTACTTGCAGCAACAAACTCAGTCATGGCTGGGCAGTGTACATCTTGAGGCAGGCAAGGTAGTCAGTGATAACGGAAGGAATTTTATGGCTGCCTTAGCCCTTTCAGAACTTAAACACATAACTTGCCTGGCTCACACCTTGAACTTGGTGGTGCAGTGCTTCCTCAAAAATTATCCGGAGTTACCAGCCCTGCTCCTGAAGGTGCGAAGACTTTGCTCGCACATCCGCCGGACGCCTGTACACTCCAGCCGTATGCTGAACCATCAGCGATCGCTGAATCTTCCCCAGCACCGCCTAATAATCGACGTTGCAACAAGGTGGAACTCCACACTGCACATGGTTCAGAGGCTGTGCGAACAGAGGCGTGCTGTAATTATTTTGTGGGAGGATACACATACACAGGCAGGCAGTTGGATGGCAGACATGGAGTTGTCTGGTGTGCAGTGGTCGAAGCTACAACACCTCTGTCAGGTCCTTCAGTGTTTTGAGGAATGCACACGGCTGGTAAGTGCAGACAACGCCATCATAAGCATGAGCATCCCACTAATGCGTCTGCTGATGCAAAGTTTGACACACATTAAGGAGCTGGCGTCTGCAGCCGAGGAGGAGGGAAGCCTTGATTACAGTCAGCCATTGTCTGCTCAGGGAGCTCTCCTGGACAAGGTGGTGGACAAAGAGGAGGAGGATGATGGGGATGAATATTTATGGGAGGATGCTTCTCAGGGGGCAATAGAAACTGGTGGCGTTGCAAGGTCAGGTACAGGGTTTTTGCGGGACACAGGTGATGTTAATTTGCAAGAAAGTGCTCCTCAACCCAGCACAAGCAGTGAATTGACACCTGGAACATTGGCCCACATGGCTGAGTATGCCTTGCGTATCCTAAAAAGGGACCTCCGCATTATCAAAATGATGACCGATGACGATTACTGGTTGGCCTGCCTCCTGGATCCACGATATAAAGGAAAGTTACAAAATATCATGCCACATGAGAACCTTGAGCAAATATTGGCTACCAAACAAGCAACTCTTGTAGACTGTTTGGTTCAAGCATTCCCAGCAAACAGCAGCGGTGATGGTTCTTCTCACACGAGCCGTAGGGGGCAACATGGCAGAAGTGTTAGAGGTGCACAAATCCGAAGTGGCGTTGGACAGAAGGGTTTTATGACCATGTTGTGGAGTGATTTAGCAATGACCGCTGGCACGACAGGTAGTGCTGCATCGATTCAAAGTGACAGGAGACAGCATTTGTCCAGTATGGTTACGAAATACTTTTCCTCCCTTATCAGTGTTCTCCCTCACAGGTCATTCCCCTTTGATTACTGGGCATCTAAAATAGACACCTGGCCTGAATTGGCAGAATATGCATTACAGGAACTCGCTTGCCCTGCTTCTAGTGTGCTATCAGAAAGAGTCTTCAGTGCTGCTGGTTCAATACTGACCGAAAAAAGGACACGTCTGGCTACCCAGAATGTTGATGATCTACCCTTCATTAAAATGAACCAATCATGGACTTCAAATTATTTTGCCCCACCTTCTCCTGCTGACACGTAGCTTGCCTGAAAAATGTCTTGCTTTTGGCCTCCTCTTACTGACTTCTCCAATTCCTCCATTTGCAGCTGCTTAATGTCCACCATAGGCCATTTTTATACCTCCCTAAATGGACTGACTCCCCCAACAGGGCCGTGGTCACCACCTGGCGCAAGCACCCATGCGAGTGCCGTTTGCCTGGACAGGTGGGTGCGCCGACTCTTGGGCGACGGCACTGGCACAGGGTCCCTCATAGTACAATGAAGTGTCTCTGACGTTGGTGGTGCACAACCAACGTCAGACACACCGTTGTAACATGAGGGGTCCGCCGCCCACGAGAGAGTGTTCCCCCAGCTCGAACAGTGCTCTACCACTTGCAATACTTACCTCTCCCTGCTCCACCACTGTGTAGTCTGTGCTGTTAAATCCTTCAATGGCACTGCCAATACAAATTTGTTGAAATTATAGATGATAGTTAAAATATACAGGGGCCCTCGCCTCCATTAAGACCAGTTAATACTTTGCGCCTACTACCACTGTCTGCTACTCAGCAGAGGAGCCCACTCCAGTACCTAGCTATGCCGCCTGTTTAGTCCTGTTACCAATTTTGAACTGCTTTTAGCCTACTTTTGTATTTGGGCCTACTAACTGGGTCTGCGCCACTCATTACATTTGGCCTCCACTGAACAAAGCTATGAAGCCTGTTTAGTCCTGTTACCAATTTTCAACTGCTTTTAGCCTACCTTTTTATTTTGGGCCTACTAACTGTGTCTGCGCCACTCATTACAATTGTCCTCCACTGAACAAAGCTATGCCGCCTGTTTAGTCCTGAGACCAATTTTGAACTGTATTTAGCCTACTTTTTATTTTGGGCCTACTAACTGTGTCTGCGCCACTCATTACAATTGCCCTCCACTGAACAAAGCTATGCCGCCTGTTTAATCCTGTTACCAATTTTGAACTGCATTTAGCCTACCTTTTTATTTTGGGCCTACTAACTGTGTCTGCGCCACTCATTATAATTGTTCTCCACTGAACAAAGCTATGCAGCCTATTTAGTCCTGTTACCAATTTTCAACTGCTTTTAGCCTACCTTTTTATTTTGGGCCTGCTAACCGTGTCTGCGTCACTCATTACAATTGTCCGCCACTGAACAAAGCTATGCCGCCTGTTTAGTCCTGTTACCAATTTTGAACTGCATTTAGCTTACTTTATTATTTTGGGCCTACTAACTGTGTCTGTGCCACTCATTATAATTGTCCTCCAATGAACAAAGCTATGCCGCCTGTTTAGTCCTGTTACAAATTTTGAACTGCTTTTAGCCTACTTTTGTATTTGGGCCTACTAACTGTGTCTGCGCCACTCATTACAATTGTCCTCCACTGAACAAAACTATGCCGTTTGTTTAGTCCTGTTACCAATTTTGAACTGCTTTTAGCCTACTTTTGTATTTGGGCCTACTAACTGTGTCTGCGCCACTCATTACAATTGTCCTCCACTGAACAAAGCTATGCCGTTTGTTTAGTCCTGTTACCAAGTTTGAAGTGCTTTTAGCCTACTTTTGTATTTGGGCCTACTAACTGTGTCCGCGCCACTCATTACAATTGTCCTCCACTGAACAAAGCTATGCCGCCTGTTTAACCCCTTAGTGACAGAGCCAATTTGGTACTTAATGACCAGGCCAATTTTTGCAATTCTGACCACTGTCACTTTATGAGGTTATAACTCTGGAACGCTTCAACGGATCCCGCTGATTCTGAGATTGTTTTTTCGTGACATATTGTACTTCATGTTAGTGGTAACATTTCTTCGATATTACTTGCGATTATTTATGAAAAAAACGGAAATATGGCGAAAATTTTTAAAATTTTGCAATTTTCAAATTTTGTATTTTTATGCCCTTAAATCAGAGAGATATGTCATGAAAAATAGTTAATAAATAACATTTCCCACATGTCTACTTTACATCAGCACAATTTTGGAAACAAAATTTTTTTTTGTTAGGGAGTTATAAGGGTTAAAAGTTGACCAGCAATTTCTCATTTTTACAACACCATTTTTTTTAGGGACCACATCACATTTGAAGTCATTTTGAGGGGTCTATATGATAGAAAATAATGAAGTGTGACACCATTCTAAAAACTACACCCCTCAAGGTTCTCAAAACCACATTCAAGAAGTTTATTAACCCTTTACGTGCTTCACAGGAACTGAAACAATGTGGAAGGAAAAAATGAACATTTAACTTTTTTTTGCAAACATCTTAATTCAGAACCATTTTTTTTATTTTCACAAGTGTAAAAACAGAAATGTAACCATAAATTTTGTTATGCAATTTCTCCTGAATACGCCAATACCCCATATGTGGGGGTAAACCACTGTTAGGGCGCACCGCAGAACTTAGAAGTGAAGGAGCGCCGTTTGACTTTTTCAATGTACAATTGGCTGGAATTGAGATCGGACACCATGTCACATTTAGAGAGCCCCTGATGTACCTAAACAGTGGAAACTCCCCACAAGTGACACCATTTTGGAAACTAGACCCCTTAAGGAACTTATCTAGATGTGTGGTGAGCACTTTGAACCCCCAAGTGCTTCACAGAAGTTTATAACGTAGAGCCGTGAAAATAAAAAATCGCTTTTGTTTACACAAAAATGATCTTTTCGCCCACAAATTCTTATTTTCACAAGGGTAACAGGAGAAATTTGACCACAAAAGTTGTTGAGCAATTTCTCCTGAGTACGCTGATACCCAATATGTGGGGGTAAACAACTGTTAGGGCGCACCGCAGAGCTTGGAAGAGAAGGAGTGCCGTTTTACTTTTTCAATGTAGAATTGGCTGGAATTGAGATTGGACGCCATGTCGCGTTTGGAGAGCCCCTGATGTGCCTAAACAGTGGAAACCCCCCACAAGTGACACCATTTTGGAAACTAGACCCCTTAAGGAACTTATCTAGATGTGTGGCGAGCACTTTAAACCCCCATGTGCTTCACAGAAGTTTATAACGTAGAGCCGTGAAAAAAAAAATTTGCATTTTTTCTACAAAAATGATCTTTTTGCCCACAAATTTTTATTTTCACAAGGGTAACAGGAGAAATTAGACCATTATAGTTGTTGTGCAATTTCTCCTGAGTACGTCGATACCCAATATGTGGGGGTAAACCACTGTTTGGGCGCACCGCAGAGCTTGGAAGAGAAAGAGTGCCGTTTTACTTTTTCAATGTAGAATTGGCTGGAATTGAGATCGGACGCCATGTCGCGTTTGGAGAGCCCCTGATGTGCCTAAACAGTAGAAATCCCCCACAAGTGACCCCATTTTGGAAACTAGACCCCCCATGGAACTTATCTAGATGTGTGGTGAGAACCTTGAATGCCCAAGTGCTTCACAGAAGTTTATAATGCAGAGCCGTGAAAATAAAAAATATTTTTTTTTTCCACAAAAAAGATTTTTTAGCCACCAAATTTTTATTTTCACAAGGGTAACAAGAGAAATTGGACCCCAAACGTTGTTGTCCAATTTTTCCTGAGTATGCTGGTACCCCATATGTGGGGGTAAACCACTGTTTGGGCGCACGGCAGAGCTCGGAAGGAAGGAGCGCCGTTTTGGAATGCAGACTTTGATAGAATGGTCTGCGGGTATTATGTTGCGTTTGCAGAGCCCCTGATGCACCTAACCAGTAGAAACCCTCCACAAGTGACCCCATTTTGGAAACTAGACCCCCCAAGGAACTTATCTAGATGTGTGGTGAGAACTTTGAATGCCCAAGTGCTTCACAGAAGTTTAGAATGCAGAGTCGTGAAAATAAAAAATATTTTTTTTTCCACAAAAAAGATATTGTAGCCCCAAAGTTTTTATTTTCACAAGGGTAACAGGAGAAATTGGACTGCAATAGTTGTTGTCCAATTTATCCCGAGTACGCTGATGCGCCATATGTGGGGGTAAACCACTGTTTGGGTGCACGGCAGAGCTCGGAAGGGAAGGAGCGCCTTTTTGGAATGCAGACTTTGATAGAATGGTCTGTGGGCATTATGTTGCGATTGCAGAGCCCCTGATGTACCTAAACTGTAGTAACCCCCCACAAGTGACCCCATTTTGGAAACTAGACCCCCCAAGGAACTTATCTAGATGTGTGGTGAGAACTTTGAATGCCCAAGTGTTTCACAGAAGTTTAGAATGCAGAGTCGTGAAAATAAAAAATATTATTTTTTTCACAAAAAAGATTTTGTAGCCCCCAAGTTTTTATTTTCACAAGGGTAACAAGAGAAATTGGACCCCAGAAGTTGTTGTCCAATTTATCCCGAGTACGCTGATGCCCCATATGTGGGGGTAACCCACTGTTTGGGCGCACGGCAGAGCTCAGAAGGGAGGGAGCACCATTTGACTTTTTGAGCGCAAAATTGGCTGTCGTATTTGGAGACCCCCTGATGTTCCTAAACAGTGGAAACCCCCCAATTCTAGCTCCAACCCTAACCCCAACACACCCCTAACCCTAATCCCAACCTCATCCATAATCCTAATCACTAACCCTAACCATAATCACAACCCTTACCCCAAAACAACCCTAATGTCAACCCTAACCATAACCCTAATCAAAACCCTAAATCCAACACACCCCTAATCCTAATCTCAACCCTAACCTCAAACCTAACCCTAATCCCAATACACCCCAAATCACAACCCTAACCTTAACCCTAATCCCAAACCTAACCCTAATCCCAAGCGTAACCCTAATGCCAACCCTAACCCTAATACGAACCCTAATCCAAACCCTAACCCTAATCCCAGCTCTAACCCTAACTTTAGCCCCAACCCTAGCCCTAACTTTAGCCCCAACCCTAACCCTAGCCCTAGGGCTACTTTCACACTTGCGTCGTTTGGCATTCCGTCGCAATCCGTCGATTTGGACAAGAAACGGATCCTGCAAATGTGCCCGCAGGATGCGTTTTTTGCCCATAGACTTGTATTGCCGACGGATCGTGACGGATGGCCACACGTCGTGTCCGTCGTGCACTGGATTAGTTGTGTTTTGGCGGAGCCTCGGCACAAAAAAAGTTCAATGAAACGTTTTTTTGTACGTCGCATCCGCCATTTTTGACCGCGCATGCGTGGCCGTAACTCCGCCCCCTCCTCCCCAGGACATAGATTGGGCAGCGGATGTGTTGAAAAACTACAGCTGCTGCCCACGTTGTGCACAATTTTCACAACGTGCGTCGGTATGTCGGGCCGACGCATTGCGACGGCCCCGTACCGACGTAAGTGTGAAAGAAGCCTAACCCTAAGTTTAGCCCCAACCCTAACCCTAAATTTAGCCCCAACCCTAACCCTAAATTTAGCCCCAACCCTAGCCCTAACCCTAGCCCTACCCCTAACCTAACCCTACCCCTACCCCTAACCCTAACCTAACCCTACCCCTAACCCTACCCCTAACCTAACCCTAACCTAACCCTAACCCTACCCCTACCCCTAACCCTACCCCTAACCCTAACCCTACCCCTACCCCTAACCCTACCCCTAACCCTACCCCTAACCTAACCCTAACCCTACCCCTACCCCTAACCCTACCCCTAACCCTACCCCTAACCTAACCCTAACCCTACCCCTACCCCTAACCTAACCCTAACCCTAACCCTACCCCTACCCCTACCCCTAACCCTAACCCTAACCCTAATTTTAGCCCCAACTGCTGTTCTCCTGCCGGCCGGCAGATGGAGACAGATGGCGGGCGCACTGGGCATGCGTCCGCCATGTTCTGCTGCCGGCGGCCAGGAGGAGCAGCAAGAGGATCCAGGGACCTAGGTGAGTATGCTAGGGTCCCCGAATCCCCCTATTTCTCTGTCCTCTGATGTGCGATCACATCAGAGGACAGAGAATTACACTTTACTTTTTCTTTTTTTTTTTTTGCGGTCGCCGGTAAACAGTTAATTACCGGCGATCGCAAAACAGGGGTCGGTAATACCGACCCCGATCGTGCTCTTTGGGGTCTCGGCTACCCCCGGCAGCCGAGACCCCAAAGATTCTCCCGGTGCCGGCCGGCGGGCGCACTGCGCATGCGCCCGCCATTTTGAAGATGGCGGCGCCCACCGGGAGACACGAGGAGCATCGGGGGAGCTAGGTGAGTATTGGGGGGCCACCTGGGACCCCTTTTCTCTGTCCTCCGATGTGCGATCACATCGGAGGACAGAGAAATTAAAAAGAGATCGCTTTTTTTTTTTTTTTTTTGCGATCGCCGGTAAACGGTTAATTACCGGCGATCGCAAATGCGGGGTGGGTTAAAAACCCCCCGAATCATGTTCTCTGGGGTCTCGGCTACCCTCGGCAGCCGAGACCCCGGAGAAAATCGGCCTCTGGGGGGCGCTATGGACTTTTTCCACAGCGCCGTTAATTAACGGCGCTGTGGTTTAAGTACCCTTAGCGGCCGCCGTTAAAAGGCGTATCGGCGGTCGCTAAGGGGTTAATCCTGTTACCAATTTTGAACTGCATTTAGCCTACTTTTTGATTTTGGGCCTACTAACTGTGTCTGCGCCACTCATTACAATTGTCCTCCACTGAACAAAGCTATGCCGCCTGTTTAGTCCTGTTACCAATTTTGAACTGCATTTAGCTTACTTTATTGTTTTGGGCCTACTAACTGTGTCTGTGCCACTCATTATAATTGTCCTCCAATGAACAAAGCTATGCCGCCTGTTTAGTCCTGTTACAAATTTTGAACTGCTTTTAGCCTACTTTTGTATTTGGGCCTACTAACTGTGTCTGCGCCACTCATTACAATTGTCCTCCACTGAACAAAGCTATGCCGTTTGTTTAGTCCTGTTACCAATTTTGAACTGCTTTTAGCCTACTTTTGTATTTGGGCCTACTAACTGTGTCTGCGCCACTCATTACAATTGTCCTCCACTGAACAAAGCTATGCCGTTTGTTTAGTCCTGTTACCAATTTTGAACTGCTTTTAGCCTACTTTTGTATTTGGGCCTACTAACTGTGTCCGCGCCACTCATTACAATTGTCCTCCACTGAACAAAGCTATGCCGCCTGTTTAATCCTGTTACCAATTTTGAACTGCATTTAGCCTACTTTTTGATTTTGGGCCTACTAACTGTGTCTGCGCCACTCATTACAATTGTCCTCCACTGAACAAAGCTATGCCGCCTGTTTAGTCCTGTTACCAATTTTGAACTGCATTTAGCCTACTTTTCGATTTTGGGCCTACTAACTATGTCTGCGCCACTCATTACAATTGTCCTCCACTGAACAAAGGTATGCCGCCTGTTTAGTCCTGTTGCCAATTTTGAACTGCATTGAGCCTAATTTTTTAATTTGGGCCTACTAACTGTGTCTGCACCACTCATTACAATTGTCCTCCACTGAACAAAGCTATGCTGCCTGTTTAGTCCTATTACCAATTTTGAACTGCATTCAGCCTACTTTATTATTTGGTCCTATATCTGTGTTTCCTCCTCATCCTGCCCATTGTACAGCCACTGCTAGGTGAGTCTGCTGGTACATTGACCCAGACCACTACATTCCCCTTGCACTCTACACAGCCTGAATCTGACCCTGCTGAAAGTCAGGTTCCCTTTCCTGCATACTATACCACCTTACACGGGGACAAAGAGGAAGGTGCAGATGAAAGTGCAGGTTCCTTCATCAGGTGGGGGGGCATACTCGTTGGCACTGGCACAGGGCCCCTCATGGTATGCAAAAGTGTCTCTGGAAGTGGGAGGCGCCACCCGCCGTCAAACACACTTCCATACTATGAGGGGCCCTGTGCCAGTGCTAACTAGTGCCCCCCCCCCCGCTTGATCAGGATCACAGCACTTGCAAAGTTGAAATACTTACCTCTCCCTGCTCCACCGCCGTGACGTATTCCGTGTTTCCTGGGCCCACGAAAATCTTGAGCCAGCCCTACCCCCCCACAACTTTAGCCAAATGAACCCCTGTTTTCAATGCCTAACTATTATTATGAAGTAAATTAAGATTGACAAGCTTACAAAATAAGAATTGATGTTTTTGGCATTAAAATGGGCACTGTAGGTGTTTTCCTGTCCTCCAATCACTGCCGACTTTGATTCCCCATTGACTTGCATTGGGTTTCGTGTTTCGGTCGGCCCCCGACTTTTCAAAATAATCGGTCGATTTCACCCGACCCGAGTCGAGTCGAAACCCGACTCGATCCTAAAAAAGTAAAAGTCGCTCAAATCTACTGTTTACGGCTGTCTGCAAGGTCTCTGTGTGAGTGCAGCTCATGCTGCAGTGTGTTCTGCAGCCACATCTGATTGTAGTTCCTTCAGCGTGCGTCACTGCCTCATACTGTTACATTGTCCTTTTTTCATTAGTCCAGCCCATTTTTCCTGATTTCTCCTATTAGTGGTGTGTTTCCATCCGTATCCAGCTACATTGTGTGCACTATATAGGTGTAGATAGAGGAGCTTTTCTGCAGTCTTGCAGCACTGTTCATGGCTGTCTGCAAGGTCTGTGTGTGTGAGTGCAGCTCTCACTGCAGTGTGTTCTGCAGCCACATCTGGTTGTAGTCATCTCAGCGAGCGTCACTGCCTCATACATTGTCCTTTTTTTCATTAGTGCAGCCTATTTTTCCTGATTTCTCCTATTAGTGGTGTGTTTCCATCCGTATCCAGCTAGCTTGCGTGCACTATATAGGAGTAGATAGAGGAGCGTTTCTGCAGCTTTGTGCCCTGCAGCCCCAGCCAGATTTGTATTAGCCTATTTTTTGGAGCCTCATCTATTGCATTGTAGGTTACCTTCCTGCATTGTAATAGCTACAAAAGGTTTGTGATACTATCGGGTTTACATCTTTGGACACATCCATTTTTTTTTGTCAAACAAAAACCCTAAATAAAGTTCACCAAACACTTCACTTTACAGTTGTGTAGGCCACTTTACCTCATATTAAATTCTAGTCCACATTTTATAAAATTAGTGTTTATTATACCTGTTGGCAGCTGTTCAGGAATAAGCACACTAAGCCCTTAGTACTTTTCTGCCTATCTTTATCAGTCTGCCAAGGTGAAGAAGGCAGGGAGTAAGGCATGTGGTCGTGGAGTTTCTGCAGGGAGAGGACGTGGGCATTCTGTGCCTGCTGTGTGCACCAGTGACTCAGGATCCCCCAGTTTTACCAGGGAACAGTCCTTTATGCGCAGCTTTGTAGGATCTCGACGTACCCCACTGCTACGGGACGAACAAAGTGAAGCTGGTGTCGGATGGATGGCAGCTAACGCATCGACTTCAATTAGTTCCAGATCCTCTCAGGTCCAGGGCACTGTAGAGCACCCATCTGTCTCTTCACCACCTGCCAAATTGCCCAGGCAGTCAGAGAGCCCTGTACAGGAGCCATCTCTACTTCTGTTCTCTGAATCTCTTGGCTTGGAAAGAGGGGGCCAGCCAAGCATCATTGGAGAAAGGGAAGAAGAGGCAGTATGCAGTGATGCCCAACAGCTTTGTCTCTCTGAATCTGAAGAGGCGGGTGGGCCACTGCCTCCGGTCAGCACACCTCAGTAGGCATCTGATGATGAGACTCAGGTGCCACTTTCTGGTGCGTAATGTGCTGCCGAGACTACCCAGAAGAAGCAGTAGTTGGAAGAGGGTAGTGTAGATGATGAGGTCCTTGGCCCATCATGGCGTGAGGTACAGGAAGGTGGTGGGAGCAGCTCTGAGGAAGAGATTCCCCAAACGGCCAAAAAAAGAGGGAGAGGGAGGGGGCAGACTGGGTTGCCTGTAGCCTCCACTTTGGCACCCATTAGGAGCATGCCTCTTCCCAAACCCAAAACGGGTGCTCCCAAGACTTGCAGTGCCTGGTCCTTTTTTGACACAGTTGCAGATGACATTTGCTTTGTCAAATGCAAGCTGTGTCATCAGAAAGTGAAAAGAGGGAAAAGTGTCAGGAACCTCAATGCCACAAATATGTGCAAACATGTGCGGACCAAGCATGCGGTGGAGTTACAAAAACACACTGATGACCTAGGCCAACCTACAGCGCCACCTACCACCTCTTCAGCTCGTGTTGTAGCCTCTTCCTCCAGCTCACACACAGCTGATTCGGCTTCCTCACAGGATCGCCATGGAAGAACCTCTAGCACTGTTGTTCAGATACCCAGTGTAATTTCACCCACAGCACCATGTTCCCTGTCATCCTCACACTCACAGCCCAGTCTACAGCCATCGGTAGCACAGGCATGGGACGAAAAGGCGGCCATTCTTAGCAAACCACCCCTGAGCACAGGCTCTGAATGCTGGCATTGCAAAACTACTGTCCCTTGAAATGCTGTCATTCAGGCTTGTGGAGACTGACACCTTCCATAACTTGATGGCATTGGCAGTCGCACAATACAATGTGCCCAGCTGCTTTTATTTCAGCAGACAAGTCGTCCCTGCCCTGCAAAAGCATGTGGAGGGAAACATTAAACATGCACTACTAAACGCCGTCAGTTGCAATGTCCACCTGACCACCAATGCGTGGACCAGCCACCATGGACGGGGACGATATCTTTCCCTCACTGCCCATTGGGTAAATGTTGTGGAGCCGGGTACAGATCTTGAGAGTGGCGCTATACGTGTTCTGCCAACTCCAAGGATTACAGGTATCCAGTCTGTACACATTGACTCCTCCTCATACTCCAGTTCCTCTGAATCAGCACTGCAGGAGCCGTCAGAGCCGTGGCCAAACGTCAACAGGCCGTATTGAAATTAATTTCTTTGGGGAATCGAAGCCACACAGCGCAGGAGCTCTGGAATGCCATCAAGCAGGAGAGCAACTTGTGTTTTGTGCCAGCGAATCTCCAGCCAGGCATGGTAGTGTGTGACAATGGCCGAAATCTGGTGGCAGCTCTGGGCCTAGGCAACCTCACTCACATCCCATATCTGGCACATGTGCTCAACTTTTTCGTGCAGAGTTTTTTGAGGGACTATCCGGATCTTGATGCACTGCTGCACAAGAGTGCGCTCACTTGCGGCGTTCCAGCATGGCAAGATCGCGCATTGCAGCTCTGCAGCGCCGATTCTGCCTTCCGGAACATCGCATCATGTGTGACCTACCCACCTGGTGGAATTCAATGTTACATATGTTGGAGAGGTTGTGTGACACTAGGCAGCAGTAATGGAGTACCAGCTGCATCAGGTGCAAAAAAGTCGCACTGCGCGCCGTTCAGACTTCACCACCACTGAGTGGGCCACTGTGAAGGACATCTGCTAGGTTTTGCATGCCTTCGATTATTCCATGCGGATGGTGAGTGCATATGATGCACTAGTCAGCATGACTATCCCCTTTATCTGCCTGCTTGAAGCAACACTGCAAGCGCTAAGGGAGGAGGTTGTGGAAGAAGTGGAGAATGAGGAGTCAGAAATGCCATCTGCTTCTGGACAGTCTGCGCAACGTGGTTCCTCACAAAGGCCTAGGTAGGGGACACTTTGTGAGGAGGATGAGGAGGAGTCAATGGAGGAGGAAGACATCTGTCCAGAGGAGGGAGGTAGACAATGCTCCAGTAGTCAGTATGTACAGCGAGGGTGGGGTGATGCACAGCAGGCAGAGATCACTCCTCAATCAGGGGACAACGTTTCTTGGCCAGTTGGCAGTCTGCAGCACATGGTTGATTTCATGCTGCAGTGCCTGAGAAACGACTGCCGCATCGCCCACATTCTCAACACGGTTGATTATTGGGTGTACACCCACCTAGATCCTCCCTACCAGGACAACTTACAAAGCTTCATAACACCGTTGAACCGGGAGTGTAAAATGTGGGAGTACCAAGACACACTGGTGCATTCCATCATGTTCTCCATTCCAACCGAGAGCAGTGTTGCTAGTGCTTTACAAAGCAGCTCAGTGCGTCGAGGCAGTGGAGGAAGCTCTGCACAAAGAGGGAGCAGAAGCAGTGCCTCAGCACAAGGCAAGACCAGTATGGCCCAAATGTGGCAAAGTTTTGTGTGCCCGCCACAAATGTCTACACCAATCACAGACGGCTCCAGTCAGCAGGAGGCAATGTTTCCGTCAGATTGTGACAGACTACATGTCTTGCCCTCTCAGTGTACTCCCAGACGGCATTTCCCACTTCAAGTTTTGGGTCTCTAAGCTGGATACATGGCCAGAGCTTAGCCAGTATGCATTGGAGGTGCTGGCTTGCCCTGCTGCTAGTGTATTATCAGAACGCGTCTTAAGTGCCGCAGGTGGTGTACTAACAGACAGTTGCATGTGACTATCCTCTGATAACTTTGACCGGCTTACTTTTCTGAAAATGAACAAGGCCTGGATCTCGCAGGAATTTGCCACTTCTCTTCCAGAGTAAATAATTGGTTGGCAACAGTATCCAGGTCTCCTGTTGTGTTCATGTTTATACCACCTGCACTGTAGTCCCTAGGCTCAAACACCGCCAGTTGCTGATCAGAAGTGCCATCTGCACAGTCAACACTTGCTGCTGTGTTTTTGGGGTACAGTAACATCAGCTGCTCCCCTGGTGTGTATCCGGCAATTTCTGTTGCTCCGTCCACTCTCACACTACAACAGATATTAAACTTGCTCCAATTAGGCCTCGGCCTACACTCTTTTCCTCCTGTGATCCCTGAGCTCCAACACTGCCAGTTGCTGCTCAGAAGTGCCGTCTGCACAGTCAACCTGGTTCCAGCATGTCAGCTGTTTCCAGGAAGTGTCAAGACACTTTGCCTCCAATATGTTGTCCTGTCGGGTTGCGGTCGGGTTTGCCGACTCTATGGTGCCTGCAGTTTAGGTGCTTCCTATGTGGGCTGTGGGAACTGGCAATCAAGGCTGGTTCCATAGTGCCAATAGGAAAAGCTCCCCCTGTAGGACTGTGGGTTTTCGGTAACTCCGGCCAGCTCGCGGCCTTGCAATTTTTTTTCATGTGGGCCTTCTGCTGCCTATCTGAGTTTCAGCACCATTAGCTGGTTCTGTGTAAGTCAATCTTGAATAGGTCCCTCTAGGTTCCAGTACCGTCAGCTGGTTCCAGGCAGAGCCTTTGGCTTAGGTGCCTCCTTCTCAGTATCCAAGTTCCACCAATGTCTGGTGGTCCTTGGTAGTGCTTTCTGGCACGGGTACCTCCTACTTAGTAACTGGGTTCCAGTACTGTCAGCTGGTCCTTGGTAGTTCCATTGGCTCTTGAACCTTCGGCTACCCATCCGGGTTCCAGTACCGTCAGCTGTTTCTCGGCAGTTCCTCTGCCTTCTTGCACCTTCTGCTACATTTCCAAGTTCAAGCTTGTTGAAATGGTTTTTTGTAATCACTATGGATCTCCCTGACGATGACCCTAAAGACGACGACCATGAAGGACACCCCGAAGAAGACAATGACCCTGGAGATGACGACCCTGAAGACCACCCCGAAGAAGACGACGACCCCGGAGACGACGACCCCGGAGACGATAACCCTGGAGATGACGACCCTGAAGACCACCCTGAATAAGACCAAGAAGATGACCCTAAAGAAGATGACCAAAAGGACAAAGAACAAAACAACCACCAAGAGACAGAAGACCAAAAAGCAGAACAAGAAGCTGCAGAACAAAAAGCAGAAGAACATTAAGCATAAGACTAAAAATCAGAGCAAAATATATTATCTAAATTATAACCAGAAGAAAACTAAGCAGTGTAGGAGGGTGAGTTCGTTCATCCTCATGGTGCCCCTGGAAAAAACCTGCTGCTGAAGGGCAAACTGAGCGCGGACAAATCCTGTTGTAAATCTTTTGTAACAGGCAGAACGGAAGGTGTATTCTTCAAACTTTTATAGATAACAACTACAGGAATGCCTGTCACAAATAAGAATATGATGAAGAAGAAGAATATGAAGAAGATGAAGAAGTAGAATATGAAGAAGAATAATACTTGAATACAAAGTATATGATGAATTAAAAAAAAAAGAATAATAGGAAGAAGGTGAAGAAGAAGATGAATAAGGTGAAGAAGAAGTTAATGAAAAAGATGCTGCTGCTGAGGATGATGAAGGAGAAAGTGTGGGAGAAGTAAAAAGAAGGTGAAGAGCATGGTAGTAGTGAAACATAAATATATGACATAATATACAAAAGCTTAACATAGTCAATATCTTTGTAACTCCGAACGTCTTAAAAAAAAATGAACTCATGCTATTCCATTTGATTGGGCTAAACCTCTATGCCTTTAATGTCTCCTCCAACTCCCCCAATACATTCTACATTATTCTTAGTTGTTTTCCTTCATGTAGAATTAACCTACAAGGAAAGAAAGGGTTTATTTTAATTCCGATATTTTTGTCCCATTGACTTGCATTGGTTTCCGGTATCGGTATCGGTGATACCCGATATTTTTTGGATATCGGCCGATCCAATCCGATACCGATATTTCCCAAAATCAGAAGGTATCGCTCAACACTATTTACCACTAATCTATTGCAGTGTGCTCTACAGCCATAGTGCTCCTTATATAGACCACATTTTTTCCAAAAAAAAGTGAACCTTATGGGTGACGACCAAAGAGGAGACCATTGTTGAAAAAATCATAAAGCCAGACTGGAATTTCCAAACTACATGTTGACAAGCCACAAAGTTTCTGGGAAAATGTCCTATGGACAGATGAGACAAAAATGGAACTTTTTGGCAAGGCACATCAGCTCTATGTTCACAGATGGAAAAATGAAGCATATCAAGAAAAGAACACTGTTACTACTGTGAAACATGGAGGAGGCTCTGTTATGTTCTGGGGTTGCTTTGCTGCATCTGGCACAGGGTGTCTAGAATCTAAGCAGGGTACAATGAAATCTCAAGACTATGAAGGGATTCTAGAGAGAAATGTGCTGCCCAGTATTAGAAAGCTTAGTCTCAGTCGCAGGTCATGGGTCTTGCAACAGCATAATGACCCAAAATACACAGCTAAAAACACTCAAGAATGGCTAAGAGGAAAACATTGGACTATTCTGAAGTGGTCTTCTATGAGCCCTGACCTAAATCCTATTGAGCATCTTTGGAAAGAGCTGAAACATGCTGTCTGGAAAAGGCAACGTTCAAACACAAGACAACTGGAGCAGTTTGCTCTTGAGGAGTGGGCCACAATATCTGTCAAGAGGTGCAGAAGTCTTATTGACAGTTACAGGAATCGTTTGATTGCAGTGATTGCCTCAAAAGGTTGTGCAACAAAATATTATGTTAAGGGTACCATCATTTCTGTCCAGGACTATTTCATGAGTTTTATATATTTTTTAATTCTGTGGAAGCATGGTTGAAATTAATTTGTTCATTTTCATAGATTTTTTATTTATTATTACTTTTGTCAGATTCGAGTTATTTCTGTCACCATTGTGGGTTTTTCTGTCATTAAACAAGGGGTACCAACAATTTTGACCACGTGTGTAAATAGCACAAGCATTGATATTGGGATCCTCTCTCCTAAGGCTGCCGTCACACTAGCCAAATTTGGTCAGTATTTTACATCAGTATTTGTAAGCCAAAACGAGGAGTGGGTGATAAATGCAGAAGTGGTTGCATATGTTTCTATTATACTTTTCCTCTAATTGTTCCACTCCTGGTTTTGTCTTACAAACACTGATGTAAAATACTGACCAAATACTGCTAGTGTGACGGCAGCCTAAGGCTTATCTTATTCTCCTTTGCTTCCTTTCCTTTTCCTGAGAGGTTTAGGAATGCTGGGGGAGTTCTCATGCACAGCCGCTATGTCTGCGAGATCCCAGCTTTATAGGTCACTCTTCAGCATCACTTTTTGTCTGGTTAATCAGGAGCTTACCTCATTCTTCTGTTGTTGCTGGAAATATTCTGAGGACACTGAGGACTCTCAATTCCAAATATTATTGGAAATATTCTCTCATTTTCCTCTTGTGAATCGGTATTTTCTGGATTTCCATAAGTGATCCTCATTATGTCCTTTGAATATTATGATCTGGTCTCTGTTTGGCTCCTTACTCATATGTGCCAGGTTAGGAGCGTCCTAATATTCTGTGGATCCCTGCTGCTATATAATCCCAATATTACCTTTTCAGTTTGATGATTTTTGTTTTTAACTTTTACTTAATTCTAGTGTTGAGCGATACCTTCCGATATCCAGAAGTATCGGTATCGGATTGTATCGACCGATATCCAAAAAATATCGGATATCGCCAATACCGATACCCGATACCAATGCAAGTCAATGTGACACAAATATCGGAACATAAATTAGCCCTTTCTGTCCTTCTATATCCTGTTCCGGAGGGGGGAAGAGTGTGGGTGGTGCATGGGCGGACACTGTGAGTGCCTGTGTGTGCGGGCGGGGACTGTGCGGGCCTGCCAGGGACCTGTACGTGCCTACCGGGGCTCTGTGCGGGCCTACCGGGGCTCTATACGGGCCTGCAAGGGCTGAATGTGGGTTGCCCGGGCTCTATGCGGCATGCCGGGGCTATATGCGGGCTGCCTGGGCTCTATGCGGCGTGCCGGGGCACTATGCGGCATGCCGGGGCTGTATGCGGGCTGCCCGGGCTCTATGTGGCGTGCCGGGGCTCTATGCGGCGTGCCGGGGCTGTATGCGGGCTGCCCGGGCTCTATGCGGCATGCCGGGGCTCTATGCAGGCCTACCAGGGCTCTATGCGGGCCTGCCGGGGCTCTATGCCGGCCGGCCGGGGCTGTATGCGGGCTACCCTGGCTCTATGCGGCATGTTGGGGCTCTGTGCGTGTATGCAGGCATCGTCCGATGGGACTACAAGTCATCGGACGATGCCTGCTACACTGACAGTGATTGACACATTAGCCAATGATGGGACATTAGTAGTCCCATCATCCGGCTAATGTGTTGAATGAAAAAAAAACCACATACATACTCCATACAGTACATTCATACATTATATACAATACATACATACAGACATATAGTACATTAAACATAGAGTTCATACTCACCATTACTTGTCACTTTGTTCCCCGAAGCCAGTGTCAACCTGTAAAAAAGATTAAAATAACAAACAACCAATATACTCCCTTGTTGTGAATTCTGCTTTTGGGCTCCCTCCGGTGGTTGTTGATGGTAATGCAGTTGTCTCTGGGCTGCAGTCTTGGACAGGTGTATCCGCTAATTGCAATTCTGACTGGGCTATTTAGCTTTGCAGGACTCATTAGTCCTGGCCAGTTGTCAATGTTTCTTTGGAAGTGTTGGATCTCTGCCTGGCCTCTCCTGCTTATCTGCCAGTTCAGCAAAGATAAGTGTTTGTTTCTTTTTCTGAAGTACACATGCTGTGTGCTTATTTTCAGTGCTGATCTTTTGTTTCTATTTGTCCAGCTTAGACTGTGTCAGTTGTTTTTCTCAGTCTGGTTGGATTCTCTGGAGTTGCAGATATACTCTCCACATCTATAGTTAGGTGGTGGAGTTTTGTATTTTCTGCTGTGGATATTTTTGTAGTATTTTTATGCTGACCGCTTAGTATCCTGTCCTGTCCTTTTCTATTTAGCTAGAAGTGGCCTCCTTTGCTAAGCCTGTTTTCTGCCTGCGTGTGTCTTTTCCTCTCCAACTCACAGTCATTATTTGTGGGGGGCTGCCTATCCTTTGGGGGTCTACTCTGAGGCAAGATAGTTTTCCTATTTCCATCTTTAGGGGTATTTAGTCCTCCGGCTGTGTCGAGGTGTCTAGGTTTTGTTAGACCCACCCCACAGCTACTTCTAGTTGCGGTGATAAGATCAGGGTTTGCGGTCAGTATAGTTACCACCTACTCCATTGAAGGTTTTCATGCTGCTCCAAGGCCACCTACTCATAACACTGTTATGATAAGGCAATTCAGTACCACAATGGACATAGAAGCCAGAGCACATACAGTGGCCTGACAATAACCCAAAAACATAGAACGAGCTCTGAGACGTGGAAACTCTACTGACCGCAATCCCTAATCCTCTCCAACACACACTAGAGGCAGCCGTGGATTGCGCCTAATGCTCCCTATGCAACTCGGCACAGCCTGAGAAACTAGCTAGCCTGAAGAAAGAAAATAAGCCTACCTTGCCTCAAGGAAATACCCCAAAGGAAAAGGCAGCCCCCACATATAATGACTGTGAGTTAAGATGAAAAGACAAACGTAGAGATGAAATAGATTTAGCAAAGTGAGGCCCGACTTTCTGAACAGAGCGAGGATAGGAAAGGTAACTTTGCGGTCAACACAAAACCCTACAAACAACCACGCAAAGGGGGCAAAAAGGCCCTCCGTACCGAACTAACGGCACGGAGGTACACCCTCTGCGTCCCAGAGCTTCCAGCAAGCAAGAAAAAACAAATACGCAAGCTGGACAGGAAAAAACAGCAAACAAAATAACAAAAGTGGAACTTAGCTACGCAGAGCAGCAGGCCACAGGAACGATCCAGGAGGAAGCAAGTCCTATACTAGAACATTGACTGGAGGCCAGGATCAGAGCACCAGGTGGAGTTAAATAGAGCAGCACCTAACGACTTCACCACATCACCTGAGGAAGGAAACTCAGAAGCCGCAGTACCACTCTCCTCTACCAACGGAAGCTCACAGACAGAATCAGCCGAAGTACCACTTGTGACCACAGGAGGGAGTTCTGCCACAGAATTCACAACAGTACCCCCCCTTGAGGAGGGGTCACCGAACCCTCACCAGAGCCCCCAGGACGACCAGGATGAGCCATATGAAAGGCACGAACAAGATCGGGAGCATGGACATCAGAGGCAAAGACCCAGGAATTATCTTCCTGAGCATAACCCTTCCACTTAACCAGATACTGGAGTTTCCATCTCGAAACACAAGAATCCAAAATCTTCTCTACAATATACTCCAACTCCCCCTCCACCAAAACCGGGGCAGGAGGATCAACAGATGGAACCATAGGTGCCACGTATCTCCGCAACAATGACCTATGGAAAACGTTATGGATGGAAAAAGAATCTGGAAGGGTCAAACAAAAAGACACAGGATTAAGAACCTCAGAAATCCTATACGGACCAATGAAACGAGGCTTAAATTTAGGAGAGGAAACCTTCATAGGAATATGACGAGATGACAACCAAACCAAATCCCCAACACGAAGTCGGGGACCCACACAGCGTCTGCGATTAGCAAAACGTTGAGCCTTCTCCTGGGACAAGGTCAAATTGTCCACTAAAAAAGAAGGAGATCCAGCTCAACGAAATAGTGAAAAATCCATAATTTATTTCACTTAAAATATAGTGAAAGGACAAAACATCAGCATACAAAAAAATTTTTAAAACCAAGGTCAACGCGTTTCCGGTGACTAAGCACCCTTAATCATGATACCTGGTACAAGACATGTCTATACTTTTATACTGGTATCCGGTCATCACTCCGGTGTTGCAATTGGTAGAATTGTTTAATTAAGCAAAATAGGCACACATGGTAATAGAAGCAAGACAAGCTTGATGAAAAGACAAAAACAAGTGTTTTAACGAAACAGAAATGCAGAGAAAAAAAAACAAAAAAAAAAACAGAAATAGCACAAATTACAAAGACTCTATGCAGAAAAAACATTGCAATAATCATGAAATAAATCCAATAATATAATAATAAAATAATATATATATAGTGTCATATGTCGTGAGCCCATATAACAATATGAAAAAACTATAAATTAGTAAGGAGAGTTATATCTAAAGAAAAAACTAATCCTAGGGAAAAGAATGGAAAAACAGAACAGTCAATGGCAGGAATTTCCCAAGCAGGGAGCTATAACAGCCAAAATAGGTTGGAACAAATAGGTAAAAGCACAGCTGCAGACGCCGTAACAATGTGTCAGCGGCCGGCAAACAAGGGGAAACAGAAGGGCAAATTGATAGCTATTAGCCTCACAAAAAAGTTGTAGTTAAATATGCGGAAAATATAAACTATAAACTATAAATTTAGTTGCTAGATGTCAGAAAAGCAACTTCATTATTTGTAAACCCTCGGAATACTAATAAAAGAGCATGAGATCTTTTCTTTTGTTTAAACCATGTGGAATTCTTGTTCCGAGTTTGAAGATCCACCATGATTCCCTGTTTCTCAGGGTAACCTCAATGTCTCCGCCTCTAAATGGTTTATGAATTTTTTCGATCGCATAAATTCTGAGTGACTCAAGGTTAGATTGGTGATGATTAATAAAATGCTGTGAAACCTGTGAAGTATTCCTGTTAACACTAGTATTTTTATTTTCAACATCATAAATGTGTTCACGAATACGTGTTTTTAAAGACCGTATGGTACTCCCTACGTATTTGAGATGGCATGTCATGCATTCCATGATGTATACCACATTTTTGGTGTTAGAATTCATGAAAGTCTTGATGGGATAAACATTTTGATTACTGACATCAGTGAAATTGTAGCATTTACCCGAGAATTTGCAAGTTTTACATGCCATCGCACCACATTTGAAAAAGCCTTTTGTGCTGAGCCAATGAGAAGGTTGTGCAGAGTGGGCATGAAGAGAACTCGGAGACAAACTAGAGCCTAAAGAGGGGGCTCTTCTAGACACAATTCTGTATCCGTTACTCAAAATTTGAGCTATATCTGCGTCTTCCCTAAGAATAGTCAAATTATTAGTCAATATTTTCCTGATTGCATTAAATTGATTGCTGTACCGAAAGACCACAGTGATTGGATTTTGATGAGATGAACTTTGGTTTTGTTTACTATGAAAACGAGGTCGTCGAGCGACAATTTTTTCTGCTCTTTTTAAATGCCAGTCACTGTAGCCTCTCTGCACAAGTCTGCCCTTTATGCCCTCAATCTCCTGGGAGTAATCTTCTAGTGTGCTACAATTACGTTTTGCTCTTACCATCTCCCCTATAGGGATACTTTTGATAGTATGTTTAGGATGGTGACTATTTGCACGCAATATTGTATTCCCTGCTGTGATTTTCCGAAAAGTGGAAGTAACAATCGGGGTATTAGGTATCCCCTTTAATTTTAAATCCAGAAACTCTATACATGTATGATCATGACGTGAAATAAATTTGAGATTGAATGGATTGTAATTTAGATAGTTTGTTAAATCCTGTACGGTAGATACATCAGAACCCCAGATAAATATCAGGTCATCAATGTATCTACCGTACCATCGTATACAGTCTTTAAATGGATTCTCATCATTATATATGTAAGATTCTTCCCACCAACTCATAACCAAATTGGCAATGGAAGGTGAGTATTTGGCACCCATTGAGACTCCACTGGTTTGCATGAAGTATATTTGGTTGAAGCAAAAAAAATTTGTGGTCATAAGAAAAGAAGTGACCTCTATGACATAAGACTGTAAATCTACGGGAAAATCACTATATTTTTGCATATGAAATTTGAGAGCAAATATCGCCACTTCATGTGGTATAGAGGTATATAACGACGTGACGTCTGAGGTGATCCAAGAAAAATTAGACTGCCATATAAACCCCTCCACGAAATTCAGGACATCGGTGCTATCCCTAAGGTGTCCAGGTGTTCTCTGGACGAGAGGCTGGAGGAGCAAATCTAACCACTCTCCCAGCCTCTCACCCAGAGACCCAATACCAGACACGATCGGCCTCATGGGTGGTGGGTACACGTTTTTGTGGGTCTTCGGTAAGGCATACAGAATTGGAGTCACTGGATTAGCTACCTTGAGATAGTCACTTTCTTTTTTGTTAAAAAAACCCCATACTAAACCCTTCATCTATAAGATTGAAAATTCTGTTCTGTATTAATGCAGTGGGGTTAGCGGGCAGGCGTTTATACACAGTCAGATCTGAGAGCATATCATTGACCCAGGTGATGTAATTAGCCTTATCCATTGCAACAACTGACCCACCCTTGTCAGAGTTTTTAATGACAAGGTCATCGTTATTTTGTAGTTCCTGTAATGCCTTCTGTAGCCTAGGTTTAAGATTACTACTGTGCAAGCGTTTATTTCGCACACTTTCAGAAAGGCTCCTCAACTGAGACTCTATCGCATTTTGGAATCTGTCCATGGCAGGTTTGCGTGCCTGAACAGGATAATATTTAGAATTAGGCACCTTAATTATATTTTTAGGAATGAATGAATCTTCATTAGCCTCTAAGCTTTCTTCCTGTAAATCTGATAGACACATGAGTGACAGTTGATCTGAAAAATCAAGAGACCTGAAATCATTACTTTGGGGGTTGATGTTACATTTTTTCTCTGTTGAGTCATCCCTGAAATGCAATTTGAGAGCAATATTTCTAATGAATCTGTTCACATCACAAAATGTGGAAAAAAGATCAAAATTGCAACTTGGTACAAAATTAAGACCATGTGATAAGAGTTCTAATTGGTCATCTGTAAGGGAAAAGGAAGACATGTTAACCACATTAAAATGTCCTAACGTTGACGTCTGAGATGATATCTCGGAGGATTTCTGTTTGCTTCGATGTTTCCTTCCCTTTCTTCGATAGACCTTCTTCTGTTGATAAATGGGGGTTTGCTTTTCTTGAAGTAGGAGTTTTTTGCACTCTGTGCAGGTTCAGAGTCTGAGTCCTCTGTGACTCCAGTTGAAGTGTCCAGATCAGACGAACTAAAGGTGACCTGTCTCCGCATGCGATTTCTGTAGGTGCGGTTTCTATGGGGTTTTAAGATAGATTTATGCGGTTGGTTCATTTTATCCCACCTCCCCCACTCATAAACCTGATCATTGGCATAGTCATAAAGGTCCCGATCCAGCTTGCGTTTCTTCATATCCATGATGGTTTCTTCTGCTTTAGAAATTTTAGAGTTACTGGTGTTAATGAACTCATCAAATTGTGCCGATGTCATTTTATCCTTTGCCTCCTTGGTCATAATTTCAATATCTTGCTGCAGTTGAGTCAGAGAAATTTCAGGGCAATCAATTTCAACGAACAATCAGATAGAATCGTATTCCATTCTTGAACTAAGGTATTGGAAAACACAGAATTAGGAATTTTCTTCACTCTCAGCCCTCTTGGGATGACATTTTTCTCTTTATAGTTTTTCAAAGAGCTGAGATCCCACCAAAGGCGATTTTCTATGAGCATTGAAGATAACAAGTTATCACGTAGTCCATCCTTATTACTGGTCGTTGGAGTTTCCTCCGTAGCCACTACATGAGTCCAGATCTGCTGCAACCTGTCCACCACAGTATCCACACCAGGACAGTCCGAAGACTCAACCTGCCCTGAAGAGAAACGAGGATGGAACCCAGAGTTGCAGAAAAACGGCGAAACCAAGGTAGCCGAGCTAGCCCGATTATTAAGGGCGAACTCAGCCAAAGGCAAAAAGGACACCCAGTCATCCTGATCAGCAGAAACAAAGCATCTCAGATATGTTTCCAAGGTCTGATTGGTTCGTTCGGTCTGGCCATTAGTCTGAGGATGAAAAGCCGAGGAAAAAGACAAGTCAATGCCCATCCTAGCACAAAAGGCTCGCCAAAACCTTGAAACAAACTGGGAACCTCTGTCAGAAACGATATTCTCCGGAATGCCATGTAAACGAACCACATGCTGGAAGAACAATGGCACCAAATCAGAGGAGGAAGGTAATTTAGACAAGGGTACCAAATGGACCATCTTAGAGAAGCGATCACAAACCACCCAAATGACTGACATTTTTTGAGAGACGGGCAGATCTGAAATAAAATCCATAGAGATATGTGTCCAAGGCCTCTTCAGGACCGGCAAGGGCAAAAGCAACCCACTGGCACGAGAACAGCAGGGCTTAGCCCGAGCACAAATCCCACAGGACTGCACAAAAGAACACACATCCTGTGACAGAGATGGCCACCAGAAGGATCTAGCCACTAACTCTCTGGTACCAAAGATTCCAGGATGACCAGCCAACACCGAACAATGAACCTCAGAGATAACTCTATTTGTCCACCTATCAGGGACAAACAGTCTCTCCGCTGGGCAACGATCAGGTTTATTAGCCTGAAATTTTTGCAGCACCCGCCGCAAATCAGGGGAGATGGCAGACACAATTACTCCCTCTTTGAGAATACCCGCCGGCTCAGATAAACCCGGAGAGTCGGGCACAAAACTCCTAGACAGGGCATCCGCCTTCACATTTTTAGAGCCCGGAAGGTACGAAACCACAAAGTCGAAACGGGAGAAAAACAGCGACCAGCGAGCCTGTCTAGGATTCAACCGCTTGGCAGACTCGAGATAAGTCAAGTTCTTATGATCAGTCAAGACCACCACGCGATGCTTAGCTCCTTCAAGCCAATGACGCCACTCCTCGAATGCCCACTTCATGGCCAGCAACTCTCGATTGCCAACATCATAATTTCGCTCAGCAGGCGAAAACTTCCTGGAAAAGAAGGCGCATGGTTTCATCACCGAGCAATCAGAACTTCTCTGCGACAAAACAGCTCCCGCTCCAATTTCAGAAGCATCAACCTCGACCTGGAACGGAAGCGAAACATCTGGCTGACACAACACAGGGGCAGAAGAAAAACGACGCTTCAACTCTTGAAAAGCTTCCATAGCAGCAGAAGACCAATTGACCACATCAGCACCCTTCTTGGTCAAATCGGTCAATGGTTTGGCAATACTAGAAAAATTGCAGATGAAGCGACGATAAAAATTAGCAAAGCCCAGGAACTTTTGCAGACTCTTCAGAGAAGTTGGCTGAGTCCAATCATGGATGGCCTGGACCTTAACAGGATCCATCTCGATAGTAGAAGGGGAAAAAATGAACCCCAAAAATGAAACCTTCTGAACACCAAAGAGACACTTTGATCCCTTCACAAACAAAGAATTAGCACGCAGGACCTGAAACACCGTTCTGACCTGCTTCACATGAGACTCCCAATCATCCGAGAAGACCAAAATATCATCCAAGTACACAATCAGGAATTTATCCAGGTACTCTCGGAAGATGTCATGCATAAAGGACTGAAACACTGATGGAGCATTGGCAAGTCCGAATGGCATAACTAGGTATTCAAAATGGCCCTCGGGCGTATTAAATGCAGTTTTCCATTCATTGCCTCGCTTTATACGCACAAGATTATATGCACCACGAAGATCTATCTTGGTGAACCAACTAGCCCCCTTAATCCGAGCAAACAAATCAGATAACAGCGGCAAGGGGTACTGAAATTTGACCGTGATCTTATTTAGAAGGCGGTAATCTATACAAGTTCTCAGCGAACCATTCTTCTTGGCCACAAAAAAGAACCCCGCTCCCAATGGCGACGATGACGGGCGAATATGCCCCTTCTCCAAGGACTCCTTCACGTAACTCCGCATAGCGGCGTGCTCAGGTACAGATAAATTAAACAGTCGCCCTTTTGGAAATTTACTACCAGGAATCAAATCGATAGCACAATCACAATCCCTATGCGGAGGTAGGGCATCGGACTTGGGCTTATCAAATACATCCCGGTAATCAGACAAGAACTCTGGGACCTCAGAAGGGGTGGATGATGAAATAGACAGGAATGGAACATCACCATGTACCCTCTGACAACCTCAGCTGGACACAGACATGGATTTCCAATCTAATACTGGATTATGGACCTGTAGCCATGGCAACCCCAACACGACCACATCATGCAGATTATGCAACACCAGAAAGCGAATATCCTCCTGATGTGCAGGAGCCATGAACATGGTCAGCTGGGTCCAATACTGAGGCTTATTCTTGGCCAAAGGCATAGCATCAATTGATATAATGGATATAATGGAACTAGAGAGCGTACAAAGGAGGGCAACAAAATTAATAAAGGGTGATGGGAGAACTACAATACCCAGATAGATTAGCGAAATTAGGATTATTTAGTCTAGAAAAAAGACGACTGAGGGGCAATCTAATAACCATGTATAAGTATATAAGGGGACAATACAAATATCTCGCTGAGGATCTGTTTATACCAAGGAAGGTGACGGGCACAAGGGGGCATTCTTTGCGTCTGGAGGAGAGAAGGTTTTTCCACCAACATAGAAGAGGATTCTTTACTGTTAGGGCAGTGAGAATCTGGAATTGCTTGCCTGAGGAGGTGGTGATGGCGAACTCAGTCGAGGGGTTCAAGAGAGGCCTGGATGTCTTCCTGGAGCAGAACAATATTGTATCATACAATTAGGTTCTGTAGAAGGACGTAGATCTGGGGATTTATTATGATGGAATATAGGCTGAACTGGATGGACAAATGTCTTTTTTCGGCCTTACTAACTATGTTACTATGTTACTATGTATGTAATTCCTCTCAGTGGAATAGGACACTGCAAGGGCTCCAAGAAAAACCCACAACGCCTGGCATACTCCAAGTCCATCAAATTCAGGGCAGCGCCTGAATCCACAAATGCCATGACAGAATAGGATGACAAAGAGCAGATCAAAGTAACGGACAAAAGAAATTTTGACTGTACTGTACCAATGGTGGCAGACCAAGCGAACCGCTTAGTGCGCTTAGGACAATCGGAGATAGCATGAGTGGAATCACCACAGTAAAAACACAGCCCATTCCGACGTCTGTGTTCTTGCCGTTCAACTCTGGTCAAAGTCCTATCGCACTGCATAGGCTCAGGTTTATGCTCAGATAATACCGCCAAATGGTGCACAGATTTACGCTCACGCAAGCGTCGACCGATCTGAATGGCCAGAGACATAGACTCATTTAGACCCGCAGGCATAGGAAATCCCACCATGACATCCTTAAGGGCTTCAGAGAGACCCTTTCTGAAAATAGCTGCGAGCGCACCTTCATTCCATTGAGTGAGCACGGACCACCTTCTAAATTTCTGACAGTAAATCTCAATCTCATCCGGACCCTGACACAGATCCAGCAAATTTTTCTCTGCCTGATCCACCGAATTAGGTTCATCGTACAGCAATCCGAGCGCCAGGAAAAACGCATCAATATTACTTAATGCAGGATCTCCTGGAGCAAGGGAAAATGCCCAGTCTTGAGGGTCGCCACGCAAAAAAGAAATAATAATTATCACTTGTTGAACTGGGTCACCAGAGGAGCGAGTTTTCAAGGCCAGAAACAGTTTGCAATTATTTTTGAAATTCACAAACTTAGTTCTATCTCCAAAAAACAAATCAGGAATAGGAATTCTTGGTTCCAACATAGAATTCTGAACCACAAAGTCTTGAATATTTTGTACTCTTGCTGTGAGCTGATCCACACATGAAGACAGACCTTTAATGTCCATCGCTATACCTGTGTCCTGAACCACCCAAATGTCTAGGGGGAAAAAAAGGCAAAACACAGTGAAGAGAAAAAAAAAATGGTCTCAGAACTTCTTTTTTCCCTCTATTGAGAATCATTAGTACTTTGGGCCTCCACTACTGTTATGATAAGGCAATTCAGTACCACAATGGACATAGAAGCCAGAGCACATACAGTGACCTGACAATAACCCAAAAACATAGAACGAGCTCTGAGACGTGGAAACTCTGCTGACCGCAATCCCTAATCCTCTCCAACACACACTAGAGGCAGCCGTGGATTGCGCCTAACGCTCCCTATGCAACTCGGCACAGCCTGAGAAACTAGCTAGCCTGAAGAAAGAAAATAAGCCCACCTTGCCTCAAGGAAATACCCCAAAGGAAAAGGCAGCCCCCACATATAATGACTGTGAGTTAAGATGAAAAGACAAACGTAGAGATGAAATAGATTTAGCAAAGTGAGGCCCGACTTTCTGAACAGAGCGAGGATAGGAAAGGTAACTTTGCGGTCAACACAAACAACCACGCAAAGGGGGCAAAAAGACCCTCCGTACCGAACTAACGGCACGGAGGTACATCCTCTGCGTCCCAGAGCTTCCAGCAAGCAAGAAAAAACAAATACGCAAGCTGGACAGGAAAAAACAGCAAACAAAATAACAAAAGTGGAACTTAGCTATGCAGAGCAGCAGGCCACAGGAACGATCCAGGAGGAAGCAAGTCCTATACTAGAACATTGACTGGAGGCCAGGATCAGAGCACCAGGTTAAATAGAGCAGCACCTAACGACTTCACCACATCACCTGAGGAAGGAAACTCAGAAGCCGCAGTACCACTCTCCTCCACCAACGGAAGCTCACAGACAGAATCAGCCGAAGTACCACTTGTGACCACAGGAGGGAGCTCTGCCACAGAATTCACAACAAACACTCCCTGTCACCAGAAACCCACGAGTGTTCCACAACGATCTCCCAAGGAGAGCAGCAGCATCAGATGATGCAACCGCTCTCCCGGGGCTCCAGAAACACAATGACGGGAGGAATGTATCCTTCCGCACTGTATTCCTCCTCCGCTGTAAAAAAAAATAGTCCCTAGTCTCACTTATGGCATTGCTGGGTGAGAAATTTTCCCACGCAGCAATTGCCATAAAGTGACACTTTGAACTTTAGTAACCTCAGTGATGCTCTGCAAGAGCCATTGTCTCCTGTCAGTGTGACGCTGAGGGTCCTATAGAGCAGTGACATCACCCGATATCACTGTTCTATAGGGGAGATCGTCGTGGGATACTCGATATTAACCCCTTTATCCCATATGACGTACTATCCCGTCGAGGTGCCCTGGGACTGAATCCCCAGTGACAAGATAGTACGTCATATGCGATCGGCCGCGCTCACGGGAGCGCGGCCGATCGCGGCCGGGTGTCAGCTGCCTATCGCAGCTGACATCCGGCACTATGTGCCAGGAGCGGTCACGGACAGCTCCCGGCATATTAACCCCCGGCACACCGCGATCAAAGATGATCGCGATGTGCCGGCGGTGCAGGGAAGCATCGCGCAGGGAGGGGGCTCCCTGCGGGCTTCCCTGAGACGATCGGTACACGGTGATGTACTCACCGTGCACCGAGCGTCTTCTCTCTGCAGTCTCCGGATCCAAAATGGCCGCGGGGCTGCATCCGGGCCCTGCAGGGAGCACTTCCGGGTCAGGAGCAGGCTGCAGCTGCAGCTCTAATCCTGCCCGGCTGTGCACACTGTCAGATCAGTGATCTGTGATGTCCCCCCCTGGAACAAAGTGAAAGAGTAAAAAAAAAAATTTCCACACGTGTAAAAAAAGAAAAAAAAAATTCCTAAATAAAGAAGAAAAAAAAAATATTATTCCCATAAATACATTTCTTTATCTAAAAAACAAAACAAAAAAAACAATAAAAGTACACATATTTTGTATAGCAGCGTCCGTAACGGCCCGACCTATAAAACTGGCCCACTAGTTAACCCTTTCAGTGAACACCGTAAGAAAAAAAAAAAAAACGAGCCAAAAAACAATGCTTTATTATCATACCGCCGAACAAAAAGTGGAATAACACGCGATCAAAAAGATGGATATAAATAACCATGGTACCGATGAAAACGTCATCTTGTCCCGCAAAAAACGAGCCACCATATAGCATCATAACCAAAAAAATAAAAAAGTTATAGTCCTCAGAATAAAGCAATGCGAAAATAATTATTTTTTCTATAAAATAGCTTTTATTGTATAAAAGCGCCACAACATAAAAAAATGATATAAATGAGATATCGCTGTAATCGTACTAACCCGAAGAATAAAACTGCTTTATCAATTTTACTAAATGTAGAACGGTATAAACGCCTCCCCCAAAAGAAATTCATGAATAGCTGGTTTTTGGTCATTCTGCCTCACAAAAAATCGGAATAAAAATCCGATATAAAAAACGCTATAAAAGTAAATCAAACCCCCCTTCATCACCCCCTTAGTTAGGCTAGGTTCACATTGCGTTAATGGGTTAATGCTAATGGACAGCGTTGCACGGCGAAAATTTCGCAATGATCGCCGTGCAACGGGACCCGTTGGCGCACCCATTGACAGCAATGTGATTTTCGGGTGTAGTGCATCGCTAGAGCGGGGACGTTAACGCGACCACTAAACGCGACACCTAAAAAGACATTGCGTTAGCGCAATCCGCTAGCGCTAGTGCTAAACGGATTGCCCTAGCGCAATGTGAACCTAGCCTTAGGGAAAAATAATAAAATGTTAAATGTTAAAAAATGTATTTATTTCCATTTTCCCATTAGGGTTAGGGCTAGGGTTAGGGTTAGGGCTAGGGTTAGGGTTTGGATTACATTTACAGTTGGGATTAGAATTAGGGGTGTGTCAGGGTTAGGTGTGTGGTTAGGGTTACCGTTGGGATTAGGGTTAGGGGTGCGTTTGGATTAGGGTTTCAGGTAGAATTGGGGAGTTTCCACTGTTCAGGCACATCAGGGGCTCTCCAAACGCGACATGGCGTCCGATCTCAATTCCAGCCAATTCTGCATTGAAAAAGTAAAACAGTGCTCCGTCACTTCCGAGCTCTCCCGTGCGCCCAAACAGGGGTTTACCCCAACATATGGGGTATCAGCGTACTCAGGACACATTGGACAACAACTTTTTGGGGTCCAAGTTCTCTTGTTATCCTTGGGAAAATAAAAATTTGGGAGGCTAAAAATCATTTTTGTGGGAAAAAAAAAGGATTTTTTATTTTCACGGCTCTGCATTTATAAACTGTAGTGAAACACTTGGGGGTTTAAAGTTCTCCCAACACATCTAGTTCCTTGGGAGGTCTAGTTTCCAATATGGGGTCACTTGTGGGGGGTTTGTACTGTTTGGGTACATCAGGGGCTCTGCAAATGCAACGTGACGCCTGAAGGCCAATCCATTTAAGTCTGCATTCCAAATGGCGCTCCTTCCCTTCCGAGCTCTGTCATGCACCCAAACAGTGGTTCCCCCCACATATTGGGTATCAGCGTACTCAGGACAAATTGGACAACAACCTTTGGGGTCCAATTTATTCTGTTACCCTTGTGAAAATACAAAACTAGGGGCTAAAAAACAATTTTTGCGGAAAAAAAATTATTTTCACGGCTCTGCGTTATAAACTGTAGTGAAACACTTGGGGGTTCAAAGCTCTCAAAACACATCTAGATAAGTTCCTTAGGGGGTCTAGTTTCCAAAATGGTGTCACTTGTGGGGGTTTTAATGTTTAGGCACATCAGGGGCTCTCCAAACCAACATGGCGTCCCATCTTAATTCCAGTCAATTTTGCATTGAAAAGTCAAATGGCGCTCCTTTCCTTCCGAGCTCTGCCATGCGCCCAAACAGTGGTTTACCCCCACATATGGGGTATCGTCGCACTCAGGACAAATTGCAGAACAACTTTTGTGGTCTAATTTCTTCTCTTACCCTTGGGAAAATAAAAAATTGGGGGCGAAAAGATCATTTTTGTGAAAAAATATGATTTTTTTATTTTTACGGCTCTACATTATAAACTTCTGTGAAGCACTTGTTGGGTCAAAGTGCTCACCACACATCTAGATAAGTTCCTTAAGGGGTCTACTTTCCAAACTGGTGTCACTTGTGAGGGGTTCCAATGTTTAGGCACATCAGGGGCTCTCCAAACGCAACATGGCGTCCCATCTCAATTCCAGTCAATTTTGCATTGAAAAGTCAAATGGCGCTCCTTTCCTTCCGAGCTCTGCCATGCGCCCAAACAGTGGTTTACCCCCACATATGGGGTATCGTCGCACTCAGGACAAATTGCAGAACAACTTTTGTGGTCTAATGTCTTCTCTTACCCTTGGGAAAATATAAAATTGGGGGTGAAAAGATCATTTTTTGTGAAAAAATATGATTTTTTTATTTTTACGGCTCTGCATTATAAACTTCTGTGAAGCACTTGTTGGGTCAAAGTGCTCATCACACATCTAGATAAGTTCCTTAAGGGGTCTACTTTCCAAACTGGTGTCACTTGTGAGGGGATGCAATGTTTAGGCACATCAGGAGCTCTCCAAACGCAACATGGCGTCCCATCTCAATTCCAGTCAATTTTGCATTGAAAAGTAAAATGGCGCTCCTTCCCTTCCGAGCTCTGCCATACGCCCAAACAATGGTTTACACCCATATATGGGTTATCAGCGTACTCAGGACAAATTGGACAACAATTTTTGAGGTCCAATTTCTTCTCTTACTCTTGGGAAAATAAAAAATTGGGGGTGAAAAGATCATTTTTGTGAAAAGATATGATTTTTTTATTTTTACGGCTCTGCATTATAAACTTCTGTGAAGCACTTGTTGGGTCAAAGTGCTCACCACACATCTAGATAAGTTCCTTAAGGGGTCTACTTTCCAAAATGGTGTCACTTGTGGGGGGTTTCAATGTTTAGGCACATGAGGGGCTCTCCAAACGCAACATGGCGTCCCATCTCAATTCCTGTCAATTTTGTATTGAAAAGTCAAATGGCGCTCCTTTCCTTCTGAGCTCTGCCATGCGCCCAAACAATGGTTTACCCCCACATTCGGGGTATCAGCATACTCAGGACAGATTGTTCGACAACTTTTGGCATCCATTTTATCCTGTTACCCTTGGTAAAATAAAACAAATTGGAGCTGAAATAAATTTTGTGTGAAAAAAAGTTAAATATTCAATTTTATTTAAACATTCCAAAAATTCCTGTGAAACCCCTGAAGGGTTAATAAACTTCTTGAATGTGGTTTTGAGCACCTTGAGGGGTGCAGTATTTAGAATGGTGTCACACTTGGGTATTTTCTATCATATAGGCCCCTCAAAATGACTTCAAATGAGATGTGGTCCCTAAAAAAATATGGTGTTGTAAAAATGAGAAATTGCTGGTCAACTTTTAACCCTTATAACTCCCTAACAAAAAAAAATTTTGGTTCCAAAATTGTGCTGATGTAAAGTAGACATGTGGGAAATGTTACTTATTAAGTATTTTGCATGACATATCTCTGTGATTTAAGGGCATAAAAATTTAAAGTTGGAAAATTGCAAAATTTTCAAAATTTTCGCCAAATTTCCGTTTTTTCACAAATAAACGCAAGTTATATCGAATAAATTTTACCACTATCATGAAGTACAATATGTCATGAGAAAACAGTATCAGAATCGCCAAGATCCGTTAAAGCGTTCCAGAGTTATAACCTCATAAAGGGACAGTGGTCAGAATTGTAAAAATTGGCCCGGTCATTAACGTGCAAACCACCCTCGGGGCTTAAGGGGTTAATTGGACTACGGCAGACAGATAGTATACGGATTATTATTTTACGTTTTTGGCAGGCGCTGAAGTATGGTAAGTATGGTTAAATGAAGAATATTAAAATACTTTTTTCCTAATGTGTGTGTGTTTTATTAATTTATTATTACTATTGGATTAATAATGGATAGGCGTGTTATTGACGCCGCTCCGTTATTAACCCGGGTAAATGTCACCTTACAATAGCATGGTGACATTAACCCCTTATTACCCTATATTCCACCGCTACACGGGAGTGGGAAGAGAGGAGCTAAGTGCCGGTATTGGCGCATCTTACAGATGCGCCATTTCTGGGGCGGCTGTGGACTGGTATTTGTAGCCGGGGGGAGGCAATATCCATGGCCCCTCTCTAGGCTATGAATATCAGCCCGCAGCTGTCTGCATAGCCTTTCTGGCTATGAAATATAGGGGGACCCCACGTCATTTTTTGGGTGGTCCCCCTGTTTTAATAGCCAGTAAAGGCTACGCAGACAGCTGTGGGCTGATATTCATAGCAGGCTACAAATATTAGCCCCCGGCCGTCGGCTTTCCCCTTCTGGCGCAGAAAATTGCGTGGGAGCCGATGCTGTTTTTTTCCATTTTTTTAAATTAAACGCTCATTAAGGCCTCTTTGACACTTGCGTCGGTACGGGTATGTCGCTATGCGTCGGGCCGATGTACCGACACACGTTGTGAAATTTGTGCATGACATGGTCAACGGATGCAGTTTTTCAACGCATCCGCAGCCCATTCTGAAGTCCGGGGAGGAGGGGGCGGAGTTTCTGCCACACATGCGTGGTAGAAAATGGCGGGCGCAACAGCACGACGGATCTGTTGCACGACGGACGCGATGTGTGGCCATCCGTCGCGATCCGCCGCTAATACAAGTCTATGGGTAAAAAAACGCTTCCTGCAAGCACATTTGCAGGATCCGTTTTTTTCTGCCGGATCCGTTTTTTTCTCATAGAGTTGTATTAGCGCCGGATTGCGCCTGATGGCCACACGTTTCTTCCGTTTTTTGCAGGATCCGTCATAAAAGCTGTTTCCGCCGGACGAAAAACACATACAGAGGAACGTTTTTTCTGTCCTGCGAAAAAACGCACAGCAAGGATCCAGCAAAAAACGGAAACTGAGATGTGAAATGATCAATCCGGCCTCCGAATTTGTTTTTTCATGCATGTTTCTATTCACATCATGCACATTTTCCGTTTATTTATTTATTTCCAAAAACTGCACCAAATACCTGCATGAAAAACTGCACCAAAAACAGCATCAAGTTTTTGGTGCAGTTTTTGGTGCAGGTTTTTGGTGAGGTTTTTGATGCTGTTTTTGATGCAGTTTTTGGTGCAGTTTTTGATGCAGATTTTGTTCCGTTTTTTTCGCGGTTTTGATGCAGTTTTTGGAAATAAACGGAAAATGTGCATGAATTGAATGGAAACATGCATGAAAAAACAGATTTGGAGGCCGGATTGATCATTTCACATCTCAGTTTCATCCTTTTTTTTGCTGGATCCGTTGCTGTGCGTTGCCGAAACAGCTTTTTTGATGGATCCTGCAAAAAACAGGTGAAACGTGTGGCCATCAGGCGCAATCCGGCGCTAATACAACTCTATGAGAGAAAAACGGAACTGGCGGAAAAAAAACGGATCCGGCGGAAAAAAAACGGATCCGGTGGAAAAAAATGGATCCGGCGGAAAAAACGGATCCGGCAGAAAAAAGGATCCGTTTTTTTCAAAACTCGCCTGTTTGTGACTGACGGCAAAAACCTGATGTGTGAAAACGGCGAGATATATGGATACATACATCTATGTATCTATAGATATATCTATCTATAAATAAATCTATAGATAGATATATAATAGAAAGGCCGATGTTTCTAAGGCTACTTTCACACTTGCGTTTTTAGCAAAACGGATCCTGCAAATGTGCTCGCATGATGCGTTTTTTACTCATAAAATTATATTAGCGACGGATCGCGACGGTTGGCCACACGTCGCGTCCGTCGTGCAACGGATCCATCATGTTCAAGTGAACGTTTTTTGTCCATCGCATCTGCCATTTTCTAGTGCGCATGCGCGGCAGATACTCCGCCCCCTCCTCCCCGGACTTCAGAATGGGCAGCGGATGCATTGAAAAACTGCATCCGCTGCCCACCTCGTGCACAAATTTCACAACGTGCGTCGGTACGCCGGCCCGACGCATAGCGACGGACCCGTACCGACGCAAGTGTGAAAGAGGCCTTAATGAGCGTTTAATTAAAAAAATGGAAAAAACGGCGTCGGCTGCCACACAATTTTCTGTGCCAGAGGGGGAAAGCCGATGGCCGGGGCCAATATTTGTAGCCTGCTATGAATATCAGCCCACAGCTGTCTGCGTAGCCTTTACTGGCTATTAAAATAGGGGGACCCCCCCAAAAAATGACATGGAGTCCCCCTATATTTTATAGCCAGAAAGGCTACGCAGACAGCTGCGGACTGATATTCATAGCCTAGAGAGGGGCCATGGATATTGCCCCCCTGGCTACAAATACCAGTCCGCAGTCGCCCCAGAAATGGCGCATCTGTAAGATGCGCCAATTCTGGCACTTAGTCCCTCTCTTCCCACTCCCGTGTAGCGGTGGGATATGGGGTAATAAGCGGTTAATGTCACCTTGCTATTGTAAGGTGATATTAAGCCGGGTTAATAATGGATAGGCGTCAATAAGACGCCTATCCATTATTAATCCAATAGTAAGAAAGGGTTAATAAAACACACACATTAGAAAAAAGTATTTTAATATTCTTCATTTAACCATACGTACCATACTTCAGCGCCTGCAAAAAAAGTAAAATAATAAACCATATACTACCCGTCCGCCGTAGTCCAATAATAACGAGTGTCCCACAACGATCTCCCCATAGAACAGTGACATCGGGTGATGTCACTACTCTATAGGACCCTCAGTGACACACTGACAGGAGACAATGGCTCCTGCAGTGCATCACTGAGGTTACTAAAGTTCAAAGTGTCACTTTATGGCAACTGCTGCACGGGAAAATTTCTCACCCAGCAATGCCATAAGTGAATACAGTGCGGAAGGATACCTTCCTCCCATCATTGCGTTTCTGGAGCCCCTGGTGAGCAGTCGCATCATCTGGTGCTGCTGCTCTCCACAGGAGATCGTTGTGGGACACTTGTTGATTTCTGCAGACAGGGAGTATATTGGTTGTTTGTTATTTTCATATTTTTTACAGGTTGACACTGGCTTCGGGGATCAAAATGACAAGTAATGGTGAGTATGTACTCTATGTTTAATGTACTGTATGTATTGTATGTAATGTATGAATGTATTTTATGTAACGTATGGAGTATGTATGTAGTATGTGTGTAGTATGTATGTATGTAGTATGTAGTATGTATGTAGTATGTATGTATGTAGTATGTATGTACGTACGTATGTAGTATGTATGTATGTAGTATGTATGTATGCAGTATGTATGTATGTAGTATGTATGGAGTATGTATGTATGGAGTATGTATGTAGTATATATGTACTGTAGTATGTATGTGTGTATGTATGTAGTATGTAGTACGTATGTAGTATGTATGTAGTATGTATGTAGTATGTATGTAGTATGTATGTATGTAGTATGTATGTAGTATATAGCATGTATGTAGTATGTATGTAATATGTAGTATGTATGTGTGTAGTATGTATGTAGCATGTATATAGTATGTATGTAGTACTTATGTAGTATGCATGTATGTAGTATGTATCTAGTATGTATGTAGTATGTATGTAGTATGTACAGTTAGGTCCATATATATTTGGACAGAGACAAAATTTTTCTAATTTTGGTTATAGACATTACCACAATGAATTTTAAACAAAACAATTCAGATGCAGTTGAAGTTCCGACTTTCAGCTTTCATTTGAGGGTATCCACATTAAAATTGGATGAAGGGTTTAGGAGTTTCAGCTCCTTAACATGTGCCACCCTGTTTTTAAAGGGACCAAAAGTAATTGGACAGATTCAATAATTGTAAATAAAATGTTCATTTTTAGTACTTGGTTGAAAACCCTTTGTTGGCAATGACTGCCTTAAGTCTTGAACTCATGGACATCACCAGACGCTGTGTTTCCTCCTTTTTGATGCTCGGCCAGGCCTTCACTGCGGTGGTTGTCAGTTGCTGTTTGTTTGTGGGCCTTTCTGTCTGAAGTTTAGTCTTTAACAAGTGAAATGCATGCTCAATTGGGTTGAGATCAGGTGACTGACTTGGCCATTCAAGAATATTACACTTCTTTGCTTTAATAAACTCCTGGGTTGCTTTGGCTTTATGTTTTGGGTCATTGTCCATCTGTAGTATGAAACGACGACCAATCAGTTTTGCTGCATTTGGCTGGATCTGAGCACACAGTATGGCTCTGAATACCTCAGAATTAATTTGGCTGCTTCTGTCCTGTGTCACATCATCAATAAACACTAGTGACACAGTGCCACTGGCAGCCATGCATGCCCAAGCCATCACACTGCCTCCGCCGTGTTTTACTGATGATGTGGTATGCTTTGGATCATGAGCTGTACCACGCCTTCACCATACTTTTTTCTTTCCATCATTCTGGTAGAGGTTGATTTTGGTTTCATCTGTCCAAAGAATGTTCTTCCAGAACTGTGCTGGCTTTTTTAGATGTTTTTTAGCAAAGTCCAGTCTAGCCTTTTTATTCTTGATGCTTATGAGTGGCTTGCACCGTGCAGTGAACCCTCTGTATTTACTTAATGCAGTCTTGTCTTTATGGTAGATTTGGATATTGATACACCGACCTCCTGGAGAGTGTTGTTCACCTGGTTGGCTGTTGTGAAGGGGTTTCTGTTCACCATGGAGATTATTCTGCGAGCATCCCCCACTATTGTCTTCCGTGGGTGCCCAGGTCTTTTTGCATTGATGAGTTCACCAGTGCTTTCTTTCTTTCTCAGGATGTACCAAAATGTAGATTTTGCCACTCCTAATATTGTAGCAATTTCTCGGATGGGTTTTTTCTGTTTTCGCAGCTTAAGGATGGCTTGTTTCACTTGCATGGAGAGCTCCTTTGACCGCATGTTTACTTCACAGCAAAACCTTCCAAATGCAAGCACCACACCTCAAATCAACTCCAGGCCTTTTATCTGCTTAATTGAGAATGACATAACGAAGGGATTGCCCACACCTGTCCATGAAATAGCCTTGGAGTCAATTGTCCAATTACTTTTGGTCCCTTTAAAAACAGGGTGGCACATGTTAAGGAGCTGAAACTCCTAAACCCTTCATCCAATTTTAACGCGGATACTCCATCTGAATTGTTTTGTTTAAAATTCATTGTGGGTAATGTCTGTAACCAAAATGAGAAAAATGTTGTGTCTGTCCAAATATATATGGACCTAACTGTATGTATGTATGTAGTATGTATGTAGTATGTATGTATGTAGTATGTATGTAGTATGTATCTAATATGTATGTACGCAGTATGTATATATGTAGTATATAGTATGTATTATGTATTATGTATGTATGTATGTAGTATGTATGTAGTGTGTATGTATGTAGTATGTGTGTAGTATGTATGTAGTACGTATGTATGTATGTAGAATGTATGTAGTATGTATGTTTTTGTTTTTTTTCATTCAACACATTAGCCAGATGATGGGACTACTACTGTCCCATCATTGGCTAATGTGTCAATCACTGTCAGTATAGCAGGCATTGTCCGATGAGACTTGTAGTCCCATCGGATGATGCCTGCACACACACACAGAGCCCCAGCACACACGCCTGCACACACACACAGAGCCCCAGCACACACGCCTGCACACACACACAGAGCACCGGCACACGCGCACAGAGCCAAGGCAGCCCGCACAGAGCCTCGGCAGTTCGCACAGAGCCACGGCAGCCCGCATAGAGCCCCGGCACACATGCACAGAGCCACGGCACACACGCACAGACCCTGCCCGCACACACAGAGCCCCGGCACACATGCGCCGAGCCCCGGCACACACGCACAGAGCCCCGGCACACACGCACAGAGCCCCACGGTCACGCACAGAAACCGCCCGCACACACACACATACAGTCTCCGCCCATGCACCGCCCATGCTCCGCCCATACTCCATTATAGTGCATCATTGCACTATGGGATCTTCCGATTCCGGTATCCGATATCACAAAAATATCGGAACTCGGTATCGGAATTCCGATACAGGGAATATCGGCTGATACCCGATATTAGCAGTTTCGGAATGCTCAACACTACTTAATTCTTCATTTTTTAACCTTGATTGACATTTCATGACAAGTAGATGTTTTCCTGTTTTCCTTCTATTAATGCTTCTAAGTCGGACACCATTTCTGACTCACATTCTAGTGTGTTTTCTTATTATTATTATTCTACTTATGTCAGATTGATAAATTTCATGTGTGTCACTGGGGTAAAACAACTGTAGTGTGTGATGCAGTGACCCCTGTAACAGGTAGGGGGCGCTGCATGGTCTCCCCAGTATGCGCACGGAGGTGTATTGAGGCCGTGAGAGTGTGTGGCAATTGTGTGCATGGATGTGATGGTGAGACAGTGTCTGGCGTTGTGGTTAATGGGAGGTATGTGTCACAGGGATGGATGTTCCCTGCGATGCAACCCGGAGTATCTTGTCTTTAGAGCGCGTGAGCACTGAAGATGTCATTTAGTGCACCTGGGTCCGGGTTGCGGGTAGCTATGAGAGATGGGAGGGTCTGGCTACCCATATACCTCACTCTGAGTTGGGGTGCTCACTGTATCTTTTTCCCTGCAGGAGTTTGAGGACCTGCAGTGATGTCATGATCATGTGACCAGTGCATGTGATGTAACCTCACCTGTGGGTGTGGTTACAGACTACCTAAAGGAGGTGTGTTAGCACATGGGAGTGAGTCTTGGGAGTCTGCAAGTGTGGACAGACTTCCATGTGTCCTGGCTGGACACTGCAGAGGGGTCCTGTGTGGTCTGAGTGTGCAGACCTGGATGGTACAGGTGCAAGGTCCTGAGAGAAACCTCGGTGTTGGATGTGCTAGCCCTGAAGAGCACGAGGTGAGGACAGGGATCTGCAGAGCCAGAAACAGGTCCCGTGTGGTACTGCCAGTGGAAAACCTGCAGCACTGACGAGCAGGTAATACCAGACTGTGTGTTTGGCTCCAGAGCGAGCCGGAATATTGGACTCGACCAAGAGTGTATGGTCACCATCCTGGTGGAACCGAGTGACGCTGTGAACATTGTTACTTTGATTTGCCGTGATATGAAGATTGTTGTTTTGTGTTTTCTGCCACTGGGGTTTATGGAGTAATAAACCCAGTTGAGTTTTTGAGGAGAAAACGTATTGCTGTGTCTTTTGTCGCTGCCAAGCGAGTATTCCCCAACCTGCAAGTAAGTGCAATCTTACAAGTGGCATGCAAAATTATTCATGCCTTTGACTTTTTACCTATTATATTACATTACAACCTGTGTGTAAATATTTTTGTGATCTGATTTATGTGTGATGCATCATCACTAAATAGTCTAAGTTGGTGAAATGAGAAAAATTCAGGCATAAATTAAATTTATGGGATCAAATAACTACAAATTAGCACATGCATATCTATTCACCCCTTTTTGCCATAAAGCCTCTTAAAAATTCCCTTCATAAGTGCCATGCTTAGTGACAGCATGTCCCCCTGTGTGCAATCTAAGTGTCACGTGTCTGTCAGTATATACACCTTACCTTTTCTGAAAGGCTACAGTGGCTGCAACACCATTAACAAGAGACACTACTAACCAAACAACTCCATGAAGACAAAGGAGATCTCCAAACAACACCATAAAGACCAAGGGGATCTCCAAACACCACCCTGAAGACCAATGAGATCTCCAAACAACATGAAGACCAAAGAGGTCTCCAAACACTACCACGAAGACAAAGGAAAATTACAAACACCACCATGAGGACCTAGGAGATCACTAAACAACACAATGAAGACCAAAGAGATCTCTTAAACAACATCATGAACGTTAAGGAGATCTCCAAACAACACTATGAAGACCAAGGAGAAATCCAAATAAGTCAGGGACAAAGTTATAAGAAGTACAAGTTAGGTTGGGTTTAAAAAAATCCCAATCTCTGATGATTCCCTGGAGTATCATCAAATCCATTATCATCAAATGGAAAGAACATGGTACCACAACAAACCTCTAAAGAGAGGGTCACCCACCAAAACTCTCAGCTCAGTCAAGGAGGGCATTAATCAGAGATACAGCACAGAGACCAAAGGTAACCCTGAAGGAGCTGCAGAGTTCCCAAGAAGACCGGGTGTAACAGCATCCCCCTCTTTACGTCCCCTCTTTTTCAAGCCTGCATAGAATCTTTTCAGTAGGAGAGCGACCTGAATATTTTCCTTAGGCTCCCATGACCTCTCCTCGGGACCAAAGCCCCTCTAATCCACCAAATAATAGGTCTTACCCTTTACTCGCTTAGTGGCCAATATATTTTCTACCTCAAAGACATCCTCCTCACTGACGAGATCAGTAGTGGAACCTGGGTCTTTAAACAAGGAGCTCAAAACTACTTGTTTGAGGAGGGAATCATGGAAAGAGTTAGGTACACATAAAGAAGCAGGCAATTTCAATTTGTACGAGACTGCATTGATCTGCTTCAAGACTTCAAAAGGACCAATGAGGTGGGGACCCAGTTTGTAGGAGGGCACCTTCAGATGGATGTACCTGGAATGGAAGAGAGCCACACCTTATCTCCGAGCTGAATGATTGGAGCATTCAAGCATCTCTTGTCTGCATGCCTCTTCATACGTTGTGAGGCTTTCTCCAAGGAGACCTTGGTGTCGCTCCACATTTTCGAGAATTCTTCTGTGAAGGTGTCAGCTGCAGGGACGCCTGAAGACCCAGAGATGGGAAGAGGGATCCCGGGTTGAAGTCCAAACACAATCTGAAAAGGAGATCTTCCAGAGGATTCACTTACTTGGTTGTTATACGAGAATTCCGCCCAAGGCAGCAACTTGACCCAGTCATCATGATGCGCATTGATGAAGTGACGCAGGAATTCGGTCATGATTTGATTGGTCCTCTCTACTTGCCCATTGGATTGAGGGTGCTATGCAGAAGAAATGTCCAGTTCTACTTTCACTAATTTACAAACCGCTCTCCAGAACTTGGAGGTGAACTGGATTCCCCTGTCGAATACAATGTGAAGAGGAAACCCATGAAGACGGAAGATGTGCTGTACGAAATGGTCAGTGAGCTCAGGAAAAGATGGAAGACTGGGTAACAGAATGAAGTGGGCCATCTTCGAGAAGCGATCCACCACTACACAGATAATGGAACAGCCGAAAGAGATGGTCAGATCCGAAATGAAGTTCATCGTGATGTGCTGCAGTCATGTTGCGGGCACACGGAGGACAGGCTGCAACATATTCCAAGATATCTTTGCCCATAGTGGGCCACCAGTAGCAATGGGAGATGAGTTGTAAAGTCTTTTTACTGACTGACGTGGCCGGCCAACTTGGAAGAGTGACCCCACCGGAGGACACCACTTGAGTCTGAAGTGGGCAGGAGAGTCTTTCCCGGGGGAAGCCAAGCAAGATTAACTGAGGCTACAGGCACCAACCTGGATGGCTCGATGATGTGTTGCGGTTCTTCCTCAGAATCAAGAGGCAGGAACACTCAAGAGAGTGCATCGGCTTTAATATTCTTGTCAGCTGGACGAAAATGAAGGACAAAATTAAATCAGGCAAAAAAACAAGGCCCACCGGCCCTGATGGAGATTCAGCCTCTGAGCAGATTGGAGATAAGCGAGGTTGTTATGATCAGTGAAGATGACAACCTGATGGACTGGTCCCTTGAGGAGATGTCGCCACTCTTGCAGAGCCAAATTGATTGCCAACAATTCTTGATCTCCCATGGAATAGTTCCTTTCAGAAGTGGAAAAAACCTTCAAGAAAAAAACACAGGTGACCTTGTGACCGGTAGACGACTTCTGGGTGAGAACCGCTCCAGCACCTATAGAGGAAGCATCAGCCTCAAGCACGAATTGCTTATCTGAGTCCGGTCGATGGAAAACAGCTGCCAAAGAGGCTTGTTTTAGGGAAACAAAATCTTCCTCTGCCTCGGGAGTCCAATCCTTGGCATTTGCCCCTTTCTGGGTGAAAGCCGAGATGGTTGCCACTCGGGTGGAAAAGTGTGGAATAAATAGACTGTAGCAGTTGGCGAACCCCAGGAACCGTTGTATGGCTTTCAGCCCTGATGGGCGAAGCCACTTAAAGGGAACCTGTCACCTGAATTTGGCGGGACAGGTTTGTGGTCATATGGGCGGGGTTTTCGGGTGTTTGATTCACCCTTTCCTTACCCGCTGGCTGCATGCTGGCCGCAAAATTGGGTTGAAGTTCATGCTGTGTCCTCTGTAGTACACGCCTGCGCAAGGCAATCTTGCCGTGCGCAGGCGTGTACTACGGAGGACACAGCATGAACTTCAACCCAATATTGCAGCCAGCATGCAGCCAGTGGGTAAGGAAAGGGTGAATCAAACACCCGAAAACCCCGCCCATATGACCACAAACCAGTCCCGCCAAATTCAGGTGACAGGTTCCCTTTAAGGATGGAGGACACCTCCGAATCCATCTTCAACCCCTTGGACGAGACTATATAACCGAGGAAAGGCAGAGAGGATTGTTCAAAGAGGCACTTTTCAAATTTAGCATAAAGTCTGTTCTCCCTGAGTCTTTGCAAAACCTGAAGTACTTGCCTCCGGTGTGAGGCTAAGTCTGCAGAGAAGATCAGGATATCATCCAGGTAAACAATAACATAAGAATAGAGCAGATCTCTGAATATGTAATTTACGAATTCCTGAAAAACTGCGGGTACATTACTTAGGCCGAAAGGCATTACCCGGTATTCGTAGGCCCCTCTGAGATCCAGTTTAGTAAAGATCCTGGCCCCTCTGAGATGATCAAATAGCTCTGAAATAAGAGGTAACTGGTACCTGTTCTTTACCATGATCTGGTTCAGCCCCCTGTAATCGATTCAGGGCCATAAAGATCCATCTTTTTTCTTCACGAAGAAGAATCCTGCCCCTGCCTGCGAAGATGACTTCCAGATAAATACTCTAACCAGGTTCTCCTGGATGTAATCGGAAATGGACAGGGTCTCTGCTTGAGAAAGAGGATAGATTCACCTTCAAGGAGGAGATGTTTTGGCGAGCAGATCAATCAGACAGTGATACGACCTGTGCAGAGGTAGTCTTTCTGCTTCCTTTGGGCAGGAGCGGATCAGATGCTCTGAACGGTTACAGTAGAAACAGCTCCCCTCCAGGCGACGCGCCTCCTGGCGGTGGTTGGCCAAGCTTACTTGATCCACTTCTACAGCCTCAGGAGAGCAGGACGAAGTCAGGGAGGCCACAGGTTTTGGTGAACTAGAAAGCACGTGGTAGGGCCTTTTATCATGTTTGATCTCCTTGGAATGCTCCTGAAACCATAGGTCTATCCAGACTGCCAGGGAAATCAGGTCATCCAGAGTTGTAGGCATGTCCCAGCCTGCCAGCTCATCCTTTACTCTTCCCAAAAGACCTTCCCAGAAGGTGGCCACCAAGACCTCGTTGTTCCAGGATAGCTCAGACGAAAGGGTACGGAACCGAATGGCATACTGAGCCACTATAAGAGCCTCCTGGTATAGCCGAAGAAGAGCCGAAGCTGTCGACATGGCACGACCGGGTTCATCAAAGGTCCTGTGGAATGCATCTAGAAAAGATGGGAGATTAGTAACCAGAGGATCTCCTCTCTCCCACAGTGGATTCAGCCAGGCGAGGGCCTCTCCAGCAAGATAAGACGTAATGAAGCCCACCTTGGCCCCATCAGAATCAAACATATGCCCCAGGAGTTCAAAGTGCAGCGTGCACTGTTTAATGAACCTCCAACACGGCAAAGGGTTCGCCATGGAAGCAGGTGGGAGCCGCAAGGCGAGGGCCTTAACTTGCTGTGCAACTAGATACCTGGATGCTGGTAGCAGAGACGGGTTGTCACGATCCATGTTTGGATCTGAGGCAGATCTGGTTTCTTTCAGATTAAAACCTTTTTTTCCTTTCAGGTCATCGGGGGTTCATGCAGTTTTTCCCCTGTGGCCGCTGGTGTAATTGCATTGCAATTACATTACAATACATTGCAATTTCTCATGTACAGCACCATGGAATCAATGGTGCTATATAAATAAATAATAATAATAATTGCAGATTGTTCTGCTGTTGTGGGTGGTGACCACTCCCACCTTCCTTTAAAAGGTCACCTGGTTCATCAGCTGACTGTTGGTTATACAGGTCCTTTGGATACCAACCTTGCTGGAATAGGAGCTTGCTTAGTGCTGTTGTTCTACAGCTGAATACTCATTCCTGTGCCTTAGGCTGCCATCACACTAGCAGTATTTGGTCAGTATTTTACACCAGTATTTGTAAGCCAAAACCAGGAGTGGAACAATTAGAGGAAAAGTATAATAGAAACATATGCACCACTTCTGGATTTATCACCTATTCCTGCTTTTGGCTTACAAATACTGATGTAAAATACTGACCAAATACTGTCGTGGTGAGGTGGTGCAGCAGTTACATAGTTACATAGTTATTAAGGTTAAAGGAAGACTATAAGTCCATCTAGTTCAACCCATAGCCTAACCTAACATGTCCTAACATGTTGATCCAGAGGAAGGCAAAAAAAAACCATGTGGCAAAGAGTAAGCTACACCTTGGGGAAAAAAATTCCTTCCCGACTCCACATACGGCAATCAGACTAGTTCCCTGGATCAACACCCTATCAAGGAATCTAGTGTATATGCCCTGTAACATTATACTTTTCCAGAAATGTATCCAGTCCCCTCTCAAATTTAAGTAATGAATCACTCATTGCAACATCATACGGCAGAGAGTTCCATAGTCTCACTGCTCTTACAGTAAAGAATCCGCGTCTGTTATTATGCTTAAACCTTTTTTCCTCCAGACGTAGAGGATGCCCCCTTGTCCCTGTTTCAGGTCTATGATTAAAAAGATCATCAGAAAGGTCTTTGTACTGTCCCCTCATATATTTATACATTAAAATAAGATCATCCCTTAGTCTTTGTTTTTCCAAACTAAATAGCCCCAAGTGTAATAACCTATCTTGGTATTGCAGACCCCCCAGTCCTCTTATAACCTTGGTTGCTCTTCTCTGCACCCGCTACAGTTCAGCTATGTCTTTCTTATACACCGGAGACCAGAACTGTGCACAGTATTGTAAGTGTGGTCGAACTAATGACTTGTATAGAGGTAAAATTATGTTCTCCTCATGAGCATCTATGACTTTTTTAATGCATCCCTTTATTTTATTTGCCTTTGTAGCAGCTGCCTGACACTGGCCACTGAATATGAGTTTGTTATCCACCCATACACCCAGGTTTTTTTCATTGACGGTTTTGCCCAGAGTTTTACAATTAAGCACATAATTATACATCTTATTACTTCTACCCAAGTGCATGACCATACATTTATCCCCATTAAAGCTCATTTGCCATTTATCAGCCCAAGCTTCTAAGTGAGTAGGTGGGGTTTTGGGCTTCGGCCCAGGTACATGCTCAACCAGAGCCCAAGATATCTCTTCCTGACAGGTTCTCTGGAGGGAGAGATACATTTTTGTTTTTTCAGGAAGCCTGTAAACTGTACTTCAGGCTCCGCCCTCGTTCATCAGGGAGTGAGGAACAGCGTGTGGGGATTATAACCTCCCTTCTTAAGGGTGATCCTCAATCCTGGGCTTTCTCCCTGCCGGCTGGTTCTCCATCTTTACGGTCGGTGGACGAGTTTTTTGCGGCTTTGGCGCTTATGTATGGGGACCCTGATGGCGTCTCCCTGGCAGAATCCCGACTGCGTAAATTCAAGCAGGGGGCTCGGCCGGCTGAGGATTACTGCTCTGAGTTTAGGAGATGGGCCACTGACACACAGTGGAATGACCCTGCCCTTAGGAGCCATTTTACGCAGGGTCTGTCTCCAAGGTTGCAGGATGCTCTTGTGCAGTATGCCGCCCCCAGGTCATTGGAGGCTGCCATGTCCCTTGCCATCCGGGTAGATAGACGTTTGAGGGAGAGACATACATCTAATGTGTCTCCGGTAGTCCTTGCTAGGGAGGGGGACACACCTTAGCAGGTGGATGAACTCATGCAGGTGGGAGTTGTTTCTCAAACGGGGTTGCTTGCGGTTCGCCATTGTGTGGGGGCATGTTTTTTCTGTGGGCAGACTGGTCATTTTATCGGTTTCTGCCCAGCTTGCGCCAAAATACCTGTACCACCTAAGAAGCCGCATTCCCCTGGTCGTGTGGAGGGAGGCAACCAGGGAGTGTACAGTATATTTCCTCCATATCTTCTCCTCAGTGTAACCTGTCAGCTGAAGTAGTGGTTGGCGGGGTAACTGAGTGTATACCGGTGCTTGTGGACAGTGGAGTAGGTGTCAATCTGGTGGATGCTCATTTTGTTCAGACCCATGGCCTGAGGGGTTGGACACTAACTAAAGCCCTTAGCGTCCAGGCCATTGACTCCGTACCTCTCAGCCAGGGGTGGGTGACCTAAGTCGTGGATGATATACACCTGCGTATAGGGACTCATCATGAGGATTTCCTGTCCTGCTACGTCTTGAGGGGAATACCAACACCCATCGTTTTAGGTCTCCCTTGGATGAAAAAACACAACCCGGTCATAGATTGGCGGTCAAGGGAAGTGGTCAGCTGGGATCAGTCATGTGAGGGCTGCTGCCCAGTGGCAACTGTCTCTGCCGTCCTTCTACAACCTACCCCTTCCTCTCCAGAGGGGGCAGCAGAGATGCTGCCAGAGAGTAGGGGCAAGACTCTACCCTCACTACATGCTAACCCAGTGTGTCAGAGACCTCTTAGGAGGAGGGGTCAGAGGAGGGTGGTGGTTCCCTCTGAGCATAATGGGGTTGTGAGTTTGGTGACACAGGGAGATGCCTCTGTTGTCAATTCCTCTAGGAATTCACCATCTTGTGGCAGACGCATGCATGGAAATAAACATTGAGCAAAAACCAAAAACATCAGATGACAGTGAGCAACTGGGTCCTGGAGTTCCAGGGTGACTGGGCCATATCGTGTTTCAGCCATTCTCAGCCCAGTGACTTATCAGTTGGAGTTAACCCCAGTTATGCATGTACACAACTCATTCCCCAGGTCAGCTCTCTGGAGGTTTGTGGCGCCTCCGGAGCCTTCGCTGGTGGCATTTTCATCAAGCCACATTTGCCGTAAACCTGGGAGTCTGGTGACTGCCGAGGTGAACGTTGGTGGATCGAGGCGTCCTCACCATAGGTTGTTATGTGGTGAGGTTCATTGTTGAGTGTCCAGAGGCCCCTCATTGAAAGGGGGGTACTGTCATGATCCATGTTTGGATCTCTGGCAGATCTGGTTTCTTTCAGATTAAAACCTTTTTTCCTTTCAGGTCATCTGGGGTTAATGCAGTTTTTCCCCTGTGGCCGCTGGTGTAATTGCATTGAAGCTTGTTCTGCTGTTGTGGGTGGTGACCACTCCCACCTTCCTTTAAAAGGTCACCTGGATTATCAGCTGACTGTTGGTTATACAGGTCCTTTGTATACCAACCTTGCTGGAATAGGAGCTTGCTTAGTGCTGTTGTTCTACAGCTGAATACGCATTCCTGTGCCTTACTCTGCTGTGCGGTGCATTGCAGCAGAGAAAGCTAAGTATGGTGTTTAGTGTTTCTTTGTCCCTTTGTTGTTTGTAACTTTCCCAGTGTTGTATTAGTGCAGCGGTGGGACCAGTGCTCTCACCTGCCAGTTCCCTATATAGGGATTAGAGCAGTGCAAGTGAGGGACTAGGTATCCTGGTCGGCGACGGGTTGAAAGAACCCATATAGGGACGGTAGCAAGATCAGGGCACAGCCTCAGGTGAGTTCAGGAGGTGCCCATTCCCCGTTCTCTACCGACAGGGCCCACTGTTGTTAAACTGTCCCCGGTGAACCCTTGTGTGTTTAGTCGTTTTGTGACCGACCACCCGCCATGTCGTGTCACACCAGGACAGTCACAGCATGACATTGGTACAGTCAAGGAAATCAGGGAATCCATGCGAGTAGACAAATTGCACAGATAGGTTGTGATCTTGTCCTGTTGATCCCTCAGACGGGTAACCTCTTGACATACCACGGCCGGCGGTACCTGGGACCCAGCAGGTTCCATGGCTGGAGCAATCTGTAACGAATGGAAGCGGAGGCACAGGTGTTGAAGTTCACATTCCTTTTTTATTTATATTTTTGTGGAACCTCTGGACCATGGAACAGGGGGTTCTAAAGGGGGCGTCACTACGTGAGCCCCAGACACCCATGGTAAGTCCCCTCAAATAAGGTCAGAATGGAATACCTGGGGGACACGGGTGCTACCTCCAGTTAGACCCCAGACACTTGGCAGCTGTCCCAGCGGGATAGATGGAAATGCAGGCTTAACAGATGTCGTGGAGCTGGCACCGGTGGTACTGGCATTGTCCAGAGGTACGGATGGCAGTATGGTGGGACGTGATGGAACTGGCGTAGACAGAACAGACGTCGTTCAGAATAGCCGGGTACCAGGTCTGCGGAGACACAGTGTAAGCTGTTATGATCTGGTGGCCTTGGAGCCGCATGGAACTTTCTCTGGAGTTGGTGGAAACTATACTGACCACAAATCCTGAACTTAACACCGCAACTAGAAGTAGCCTTGGGGTGTGCCTAACAAATCCTAGACACCTCGACACAGCCGGAGGACTAAATACCCCTATAGATGGAAGTAGGAATTCTACCTTGCCTCAGAGCAGAACCCCAAAGGATAGGCAGCCCCCCACAAATATTGACTGTGAGTAGTAGAGGAAAGACACACGCAGGCAGGAAACAGGATTTAGCAAAAGAGGCCACTTCTAGCTAAATAGGAAAGGATAGGACAGAATACTAAGCGGTCAGTATTAAAACCCTTCCAAAAAATATCCACAGCAGATGATACAAAAAATTCCACCATCTAACTAAAGATGTGGGGCGTATATCTGCAACTCCTGAGAATCCAACAAGACTGAGAAAACACTGACCCAATCTAAGCTGGACAAGAGAAAACAAATAAATAGCACAAAATTATTTAGCACACAGCAAGTGTGCCACAGAAACAAAAACAAAACACTTATCTTTGCTGAATTGGCAGCAAGGCAGGAGCAACCAGACAAAGATCCAAAACCTCCCTCAACCATGGACAACTGGCCAGGACTAATGAATCCTGCACACGTAAATACCCCAGTCAGAACTGCAATCAGCAGATACACCTGACCAGGACTGCCACTCTGGGACAACTGCATTACCACCTACAACCACTGGGAGGGAACCCACTAGCAGAATTCACAACAGTAAGCGTAGCACTGGCAGAACACTTCAGAAGCTAAAGCACACGCTAGCTGAAACCGGAAGCTAGCAATAGAGGACATTTGTTGCTCTGTCACCCTCCCTATGATGGAGGGGCTAGAAGTAGTAATTACTAACATGCTATTGGTAAGAAGTACTTTTTGGAAAATGCACGCTGTCTCTTTAAGAGACGGGAGCGTGCGCGACTTAAGTACTCTACCCGAGAACCTGCTGGCCGCACGCCAGGAAGCAGGGGCAAGAGAGGAAGCAGATGCTGCAGCAGGATGGCATGGGGCCAGTACAGAATGAGAGACCCGACGGGGACCCTGCGAAGGTACAGGACTAGGACCGGGTGTAGCACAGAGATTCGAGTGTCTGTCCATAAGATTACAATAAGATGTAAACACCATAGAGGTGGTCTTTATAACAATGGATAGAAAAAATGCCTTTACTTACACACAAAAATTGCAAGGATCATTTTGAGTTTACCAAAAGACATATGGGAGACTCCTCAAATGTATGAAGGAAGGAGCTGGGGTCATATGAGAGCAAAATTGAACTTTTTTGCCATCAAGGTAAATGCTATGTCTGGCACCAAACGAAGACAGCCCATCACCCCAAGAACAGCATCCCCAAAGTAAAGCACGACGTTGGCAGCATCATGTTGTGGGGATGTTTTTCAGCAGGGACAAGGAAAATTGCCTGAGTCAAGGGGGAAATGGAAGGTGCAAAATACATGGATACTCTTGAGCAAAATAAGTTTGTCAGTCTGAGATTTGAGATTGGGCGGAGGTTCACCTTCCAAAAAGACAATGACCCAAAGCAACACTTGAGTGGTGTAAGGGGAAACATGTAAATGTTCTGGAGTGGCCTAGTCAATGCCCAGACCTTTATTTAATGGAGAATATGTGTCAGACTTCAAGATTGCTGTTCACTAGGGAAAACTTCTAACTCAAATTTGCTTGAGCAATTTTGCCTCTAAGAAAGGGAAAAAATCCCAATGGCCAGATGTGGAAAGCTCATAGAGATTTATCCAAAGCAACTTGTGTCATGGGGTTCTTCTCTGGTATCACATAATCAACAGAGAAAGAGAAGAGTAAACAATCCCAAGACCTTTACTTAGGCAGAAATACAAAAGGTCCATAAACAATCCACCACACAAAGGATAAGAGAGTCCAGAACCTGAATGCAATTCAGTAACAGGATAAAAGCCCTGGGAGATGAGTCCAACAATCCAGCAGACAGAGGCTAACATAGTCCATATGCTCTCTGAGGTGTTGTGATCACATCATAGATCCACACGGGATCTGATCTGGTGTCTCACCTCCCAGATAGTCCCCCTCCTCATTTACAGGTAGGGAGGGAAGGTCACATGGACTCATTGTTTCAACAAGCTAGTTAAATATGACATTAGCATGTTGGCAAACAGCATTATTCACTGAACCTGTGGAGAGATAACAATACAGTACTGTGGGGGGCTGATATCAGATGGCAACAACAGCCATTCATCAATGAACAAATAACTCATCCTACAAGAGAACACCATGAACATCAGTTAAATATTAAATCAAAGAAAATGATTGTTAGGGCTAGCGGAACGCACCGAGTAAATATAGATGTTTATTATTATTCGTGCGTTCGCAGCCCGGGATCCACCGTGCAGGAGGAAACTGCTGCTAGTGAATGGTGGCACTATTTGGCAGTATAGACTAGCTCTGTTACTTCACAGAGTAGCCGTGAAAGGAAAGCACTGTGCCCTGTTAGACTCACAGGAGCACAAGCTAACTGCTAAACTGATAGCAGTCAGTGGTTATGCAAGCACACAATCTCCTCACTGGAGGTGTCGGTATTCTAGGGGCTTATTTCAGTCGGGTCCCTGAATACATTCACACATAACCACACTAGCGCAAAGCACATAACTTGGATTGATACTAGCGCATGGCCATGCGGTTATGAGAACCTTTTATAGCTGCAGCAAGTACAGGATCTTCCCAGAAGGACCAATGGGAGGCTGCCACAAAAGTTGAGCACTTTCAGGACCTTCCTAGAGGACCAATGGGATTAGTTGCAGTATCTAAGCATGTGACCCTTGATCTCCAACGAGAGATCTTACCCTGGGCATGCTCAGAAGGGGAAAAGCAGGACTTAGTCCCAAAAATGTCTGCTCACTGCTGCCCAGTACTGGCTACAATGGCAGAAGCTGGAAAGGCAGCAGTAACCCTTTGCACAGAGTCAGACTGAGCGAGATGCTGGGACCTACGTCTCCGCTGAGCAGACTCCACTGCGGCAGGAGAAGAATGGGAGACTGCAGCGGAGATGGCCCGGGATTCCCCCTGTGCAAAGGCGGGAACTCAACCCTAACATTACCCCTCCTCCTAGGGCCCCCTCTTTGGATCTCGCTATGCTTGAAGGCAGCAATGAGCTGCGGAGCCTGAATGTGCTCAGCAGGCTCCCAGGACCTGTCCTCAGGACCATAACCCTTCCGGTCCACCAAATAAAATTTTTTGCCACGTACCACCTAGCACCCCAAAATAGCGTTCACCTCGTAATCATCTGTAGACGAACCCAATGTCCCGGCAGATGACTCAGAAAACTGGGACATGTATACGGGTTTCAAGATGAACACATCAAAGGTGTCGGTGATACCCAGGTGTGGCGGAAGGGCTAAACGGTAGAACACAGGGTTAACCTGTTCGAGGACCTTGAAAGGGCCCAAGTAGCGAGGTGCAAACTTAGTGGACTCAACTTGCAGCCTAATGTTACAGGCGGAGAGCCACACTAAGTCACCAGGACCAAAGGTCGGAGCGGGGCACCGATGTGCATCGGCGGAGGACCTCATTCTCTCCTTGGAGGCCCGAATGGCATCCTGAGTGCAGTCCCAAATGTCCCGTGCCTACACAGCCGAGTTTGCCACCCTAGAGTCGGCGGAAGACACGGGCATAGGCACAAGTACCCGCGGATGCTGACCTTAGTTAAGGAGGAATGGGTTCTGTCCAGTGGAGTTGGCTACGGCATTGTAAAGCGCAAACTCCACCCACGATAGCAAGGATGCCCAGTCATCCTGCCTGGCTGAGACAAAATGTCGCAGATATGTGACCAAGGTCTGGTTGGCCCTCTCTACCAACCCATTCGTCTCGGGATGATATGCAGAAGAGAGATTCAAATCTGACAGGGAGAAGGACTTGGGGATCCTAGTTAATGATAAACTTACCTGGAGCAGCCAGTGCCAGGCAGCAGCTGCCAAGGCAAACAGGATCATGGGGTGCATTAAAAGAGGTCTGGATACACATGATGAGAGCATTATACTGCCTCTGTACAAATCCCTAGTTAGACCGCACATGGAGTACTGTGTCCAGTTTTGGGCACCGGTGCTCAGGAAGGATATAATGGAACTAGAGAGAGTACAAAGGAGGGCAACAAAATTAATAAAGGGGATGGGAGAACTACAATACCCAGATAGATTAGCGAAATTAGGATTATTTAGTCTAGAAAAAAGACGACTGAGGGGCGATCTAATAACCATGTATAAGTATATAAGGGGACAATACAAATATCTCGCTGAGGATCTGTTTATACCAAGGAAGGTGACGGGCACAAGGGGGCATTCTTTGCGTCTGGAGGAGAGAAGGTTTTTCCACCAACATAGAAGAGGATTCTTTACTGTTAGGGCAGTGAGAATCTGGAATTGCTTGCCTGAGGAGGTGGTGATGGCGAACTCAGTCGAGGGGTTCAAGAGAGGCCTGGATGTCTTCCTGGAGCAGAACAATATTGTATCATACAATTATTAGGTTCTGTAGAAGGACGTAGATCTGGGTATTTATTATGATGGAATATAGGCTGAACTGGATGGACAAATGTCTTTTTTCGGCCTTACTAACTATGTTACTATGTTACTATGTAACTCAATGCTGAGAAGACGACAAAGCTCTCTCCAGAACCGAGACACAAACTGGGGACCCCGGTCACTGACAATTTTGTCTGGCATACCGTGTAGACGGAAGATGTGTTTTAAAAACATCGCTGCCAAGGCCCATGCAGAAAGTAGCCGTGGAAGCGGCACAAGTGCACCATTTTAGAAAAAATAATTGGTGATAACCCAAATGATGGTAAGCCCACCGCAAAGTCCATCCCGACCATCTCCCAGGACCTGTCTGCCACCGGCAAGGGATAAAGTAACCCAGCTGGCCATTGTCGAGTAGACTTATATTTGGTGCAGGAGACACATGCCCAAATATAATCTCCAACGTCATGGTCCATATGCGGCCACCAGTACGTCCTAGCCAGCAGCTCATATGTCCTCTTTGTCCCAAAATGTCCACCCACCCTGGACGAATGAGCCCTAGAGAGAACCTCCGGTCGCAAGTTAATAGGTACAAAAGTCTTGCCTGGAGGCACTGACTCTAGCGAAACCGGAGCTACGGTTCTCAGACTCTCAGAGGGGACAATAAGCCAAGGCTCCCCTTCCTCCTCAGAAGACACAACGGAGCGAGAGAGGGCGTCAGCACGAATGTTCTTCTCCCCTGTGAGATAATGGAGGGTGAAGTGGAACCGGGAGAAGAACAAGGACCATCTGGCCTGACGAGAGTTTAGCCGCTGGGCTGTTTGTAAATAAACCAAATTTTTGCAGTCCGTGTAGACTTGGAAGGCAAAGTGAGCCCCCTCCAAAAGATGTCTCCACTTAGAGAAGGCCAACTTAATTGCTAGTAACTCCCTGTCCCCAATGGAAAAATTCTTCTCTGCTGGTGTGAAGGTCTTGGAGGGGAAGAAGCAAGGATGCTTCTGACCTTGAGCATCCTTTTGGAAGAGGACTGCTCCAACACCAATGGATGAGGCATCCACCTCCATTATAAATGGCTTATCAACATCGGGACGATGTAGGATGGGAGCACTAGCAAAATGAGACTTAATAGAAGAGAAAGCCTTGGAGACCTCTTCAGACCACAATTTGGGATTTGCTCCATTCTTGGTGAGGGCTACCAAGAGAGCTACCAAAGTTGAGAAGTGGGGAATGAACTGGCGATAGTAATTAATGAACCCCATAAAGCGCTGCACCACTTTAAGAGAATGGAGTTCTTGCCAGTCCATCACAGCCTGTAGTTTGGCAGGATCCATAGCCAATCCTTGGGCGGAGATGATATAGCCCATGAAAAGTAAAGACTCCTGCTCAAACATACACTTCTCCAACTTTGTATAGAGGGAATTTGCCCGTAAGAGGTCGAAGACAACATCTCTCCGGTGGGAGTCAATATCTGGAGAGAAGATGAGAATATCATCCAGATAGACTACGACCGAGGTGGAGATCATATCCCGGAAGTTATTGTTAACAAAGTCTTGGAAAATGGCTTGGGCATTACAGAGCCCGAAGGGCATCACCAGATACTCATAGTGCCCATCCCTGGTATTAAAAGCCATCGTCCCTGAATACATTCACACATAACCACACTGGCGCAAAGCACATAACTTGGATTGATACTAGCGCATGGCCGTGCGATCATGCAAACCTTTTATAGCGGCAGCAAGGACCTTCCCAGAAGGAGCAATGGGAGGCTGCCACAGAAGTTGAGCACCTTCAGGACCTTCCTACAGGACCAATGGGATTAGTTGCAGTATCTAAGCATGTGACCCTTGATCTCCAACGATAGATCTTACCCTAGGTATGCTCAGAAGGGGAAAAGCAGGACTTAGTCCCAAAAACATCTGCTTGCTGCTGCCCAGTACTGGCTACAATGGCAGAAGCTGGAAAGGCAGCAGTAACCCTTTGTACAGAGTCAGATTGAGCGAGACGCTGGAACCGATGTCTACACCGAGCAGACTCCACTGCGGCAGGAGAAGAATGGGAGACTGCAATGGAGATGGCCCAAGATTCCCCCTGTGCAGAGGCGGGAACTCGACCCCTAACAATGATCCTCACATATCATATCCCACCATCACAACCTCTCCCCTCTCTTAATAAGTGAGCACGCCATGAGATCTACACAGACCTCTGGCCTGCTCACTTTAGTCCACTTTGCTCTACTGTTTATAGTTCCTTGTACAGAAGCAGAGGTTGAAATAATCATGAGCACTTGTCCTTCCATAAATGCTTGGGTCTTGGCATTACTGTCATACCAGGTTTTTCTAACTGGACTGTGCCATTCATTGATGTTCATTAGTCAAGATAGCTAGCTGGGCGAGACTGTCTCTGAACTTTAGAATGTAGGGAATGATGGGCGTTCCGATGTCTGTGATATCACCCTCCAATTGTACTTTCAGAAGAGTGAGAGGCCCACAGACCTTCCAGTCAAACAGATTGCTCCCCGGTGATGTCCAGATGTCGTGCGTGGTGCTTGAAGGGCCTGTAGTTGGGTGACTGCTCCCACAAAATGACACTGTACCTCCCCAATGTCGTTTCCAAGGAGGATGTCTGCAGGAAGTCCTCCCAAAACTCCAATCCAACACAGTTTTTCTCCAAAACCATAATCCAAACACACCAAAGCTCATTCTACATATTTGTGGACACCCCCTGCCAGGACAATGGGAATTCCCGGGCCCAGGTAAATTGCCTCTGGTCGAACCACATGGTGTCAGCAATAGTCAGGAATGCCCCTGTGTCTCTAAATCCTGACTCTTTGTATCCATCAATTAAGACATCCTGCAGGTGGTGCTGCCATTGGTCTGTATTTCTGAGGGACAAATGCCGGAGTCTGTACACTCCAGGAGGAGTTTCTATGGTGCTCGTGTTGATGGTCTTCTCAGGTGGGGGTGTTGGTAACTCTTCCTCAGGTGGGATGGAGTGCACAAGATGCACTGGACAAGGTGGGGCTCCCCCTGAATCCTTGAGGAACAGCTGGATTGCATATGCCCAGGTTGCATACATAACATCTCTCTGTGATATCCCCAGGTCGTGGTCAGAAGTGTTGGGGCCCAGGATTGTGAGGTGTGATTGCCAGCAGCCTGCATTTGGGTAGAAGGGCACATGTAGCTTGAGGGGACCAGGATGAGGGAGCAGGCTGTGGTTTATTGTCCAGAAGCCTCCTCCATTGCGGTCGGATAGTAAGGGCCTCATTGGCCAGGGCTGCATCTCTGTCCATGGTGTATGGCGTGTGCTCCCATACCCATTCCCGTAATTCTGCGGGGCACTTGGCAAAAAATTGTTCTAAAAGGAAAGCCTGTATAACATCTTCTACAGTAAAGGCATTTTCTGCTTCCAGCCATCTCCGACACGCCTGAGACATCTTATGGGCATACATCGTAAACGATCCTCCCATGGTGCATGAGAGGTCTCAGAACTGGACCCTATGTGAGTCTGGAGTGATAGCATGGTAATCCAGGATAGTTTGCTTTATAATGTTATAAGCCCAATTCAGCTAGGAGTCAATGGTTCTGTAAATCTCCGCTGCGCTTCCGTTCAGGAGTTCCAATAATAAACACATCCAGCCAGAGTGGTGTACCTCCATTATAGCACACTGCTGCTCAATGTCCTTGAGGAACCCCTCCACATCTCCTGAAGCCTCATCAAATGGCTTAAAGTCTGTCCGAGAGATCTGTACAGGCTTCCGGATCGTGTAGATTACACTCCACAGTGCATTACTCCATCTTTCGATCTCCATCGCTTCTCGTCTCTGCTGTGCTCAGCGAGCAGCCTCCTCATTATACTCCTGAGAGATGCCTGGGCCCGCTGCCATCTCTTCTTTGTACCACACCATCCACTTGCATTATGGGGTAGGGATACCCGTCTCCTGTGCTTCTCCTTCAGAAGTAGTGTATCATCAGGTGGTTTCGTCAAACTCAATCTGACAGGTGGACCCGCCCCTCAGAGTGTATCAAAATGTGTAACCCCTCCCCGCCCCTGTCAGCCAGCTGTCCCTGTGTCTGACTGATTTCCCCTTTTGATATAGTTTGATATTGTTAATTTGATCCAGTGATTATTATCCCAGTATTTGTTTTTATATTAGATTTTCATATGTAGTTGTTGTGAGATTGCATATTGCATTCTGTAATCAGGGCAGTGTGTTTTATTACCAATGAGCACATATAGTGCAAAATTGTGTTTTATAACACACCATGCTGTTTATTTTATATCCTATTAGATTTTCATATTATATGTAGTTGTTTGTGACAATGCTTAATAGTGTATGATAGTAGAATTCTCAATATTATGAAAAATGACAGTCATTGTATGAGTTTTAAAAGACTTTATTAAATTATCTATCAGACACAATACATTGTATGTGGATTACAGCATGATATACAATAACATACAGCAGGGTTGAGTGTAATAAAAATACGAGTCTTAATAATAAAGAAATGCGATCCTGCTGCCTGTTACAAGTGCTGCTCAGGGCGCTGACACTACACATTTAGAATGAAGCAGTGCCAGCATAATTTTCCAGCGTGTCCAGGGGCTGTGTTATGTGTGATATCCAGCTACGTGCTAGGGGTGGTTAACAGATAAAATAGCCACAAGCACAGAGATGCCTCATCCTGTACAGATAATATCCCGTGTTAGAGTTATGCAGCAATGCGGCCAACTAACCACAGTCACACTTTGCAATGTTAGCTAAATCTCAATATTGTATGAAAGTGTAATTCTCAATTTATTACCAATGAGCACATATAGTGCAAAATTGTTTTTTATAAAACACCATGCTGTTTATTTTATATCCTATTAGATTTTCATATTATATCTAGTTGTTTGTGACAATGCTTAATAGTGTGTGATAGTATAATTCTCAATATTATGAAAAATGACAGTCATTGTATGAGTTTTAAAAGACTTATGTATAGTTACTATTATCCCAGTTTTTGTTTTTATATCCTATTAGATTTTCATTTTATGTGTATGACCATGTTACAACACCCGCAAGTATGAAGCGGTGTAACATAGTAACATAGTTAGTAAGGCCGAAAAAAGACATTTGTCCATCCAGTTCAGCCTATATTCCATCATAATAAATCCCCAGATCTACGTCCTTCTACAGAACCTAATTGTATGATACAATATTGTTCTGCTCCAGGAAGACATCCAGGCCTCTCTTGAACCCCTCGACTGAGTTCGCCATCACCACCTCCTCAGGCAAGCAATTCCAGATTCTCACTTCCCTAACAGTAAAGAATCCTCTTCTATGTTGGTGGAAAAACCTTCTCTCCTCCAGACGCAAAGAATGCCCCCTTGTGCCCGTCACCTTCCTTGGTATAAACAGATCCTCAGCGAGATATTTGTATTGTCCCCTTATATACTTATACATGGTTATTAGATCGCCCCTCAGTCGTCTTTTTTCTAGACTAAATAATCCTAATTTCGCTAATCTATCTGGGTATTGTAGTTCTCCCATCCCCTTTATTAATTTTGTTGCCCTCCTTTGTACTCTCTCTAGTTCCATTATATCCTTCCTGAGCACCGGTGCCCAAAACTGGACACAGTACTCCATGTGCGGTCTAACTAGGGATTTGTACAGAGGCAGTATAATGCTCTCATCATGTGTATCCAGACCTCTTTTAATGCACCCCATGATCCTGTTTGCCTTGGCAGCTGCTGCCTGGCACTGGCTGCTCCAGGTAAGTTTATCATTAACTAGGATCCCCAAGTCCTTCTCCCTGTCAGATTTACCCAGTGGTTTCCCATTCAGTGTGTAATGGTGACATTGATTCCTTCTTCACATGTGTATAACCTTACATTTATCATTGTTAAACCTCATCTGCCACCTTTCAGCCCAAGTTTCCAACTTATCCAGATCCATCTGTAGCAGAATACTATCTTCTCTTGTATTAACTGCTTTACATAGTTTTGTATCATCTGCAAATATCGATATTTTACTGTGTAAACCTTCTACCAGATCATTAATGAATATGTTGAAGAGAACAGGTCCCAATACTGACCCCTGCGGTACCCCACTGGTCACAGCGACCCAGTTAGAGACTATACCATTTATAACCACCCTCTGCTTTCTATCACTAAGCCAGTTACTAACCCATTTACACACAATTTCCCCCAGACCAAGCATTCTCATGTGTGTTTTTATACGTTTATAAAAAAAGCTAAGACACTATATTGTAAAAGTTTAAACGTGTATTTTATCCACAGTGTTCACATAGTGCAATGGCTGATTTCCCCTTTTGATATAGTTTGATATTGTTAATTTGATACAGTGATTATTATCCCAGTATTTGTTTTTATATTAGATTTTCATTTTATATGTGTAGTGACTATTATCCCGGTATTTGTTTTTATATTAGATTTTCATTTTATATTATGTGTATGACCATGTTACAACACCCGCAAGTATGAAGCGGTGTGTTTTTATACGTTTATAAAAAAAAGCAAAGACACTATATTGTAAAAGTTTAAACGTGTATTTTATTCACAGTGTTCACATATAGTGCAAAATTGTGTTTTATAACACACCATGCTGTTTATTTTATATCCTATTAGATTTTCATATTATATCAAGTTGTTTGTGACAATACTTAATAGTGTGTGATAGTATAATTCTCAATATTATGAAAAATGACAGTCATTGTAGGAGTTTTAAAAGACTTTATTAAAGTATGTATCAGACACAATACATTGTATGTGGATTACAGCATGATATACAATAACATACAGCAGGGTTGAGTGTAATAAAAATACGAGTCTTAATAATAAAAAAATGCTATCCCGCTGCCTGTTACAAGTGCTGCTCAGGGCGCTGACACTACACATTTAGAATGAAGCAGTGCCAGCATAAATTTCCAGCGTGTCCAGGGGCTGTGTTATGTGTGATATCCAGCTACGTGCTCGGGGTGGTTAACAGATAAAATAGCCACAAGCACAGAGACGCCTCATCCTGTACAGATAATATCCCGTGTTAGAGTTATGCAGCAATGCGGCCAACTAACCAGTCACACTTTGCAATGTTAGCTAAATCTCAATATTGTATGAAAGTGTAATTCTCAATTTATTACCAATGAGCACATATAGTGCAAAATTGTTTTTTATAAAACACCATGCTGTTTATTTTATATCCTATTAGATTTTCATATTATATCTAGTTGTTTGTGACAATGCTTAATAGTGTGTGATAGTATAATTCTCAATATTATGAAAAATGACAGTCATTGTATGAGTTTTAAAAGACTTATGTATAGTTACTATTATCCCAGTTTTTGTTTTTATATCCTATTAGATTTTCATTTTATATTATGTGTATGACCATGTTACAACACCCGCAAGTATGAAGCGGTGTAACATAGTAACATAGTTAGTAAGGCCGAAAAAAGACATTTGTCGATCCAGTTCAGCCTATATTCCATCATAATAAATCCCCAGATCTACGTCCTTCTACGAGTACGAGTACGATCTACGAGTTATGCAGCAATGCGGCCAGCTAACCACAGTCACACTTTGCAAAGTTAGCTAAATCTCAATATTGTATGAAAATGTAATTCTCAATTTATTACCAATGAGCACATATAGTGCAAAATTGTGTTTTATAACACACCATGCTGTTTATTTTATATCCTATTAGATTTTCATATTATATAAAGTTGTTTGTGACAATACTTAATAGTGTGTGATAGTATAATTCTCAATATTATGAAAAATGACAGTCATTGTAGGAGTTTTAAAAGACTTTATTAAAGTATGTATCAGACACAATACATTGTATGTGGATTACAGCATGATATACAATAACATACAGCAGGGTTGAGTGTAATAAAAATACGAGTCTTAATAATAAAAAAATGCTATCCCGCTGCCTGTTACAAGTGCTGCTCAGGGCGCTGACACTACACATTTAGAATGAAGCAGTGCCAGCATAAATTTCCAGCGTGTCCAGGGGCTGTGTTATGTGTGATATCCAGCTACGTGCTCGGGGTGGTTAACAGATAAAATAGCCACAAGCACAGAGACGCCTCATCCTGTACAGATAATATCCCGTGTTAGAGTTATGCAGCAATGCGGCCAACTAACCAGTCACACTTTGCAATGTTAGCTAAATCTCAATATTGTATGAAAGTGTAATTCTCAATTTATTACCAATGAGCACATATAGTGCAAAATTGTTTTTTATAAAACACCATGCTGTTTATTTTATATCCTATTAGATTTTCATATTATATCTAGTTGTTTGTGACAATGCTTAATAGTGTGTGATAGTATAATTCTCAATATTATGAAAAATGACAGTCATTGTATGAGTTTTAAAAGACTTATGTATAGTTACTATTATCCCAGTTTTTGTTTTTATATCCTATTAGATTTTCATTTTATATTATGTGTATGACCATGTTACAACACCCGCAAGTATGAAGCGGTGTAACATAGTAACATAGTTAGTAAGGCCGAAAAAAGACATTTGTCGATCCAGTTCAGCCTATATTCCATCATAATAAATCCCCAGATCTACGTCCTTCTACGAGTACGAGTACGATCTACGAGTTATGCAGCAATGCGGCCAGCTAACCACAGTCACACTTTGCAAAGTTAGCTAAATCTCAATATTGTATGAAAATGTAATTCTCAATTTATTACCAATGAGCACATATAGTGCAAAATTGTGTTTTATAACACACCATGCTGTTTATTTTATATCCTAATAGATTTTCATATTATATCTAGTTGTTTGTGACAATGCTTAACCCCTCTGTGACCTTAGACGTACTATCCCGTCGAGGTGCCCTGGGCTTATCTGACCCTGGACGGGATAGTACGTCATAGCGATCGGCAGCGCTCACGGGGGGAGCGCCGCCGATCGCGGCCGGGTGTCAGCTGCTTATCGCAGCTGACATCCGGCACTATGTGCCAGGAGCGGTCACGGACCACCCTCGGCACATTAACCACTGGCACACCGCGATCAAACATGATCGCGATGTGCCGGCCGTGCAGGGAAGCACCGCGCAGGGAGGGGGCTCCCTGCGGGCTTCCCTGAGCCCCCCGCAGCAACGCGATGTGATCGCGTTGCTGCGGGGGTCTTACCTCCCTCCCTGCCTGCTCGAGCCCCGGATCCAAGATGGCCGCGGATCCGGGTCCTGCAGGGAGGGAGGTGGCTTCACAGAGCCTGCTCAGAGCAGGCACTGTGAAGCCTGCAGCGCTGCTAGTCAGATCAGTGATCTGACAGAGTGCTGTGCAAACTGTCAGATCACTGATCTGTGATGTCCCCCCCAGGACAAAGTAAAGAAGTAAAAAAAATGTTTTCCAAATGTGTAAAAAAAAAATAAAAAAAAATATTCCAAAATAATGAAAAAAAAAATATATTATTCCCATAAATACATTTCTTCATCTAAATAAAAAAAAAACAATAAAAGTACACATATTTAGTATCGCCGCATCCGTAAAGACCCGAACTATAAAACTGTCCCACTAGTTAACCCCTTCAGTAAACACCGTAAGGAAAAAAAAAAAAAAACGAGGCAAAAAACAACGCTTTATTATCATACCGCCGAACAAAAAGTGGAATAACACGCGATCAAAAGGAAAGATATAAATATCCATGGCACCGCTGAAAACGTCATATTGTCCTGCAAAAAACGAGCCGCCACACAGCATTATCAGCAAAAAAATAAAAAAGTTATAGTCCTGAGAATAAAGCGATGCAAAAATAATTATTTTTTCTGTAAAATAGTTTTTATCGTATAAAAGCGCCAAACCATAAAAAAATTATATAAATGAGGTATCGCTGTAATCGTACTGACCCAAAGAATAAAACTGATTTATCAATTTTACCAAACGCGGAACGGTATAAACGCCTCCCCCAATAGAAATTCATGAATAGCTGGTTTTTGGTCATTCTTTCTCACAAATATCGGAATAAAAAGCGATCAAAAAATGTCACGTGCCTGAAAATGTTTTCAATAAAAACGTTAACTCGTCCCGCAAAAAACAAGACCTCACATGACTCTGTGGACCAAAATATGGAAAAATTATAGCTCTCAAAATGTGGTATTGCAAAAAATATTTTTTGCAATAAAAAGGGTCTTTCAGTGTGTGACGGCTGCCAATCATAAAAATCCGCTAAAAAACTCGCTATAAAAGTAAATCAAACCCCCCTTCATCACCCCCTTAGTTAGGGAAAAATAAAAAAAAATGTATTTATTTCCATTTTCCCATTATGGCTAGGGTTAGGGCTAGGGTTAGGGTTAGGGCTAGGGTTAGGGCTAGGGTTAGGGCTAGGGTTAGGGTTAGGGCTAGGGTTAGGGCTAGGGTTAGGGTTAGGGTTAGGGCTAGGGTTAGGGTTAGGGCTAGGGTTAGGGCTAGGGCTAGGGTTAGGGCTAGGGTTAGGGCAAGGGTTAGGGCTAGGGTTAGGGCTAGGGCTAGAGTGAGAAGAGTTACTGCTGCTTCTCCAGCTTCTGCCTTTAAAGCCAATACTGGTCAGCAGCGAGCGGACTTCTCTGGGACTAAGTCCTTATCTGCACACACTGAGCATGCCCAGGGCAAGATCTCCCGTTGGAGATCGAGGGTCATGTGCTCAGGCTCTGCGGCACATTCCATTGGTCCTCTTGGCAGGTCTTGGAAGGGCAAAAGTTCTGTAGCCACTTCCTGTGCTGCAACTATATAAACTGCGCATGACCGCACGGCCATGCGCTAGTATTGTCTCATAATGTTATATGTGTGTGTGTAGATGAATGTATGTCGATGGATGAAAGCTCCTAAATATCCCTCCCTAGAGTTGTTGTCTGCTCGCGGATGTTGGTAGCTATCTAGCGCCCGACTAATCATCTGCACGATACACACATTACAGCGTCCTCTTGCTGTGTCCGCCTGTACGGCGCCGTGCGCTTGCCTTGCGCTTTCCATACCCAAGCCTGTGTGGTTGGTGGCGTCCGTCAGTGCGGCATTGCTCGCACTCCTGTGCATTTAAATATCTATATTTAAGTTTCCTTTCACACCCAGTTGCGGTGTAGTGCCAGCGAGGGTCTAATCGGACTTCAATCCCAGTTGGGGTTAAGTACGCTGACTACTCGCTCGCGCTTTAGGTGCGGTACCGCGATCCTGTGACACAACAGGATTGCTCCCTTCATGCTGGGTGAGGTTGAACCCACGTGTATATACTTTAGTGTACCGCCATATAGTCTGTATTTACTAGCAGCAGGTTTTCACCTGCACGGTGGACCCTGGACTGCGAACGCATCTATATCACCTTTCTTGGTGCGTTCCGCCGGTCCTAACATAATACTAGCGCCAGGGTCTGGCTAGTAAATGATGGACGATCAGCGTTCACAGCGGTACATCCAGCAGCTGGAGGGAAGGTTGGTGGCTCTTGAGCGTTCAACCTCAGCTGTGGATGTCACTGCTGTCGCTGTTCAGGCTGCTAGTGTTGCTGCAGCCACCTTGTCCACTGCCGCTCCTGTTCCGACTCTAACTCGCCTCCCGCTTCCAGAAAAATTCTCTGGTGACGTAAAGTCTTGTAGGGGTTTCGTGAGTCAGTGCTCTATCCATCTCGAGCTTCTGGCCTCTTGTTTCCCTACAGAGCGGGCTAAGGTGGCATTTATAGTGTCTCTTCTATCGGACAGAGCGTTGCAGTGGGCTACGCCGCTATGGGAGCGTGGCGATCATGTGGTGCAGAGTGCTCCGTTGTTTCTGAGCACTCTGAAACAGGTCTTTTTGGGACCTCGTGTCACCCATGATACGGCGCTCCAATTGTTGGCATTGACTCAGGGCTTGTCCTTGGTCAGTCATTTTGCCGTCCACTTCCGCACCTTAGCATCTGAGCTGGAGTGGTCGGATAAAGCCCTCATTCCAATATTTTGGAGGGGGCTGGCTGACCACGTTAAGGACGCCCTGGCCACTAAGGAGATTCCCGCCACACTGGAGGAATTAATAACTCTATCCACTCGTATTGATCTCCGTTTTCACGAGCGGAGGTTAGAGCGAGCCCAGTGTAGGCAGAGGTTTCGGCTGGCTCCCACCTTCGCCAAACCTTTGGAATCTCCAGACCAGGCTCCTGAGCCCCATGAGCCTGTGGTAGAGTCTCGAACAGGATCTAAGTCCCGGACCACTCGTGCACTCCAGATTTGTCATCTTTGCCAACAGTCTGGACATCTTGCCTCCAGATGTCTCCAGCGGTCGAGGAAACGTCAGTGTCTAGTGGTAGTTGGTGGAGGTGCACTAGACACGGCGACGTTTGCCTCCAAATTGTCCTTTAAGGGGACAATAACATTGGGCTCATCCTCTCACTCGGTAGAACTCTGCGTGGATTCTGGGGCGGAGGGCAATTTTATGTCTTCAGCCTTCGCCCAACGTCACGCAATTCCTCTGGTCATGCTATCTCAACCAGTAACGGTACGAGTGGTGAATGGGTCGACACTGCCCACACAGATTACACATCAAACTATCCCTTTTACTCTGTCCATGTCACCATCTCATCAGGAGATTATATCTCTACTCGTCATTCCTGAGGGAATTGATGAGGTTCTCTTGGGGATACCTTGGTTACGGTACCACTCTCCTCACATCGAGTGGTCCTCAGGCAGAATTCTGGGATGGGGTGAATCTTGTGGGAACAGGTGTCATCGAGAGTGCGTTCAGGTTACTACTACAGAGGTACCCGCAGATCTCTCCTCTCTCCCCAAGCAATATTGGTCTTATGCAGACGTGTTCTCTAAAAAGTCAGCGGAGACTCTTCCGCCCCATCGCCCCTATGACTGTCCTATTGATCTCTTGCCTGGTGCTGAGCCTCCCCGGGGTCGAGTCTATCCATTATCTCTCCCGGAAACGGAGGCAATGTCTCAGTACATACAAGAGAATTTGGCAAGAGGGTTCATTAGGAAGTCAGTGTCACCTGCTGGGGCAGGGTTCTTTTTTGTACAGAAGAAGAATGGAGAACTACGTCCATGCATAGACTACAGGGGTCTTAATGCTATCACAGTTAAGAACAAGTACCCTTTGCCGTTGATATCTGAGCTTTTCGATAGGCTTCGGGGAGCTAGAGTGTTTACTAAACTAGATCTGCGGGGTGCTTATAACCTGATTCGCATCCGTGAGGGGGACGAGTGGAAAACGGCATTTAACACCAGAGATGGGCACTATGAGTATCTGGTGATGCCCTTCGGGCTCTGTAATGCACCAGCCGTTTTCCAAGACTTTGTGAACGATATCTTCCGGGATATGCTTTCCACCTCGGTTGTAGTCTATCTGGATGATATTCTCATCTTTTCTCCAGATATTGACTCCCACCGGAGAGATGTTGGCAGAGTCTTCGATCTCCTACGGGCAAACTCTCTTTATGCAAAGTTGGAGAAGTGTGTGTTTGAGCAGGAGTCCTTACCTTTCCTGGGCTATATCATCTCCGCCCAGGGATTGGCTATGGATCCTGCCAAACTACAGGCTGTGATGGACTGGCAAGAGCCCCATTCTCTTAAAGCGGTGCAGCGCTTTATGGGGTTCATAAACTATTACCGCCAGTTCATTCCCCACTTCTCAACTCTGGTAGCTCCCTTGGTAGCCCTCACCAAGAAGGGAGCGAATCCCAAATTGTGGTCGGAAGAGGTCTCCAAGGCCTTCACTTCTATTAAGTCCCACTTTGCTAGCGCTCCCATCTTACATCGTCCCGATGTGGATAAGCCATTCCTAATGGAGGTGGATGCCTCGTCCGTTGGTGCTGGAGCAGTCCTCTACCAAAAGGATGCTCAAGGTCGGAAGCATCCATGCTTCTTCTTCTCTAAGACCTTCACGCCAGCGGAGAGGAACTACTCCATTGGGGACAGGGAGTTGCTAGCAATGAAGTTGGCCTTTTCGGAGTGGAGACACCTTCTGGAAGGTGCGCGGTTTCCCTTCCAAGTTTACACGGACCACAAAAATTTGGTCTATTTGCAGACAGCCCAGCGGCTAAATTCTCGCCAGGCCAGATGGTCCCTGTTCTTCTCCCGGTTCCACTTTTCTCTTCATTATCTCGCCGGGGAGAAGAATATCCGTGCTGACGCTCTCTCTCGCTCCCTTATGTTAATTGAGGAGGAGGAAGAGAAGCCTCGGCTTATTGTCCCTTCCGAGAGCCTGAGAACCGTGGCGCCGGTTTCGCTAGAGTCTGTGCCTCCGGGCAAGACTTTTGTGCCCATTAATTTGCGACCGGAGGTTCCCTCTTGGGCTCATTCGTCCAGGGTGGGTGGACACTTTGGGACAAAGAGGACATCTGAGCTACTGGCGAGGACGTACTGGTGGCCGCATATGGTCCGGGATGTCAGGGATTATGTTCTGGCGTGTGTCTCCTGCGCCAAAAATAAATCTCCGCGTCAAATGCCAGCTGGTTTGCTCTACCCCTTGCCGGTGGCAGATAGGCCCTGGGAGATGGTCGGGATGGACTTTGTTGTGGGTTTGCCCAAGTCTCGCGGCTGTACCATCATTTGGGTCATCACCGATCATTTCTCAAAAATGGTGCATTTGGTGCCGCTACCACGGTTACCTTCTGCACGGGCCTTGGCAGCGTTGTTCATTAGACATATCTTCCGCCTGCATGGTATGCCAGACAAAATTGTCAGTGACCGGGGTCCCCAGTTTGCGTCTCGGTTCTGGAGAGAGCTCTGTCGTCTTCTCAGTATTGAGTTGAATCTCTCTTCCGCTTATCATCCCGAGACGAATGGGTTGGTAGAGAGGGCCAACCAGACCTTGGTCACATACCTGCGACATTTTGTTTCTGCCAGGCAGGATGACTGGGCATCCTTGCTATCATGGGCAGAGTTTGCACTGAACAACGCCGTAGCCGATTCCACTGGACAAACCCCATTCCTCCTCAACTATGGTCAGCATCCACGGGTACCTGTGCCTATGCCCGTGTCTTCCGCCGATTCCAGGGTGGCAGACTGGGCTGTGGAGGCACGGGATATTTGGGACCGCACTCAGAATGCCATTCGGGCCTCTAAGGAGAGAATGAGGTCCTCCGCCGATGCTCATCGGCGCCCCGCTCCAACCTTTGCTCCTGGCGACTTGGTGTGGCTCTCCGCCCGTAACATCAGGCTGCGAGTTGAGTCCACTAAATTTGCTCCTCGCTACTTGGGCCCATTCAAGGTCCTCGAGCAGGTTAATCCTGTGGTCTATCGTTTGGCCCTTCCGCCACGCCTGGGTATCACCGACACCTTTCATGTGTCCCTCTTGAAACCCGTGTATATGTCCCGGTTCTCCGAGTCATCTGCTGGGACATCGGGTTCGTCTTCGGACGATTATGAGGTGAACGCTATTTTGGGGTGCAAGGTGGTGCGTGGTAATAAATTTTATTCGGTGGACTGGAAGGGTTATGGCCCCGAGGACAGTTCCTGGGAGCCTGTTGAGCACATTCGGGCTCCGCAGCTCATTGCTGCCTTCGAACGTAGCGAGGCCCAAGGAGGGGGGGGTCCTAGGAGGGGGGGGGGGGGGTAATGTTAGGAGTCGAGTTTCCTCTGCTGCACAGGGGGAATCTCGATCCGTCTCCGCTGCGGTCCCCCATTCTCCTCCAGCCGCAGTGGAGTCTGCTCAGCAGGGACGTCGATCCCAGCGTCTCGCTCAGTCTGACTCTGTGAGAAGAGTTACCAGTGGCGTAGGAAGGGGGGTGCGGGGGGGGCGGTCCGCCCCGGGCGGCACAATGCGGGGGGCGGCCGGCGCTGCAGAAGAAAAAAAAAAGAAAAAAAAAGACGCCCCTTTAAATCTTCGGGCGGCGCCGTCCGCCGCCACGACCAGGGCCAGCTCCCCCCACCCCCGGGTCCCGCCCCCGCCCCCGCCCCCCGCTCTAATACTCACCTCTCCTGGTTCCTGCGGCGCCGGCAGCTGCAGCCTCCTCTGACTCTGCGACGTCTCAGAGCAGAGGGCGCGATGACGTCACTACTGTGCGCGCCGCTCTACCTCTCTGTCCTGAGCGTCGCAGAGCCGGAGAGACGCTGACTGCACCGGACCTGCGCTAGGAACGGGAGAGGTGAGGATTTTACTTTTTTTTTTTTTTCTTTATGTCTGACTGTCTGGGGCTGGGGCAATGCTGGAGACCATGGGGCAGATTGCTGGACACACTGGGGCAATACATGAGACCATGGGGCAGATTGCTGGACACACTGGGGCAATACATGAGACCATGGGGCAGATTGCTGGACACACTGGGGCAATACAGGAGACCATGGGGCAGATTGCTGGACACACTGGGGCAATACAGGAGACCATGGGGCAGATTGCTGGACACACTGGGGCAATACTGGAGACCATGGGGCAGAATGCTGGACACACTGGGGCAATACAGGAGACCATGTGGTAGAATGCTGGACACACTGGGGCAATACAGGAGACCATGGGGCAGATTGCTGGACACACTGGGGCAATACAGGAGACCATGTGGCAGAATGCTGGACACACTGGGGCAATACAGGAGACCATGGGGCAGATTGCTGGACACACTGGGGCAATACAGGAGACCATGGGGCAGATTGCTGGACACACTGGGGCAATACTGGAGACCATGGGGCAGAATGCTGGACACACTGGGGCAATACAGGAGACCATGTGGCAGAATGCTGGACACACTGGGGCAATACAGGAGACCATGGGGCAGATTGCTGGACACACTGGGGCAATACTGGAGACCCTGGGGCAGATTTCTGGACACATTGAGGCAATGCTGGAGACCCTGGGGCAGACTTCTGGACACACTGGGGCAATGCTGGACACTGGGGCAGATTGCTGGACACACTGGGGGTAATATGCTGGACACACTGGGGCAATGCTGGACACTGGGGGTAATATGCTGGACACACTGGGGCAGACTGCTGGACACACTGGGGAAAGGCTGGACACTGGGGCAGATTGCTGGACACACTGGGGGCAGTGCTGGACATACTGGGGCAGATTGCTGGACACACTGGGGGTAATATGCTGGACACACTGGGGCAGATTGCTGGACAACATGGGGGTAATATGCTGGACACACTGGGGCAGATTGCTGGACAACATGGGGGTAATATGCTGGACACACTGGGGGCAGGACTTGAGGCATGGGCAGAATGTAGATACGGGGCATGATTGGAGACACGGGGCAGGATTGGATCATGGGGCAGGACGGATACGATGGAGGCTGGTGGGGCAGGATGGGGAGATCATATGGGGTAGAATGGATACTCATGAGGGCAGGATGCGAGAACATATGGCTGGAGCCAGGAATGAGAAACGGGGCCAGGGTGGGGAATATTATTACCATAGGGGCTAATTAAGGGATATTATTACTGCAGTGATGTATTTATTTTATTTTTTGAGTGTACTGTTTTAAATGGGGGGGCGGTCCTGTTACTGTGCAGAGTGACACTATATCACCTTTTTTTTCTTCATGTGATGTAATGTAGAAGTTGTGAAAAATTAAGTAATGTGTTCTGCAAGCGGAGCTCGAGATAACTGTGTTATTTCCTGCAGAAACGAGTCCTGGCTGGAAGGAATGATGGCGGTCTGTGCTGGATGAAAGATGAAGGACTTCACCTAGAGACGTCACTGGTGAGTCAGTGTTACCTATACACTGACACTATACACTGTATACTATATAGAGGTCCTGTGTATAATGTCACCAGTGATCTCTGTATTACCTCTACACAGACACTGCATACTAAGTACAGATCTCCTGTGAATACTGGCACTTATGGTGATAGTATTGTGTTTTTTTTTTATTACTGATCAGTATTGTAGTATTCAGTCACTATGTGGTGGTAATATGTGGTCTGGAAATGGTGTTGTGGTATTTGTCCCTTGTATGTAGTATTATTCGGTCACTATGTGGCCTGGTCATGGTGTGGTGGTATTAAGTCACAGGTGTGGCATGTGGGGGTGACACCATTAGGCCCAGTTTAAGTTCTACAAAACAGGAAAACCGTTTTTGGTAACCTTTGTGTGTATTGAGCCGGGGGGGGGGGGGGGGGCGCCAAACTCGGGAACAGTCCCGGGCGGCAAAAGCTCTAGCTACGCCTCTGAGAGTTACTGCTGCTTCTCCAGCTTCTGCCTTTAAAGCCAATACTGGTCAGCAGTGAGCGGACTTCTCTGGGACTAAGTCCTTATCTGCACACACTGAGCATGCCCAGGGCAAGATCTCCCGTTGGAGATCGAGGGTCATGTGCTCAGGCTCTGCGGCACATTCCATTGGTCCTCTTGGCAGGTCTTGGAAGGGCAAAAGTTCTGTAGCCACTTCCTGTGCTGCAACTATATAAACTGCGCATGACCGCACGGCCATGCGCTAGTATTGTCTCATAATGTTATATGTGTGTGTGTAGATGAATGTATGTCGATGGATGAAAGCTCCTAAATATCCCTCCCTAGAGTTGTTGTCTGCTCACGGATGTTGGTAGCTATCTAGCGCCCGACTAATCATCTGCACGATACACACATTACAGCGTCCTCTTGCTGTGTCCGCCTGTACGGCGCCGTGCGCTTGCCTTGCGCTTTCCATACCCAAGCCTGTGTGGTTGGTGGCGTCCGTCAGTGCGGCATTGCTCGCACTCCTGTGCATTTAAATATCTATATTTAAGTTTCCTTTCACACCCAGTTGCGGTATAGTGCCAGCGAGGGTCTAATCGGACTTCAATCCCAGTTGGGGTTAAGTACGCTGACTACTCGCTCGCGCTTTAGGTGCGGTACCGCGATCCTGTGACACAACAGGATTTCTCCCTTCACGCTGGGTGAGGTTGAACCCACGTGTATATACTTTAGTGTACCGCCATATAGTCTGTATTTACTAGCAGCAGGTTTTCACCTGCACGGTGGACCCCGGACTGCGAACGCATCTATATCACCTTTCTTGGTGCGTTCCGCCGGTCCTAACATGGTTGGTCAAAGTGCTCACCACACATCTACATAAGTTCCTTAGGGGGTCTACTTTCCAAAATGGTGTCACTTGTGGGGGGTTTCAATGTTTAGACACATCAGGGGCTCTCCAAACGCAACATGGTGTCCCATCTCGATTCCAGTCAATTTTGCATTAAAACGTCAAATGGCGCTCCTTACCTTCCGAGCTCTGCCATGCGCCCAAACAGTGGTTTACCCCCACATATGGGGTATCGTCGCACTCAGGACAAATTGCAGAACAACTTTTGTGGTCTAATGTCTTCTCTTACCTTTGGGAAAATATAAAATTGGGGGTGAAAAGATCATTTTTGTGAAAAAATATGATTTTTTTATTTTTACGGCTCTGCATTATAAACTTCTGTGAAGCACTTGTTGGGTCAAAGTGCTCATCACACATCTAGATAAGTTCCTTAAGGGGTCTACTTTCCAAACTGGTGTCACTTGTGAGGGGATCCAATGTTTAGTCACATCAGGGGCTCTCCAAACGCAACATGGCGTCCCATCTCTGAGCTCTGTCATGCGCCCAAACAGTGGTTTACCCCCACATATGGGGAATCGGTGTACTCAGGACAAATTGAACAACAACTTTTGTGGTCTATTTTCTCCTGTTACCCTTGGTAAAATAAAACAAATTGGAGCTGAATTAAATTTTTTGTGAAAAAAATGTAAATGTTCATTTTTATTTAAACATTCCAAAAATTCCTGTGAAGCACCAGAAGGGTTAATAAACTTCTTGAATATGGTTTTGAGCACCTTGAGGGGTGCCATTTTTAGAATTGTGTCACACTTGGGTATTTTCTATCATATAGACCCCTCAAAATGACTTTAAATGAGATGTGGTCCCTAAAAAAAAAATGGTGTAACAATGAGAAATTGCTGGTCAACTTTTAACCCTTATAACTCCCTAACAAAAAAAAATTTGGTTCCAAAATTGTGACGATGTAAAGTAGACATGTGGAAAATGTTATGTATTAAGTATTTTGTGTGACATATCTCTGTAATTTAATTGCATAAAAATTCAAAGTTGGAAAATTGCGAAATTTTCACCAAATTTCCGTTTTTTTCCCAAATAAACGCAGGTAATATCAAAGAAATTTTACCAATATCATGAAGTACAATATGTCATGAGAAAACATTGTCAGAATCACTGGGATCCGTTGAAGCGTTCCAGAGTTATAAGGGACAGTGGTCAGAATTGTAAAAATTGGCACGGTCATTAACGTGCAAACCACCCTTGGGGGTAAAGGGGTTAAGGAGGAGTGCATTTCCTTTCTAGAATAGAATGGCTAGAATAGAAAGCACAGAGAGACTGCACACATATAGTTGCTTTGAAGGGAAAGGATGGGTCGGAGCATACTGGTTGCGGGGCAATTTTGGAGGTTATGTCAGAATATTATTCAGATCTTTCTAAATCACGGGTACAACCAAAGATGGAGGAGGTGGATGGTTTTCTGGCAGCTGTTCAGCTTCCTAGACTTTCTACGGTTGGTCAGGGACTTCTTGAAGAGCCGTTTAATTTGGCGGAGCTTGACCAGCACTGGCCTCTATGCCTAATGATAAAGCCCCAGGGGGATGGTATCCCAGGGGAGGTGTATATAAAATGTAAAGAGGTATTGCTACCCGCTTTGTTGGAGGTGTATGCTGCTGGTCTGGTGGAGGGGGAGTTGCCGCGGTCCATGCCTGAGGCAATAATTGTAGTGCTGCCAAAACAGGGTAAGGATCCGATGGATCCGGCTTCTTATCGTCCAATCTCATTCTTAACCATAGATATCAAAATCTTGGGCAAAATGTTGGCTAATCATCTTAACAAGGTGATAACGACACTATTACACCGGGACCAGTCCGGTTTTATGCCCAATAGTTCTACAGCATGTAATCTTAGACAATTGTTTCTCAATATGCAGGTAAAGTCGGACAAAATGGGTCAGAGGGTTGTGGTGTCTTTAGAAGCCGCTAAGGCTTTTGATAGTGTGGAATTTCTGGTATTTGTTGGCGGTTATGAAGGCTATGGGTTTTGGCAAGAGATTTATAACTTGGGTGCAATTGTTATATGCCTGTTATGAATTCTGCTTTTGGGCTCCCTCCGGTGGTTGTAGATGGTAATGCAGTTGTCCCTGGGCTGCAGTCTTGGACAGGTGTATCTGCTGATTGCAATTCTGACTGGGGTATTTAGGTTTGCTGGACTCATTAGTCCTTGCCAGTTGTCAATGTTTTTTGGGAAGTGTTGGATCTCTGACTGGCCTCTCCTGCTTAGCTGCCAATTCAGCAAAGATAAGTGTCTGTTTCTTTTTCTGTGGCACACATGCTGTGTGCTTATATTCTGTGCTATTCTTTTGTTTTCTATTGTCCAGCTTAGACTGTGTCAGTGTTTTCTCAGTCTGGTTGGATTCTCTGGAGTTGCAGATATACGCTCCACATCTTTAGTTAGGTGGTGGAGTTTTTGGTATTTTCTGCTGTGGATATTTTTGGAAGGATTTTAATACTGACCGCTTAGTATCCTGTCCTATCCTTTCCTATTTAGCTAGAAGTGGCCTCTTTTGCTAAATCCTGTTTTCTGCCTGCGTGTGTCTTTTTCCTCTACTACTCAGTCATTATTTGTGGGGGGCTGCCTATCCTTTGGGGTTCTGCTCTGAGGCAAGATAGTATTCCTATTTCCATCTATAGGGGTATTTAGTCCTCCGGCTGTGTCAAGGCGTCTAGGTTTTGTTAGGCACACCCCACGGCTACTTCTAGTTGCGGTGATAAGATCAGGGTTTGCGGTCAGTATAGTTACCACCTACTCCAGTGAAGGTTTTCATGCTGCTCCAAGGTCACCTGATCATAACATATGCCTCTCCAAGAGCAAGGATATGGGTAAATGGGCTTTTGTCGGAGGATTTCCCTTTATATAGGAGAAAGCAGCAGGTGTGCCCCTTGTCTCCTCTCTTGTTTGCTGTTGATCCCTTGGCGGCGGCGATACGGAGGTATAGGGACATAAAGGGATTTAGATATGGAAACTATGAAGAAAAGATTGCCCTGTACGTGGACGACGTGCTACTGTTCTTGGAAGATGTGCAGGAGTCTTTGGGGGCTGTTATGAACAGCATTAAAAAATTTGTGGCTTTTTCCGAATTATCTATTAATTGGGATAAGTCTGTGTTGTTGCCTATGGACGCAGTGGCTCCTCTGACATTGGACCCTGGGGTTCCCTTAAGTGTGGTACATGAGTTTAAATATCTGGGCATTGTGGTTTTGGGCAAAATAGAGGACTATGTGCGGCTCAACCTGGAAGAAGCCTGGAAGAAGCTATTTCTGTCGGTTGCAGGAAGAGTAAATTTGATCAAAATGCTACTTATGCCTCAGCTCCTCTACATATTGCATAACGCTCTGGTGTGGCTGCCTCAGAGTACGTTTTATAGGATCAATACTCTATTTAGGGACTTAATTTTGTAGGGTGGCCTGGCACGCATCAAATTGGAACATCTGCTAAGGGCAAAGGATGAGGGTGGTCTGGTGGTCCCCAATCCATGGATTTACTATATAGCATCTCAATGCCAGCATATGGTAGGTTGGGGAGAACTGGAACGGAGTGCGTCAGGGAAAGGCCCTTTCGCGGTAGGGAAAGGCCCATTGTTAGCCAGTCTGGAAGCAGGCAGATTCAGAAGTAACCCCAAACAATTCCCAACAATAGCTATTATGGGGAAAGCCTGGCAGAAAATTAAGTATTGGAGGGGAGAAACAGAACGTACGAGATATACACTGATTTGGTTTGATCCTAGGATGGCAGAGCTCATGAGATTGCGGGGGCTCGGTCAGTGGAGGCGCATTGGCATTCGGTTTGCGTCTCAGTTGCTTGATGGGGATATTATTAAAACATTCGAGACACTTAAGGCTAAGTTTCCTTTGTCCCAGAAGATGTTCTTTCAATATTTGCAGTTGAGACATGCCCTAAATTGTCAAAAGGAGGGGTCGCGCGTGATTCTGCAGTCCGATAGCTTGTTCAATCTTATCGGGCCTCAGAGTATAAGTGGGTTCATTACCTTGATGTACAGGGGTCTGATGGATACCTTTTTATTGAAACATCTGTTAAGGATGAAGGAAAAATGGGTGGCGGACGTGGGTCCTTTGTTGGAGTCCCAGTGGGAATATATACTTCAATACATCCCCAAGGCGTCCATGAGTGAGGCTAAGAGGATGTCGGAGTTATACCTGATGTATAGGGTGTACAGGACCCCAGCATGGATGAGGAAGGCAGGACTGAGAGGTGACTCAAAATGCCCAAGGTGCGGTGAGGAGGATGCAGATTTGATACATATGATGTGGTCGTGCGCTCGCCTCCAACCCTTTTGGGTGCTTAATTCAAGAGGTGACAGGGGTAAATGGTAAATGTACTTAACCCATTGACTTGCCTTCTGGGTTGTATTGACAATATTTCTACGGATGAATGTGGAAGGTTGATTATTGCAAGATTGTTGTATGCTGCGAGAAAGCTTATTGTAATGCACTGGTTGGATGAAAAAACACCAGGGAAAAGGGAATTTATTAATAAAATTAATTTTATTGTCCTTATGGAAAGGAATATCCACATCAAGAGAGGCCAGAATACAAAATTTGAAAATGTGTGGGGCGGATGGATGGATTACCCAGGCGTGGCATCTGCTGAGTTATTGCAGAGTAGAATGGGGGTCGTTTATCTGCTTCTGGAGGGACTTTTACATGTACTGTTGGGCAATTTTCAAGAGGTGATGTTGTCAGTTGGTTGTGTAGGATAATGGGTAAGGGACTGGGGGGAGGGAGGTTGGTTATGGGGTAAGGGTCCTGTTTTCATAAAATGAAAATGTATTAATAGGTTTTGTATTAGTAGTACCTATCTGGAAAATGTGTCAGACTGTATTACTGCGTGTCATATGCTTTAATAAAAGTTATTTGATTTAAAAAAAGAGGAGTGCACCATCCGTAACTATAAACACACCCATGGCACAAGCTTTTTCATCTTCACCCATACATATTACCAATAATATCCAAATGTCATAGTCGAAAATTGTTTGTTCTAGTGTAACGAACACTGTTAAAGGAATGCCACTAATTATAGATAACCACGACCCACACCAGACTTTCTCTTTACATGATATGGACAATGATGGTATTGATGACATTTTTTAAATTAATTAAACACATCCACACCAAGAAGATGAAGATCACAGCTGTAAAAAATGTGCAAAAAAAGGCCGTGAATGTCTGGAAAATCATTTTCTCGTGGGCAAACTTTCCCTCTTACTAAAGTAGTACCGAATGATGCATACACAGCTCTCATGTCTATTTAGTGTGAGATGGATGAAAGATGATGTATTCTGTTTTGTCCATGTCCACTTTTTGAAAGCAAGCATAAAAGAAGGTTAAAATAGCGGCAAGACGTCTAATTTTGGTCAGTAAGGAGGTGATGCCAGGTACAGATAGGTAGATCAGTGGGTCATCGGCGTACTGATGATATTGCAAACCGTGCCATTACATGAGCTGTCCCAGGCCGAAGGTGTAGATGGAGAAGAGTAGGAGTCCTAGAACTGAGCCTTGGGGAACACCGACAGACCGTGCTCAAGGTGAGGAGGTGGTGTGGGAGAGGGAGACACTGAATGTCCCCGTATTAGCCTGGTTGCTTTTTAAAGACTCTGCCGATAACCCCCAAAAGGCCATTTGCACCAACGGCCAGGCCTGCATCAGCAGGGGTAGCAAAACTCCCAACCTAACCACCATAAGCAAGATCAGGCTTGTGGCAGCAAAGGACCCGACTCTGTTGGTTGAACACAAGGCTCCATGAACAGTGTCTGCGGGTGATACCACTACTTCTTCTGATATTGTGCATGCAAGCAAATCCCCTGTCCATGGTGCATGCAAAGATGCCTCATGCCCTGTATCTGCAGTTGCACACAAACTCAACTAGCACCATCAACAAGCAAGTCCAAGTCCTTGTCCCAGTGCAGCGTTCAGTTGTCCATACCCCAGTCTTTGGAACGCAAGCGGAAATAAGCAGCCAATGCCACAGTACAAAATTCACACATTTCTCATCTGCTTGCGCTCGAAATGTTGCATTTTAGGACCGTGGGAGACAGAAGCTTTCCGCAACCTGATGGCGGTGACCATAACAAGGTACTCATTACCCAGCTGCCACAATTTTTCCCTGTCTGCTGTCACGACATTACACAAGCACATATCCCACAACATTACCCAGGCCCTCTACAATGCTGTTACATGGAAAGTGCACCTAAGCAAGGAAACTTGGACAAGTGCATGTGGGCAGATATGGTACATTTCACTGACGGCACACTGGGCTAGCATAGAGGAAGCCATGACCCAGTCAGACGTTGGGAGACCATGTTGCAGATGTATGGAGATAGATTGTGGAAGGCTTTGTCTCTCATAGTTAGGGTTTTGAACTGTAGCCTCTGGGCAATTGGAAGGCAGTGATGGGCCTGGCAGAGAGGAGAGGCTGGGAAATAACAGAGGGACAGTTGGTTTACTCAGGAATCAGACTTTAGGATAGATCGGAGTGGTGCAAGAATGCTAGAGGGGAGGCCAGAGAGTAGAAGGTTGCAATAGTGAAGGCGGGAGATCTTGAGGACATGCGCAAACATTTTGCCGTTTCTTGGAATGTATGGATCTTGGAAATGTTTGTGAGTTGTAGTGGGGAAGGGCTTGGATATGTATGTTAAAATAGAGGGCAGAGTCTAGGATCACCCCAAGGTCCTGAATATTCGGGACTATTTGTAACGGTGTACTGTCCTGGCATTACACAGGCACGTGTCCCACAACATTACCCTTTCCCTCAACAATGCTGTTATTGGGAAAGTCCACCTAACCACAGACACATGGACAAGTGCTTGTGGTCACGAACAGTACATCTCACTAAAGGCACACTGAGTTAACTGTTGTGAATTCTGTGGCAGAGCTCCCTCCTGTGGTCACAAGTGGTACTGCGGCTTCTGAGTTTCCTTCCTCAGGTGATGTGGTGAAGTCGTTAGGTGCTGCTCTATTTAACTCCACCTAGTGCTTTGCTCCTGGCCTCCAGTCTATGTTCTAGTATTGGTCTTGCTTCCTCCTGGATCGTTCCTGTGGCCTGTCTGCTCTGCATAAGATAAGTTTTGCTTGTGTTATTTTTGTTTGCTATTTTTTCTGTCCAGCTTGCTTAATTGGTTTTTCTGGCTTGCTGGAAGCTCTGGGACGCAGAGGGAGCACCTCCGTACCGTTAGTCGGTGCGGAGGGTCTTTTTGCCCCCTCTACGTGTTTGTTTGTAGGGTTTTGTATTGACCGCAAAGTTATCTTTCCTATCTTCGGTCTGTTCAGTAAGTTGGGCCTCACTTTGCTAAATCTATTTCATCTCTGCGTTTGTATTTTCATCTCTACTCACAGTCATTATATGTGGGGGGTTGCCTTTTCCTTTGGGGTATTTCTCTGAGGCAAGGTAGGCTTATTTTTCTATCTTAGGCCTAGCTAGTTTCTCAGGCTGTGCCGAGTTGCATAGGGAGCGTTAGGCGCAATCCACGGCTGCCTCTAGTGTGGTTGGATAGGATTAGGGATTGCGGTCAGCAGAGTTCCCACGTCTCAGAGCTCGTCCTATGTCTTTTGGTTATTGTCAGGTCACTTTGTGTGCTCTGAACTTCAAGGTCCATTGTGGTTCTGAATTACCTAATCATAACAGTACTGGAGGCCCAAAGTACTAATGCTTCTCAATAGAGGGAAAAAAGAAGTTCTGAGACCATTTTTTTTTCTTTGCACTGTGTTTTGCCTTTTTTTTCCCCTAGACATTTGGGTGGTTCAGGACACAGGTGTAGTGATGGACATTAAAGGCCTGTCTTCATGTGTGGATCATCTCACTGCAAGAGTACAAAATATTCAAGACTTTGTGGTGCAGAATTCTATGTTAGAACCAAGAATTCCTATTCCTGATTTGTTTTCTGGAGAAAGAGCTAAATTTCTGAGTTTCAAAAATAATTGTAAACTGTTTCTGGCTTTGAAACCTCGCTCCTCTGGTGACCCAGTTCAACAAGTTAGGATCATTATTTCTTTATTACATGGCGACCCTCAAGACTGGGCATTTTCCCTTGCGCCAGGAGATCCTGCATTATGTAATATTGATGCGTTTTTCCTGGCGCTCGGATTGCTGTACGATGAACCTAATTCAGTGGATCAGGCAGAGAAAAATTTGCTGGCTCCGTGTCAGGATCAGGATGAGATAGAGATTTATTGTCAGAAGTTTAGAAAGTGGTCCGTGCTCACTCAATGGAATGAAGATGCGCTGGCAGCTATTTTCAGAAAGGGTCTCTCTGAAGCCCTTAAGGATGTCATGGTGGGATTTCCCATGCCTGTTGGTCTGAATGAGTCTATGTCTTTGGCCATTCAGATCGGTCGACGCTTGCGTGAGCGTAAATCTGTGCACCATTTGGCGGTATTATCCGAGCATAAACCTGAGCCTATGCAGTGCGATAGGACTTTGACCAGAGTTGAACGGCAAGAACACAGACGTCAGAATGCCATGGCTACAAGTCCATAACCCAGTATTAGATTGGAAATCAATGTCTGTGTCCAGCTGGGGTTGTCAGGGGGTACATGGTGATGTTCCATTTCTGTCTATTTCGTCATCCACCCCTTCTGAGGTCCCAGAGTTCTTGTCTGATTACCGGGATGTATTTGATGAGCCCAAGTCCAATGCCCTACCTCCGTATAGGGATTGTGATTGTGCTATCGATTTGATTCCTGGTAGTAAGTTTCCTAAAGGTCGACTGTTTAATTTATCTGTACCTGAGCACGCCGCTATGCGGAGTTACGTGAAGGAGTCCTTGGAGAAAGGTCATATTTGCCCGTCATCGTCGCCATTGGGAGCGGGGTTCTTTTTTGTGGCCAAGAAGGATGGTTCGCTGAGACCTTGTATAGATTACCGCCTTCTAAATAAAATCACGGTCAAATTTCAGTAGCCCTTGGGGGGCGTGGCCTGACTGCGAGAGGAACCAGTCGCACTTCACAGAAGCTCCTGCCCAACTTATACTGTTTATAGAATTACTGGCCTCAAAAGGGATAATTTCAAGCCCAGGATCGGATGATATTGACCCTAACTACCCCTGGAAGCCAGGAAGGAGCAGGTGAATGAGTGCTGCCTGCTCCCCCGGCGCGGGAGCTGCGGACCTCAGGAGAAGAGAGGAGTGATCATAGAGCTGCCGCCATCTTGAAAGTCCCGGGACTTTGCTCACTGAAGCGGTTTCGGACAAGTGCCGGCACTTCCCCTCCCCTGGATTGTTATCCCGCTCCGGCGAGCCGCTCATGGATCCTGCCGCTTACCTGCACCAGCGGTCCCTGTGGTACGGTGTGTCCGGGTCCTGCGCTGTTGTGCCCCAGCTGCACCCCCTGCTGGGAGATAACAAGGCGCCTGTTAGAGGAGACTAGTAGGAAGGAGGCCGCCGTCTTTGAAGATCCACAGGCGGACTATACAGCAGACACAGGAAGGTACGTTCGGCCCCCTCCCCCAGACCCACTCTCCCACTGCAGCTGGCCGCTTATCTGACTCATCGCTTACCTGCGGCGCCGCCTCACTGCTGCCTGGCTCTCGCGGCTGTGCTCTGTGACAGCCTGTCCTTAGTGTCTGCTCCCCTGCCCCTGCTCTGTGCTGGCAACTTAGGAGGAGGGAAAGGAGCACATCCAACACAGTAAAAAGATCCTGCAACAAGTGACATTGCTGGCTGGGCTTAACATCTGCAGAGGCGCGCTGTGCCATTAAAAACTCAGAGGGCAATCCGGGTGCAGCTCTGAAAGTGTGGGGAGGGAGCTGAAGATTTCCCGCCGACGCCATTTTGTGCATCCCACATAGAGTGGGGAATCTCTCACTTGAACTAGAAGCTTTCTAAATTAAGATCGCTCCCCCTACACAGCTCAGGATTGAGCTTCATCTCCTGCTGCCCCATACCCACTTATGCACAGCACCTTTTGAGTTGTACTAAACTTGAGGATATAAGTAAATTTACCACCATTCAGATAGCAGCAGGCACCAGCTTATTAGACTTTGTTGACAGTGAGAGAATCTGTTTTTCTTACCTGACATTTTCTACAAGGTTTATACGCCATTTTTTCTTTGTTCTCATCCGTAATTCCTCATCTCCTGCTGCCCCATACCCATAACTCTCATTGGGCAGGACAATAATTGTGGTTGTAGTGCACAATAACATCGGTATATACTTGATTTGGGAGTTACACCCCTACGTGGAGATCGTTCCCTATCTGCAGCCCATAATATCTATTATAATCAAAAGACTGAGCTGAATGCACCTCGGAGGGGGCTTGCTGATGTAGGGCTCTGTCTGAAGCGGTGACCGCTGCACCCCCATACTCCCCTGAACACTACCATGGGCAATTAATAGCAGCAGACATTTATGGGTAAAGCTAAGAAGACTTCTGGGCAATCCGCAAGCTTACACAAGGAACCTCCTACGGAGGACATGGAAGGATTCTTAAACCAACCACCTCAAACAACGAAAACACCAGATCAGCAATGTCGCAAACACCGCACAAACATAGTTCCTCCTCAAAGGAGCCACAAACCTCGCATATCTCTCCTAAAAAAACAACAGACAACAGTGGGGGAGATGGAGACATGCCGGAGGACATGAATATAGCTGAACTGAGTAAATACATTAAAGCTCTTCCAACTAAAACGGATCTGGAAAGTTTTGCGTGCAGGCTTGAGAACTCGTACAAAAAAGAGATACATAATTTACAGACAGAATTCACATCGCGCATAGAAGATGTAGAAAAAACGCAAGAGGATATCTCACAAGAGCTCCAGGCACACAGAGAAATTTTAATGGACCACACCATGAAACTGGAGGAAATGTCATCTGGCCTTGAGGATCTGGAGAATCGCAATAGGCGTAACAATATCCGTATACGTGGCCTACCAGAATCTGTCAGTCCTCAGGACCTAGATCGTACAGTTCAGAGAGTATTTCTGGACATTCTCGGCGACCATGGAGACAACACCATCGAGTTCGACAGGATTCATAGATCACTTGGTCCTAAACCCACGTCTGAGGCGCGCCCTAGAGACGTCATCTGCAGGGTGCATTATTTCAGAATTAAGGAGGCCATCATGATGGCATCTAGGAAAAAGGGACCGCTCCAGTTTGAAGGTCATCCAATCTTACTCCTATCAGACTTATCCAGGCGCACTCTATTCCTGCGCAAAGCCCTGAAGCCTTTGCTGGAAGCTCTCAAGGAAAGAGATATCCCCTACAGGTGGGGGTTCCCATTTCAACTAACAGCATTCAAAGGTGGCAAAAGCGCATACTTCCGCCGGATTGGGGACCTGGCTAACTTTCTAGGAACGTTTGAACTTCCACTAATAGATCTTCCAGATTGGCCTCTGGCTCCGACACTTCCAGATGCTCCTCCAAGGTGGCTCAGGGTTCCACGTTCCAAGAATCGTCATACCAACAAAGGCTCCTCAGATCCCCCATGAAGCTTTTCACTCTTCATTTGTTCCATCTTCTTCTTAGTTTCAACCAGTTTCTATTCATTGTCGCAATATGTTCAGATACTCTGCTGCAGCTGTGTGGTCCCATGAACACTTATTGTTAGTAGGCCGAGTCTCCTGGCGGGACGGTTTGTCCCACAGCGGACTCGCCTTAGAGGTTTGATCCTATTCTTTGAGCGCCTGGGCGCGTGGTGTCTTGCCTGTCATCGGTGAATTTATCCCCCTCCCCCCCCCCCTTTTTTTCTTTTTTTCTTCTCCCCTCTGTGTTCTCTGATGACATGCGGGACATCTCGCTGGTGCAAAGACAATTATTCTGTTTAACTAGACATTACATGTTTGCAAATTCTCGTTTATGGGACTTACCAAGTTCGTGGGGGTTGGGGGGGTCGGTATCTCCCTTGGCTTCCCTTATCCACTTAAGGTGCTCGGGTGAAGGGAGGGGAGGAGACTTCTCCTTCATTCTTTTGCCCTAAACATACAGATGCATAATCTGACCTGGTGTGTCAATCCTAACGCACCTTCTTTTATGTTTTCTATGCTCTATTATTTCTTCTTTACCCCGCCTTTTTCCCTTCCCTCCTACTGTTTCTTCCCTACTACCCCTGGCTGTCGCGTGTTCTGGCAGATGGGGCGCATGGTACTGCGGAATGGCATAAAGATATTTGATAATGGATGAAATTAAATTTTGCTCCTTCAACGTTAAGGGGCTAAATATACCTGAAAAAAGACGGCAGGTCCTGCTTGATAGCCACAAACAGAGGGTCTCTGTGCTACTGCTCCAAGAGACACATTTCAAATCTGGTGTGGTGCCACATTGTTCCACAAAAAATTACCCTAAATGGTATCATAGCCCAAATCCATTTTCAAAATCAAAAGGTGTCTCAATAGCCTTTCACAAATCCTTTGTGCCTGAGATCTTAGACTCACAAATTGACAAAAATGGCAGATATATCTTCCTACTCATCACATGGGCAGCACATAAACTTGTAATTGCTAATGTATATTTCCCAAACCAAGGGCAACAGAAGTTTGGAGCCGACTGCAGAAGACGTCTTGAGGAGTTTGCTGGTTCCTCTCCTGTGATACTTGGGGGCGACTTTAATATTCCTATGAACCCTGCGGTGGATGTCTCTTCGGGTAAGTCTTCATATCCTGCATCTTCTATTAAAAAAATAAGATCCCAGATGCGCAGCTTGAGACTGGTAGATGTCTGGAGGGTTCTTAATCCAACAACTAAGGACTATAGCTTCTTTTCAAAAATACACAACACCTACAGTAGAATAGATTATTTCTTCATATCACATAAGTTGCTTGATATGCAGGTAAAGGCGGACGTGGGGTCGATATTGTGGTCAGATCACGCTCCTATTTACCTAACAATTTCACTTCATTCTGCCTCGAGACCAGGTTTCTCCTGGCGTCTGAATGAAAACTTACTACAGGATCCCATATGTAAATCCAAGATTGATCAAACAATCACAGATTTCCTGACTGACCACGAGGAAGACACCACGTCCCCTACTATAAAATGGGAAGCCTTGAAAAGTGTAATAAGAGGCGTCCTCATCTCCCATGGCGCGAGGTTAAAAAAAGAAAGAGCGGCGGAAATACTTAGCTTAACAGATCAAATCCACCAATTAGAAAACAAACATAAACGAGACCTTGAGGCCAGCACATTTGCTAGGCTCTCCTCGGGTAGACAAAAATTGTTATCTATAATAGATCAAAAATCTAAATGCCTCAGAGAAAGACTCAAGAGCCGCTTTTACCAGCTAGGCAATAAAAGTGGTAGACTCTTGGCCAGAGCCCTTAGTCAACGTAATCCCAATACCTACATTCCTTTTATTAAAAACAAAAAGGGGAAGAAAGTGTTTAATACCAGAGATATTCTTTCCAACTTCAGTGAATATTACAAATCTCTATACAACATAACGGGACACTATAAAGAGGCTCCACTACATTTTCTTCGTAATAAAATCAAATCATATTTACAGGAACATAAACTACCCACTCTGCCTGAAGGGGATCTACTTGATCTTGAAAAGGAATTCTCAGTGGAGGAGGTGTCTGAAACCATTAGCGCTTTGAAACAGGGCAAGAGCCCGGGCCCTGATGGGTTCTCGGCAGGCTTCTACAAGTCGTTCAACACACTGCTTAGTCCAATACTTCTGAAGGCCTGTAATTTTGTCTCTCATGGGGGTTCATTCCCTACACAGGCACTCATCGCTCACATAACAGTTCTCCCTAAGCCTGGCAAGGACCCTTCTACGTGTGATAATTACCGCCCGATCTCTTTAATAAATCTGGATATTAAAATATATGCAAAAATGTTAGCAAATAGACTATGCCCCCTTTTACCAAAACTAATAAACCAGGACCAGGTGGGCTTTGTTCCAGGGCGAGAGGCGAGGGACAACACAATCGGAACTATCTCTCTAATTGACAGAGCGGGCAGAGAGGGGGACCCCCTGTGTATCATGTCAATAGATGCTGATAAGGCCTTTGACCGGGTCCATTGGGAATTTATTTCCCAGACTTTAGAGGAAATTGGCCTAAAAGAAAACATGCTGCGTAGGATCTCCGCCCTGTATTCTTCTCCTAGTGCTCAGGTCAAGGTAAACGGCTCACTATCGGAAATGTTCCCGATCAGAAATGGTACAAGGCAGGGGTGCCCTCTCTCTCCCCTCTTATATATCCTAACAATGGAGCATTTAGCCGTGGCCCTGAGAAATAACCCATCAATTAATGGTATAAAATTACGTTCTGAAGAACATAAGCTAGCACTTTTTGCAGATGACATCCTGCTATATATTACGTCCCCCTCTACGAGCCTACCAAACATTATTTCAGAGCTACATAAATTTGGCCACCTAAGTAACTTCAAAATGAATTCCCATAAATCCGAAATCCTAAACATATCACTCCAACTCCCCTTGGTGGATCAATTAAGGAGGGCTTTCCCATTTAAATGGAGCTTTGATTCCCTTACATATTTAGGTATCAAAATTACAAACAAAACGTCTAAACTGTTTGAAACCAACCTTGCGCCAATCTTACAGAAAACAAACTCAGACTTGGAGAAGTGGCACAGGCTACAATTGTCCTGGCTGGGTAGGATCAATGCAGTGAAGATGGACCTCCTGCCTCGCCTCTTATATTTTTTTCAAACAATTCCCCTATACCTACCAGCTTCCTTCTTTTCCCGCCTCAAACAAATAATTACTCGTTTTATTTGGTCTCATAATCGAGCACGAATTTCATATACAACATTGAGTAGATCTAAATCGACAGGTGGACTGGGTCTCCCGGACCTCGCGATTTATAGCTATGCATCATTGGGAACTTGTATCCTAGACCTTTATCATAGTAAAAACAATAAAAAGTGGGTCAACTTAGAAAATGATCTTAATGGACGCGACTCCCAAAATTGTACTTTGGAAAGGAGGCAAGGGGCTAGGGCAGGACATCTACATGCCCTTCCTAACTAGAAACTTGTTGCTTCTTATCAAAAATCGAAATAAAGACTTTCAGATCACAACCCTCCCGGGCCCCTTATTTCCAATTTATGATAATTCTGCTTTTCCGGCAGGGCAGAACAGAGAGACATTTCTAAATAAGAGAAAAGAGTCAAAACCCATCATCCACGACTATTTAAATGAGACAGGGATGAAGTCCCTCAGGGAACTATTCCCAGAGGAGGAATCATGCTCTGTTAACTATGAACAACTTAAAAGTTATATCCACTCAATCTCTAAACAAGCCAACATCAACAGGCCGCTAACTCCCTTTGAGAAGCTTTGCATATCAGCAAATCCCCCAGATCATACTGTCTCGCTGCTTTATAAAATCTTCCAAGAGGGGAGGGCTCCGCTGCAGGGTTGGCCATTATTTTTCTCAAAATGGGAGGGCGATCTGGGAAGACCCTTGTCATCTGAGGATAGGGAAAAAATTCTTCTCTTCTCTTCCAGATCGTCATTATGCGCAGTATCACAGGAGAGGAGCTATAAGATTCTAGCAAGATGGTATAGATGCCCCTCCATGGTGCATGCGGTGTTCCCCACGACTCCTGACGTCTGTTGGAGATGTTTAAAGGAAATAGACTCCTACATGCATATCTGGTGGGACTGCCCCCCCATAAGGGATTTGTGGCTGGCCGTCTTTAAACTTCATAATAAGCTGTCTATCACACAGATCCAACCTTCAGCAGGTCTAGCTTTGCTGTCTCTATGCGACTTGTCAATATCTAGGTTCAAGAGGGGCATCCTAAGACACTTTCTTACCGCAGTCAGAAATTTGATCCCTCGGTTTTGGAAACAAGAAAAATTTCCTTCCCGTACAGATTTTGTGGCAGAACTTAATAACATCTATAGAATGGAGCAGTTGATAAATCAGTCACCAGGTAACGCAGAGAAAACTTACAACATATGGGCCCCTTGGATCGCTTTTAGGGAAACTCCTGAATTAGATCTCTGGGTTTCCAGAACCCGACCCACTATATAGCCTATTCTCGTATGCTTCCGAGCCGTTCCTCGGCATGCGTTCTGTCCGCTGGGATATGGGGGCAGCCACACTCCTTCCCTGAACCCCCCACACCCTCATCCATCCTTCTTTTCTTCTTCCCACCCTCTTTTCTTTCCCCTTCCTTACTTTCTATGTTTGTCCTCCTCACAACTAGTTCGATTATACATATCGTATTTTGAATATTCACAAAGAAATCTAACAATTGGTACCAATTATCCCGGCTTTTTTTATTGTTATCAGCTCATGATTTCGGGATAGACAGGAGCATTGTTGATCAGAAAAGTTAAATCATAAGACATAAATGCTGTAACTATGCTCCCCTTGTTTGACTTAAAATTACTGCCTATCATTGCACAGATTTACCAGTTTGTAACGTTTGCCTTTGTTCTTTATTGCTGTGACCAATAAAAATGATTTATACAAAATTTCAGTACCCCTTGCCGCTGCTATCTGTTTTGTTTGCTTACTCTTTGCCACATGGGTTTTTTTTGCCTTCCTCTGGATCAACATGTTAGGGCATGTTAGGTTAGGCTATGGGTTGAACTAGATGGACATATAGTCTTCCTTCAACCTTAATAACTATGTAACTATGTAACTATGGATCAAGGGGGCTAGTTGGTTCACCAAGATAGATCTTCGTGGTGCGTATAATCTTGTGCGTATTAAGCGGGGCGATGAATGGAAAACTGCATTTAATATGCCCGAGGGCCATTTTGAGTACCTAGTTATGCCTTTCGGACTTGCCAATGCTCCATCGGTGTTTCAGTCCTTTATGCATGACATCTTCCGAGAGTACCTGGATAAATTCCTGATTGTATACTTGGATGATATTTTGGTCTTCTCGGATGATTGGGATTCTCATGTGAAGCAGGTCAGAATGGTGTTCCAGGTCCTGCGTGCTAATTCATTGTTTGTGAAGGGATCAAAGTGTATCTTTGGTGTTCAGAAGGTTTCATTTTTGGGGTTCATTTTTTCCCCTTCTACTATCGAGATGGACCTTGTTAAGGTCCAGGCCATCTATGATTGGACTCAGCCGACATCTCTGAAGAGTCTGCAAAAGTTCCTGGGCTTTGCTAATTTTTATCGTCGCTTCATCTGTAATTTTTCTAGTATTGCTAAACCATTGACCGATTTGACCAAGAAGGGTGCTGATGTGGTCAATTGGTCTTCTGCTGCTGTGGAAGCTTTTCATGAGTTAAAGCGTCGTTTTTCTTCTGCCCCTGTGTTGTGCCAACCAGATGTTTCGCTTCCGTTCCAGGTCGAGGTTGATGCTTCTGAAATTGGAGCGGGGGCTGTTTTGTCGCAGAGAAGTTCTGATTGCTCGGTGATGAAACCATGCGCCTTCTTTTCCAGGAAGTTTTCGCCTGCTGAGCGAAATTATGATGTTGGCAATCGAGAGTTGCTGGCCATGAAGTGGGCATTCGAGGAGTGGCGTCATTGGCTTGAAGGAGCTAAGCATAGCGTGGTGGTCTTGACTGATCACAAGAACTTGACTTATCTCGAGTCTGCCAAACGGTTGAATCCTAGACAGGCTCGTTGGTCGCTGTTTTTCTCCCGTTTTGACTTTGTGGTTTCGTACCTTCCGGGCTCTAAAAATGTGAAGGCGGATGCCCTGTCTAGGAGTTTTGTGCCCGACTCTCCGGGTTTGTCTGAGCCGGCGGGTATTCTCAAAGAGGGAGTAATTTTGTCTGCCATCTCCCCTGATTTGCGGCGGGTGCTGCAAAAATTTCAGGCTAATAAACCTGATCGTTGCCCAGCGGAGAAACTGTTTGTCCCTGATAGGTGGACGAATAAAGTTATCTCTGAGGTTCATTGTTCGGTGTTGGCTGGTCATCTTGGAATCTTTGGTACCAGAGATTTAGTGGCTAGATCCTTTTGGTGGCCGTCTCTGTCGCGGGATGTGCGTTCTTTTGCGCAGTCCTGTGGGATTTGTGCTCGGGCTAAGCCCTGCTGTTCTCGTGCCAGTGGGTTGCTTTTGCCCTTGCCGGTCCCGAAGAGGCCTTGGACACATATCTCTATGGATTTTATTTCGGATCTCCCCGTCTCTCAAAAAATGTCGGTCATTTGGGTGGTTTGTGATCGCTTCTCTAAGATGATCCATTTGGTACCCTTGTCTAAATTACCTTCCTCCTCTGATTTGGTGCCATTGTTCTTCCAGCATGTGGTTCGTTTACATGGCATTCCAGAGAACATAATTTCTGACAGAGGTGCCCAGTTTGTTTCGAGGTTTTGGCGAGCTTTTTGTGCTAGGATGGGCATTGATTTGTCTTTTTCCTCGGCTTTCCATCCTCAGACTAATGGCCAGACCGAACGAACCAATCAGACCTTGGAAACATATCTGAGATGCTTTGTTTCTGCTGATCAGGATGATTGGGTGTCCTTCTTGCCTTTGGCTGATTTCGCCCTTAATAATCGGGCCAGCTCGGCTACCTTGGTTTCGCCGTTTTTCTGCAACTCTGGGTTCCATCCTCGTTTCTCTTCAGGGCAGGTTGAGTCTTCGGACTGTCCTGGTGTGGATACGGTGGTGGACAGGTTACAGCAGATTTGGACTCATGTAGTGGGCAATTTGACCTTGTCCCAGGAGAAGGCTCAACGTTTCGCTAATCGCAGACGCTGTGTGGGTCCCCGACTTCGTGTTGGGGATTTGGTTTGGTTGTCATCTCGTCATATTCTTATGAAGGTTTCCTCTCCTAAGTTTAAGCCTCGTTTCATTGGTCCGTATAGGATTTCTGAGGTTCTTAATCCTGTGTCTTTTCGTTTGACCCTTCCAGATTCTTTTTCCATCCATAACGTATTCCATAGGTCATTGTTGTGGAGATACGTGGCACCTATGGTTCCATCTGTTGATCCTCCTGCCCCGGTTTTGGTGGAGGGGGAGTTGGAGTATATTGTGGAGAAGATTTTGGATTCTCGTGTTTCGAGACGGAAACTCCAGTATCTGGTTAAGTGGAAGGGTTATGGTCAGGAAGATGATTCCTGGGTCTTTGCCTCTGATGTCCATGCTGCCGATCTTGTTCGTGCCTTTCATATGGCTCATCCTGGTCGGCCTGGGGGCTCTGGTGAGGGTTCGGTGACCCCTCCTCAAGGGGGGGGTACTGTTGTGAATTCTGTGGCAGATCTCCCTCCTGTGGTCACAAGTGGTACTGCGGCTTCTGAGTTTCCTTCCTCAGGTGATGTGGTGAAGTCGTTAGGTGCTGCTCTATTTAACTCCACCTAGTGCTTTGCTCCTGGCCTCCAGTCTATGTTCTAGTATTGGTCTTGCTTCCTCCTGGATCGTTCCTGTGGCCTGTCTGCTCTGCATAAGATAAGTTTTGCTTGTGTTATTTTTGTTTGCTATTTTTTCTGTCCAGCTTGCTTAATTGGTTTTTCTGGCTTGCTGGAAGCTCTGGGACGCAGAGGGAGCACCTCCGTACCGTTAGTCGGTGCGGAGGGTCTTTTTGCCCCCTCTGCGTTTTTGTTTGTAGGGTTTTGTGTTGACCGCAAAGTTATCTTTCCTATCTTCGGTCTGTTCAGTAAGTTGGGCCTCACTTTGCTAAATCTATTTAATCTCTGCGTTTGTATTTTCATCTCTACTCACAGTCATTATATGTGGGGGGCTGCCTTTTCCTTTGGGGTATTTCTCTGAGGCAAGGTAGGCTTATTTTTCTATCTTAGGCCTAGCTAGTTTCTCAGGCTGTGCCGAGTTGCATAGGGAGCATTAGGCGCAATCCACGGCTGCCTCTAGTGTGGTTGGATAGGATTAGGGATTGCGGTCAGCAGAGTTCCCACGTCTCAGAGCTCGTCCTATGTCTTTTGGTTATTGTCAGGTCACTTTGTGTGCTCTGAACTTCAAGGTCCATTGTGGTTCTGAATTACCTAATCATAACAGTTAATATAGTGGAAGCCGGGACACAGTCCGACCTTGGGATGGTGCACGTCCTCCCAACCACGAGTATTGCTGGCCTTACGTAAATCTGGGTTGCCACCACAGTCTACAGCTCCTGCACCACCTCCTCCTTCACATTCTCTTCGACCTCCATCTCCGAAAGTAACACATCAGTCACAAGCTGGAAGTGCTGCAGCACTGCCTCAGGCAAGCAGCAACAGGCTGTGCTGAAGCTAATATGATTAGGTGACAAACCGCACAATGATGAAGAGTTGTGGACAGCTCTGAAAGAGTAGGCAGATCTGTGGCTGACACCACTGGACCTACAGCCAGGCATAGTCGTGTTTGACAATGGCTGGAACCTGGTGGCTGCTCTGTGTCGATGCGAGCTCACACATGTGCCATGCCTGGCCCATGTGCTTAACCTCATTGTTCAATGCTTCCTGAATGGAGGTGCCAGATCTGCTAGGAAAAGTACGAGGCTCTGCGTACCCATTTTAGAAAGTCAACTAGACCTTCATCCGCCCTTGCCATGCTTCTGCAGTGCTTTCAGCTTTTGGCTCACCGACTGGTGTGTGATGTCCTCCCCATGCATTGGAACTCTACACTGCATATTTTGGAAAGGATTTGTGAGCAGAAGAGGGCAGTTGTTGACTACCAGCATCAACAAGGCTGTTGGTATTCAGTTCTGACTTCACACATAAGATCTCAGGAGTGTACATGGATGTCAGACATATGTACTATCCTCCAAAACTTAGAGGAATTCACCAAGATGGTGAGCGGCAATGACACCATAATTAACATCTCCATCCTGCTGCTCTGTGTTCTAATATAAATATTTATAGTTATTTATATAGTGTCAACATATTTACAGTTTTAAACACAACAGTCCTAAATCCCCCGTCACACATAGCGAGATCGCTAGCAAGATCGCTGCTGAGTCACAAGTTTTGTGACGCAACAGCGACCTCAGTAGCGATCTCGCTATGTGTGACACGTAGCAGCGACCAGGCCCCTGCTGTGAGATCGCTGGTCGTGTCGGAATGGCCTGGACCTTTTTTTGATCGTTGAGGTCCCGCTGGGTAGCACACATCGCTGTGTTTGACACCTTACCAACGACCTCATGACAGGACGTCCCTCATTGAGGTCTGTTAATCGTCATGAAATAGCTGCCATGTGACATCGTTGTACAGGTCGCTACAGGTCGCCGCATCACTGCTGCGTCGTTGGGGAGATCTCACAGTTTGACATCTCACCAGCGACCACATAGCGACGCGGCAACGATCCCTGACAGGTCGTATCGTTGTCGGGATCGCTTTAGCGTCGCTAAGTGTGACGGGGCCTTAAGTAACAACGATTACAATGATTAAACAGAAATAAAACAACCCTGCTCATGACAGCTTACAATCTACACTAAGTAACAATGTGAACAATGATTAAATCCCTAAAAAACCATCCTGCTCGTGACAACTTACATTCCCCTGTAGTTTTTATTTCTTCCACCTCATTGTATATTGTATTTACAAGGATGTATTTACAATGATATTACTGAGGTTTGTTGAAAGTTTTGGAGGCCTGAGGACAAAGAGGGGGAGCAGAGCATGGTCAGTTGTCCTCTTGGTGATGACATGGAAGTATCGACTGTTAGCAGTCTTGCACGCATGGCTGAGTTTGTTCCGCTGCCTTTCCCGTCACCCTCATGTTCTCAAAATTTGGGGTGTCAGGGAATACTGATTGATGACACTTCCAGACCCACGCTACAAGGAGAACTTTATTTCTCTTATTCCAGAAGCAGACAGGTGTAGTACAATGTTGGAGGACCATAGGGCCCTTCTTGCTGAATTATTAAAACAATTCCCATCTGAAAACACTGGCAGAAGAGGTCATAGTTCATTGGCCAAGCAAGTAGTACAGGTAAGAGACACAACTCCAATCCAGCAGAGGCAGTGGAACACTGACAAAGTTCAGGGAGAGTTTTCTCACACCCTCCTATCACCCTGGCCCTGAGGTGTGGAGGACTCTCACAAGGAGTGCTTTGCTTTGGAAAATGCTGAGGGAGTACCTTGCTGACCTGACCAACGTCCTCTGTCATTCCTCTGTGCCCTTTAATTATTGTTTTGCAAAGCTGAACATGAACTGTGTCTCTCTACTGCGAACGTGCGCTGTACTCACGGTCCTGGAGCACACGGTGCCTCGCTCTCTGGCGGTCACTGTTAAGATTGCTCCTCGCTTTCTGGCAGTAACGCTTTTATTGGCGGGAGCACACGCCTTCGTAATACGGTGACAGAGTACAACACCGCAAAAGCATTCATACTCTGCTCCTCAGACTTTCAATGTGCGCAGTGACTGATTCTAGGCAGAAGAAGATGATGGTAGTAGCAGCTGGAGAATTTAACACTGTCATGAAGCAGCCATAACAACTTGAAAGAGCAGGCCGGAGCGAGCCGTCCCCTCCCCCCAGATGGCGTACGTGCAGGCCGACATTACAGGGGTTGGGAGCAGAAGGGTAGAGGGTGGGGTTATGTTTAACACTAGAAGTCCCAGAAATTTCGAGCTCCAAAGGTTCCAAAGGTAGAAATGTTAAATGACCCCTCTCTGGGACATCTAGCGTTAAGGGGAGGGGGTAATATGCATTAGATTGGGTTTATAGGGCAATGTGGGGGTGGGGTTTGGTAAGTTCCTGCTCTGGAGGCAATCAGAGATGACCTACCGGATGACATTGGTCGAGCGGGTGTTGAAAAGGCTGCGGATGGCTGCCGCAAATCAGCCTCCCGGCTGGCTGGAGTCCCAGGTGACCAGAATACTGGGTGGAGGCAGCGGGGACGTTCCGTTGGTGGCTGGAAGCGAGTGGCGCTCCCGGCAGGTCCGGTCTTCAGAGCGCTTGTCCCCGGATGTGCCTCAGCACAGGCACAGGAGCCCCTCCAGGGACCCTCCGGACCGAGTACCCGCCCACAAGCATCCAAGCAGGGCCCGGTCCGGGAGGAATCCGCCTGCTGCGATGAGGCCTGTGGCAGTTGATAGGCCCTCTTCTCCCTTGCTCCGGGGGGTGGGGCCTTCATGTGTCGGATTGTCGGACGCTTCCTGTGATATCACGGCGGGTCGCCGCGGTGATGCTCCTGCCGGGCGGCCTGCTTCCTTGGCAGGACTGAGACAACGGGGGAGAGCCTCTACTGCTGCAGCAGCGGGCAGTGCTGCCAGACTTGCGGGGCTGCCGGGCCTGACCGGTGACCCTGGATCTTCACCTGCATCATCAGCCGGATCTGGAGGGATCTGTGTCCGAGGCGCTGATGGGACCACCACTTCGCTGTGGGGCTGTACCTGGGGTGCCTTCACATCAGGCTGCATCAGGTTCGACTGCAGCGGGCCTGGCCTGGCAGTGCCAAGGGGGTCAACAGAGCGGATCGGGAGCAGGTGACTGCTGGACGAGCGGGAAGTCTGCAGCTGGGGGGACCCCAGCTCCCCTGCAGCCTGCTGAGAGCTCCTCTATGTCTGTTTTGTTACCGTCGCTGTCGTTTTCCCCAGTAGTTGGGGTTAGTCAGGTAGGTGGGGCGGTGGTTACGGGGGAGCATGCAAGGTTCCGGTCGGATTTGGAGAATGAGGGGGTAGGCGAGTTGTTATCTAGCGTCCGTGAGTTGCTTACACGGTTGGGAGGTGTTAGGTCAGTGCCGTCATCTTTGGTGGCGTGGGTGGGTCCTACGGACTTGGGTCTAGGTGTGGCAGGTGGGGGTACTTTGGCGCCGAGTAGGTCGTCAGAGCCCATGTCAGTGTCCGTGCAGACTGAAAAAGAGAAGGAAGGCGGGATTCGTTTGGACGATAAAGCATGGGGCAAGGTTTAAGTTTGTTTTGAGGGGCTGTTGGGGGCTCATTTAAAAAAGGAAGTGAAGAGAAGATCTGAAAGGATGAGTACGTGGAGATCTTTTCGCTCCTTCCTTTGGAGAAATTTAATTTACATAAGAGCAAGAAGGAGGACAGTAAGAAGGAAGACGAGGAAAAACGGAGATGGCGTCTTATTCCTCAGACTTTCATGAATTTGCTACAAGCGTTCGCGATCCTGGCGAGCGTAGTTGGTTAAAAGGCTCCTGAAAACTGTTCCACCTTATTTTGCTATATTGACTCGATAGGTGAGGCGCATAGGGCATATGGGGGTCAGGCCTGGCTCCGATATGATGAGCAGTTTAGGCAGCAGAAGGCAGTTCGTCCGGCGATTAGATGGGATCAGAAGGACATTGGTTTGTGGTTGCGGGTTATGGCGCCAACAAAATTTGGCCATTCTTTGCAAGGAAGTTCCTCGGGGTCAGGGGGTCAGTCTGGACAATCGGGAGGTCAAAAACACGGTTGGTGCTGGCAGTTTAATGATGGCCAGTGCAAGTTCGGAGCCACTTGCAAGTTCAAGCATGCATGCTTGCACTGCAATGGTTCTTTTCATGGTGCTGCCAAGTGCTTTAAGAAAAAATGGAAGCCAGAGGGCAATTCAAAAGAGGGTGACGCCAGTGAGGCTAGACGTGATGGTCCCCTATCTAAATAGGTTCCCGGATAAAGAAAAAGTGGAGTTGTTGTTATTAGGTTTTTGCGATGGTTTTCGTATACCATCTCCTATTTTTGGTATCCCTCGAGTGTTGAAAAATTTAAGATCAGCCGTGTTACACGCAGGTGTGGTTTCGGAAAAGTTGAATAACGAAGTTTCGTTGGGGAGAATGTCTGGTCCTTTCCCTGTTCCACCGCTAGAGGATTTGGTAGTTTTGCCATTGGTCGTGGTTCCGAAGAAGGAACCGAACAAGTTTAGGCTGATTCAGCATTTGTCATACCCTCGTGGGAGGTCCGTGAACGACGGGATAGACCCGGAGCTTTGTTCCATGGTTTATACGTCTTTTGACGAGGTGGCACACTGGGTGTGTAGTTGTCTTAGGGAGGCGCTGTTGGCCAAGACCGATATTGAGTCGGCTTTTCATTTACTCCCTGTCCATCCGGATAGCGTAAGGCTGTTGGGTTGTTATTGGAATGGGGTTTTTTTCATTGATAGATGTTTGCTGATGGGTTGCTCGTTGTCTTGCGCATACTTTGAGGCGTTTAGTTCCTTTCTTGAGTGGGTCGTTTGGGATGTGTCAGGTTTGGATTCAGTGATTCATTATTTGGACGACTTTTTGTGCATCGGGCCGGGTCAGTCCGGATGTTGTGACATGGCCTTGAGGACAGTGCTTTGGGTAGCGGAACGTTTCAGTGTTCCGTTGGCGCCGGAAAAAAACGAAGGGCCCATCACGGGTCTTTCATTCCTGGGCATTGTTATCGATTCAGTTAACTGGGAGTTTTGGTTACCTGAGGAGAAAGTGGTCGGATTAAGAAGTCGCTTAAAAAAGCTGCCATTGTGGGAGGTTCAATCCCTTCTCGGCAAATTGAATTTTGCTTGCAGGATCATTCCGACTGGGTGGTTGTTTTCGTGTAGGTTAGCTGGGGCCACGGCGGGGGTGAAGGCCCCGCATCATTTTGTTCGCTTGTCTAGCGAGCACAAGGCGGATTTGGAGGCGTGGGACAGTTTTTTGGCACGGTATAATGGTCGTTTGTTGCTGATGGAGGAAGTGATGGCCAACGCTGATTTGGATCTGTTCACCGACGCTTCGGGCGGTGTTGGTTTTGGCGCCGCTTTTTGTGGCCGGTGGTGTGCCACTAGGTGGCCTGACGATTGGTTTGATTCTGGGTTAGTGAAGAACGTCACTTTGTTGGAGATCTTTCCTATCCTGGTTGCTGTTTATCTGTGGAAGGAGGATTGCGCAATAAGGGAGGTTCGCTTTAATTGCGACAATATAGCAGTCATGTGTGTCATCAACAGTTTGATGGCATCTTCTCCCCTGGTTATCAGGGTTCTTCGTCAGTTGGTGTTGTTTTGCATGTCTATCAATGCGTATATTATGGCCTCTCATGTGCCTGGAGTGGAGAATTCTATTGCTGACTCTTTGACTCAATTTCAGTGGGAGCGTTTTTGGTCTTTGGCCCCGGATGCTGAGGAGGCGGGTCTGGACTGCCCGCTGGAGCTCTGGAGCGTGGTAGCCGGGCTGCAGGACCTTTGATTCACGCGTCTTTGGTACCCAGCAGGTGGTCGGCATATCGGTCGGTATGGTGTGATTGGGAGTCCTGGTTGGAGTCATGCGGGGCTACTAACGTGGGTGATGACCAAGTGGGTGCCTTGTTGTTGTGGTTGAGACATGGTGCTGATGAGGGGTGGTCGGCGACAAAGGTGGATAGTTAAGGCGGCTTTGGCCTTTGGTTTTCAGCTTCGAGGATTGTGGGATTTGACAAAATTGTTTCTGGTAAGACAGGTGGTGAATGGGTTTAGAAGAAAGGTGGGGCACGGGGATCGCAGGCGCCCGGTCTCTTTTGGCATGTTGGACGTTTGGATGAGATTTGTATATCCAATTTTGAGACCAGCACTAGAACAAAGAAAAAATGCGGCAGCACTCACCAGTCCTAGAGTGGTCTAAGTCCTTTATTGGAACATACAAAACATCTTCACGGCTCAGGGGGTGTAGACGAAGAGGAGGTGTGCAGGGGTAGATGATGGCCGTTTCGCGCTAACGGCAGCGCTTCCACGGGTCCATGGAAACACCCTCGAGCCGTGAAGATGTTTTGTATGTTCCAATAAAGGACTTAGACCGCTCTAGGACTGGTGAGTGCTGCCGCATTTTTTCTTTTTTTGTTTTGTTCTAGTGCTGGTCTCATCTTGATTTCCATGCGAGCACCCCGGTTATGCTGTCCACTGCACCACACATGGGCTACGGCCGACTCCAGGTTTCACAGCTGTGCGGCTTTCCTTTTTTCTTTGTTGGTTCACATATCCAATTTTGAGGTGGCTCTTTTTCGTTTAGCCTTTTCCCTTGCATTTTTTTGAGCTTTGAGGGTTGGGGAAATTGTGTCTCCCACCACATACAGACAAGGTTCTTATTGAGGGTCGTTTACATTTCTGGATACGCAGGTCAAAGACGGACCAGGAAGGAAAAGGTAAACAGGTAGTTTTGGGTGCTCTTCTTAATTCGCTTATGTGTCCCATTTGTTGTTGGCAGGTTTTTAATGGTTTTCGGCCGTCCATGACTGGACCGTTGTTATGTCATGAGGATGGATCTTTCCTATCCAAATTCCGGTTTGTTGCGATTTTTAGGCATGTATTGTCGGGGCTGGGTCTAGATGCCTCTCGTTTTGCATCTCACTCATTTCGTATTGGGGCCGCGACTGAGGCGGCTTTGGGAGGTTTGGCCCCTGAAGTGGTTCAAGGGATAGGGAGATGGGAGTCCAGGCGTTACAAGAGCTATGTTAGGCTTGGGATTTTTCCTGTAGGTCTGTATTTGCTATTTCATTAGTGCGGACTCTAAGTTGTTTGTATTTTCTAGGTCGAAATCCGCTGTTGGTTTGGATCGTTGGCCACTCCTACGTTTATTGGGGCGTGCGGCGTGCAGATGTTCGGCGGGAAGGATGTCAACTCGGTTTTTCCAAGGAAGTTGCTGTAGTCAGGTGGTTGGGTTTTCGGGGTTTGTGTTGGAACGGGGTTATGCAGGAAGTATACAATGGTGTTCGGTTGGATAGACCTCCGGACATCTTGGTTTTGCATGTCGGGGGAAACGATTTGGGGATTCGCCCATGTCGTGAATTAATTCGGGATATTAAGCACGATCTACTCAGGTTATGGGTGTCTTTTCGAGATTTGCTTGTGGTATGGTCTGATATCATCCCGAGGAGATTCTGGCGACATGCCAGATCCGTGGACAGGATTAATAAAGCTAGAATTAAGGCGAATCGGGTGGTATCTAGTTTTGTGGTCAGGAATGGAGGCTTGTTCGTCCGTCATTTTGAATTGGAGAAGGGGGGGGGAGAATTTCTCCTGGGAGATGGTGTCCATATAAATGCGGTGGGCATCGATTTGTGGGCCCTCGGATTGCAGAGCGGTATTGAAAGAACCATAGCGGTCAAGTTTGGGGGGGTCTCGGGTATTTGAGGTGTTCAATTACCCTCTTTGTGGTGGTGGGAGGAGTCATTGGAGTTGGTGCTAAATTGGCCTGGGGGATCAGTCAGGATACGGATTCTTCAGTTGGTGTAAAGTTTGGTTTCGGGTCTGGTGGTTCGGGGGGATCTTGGCAACTGTGGACCGGATTCCCAAGTTTTAAGTCGACCTTGGTAACCCTTCAGGGTACTTTGGTGCTCCCGAGCCAGGGTGGTAACGGCTGGGAGTAAATTATGGTCTGTTTTCTGTCCACTCTCTATTATGGTTTACCACCAGTTTGGAGCCTCAAGGACCCTCCCCACGTTACTTTACTGTTATAATATAATAAGGCCGCTGTGGCCAATTATTATCCTAGTTAGAATCCTGTTGTTATTTGGGACAGGGTTTTTCTGGTGGAAAAGCGGGTAAAGGTGGGGGAGCCCTTTGGAGCTATCGACCAATACCAATGTCAAGAGAAGTATTTTTAAACGAGATACTACACTGTTCAATATGTGACCTGTATTAAAATAGTGTACCGAACTAGGGTAACAGACAGCAAATACTGCAGAATGTAGGCCTGAATTTCCACATTTTGTAGGCCACAAATACATCAGACGTCTGACAGCGATAACACACTGGCAAATATGTGGCCTTTTTATATTTTTTGAATATATTTTTGATTTCCCATGAAATCCGGCGCTTGCGCTGTTTAGTACTGGCTGTGCAGGCGCAGTGAGCTCTGGCCGTCTGACCTCACATGCAGTCTTGCAGACTGCACCTGTGCAGCCAGTACTAAACAGCGCAGGCGCTGGATTTCATGGGAAAACAGCGCAGAGGGGGCAGCGCCTGGAGCCCCAGAAGATTTGAGTGACGGCAGTGTGGAGTTTCCAGCAGGGGGGTTAAGACCTGCCTCCGTGTCTAAAGAAAGGTATTTTGGCGAAATTATAAAACGCTTTATTTTGGCAATAACTGCACCAAAAAAACAAGAACGCTGGGTGGAGACACCAGTTACCGCCGAATAATCCCGGAATGCTCGGTGCTCGCTGAGTACACAGAGCATAGTGATACTTGGGCGAGTAACGAGTAGTGGCGAGCACGTTCGCTCATTACTACCCTGCAGCAGTAGTTTGGAGAATGAACTCAGTGTTTATTAGTCCTGAGACAATTGTGTGTACTGGTAATTACCCCCTACCCTTCTCTTTGTTTTTCTATCCTATCTTTTATTTGTCAACCATGGCTGTGATGGGAGAAGAGTGGTATAAGCAGCATAAAGGTACCTTCACACATAACGATATTGTTAACGATATCGTTGCTTTTTGTGACGTAGCAACGATATCGTTAATAAAATCGCTATGTGTGACAGCGACCAACGATCAGGCCCCTGCTGGGAGATCGTTGGTCGCTGAACAAAGTCCAGAACTTTATTTCGTCGCTGGATCTCCCGTGGACATCGCTGGATCGGCGTGTGTGACACCGATCCAGCGATGTCTTCACTGGTAACCAGGGTAAACATCGGGTAACTAAGCGCAGGGCCGCGCTTAGTAACCCGATGTTTACCCTGGTTACCATCCTAAAAGTAAAAAAAACAAACAGTACATACTTACCTAACGCTGTCTGTCCTCCAGCGCTGTGCTCTGCATTCCTCCTGCACTGTCTGTGAGCGTCAGTCAGCCGGAAAGCAGAGCGGTGACGTCACCGCTCTGCTTTCCGGCCGCTGTGCTCACACAGACAGTACAGGAGGAGAGCAGAGCACAGCGCTGGAGGACAGACAGCGTTAGGTAAGTATGTACTGTTTGTTTTTTTTACTTTTAGGATGGTAACCAGGGTAAACATCGGGTTACTAAGCGCGGCCCTGCGCTTAGTTACCCGATGTTTACCCTGGTTACGGGCATCGTTGGTCGCTGGAGAGCGGTCTGTGTGACAGCTCTCCAGCGACCAAACAGCGACGCTGCAGCGATCCGGATCGTTGTCGGTATCGCTGCAGCGTCGCTTAATGTGAAGGGGCCTTAAGAAGGACGCTCTTATTGCCGTTTGCGGGGTGTGGCAGATTGATGCCACGAACAAAAAAAAAAGGCCAACTGGTCGCGGCTCTGGTGCAACGGGAAAACAGCCAGAACCCAGCGGGTGCAGAACCTGGCCCAAGCAGAGATGGTTCTGCAGCCGAGGTCCAACCACCGAGTACTGGCCCCATATGCAACCGGGGTGGGTTGGACTTTGGATGATGACCATGAGGGACATCGCAGGCTGATCCAGCAATACCAAACTGAGCAGGAGGCTCGAGCTGAGCGCCAAGCCCAGCGAGACTATGAACTGGAGATGATCTGGCAGGGGGACCCTCCACCGCCCGGAGCTGTGAGCCCAACAGCACTCAGATGCCGAAGCCCCGGCCTGAGCACTTTTCTGTGATGGAAAAGGATGGGCACTTGGACACTTTTCTATGGGCCCTTGAGAAAGCCTGCAGACAGTACCAGCTGCCTACGGACCAATGGGCCCCATACCTGACCGCAGGGCTAAAAGGCAAAGCTCTGCAGGTGTTTGCTTCTCTCCTGCCAGAACAAGATGGTGACTGAGGCCATCAAACAGGCCCTGATAACCAAGTACCAGCTTACACCTGAGGTTTACCGTAGAAAGTTCCGGAACCTCCAACGTGGCCCAAATGACAGCTACGGTGATGTGGTCCATGGACTCAGGACCCACTTCAACCAATGGATCCAAGGACTGTCAGTGACTTACTTTGAGCAGCTGGGAGACCTGATGATCAAAGACCAGTTCTTACATCTTTGCACAGCTGAGGTGCGACAATTCATGATGGACAGGGAACCCAAAGATGTGAAGAAAGCAGCGCAGATTGCCGATGCATGTGTTACCTGACAATGAATTACCGGTTAATAATGTACTTGATCATAATAATAATATATATTTTTATATAGCGCTAACATATTCCGCAGCGCTTTACAGGTTGCACACATTATCATCACAATCTAAATTCCCTATCAGTATGTCTTTGGAATGTGGGAGGAAGCCAGAGTACCTGGAGGAAACCCACGGAAACACGGAGAGAACATACAAACTCTTTGCAGATGTTGTCCTTGGTGGGGTTTGAACCCAGGACTCCAGCGCTACAAGGCTGCTGTGCTAACCACTGCGCCACCGTGCTGCCCATGATTTTTCAGAAAATGCTGAGGTTAATATTGATGAAGCTAATGATGTACACATGCATGTTTCACCTGATAACCATTTGTTTTCTAGGAATGATGGGTTCACAGGTGCCGGAGTACTCGGCCGCATCACTCTGTGGGGTGGGATGGCTGAGGAACCTCTAAGGCTACTTTCACATTTCCATCGGTAGTTGCCCGTAACAAAGCGCCGGCGTGACGTACCTACTGAAGTGTGTACTTTCACATTTCCGTCTGCAGCCACGGCCAGGAAAGAGACAGAGACATTTCCTGTGGGGCATGCGTAGATGGAAAAACTGGATACAATGCACAGAAAAACGTTCCCTTGAACGTTTTTCCAAGACGACGGGCCGCTAAAACCCGATGCAACCAGTGCATGATGGACGCAACGTGTGGCCATGCGTCGCGATCTGTCGGCAATACAGGTCTATGGGAAAAAAAACGCATCCTGCGGACAAATTTGCAGGATGCGTTTTTTTACCAAAACGACACATTGTGATGGGAAGTGCCCGACGGAAATGTGAAAGTAGTCTAACAGGAGCAAGTGATGGTGCTCAGGGAAATGGGGAGATGTATGGGAACCGTGAAGAAGGTGATGCTGTGCAACTGACCAGTGTTGCAGAGGAAGGTAACTAGCACTGCTCCTGGAATGTTGAGAGTGGATGGGGAGGTAGCACCCATAGCAGCGTAGGCTGATGGGTCTATGGAAATCCCCAGGGAGACAGCCTACGTAGCTGCTGTCACCTGCAGTCATTCTGCCTTCTGGTCCCTCCTCAGTCACAGGTGTGACTGAACCAGAGATGGACCCAGAGCAGGTCCCAGAGGGTTCACGTGGGGAAGGGACCCACCTAAAGGTACCGTCAAACATAACGATATCGTTAACGATATTGTTGCTTTTTGTGACGTAGCAACGATATCGTTAAGGAAATCGTTATGTGTGACAGCGACCAACGATCAGGCCCCTGCTGGGAGATCGTTGGTCGCTGAGGAAAGTCCAGAACTTTATTTTGTCGCTGGACTTCCCGCTGACATCGCTGGATCGGCGTGTGTGACACCGATCAGCGATGTGTTCACTGGTAACTAGGGTAAACATCGGGTTACTAAGCGCAGGGCCGCGCTTAGTAACCCGATGTTTACCCTGGTTACCAGCGTAAACGTTAAAAAAACAAACACTACATACTTACCTTCAGCTGTCTGTCCCCGGCGCTGTGCTTCTCTGCACTCCTCCTGCATCCTGTGTCAGCGCCAGCCAGCCGGAAAGCACAGCGGTGACGTCACCGCTCTGCTTTCCGGCTGACCGGCGCTGACAGTGCAGAGGAAAGCAGAGCGCCGGAGGACAGACACGGAAGGTAAGCATGTAGTGTTTGTTTTTTTAACGTTTACGCTGGTAACCAGGGTAAACATCGGGTTACTAAGCGCGGCCCTGCGCTTAGTAACCCGACGTTTACTCTGGTTACCGGGGACCTCGGGATCGTTGGTCGCTGGAGAGCTGTCTGTGTGACAGCTCTCCAGCGACCAAACAGCGATGCTGCAGCGATCGACATCGTTGTCGGTATCGCTGCAGTGTCGCTTAGTGTGACGGTACCTTTACTCCTTCACCATGTTTACATATACCCTTTCAGTGTTTGCTCCACTAATCCTCTCTCTCCTTCGCTATCACAAACCCCAGCACTCTCTAACCTAATAATCTCCCCTTCCCTCTTACCTCCCCACCTGTCCTCCTCTGCTGACCTGTTCCGCAACCTCAAATCTGTCCTAAGAAAACATAAAACAAGTCGGCCACTCTCTTTCTCCCACCTGCTCTCCCTTTCTCTGCTTTTCCTCACTGCTGGAGACACATCTACCAACCCGGGACCCCCACAGCTCATACCTCCCACTACTACCCCCTCCTATCGCTCCCTATCTAATATGAACTACCGCAATCTTTCCAACATAAAATTCGTGCCCCTGACGCCCACCTCCCTGCTCCCTCTCTCTGGAGCACTCTGGAATGCCCGCTCAATCTGCAATAAGATTCACCTTTTCCTTGGCCTCACATGGCTAACACCCTCTGACACCGCCTCCCCTGCTGCGCTGTGTTATGGAGGCCTCCACTTCGCCCACACCCCTCGACTCGGCAACAAACATAGTGGAGGAGTGGGTCTTCTCCTTTCTTCTAACTGCACCTTTACCCAATCCCACCTCTACCCTCCCTTATCCTCCCCTCTTTTGAAGTACATTCTGTCCACATCTACTGTCCCTCCAACCTCCAAGTGGCCATCATATACCAACCTCCAGGCCCGGCCACTGCCTTTATTGACCAATTCTCCACCTGGTTTCTTCACTTTCTCTCTGCTGACATTCTCACCATCATCATGGGTGACTTTACATCCCCATTGATACTCTTCAGTCAACAACCTCCAAACTTCTGTCCCTTACCTCATCCTTTGTACTTACTCCCACACAGACGGACATACATTAGACCTGGTATTCACCGGTCTCTGCTCTCTAACTAACTTCACCACCTCCCCTCTCCCTTTATCCGACCACCATCTGCTCACCTTCTCATCCCTGTCCTCCTCACCGGTCATCCATGTCCAGCAAAATGCGCACCCCTACAGAAACCATGCACACCTAGACACCCACACACTCTCTGACTCTTTCCTACCACTGGCATGCATATCCTCACTCCACGACACAGACAGTGCCACTGCTTTCTACAATGCCACTCTTGCATCAGCTATTGACACAGTTGCCCCTCTCGTCCATGGCAGAGTGCGACTTATCAATAGACAACCTTGGCACAATAACACCACTAAAAAGCTCCGGCAAGTGTCCACTTGCAAGACAACTTCACTGCATTCAAACAGGCAACACTCGCTTTTAAATCTGCTCTCACCTCTGCTAAACAGGTCTACTTCACAGCCCTCATATCTGCCCTATCCTACAAACCCAGTTATTCAAAACCTTTAACTCCCTCCTCCGCAACCCACTGCCCCCTCCAACCTCCCTCATCTCTGCTGAGGACCTTGCCACACACTTTAAAAATAAGATCAACCAGACAAGGCAAGTCTTCATTGTTCAACCACCACAACCCCTTTGTATACCAGACCAATGACCAAACCCCATAACCTCCCTATCCAACATCACTGAAGGGTGGGCTTGTCTCCTCTCCAAATCGCACCTCACCACCTGTGCGCTCGACCCCATCCCATCCCACCTCCTCCCCAACCTCACCACCACACTTATCCCATCCTTAACCCACCTCTTCAACCTATCACTATCATCTGGCACCTTCCCTTCTGCTTTCAAACATGCCACAATCACGCCTATCCTTAAAAAGCCAACCCCCGATCCAACTGCTATGTCCAGCTATTGCCCGATATCACTGCTCCCATTGGCTTCCAAACTCCTGAAGCAGCACGTCCACTATGAATTTTCCTCCCACCTCTCATCTAACTTGCTCTTTGACAATCTACAATCTGGTTTCCGCCAACATCACTCAACTGAGACAGCCCTGACACAAATCACTAACGACCTACTTACCGCGAAAGCTAATGGACAATACTCTGTACTCCTCCTTCTAGAACTGTCCTCTGCTTTCGACACAGTTGACCACTGCCTCTTACTACAGATTCTCTCTTCCTTTGGCATCAAAGACCTCGCCCTATCCTGGATCTCCTCGTACCTTTTCGCACGTTCAGCGTCTCCCACTCCCACACTACCTCCTCATCCCACCCTCTCTCTGTTGGACTCCCCCCTGGGCTCTGTTCTAGGACACCTACTCTTCTCAATCTATACACTTGGCTTGGGACAACTCATAAAGTCCCATGGATTCCAGTAACACCTTTATGCTGATGACACTCAGATCTACCTCTCTGGCCCAGACGTCACCGCTCTGCTGTCCAGAATCCCAGAGTGCCTATCAGCCATATCCTCCTTCTCCTCTCGCTTCCTCAAACTCAATGTGGACAAATCTGGACTCATCATCTTTAATCCATCCCATAGATCTTCCTTACCTGACCTACCTATCGCAATCAATGACATCATGCTTTCCCCCGTACCGGAAGTCCGCTGCCTCAGAGTAACCTTCGACTCTGCCCTGTCCTTCAAACTGCACATCCAAGCTCTTTCCACCTCCTGTCACCTCCAGCTCAAAAATATCTCCAGAATCCATTCCTTTCCTCAACCGTCAATCTAGTAAAATGCTTGTGCATGCCCTCATCATCTCCCGCCTTGACTACTGCAACATCCTTTTCTGCGGCCTCCCTGCTAACACCCTTGCACCTCTCCAGTCCATCCTTAACTCTGCTGCCCGACTAATTCATCTCTCTCCTCGCTACTCCTCTGCTTCCCCCCTCTGCAAATCTCTTCACTGGCTCCCATTCCCTCAGCGTATCCAGTTCAAATTACTAATACTGACCTACAAAGCCATCCACAACCTGTCTCCTCCATATATCTCTGAACTAATCTCCCGATATCTTCACTCACGTGATATCCGGTCCTCCCAAGACCTCCTTCTCTCCTCCACACTTATTCGCTCCTCATCCAACCGCCTACAAGACTTCTCCCGAATATCCTCCATCCTCTGGAATTCTTTGCCCCAACACGTCCGACTATCAACCACATTCGGATCCTTCAGACGGAACCTGAAAACCCATCTCTTCAGGAAAGCCTACAGCCTGCACTGACCCCACTGCCTCTTCATCACTACTGAAGCTTCTGCCTCACCAACACCAGAGCTCCTGCAACCCTCAACCTACTGTCTCCTTCCCCATAATCCTGTAGAATGTAAGCCCGCAAGGGCAGGGTCCTCGCCCCTCTGTATCAATCTGTCATTTTTAGTTTGTTTACTGTAAGTGATATCTGTAACTTGTATGTAAACCCTTCTCTTGTACAGCACCATGGAATCAATGGTGCTATATAAATAAATAATAATAATAGTAATAAGGTGGCGGATGCACTGTTGGCTGTCTTTTCACGGGTAGGATTTCCCAGGGAATTGGTTACCGATCAAGGGACCCAATTCATGTCTCGCCTAATGGAGGCTCTCTGTAAGAGATTGCAGGTGAAGCGTCTTGCATCAAGTGTGTATCACCGACAGACCAATGGCTTGTGTGAGCGCTTCAATGGTACCCTCAAACAGATGCTCTGCATCTGGTTGAGACCCAAGGATGCGACTGGGAGCGGTACCTCCCACACCTGCTATTCGCTTACCGAGAGGTTCCGCAGGCATCAACGGGGTTCTCCCCCTTCGAGCTCCTGTATGGCATGCGAGTCCGGGGACCCCTTGGGTTGCTAAGGGAATCCTGGGAAGAGGAGCCGGACCCTACTAGTGGAGTATATCATGCGCTTCTGTGACAAAATACAGACCTTGATGCAGTTGGTGCATGACAACATGACGCTAGCTCAAGCTGATAAGATTCACTGGCACGACCAGAATGCTCGGGAGCGGACATACCACATGGGTCAAAAGGTGTGGGTGCTGGTCCCCATGCCAAAGGATAAGCTTCAGGCAGCCTGGGAATGCCCGTACGTCATCCACCAACAGCTCAACCCGGTCACCTATGTGGTCACGCTTGACCAGGCTTGGGGTAGGCGAAATGCTTTTCACGTCAACATGATGAAGGTTCATGACGAACGCGAACCTTATGTCCTACTGGTTTGCAGCCGGAAGACCCCCTCCTGGACATGCTGGCCCAAGCCAAGGCCAGTGGGTCCATTGAGGACATGGAGGTAAGCGCCTCACTAACCGAACCTCAGCGGTTGCAGTTGCGGACCAAGCTGGAACCCTTCTGGGCCATGTTCTCCAACCGACCTGGAAGGGCTGAGTTAGCGGTCCACGAGGTGGACACCGGGAATCAAGCCCCACTACGGCGAACACCCTATCGGATCTCCGAGGAGGTGCAGTAGGTTATGTGCCAGGAGATCAACGAGATGTTACAGCTGGGGGTGATTCAACAGTCAAAGAGCGAGTGGGCCTCACCTGTAGTCCTTGTGCCAAAGAAGGATCGGACCACCCAGTTCTGTGTGGACTACAGGGGTCTCAATACCATCACAGCCTCTGACGTGCACCCAATGCCGCGCATGGAGGATCTACTTGAGAGGAATATCTGACCATAATGGATCTGAGTCGAGGATACTGGCAGATTCCGCTGAGCCCTGAGGCGCAGGAGAAGTCCACCTTTATCACACCCTTTGGACTTCGGCATGAAGAATGTCTCTGCCACTTTCCAGCGGATGGTCAACCACCTGCTTCAGGGACTGGAGAAGAACGTGGTGGCGTACTTGGATGACATTACCATCTACAGTTCCTCCTGGGGTGAACACCTGCAGCATTTTGAGGAGGTGCTCAGGCGAATTCACCAAGCCGGTCTGGCTATCAAGCTGCGAAAGTGCCAGATGGGCATGAGTGAGGTCCACTACCTGGGGCACCGAGTAGGTGGGGGCACCATAAAGCCAGAGCCTGAGAAAGTGGAAGTGATCATGTCCTGCCCACCCCCAGGACCAAGAAACAGGTGATGTCCTTCCTGGGCACCACAGGGTACTATAGGCGCTTCGTACAGAACTATAGTAGCCTGGCAAAACCCTTGACTGACCTCACAAGGAAGAAGCTACCCCACATCGTCAACTGGACCGACTGCTGTGATGGGGCCTTCCAGGCATTGAAAAGAGCAATGTGTAATGCCTCTGTGTTGAAAGCAGTCGACAGCAGTCGACTGTTCTTGGTGCAGACCGACACCAGCGAGTTTGGCCTTGGTGCTGTGCTCAGCCAGGGTGACTCGGAGGACCAAGAGCACCCTGTGTTGTACCTGAGCCGGAAACTTCTGGTGAGGGAAGTGGCCTACTTCACCGTCAAGCGCCTGGCCATAGACTGGTCCCTGCAACGCTTGCAGCCCTTCTTGTACGGTCGCATCTTCACAGTGTTGACCGACCACAACACTCTGTGCTGGCTAAACGCCATGTGTGGAACCAATGGAAGGTTGCTACGCTGGAGCCTTTCCCTCCAGCAGTATAACTTCACCATCATGCACAAAACAGGCAAGGAGCACGGAAATGCAGATGGGTTATCCCACTGGGGTGAACCTGTTGAGGTGCACATGGAGGAGTACAGAGAGATTCTCCCTCCGCAGCACAGCCCAAAAGGGGGAGATGTCATGAAAATGTAAAATACCATAGCTGAGGAATTTTTCCACATGTGACCATGGTCCTAAACACACACTGCAGCTTTGACCTCCCTTCTCTCTCCCTCCCCCCTGAAAACAACAAACAAGCCCTATGGCCAAGACACTGTGTAACTTGAAACTCCAGCATTGGGCATTGAAACTCCTCACTGCTCCTTCCCCCCTCCGGTAGGAATTTCTTTGTCTTCAAACACATGAGATTTGCTGTGTGTGGGGGAGATATTAATGAAGCCATAATGCGACGCCAGTGTATGAAAGAAATATGGCAGATAAATATTCGGAACGTGCTTCGATAGGGCTTTGCAATGGGGCATTTTGCTAAACTCTAGCTCCAAAAGAACCAGAGAAATGGATTTCTCCTGAACCATGGGGAATAGCTAGCCCAAGCTTAGACTTATTAGAAAGCTAATTTCAATATAAGATGAGTGGTGTGTGTGCCGTTATTCTGCTAGGCTTGCAAGCACACTTAGGAGTATTAGAAGTTTTCTTACCAAAATGTGCACCCTGGTAGCTAGGGGAGGGTGCAGGTAAACCAACCTTTAGTGATGTCACAAGCCTGCAATTATAAGTTACTGCCAGTCAGCCCAGCCTTCATTCTTGCCTAAGAAGCTGTTGCACCAGGATCCCCTGATGAATTGGGATATCTGGCTCCTCCCACCAGCATGGTTAACTAGGAGGATCTAAGCAACATGTGAGTGTTCATTTTTTGTTTTAATCCCGCTTTTCTTTGTAATTGCTTTGTACATACTTTGTCTCATATTGTAAAATCTGTATAGACCTTTTGTAAACACTGCCTACCTTTTCGCAGTAAAATATAAAATTTGTTAGTTTTGTCTTCTCCATGTTCTATGCGAATTTTCACGTGCCTGAAGTTAATTACGCTACTAATTTGGATTGGCTCGAAACCTTCTGTTAAGAAATCTGATCTGGTTACAGTGAAGCGTGTTCTGGGCTGGGTGGGTACAGTTGGCAGCGAGGGAACTGGGTTTTATAAACTATTCTCTGGCTGCGGCCTGAGCATTTATAATTCCCTCGCTGCAGCGTACCTGCTAGCCAGTCCACAGTGAAGCGGCCCGTCTGGCAACTAATTATCCTAGATGTAGTTCCCTGACTAACCTGAGGGTAAAGGGGGCGCCGGAGAGCTGCAAGTTCCGAAGCGGAACTGGAACGTGGTATATACCTAAATTCCTGCAGTTCGTGACATATTGTAGCAGCAGTGGGATAACTAAAATAAGCCCCTGCAGTAAATTGATAGGTCAATAGCCTTGTTTGTGTTTTCATTACATTGTAGCAGCGGTCGGATAACTAAGATAAGCCCCTTGTAGCCGTGTGCTGATCAAAGGTCACCCCCCTTTTCGTGACAGTGATTAATGAGATTAGTAAGGGAGCAGAGGCAGGTGAAGATAATAATTAGTGATGAGAGCGCACTAAAATGCTCGGGTGCTCATTGCTCGGATCGAGCAGATTGGACTACTTGTGTACTCTACCTGAGCAACGAGCCCAATGTAAGTCTATGGGAGACCTGAGTATTTTTACCGCGATCCCCCACGGGGGTCCTTTTAAGGTCTAAAAACGTCTGAAAATGATGGAAACACTGCTCAAATGACACCGGAACATCATGGGGATCGCACCTGAAAGCATTCCTGACTCCTAGTTCACAGCTTTAATCAATTTTTTCCGAGATTCATGCCATTTTTCCCGATGCCACAAAAAACACATTAAAACGAAACCAAAACGGATTTTGCTGGGAAATATGTCAAGGTGCATTCTTTGCAGGTTAAGGACTTTCCTATAAGGCCAAATATTTAACCCCAGACCGAAAATTTCCTCCCCCACTTGGGCTTAGTTCGGACGCAGCGTCTTTTAAGTGTTTTTCAACTTTAACATTGTTTTCAATGTCATTGTAACATTTAACAACCCTAGCTGGCCATGTGGTGTGTGACACATAAGCAGACCCATCTTGTTTCATTTAGGAAGGAGGGACTCTTAAAGTCACAAAAACTATTTTTAGAGGAGCATCAGGTGGCGTTAATCTTCCTAAAGGGCCATTATTAAACAGTGGGTCTCATATGCTGTTATTGCCAATGCAGTGAGTGGCTGGGCTGCCAAGAATTACGACGCACCCCAATACCCCTTTCATGAGAGGTACAGGAGGGCCTCCTGAAAAATGTTGCATTGAGAGCAAGGCCTGCCCTGCTACCCAGTCATATGCACCCAATAAGCCTTTGAACCCAGGTACTGGATGGCCACAGGAAAACCCACTTCACATTCTTCAGTTGGTCCTGCCATACTGTTTTCTTAGGCTGGGTTCACGCTGGGTTTACGACGCATCCCCATACCCCTTTCACGAGAGGTACAGGAAGGCTTCCTGAAAAAATGTTGCATTGAATGCAAGGCCCTGCTATCAAGTCATATGCACCCCAATAAGCCTTTGAACCCAGGTACTGGATGGCCACAGGAAATAAACTTCACATTATTCAGTTGGTCCTGCCATACTGTTTTTTATGTATTAACAACAAGGACTGCCCTGCTACAAAGTCATATGCACCCCATTAGGCTTTTGAACCCAGGTACTGGATGGCCACAGAAAATACACTTCACATAATTCATTTTGTACTCCTGTACTCCTTTGTTTTACACATTGGCAGCAAGGCCAGCTCTGCTGCATAGTCATATGCACCCCATTATGCCTTGGAACCCACATTTTTGATGGGCCCATGAAAATCCACTCATATTTTTTAATGGTATGATGGTTCCCTCGTTGCAGAATTATTTACAAGAGAATTTGGCAATTTTATTTGCCATGTTTTTAACACTAAGGTTAAGATATGACTTTAAATAAGGCTAATACTTGCAATCCAATGCAATTTTATTGCAAACTAAAAAAGCCAAGGAATATTATGATTGAGTACACTTTTGTTTATTTTAACATACAAAGGTTAATAAGTACATATAAGGATTCAATACATATAGTGATAACGAATATATGAAGATTAACTACATACAGTATGCTTAGATCATCACCAAGAGGCTTTTAAACATCATCCGTCTGGAATATCAGAGAAGCAACACCAAGACAGAGAACTCCTAGGAGATTACCTACACTGCATGGGCGTCCCCAATTATGCTGGTATCAGCAGACTGTACATGTACATGTTTTGGCATCTGTCTTAGTCATGATTCTCTGGTCTTATACTGTATACTGATTTACACTATGTAGTAACTCTAGATTCACCCAGACCTTCGAGTAGCCAATTTTCAAGGTTGGATGAAACTGAGATATCATGGAGTCATCAGACGAGGGGCTATAAACCCCTAGAAAATAAAAACCACAAGGATTTAGATCAAACCACCACAGGCATAGTTTCAGTAAACCTTCATATTTTATATTGACAAACAGCAAACATATAGAGGCTTAGAACTGTTTGTGAAGTGAATAAACAAACCTTTCTCAAGATTGTATCACTTTGAGCTATGTCTGTCACATCTGTAAATGTTTTACAAGAAATGCAGCTACGTGATTGTCTGAATACATTCGGTATATAGTATTTTAATCTGGATTCCAAATCGCCATTGGTATATTCGCCATTTATACATTTGAAGCAGCCAAAGTTATGGTTCTCAAGGAGAAAAAGTAACATAGTGGACAAAGAAATATTTGTAATGAACTACTGAGCCAAACTAAAAGCATTGCTTTATCAAATTTATATGAAGTGTATAGTGTCCAATGTGAGCAACCAGGCAACACAAAAATAAGCTTTTTAAGTGAGCTCTTTAAGGTACACAAATGTTTTGAAGTCTTTGCCAACAAGGATGTGGTTTCACCAATGGAGGGGTACCTTTTTTAAAAATATACTATTGCTATCACAGCCCCCCTTACCGAAACTTAACCGGCCTATAACAGTACAAAGCACGTTCACCCTGGTGATCTAGTGGCAGTTAAAGAAGAGACATTGCAGGAGACAGAGTTAAGAAGTAGGCCCAATGTAGTGTTGTGGGTCTCTGAGACTTGTAATGCAGTGCACGAGCTGCCAAACAATTCCCCAATGGTGGTACCTTTTTTAAAAAATATACTAGTGCCATTGCAGCCCCCTTGCCCAAACTTCACCGGCCTACTGAGGACGTTCACCCTGGTGATCTAGTGGCAGTTAAAGAAGAGACATTGCAGGAGACAGAGTTAAGAAGTAGGCCCAATGTAATGTCATGCCCAATTCCCCAATGTGGGGTCCATTTTTTACAAAACAAAATAGTGCCATCACAGCACCCGTGCCCAAAAATAACCGTACAGAGCACGATCACACTGGTCATCGAGTGCCAGTTTAAGGACACATTGCAGGAGACAGAGTTAAGAAGTAGGCCCAATGTAATGTCATGCCCAATTCCCCAAATTGGGATCCTTTTTTTCATTGAAAAAAATAGTGCCATCACAGCCCCCGTGCCCAAAAATCACCGTACAGAGCACGATCACCCTGGTCATCGAGTGTCAGTTTAAGGACACATTGCAGGAGACAGAGTTAAGAAGTAGGCCTAATGTAATGTCATGGCCGATTCTGCAATGTGGGGTCCTTTTTTTACAAAAAAAATAGTGCCATCTCAGCCCCCTGCCCAAAAATCACCGAACAGAGCACATTCACCCTGATCATCGAGTGGTTCTGGATTATAAGGATGAGGAGGAGGATATCAACAAACAGACCAGATCTGGAAGCGTATACCGTTGTGTGGTTGTGAAGAGGTGCATGAGAATACACCTCCCCAAAACAGAGAATGTATTTGAGGTTATGTTTCGCTGTTTTCACTTGGTGGTGTACAGAAGTATTTCCCAATCCAGCCCTTGTTCATTTTTATAAGAGTCAGCCTGTCAGCATTTTCAGTTGACAGGCAGATGCGCTTATCTGTTATATGTCATGGTCCACTCCGGAGTTTATTATCATCTTTCCTCTCTTGGGACTGGTCATGAAGGGGTTAATCTCCTCAGCCTCGTTCTTGAGCTACCAGGGCTATTTCTGTCCCTCACAGCCTGCTGACCTGTATTAGTGATACTTCATGCTTCCCAGCTTGAGCCCCTGACCTGTATTCTGGTTTTGGTGATCCTTGTGTCTGTCTGCCTGAACCCGTGTATGACTCTATATAATCTCTGGACTTCACCTCTTGTTTTCCGTCTCTAACACCATGCTCCCCTTCTGGTTCCGACTTTGGCTTGTACCCCGACTTTGTCTTACGTCTCATGTTTTGGTTACCATGTTCCCGGTAGGCTCTGATTTCTTGCGTGTCCCTGACTATTCTCCTGACTGCCCCTGTGTACAGTGCTGATATCTCTATGTATGACCTTGGCTTGTCTGACTTCTCTCATTATCTGTGACACCTGTGCCTGAGCTCTGTGTTACTATGCTTAGCGTTTAACTTCACTTCCCTCACCAGCTCCCCTTGGTGGAGGTTTCACTACATTATCACTAACCTTACATTTAAACAGGACTTTGCTTTTTTTCCCCTCTGGTCATGGATCCACTGCATAACTTGGCAGATCAAGTGTCCAATTTGACACAGATGGTGCAGGATTTTTCTGTGAAACATCAGTCCCTTGTCACGTCTCATACCCACTTACAGAAAAAACTGACTGAGACTGTTATGACCGTGCAAGGAAACACCTCTCATGTTGTTAGTCTACCTGGTGTCTCTGTGGATGTTGTTTTGCACTCTCCAGAACCCTCAGTTAAACTTCCAGACACATTTTCTGGCGAAAAAGATAAATTTCACATTTTTAGGGAGAGTTGTAAATTATGGTTTTCTCTTAGACCTCGATGGATCTGGTTCAGGAGAAGCATTTAGCTGAATGGTATAGCTCCGAGTTCCGTCGATGGTCCACTGAGGTATCTTGGGATGACTCCACACTGATATGTCTATTCAGAAAGGGACTGTCGGATTGCTTGAAGGACGCTCTGACTCTCCATCCAGCTCCCAGCTCTTTGGATGAGGCTATGACCCAGGTTATCTATATGGAGGCTACGGAAAAGAGGTCTTACACAACGAGGGATTCCGTTGTTCCCTGCTAACCCTGATGTTTTGCTTCCATCTGAACCTATGGAGGTGGGAGCCACTGACCTCAAAGAGAAAAAGGAAACGGCGGCGTGATGGAAAGCTGTGTTTTTTCTGCGGAGATCCCGGACACTGGAAAAAGGACTGCCCCTCTTGTCCTTCGTCTAACAAGCGGCTGATTCTGGGTGATCATCGTGGAGGTCACTCAGACTCTAAGGTACCATTTTCTTCATTTGCAAAGATACTGTTAAAGGTGGAACTTGGTGTGGGGAACAGCTTTGTTCATATTTCGGCTTTTGTAGACTGTGGGTCATCCCTGAACCTGATTGACTGTAAGCTGGTGGCCTGCTGTAGATTAGGGACAGTTAGGTTGGAGACTTCTTTAAAAATTGTGGCTATTGACTCTACACCTCTCAAAGGATGATCTCCATTTCATTTCTAAAGAATTCACCCCCAGGGTGGGGGCCCTGCACCAGGAGCGTATGACATGCTTTGTTTTGAATAACCTCCCTGCTGGCCTGGTGTTGGGATTTCCCTGATTGCAATGGCAATCCTGGGGGTCCCAGGATATTGTTAAATGGGGACCTAGTTGTTCTGAAAATTGTCTTGCTACTGTGTCTATGTCATCCGTCAGACTGGAGGGTAAGTCGGAGTACCTGAAGGACTTTGATGATGTGTTCTCCGAAAAGCAGGCTGAGGTTCTACCACCACACCGCCCATTCGATTGTGCCATTGATCTTGTTCACGTTGCCAAATTGCCCAAAGCCCATCTGTACAATCTCTCCGGCCCTGAGCGGGCTGCTATGAAGGAGTATATCTCTGAAAGCCTCCATAAAGGGCATATTCGGCCATCTGTCTCTCCCGTGGTGGCGGGGTTCTTTTTTGTAAAAAAAAATTAAAATGGTGGTTTACACCCATGCCTTGATTTTCGATAACTGAATAAGATCACTATGAGAAACACTTATCCTCTCCCACTTATACCTGATTTGTACAATCAATTATCGGGGGCTAGGTGGTTTTCTAAGTTGGACCTCAGGGAAGCATACAATCTCATCCGTATGCAGGAGTGGGATGAGTGGAAAACTGCATTTCTCACTTCTGAGAGTCTGTCTGAATATTTGGTCATGCCGTTCGGTTTGACTAACGCACCAACGGTAATCCAGAATTTCATTAACCATGTTTTTTCTGACGTTATTGGGCGCTTTGTGGTAGTTTATCTTGATGATATACTCATATATTCCTCTGATAGACTAAGTCACATGAGTCATCTTCGTGCGGTTCTCCTGAGGCTCAGGGAGAACTCACTCTTTGCCAAACTGGAGAAGTGTTCATTTTTCACTCAAGAATTGTCCTTTCAAGGGGTCATTTTGTCCACTGAGGGGTTTTGTATGGACCCTAGGAAGGTACAGGCCATTGTGGATTGGGTGCAACCCAGAGATCTCAAGGGTCTTCAGCAATTTCTGGGTTTCGCCAATTACTACAGAAAGTTCATCAAGGGGTTTTCTCAAGTGATCAAACCCCTCACTGATCTCACTCAAAAGGGGGCTGATCTCAAAAACTGGTTAGCTCCAGCGGTGGCGGCGTTTTCTTCATTAAAAACCCGTTTCATGACTGCCCCTGTACTGATTCAACCTGATTTATCTAAACCATTTATCATAGAGGTGGACGCCTCTGAGGTGGGGGTGGGGGCTGTGTTGTCCCAAGGTCCCATCACATTAACTAACTTAAGACCCTGTGCCTTCTTTGCAAGAAAATTTTCCTCTGCTGAGAGGAATTATGATGTGGGTAACCGGGAGTTATTGGCCATTAAATTGGCGTTTGAAGTATGGAGGCATTTTTTGGAGGGGGTGGTCCAACGTACAACTGTCATTACTGATCACAAGAACCTGTCTTACATAGAGTCGGCCAAATGCTTGACTCCGAGACAGGCACGGTGTTCATTTTTTTTTTACCGATTTCAGTTTTTTCATCAATTTCAGACCAGGGTCCAAGAATGTGAAGGCGGATGCCTTGTCTCGCAGTCTAGATCCAGTATGACCTCCTGAGCCTCCTTCCTCCATTCTTCAGCACGGGGTGGTGGTGGCTGTGGTCTCCCCGAAATTGGAACAGGAGATTCGTGAGGCCCAATCTCTTGCTCCCTCGTCCACACCTGAAAATAAGCTCTTTGTGCCTGTCCAGTATCGGTTGAGGGTCCTTCAGGAGTTCCACGACTCTGCTTTGAGTGGGTATCCTGGAATCTCGGCAACTCGGAAAGCCATCACTAGGCTGTTCTGGTGGCCCTCGTTGAGTTCTGATGTCATAGGGTTTGTGTCGTCCTGTGAAACTTGTGCCCGCGCAAAAACCTCCTGCAACCGGCCGGCCGGGGAATTGGTACCACTGTCAATTCCAGATAGACCGTGGACTCGTGTGTTGTGAATTCTGTGGCAGAGCTCCCTCCTGTGGTCACAAGTGGTGCTTCGGCTGGTTCTCTCTGTGAGCTTCCGTTGGTGGAGGAAAGTGGTACTGCGGCTTCTGAGTTTCCTTCCTCAGGTGCTGTGGTGAGGTCGTTAGGTGTTTCCCTATTTAACTCCACCCAGTGCTTTGATCCTGGCCTCCAGTCAATGTTCTAGTGTTGGACCCGTTTCCTCCTGGATCGTTCCTGTGGCTTGCTGCTCTGCATAGCTTAGTTCCTCTTTGCTATTTGTTTGCTGTTTTTTTCTGTCCAGCTTGTCAATTTGTTTTTTTCTTCTTGCTGGAAGCTCTGGGACGCAGAGGGTGTACCTCCGTGCCGTTAGTTCGGTACGGAGGGTCTTTTTGCCCCCTTTGCGTGGTTTTTGAAGGGTTTTGTGTTGACCGCAAAGTTACCTTTCCTATCCTCGCTCTGTTCAGAAAGTTGGGCCTCACTTTGCTAAATCTATTTCAACTCTACATTTGTCTCTTCAACTTTACTCACAGTCATTATATGTGGGGGCTGCCTTTTCCTTTGGGGTATTTCTCTGAGGCAAGGTAGGCTTATTTTCTATCTTCAGGCTAGCTAGTTTCTCAGGCCGTGCCGAGTTGCATAGGCAGCGTTAGGTGCAATCCACGGCTGCCTCTAGTGTGGTTTGTTAGGATCAGGGATTGCGGTCAACAGAGTTCCCACGTCTCAGAGCTCGTTCTCGTTTTTTGGGTTATTGTCAGGTCACTGTATGTGCGCTGACCTCTATGTCCATTGTGGTTCTGAATTATCTTTCATAACAGTACTGGAGGCCAATGTACTAATGATTCTCAATAGAGGGAAAAAAGAAGTTCTGAGACCATTTTTTTTCCTTTGCACTGTGTTTTGCCTTTTTTTCCCCTAGACATTTGGGTGGTTCAGGACACAGGTGTAGCAATGGACATTAAAGGTCTGTCTTCATGTGTGGATCAGCTCACGGCAAGAGTACAAAGTATTCAAGACTTTGTGGTTCAGAATTCTATGTTAGAACCGAGAATTCCTATTCCTGATTTGTTTTTTGGAGATAGAACTAAATTTCTGAGTTTCAAAAATAATTGTAAACTATTTCTGGCTTTGAAACCCCGCTCCTCTGGTCACCCAGTTCAACAAGTTAGGATCGTTATTTCTTTTTTGCGTGGCGATCCTCAGGACTGGGCATTTTCCCTTGCGCCAGGGGATCCTGCATTAAGTAATATCGATGCATTTTTCCTGGCGCTCGGATTGCTGTACGATGAGCCTAATTCTGTGGATCAGGCAGAGAAGAATTTGTTGGCTCTGTGTCAGGGTCAGGATGAAATAGAGGTATATTGTCAGAAATTTAGAAAGTGGTCCGTACTCACTCAGTGGAATGAAGGTGCGCTCGCAGCTATTTTCAGAAAAGGTCTCTCTGAAGCCCTTAAGGATGTTATGGTGGGATTTCCTATGCCTGCTGGTCTGAATGAGTCTATGTCTTTGGCCATTCAGATCGGTCGACGCTTGCGCGAGCGTAAATCTATGCACCATTTGGCGGTATTACCTGAGCTTAAACCTGAGCCTATGCAGTGGGATAGGACTTTGACCAGAGTTGAACGGCAAGAACACAGACGTCTGAATGGGCTGTGTTTCTACTGTGGTGATTCGACTCATGCTATCTCTGATTGTCCTAAGCGCACTAAGCGGTTCGCTAGGTCTGCCACTATTGGTATGGTACAGTCAAAATTTCTTCTGTCTGTTACCTTGATCTGCTCTTTGTCATCGTATTCTGTCATGGCATTTGTGGATTCAGGCGCTGCCCTGAATTTGATGGACTTGGAGTATGCTAGGCGTTGTAGGTTTTTCTTGGAGCCCTTGCAGTGTCCTATTCCATTGAGAGGAATTGATGCTACGCCTTTGGCCAAGAATAAGCCTCAGTACTGGACCCAGCTGACCATGTGCATGGCTCCTCCACATCAGGAGGTTATTCGCTTTCTGGTGTTGCATAATCTGCATGATGTGGTCGTGTTGGGGTTGCCATTGCTACAAGTCCATAATCCAGTTTTAGATTGGAAATCCATGTCTGTGTCCAGCTGGGGTTGTCAGGGGGTACATGGTGACGTCCCATTTCTGACTATTTCTTCATCCACCCCTTCTGAGGTTCCTGAGTTCTTGTCTGATTACCGGGATGTATTTGATGAGCCCAAGTCCGATGCCCTACCTCCACATAGGGATTGTGATTGTGCTATCGATTTGATTCCTGGTAGTAAATTCCCTAAAGGTCGACTGTTTAATTTATCTGTGCCAGAGCACGCCACTATGCGGAGTTATGTGAAGGAGTCTTTGGAGAAGGGGCATATTCGCCCGTCATCGTCGCCATTGGGAGCAGGGTTCTTTTTTGTAGCCAAGAAGGATGGTTCACTGAGACCTTGTATAGATTACCGCCTTTTAAATAAGATCACGGTTAAATTTCAGTACCCCTTGCCATTGTTATCTGATTTGTTTGCTCGGATTAAGGGGGCTAGCTGGTTCACTAAGATAGATCTTCGTGGTGCGTATAATCTTGTGCGTATTAAGCGAGGCGATGAGTGGAAAACTGCATTTAATACGCCCGAGGGCCATTTTGAGTATCTAGTAATGCCATTCGGACTAGCCAATGCTCCATCAGTGTTTCAGTCCTTTATGCATGACATCTTCCGAGAGTACCTGGATAAATTCCTGATTGTGTACTTAGATGACATTTTGATCTTCTCGGATGATTGGGAGTCTCATGTGAAGCAGGTCAGAACGGTGTTTCAGGTCCTGCGTGCTAATTCTTTGTTTGTGAAGGGATCAAAGTGTCTCTTTGGTGTTCAGAAGGTTTCATTTTTGGGGTTCATCTTTTCCCCTTCTACTATCGAGATGGATCCTGTTAAGGTCCAAGCCATCCATAATTGGACTCAGCCGACATCTCTGAAAAGTCTGCAAAAGTTCCTGGGCTTTGCTAATTTTTATCGTCGCTTCATCTGCAATTTTTCTAGTATTGCTAAACCATTGACCGATTTGACCAAGAAGGGTGCTGATTTGGTCAATTGGTCTTCTGCTGCGGTGGAAGCTTTTCAAGAGTTGAAGCGTCGTTTTTCTTCTGCCCCTGTGTTGTGTCAACCAGATGTTTCGCTTCCGTTCCAGGTCGAGGTTGATGCTTCTGAGATTGGAGCAGGGGCTGTTTTGTCGCAGAGAAGTTCAGATTGCTCGGTGATGAAACCATGCGCCTTCTTTTCCAGGGAGTTTTCGCCTGCTGAGCGTAATTATGATGTGGGCAATCGAGAGTTGCTGGCCATGAAGTGGGCATTCGAGGAATGGCGTCATTGGCTTGAGGGAGCTAAGCATCGCGTGGTGGTCTTGACTGATCATAAGAACTTGACTTATCTCGAGTCCGCCAAGCGCTTGAACCCTAGACAAGCTCGTTGGTCGTTGTTTTTTGCCCGTTTTGACTTTGTGATTTCATACCTTCCGGGCTCTAAAAATGTGAAGGCGGATGCTCTGTCTAGGAGTTTTGTGCCCGACTCTCCGGGTGTATCTGAGCCGGCGGGTATCCTCAAAGAGGGAGTAATTGTGTCTGCCATCTCCCCTGATTTGCGGCGGGTGCTGCAAAAATTTCAGGATAATAAACCTGATCGTTGCCCAGCGGAGAAACTGTTTGTCCCTGATAGGTGGACGAATAAAGTTATCTCTGAGGTTCATTGTTCGGTGTTGGCTGGTCATCCTGGAATCTTTGGTACCAGAGAGTTAGTGGCTAGATCCTTCTGGTGGCCATCTCTGTCGCGGGATGTGCGTACTTTTGTGCAGTCCTGTGGGATTTGTGCTCGGGCTAAGCCCTGCTGTTCTCGTGCCAGTGGGTTGCTTTTGCCCTTGCCGGTCCCGAAGAGGCCTTGGACACATATCTCTATGGATTTTATTTCAGATCTTCCCGTCTCTCAAAAGATGTCAGTCATTTGGGTGGTCTGTGATCGCTTCTCTAAGATGGTCCATTTGGTACCCTTGTCTAAATTGCCTTCCTCCTCTGATTTGGTGCCATTGTTTTTCTAGCATGTGGTTTGTGTGCATGGCATTCCAGAGAATATCGTTTCTGACAGAGGTTCCCAGTTTGTTTCGAGGTTTTGGCGAGCCTTTTGTGGTAGGATGGGCATTGACTTTTCTTTTTCCTCGGCTTTCCATCCTCAGACTAATGGCCAGACCGAACGAACCAATCAGACCTTGGAAACATATCTGAGATGCTTTGTTTCTGCTGATCAGGATGACTGGGTGTCCTTTTTGCCTTTGGCTGAGTTCGCCCTTAATAATCGGGCCAGCTCGGCTACCTTAGTTTCACCGTTTTTCTGCAACTCTGGGTTCCATCCTCGTTTCTCTTCAGGGCAGGTTGAGTCTTAGGACTGTCCTGGTGTGGATACTGTGGTGGACAGGTTGCAGCAGATTTGGACTCATGTAGTGGACAATTTGACTTTGTCCCAGGAGAAGGCTCAACGTTTCGCTAATCGCAGACGCTGTGTGGGTCCCCGACTTCGGGTTGGGGACTTGGTTTGGTTATCTTCTCGTCATATTCCTATGAAGGTTTCCTCTCCTAAGTTTAAACCTCGTTTTATTGGTCCATATAGGATTTCTTAGGTTCTTAATCCTGTGTCTATTTGTCTGACCCTTCCAGATTCATTTTCCATCCATAACGTATTCCATAGGTCATTGTTGCGGAGATACGTGGCACCTATGGTTCCATCTGTTGATCCTCCTGCTCCGATTTTTGGTGGAGGGGGAGTTGGAGTATATTGTGGAGAAGATTTTGGATTCTCGTGTTTCAAGACGGAAACTCCAGTATCTGGTTAAGTGGAAGGGTTATGCTCAGGAAGATAATTCCTGGGTCTTTGCCTCTGATGTCCATGCTCCTGATCTTGTTCGTGCCTTTCATATGGCTCATCCTGGTCGTCCTGGGAGCTCTGGTGAGGGTTCGGTGACCCCTCCTCAAGGGGGGGTACTGTTGTGAATTCTGTGGCAGAGCTCCCTCCTGTGGTCACAAGTGGTGCTTCGGCTGGTTCTCTCTGTGAGCTTCCGTTGGTGGAGGAAAGTGGTACTGCGGCTTCTGAGTTTCCTTCCTCAGGTGATGTGGTGAGGTCGTTAGGTGTTTCCCTATTTAACTCCAGCCAGTGCTTTGATCCTGGCCTCCAGTCAATGTTCTAGTGTTGGACCTGTTTCTTCCTGGATCGTTCCTGTGGCTTGCTGCTCTGCATAGCTAAGTTCCTCTTTGCTATTTGTTTGCTGTTTTTTTCTGTCCAGCTTGTCAATTTGTTTTTTTCTTCTTGCTGGAAGCTCTGGGACGCAGAGGGTGTACCTCCGTGCCGTTAGTTCGGTACGGAGGGTCTTTTTGCCCCCTTTGCGTGGTTTTTGAAGGGTTTTGTGTTGACCGCAAAGTTACCTTTCCTATCCTCGCTCTGTTCAGAAAGTTGGGCCTCACTTTGCTAAATCTATTTCAACTCTACATTTGTCTCTTCATCTTTACTCACAGTCATTATATGTGGGGGCTGCCTTTTCCTTTGGGGTATTTCTCTGAGGCAAGGTAGGCTTATTTTCTATCTTCAGGCTAGCTAGTTTCTCAGGCCGTGCCGAGTTGCATAGGCAGCGTTAGGCGCAATCCACGGCTGCCTCTAGTGTGGTTTGTTAGGATCAAGGATTGCGGTCAACAGAGTTCCCACGTCTCAGAGCTCGTTCTCGTTTTTTGGGTTATTGTCAGGTCACTGTATGTGCGCTGAACTCTATGTCCATTGTGGTTCTGAATTATCTTTCATAACACATGTGTCCATGGATTTTATCACTGATCTTCCCCCCTCTAATGGAAAAACTTATCTGGGTAGTGGTTGATAGGTTCCGTAAACAAGCACATTTTGTACCATTAACTGGCCTTTCTAATGCTTAGACTCTATCTAAACTCTTCATTGAGCATGTTATCCGGTTGCATGGTGTGCCTGTTAGTGTTGTGTCTGATAGAGGGGTGCAATATGTGGTAAAATTTTGGAGGGCTTTTGGTAAAAGGCTGGGCATCAGTCTGACCTTTTCATTGGCCTACCTGTTGTGAATTCCGCTCTTGGGCTCCCTCCGGTGGTTGTAAGTGGCACTTTTGTGAGTTCTGCTCTTGGGCTCCCTCCGGTGGAATGGCTGCTCCTTGGATTTAGCTGTCAGCAGCTGCTTCCACTGATTATCTTTTCTGCTCGGCTATTTAGCCTGGCTCTTTCCTTCAGCTTGTGTCACTTGTCAATGGTTCCTGGTTGGATTCACATCTCTTTGGATTTCTCTGTTATCCTGAGCAGTTCAGCAAAGCTAAGTCCTTGCTTGCTCTTTTCTGTCCACAGGTTGTGGACTTATCCGTTCTGTGCTTTCTATGTTTGTCCAGCTTGTCAGTATGAATTAATTCTGTGATGCTGGAAGTTCTGGGAAGCAGATTTACCCTCCACACCTTTAGTCAGGTGTGGAGATTTTTGTAAACTCTGTGTGGATTTTTGTAGTGTTTTATACTGACCGCACAGTATTCCATCCTGTCCTATCTAGCTAGACTGGCCTCCTATGCTCATCCTAGTTTCATTCTGTGTATGTCTTTTCCCTCTCCACTCACAGTCATTACTTGTGGGGGGCTATCTATCCTTTGGGGATTTTCTCTGAGGCAAGATAGTTTTCCTGTTTCTATCTTTAGGGGTAGTTAGTTCTCAGGCTGTGACGAGGTGCCTAGGGAGTGTTGGGAGCATCCCACGGCTACTTCTAGTGTTGTGTTGATCTTAGGGACTGCGGTCAGTACAGATACCACTTCCTTCAGAGCTCGTTCCATGTTGCTCCTAAACCACCAGATCATAACACCTACCATCCCGAGACCAACGGTCAGACTGAAAGGACCAATCAGTCTTTGGAACAGATTTTACGGTGTCTTGTCACGTCTAGACAGGATGATTGGTTCTCTGCAATTCCTATGGCGGTAATCGCTTACAATAATCGTGTCAATCAGTCCACTGGTACTTCTCTATTTTTCTGCAATTATGGGTTTCACCCTCATTTTGGTGAGTTTTCCCAGCTGGATTCATGGTGTCCAGGGGCTGATTCGGCCTTTGTGCGGTTGGGGGAGATCTGGAGGGAGGTTCAGAGAAACATTGGGGAGGCTAAGGGCAAACATAATTTTTTTGCAGATAAACAACGTTCTGTGGGGCCGACTTATCAGGTGGGGGATAAGGTATAGTTATCCACTAAAAATATAAGGCTGAGAATTCCCTCTGCTAAGTAGGGCCCCAAGTTCATTGGTTTGTATGAAATTTTAGAGGTGATTAATACTGTGGCCTTTCGCATGCGTTTGCCTTCATCTTTGTGGATCCCCAATGTGTTCTATAAGGCACTTCTGAAGCCATTGGTGCCCTCCTCTGGTGAGTCTCCCTCGCATCCGCCGCCTGTTGTAGTAGATGGCCAGACCGAGTATGAGGTGGAACAGGTCACTTCAATACTTGGCCCATTGGAAAGGATACGGTCCTGAGGACGGGTCATGTGTGCCGGCGTGTTCGGTCCATGCTGATTGCTTGGTCCGGGCCTTTCACGCTCATCATCCAGGGAAGCCTGGGGGTCCGGTGGCTCCCAATTGAGAGGGGGGTACTGTCATGGTCCAGTCCGCAGTTTATCATCATCTTTCCTCTCTTGGGACTGGTCATGCAGGGGTTAATCTCCTCAGCCTTGTTCTTGAGCTAGCTGGGCTATTTCAGTCCCTCACAGCCTGCTGATCTGTGTTAGTGATACTTCATGCTTCCCAGCTTGAGTCCCTGACCTGTATTCTGGTTTTGGTGATCCTTGTGTCTCTGTCTGCCTGTACCCGTGTATGACTCGATCTGATCTCTGGACTTTGCCTCTTGTTTTCCATCTCTGACACCATGCTCCCCTTCTGGTTCCGACTTTGGCTCGTACCCTGACTTTGTCTTATGTCTCATGTTTTGGTTACCACGTTCCCGGTAGGCTCTGATTTCTTGCGTGTCAATGACTATTCTCCTGACTGCCCCTGTGTACAGTGCTGATATCTCTGTGTATGACCTTGGCTTCTCTGACTTCTCTCATTACCTGTGACACCTGTGCCTGAGCTCTGTATTACTACACTTAGTGTTTAACCTCTCTTCCCTTACCAGCTCCCCCTGGTGGAGGTTTAACTACAATAATTCCACCAGCGGCACTGAAAACCCGCTCTGACAGAATGCTATCAGAAGGGAAGGCCAGGACCTCCAAGGCGTTGAGAGCCAGTTAATGCCACGTGTCCAGCTTGGATACCCAATAATTAAAAGGCACAGAGGAATCACGGAGGATGTTTGTACGATCTGCAAGGTACTCCCTCACCATTTTCCCAAACATTCTACTTCTTGTGACAGCACCCCTTGCCTCTGTGCCGTCACAATGGGAGGGTCTGAGAAAACTGTCCCAGAACTTTGCCATTGTTCCCCTGCCTGAGCTGGATTGTACTTCTCTTTCTCTGGCTTGGAGTCCTTGGTTGTACATCAAACTCTGACGTCTGCTGCCAGCGTTCTCACATGGGAATTTTCTAAGTAATTCCGCTACAAGGGCCTTCTGTTACTGCAACATTTTAGAACACCTCTCTGCCTCTGGCAGAAGAGACTGAAAGTTTTCCTTGTAACGTGGGTCTAGAAGTGTCACCAATCAGTAATAAGTGTCACCCAAAATTTTTATAATGCGAGGGTCACATGAAGCGCAGCGCAACATAAAGACAGCCATGCGTGCCAGACTGCTAACAGGCAAGACTTCCGTGTCCTCACCAACAGGACATGTAAAGAAGCTGAGGAGACACCATCACGTGTTTCTCGACGCAAGCAGTGAATAGCCAGGCCTTTCCCCGGGAAGGAACAACCACGGGAAGGGCAGCATCCTATGAAGGAAAGCCACCTATGCCAAGCATGGTATCCATCCACAGACAGCTGTTTCGGGGTTTTTGCCCCTCATCAGTGTGGAGTAGGAATTTGGCTATTAGGAGCAGTGCCTAGTAAAAAGGCTATGAAGGCACAGATGATTGGCCTCGGGGAGACCAAAACATCCAACACCGCGGAGACACAATCACGTGTTTCTCAACGCAGTGATTCCAGAACACTGCCCCCATCACTTATGGGAAATATGCAGATGCATGTAAAGAAGCTGCGGAGACACCATCACGTGTTTCTCGACGCAAGCAGTGAATAGCCAGGCCTTTCCCCGGGAAGGAACAACCACGGGAAGGGCAGCATCCTATGAAGGAAAGCCACCTATGCCAAGCATGGTATCCATCCACAGACACGTGATGGTGTCTCCGCAGCTTCTTTACATGCATCTGCATATTTCCCATAAGGGATGGGGGCAGTGTTCTGGAATCACTGCGTTGAGAAACACGTGATGGTGTCTCCGCGGTGTTGGATGTTTTGGTCTCCCCGAGGCCAATCATCTGTGCCTTTATATACTCACCAACAGGACGACTGACCATGCTGTCCTCCTCATCCTCTTCCTCCTCCTCCCTGTCCTCAGGCCATCCCCGCTGAAGAGACAGTATGACAGCTGTGTTTGTAGTACCGTCTATAGTGCATGAAAGTAGCTCCTGTTCTTCCTCCTCCTCCTACCAATACACGTTGAGAAGACATGAGGCTGTGCTGAGTGTAATCTCCCTGTATGGTTCCTTGCTCCATGTCCTCGTGCTCTGCCTGCAATGCATTCTCTTTAATGACTGTGAGTGGAGAGGGAAAAGACATACACAGAATGAAACTAGGATGAGCATAGGAGGCCAGTCTAGCTAGATAGATAGGACAGGATGGAATACTGTGCGGTCAGTATAAAACACTACAAAAATCCACACAGAGTTTACAAAAATCTCCACACCTGACTAAAGGTGTGGAGGGTAAATCTGCTTCCCAGAGCTTCCAGCATCACAGAATTAATTCATACTGACAAGCTGGACAAACATAGAAAGCACAGAACGGATAAGTCCACAACCTGTGGACAGAAAAGAGCAAGCAAGGACCTAGCTTTGCTGAACTGCTCAGGATAACAGGGAAATCCAAAGAGATGTGAATCCAACCAGGAACCATTGACAAGTGGCACAAGCTGAAGGAAAGAGCCAGGCTAAATAGCCGAGCAGAAAAGACAATCAGTGGAAGCAGCTGCTGACAGCTAAATCCAAGGAGCAGCCATTCCACTTAAAACCACCGGAGGGAGCCCAAGAGCAGAACTCACAGAAGTGCGGAATTCACAACAGTACCCCCCCCCCCTTGAAGAGGGGTCACCGAACCCTCACCAGAGCCCCCAGGCCGATCAGGACGAGCCAAGTGAAAAGCACGAACCAAATCGGTGGCATGGACATCGGAGGCAACAACCCAAGAATTATCCTCCTGGCCATAACCCTTCCACTTGACAAGATACTGAAGCCTCCGCCTCGAAAAACGAGAATCCAAAATTTTCTCAACCTCATATTCCAACTCTCCCTCAACCAACACCGGGGCAGGAGGATCAACTGAGGGAACAACGGGCACCACATATCTCTGCAACAAAGATCTATGGAGAACATTATGAATGGCAAAAGAGGCTGAAAGAGCCAAACGAAAAGACACCAGATTAATAATTTCAGAAATTTTATAAGGACCAATATACCGAGGCTTAAACTTAGGGGAAGAAACCTTCATAGGAACATGACGAGAAGACAACCAAACCAGGGCAGCACGGTGGCGCAGTGGTTAGCACAGCAGCCTTGCAGCGCTGGTGTCCTGGGTTCTAATCCCACCCAGGACAACATCTGCAAAGAGTTTGTATGTTCTCTCCGTGTTTGCGTGGGTTTCCTCCGGGCACTCCGGTTTCCTACCACATTCCAAAGACATACTGATAGGGATTCTAGATTGTGAGCCCCATCGGGGACAGTGATTATAATGTGTGCAAAAACTGTAAAGCGCTGCAGAATATGTTAGCGCTATATAAAAATAAAGATTATTATTATTATTAAAAACCAAATCCCCCACACGAAGCCGGGGACCAACACACCGACGGCGGTTAGCAAAACGTTGAGCCCTTTCCTGAGACAACGTCAAATTGTCCACAACATGAGTCCAAATCTGCTGCAGCCTGTCCACCACAGAATCCACACCAGGACAATCAGAAGGCTCAACCTGCCCAGAAAAAAAACGAGGATGAAAACCAAAATTACAAAAGAAAGGTGAAACCAAAGTAGCCGAACTAGCCCGATTATTCAGGGCAAACTCGGCCAACGGCAAGAAAGCCACCCAATCTGATCAGCAGACACAAAGCATCTCAAATAGGTCTCCAAGGTCTGATTAGTTCGCTCAGTTTGGCCATTAGTCTGAGGATGAAACGCCGAAGAAAAAGACAAATCAATGCCCATCCTAGCACAAAAGGCCCGCCAAAACCTAGAGACAAACTGAGAACCTCTGTCAGACACAATATTCTCCGGAATGCCATGCAAACGAACCACATGCTGAAAAAACAATGGAACCAAATCTGAGGAGGAAGGCAACTTAGGCAAAGGTACCAGATGGACATTAATAATACACATTGACGACTGTGGTATCAGGTGTATTATTAATGTTTTATATATAGTCCTTTGAACATGTGATTACTTTGCTGTCATTATGATGATGCTGATATTGTGAAGGTTACTCCATATTGACTGTTACCACTTTCTCCAGCCATACCTTGTGGTTTTTCTGTATTTTTTGGTTCCCCTTGGTTATGTATGGTATTTACTTGATTGATTTTATTGGTGTTATAATAAAATTTATATATTTTGTTACTTTTTCGCTTAGTGCTTTTTCTTTGGTGTATTTATGACTACTTGCCTGGCGTAATAATGATTTAGGTGTGGTTTATAGGTGTAATAACCTATGCAGATTAGATTCAGAACTGCCTGTTGTCGCTTGGCTGAGTCAGTGCTGCAGTGCTTCCAGCTTCTGACTGATGTGTTGATTTTAGATATGGAGGATGAAGAGGAGGAGGAAGAGGTGCAGGAGCTGTAGACTGTGGGGGCAACCCTGATTGACGTAGGGCAAGCAATCCTTGACATGGGTAGGATGTGTTCCATCCCAAGGTCCGACTGGGTCCCGGCTTCCACTATGTTAACCCAGTGTGCCGTCAGCAAGATGTACCGTCCCTGCCCACAAGCACTTGTCCAAGGGTCCGTGGTTAGGTGGACATTCCCAGTTGAGGGCACAGGTAATGTTGTGGGACACATGCTGGTGCAATGCTGGTACTGCACACCGGGAGAAATAGTGACGACTGGGGACCGAGTGCCTTGGGACGGCTGCTGCCATCAGGTTGCGGAAAGCCTCTTTCTCAATAAGCCTAAAAGGCAGCATTTCTAGCGTAAGCAGAAGAGAAATATTAGAATTGAGGACTGTGGCCTGTGGGGCGTTGGCTGGGTATTTCCACTTGCATTCCAAAGACTGGGTTATAGACAACTGAACGCTGTGCTGGGACAAGGACGTGGACGAGCTTGCTGATGGTGCTGCTTTACTGTGGGCCACAACAGGTGCAGGGCTAGAGGCATCTTCACATGCACGGTGAACTAGGGATTGGCTTCTACTCAAAACAGTGGAAGAAGCAGTGGTGTGACCAGCAGGCAGTGGTCCTGAAGCCTGGGGTTCAGCCTACAAAGTAGGGTGCTTTGCTTCCATGTGCCTGATCATGCTGGTGGTGGTCAGGCTGGTTGTTTTGCTACCCCTGCTGAGGCGCGCATGGCAGGTGCTGCAAATGGCCTGTTTGGGGTTATTGTCAGAGTCTTTAAAAAATAACCAGACTCGCGACGATCTCACAGGTAGAATGGCAACTTCACTCATGTTGGTGTTACGGGGAACGGATGCACACCTTCTGTCTGTGACCACCACACTGCTTCTTCCTGCCTGTTGGGGGGGATATGCCTCCTTCCCCATTTGTGCTGCTGTCCTCGCTATGCATGTCCTCCTTCCAGGTTGGGTCAGTCACTATGTCATCCACCACCTCATCTTCCACATCCGCACCCAGCTTCTCCTCCTGACTTTCTGGCAATTGTGTCTCATCATCGTCCACCTCTTGTGACACTTTCCCACCATCGCCTTCGTGTGACCGGGGCTGGTCAAGGCTTTTGGCAGCTCTACATGCGATCTCATCTTTCCCAAAATCAAGTTGACCGGCAGAGATTTCTGAATCTTGAAAAGGAAAATCGTACAGCTCTTCAGATTGTCCAAGTGTGGGATCAGTTGTCTCAGGGCACTCGGCATGGTGGGAGGAAGGGAGGATCAGGGTGAGGAATATTTGGTCCACACTCATGGCTACTCAGACTTGACCGTGTGGAAAACATGGTGGTGGTGGTGGTGGTGGTGGCTAAGTGACTGGAAGCATTATCCGCTATCCAACCAACAACCATTTCACACTGCTCTGGCTTCAATAGTGGTGTGCTGCGGTCCCCTAGAAACTGGGACAGGAAGGTCGAGCTAGAAGATGTGGGTCTTTGTTGTTGCCCACTTTCACCTTGCCGACAGCCTTGTCCTCAGGATGCACCATCTGCATCACGTCCACTTCCCCATCCCTTGCCCCTTGCCTTGCCCATTTTACTGTACTATTGTACTACTGTACTATTTCAAATGCTCAAAACAAATGTCTTTATTAGATCTAACAGACTGTATTCAATGTTTTTGTTTTTTTTAAAGTTCATTTATGCGCAATAGTGCTGTATAGAACTTGAGTATCTCACTGCCTAAAAATAAGTACACCGACCTCCAATGCCAAAACTTGGAGCAGAGATATATGACGGCTGTAACAGAAATACCACACTGGCAAATCTGTGGCCTTTCAAATTTTTTTAGGCTGAATAGCGCGGTATAGAATTTGACAGTCAAAAAAAAAATACACCGGCCTCCAATGACCAAACTTGGAGCACGCAGATATGAGGCATTTTTCGGTGAATTTAAAACACCAAAAAAAAAAAGAGGGCACAAGGGTAGCACACACAACTATGCTACGTGTCCATGACAAACTATAATTTTTCAACAGGCCTCAGTCTGACAGAACAGACTGTAAACATATATTTATTTTTTTTTTGGGGGGGGGAATTTTTTTGGAAAAAGAAAAGGTACAGTATATAGACAGTAAATAAACTGCAGCAGGCAGTTATGGAGCTTTGGGAGGGATGCAGTGGGAGCAATGGACACACATACAGTGCCTGCAGGCCTTGCACTGATGTGGATATGCTGTGCACTGCCTACCTAGCGCTGCAATATCGGGACTTACGAAGTAGCCCTAAAAAGGGCTGTTGGTTTCTCAGGAGTTGTGGATGTAAGAGTTGCAGACCTACACTAACTATAAAAACCACGATTCTGACCCTATTTCGGCACCAGCTCTCCCTATTCTTGCTGAAACAGGAACAGAATGCGGCGAGCAGGGCGGCGCCTGGTCTCTTATACCCGGGATGATGCTGTGCTGCCCAGCCAATCACTGCACGACCACAACAAAGATGGCTGCGGCATTTCATGGCCTGGCAGACAATCCCTGCACCGTGATTGGGTCTCTAAAGTCCGCCAAAACTGCCGGGTGGAGACTGTAGTTACCGCTGAATAATCCCAGAAATGCTCGCTGCTCGCCGAGTACGCCAAGCATAGCGATACTTGGGCGAGTAACGAGTAGTGGCCAGCACGTTTGCTCATCAATATACATCACCTGTCCGCATTGATACCCAGGAGACACAGTGATAATTATAGCGTCCACAGGTGGCGGCACGAACACGAACTCTATTCATAAAACCCGTAAAAGACTTTCCCTTTAATTGGACGCCCAGGGCCACGGACTGGGTCGCAGCCACCGTGACATCCCCTTTAAGACCGGACCTGGTGCCGAGTACCCCTGGCGGGCGACTCAATATATATGTATCTCAAAATATAAATATTTTATTAAGGGTAGATATTAACAGCATAGACTAAATACAAATACATATAATAGGATATGATAAAATAGTGTGATTTCCCCACCCACAAAAAAGGGAGTAACAGTCATTGGGTGGATCAGGACAACATATTATGCTATATAATTACATATACATGTAGAAAGCAATGCACATAAGCAATGCAACTTAAACAGGTAGGACAATCAGTTAGTCACTTGTTTGTACCAAGACTAATCAGTTCCACCTATAACCATCACCATGATTAGCGCTAGCATGCATTGTTAAAAACCATTACAATGTATCAGACATAAGTAACATAAGGTATGCATGAATAAATCAAGGGTTAGATACCGATATTGTGTCTCCTCTTGTCCATGATGTGACTGCAAAACTCATTACCACATCATACGGCAGAGAGTTCCATAGTCTCACTGCTCTTACAGTAAAGAACCCGCGTCTGTTATTATGCTTAAACCTTCTTTCCTCCAGAAGTAGACGATGCACCCTTGTCCCTGTCTCAGGTCTATGAGTAAAAAGATCATTAGAAAGGTCTTTGTTCTGTCCCCTCATATATTTATACATTAAAATAAGATCACCCCTTAGCCTTCGTTTTTCCAAACTAAATAGCCCCAAGTGTAATAACCTATCTTGGTATTGCAGACCCACCAGTCCTCTAATGACCTTGGTCGCTCTTCTCTGCACCCGCTCTAGTTCAGCTATGTCTTTCTTATACACCGGAGACCAGAACTGTGCACAGTATTCTAAGTGTGGTCGAACTAATGACTTGTATAGAGGTAAAATGTTCTCCTCATGAGCATCTATGCCTCTTTTAATGCATCCCATTATTTTATTTGCCTTTGTAGCAGCTGCCTGACACTGGCCACTGAATATGAGTTTGTCATCCACCCATTCACCCAGGTCTTTTTCATGGACAGTTTTGTCCATTGTTTTACAATTAAGCACTAGTGATGATGAGCGAACGTACTCGCCACTACTCGATACTCGCCCGAGTATCACTATGCTCGGTGTACTTGGCGAGCAGCGAGCATTTCCGGCATTATTCGGCGGTAACTGGTGTCTCCATCCAACGTTTTTGGTGGACTTTAGAGACCAAATCACGGTGCTGGGATTGTCTGCCAGGCCATGAAACGCTGCAGCCATCTTTGTTGTGGTCATGCAGTAATTGGCTTGGCTCTACAGCATCATCCCGAGTAAAAGATACCAGGTGCCACCCTGTTCGCCGCATTCTGTTCCGGATTCAGCGAGAGTAGGGAGAACTGGGAGAGATATGGTCAGAATCGTGGTTTTTAGAGTTAGTGTAGGTCTGCAACTCTTAAATGCACAACTCCTCAGAAACTAAAAGTCCTTCTTAGGGCTAATTTGTGGGTCCCGATATTTCAGCGCTGGGTACGCAGGGCACAGCATATCCACATCAGTGCAAGCCATTGAATGTGCATCCATTGCTCCCACTGCATCCCTCCCAAAGCTTCATAACTGTCTGCTGCTGCTGCAGCTTCTTTACTATATACCTAGTTGGATTTTTTTTTTTCAAAAATTCACCCCCCCAAAAAAAAATATACAGGCTGTTCTGTCAAACTGAGGCCTGAGGAAAAATCATATTTTGTCAGGCATACGTAACATAGTTGTGTGTGCTAGCCTTGGGCCACTTTTTTTTTTGTGTGTGTTTTAAATTCACCAAAAAAGGCCTCATATATTTGCGTGTTCCAAGTTTGGTCATTGTAGGCCGGTGGACCCCTTTTTTTGCTGTCTGATACTCTAATTCTATACAGCACTATTTAGCTTCCAAAATAATAAACAATCCACATTTTTGCCAGTGTGGTATTTCCGTGACAGCCCTCATATATCTGCGTGCTCCAAGTTTGGGCATTGTAGGCCGGTGTGCCCCTTTTTTTGCTGTCTGATACTCTAATTCTATACAGCACTATTTTTTATAAATTCACTTCACAAAAAGCCCCCCAAAATTGAATACAGTCTGTTATATCAGGCTGAGGCCTGCCTGATGTTTGGGTTTGAAAAATCTTGGATTTGCAGGCATACTGATCAGATATTATTTCGCTACTAATAAATATATTTGTGTTGAGCATTTGAAATAGTGCAATAGTCCATTTAAAATGGGAAAGGCAAGGGACGGGGAAGTGGATGTGATGATGATGGTGCCTGCAGAGGATGTGGCTGTGGGCAAGGTGAAAGTGGCAACAACAGACCCACATCTGCTCGCTCGACCTTCCTGTCCCAGTTTCTAGGAGACCACAGCACACCACTATTGAAGCCAGAACAGTGTGAAATGGTTGTTCGTTGGATAGTGGATAATGCTTCCAGTCACTTAGCCACCACCACCACCTTGTCTTCCACACGGTCAAGTCTGAGTAGCCGTGAGTGTGACCAGAATATTCCTCACCCTGATCCTCCTTCCTCCCATCATGCCGAGTGCCCTGAGACAACTGATCCCACACTTGGACACTCTGAAGAGCTGTTCAGTTTCCCATTTCATGAATCGGAACTCTTGGCTGGTCAACTTGAAGTGGGGACAGATGAGATCACATGTAGAGATGCCCAAAGCTTTGACCAGCTCCGGTCATGTGAAGACAATGGTGGGAAAGTATCAGAAGTGTCAGGTGGACGATGATGAGACAAAATTGCCAGAAAGTCAGGAGGAGGAGCAGGGTGCGGATGTGGAAGATGAGGTGGTGGATGACTATGTCACTGACCCAACCTGGCAGGAGGACATGCAGAGGGAGTGCAGCAGCACACATGGGGACGGAGGCATATCCCCCCAACAGGCAGGAAGAAGCAGTGTGGTGGCCACAGACAGAAGGCGTGCATCCGTTCCCCATAACACCAACATGAGGGAAGTTACCATTCCAACTGTTATATCTTCCCAAGTCTGGTTATTTTTTAAAGACTCTGCTGATAACCTCATTTGCAGCACCTGCCATGCGCACATCAGCAGGCATAGCAAAGCAACCAGCCTGACCACCACCAGCATGATCAGGCACATGGCAGCAAAGCACCCAACTTTTTAGGCCGAACCTCAGGCTCCCGAACCACTGCCTGCAGGTCATACCACTGCTTCTTCCACTGTTTTGTGTAGAAGACAATCCCCAGTACACTCTGCATGAGAAGATGCCTCTAGCCCTGCACCTGTTGTGGCCCACAGTCAAGCAGCACCATCATTGAGCCCGTCCACGTCCTTGTCCCAACACAACCTTTAGTTGTCTATAACCCAATCTTTGGAACACAAGCGGAAATACCCAGCCAACGCCCCACAGGCCACAGTCCTAAATTCTAATATTTCTCTTCTGCTTGCGATAGAAATGCTGCCTTTTTGGCTCGTTGAGACGGAAGTTTTCCGTAACATGATGGCGGCGGCCGTCCCAAGGTACTTAGTCCCTAGTCACCACTATTTCTCCCGGTATGCCCTACCGGCATTACACCAGCATGTGTCCCACAACATTACCCGTGCCCTCAGCAACGCTGTTATAGGGAAAGTCCACCTAACCACGGACACATGGACAAGTGGTTGTGGGCAGGGACGGTACATCTCACTGACGGCACATTGGGTTAACATAGTGATCCCGGGACCCAGTCGGACCTTGGGATGGAACACATACTAACCACGCTGAGGATTGCTAGCCCTATGGCAATCAGGGTTGCCCCCACAGTCTACAGCTCCTGCACCTCCTACTCTTCCTCTTCATCCTCCTTCTTTGAAATCAATACATCAGTCAGAAGCTGGAAGCACTGCAGCACTGCCTCAGTCAAGTGCTGCATAGGTGACAAACCGCACAATGCAGAAGAGTTGTGGACAGTGCTGAAAGAGCAGTCAGATGTTTGGATGACACCACTGAAACTACAGTCAGGCATGGTCCTGTGTGACACTGGCTGTATCCTGGTGGCAGCTCTGAATCAAGGTGAGCTCACTGTATTGCCAAGTTTTTAACACTAAGGTTCGGATACAGCTTTAAAGAAGGCAACTACTTGTGATATAACGCAATTTTATTTCAAAGTACAAAATTAAAGGAATGCTACGATTGAATAGTATGATTGCATACACCTTTGTATATTTTAACATACAAAGGTCATACAGTATAAGGATTAAATTCATATAATGATTAAGTACATATAAGGATTAAATACATATAGTGATTAAGTACACATACCCACATCATCCGTTACCAAGGAGCCTTTAAACATCATCCGTCTGGAAAATCAGAGACACCAAGACAGAGAACCCTTGGAAAATTCACAACACTGCATGGGCGTCAAAATGGACTCAAAATAGCCATTTTTATATTCACATTACAATTCACCCTTGCTTATTTTGAGCCAAACATTATACAAGGTACCATATCCTAAGGGGATGGTTTTAGTGGATGATTGGCATACAGTCTGTTATATCAGGATATATTATTGGATAATAATAGAAGTGTGAACTGTATACAACAGCACAAAGCAATAAATGCTCAAATTATAGCACAATTACTATTATATGTGAAGTTTTAAGTCACATTTTCTTCTATGTCTTCATCTTGAGTTAATACCCCTATCAGCTTTGTCCATAACTGTAAAGGGTAGGGTTGAGCGAAACGGGTCTGCCAGATTCAGAAGTCGCCGACTTTTGGCAAAGTCGGGTTTCATGAAACCCGACCCGACCCCTGTGTGGGGTCGGCCATGAGGTCGGCGATCTTCTGATCTGGAATCGGAATTCCGATACCGAGTTCCGATATGTTTAAGATATCGGGAATCGGTATCGGAATTCATATTTAAGTGTAAAATAAAGAATAAAAATAAAAAAAATATTGATATACTCACCCTCGGACGCGCCCTGGTTCTCACCGGCAGCCTTCCTTCCTAAGAATGAGCGCCTGAGAGGCCTTCGATGACGTCGCGGTTTGTGATTGGTCGCGTGAGCGGTCACATGGGCGTCACGTGACCAATCACAAGCCGCGACGTCATCTAAGGTCCTTCAGGCACTAATTCTTAGGAAGTTCCCATTGGTAAGTAGCTTTTTCTCCCAGGTGTCCATGTTTCTGGTGTGCCCATTGAATCAATCCGAGCAGTCCCTCAGTGGTGTCAGTCTTTGAACTGGATTCAGAGACTGATATTTTGGAATGTTCATCTGCTACTGAGTTGAAAAGTCTTTCCAGTGTATCTGAAGCACAATAATCATCAACTTTAAACACAGTCACTGTAATTCTTTGTACAATTACCCAGAAATCTTGCCACAACTTTCCCCACACTACAGCATTGTTCCATTCAGTAGTAGTAGGCACAAGCACACGGGTCTCTAATAAATTCTGTAATTATAACCTTACGCCCACTGAATTGTTTTGGATTTACATAAATCAAACTGGCTTCCACCCTTGTATCTACCAAAGATTTAACATGTTGGCTGTTTTTATTTTTCCAGTTAATCACTAAATCTACATGAGGGCATCTATCCATTTGTGGGGTGTGGCCAGCTAGTTAATCACTCTTATTTCCCCTCCCATTGATCCTCCATTTTAGATGAAGGCATCTTGGTAGGAGAAAATGATAGCCCCCTCAGTTTGGCTTTAAATTCCTGTATCAAGGATTTGACTTCAGCATAAAGATCATCAATCCCCGTGGCTGTGGGCTTTGAAAGAGAGGAAAAGGGAGTGGGCCCTCTCTCTCCCCGTGTCCTGTCTGGCCCCTGCTGTGGAGATTCAGAATCTTTTACTGTAACCTTTTTATTATGTGAAACATCTGACTTTTTATTAATTCCTCTCTTTTGATACAATTTCCACATTGCGTCAGTACCAATCCCATCTATTTTATCCCTGTGGACGCCATCCTTTATTAAGGCCCTAAACATATATTTTCGGGTAATACGGGTCCTAGGATTGTAATTACTTTGACATCATTCTGCTCTGCAGCGGGAAAATTACCCTTTTGCTTGGGACCCCAATCTTCCAGATCCCTTAACTGTCGAATTGCCTCCAATGTACTGGCAATTGTTTTCCCTGTCTGATTTACCATTAGCGTCATCATGACGTTTATAAGCTGGAGGGGCATTTCTAATGATACGATTTCTAACAGATACACTTCCAACAACTTCCATATAGTCATCATAGGTGTTTGCTGAAATAGCATTTTTCATGACCTCCTCCTTCAACCTCTGAGCACAATCTTTCAATGTAAACTATGTTTTTTCATTGGGCGGCCAGTCTGCCTCAGATGGATATTTATGCTGCAATGCCATAGCCACAACATTAAGCATACTACACACCAATGTGGTGGCTGGATTATCAAAGTATGAAATGCCTCCTTCACTACAGGCTCATGACTGAGTTGGCCCCAAATTTGTCCATCCACAATGTTCACCTGTACTCCATGAGGCCCCATCTCCCATAATCTGACTGCCAAGCTACCAGGGATTTGACTTTTGAGAAAAACGATCATGAAGGTCATTAAGCTCCTTCTGACTGTAATCCTCTACAGCATTCTCATTCCGTCTGCCTGTCGCTGTCTCTACAATCCATCTCTAGGATGAGCTTTCACTGGGTTAAGAGAAGGATCAATTTCCCTCTTCCCATAGAAATGTTCATCCTCAGACTCAGGATCGGTGATGTTTTCGAAGTCAGTTGAATTCCAAATATCACTATTATTATTATTTATTGTTATAGCGCCATTTATTCCATGGTACTTTACATGTAAGGAGGGGTATACATAAAAAAACAAGTACAATAATCTTAAACAAAACAAGTCATAACTGGTACAGGAGGAGAGAGGACCCTGCCCGCGAAGGCTCACAATCTACAAGGGATGGGTGAGAATACAGTAGGCGAGGGTAGAGCTGGTCATGCAGCGGTTTGGTCGATCGGTGGTTACTGCAGGTTATAGGCTTGCCGGAAGAGGTAGGTCTTCAGGTTCTTTTTGAAGGTTTCGATGGTAGGTGAGAGTCTGATATGTTGGGGTAGAGGGTTCCAGAGTAGGGGTGACCATCCCACTGATCAGGGTTCCACTCTATCCCTGCTTTGGTTATGGCCAAAGCTACTTTTTTGTATTCACCTTCCCTCGCCTCTTTCTGTACTTATACTCTGCTACATGTACGGCAGCCTTTTCTGCAACATTTTGATATCCATCACATCTGTCCACTAATAACTTATTCCGACATTGTGCTCTAATCAATGCATTCTGGGCCTCACACAACTGTTTTTCCAATTTCTGGACTTTTGCTAACATACGTATTCTTTCCTCATGCTGTTTTCTATATGCAGACAACAATATCCATCCCCGCCTAGCAACAGCACCCAACTCTTTACCTTTCTCCACTTTCACTTTCCCGTAAGCAAGCAACCACATCACCAGGTACAGCATCCTTCAAACACTTGTCCCATGCTTCACCCAAACCAGCACTATGCGACCACTTGGTTGCCAAAATATGATAGGGAGCCTGTTCCCAACCTGGAATCTCAATAGACTCACTCACAGCCACCTTTTTCTTAAAGAGAGGTATGTTTTATGTAATATCACACTATCACACCGAGCAGGGGGTGGATTAAGGGTAGCCAGGGCCCCGGGCTGTTCAGACACTGTGGGCCCCCCCAGTCATGTGACGGGGGTCATGTGACGGGGGTCATGTGACAGGGGTCATGTTATACCTGAACCAGATTATTCCAGAAAAATGGCCGGGCCCTACTTTACTGTAACCTATTAAATATTTGTTAAAATATGCAATTTAGGTATATTTTGACCAATATCACATACAAGGAAAAAATACCACCGAACCATGACCAGACCAAAAATTACAACCACAGTGATCGAATAATATCACATACAAGGAACACCGCACCATTTCAAGACCACATATTACCACCACTTGGTGACCAAATAGCACATACAAGGGACAAATACCACAACACCATTTCCAGACCACATATTACCACCACATAGTGACTGAATACTACAATACTGATCAGTACTAAAAAAAACAAAAAAACACAATACTATCACCATAAGTGCCAGTACTCACAGGAGATCTGTACTTAGTATGCAGTGTCTGTGTAGAGGTAATACAGCGATCACTGGTGACATTATACACAGGAGCTCTGTATATAGTATACAGTGTATAGTGTCAGTGTATAGGTAACACTGACTCACCAGTGACGTCTCTAGGTGAAGTCCTTCATCTTTCATCCAGCACAGACCGCCATCAATTCTTCCAGCCAGGACTCGTTTCTGCAGGAAATAACACAGTTATCTCAAGCTCCACTTGCAGAACACATTACTTAATTTTTCACAACTTCTACATTACACCACATGAAGAAAAAAAGGCGACATAGTGTCACTCTACACAGTAACGGACCGCCCCCCCCATTTAAAACAGTATACTCAAAAAATAAAATAAATACATCACTGCAGTAATAATATCCCTTAATTAGCCCTCATGAGTATCCATTCTACCCCATATGATCTCCCTATCCTGCCCCATCTGTCTCCATCGTATCCATCCTGCCCCATGATCCAATCCTGCCCCATGTCTCCAATTATGCCCCGTATCTACATTCTGCCCATGCCTCCAGTCCTGCCCCAATGTGTCCAGCAATCTGCCCCAGTGTGTCCAGCAATCTGCCCCAGTATGTCCACCATATTGCCCCAGTGTCCAGCAATCTGCCCCAGTGTGTCCAGCATTGCCCCCAGACAGTGTGTCCAGCAATCTGCCCCAGTGTCTGACTTCAGCATATTGCCCCCAGTGTGTCCATCAATCTGCCCCAGTGTGTCCAGCATTGCCCCCGACAGTGTGTCCAGCAATCTGCCCCAGTGTCTCCAGCATTGCCCCAGTGTCTCCAGCAATCATCTGCCCCAGTGTGTCCTCCAGCATTGCCCCCAGTGTCTCCAGCATTGCCCCAGTGTGTCCAGCAATCATCTGCCCCAGTGTGTCCTCCAGCATTGCCCCCAGTGTGTCCAGCAATCTGCCCCAGTGTCTCCAGCATTGCCCCAGTGTCTCCAGCATTGCCCCAGTGTGTCCAGCAATCATCTGCCCCAGTGTGTTCTCCAGCATTGCCCCCAGTGTGTCCATAGTATATACATCACATAGCACTCAGCCGTATCCTTGGCTAGTGTGAGCGCCGACTAAGGTTATGTTTCCATATTCAGTAAATGCTGTGGATTGGATGCTGCGTAGAGCCGCAGCGTCCAATCTGCAACGTCCAGCATAGTGGAGGGGATTTCAAGAAATCCAGTCTCCACTATGTGTGTACAGATGCCCACGGGTTCCCTGCGTATACGCACGTGCGGTGCGCCTTTATAGACATCAGTATGTCTATTTATCTTGTGGAGACGATCAGTCTCCGCAAGATAAATATCACAGTCTAATTTATAGGGTACAGTGATTCCACATGGTTCAGTGAACACATCTGGAATCACCGCGTGTACAAAAGCCGGCAGCGCGGACATGTGCTGCGTCCAAAGCGCTGCCTAATCCTGAACGTGGAAACATGCCCTAAGAGCCTTTAGTCCCCCTGCAATATACAGTGCGTGTGATATGTATGATAGATATATATATACATAGTGTGTGGTGATGTGACATATCTCTGGAAGGTTAGCCTATTCTTCAGCTATAAAGCCTGATGCACAGTGTCCTACTGACCCCCTGCAGAGAAGGATGAGGCTGCTGTGTCCCATCTGTCCCCTGACAGGACTCAGCAGCTCCATTCTGAAAGTTTTTCAGAGCAGTTTGGAGAGACAACTGTGGGAATCTTCAGAGAGAGCTGCTGTGTCCTGTGAGGGGCAGAGTGGGCTCAGCAGCCTTATGCTTCTCTGCAGGAGGTGGGGGAGGGCGTCACCAACACAGACTGCGCTGTGCTCTTATCTCCATCTATATACAGACAGGGGTCAGGACATAGCAGTCCTCAGTGAGCGGCTGCTGTGCTGATAGTATGGACACCGGCCAACTCACTGATGATACGTCTGCTGAAGGGACTGGACTACTGCAGTCTGTCCTCACACCGTCCATACACCTCACCACTGTCACCAGCACATGCATTGCTCACACACTCACCGGGGGCTGCGCTGCTCACTGACTGACTGTGGGGAGAGAATGCTGCACTGAGCCCACGCTCAGCAGGGATTGGACGGTGGAGTCCTGCCCTCCTGTGGCTCAGCACTGGCTGCTAGAGCACAGCCATCTGTCACAGTGACACTCCTCCTCCTCCCATCGCTGCAGCTTATGAAACTGACGCCGGGGGGCCCCCCCGCTCAAGGGCCCCATAAACCAGTAAGGGACGGGTAATAATGCCCTGATGGCGGCGGCCGGCGGGCAATCTGTGCGGTAGACCAGGGCCCCCCCACACCACTGGGCCATGGGCTACCGCCCAGATTGACCCTCTTATAATCCGCCCCTGACACAGAGTCCTGTTAATATTATAAACTTCTGAGCCTTCTGCGTATCCTGCCGACTATGCCAAATTATGTATTGCCGACTTTTTAACACTAAGGTTCGGATACGGCTTTAAGAAGGCCACTACTTGCGATACAACGCAATTTTATATCAAAGTACAAAATTAAAGGAATGGTATGATTGAATAGTATGATTGCATACACCTTTGTATATTTTAAGATACAAAGTACATACAGTATAAGGATTAAATTCATATAATGATTAAGTACATATAATGATTAAATACATATAATGATTAAGTACACATACTCACATCATCCATCACCAAGGAGCCTTTAAACATCATCCATCTGGAAAATCAGAGAAGCAACACCAAGACAGAGAACCCTTGGAAAATTCACAACACTGCATGGGCGTCCCCACTTATGCAGGTATCACAAAACTGTACACATGTAAGTACAGGTATACCAGTTTATGCTTCTGTCTTAGTCATGTTTCTCTGGTCTTATATAGTGATTAGCACTATGTTTCATTTGGTTTCACCCTGCCCTTCAAGTGGCCAGCTTTCAAGATAAGATGAGACCAAGATGTCAGTCATACATCAGACAATGGGCCATAAACCCACAGATACATAAAAGCCCACAAGGGTTAGATAAAACTACCACAGACAGAGGTTAAATAAACCTTGTTTTACAATAACAAACAAACTTAAAACTGTAAACTCAAAGGTCTTCAGACAATAAATAAACAGCTCTCAAGATTGTGTCACAATAAGCATTGTCTGTCTGTAATTGTATAACAAGAAATGCTGCTCTGTAATAGTCTGTAAGCATTTCAAATAAACTCAAAATAGCCATTTTTATATTCACATTACAGCTCACAAACGTACCTTGTTGGCCCATGTGCTTATCTTCGTGGTTCAACGTTTTCTGAAAAGCTACCTGGAGCTGCCGGATCTGCTAGTCACCGGATCTGCTACGCCATCTGTCTGCCCATTTTAGAAAGTCAGCTACAGCTTCAGCTGCCCTTACCATGCTTTAGCAACATTTGCAGCTTCCGTCTCACCGGCTGGTGTGTGATGTCCCCACGCGCTGGAACTCTAAGCTGCATATGTTGGAAAGGAATTGTGAGCAGAAGAGGGCAGTTGTTGATTACCAACATCAACAAGGCCATCGATATTCAGGTCAGACTCCACACACAGGATATCAGGAGTGAACATGGATGTCTGACATATGTACCATCCTCCAAAACTTTGAGGATTGCACCAAGATGGTGAGCGGTGATGACGCTATAATTAGCATCACCATCCCGCTTCTCAGCATTCTGAAAAACTCTGCTCACAATTAAAGAGGATGAAATGCAGGCAGAGCACGAGGACATGGAGAAAGAAACCATACAAGGGGATTACAATCAGCCCAGCCTCATGTCTTCTCAATGTGGATTGGTAGTCAATGAGGAGGAGGAGGAAGAACAGGAGCTACTTTCATGCGCTATAGACGGTACTACAAACACAGCTGTCATACCGTCTGTTCAGCGGGGATGGCCTGAAGACAGGGAGGAGGAAGATGAGGAGGAGGAAGACAGCATGGTCAGTCGTCCTGTTGGTGAGCACACGGAAGTCTTGCCTGTTAGCAGTCTGGCACGCATGGCTTTCTTTATGTTGCTCTGCATTTCACGTGACCCTCACATTATAAAAATTTTCGGCGACACTCATTACTGGCTGGTGACTCTTCTAGACCTGCGCTACAAGGAGAACTTTCAATCTGCCAGAGAGGTGTTCTAAAATGTTGCAGTACCAGAGGGCCCTTGTAGTGGAATTACTTCAAAAATTCCTATGTGAGAACGCTGGCAGCAGACGTCAGAGTTTGTTGTACAACCTAGGACTCCAAGCGAGAGAGACAGAAGTACAATCCAGCTCAGGCAGGGGAACAATGGCAAAGTTCTGGGACAGTTTTCTCAGACCCTCCCATCGTGATGGCACAGAGGCAAGGGGTGCTGTCACAAGAAGTGGAATGTTTGGGAAAATGATGAGGGAGTACCTTGCAGATCATACAAACGTCCTTTGTGATTCCTCTGTGCCTTTTAATTATTGGGTATCCAAGCTGTACACGTAGCATGAACTGGCTCTCCATGCCTTGGAGATTCTGGCCTGCCCTGTAGCTAGCGTTCTTTCAGAGTTGGTTTTTAGTGCCACTGGTAGAATTATAACAGATAAGCGCATCCTTCTGTCAACTGAAAATGCTGACAGGCTGACTCTTATAAAAATGAACAAGGGCTGGATTGGGAACGACTTCTGTACACCACCAAGTGAAAACAGCGAAACATAACTTCAAATACATTCTTTTTTTCGGGAGGTGTATTCTCATGCACCTTTTCACAACCACACAAGGGTATATGCTTCCAGGATTGGTTTGTTGTTTTCCTCCTCCTTTTCCTTATCCTCATCATCCAGAACCACTAGATGACATGGGTGAATGTGCACTTAACTGTTATAGGCCGATGCATTTTGGGCACGGAGGCTGTGATGGCACTATTTAATTTTATAAAAACAGGACCTCACTTTGGGGAATTGGGCATGCCGTTACATTGGGCCTACATCTTAACTCTGTCTCCTCCAATGTGTCCTTTAACTGACACTCGATGACCAGGGAGAACGTGCTCTGTACTGTGAATTTTGGGCACGGGGGCTGTGATGGCACTATTTTTTTTTTAATAAAAAAAGGACCCCAATTTGGGGAATTGGGCATGACATTACATTGGGCCTACTTCTTAACTCTGTCTCCTGCAATGTGTCCTTTAGCTGACACTCGATGACCAGGGTGAACGTGCTCTGTACGGTGATTTTTGGGCACAGGGGGCTGTGATGACACTATTTTATTTGGTAAAAACAGGACTACACTTTTGGGCATTCGGCATGACATTACACTGGGAATACTTCTTAACTTATTCTCCTTCAATATCTCTTTAACTGCCACTAGATCACCACTGTGAACATGCTTTGTACTGTTATAGGCCGGTGAAATTTGGGCAAGGGGGGCTGTGATGGCAATAGTATATATTTAAAAAAGGTGGTGAAACCACATCCTTGTTGGCAAAGACTTCATAACATTTATGTACCTTAAAGAGCTCACTTAAAAAGCTACTTTTTGTGTTGCCTGGTTTCTCACATTGGACACAATACACTTTATATAAATTTGATAAAGCAATGCGGTTAGTTTGGCTCAGTAGTTCATTAAAAATATTTCTTTGTCCACTATATTACTTTCTCTCCTTAAGAGCCATAACTTTGGCTGCTTCAAATGTACAAATGGCAAATATACCAATGGCGATTTGGAATCCAGGTTAAAATACTGTATACCGAATGCATTCAGACAATTGCATAGCTGCATTTCTTGTAAAACATTTACATATGTGACAGACAATGCTCATAGTGACACAATCTTGAGAAATGTTTGTTTATTCACTTCACAAACAGTTCTAAGCCTCTATATGTTTGCTCTTTGTCATTATAAAACATGAAGGTTTACTGAAACTATGCCTGTGGTGGTTTGATCTAAATCCTTGTGGCTTTTATTTTCTAGGGATTTATACCCCTTTGTCTGATGACTCCATGATATCTCAGTTTCATTCAACCTTAAAAAGTGGCCACTTGAAGGTTTGGGTGAAACTAGAGTTACTACATAGTGTAAATCACTATATAAGACCAGAGAAACATGACTAAGACAGATGCCAAAACTGGGGTACCTGTACATGTACAGTGTGCTGATACCTGCATAATTGGGGATGCCCATGCAGTGTAGGTAATCTCCCAGGGGTTCTCTGTCTTGGTGTTGCTTCTCTGATATTCCAGACGGATGATGTTTAAAATCCTCTTGGTGATGATCTAAGTATACTCTATGTAGTTAATCTTCATATATACGTAATCACTATACAGTATGTATTTAATCCTTATATGTACTTATTAACCATTGCATGTTAACATACATGTATGTTAACATATACAAAAGTGTACGCACTCACACTACTCAATCATAATATTCCTTGACTTTTGTAGTTTGCAATAAAATTGCATTGGATTGCAAGTATTAGCCTTATTTAAAGCCGTACCTGAACCTTAGTGTTAAAAACATGGCAAATAAAATTGCCGAATTCTCCTGTAAATAATTCTGCAAAGAGGGAACCATCATACCATTAAAAAATACAAGTGGATTTTCATGGGCCCATCAAAATGTGGGTTCCAAGGCGTAATGGGGTGCATATGACTATGTAGCAGGGCTGGCCTTGCTGCCAAAGTGTAAAACAAAGGAGTACAGGAGTGCAAAATTAATAATGTGAAGTGTATTTTCCTGTGGCCATCCAGTGCCTTGGTTAAAAGGCCCATTGGGGGGCATATGACTTGGTAGCAGGGCCTTGCATTCAATGCAACATTTTTTGAGGAAGCCTTCCTGTACCTCTCGTGAAAGGGGTATTGGGGTGTATCATAATTCTTGGCAGCCCAGCCACTCACTGCATAGGCAATAACAGCATAAGAGAACCACTGTATAGTAATTGCCCTTTAAGATTAATGCCGCCTGATGCACCAGTAAAAATAGGCTCTGTGACTTTAAGAGTCCCTCCTTCCTACATAAAACAAGATGGGTCTGCTTATGTGTCACACACATGGCCAGCTAGGGTTGTTACATGTTACAATGACATTTCCCAGTGAATGCATTTGTAGTGGTTGAAAACAATGTTAAAGTTGAAAAACACTTAAAAAACGCTGTGTCTGAACTAAGCCCAAGTGGGAGAGGAAATTTTCGGTCTGGGGTTAAATATTTTTCCTTACAGGCAAGTCATTAACCTGCAAAGGATGTTCCTTGACATATTTCCCAGCAAAACCCGTTTTGGTTTTTCTTTTAATGCGTTTTTTGTGGCATCGGGAAAAATGGCATGAATCTCGGAAAAAATTGCTTTCTGCTGTGAACTAGGAGTCAGGAATGCTTCCAGGGGCGATCCCCATGATGTTCCTGTGTCATTTGAGCAGTGTTTCCATCATTTTCAGATGTTTTTAGACCTTAAAAGGACCCGGGGGGAATCACTGTAAAATTACTCGGGTTTCCTATAGACTTACATTGGGCTCGTTGCTCAGGTCGAGTACCCAAGTATTCCAATCTGCTCGACCCGATCAACGAGCACCTGAGCATTTTAGTGCTCACCCATGGCTATTAACCCCTTTCTGACATCGGACGTACTATCCCGTCCATGTGGGGTGGGCCCCTATGACCATGGACGGGATAGTACGTCCAGCGCGATCGGCGGCGCTCACGGGGGGAGCGCCGCCGATCGCGGCCGGGTGTCAGCTGTTTATCGCAGCTGACATCCGGCACTATGTGCCAGGAGCAGTCACGGACCGCCCCCGGCACATTAACCCCTGGCACACCGCGATCAAAGATGATCGCGATGTGCCGGCGGTGCAGGGAAGCATCGCGCAGGGAGGGGGCTCCCTGCGGGCTTCCCTGAGCCCCCCGCAGCAACGCGATGTGATCGCGTTGCTGCGAGGGTCTTACCTCCCTCCCTCCCTGCTCGAGCCCCGGATCCAAGATGGCCGCGGATCCGGGTCCTGCAGGGAGGGAGGTGGCTTCACAGAGCCTGCTCAGAGCAGGCACTGTGAAGGCTGCAGCGCTGCATGTCAGATCAGTGATCTGACAGAGTGCTGTGCAAACTGTCAGATCACTGATCTGTGATGTCCCCCCCTGGGACAAAGTAAAAAAGTAAAAAAAAAAATTTTCAAACGTGTAAAAAAAAATAAAAAAAAATATTCCAAAATAATGAAAAAAAATATATATATTATTCCCATAAATACATTTCTTTATCTAAATAAAAAAAACAAAACAATAAAAGTACACATATTTAGTATCGCCACGTCCGTAACGGCCCGACCTATAAAACTGGCCCACTAGTTAACCCCTTCAGTAAACACCGTAAGAAAAAAAAAAAAAAAAACGAGGCAAAAAACAACGCTTTATTATCATACCGCCGAACAAAAAGTGGAATAACACGCGATCAAAAAGACAGATATAAATAACCATGGTACCGCTGAAAACGTCATCTTGTTCCGCAAAAAACGAGCCCCCATACAGCATCATCAGCAAAAAAATAAAAAAGTTATAGTCCTGAGAATAAAGCGATGCCAAAATAATTATTTTTTCTATAAAATAGTTTTTATCGTATAAAAGCGCCAAAACATAAAAAAATAATATAAATGAGGTGTCGCTGTAATCGTACTGACCCGAGGAATAAAACTGCTTTATCAATTTTACCAAACGCGGAACGGTATAAACGCCTCCCCCAAAAGAAATTCATGAATAGCTGGTTTTTGGTCATTCTGCCTCACAAAAATCGGAATAAAAAGCGATCAAAAAATGTCACATGCCCGAAAATGTTACCAATAAAAACGTCAACTCGTCCCGCAAAAAACAAGACCTCACATGACTCTGTGGACCAAAATATAGAAAAATTATAGCTCTCAAAATGTGGTAACGCAAAAAATATTTTTTGCAATAAAAAGCGTCCTTCAGTGTGTGACGGCTGCCAATCATAAAAATCCGCTAAAAATCCCGCTATAAAAGTAAATCAAACCCCCCTTCATCACCCCCTTAGTTAGGGAAAAATTAAAAAAATGTATTTATTTCCATTTTCCCATTAGGGCTAGGGCTAGGGTTAGGGCTAGGGTTAGGGCTAGGGTTAGGGCTAGGGTTAGGGTTAGGGCTAGGGTTAGGGCTAGGGTTAGGGCTAGGGTTAGGATTAGGGTTAGGGTTAGGGCTAGGGTTAGGGTTAGGGCTAGGGTTAGGGTTAGGGCTAGGGTTAGGGCTAGGGTTAGGGCTAGGGTTAGGGTTAGGGCTAGGGTTAGGGCTAGGGTTGGGGTTAGGGCTAGGGTTAGGGCTAGGGTTAGGGCTAGGGTTAGGATTAGGGCTAGGGTTAGGGCTAGGGTTAGGATTAGGGTTAGGGTTAGGGCTAGGGCTACAGTTTGGGTTGGGGCTAAAGTTACAGTTAGGGTTTAGATTACATTTACAGTTGGGAATAGGTTTGGGATTAGGGTAAGGGGTGTGTCTGGGTTAGAGGTGTGGTTAGGGTTACTGTTGGGATTAGGGTTAGGGGTGTGTTTGGATTAGGGTTTCAGTTATAATTGGGGGGTTTCCACTGTTTAGGCACATCAGGGGCTCTCCAAACGCGATATGGCGTCCGATCTCAATTCCAGCCAATTCTGCGTTGAAAAAGTAAAACAGTGCTTCTTCCCTTCCGAGCTCTCCCGTGTGCCCAAACAGGGGTTTACCCCAACATATGGGGTATCAGCGTACTCAGGACAAATAGGACAACAACTTTTGGGGTCCAATTTCTCCTGTTACCCTTGGGAAAATACAAAACTCGGGGCTAAAACATATTTTTTGTGGGAAAAAAAAGATTTTTTATTTTCATGGCTCTGCGTTATAAACTGTAGTGAAACACTTGGGGGTTCAAAGTTCTCACAACACATCTAGATTAGTTCCCTGGGGGGTCTAGTTTCCAATATGGGGTCACTTGTGGGGGGTTTCTACTGTTTAGGTACACTAGGGGTTCTGCAAACGCAATGTGACGTCTGCAGACCATTCCATCTAAGTCTGCATTCCAAATGGCGCTCCTTTCCTTCCGAGCTCTGCCATGCGCTCAAACGGTGGTTTCCCCCAACATACGGGGTATCAGCGTACTCAGGACAAATTGGACAACAACTTTTGGGGTCGAATTTCTCCTCTTACCCTCGGGAAAATACAAAACTGGGGGCTAAAAAATAATTTTGGGGGGAAAGATTTTTTTTTTTAATTTTCACGGCTCTGCGTTACAAACTGTAGTGAAACACTTGGGGGTTCAAAGCTATCACAACACATCTAGATGAGTTCCTTAGGGGGTCTAGTTTCCAAAATGGTGTCACTTGTGGGAGGTTTCTACTGTTTAGGTACATTAGGGGCTCTGCAAATGCAATTTGACACCTGCAGACCATTCCATCTAAGTCCTCATTCCAAATGGAGCTCCTTCCCTTCCGAGCCCTCCCATGCGCCCAAACAGTGGTTCCCCCCCACATATGGGGTATCAGCGCACTCAGGTCAAATTGGACAACAAATTGTGGGGTCGAATTTCTCCTGTTACCCTCGGGAAAATACAAAACTGGGGGCTAAAAAATAATTTTTGTGGGAAAAAATTTTTGTTTTATTTTTACGGCTCTCCATTATAAACTTCTGTGAAGCCCTTGGTGGGTCAAAGCGCTCAGCACACATCTAGATAAGTTCCTAAGGGGGTCTACTTTCCAAAATGGTGTCACTTGTGGGGGGTTTCTACTGTTTAGGTACATTAGGGGCTCTGCAAACGCAATGTGACACCTGCAGACCATTCCATCTAAGTCTGCATTCAAATGGCACTCCTTCCCTTCTAAGCCCTCCCATGTGCCCAAACAGTGGTTCCCCCCCACATATGGTGTATCATCGCACTCAGGACAAATTGGGCAACAAATTTTGGGGTCCAATTTCTCCTGTTACCCTCAGGAAAATACAAAACTGGGGGCTAAAAAAATAATTTTTGTGGGAAAAAAATTTTGTTTTATTTTTACGGCTCTGCATTATAAACTTCTGTGAAGCACTTGGTGGGTCAAAGTGCTCACCACACCTCTAGATAAGTTCCTTAGGGGGTCTACTTTCCAAAATGGTGTCATTTGTGGGGGGTTTCAATGTTTAGGCACATCAGTGGCTCTTCAAACGCAACATGGCGTTCTATCTCAATTCCTGTCAATTTTGCTTTGAAAAGTCAAACGGCGCTCCTTCCCTTCCGAGCTCTCCCATCCGCCCAAACAGTGGTTTACCCCCACATATTGGGTATCAGCGTACTCAGGACAAATTGTACAACAACTTTTGGGGTCCAATTTCTTCTCTTACCCTTGACAAAATAAAAAATTGGGGGCGAAAAGATAATTTTTGTGAAAAAATATGATTTTTTATTTTTACGGTTCTACATTATAAACTTCTGTGAAGCACTTGGTGGGTCAAAGTGCTCACCACACCTCTAGATAAGTTCCTTAGGGGGTCTACTTTCCAAAATGTTGTCACTTGTGGGGGGTTTCAATGTTTAGGCACATCAGTGGCTCTTCAAACGCAACATGGCGTCCCATCTCAATTCCAGTCAATTTTGCATTGAAAAGTCAAATGGCACTCCTTCGCTTCCGAGCTCTGCCATGCGCCCAAACAGTGGTTTACCCCCACATGTGGGGTATTGGCATACTCAGGACAAATTGTACAACAATGTTTGGGGTCCATTTTCTCCTGTTACCCTTGGTAAAATAAAACAAATTGGAGCTGAATTAAATTTTTTGTGAAAAAAAGTTAAATGTTCATTTTTATTTAAACATTCAAAAAATTCCTGTGAAGCACCAGAAGGGATAATAAACTTCTTGAATATGGTTTTGAGCACCTTGAGGGGTGTAGTTTTTAGAATGGTGTCACACTTGGGTATTTTCTATCATATAGACCCCTCAAAATGACTTCAAATGAGATGTGGTCCCTAAAATAAAATGGTGTTGTAGAAATGAGAAATTGCTGGTCAACTTTTAACCCTTATAACTCCCTAACAAAAAAAAATTTTGGTTCCAAAATTGTGTTGATGTAAAGTAGACATGTGGGAAATGTTACTTATTAAGTATTTTGTGTGACATATCTCTGTGATTTAATTGCATAAAAATTCAAATTTGGAAAATTGCGAAATTTTCATAATTTTCGCCAAATTTCCATTTTTTTCACAAATAAACGCAGGTACTATCAAAGAATTTTTACCATTGTCATGAAGTACAATATGTCACGAGAAAACAATGTCAGAATCACCAGGATCCATTGAAGCGTTCCAGAGTTATAACCTCATAAAGGGACAGTGGTCAGAATTGTAAAAATTGGCCCGGTCATTAACGTGCAAACCACCCTTGGGGGTAAAGGGGTTAAGCACATAATTATACATCTTTTTTGCTTTACCCAACTGCATGACCTTACATTTATTCCCATTAAAGCTCATTTGCCATTTATCAGCCCAAGCTTCTAGTTTACATAAATCATCCTGTAATATAAAATTGTCCTCCTCTGTATTGATTACCCTGCAGAGTTTAGTGACATCTGCAAATATTGAAATTCTACTCTGTATGCCCCCTACAAGGTCATTAATAAATATGTAAAAAAGATGCGGACCCAATACTGACCCCTGTGGTACCCCCCTGCTTACCGCGACCCAGTCCGAGTGTCCTCCATTAATAACCACCCTTTGTTTCCTATCCCTGAGCCAGCTCTTAACCCACTTACACATATTTTCCCCTATCCCCATTATTCTCATTTTATGCATCAACCTTTTCTGTGGCACCGTATCAAAAGCTTTTGAAAAGTCCATATACACTACGTCCACTGGGTTCCCTTGGTCCAATCCGGAACTCACCTCTTCATAGAAGCTGATCAGATTAGTCTGACAGGAACAGTCCCTACGATAATAACAGTACAGACCCTGTTATTATAGAATGTAGTTGTACTGATTAGTCATGGTACAAATAAGTGACTAAGTGATTGTCCTACCTGTTTAAGTTATATTGCTTATATGCATTGCTTTCTATATGTATATGTTGTTATTTAGCATAATATGTTGTCCTGATCCACCCTGTGACTGTAACTCCTCTTTTTTTTTTTGGGGGGGGGTCACACTATTTTATCATATCCTATTATATGTATTTGTACTTAGTCTATGCGGTAAATGTCTACCCTTAATAATAATAATAATAATAATAATAATAATTTTTATTTATATAGCGCCAACATATTCCGCAGCACTTTACAATTAAGCGGGGACATGTACAGAAAATAAATTCAGTACGATTTAAGACAATTTAAACAGTGACATTAGGGGTGAGGTCCCTGCTCGCAAGCTTACAATCTACAAGGAAATGGGGGGACACAATAGCTGAAAAGTGCTTGTTATTTCAGGTCTGGCAATTATAATAAAAAGGGATTTTCATATAAAGCTGCATGATTCAGTCATCAGCCCGTGTGTTTAAAGGGACACTGTCACCTGGATTTGGAGGGAACAATCTTCAGCCATGGAGGCGGGGTTTTCGGGTGTTTGATTCACCCTTTCCTTACCCGCTGGCTGCATGCTGGCTGCAATATTGGATTGAAGTTCATTCTCTGTCCTCCATAGTACACGCCTGCGCAAGGCAAGATTGCTTTGTGCAGGCATGTACTACGGAGGACAGAGAATGAACTTCAATCCAATATTGCAGCCAGCATGCAGCCAGCGGGAAAGGAAAGGGTGAATCAAAAACCCCAAAACCCCGCCTCCATGGCTGAAGATTGTTCCCTCCAAATCCAGGTGACAGTGTCCCTTTAAGTGCAATAGTCAAGTATCAAGTGCAGTTATCGTGTGCATGGAGGGTGTGGAGACAGATGAATAGTAGGGTGCAGATTCACATGCAGATAATATTTGGAAGGAGGGAACAGGACAAGGTTAGTTTACTGAGTAGTCGATGTGGTAGGCTTGTTTGAAGAGATGGGTTTTTAAACCGCGCTTGAATAGGTCAGGGCTAGGTATCAGTCTGATCATCTGAGGAAGTGCATTCCAGAGAGCTGGCGCAGCACGAGAGAAGTCTTGGAGACGGAGGTGCGAGGTTTGGATTACGGGAGATGTTAGTCTTAAGTCATTTGTAGAACGGAGGGCACGTGTAGGGCAATAGACAGAGATGAGAGAGGAGATATAAGGCGGTGCAGAAATGTGGAGAGCTTTGTGGGTGAGAGAAACGAGTTTATACTGGACCCTGTAGTGAATGGGTAGCCAGTGTAATGACTGGCACAAGATGGAGGCATCGGTGAAGCAGCTGGACAGAAATATGACCCTGGCTGCCGCATTCAAGATGGATTGGAGAGGAGAAAGTTTGGTAAGAGGGAGACCAATCAGAAGAGAGTTGCAGTAGTCCAGATGAATAAGAGCGACAGTAAGAGTCTTAGCAGTTTCAAAGGTGAGAAAAGGCCGGATTCTGGAGATGTTTTTAAGATGCAGGTGACAGGAGCGAGCGAGTGATCGGATATAGGGAGTAAAGGAAAGTTCGATGTTGAATATGACCCTAAGACAGCAGGCATGCTGCTTGGGAGTTATGGTTGAACCCTCCAGGGTAATTTCGATGTTGGGTAGAGTGAGGTTAGTAGAAGGGAGAAACACAAGTAGTTCAGTTTTGGAGAGATTTAGTTTCAGATAGAGGGAGGACATGATGTTAGAGACAGCAGACAGACAATCCTTGGTATTTTGAATTAGGGTGGGGGGGGGACGTCAGCGGAAGAAGTGTATAATTGAGTGTCATCAGCATAGAGATGGTACTGGAACCCAAATCTGCTGATTGTTTGTCCAATAGGGGCAGTGTATAGAGAGGAAAGGAGGGGGCCTAGGACTGAGCCCTACGGAACCCCAATAGTAAGGGGACGAGGAGAGGAAGAGTAGCCGGCAAAAGATACAGTGAAGGAGCAGTCGGAGAGGTAGGAGAAAAACCACGAGAGGGCTGTGTCCTTGAGGCCTATGGAGCGGAGCATGGTGAGAAGGAGCTGGTGATCCACAGTGTCAAATGCAGCAGATAGATCCAGGAGAATCAGCTGAGAGCAATGACCTTTGGATTTAGCTGTTATTAGATCATTAGAGACTTTAGTGAGGGCAGTTCCAGTGGAGTGTAAAGAGCGGAAATTAAAAAAGTTATCCGTGAGATATGGAATAAGACAGGAGTGGACCAGGCGTTCCAGGAGTTTAGAGATGAAGGAAAAGTTAGAGACAGGTCTGTAGTTAGCAGTGCAGTTCTGGTTTAAATGAGGGAAAGATACCTGAAGAGAGAGGTTAAATATTTTAGTCAGGTGAGTGGTGACCACTGGTGAGAGAGACTGCAGGAGAGGTGAAGGAATGGGGTCACTGTTGCAGGTTGTAGGCCGAGCAGAAGTAAGGAGCTTGGAAACTTCTTCTGAAACAGGCTCAAAGATGTCTAGTGAGCTTGAGGTGCGGCAGGGAAGGGGATCCAGGCACTGAGGAGATTGGGCTGAGATTTCCTGATGGATGTGGTTGATTTTTTCTAGGAAATAAGTGGCCAGATCCTCACCACTGAGATTGGTGATGGGGGCCTGTACTTTAGGTTTCAGGAGGGAGTTTAAGGTTTCAAAAAGTCATTTTGGGTTGTTGGATAGTGAGTTGATGAAGGTGGTGAAGTAGGATTGTTTGGCCACATAAAGGGCAGAGTTATAGGTTTTGAGCATGAACTTATAGTGGATAAAGTCTTCTGCTAAGAGAGATTTTCTCCACTGCTGCTCTGCACACCTTGAGCAACGCTGAAGAAAGCGTGTTTGCATAGTGTGCCAGGGCTGCCGTTGTCTGTGTCGGGTCTTTCTGCGTTTAGAAGGTGCTGTTTCATCTACGGCATTCTTCAGTGTAATATTGAAGTGTGACAATGCTAAGTCTGGACAGGAGAGGGAGGAGATGGGGGCTAAAAATGTGTGGAGGTTGTCCATAAGCTGCTGGTTATTAATGGTACGTGTATTCCGATAAGTGTGGTAAGTGGGGGTATCCTGGGTAAGGAGACATTTCTTGACAGAGAAGGAAAGAAGGTTGTGGTCCGAGAGCGGGAGAGTGGAGTTAGTAAAGTTGTGCAGCGATCCGGGACAGGAGCAAACCAGGTCCAGAGTATTCCCATCCTCATGCGTAGGAGAATTAGTAAACTGTGAGAGGCCGAATGAAAAAGTTAGAGAGAGAAGATGAGAGGCAGATTGGGAGGAAATCATTGATGGGGATGTTAAAGTCTCCCATGATGAGGGTGGGGATGTCACAGGATAGAAAGTGAGTAAGCCAGGTGGCAAAGTGGTCTAGAAACAGGCGGGAGGAGCCTGGAGGGCGATAAACAGCCGCCACCCGCAAGGAGAAGGGCTTAAAGAGTCATAATACAATATTTATATTTAGAGATACAATTATGACTCAAGTTCTCCTCATATTTAATAGTCCTCTAATGAGGTAGTGTATACCTCTACAATAGAAAATTATTCAAAGGCTTTTGTATTATATTTTTATTTATAGCCCTGTCTCTGAGCTGTTGCTAGGGACAAACATATCTCGTTGGACACATTCTGGCTTCAAATCTATAAACCTGTGTTTGCCCCTCCCTTTTGTTATTTACTTTCATTGGTGGATTCACATCCTTTATTTATTTGTTTGATTTCATTATAATTTATCTTTATGTCTCCTCATTCTCCACCACTATATTACCGGGCTTAATGTCTTCTGTGCTGCTACAGGCAGTCCGTGCTTTGGCAAGGGTGTCTATGATGCCCATAGTATATTTTTAAAAAATGTATCCCCCTTGGAGAAATGTTTGTCAGCCCATGCACTGCGTGTATGGGCATTACAAGTGTAGGAGGCACACTCCTTTACATGGGGCCTAGTTTTTAATGAGGCCTTCAGCAATGTCTCCTCACTCTCAATCACTAGATCACAAGGCTAAGGGTATGTGCACACGTTGCGGATTTTGCTGCGGATCCTCAGTGGATTGCCCGCTGCGGATTCGCAGCAGTTTTCCTTGCGTTTACAGTATAATGTAAACCTATGGAAAACAAAATCCGCAGTGCACATGCTGCGGAAAAAAAGTGCAGAAACGTATTGTTGTTTATTCTGCAGCATGTCAATTCTTTGTGTGGATTCTGCAGTGGTTTACACCTGCTCCATAATAGCAATCTGCAGGTGCAAAAACGTAGGTGGAATCTGCACAAAATCCGCAAAAAAACAAGGTAAATCCACGGTAATTCCGCAGGAAATCCACAGTGCGAGTTACCTGCGGATTTACAAAAATCAGTCCGGAAAAATCCGCATTGTACTCCGCAACGTGTGCACGTGGCCTTAACGTTTTCTGTGCTGCTACAGGCAGTCCGTGTTTTTGCAAGGGTGACTATGATCCCCATAGTAGCTTTTTTTAAATGTATCCCCTTGGGGAAATGTTTGTCAGCCCATACACTTAGTGTATGGGCATTACAAGTCTAGGATAGCCGCTCCTTTAAATTGGGACTAGTTTTTAATGAGGCCTTCAAAAATGTCTATTCATTCTCCGCCACTAGATCACCAGGGTTCACGTGTTCCATGCTGCTACAGACAGTCAATTCTTTGACAAGGGTGTCTGATCCCCATAGTAGTGTTTTAAAAAATGTACCCTCATGGGGAAATTTTTGTCAGCCCATACACTTAGTGTATGGGCATTACGAGTCTAGGAGACCCGCTCCTTTGGGACAGTTTTTTTTTTTAATGAGGCCCTCCTCCATGTTTCTTCCAAGGGGGAATGAGTGTGCATGCAAATTTGGGTCAAGGTGGCCCTTGCATTCAATGCATAAGAAAACAGTATGGCAGGGCCAACTGAAGAATGTGAAGTGGGTTTTCCTGTAGCCATCCAGTACCTGGGTTCAAAGGCTTAATGGGGTGCATATGACTTGGTAGCAGGGCAGGCCTTGCTGTTAATACATTAGGCTAGATTCACATTGCGTTAGTGCAGTCCGTTTAACGCATATGTTAAACGGACTGCGCTAACGCAAGTGCCGACTTTGCCCAGCGCTAGCGCAGATGTAGCATCTGCTAGCTCCATCTGCGCTAGCAGTGACACTGCAGCCCGCGTCTTGGGTCACTAAAATGACGGCGCATCAGTAGCGCACGCCCATTGTGGGCGTGCGCTAGCGATGCGTCCGACATTGCATTCAATGGCGGCGTTAACGGACTACGTTACGACGCGTTATGCCGCGGTGCAACATAGTCCGTTTAACGGTGTCACTGAACGCAATGTGAACCCAGCCTAAGAAAACAGTATGGCAGGACCAACTGAAGAATGTGAAGTGGGTTTTCCTGTGGCCATCCAGTACCTGGGTTCAAAGGCTTATTGGGTGCATATGACTGGGTAGCAGGGCAGGCCTTGCTCTCAATGCAACATTTTTCAGGAGGCCCTCCTGTACCTCTCATGAAAGGGGTATTGGGGTGCGTCGTAATTCTTGGCAGCCCAGCCACTCACTGCATGGCAATAACAGCATAGGAGACCCACTATTTAATAATGGCCTTTTAAGACTATTAATGCTGCCTGATGCCCCTCTAAAAGTAGGCTTTGTGACTTTAAGTGTCCCTCCTTCATAAATGAAACAAGATGGGTCTCCTTATGTGTCACACACCACATGGCCAGCTAGGGGTGTTAAATGTTACAATGACATTTCCCAGTGAATGCATTTGTATTGGTTGAAAGTAATGTTAAAGTTGTAAAACCCATCAAAAACATTGCGCGTGAACATAGCCCAAAAGGTGGAGGAACATTTTGGTCTGGGGTTAATTATTTTGTCTTATATACAAGTCATTACCCTGGAAAGGATGTACCTTCACATATTTCCCAGAAAAATCCATTTTGGTTTCGTTTTTGCATGTTTTTTGGTGCACCTGTAAAAATGGCGTGAAACTCTAACAACATTGCTTACAGCTGTGACCTAGGAGTCAGAAATGCTTCCAGGGGTGATCTCCATGATGTTTCTGTGTCATTTGAGCAGTGTTTCCATAATTTTCAGATGTTTTTAGACCTTAAAAGGACCCCCGGGGGGATCGCGGTAAAAATAGTCGGGTCTCTCATAGACTTACATTGGGCTTGTTGCTCGGGTCGAGTACCCGAGTATTTCAATTTGCTCAACCCGAGCAACGAGCACCCGAGCATTTTAGTGCTCGCATATCACTACTTGTAACCCATCTCACCGTCTTGGCTGCACAGCTATTAACTCTCTTCCCCACCTAATCAGACTCATGTAGCTCACATAGAAGATAAACAGGTCAATAAAATATTTTGACACCAAGTATTCAGAGGGGGTCCCTGACATCTTTCCACTCCTTTACACACCGATAAGGGCTTGGGCCCATACAAGAAAAATTAAGTTACAACAATCAATTCTTGCTTCCTAACTTCCAGATACAGATTACAAACAATTATTGCAGCTGCTGGATCAGAGAAATGTTATAATGTAATGTTTTGCATTTTGTTTTCCTTTTTATGGTTTTGCTGAGTTTGTTTTTATACTATAAAAGTTTGTCTAATAACGCCTTAAATTATTCTGTTTATTGTTCAGGAGGAGTCTTGTAGTTGCCAGACCCCACTCATGGCACCTTGCCAAGCTCTCTGAGGTCCACCCTGATGTAGCGAGCATGCAGTATCCATCAAATGCTTTTAGTATGTCCTGGCAATCTAGCAATGAAGTTAGGTGAGTTTATGTGCTTCAAAGTAACCCCAGATACTTCATAATTAGTCTACGTAATTAATGAAGAGTAAACATCCAGCATTGCGATTTTTGTTACAGTGAACAACCTCTACAGTGGAATCTTCTCTCAATACAATGCAGCACAGACAAAAGTAGCTCAATAGGTAGCATGGAAAGCCTTCATCAACCTGGACAGAATTACTTTGAAGGAAAGAATTCACCTCTTGACACAGGAATGTACCAAAACAAAAGAGATTCTGCATATAGTTCCTTCTCTACAAGTTCTAAAATCTCTGATTATACAATGTCATCAAAGATAGATGGGTCATCTCCTATCAACTGCTTCCTAGGTTCAAACAAACCAGAAGATGGCCGGTATCTCCAAACAGGACAAGGTTCTGTAGAGTCACAAGTCAACGTTTCTAGGCAATCACCACCCCAGCCACCTATAAGCAGAGATAGCCTAAGGGAAGATGAAGCTGAATTTTGTAATAGTGATAGAACGTCTGGAATGTGGTCATCAGAGGCTCCTCATTTTAACAGCTCTGAAAATACCATTTGTCAGTTCACAAATGTGCCATGTACAGGACATCTTACAGAGAATTTGTCATCTCACCAATATTATATGCTAACCTCACTGACCGACAAAACCCAACAACTTAACCCAATTGCAAAGAATGATATGGAAAGATCTAACCAGTGCACTGAGACAAAAATAAAATGGTCTGAAGATGATAAAGAAATCAAAGTATTAAATCACAGTAATCTTCAGGAGGGTCAACATGTAGTTAAAAATTGTGAACACTGGAAGACTTTAAATCATCATTGCACTCAAACAAATATGTACAGTGAGCAAGTTTGTTTTAGAAAAAATGTGGAACCAACATCCTTTGAAGACATCCACTTTACTACAGGTAAGTGCACAGAAAAAAATGAAAAAACTTACCTATGCAATGCTAACAAAGATCTGGAAATGTCACAGCATGGGAGTACCAAGCAACCCTCAGACACCGATGATGGACATGTTTGTACCTCCTTAGACAGATCACTTACAATGCCAAAAGATCCTCCAAGTTTACAGTCAAATAATTATGTGGATAGGCTGACATCAACCAGCATTTCTAACACATTAACACAGGATGCATGTGGGCAGGAAGAAACTGTGGCTCTAATTAAAAAACCTGGTGCATCTCGTAACCGTTCAGCACAAATGCGAAGAAAAAGTGATCGTTTTGCTACAAATCTAAGAAATGAGATACATACTCGAAAAGCTCAGCTTCAGAAGAATAAAGATTGTAAAGTGCTTCTATCTTGTGGAGATTCTGCTGAAGATAAAAATGAAGCATTTGTAGCTCACCCTGAGATAAGTCCTCCTCCTCCTCCACCTAAAAACAAAACACTTTTTCTAGAAATCAAAAGAGCCAATGCTGAAAAGTGCAGAAACTCAAAACATAATAACCGTCTGGCGAAAATAGGTGAAATTGTCGATAAAAATATGGGCACTCACAAACATAATATTAAAGAAAACATCCGATCAACAAGTGAAGGTTTTACTGAAGACGAAGGATTTTCATTGACTGCTGAAAATAAAACTTACAGTGAATGCTGGAAGTCAAAAGCCTCAGATACTCATCTCCAAAAATCTCTCTTACAAAAAAATAATCAAATAAATCATCCAAAGAACAATGAACCAAAGCGTTCTTACACCACAACAGATTTTCAGCACCCTATGCACAATGCACCTAAACCAGAAGTGTGTAGCATTGAAGATGGCATCAGCAGACTAAAAATGCCCGTTGAAGAAGAGAAATCTGACATTTGTGGTACCAATGCTTTAAACCCCCACTGTGATAATCAACTTCCCACTGAAACTCTTGCTAGACATATCCATGAAGACAACACCTGCCCTATGGATAGTCACTCTATTGATTCCTTTAGGGAGTGGGACTTCATGCAGTTCACCAACGAGCAACCTTTCACAGGAAGGAAAATAAATTGCCAGGTAAATTTAGGGCAAGAAAAAAAGGTTTCTGAAGCAAGAAGCTCCAATGATCTGTCTTCTGCTGCCCAGCTGAGGTATCTGCAGCACTGTTCAGAAGGAAAACCTTTTTCTCTGCATAATCCAAAGAATGGTGCCAAATGGTCGTTGTCTCCTGAGCATAACCTTCAGACTCATTTTTTTACTGAAAGCAAAATGGGTCAAGAACTCCTTCCCCCAACAAAATGTGATGAGAATATTCTAATGCCGTTTGCAGATCGCAGGAAGTTTTTTGAAGATGTATGCAAACGACCAACATTCACTGTGGATGATAAAACAAATTTTTATCCAAGCATACCTGATCATGGTCTTTCTCACAGCACAGTCCCAGATGGAAGGAGGCATTCTGTAGACCATACACACTGTCTTACCTCGCTCAGACAGCTAGACAGGAGATTACCTCTATGTGATATTTGTAGGAATCATGCAATGTGCTGCAATGAAGAAGCCCAAACGACTAACTATCTACCCTCCTTGTCATATGGATTTAGGGCATGTATGTTCTGCTCTAATGACTGTTGTCCTGCTTTGCTCAAAAGAAACATACCTGTAGCCCATCACAGCTGTCACTGCCATCACGTCCAACCACACCACCATCATCGATGGGCGAAATGTGCTGGTCACTCATTCCCTACTCCATGCAACTCACTAGAGGAAAGATGCTTTCTTTATGTTGACCAAATGAATATGAGGAAACCCCTGTTACAGGTGAGAAATTCATTTATTCCACAGTACTATCATATTATCCTTATTTATCCACAATCTTTTGGTTTGAGGTTTTAATGGTTTGTAAAAGCTTATATGTTTAAGTATATGGCTCTGTGCTATTCTCAACCCATGAGCTGAATATTGACCAAAACAATGACTAGATAAATGGCATTTGAGAAGTTGAATAGGTTTCAGAAAGTAAAAATGCAATTAATGTTTCTTTACATAATAAATATTGATCATTTATCACTGGGAGTTATCCAGCTCTAAGATTGACAAAAAAGAGACTACACGGATGCCACTGTGCTGCGAGCAATATGTCAGGAATCCTACCAATCTGGCACGGTTGACAGGGAAGATACCTTTATCATCCCCACCACTCACACCAATTTGTCACGAACTGGGGTTGTTTGGTTGCCCCTGGTTCCTTCTGAAGGGGTTTTATCTATATCCCACATTCCAGTCCCGGTTTGGAACTTGCAGCTCTCTGGCTCCCCCTTTACCCTTAGATCAGTCAGGGTACTGCACCTAGGGTAATTAGTCACCAGAAAGGCTGCCTGCTATGTACTGGCTATTGAGCACGCTGCACCGAGGGCGATATAACTACTCCCACCCAGGTGAAAACAATAATTATAAACGCCGCCGGTCGCTGAAAAGATGCCCAATGGCACAGGACAAAGTATGCTGCCACCAGCTCCAATTTTCCAAGTATTAACGGGTCCAACCCAAATCAGTAGCGTAATTCACTTCAGAGGATGCGCCAGCTCGTTATAGAGCAGGGAGAGACAAGCTAGTAATTTTATATTTTACTCCAAAAAAGGTAGGCAGTGTTTAAAAATTATAAAAAGATATTATAAAGACGACAAATCATGGGTACAATACAATTACAAATAAAAGGGAATCAAAGTGGGAAAAAACACTTACATAGCATTCAGATCATGTTATCCCATGGCTGTCCGTGTACTGTGGAGAAGGACGACCATATATCCAAATGCATCATACATCCAACCAGCAGCCAGACCCTGGACAAAAGATGCACACATAACTCAGCAGGGTTAAGATAAGCCCTCTCGTCATGACATCACTGAGTGGGCTGAGTTAGGAAATGCACTCCTGTTTCTACGCTTTATGTTTTTGGCTTCATATGGCAAACAAAGGCATTCCTGGGGGATGGGGCTTGAATTCCCCTGTGTTGCAGGCAGAGAAAAGAAGTACCTTCTAGAACTAATTTCACATTATGACATTTTTACATTACTGTGACACCTCCCCCTTTTGGATTGGTCTAAGGAGGCAGAACTTCTTAGTACTCCTCCATGTGCACCTTCGCAGGTTCGCACCAGCGGTACAACCCGTCTGCATTGCCATGCTCCCTGCCCGTTATGTGTTTGATTGTAAAGTCGTACTGCTGAAGGGCAAGGCTCCAGCGTAGCAACCTTCCTTTGGTTCCACACATGGCTTGTAGCCAGCACAGGGGGTCATGGTCCATCACCACAGTGAAGGTGTGACCATATAGATAGGGCTGCAACCATTGCAGGGCCCAGACTATGGCCAGGCACTCCTTCTCAATGGTGGAATAGGCCACTTCCCTCAGCAGAAGCTTCCGGCTCAGGAATAACACGGGGTGCACCTGGTTCACCGAGTCGACCTGGCTGAGCACAGCACTGAGGCCAAACTCGCTGGCATCGGTCTGCACCAGGAACCGTCGACTGCTGTCGACTGCTTGTAACACGGGAGAGTTGCACAAGGCTGTTTTCAATGCCTGGAAGGCCCCCTCACAGCCGTCGGTCCAGTCGACTATTTGGGGTAGCTTCTTCCTGGTGAGGTCCATCAAGGGTTTTGCTAGGCTACTATAGTTCTGTGTGAAACGCCTATAGTACCTTGCAGTGCCCAGGAAGGACATCACCTGTTTCTATGTCTACTTTTTCAGGCTCGAGCTTTATGGACTTCCCACCTACCCGGTGCCCCAGCTAGTGGACCTCTCTCATGCCCATCTGGCACTGTCCTGGCTTGATGGTCAGACCGGCTCGGTGAATTTGCCTGAGCACATCCTCAAGATGCTGCAGGTGTTGGTCCCAGGAGGAACTGAAGATGGCAATGTCATCCAAGTACGCCGCCTCGTACTTCTCCAGTCCCTGAAGCAGGTGTTTGACTATCTGCTGGAAAGTGGCAGGGGCATTCTTCATGCCGAAGGGCATGACCGTGGACTCGTACAGTCCGAAGGGTGTGATAAAGGCGGACTTCTCCTATGCCTCGGGGCTCAGGGGAATCTGCCAGTATCCTCGACTCAGATCCATTATGGTCAGATATTTTGCGCCAGCTAACTTCTCAAGCAGCTCCTCGATGCGCGGCATTGGGTGCGTGTCAGAGGATGAGATGGCGTTGAGCCCCCTGTAGTCCAAGCAGAACCGAGTGGTCCGATCCTCCTTTGGCATGAAAACTACAGGAGAGGCCCACGTGCTCTTTGACCGTTGAATCACCCCCAGCTGTAACATCTCTTTGATCTCCTTGAGTATAACCTGCTGCACCTCATCGGAGATCCAATAGGGTGTTCGCTGCAGTGGGGCATGATTCCCGGTGTCAACCTCGTTGACTGCTAACTCAGTCCTTCCTGGTCGTTTGGAGAACAATACCCGGAAGGGTTCTAGCATGGTCCGCAACTGCGACCGCTAGGGTTCGGTTAACCTCCACATCCTCGATGGACCCACCGGCCTTGGCCAGCATCTCCAGGAGGGCGTCTTCCTCCCCGTCTTCGTGCAGGCTGCATACCGGTAGGATGTTGGCTTCACGTTCATAATGAGCCTTTATCATGTTGACGTGAAAGGCCTTTCGCCTACCCCGAGCGTGATCAAGCATGACCACGTAGATGACTGGGTTGAGCTATTGGTGGATGATGTATGGGCCTTCCCAAGCTGTCTGAAGCTTATCCTTTGCTATGAGGACCAGCACCCACACCTTTTGATCCACCTAGTAGGTCCGCTCCCAGGCCTTCTGGTGGTACCAGTGCTTCTGATCAGCCTGAGACTGCATCATGTTTTCATGCACCAACTGCATTAAGGCCTGCATTTTTTCATGGAAGCTCATGACATACTCCACTATGAACATTTCAGAAGGGTTCAGCTCCTCTTCCCAGGATTCCATTACCAACCCAAGGGGTCCCAGGACTCGCCTGCCGTACAGGAGCTCGAAGGGGGAGAACCCTGTTGAGGCTTGCGGAACCTCTCGGTAAGCGAATAGCATTGTGGGAGGTACCGCTCCCAGTCGTGTTCTTGGGTCTCAACCAGCATGCGTAGCATCTGTTTGAGGGTACCATTGAAGCGCTCACACAAGCCATTGGTCTGTGGGTGATAGGCACTCAATAACAGATGCTTCCCCTGCATTTTCTTACAGAGAGCCTCCATTAGGCGAGACATGAATTGGGTACCTGTGATGGGTAAGCATATCCCTGGGAAATCCTACCAGTGAAAAGATGGCCAACAGTGCATCTGCCACGTTATCTGCCCAGGACCGAGCCACTGCCTCTGGGTACCGGGTAGCGTAGTCTACCACAGTGAGGACGTATTGCTTTCCAGGGCTTCTGGGGAACGCCAGCGGGCCCACAATGTCCACCGCGATCCTCTGGAAAGGCTCCTCTATCACTGGCAAAGGGATCAGGGGAGCCTTAAGAGGAAGCCCCGCCTTCCCCACTATTTGGCAGGTGATACATTTGCAGCAGTAGTTTGTCACATGTGTCCCCATCTTGCGCCAATAGAAGTGTTGAGACAGCCGGGCCTTAGTTTTGCTGATCCCCAAGTGTCCAGCAAGCAGGATCCCATGGGCAATCCGCAACAACTCCTGTATTGGTGCGAGACGACCAGCTGTCTTTCCCTCAACCACTCCTTTTGGGATTTTCCCGGTACTGTCTCTAGGTACAACCTCCCTCGCTCCTAGAACACCCTCTACTTATCAGACACGGAGGTGGGCGTCTCGGCGAGGTGTCTCAAATTCTCCAGGCTCACATCTGAGTGCAGAGCAGCCTCAAACGCCTTGCTAGGGGCAGCCAGAAACGACGTCGGGGCCCTTCACCATGGGAACCCTCTGGGACCTGCTCGGGGTCCATCTCTGGTTCAGTCACCCTTGTGACTGAGGAGAGTCCAGAAGGCAGAACGTTATCTGCGTTCCGGGCACTCTGACTACAGCTGACCGCAGATACATAGGCTGGCTCCCCGGGGATTTCCACAGATCCATTAGCCGGCGCTGCTATGGGTACTACCTCCCCATCCACCACCAACATCCCAGGAGCAGTGCTACTTATGAGGCAGTTATCTTCCCCTGTGGCACTGGTCAGTTGCACGGCATCACCTTCCTCATGGAACCCATGCATCTGCCCATTTCCCTGAGCACCATCGCTTGCTCCTGTTAGAGGTTCCTCAGCCATCCCACCCCGCAGAGTGACGTGGCTGAGCACTCCTTCACCTGTGAACACATCATTCTTAGGAAATAAATGGTTAGCAGGTAACACATGCACATTTTCATCATCAGCATCATCGGTATTACCTTTGGCATTTTCAGAAAAATGGTTATGAGGTACATCATTAGGCAGTAAAGCATTGTCAGGTAGCATATGCTATTTCCCATCGCTATCATCAACATTCAATCGGGGAGGAGAATCAGGGACATAGTATGCAACCATTCTCCCCAAATCAGTCCCCAATAAAACATCAGTGGGTAAGTTATCGGACAACCTCACTTCCTTCACCCCGCTCCTGGCACCCCAATCTATACATACCGGGCCATTGGCAGGGGACAGCGGATGCCCCCTATCCTGGTGACAGTCAGGGTTTTCCCGGAATAATCTCTTCAGGGGCTGCCTGTTTGGGTCGGATGAGGGTTCGTTCAGCTCCGTTGTCCTTGAGGCCTGTAGCGACATGGCCCCCCCACGGTGATTTGCTGCACATTGTCACAGACCCTCCCAACCACCCCACCCACCAAAAGAACTGCTGCATTAAGCCCTGGGGTATTGGCTGGGAGTTTCTTCTGCTTCTCTGGACAGTGGGCGCTGATATGACTAGTCCGTTTGCAGAAAAAACACTAGTGAAGGTCGGTGATAAGACTGGTGCTGTTGGCAACAGGGACCTCTGGTGAGTTGGCTAGCAGGGGTACTGGCATTGGTTGCAGGCTTTACCCCCTCTCCAGTTGGCAGTGACTGGCTTCCTCACTACCGATTTACAGTTGGCATCATAGGCATCTCTGTCCATCACAAACTGTCGCACCTCAGCTGGGCACAGATGTAGAAATTGGTCTTTGATCATCAGGTCTCCCAGCTGCTCAAAGGTGGTCACTGACAGTCCTTGGATCCACTGGTCAAAGTGGGTCCCGAGTCCATGCGCCACATCACTATAACTGTCTTGTGGGCCATGTTGGAGGTTCCGGAATTTTCTATGGTAAACCTCAGGTGTAAGCTGGCACTTTGTTATCAGGGCCTGCTTGATGGCCTCATAGTCCCCATCTTGATCTTGAGGGAGAGCAGCAAATGCCTCCTCTTAAGGTACCTTCACACTGAACGATATTGCTAGCGATCCGTGACGTTGCAGCGTCCTGGCTAGCGATATCATTCAGTTTGACACGCAGCAGCGATCAGGATCCTGCTGTGACATCGTTAGTCGGAGCTAGAAGGCCAGCACTTTATTTCGTCGCTGGACCTCCAGCAGACATCGCTGAATCGGTGTGTGTGACGCCGATTCAGCGATGTCTTCACTGGTAACCAGGGTAAACATCGGGTTACTAAGTGCAGGGCCGCGCTTAGTAACCCGATGTTTACCCTGGTTACCAGCGTAAAAGTAAAAAAAAAAAACAAAGAGTACATACTTACCTTCCGCTGTCTGTCACCACGGCCCTGCGCTTAGTAACCCGATGTTTACCCTGGTTACCGACATCGTTGGTCGCTGGAGAGCTGTCTGTGTGACAGCTCTCCAGCGACCAAACAGTGACGCTGCAGCGATCGGGATCATTGTCTGGATCGCTGCAGCGTTGCTAAATGTGAAGGTACCTTTAGCACTGGGGTCAGGTATCGGTCCCATTCATCATTCTACAGATGATACTGTCTGCAGTCCTTCTCAAAGGCCCTCAGAAAAGTGTCCAAGTCCCCGTCATTTTCCACCACAGGAAAGTGCTCTGGCCAGGGTGTAGGGGTCTGAGCGCTGTTGGGCTCACCACTGGACTGTGATGACCTCGGCCCCTGGAGTCAGGCTAACTCCAGCTGGTGCTCCCGAACCGCTTGCCCCTCGGGTCGGGCCTCCTGTTGGTACTGCTGGATCAGCCTCAGATGTCCATTATGGTCATCGGGGGGAGTTGTTCCAAAGCCGCCTGCAGGTTGGGGTCCAATCTGCCCTGGTTGCAATTGGGGCCAGCATTCAGTGGTTGGACCTCTGCTGCAACACCATTTTCGCTTGTGCTGGTTTCTGCGGCCACTAGGCTCTGAGACCAGGCTTGTTCTTCTTCAAATTGCACCAGTTCCATGACCATTTGAGTCTTGGTTTTGCCATGGGGGTCCAGGCCGTTGTACGTACATACTCCAACAAGAGTGTCCCTCTTCTGCTGGGTGTACCAGGCTTCTCCTTTTGTGGCCATCATTGCTAAATAAAAGATAGGATAGAAAAATGAAGAGAAGGGTAGGGGGTAATCGCAAGTACACACTATTGCCTCCGTACTAGTAAACACTGACCTTGTTCTCCAAAACTTTTTTGCGCCAAGACCTCGCAAGAACTGTGCAAGTTTTTAGGGAGAGGAATGATTGCTCAAACCAGATCACTAATGCTTTATTATCCCACCACTCTGCCACCAATATGTCACGGAGCCCACAGTGCTGCCAGCAATATGTCAGGAATCCCACCAATCTGTCACGGTTAATGGAGAAGATGCCTTTATCATCCCCACCACTCACACCAATTTGTCACGAACTGTGGTTGTTTGGTTGCCCCTGGTTCCTTCTGAAGGAGATTTATCTATATCCCACTTCCCAGTTCCGGTTTGGCACTTGCAGCTCTCTGGCGCCCCCTTTACCCCCAGGTCAGTCAGGGTACTGCATCTAGGGTACTTAGTCCCAAGAAAGGCTGCCTGCTATGTACTGGCTATTGGGCACGCTGCAGCGAGGGCGATATAACTACTCCCACCCAGGTGGGAACAATAATTATCAATGCCGCCGGTCACTGCAAAGACTCCCAATTGCACAGGACAAAGTATGCTGCCACCAGCTCCTATTTTCCAAGTATTAACGTGTCCGGAGCCAACCCAAATCAGTAGTGTAATGCACTTGAGAGGAAGCGACAGTTAGTTATAGAGCAGGGAGACAAGCTAGTAATTTTATATTTTACTCCAAAAAAGGTAGGCAGTGTTTACAAAGTATAAAAATATATTATAAAGACGACAAATCATAGGTACAATACAATTACAAATAACATGGGATCAAAGTGGAAAAAAAACTCATAGCATTCAGATCATGTTATCCCATGGCTGGCCGTGTACTGTGGATGAGAAAGACGACCATATATCCAGATGCATCATACATCCGACCAGCAGCCAGACCCAGGACAAAAGACGCACACACAACTCAGCAGGTTTAAGATAAGCCCTCTCATCGTGACATCAATGAGTGGGCTGAGTTAGGAAATGCACTCCTGTTTCTACTCTTTATGTTTAGTTTCAGAGGCAGACAAAGACATTCTTGGGGGAGGGGAAACTAGTGGCTGGAATACCCCTGTGCTGCAGGCAGAGAAAAGAAGGGGGGGGTCGGATTTGCAGCGTGTGTGTCTGTGCCATGGTACCTAATAGAACTAATCTCACATTATGACATTTTTACATTACCGTGACAGGTTTTAATGTTTTGTAAAAGCTGACATGTTTAACCCATTATCTACCAATGTCCTTTTTTGGGGACGCCTAAACGTTAGCTTCCAGAACCTAAGATTTTATAATTTTTATAATTAGGTCCAATTTTTTGTGTTGTGTTTGTAAAATGAATGTTTTAAAAATAGGAAATCATGTCATTGTCATTTTTAAATGAATATTGGGACGCCCTTTTCTGAAAAATCCGTACTTGTAAAAATTTTAATTTGGCAAGTAATGGGCTAAGTATATGGCTGTGTGTTATTCTCAGCCCATGAGCTGAATATTGACCAAAACAATGACTAAATAAATGGCATTTGAGAGGTTGAATAGGTTTTAGAAAGTAAAAAAATGTTGCTCTACATAGTAAATATTGATCATTCATCACTGTGGGGTTATCCAGTTCTAAGATTGACAAAAAAGAAACTACAGGAAAGTCTATTACATGTCAGTCGCCATTCTCCTGACTAGGCTATAGGCAAGTATATTAAATTAAAAAATCCCTTGGGAATTACTGTCCCTTTTAATGCAAAACTAATGGAAATTCCTCCATACTTGTTAGATAAAAGAGGCAAATCCACCATTTCCAGTGGGATTGGTTGACTATCTATTGTGTATAAGGACCCTGACCATCCCCTCACCAGTGTCGGATTGGGGTGCTGTGTGGGGATCATGCAGTATATATAGGGAGGCTGTGGGGGGTTAATGCAGTATATATAGGGAGGCTGTGTGGGGATCATGGGGTATATATAGGGAGGCTTTGCAGGGATCATGCAGTATATATAGGGAGGCTGTGTAGGGCTCATGCAGTATATACAGTTGCGTCTATATTTAGACAGACATTTTTCTAATTTTGGTTATAGACATTACCACAATGAATTTTAAACAAAACAATTCAGATGCAGTTGAAGTTCAAACTTTCAGCTTTCATTTGAGGGTATCCACATTAAAATTGGATGAAGGGTTTAGGAGTTTCAGCTCCTTAATATTATGCTCCCGCCTGCCTCGCCACATGTGTCTCATACTCACCTCGCTACGGCATCCTGGCGCATCCCTGCTCGCTTCCAGTCTTCTCTCCCTGTGCGCACCGCTCCTGCTCCTCGGGTGTGCGAGCGCTCTGAGTTCCACGACGCGCACGCACACATGTCTCATTGAATCCTGGCCGTGTCTTCTGCGCCGCCCTGTGGACTCTGACCCAGAAGGTATGCCCTCACTCTCTTTATCAAGCCACCTCTTCCTATCGGCGGTTCCTGATTGTCATTTGCTTTCTTCAAGTGAATCTGGCTCAACGTCCATCCTGTGTTCCTTCCTGCCTGTTTGCTCACCGATTACTTCCATTGCTGTAGCTAAATCCTGGTCTTCTCCTTTGCTCCCTCCTGGTGCCTGCTCTTTGGTGTCTTCCTTCCAGGCCGTGTTCCAGTGTCCTTGCCTGCCTGCCTCAGTCTTCCTCCTAGTCCGTGTTCCAGTCTCCAGCCTGTCTGCCAGTGTCCTCCCTCCGGTCCCTGCTCCCGTGGTTAGTCTTCCTGTTCGTCTCCTCCGTCCTGACCGTATTCCCATGCCTTCCCTGTTTATGTCTCCTCGTTAGTCCTTACTGTACCCCATTAGTTGCCTTATTGCCCGTCCTTCTTTACCAGCTGCCATGGCGATAGTCTCCCTCGAGCCTGCCCCTAACGCTCCCTGTATAGGGGGTGGTGCACTTGGTCAGCTCGCCCGTGGGAGGTTCGTTGTCACGGTCCAGTGGGTCCACTCTATAGCCTCCACAGTTAATCCTCACAGTACAATCAGGCCATGGACCCCGCTGGTACTTTTTCCACGCAGAAGGAGCTTAGGGTTATTCGTGAGAATCAGTCTAGGATCATGGGCTTTTTAAAACCATGGAATCCCGCTTATCGGCGTTACAACCCTCTAATCCTGGGAACGCGTCCCAGATGGCAAGTCTCGAGCAAGAGCTCGCACAGCAACGTGACACCCAGGGTCACATTTTAGATTATCTTGTTTCGATGGATAATCGTCTGCTTTCCATGCAATCGGCTGCTTCGGCTCCTGTTCCCATTCCGCATCCACCACCTCGCCTGGCCAAACCTCCATGCTATAGTGGAGTTCCCAAGTTATGGCGAGGTTTTTGAAACCAGTGCCAATTACTCTTTGAGCTTTTACCACAACTATACCCCACTGATCGGGCTAAGGTGGCTTTTGTTGTGTCTCACTTGGAAGGGGAGGCTTTGGCATGGGTTAATCCACTTTGGGAGTGGGATGATCCTTTAGTTTTCCAACTTGCCAATTTTTTGGAGACTTTCCGTAAGGTGTTCGATGGACCCGTATGCTTGGCCTCTACTACCGGGTCCCTTTTTAATCTCCACCAAGGTTCTCTTTCTGTCGGCCATTACGCCATTCAATTTCAATGGGCCGGGCCTTGGTTGGAGTTTTCTGGCGAGGTCTGTGTTCTCGAATCAAGGACGAGCTGGCGGGTCGAGACACACCAACATCTCTGGAGGATCTCATATTCTTGGCTACGCGCATGGATCTTCGATTCCAGGAACGGCTTCGTGAAACGGCTAGAGAGAGAAGTCCTTCTCGCCTACCTTCGGCTTCTTCCAGTTCTTCCTCTTCACGATTGGTTTCTTTGCCTCCGATTTTGCCTCCTGAACCCATGCAGGTGGATTGTCTTTGCCCAGCCGAACTACGCCGCAAAGAAAGAATTGCTCAGGGTCTCTGTTTCTACTACTGTGGCAGCGCGTCTCATCTTCTGCGTTCTTGTCCGGTGAGGCCGGGAAACGCTTCCGCCTAGGTCTGGTAAGAGAGGCCTCCCTAGGTATTTGTGAATCCTCTCTACCTTTAATTCTTTCCGCTTTAGTTAATTTTGGTACCAGTCGTTTTTCTGGGGTGGCTTATGTTGATTCTGGTGCTGCAGGGAACTTTATTCAGCTAGAGGCAGTCAAGAGACTCCATATTCCTGTAAAATCTTTGGCGACTACAGGGCAGTTAGCTTTGGTCGATGGTAGGCCCTTGCGGGAGACCGTTACCCTCGTCACAGAAGAGGTGGAGTTACAGATTGGAGCCCTGCATCGGGAGAAGATTGCCTTCTATGTGCTGCCTTCGTTGTCTCATACGTTCCTATTGGGTCTTCCGTGGTTAAGAACTCATGAACCTGTCCTGGATTGGCGATCTGGTGATGTCCTACGCTGGGGTCACGCCTGTCAGACAGGTGTCTTCTTTCCATGAACCTGTAAAGACTCTTCAGTCTAATCTGGCCCCTGCCGGTTTGCCTTCGGCCTACTGGTCCTTCTCGGACATCTTCGACAAAAAAGAGGCAGAGAACTTGCCCCCACATCGTCCGTATGATTGCCTGATCGACCTTGTACCCGGTACAACACCACCCTGGGGGCGAATTTACCCACTGAATCCTCTCGAGTCTCAAGCTATGACTGAGTATGTCCAGGAGAATCTAGCCAGAGGTCTTATCCGGAAGTCATCTTCACCCGCAGGCGCAGGTTTCTTTTTTGTCAAGAAAAAGGATGGATCTCTCCGTCCCTGCATCGATTACCGGGGCCTTAATAATATCACAATTAAGAACAAGTAACCACTTCCTCTTATTCCGGAACTATTTGATCGACTACGAGGAGCACACATTTTTACGACACTAGATCTCCGTGGGGCCTACAATTTAGTCCGTATTCGTTCTGGCGACGAGTGGAAGACTGCCTTTAACACCAGGGACGGGCACTACGAGTATTTAGTCATGCCCTTTGGTTTATGCAATGTTCCTGCTGTGTTCCAGGAATTCGTGAATTAAATTTTTCGAGATCTTCTGTACATCTGTGTGGTGGTTTACTTGGATGATATCCTTATTTTTTCTCCGGATCTGGTCACCCACAGAAAGCATGTTCGTCTGGTTCTACTGTGCCTGAGAGAGAATCACCTTTACGCCAAGCTTGAAAAATGTGCCTTTGAACAGCCGTCTCTTCCCTTCTTGGGTTACATTATATCTGACTCAGGTCTTCGCATGGATCCAGAGAAGGTGTCTGCCGTACTCAACTGGCCACATCCTAATGGTGTCAAAGCTATCCAGCGATTCCTTGGTTTTGCAAATTACTATCGGCAGTTTATCCCTCATTTCTCTTCCTTGTCCGGTCCCATCACCGCTCTGATACGAAAGGGGTCCAATCCTCACATCTGGTCATCTGAAGCTTTACATGCTTTCTCGTCTCTGAAGCAAGCCTTTGCCTCTGCTCCAGTACTACATCGTCCGGAGGTGATTAAAGCTTTTGTTCTGGAGGTTGATGCATTTGCCGCTGGTGCTGGAGCCGTACTTTCTCAAAGGTCATCTTCTGGGAACTTGGTTCCCTGCGGTTTCTTCTCCAAGACATTCTCTTCCTCTGAACAGAACTACTCCATCAGCGACAGGGAGCTCTTAGCCATTAAGTTGGCTTTTGAAGAGGGGAGATACCTTTTGGAGGGAGCTGTTCACCCATTCAAAGTCTTCTCGGATCACAAGAACCTGGCATACATCCGTTCTGCTCAGAGACTTAATCCTCGGCAAGCTAGATGGTCTTTGTTTTTTGCCCGTTTTAATTTTGAGTTGCATTTTTGTCTGGATGACAAGAATCTCAAGGCTGATGCATTGTCCAGGTCCTTCTTATCTTCTGACTCAGAGGAGGAGCCCTCGCATATCTTGCATCCATCTAAGGTCATCATGGTGGCACCTGTTAGTTTGTCTTCTCTACCTCCTGGTAAAACTGTTGTCCCTGTGTGCAACAGAAGACAAGTCCTTCGCTGGGGACATACTTCCAAATTGGCAGGTCATGTCGGCTTCAAGAAAACCCTCTCGTTTGTGTCCCGCTTTTATTGGTGGCCGACTCTTCTTCAGGATAACCGAAGCTTCATTGCCTCCTGTTCATCTTGTGCCAAGAATAAGACTCCTAGGCATTTACCCTCCGGTTTGCTTCATCCGCTCCCTATTCCATCTGCTCCTTGGCAGCACATTGCAATGGACTTTATCACCGATCTGCCTCGATCTTCTGGTTGCACTGTCATCCTTGTCTTCATAGATAGGTTCTCCAAGATGGCTCACTTTATATCTCTTCCTGGTTTACCTTCTGCACCTGAGTTGGCGAGAGCTTTTATCCATCATATTTTTCGCATTCACGGTCTTCCTCAACATATTGTTTCGGATAGAGGGGTGCAGTTCACCTCTCGTTTTTGGAAGTCTCTCTGCAAATTTATGGACATTTCGCTTGATTTCTCATCTGCCTACCACCCACAAACCAATGGTCAAGTGGAACGTACCAATCAAACTTTGGTGACTTATCTTCGTCACTTCTCTAACTCTCATCAGAAGGACTGGGTAGATTTGCTTCTGTGGGCTGAATTTGCTTATAACAATCATACCAGCGAATCTACTTCCAGGTCTCCTTTCTTCATCGTCTACGGGTAGCATCCTGGTGTACCACTTCCGATTCCTCCTGTCTCAGGTGTCCCAGCGGCCGCTCTTTTGTCCGAGGAGTTCTCTAGGATTTGGCAGGAGACTAGGACCGCTCTTGAACTGGCCTGCGCCAGAATGAAGGAACATGCGGACAAGAGGCACTTGGACTCTCCTCTTTTTCAGCCCGATGATAAGGTTACATAGCTACATAGTTACATAGTTATTAAGGTTGAAGGAAGACTATAAGTCCATCTAGTTCAACCCATAGCCTAACCTAACATGCCCTAACATGTTGATCCAGAGGAAGGCAAAAAAAACCCATGTGGCAAGAGTAAGCTCCACATTGGGGAAAAAAATTCCTTCCCGACTCCACATACGGCAATCAGACTAGTTCCCTGGATGAACGCCCTATCAAGGAATCTAGTGTATGTACCCTGTAACATTATACTTTTCCAGAAAGGTATTCAGTCCCCTCTTAAATTTAAGTAATGAATCACTCATTACAACATCATACGGCAGAGAGTTCCATAGTCTCACTGCTCTTACAGTAAAGAATCCGCGTCTGTTATTATGCTTAAACCTTTTTTCCTCCAAACGCAGAGGATGTCCCGGTTTCAGGTCTATGATTAAAAAGATCATCAGAAAGGTCTTTGTACTGTCCCCTCATATATTTATACATTAACATAAGATCACTCCTTAGTCTTCGTTTTTTCCAAACTAAATAGCCCCAAGTGTAATAACCTATCTTGGTATTGCAGACCCACCAGTCCTCTAATAACCTTGGTCGCTCTTCTCTGCACCCGCTCTAGTTCAGCTATGTCTTTCTTATACACCGGAGACCAGAACTGTGCACAGTATTCTAAGTGTGGTCGAACTAGTGACTTGTATAGAGGTAAAATTATGTTCTCCTCATGAGCATCTATGCCTCTTTTAATGCATCCCATTATTTTATTTGCCTTTGTAGCAGCTGCCTGACACTGGCCACTGAATATGAGTTTGTCATCCACCCATACACCCAGGTCTTTTTCATTGACGGTTTTGCCCAGAGTCTTAGGATTAAGCACATAATTATACATCCTATTACTTCTACCCAAGTGCATGATCTTACATTTATCCCCATTAAGGCTCATTTGCCATTTATCAGCCCCAGCTTCTAGTTTACATAAATCATCCTGTAATATAAAATTGTCCTCCTCTGTATTGATTACCCTGCAGAGTTTAGTGTCATCTGCAAATATTGAAATTCTACTCTGAATGCCCCCTACAATCTCATTACTAAATATGTTAAAAAGAAGAGGGCCCAATACTGACCCCTGTGGTACCCCACTGCTAACCCCTACCCAGTCCGAGTGTGCTCCATTAATAAACACCCTTTGTTTACTATCCCTGAGCCAGCTCTCAACCCACTTGCACATATTTTCCCCTATCCCCATTATTCTCATTTTATGTATCAACCTTTTGTGTGGCACCGTATCAAAAGCTTTTGAAAAGTCCATATACACTACATCCACTGGGTTCCCTTGGTCCAATCCGGAACTTACCTCTTCATAGAAACTGATCAAATTAGTCTGACATGAACGGTCCCTAGTAAACCCGTGCTGATACTGGGTCATGAGGTTATTCCTCTTCAGATACTCCAGTATAGCATCCCTTACAATGCCCTCCAGGATTTTACCCACAGTAGAGGTTAAGCTTACTGGCCTATAATTTCCGAGTTCAGTTTTTGTCCCCTTTTTGAATATTGGCACCACATTTGCTATACGCCAGTCCTGTGGTACAGACCCTGTTATTATGGAGTCTTTAAAGATTAAAAATAATGGTCTATCAATGACTGTACTTAATTCCTGCAGTACTCGAGGGTGTATCCCATCCGGGCCCGGAGATTTGTCAATTTTAGTGATTTTTAGACGCCGCACTTCCTGCTGGGTTAAGCAGGTGACATTTAATTGGGAATTTTTATCACTAGTCATTTTGTCTGCCATGGGATTTTTTTTGTGTAAATACTGATGAAAAAAAGTCATTTAGCATATTGGCTTTTTCCTCATCCTCATCCACCATTTCACCCAGACTATTTTAAGGGGGCCAACACTATCATTTTTTAGTTTCTTACTATTTATGTAGTTAAAGAATATTTTAGGATTATTTTTACTCTCTCTGGCAATGAGTCTCTCTGTCTCAATCTTTGCTGCCTTGATTTGCTTTTTACAGAATTTATTTAATCTTCTGTATTTATTTAATGCCTCATCACTACCTACTTCCTTTAATTTTCTAAATGCTTTCTTTTTGTCACTTATTGCGCCCCTTACAGCTCTATTTAGCCATATTGGTTTCCTCCTATTTCTAGTATGTTTATTCCCATACGGTATATACTGTGCACAGGTCCTATCCAGGATGCTAATAAACGTCTCCCATTTTCTTTGTGTATTTTTGTGTCTCAGGATATCGTCCCAGTTAATTGCACCAAGATCCTCTCTCATCCGTTGGAAATTTGCCCTCCTGAAGTTTAGTGTCCTTGTAACCCCTCTACTACACATCTTTTTAAAGGATACATGAAAACTTATTATTTTGTGATCGCTATTACCCAAGTGACCCCAACCCTTATATTTGATATGCGGTCTGGCCTGTGGGTTAATATTAGGTCTAGCAGTGCCCCCCTTCTTGTTGGGTCCTGAACCAGTTATGAAAGGTAATTGTCTCTCATAGTTGTCAAAAACTGATTACCTTTGCTGGAACTGCAGGCTTCTGTTCCCCATTCCATTTCAGGGTAGTTGAAGTCCCCCATAATAATGACTTCTCCTTGAGTCGCAGCTTCATCTATTTGCTTTACGAGGATATTCTCCATTGCTTCCATTATTTTTGGAGATTTATAACAAACCCCTATCAGTAATTTATTATTTTTCCCCCTCCCCTTATCTCCACCCACAGGGATTCAACATTTTCATTAAATGGGTTTTAAGGACGATTTTACATATAGACACACTCCACCCCCTCGCTTATCTGTACGGTCATTTCTGAACAGGCTATAGCCCTGCAAGTTAACAGCCCAGTCATGGCTCTCATCCAGCCATGTCTCAGATATCCCCACCATGTCATAATTATGCTCCAACAACATTAGTTCTAATTCGTCCATTTTGTTGGCGAGGCTTCTGGCATTAGTATACATACATTTTATGTATCTCTCTGCACCTCTATTCTTTCTTAAATTATTAACTGTTCTAACCCCACCCCCCATGCCACTGCCACCCCCAACTTCCTTATTTGTGCCCAGGTCTCTATCTGCACTATCTTCCCCTCCTATAAAATGAATACCCTCCCCCCAATTCCTAGTTTAAATACTCCTCCACCCTTCTAGCCATTTTCTCCCCCAGCATAGCTGCACCTTCCCCATTGAGGTGCAGCCTGTTCCTAGCGTAGAGCCTGTAGCCAACTGAGAAGTCAGCCCAGTTCTGCAGGAACCCAAACCCCTCCTTCCTACACCAATTCTTGAGCCACTTATTAACCTCCCTAATCTCCCATTGCCTCTCTGGCGTGGCACGTGGTACAGGCAGTATTTCGGAAAATACCACGTTGGAGGTCCTTGCTTTCAGCTTGCAGCCTAATTCTCTGAAATCATCTTTAAGGACCTTCCACCTACCTCTAACTTTGTCATTAGTGCCAATGTGCACCATGACCGCTGGGTCCTCACCAGCCCCTCCCAGTAATCTGTCCACCCGATCAGCGATGTGTCCAACTCGAGCGCCAGGTAGGCAGCCCACCGTTCGACGATCCCTTTCTTTGTGACAGATTGCCCTCTCTGTTCCCCTAATAATTGAGTCGCCCACTACCAGCACCTGTTTGGCCTGCCCTGCTCTCCTATTTCCCTCCTTACTGGAGCAGTCACTCCTCCGGCTTTCAGAGGACATGCCTGGCTGCAACAGTGCTACCCCTGTACTGGCACCCCCCTCATCTGCCAACTTAGCAAACTTATTGGGGTGTTCCAGATCAGGACTAGCCTCCCTGGCACTCTTCCCTCTACCCCGCTTCCTAACTGTCACCCAGCTTGCTACTTCATCGTCCTGCAGCTCTATCCCACCATCCCCCCCTCATCTGTCCCATTGAGCGTCTGCTCCGTGAGCAGAAGACTCCTCTCCATATTGTCTATGGATCTCAGTGTTGCCAGCTGCACATTTAGATTCAGAATCTGGTTTTCCAAATGCACAACGTGCTCACATCTCGCACAGCAGTATGCACCCTCGATCGGCTGCTCAAGGATTGCATACATGTGGCAAGATGTGCACTGGATGGCATTAACAAGAGTGGAGCACATTTCCTTATGGGGATTGCACCAGACAGAAAAGTTAAATAAAAAAAATAAAATATAAATACAAAGTATTAATAAAAAAAAAAAAAAACAGACAGCAATTCAGTAATTCCTCCCTTGGAAACTCCCTGACTCCAAAGTCACTGAATCACAAGTCACACTTACCGCCGTTCACACTTAAGCTCAGCTCACACTCAGCTCGCTCACACTCGCTATGCTGAAGATTTATAGATTTTTTTTTGTTTTTGTGTGGTTGTCTTCCAAGTTTGTCCACTTAAAAGTGCCTTCGGACAAACTGGGTCCCTGCTATATTGGGCCCTTCGAGGTCTTGTCCCGTATCTATAATGTCTCTTATAAGTTAAAACATCCTGCTTCTCTCCGCATCCCCAATTCTTTTCATGTTTCCCTCCTGAAGCCTTTTGTGCTCAATCAGTTCCATTTCACTTTCAATCGTTCTCCTCGGCCTAATTTTTGTAATGATGTCTTTGAAGTTAAAGATATTGTTGGTATGAAAAAATTAGAGGAAGGGCCTTTTTCCTTGTTGATTGGAAGGGTTTTGGTCCCGAGGAGAGATCTTGGGAGCCTCGGGAGAACATTCAGGCTCCTCAAATTCTGGCAAATTTTCTTTCGGCTCTTAGGAGGGAGGGGCATAAGGGGGGTACTGTTATGCTCCTGCCTGCCTCGCCGCATGTGTCTCATACTCACCTCGCTGCTGCGTCTCTGCTTGCTTCCGGTCTTCTCTCCCTGCGCGCTCGGCTCCTGCTCCTCCTCGGGGGCGTGCGCGCTCTGAGTTCCACGGCGCGCGCGCACACGTCTCTCAGTGAATACTGGCCGTGTCTTCTGCGCCGCCCTGTGGACTCTGGCCCAGAAGGTATGCCCTCACTCTCTTTATCAGGCTACCTCTTCCTATCGGCGGTGTCTGATTATCATTTGCTTTCTTCAAGTGAATCTAGCTCCACGTCCCTTCTGTGTTCCTTCCTGCCTGTTTGCTCACCGCTAACTTCCGTTACTGTAGCTAAATCCTGGTCTTCTCCTTTGCTCCCTCCTAGTGCCTGCTCTTCGGTGACTTCCTTCCAGTCCATGTTCCAGTGTCCTTGCCTGCCTGCTTGCCTCCGTCTTCCTCCTAGTCCGTGTTCCAGTCTCCAGCCTGTCTGCCCGTGTCCTCCCTCCGGTCCCTGCTCCCGTAGTTAGTATTCCTTTTCGGCTCCTCCGTCCTGACCGTATTCCCACGCCTTCCCTGTTTCTGTCTCCTCGTTAGTCTTTACTGTACCCCATTAGTTGCCTTCTTGCCCATCCTTCTTTACCAGCTGCCGTGGCGATAGTCTGACCTCGGGCCTGCCCCTAACGCTCCCTGTATAGGGGGTGGTGCACTTGGTCAGCTCGCCCGTGGGAGGTTCTTTGTCACGGTCCAGTGGGTCCACTCTATAGTCTCCACAGTTAATCCTCACACTTAACATGTGCCACCCTGTTTATAAAGGGACCAAAAGTAATTGGACAATTGACTCAAAGGCTATTTCATGGACAGGTGTGGGCAATCCCTTCGTTATGTCATTCTCAATTAAGCAGATAAAAGGCCTGGAGTTGATTTTAGATGGGGTGCTTGCATTTGGAAGGTTTTGCTGTGAAGTAAACATGTGGTCAAAGGAGCTCTTTATTCAGGTGACGCAAGCCATCCTTAAGCTGTGAACACAGAAAAAACCCATCCGAGAAATTGCTACAATATTAAGAGTGGCAAAATCTACAGTTTGGTACATCCTGAGAAAGAAAGAAAGCACTGGTGAACTCATCAATAGTCATCAATACAAAAAGACCTGGGCGCCCACGGAAGACAACAGTGGTGGATGATTGCAGAATAATCTCCATGGTGAAGAGAAACCCCTTCACAACAACACTCTCCAGGAGGTAGGCGTATCAATATCCAAATCGAGAAGACTGCATGAAAGTAAATACAGAGGGTTCACTACACCGTACAAGCCACTCAAAAGCATGAAGAATAAAAAGGCTAGACTGGACTTTGCTAAATAAAACATCTAAAAAAGCCAGCACAGTTCTGGAAGAACATTCTTTGGACACATAAAACTAAGCTCAACCTCTTCCAGAATGATGGAAAGAGAAAAGTATGGTGAAGGCGTGGTACAGCTCATGATCCAAAGCATACCACATCATCTGTAAAACACGATGGAGGCAGTGTGATGGCTTGGGCATGCATGGCTGCCAGTGACACTGGGTCACTTGTGTTTGTTGATGATGTGACAAAGGACAGAAGCAGCCGAATGAATTCTGAGGTATTCAGAGACATACGGTGTGCTCAGATCCAGCCAAATGCAGCCAAACTGATTGGTCGTCGTTTCATTCTACAGATGGACAATGACCCAAAACATAAAGCCAAAGCAACCAAGGAGTTTATTAAAGCAAAGAGGTGGAATATTCCTGAATGAACACGTCAGTCACCTGATTTGAAATTCAGAGAGTATGCTAACATCTATGTGGCGGTACTTGAGGAACAGTATGTGTACAGTTCCAGGTATTGGTCCCATGTCCGGGCCTGGTGGCGCTATATCGACGACGTATTTGTGATATGGGAGGGACATTTACAGGAGCTTCTTGAATTTTATTGTGAGCTTAACAACATCTTCCCTGAGTTAGGATTTACAGTGACACATTCATATGATCAAGTTCAATTTTTGGACACATTGGTCTATAAAGATGGATCTTCATTTAAGACGGATCTTTTTATCGAGAGTACAGACAGAAATAGCCTGTTGCAGTTTAATAGCCATCATCCCAGAAATATGGTTGAGTCCCTACCCTGGAGTCAGATGTTGAGGGTTCGCAGAATTGTGACAGATGAGTCAATCCTTGACTCCAGGCTAGATGTGATGTGCAAGAAATTTGTGGATAGAGGTTATTCTGACAGCACAGTTACAACACATAGGAAGAGAGTTAAGGAGATCTGTAGGACAGATACAAGACAACAAAATAAAAAGAGTAAAGGTACCTTCACACTGAACGATATCGCTAGCGATCCGTGACGTTGCAGTGTCCTGGCTAGCGATATCATTGAGTTTGACAGGCAGCAGCGATCAGGATCCTGCTGTGCCATCGTTGGTCGGAGCAGAAAGTCCAGAACATTATTTCGTCGCTGGACTCCCGCAGACATCACTGAATTGGTGTGTGTGACGCCGATTCAGCGATGTCTTCACTGGTAACCAGGGTAAACATCGGGTTACTAATCGCAGGGCCGCGCTTAGTAACCCGATGTTTACCCTGGTTACCAGCATAAACGTAAAAAAAAAAAAAACACTACATACTTACATTCCGGTGTCTGTCCCCCAGCGCTGTGCTTCTCTGCACTGTGTAAGCGCTGGCCGTAAAGCAGTGCACAGCGGTGACGTCACCGCTGTGCTTTCCGGCCGGCGCTCACAGTCAGTGCAGAGAAGCACAGGGCCGGGGGACAGACACCGGAATGTAAGTATGTAGTGTTTGTTTGTTTTTTACGTTTATGCTGGTAACCAGGGTAAACTTTGGGTTACTAAGCGCGGCCCTGCGCTTAGTAACCCAATGTTTACCCTGGTTACCAGGGGACTTCGCATAGTTGGTCGCTGGAGAGCTGTCTGTGTGACAGCTCTCCAGCGACCACACAGCGACGCTGCAGCGATCGGGATCATTGTCTAGATCGCTGCAGCGTCGCTAAATGTGACGGTACCTTAAAGACATGCGAATTCCATTCGTGTCCATGTTCAATACAGCTAGTCGCCAGATGAATAATATCCTGGCTAAACACTGGGGTTTATTAAAACAAGGTCTTCCTGGAGTAGATGGGTTTACTCAACCCCCGATTTTTTCATTTAGGAGGGGTCCTAACATAAAAGTACAAAGACGACTGTACAAAGGACATTGGCGCCACCCAGGATGGGAAATTTTCCCTGCCTGGGGTGTGCCTGTTGTGGCAATTTAATTAAAGGTGATTTCTTCTATCACCCCCATACGGGGAAGAAAATCTATATCAGGGGGAGGTACACTTGTACCTCCAGCTTTGTTATTTATTTGATAGTGTGCCCATGTGGTTTGACCTACGTAGGTGAGACCACCATGGAGGTCAAGGCACGAATTGGTGGATTTCTGGACTCCCACGCATTATATGACTAGTTGCTAGTTCCATTGGGATTCCTGTCTTGTTCTTTACATATACTTTTTCTGGGCACTTCTCTTATGGACGTTTTGTCTTTCGGCCATTTTGTGTGCCACTAGGACATGCTTCCTTGTGGCTCCCTTTATACAAATGCTTTGGTCTATTTTTCCAAAGGTCTGTGTTATTTCCCCAAACCCCTACTTGGTACAGGTTTCTGCATCCTTAGGTCTCTCTTTTGTATTAAGCAATATAAAATTTAATTGATTTTGGTATATCTTTCAATAAATTCTGTGTGTGACACTCACTTGCTTAATTATTCTTGTTTTCATTATTCTTTTTCAGGTTGTTATTTATGTGTGCTCTTATTTTTCTCTATAGTCATATTCTTTGCTATCATTAATTATTTATTTTTTAATTTTAATTTTTTATTTATTATTATTCTTTATTATTTTTTTCATTCTTTATTTATTTCATTATTATATTTTTTTATGCTTCCATAATCCTTATTTTTTCTTTCACAGGTCCCTACATATGCGTATTTTCATCTTATTGATAACTCTGTTCCATGTGCCCGGCACTTTGCATGTTTTTCCACTTTTCTCATACTTCTGTTACCTCTGGCTCCTTTATCTGCTTTTATCTAGCAGCGCTGTTCTGTTCATTATGCGCCGCGCTGAATACTCTTCGGTGCGTGCGCATTATGCACTGTTGGCAGGGACACCTGCCTGTTCCCTAGCTCTACTCCTTAACGTCGCTTCCGGTTCCGGCCTCCTGATCTGTCTGCGCGCTCACCCGCGTTTACCTTAAGGTATTTAAACTTCGATTGCATGCATTTTGTTCACCTTCCCCTGACGAAGCCGTCCCTGTAACGGCGACACATGTAGGGTCTTTCGCCACGCTGATCCTTGCCGCCTCTATCCTCCCCGGTGGCCACCTGTGTGTCTTTTGGGTCCCATATTTGGCCCATTTCAAAAACCTGACCTGCACATCCAAACATAGACTAAGTGTGAACAGGTGCTGAACCTAGAGTCGCCAACTCGTATATAGTTAAGTAAATAAGGCAGCACACTGCAGCATTAAAACATGTGAACTTGAAATACGAAATTTGAACTGCATTACTGCACTAGAAATATGAAAAATGAGAGCGTTTAGCGCATAAAAAGGGTCAATTTTATGTGTACCTGGTAGCCCCTTTACGGCATCCCTCTTATACCAGGTCCTAAACTTGTCTTACCTCGCTGAGAATAAACGTCTCCATCTGAATGGGTACATGTGAAACCTCTTCCTAGACTAAAATTCTCTCTCTCTGTGGAGGGGTATTGGACCTGCTGTAATTAAAACAGCTGTGGCTAGGAGGCGGAGTGCACGATCAGAAGGCTAAAGAATACATTTCAAAAACCTGACCTGCACATCCAAACATAGACTAAGTGTGAACAGGTGCTGAAACTAGAGTCGCCAACTCGTATATAGTTAAGTAAATAAGGCAGCACACTGCAGCGCTAAAACATGTAAACTTGAAACACGAAATTTGAACTGCATTACTGCACTAGAAATATGAAAAATGAGAGCGTTTAGCGCATAAAAATGGCCAATTTTATGTGTACCTGGTAGCCCCTTTACGGCATCTCTCTTATACCAGGTCCTAAACTTGCCTTACCTCGCTGAGAATAAACGTCTCCATCTGAATGGGTACATGTGAAACCTCTTCCTAGACTATAATTCTCTCTCTCTGTGGAGGGGTATTGGACCTGCTGTAATTAAAACACCTGTGGCTAGGAGGCGGAGTGCACGATCCGAAGGCTAAAGAATACATTTCAAAAACCTGACCTGCACATCCAAACATAGACTAAGTGTGAACAGGTGCTGAATCTAGAGTCGCCAACTCGTATATAGTTAAGTAAATAAGGCAGCACACTGCAGCGCTAAAACATGTAAACTTGAAACACGAAATTTGAACTGCATTACTGCACTAGAAATATGAAAAATGAGAGCATTTAGCGCATAAAAATGGCCAATTTTATGTGTACCTGGTAGCCCCTTTACGGCATCTCTCTTATACCAGGTCCTAAACTTGCCTTACCTCGCTGAGAATAAACGTCTCCATCTGAATGGGTACATGTGAACCCTAAGGGGCTACCAGGTACACATAAAATTGCCACCATCTAGTATATATATAAGAAGGCTGCGTGGGGCTCATGTAGTATGTATATGTATATATATATATATATATATATATATATATATATATATATATATATATATATATATATATATATATATAAAGCTGTGTGGGTCTCATGCAGTATATATAGGGAGGCTGAGTGGGGATCATGCAGTGTATATATAGGGAGGCTGTGTGGGGATCATGCAGTATATATATATTGGGAGCTGAGTGGGGATCATGCAGTATATATATAAGGAGGCTGAGTGGGGATCATGCAGTATATACAGTATATAGGGAGGCTGAGTGGGGATCATGCAGTGTATATATATAGGGAGGCTGTGTGGGGTTCATGCCGTATATATATATATTGGGAGGCTGAGTGGGGATCATGCAGTATATATATAGGGAGGCTGAGTGGGGATCATGCAGTATATATATAGGGAGGCTGTGTGGGGATCATGCAGTATATATATATGGAGGCTGTGTGGGGATCATGCAGTATATATATTGGGAGGCTGAGTGGGGATCATGCAGTATATATATAAGGAGGCTGTGTAGGGCTCATGCAGTATATATAGGGAGGCAGTGTGGCGATCATGCAGTATATATAGGGAGGCTGTGTGGGGATCATGCAGTATATATAGGGAGGCTGTGTGGGGATCATGCAGTATATATATAGGGAGGCTGTGTGGTGCTTATGCAGTATATACAAGGAGGCTGTTTGGGGACTCATGCAGTATATATATAGGGAGGCTGTGTGGGGATCATGCGGTATATATAGGGAGGCTGTGTGGGGCTCATGCAGTATACATATATATATAAATATATATATAGAGAGAGAGAGACGCTGTGTGGGGTCATGCAGTATATATAGGGAGGCTGTGTGGGGATCATGCAGTATATATATATACATATATATAGAGAGAGAGAGGCTGTGTGGAGCTCATTCAGTATATATTGGGAGGCTGTGTGGGGTCATGCAGTATATATATAGGGAGGCTGTGTGGGGCTCATGCAGTATATATATAGGGTGGCTGTGTGGGGATCATTCAGTATATATATAGGGAGGCTGTGTGGGGCTCATGCAGAATATATAGGGAGGCTGTGTGGGATCATGCAGTATATATAAGGAGGCTGTGTGAAGCTCATGCCGTATATATAGGGAGGCTGCGTGGGGCTCATGCAGTATATATAAGGGGAGGCTGTGTGGGACTCATGCAGTATATATAGGGAGGCTGTGTGGGGCTCATGAAGTATATATATAGGGAGGCTGTGTGGGGCTCATGCAGTATATATAGGTAGGCTGTGTGGGCTCATGCAGTATATATATAGGGAGGCTGTGTGGGATCATGCAGTGTATATATATGGAGGCTGTGTGAAGCTCATGCAGTATATATAGGGAGGCCGTGTGGGGCTCATGTAGAATATATAGGGAGGCTGTGTGACGATCATGCAGTATATATATATAATGAGGCTGTGTGGGGCCTATGCAGTATATATAGGGAGGCTGTGTGGGGATCATGCAGTATATGTGTGTGTATATATATATATATATATATATACATATACAGTGGGGCAAAAAAGTATTTAGTCAGTCAGCAATAGTGCAAGTTCCACCACTTAAAAAGATGAGAGGCATCTGTAATTTACATCATAGGTAGACCTCAACTATGGGAGACAAACTGAGAAAAAAAAATCCAGAAAATCACATTGTCTGTTTTTTTAACATTTTATTTGCATATTATGGTGGAAAATAAGTATTTGGTCAGAACCAAACAATCAAGATTTCAGGCTCTCACAGACCTGTAACTTCTTCTTTAAGAGTCTCCTCTTTCCTCCACTCATTACCTGTAGTAATGGCACCTGTTTAAACTTGTTATCAGTATAAAAAGACACCTGTGCACACCCTCAAACAGTCTGACTCCAAACTCCACTATGGTGAAGACCAAAGAGCTGTCAAAGGACACCAGAAACAAAATTGTAGCCCTGCACCAGGCTGGGAAGACTGAATCTGCAATAGCCAACCAGCTTGGAGTGAAGAAATCAACAGTGGGAGCAATAATTAGAAAATGGAAGACATACAAGACCACTGATAATCTCCCTCGATCTGGGGCTCCACGCAAAATCCCACCCCGTGGGGTCAGAATGATCACAAGAACGGTGAGCAAAAATCCCAGAACCACGCGGGGGGACCTAGTGAATGAACTGCAGAGAGCTGGGACCAATGTAACAAGGCCTACCATAAGTAACACACTACGCCACCATGGACTCAGATCCTGCAGTGCCAGACGTGTCCCACTGCTTAAGCCAGTACATGTCCGGGCCCGTCTGAAGTTTGCTAGAGAGCATTTGGATGATCCAGAGGAGTTTTGGGAGAATGTCCTATGGTCTGATGAAACCAAACTGGAACTGTTTGGTAGAAACACAACTTGTCGTGTTTGGAGGAAAAAGAATACTGAGTTGCATCCATCAAACACCATACCTACTGTAAAGCATGGTGGTGGAAACATCATGCTTTGGGGCTGTTTCTCTGCAAAGGGGCCAGGACGACTGATCCGGGTACATGAAAGAATGAATGGGGCCATGTATCGTGAGATTTTGAGTGCAAACCTCCTTCCATCAGCAAGGGCATTGAAGATGAAACGTGGCTGGGTCTTTCAACATGACAATGATCCAAAGCACACCGCCAGGGCAACGAAGGAGTGGCTTCGTAAGAAGCATTTCAAGGTCCTGGAGTGGCCTAGCCAGTCTCCAGATCTCAACCCTATAGAAAACCTTTGGAGGGAGTTGAAAGTCCGTGTTGCCAAGCGAAAAGCCAAAAACATCACTGCTCTAGAGGAGATCTGCATGGAGGAATGGACCAACATACCAACAACAGTGTGTGGCAACCTTGTGAAGACTTACAGAAAACGTTTGACCTGTCATTGCCAACAAAGGATATATTACAAAGTATTGAGATAAAATTTTGTTTCTGACCAAATACTTATTTTCCACCATAATATGCAAATAAAATGTTAAAAAAACAGACAATGTGATTTTCTGGATTTTTTTTTCTCAGTTTGTCTCCCATAGTTGAGGTCTACCTATGATGTAAATTACAGACGCCTCTCATCTTTTTAAGTGGTGGAACTTGCACCATTGCTGACTGACTAAATACTTTTTTGCCCCACTGTATATAGTGAGGCTGTGTGGAGCTCATGCAGTATATATATAGGGAGACTGTGTGGCGTCATGCAGTATATATAGGGAGGCTGTGTGGGGATCATGCAGTATATATATATAGGGAAGCTGTGCGGGGATCATGCGGTATAGATAGGGAGGCTCTGTGGGGATCATGCAGTATATATATAGGGAGACTGTGCGGGGATCTTACGGTATATATAGGAAGGCTGTGTGGGGATCATGCAGTATATAGAGGGAGGCTGTGTGGGGATCATGCAGTGTATATATATAGGGAGGCTGTGTGGGGTCATGCAGTATATATAGGGAGGCTGTGCGGGGATCATGCAGTATATATAGGGAGGCTGTGTGGGGATCATGCAGTATATATAGGGAGGCTGTGTGGGCTCATGCAGTATATATAGGGAGGCTGTGTGGGGATCATGCAGTATATATATAGGGAGACTGTGCGGGGATCTTACGGTATATATAGGAAGGCTGTGTGGGGATCATGCAGTATATAGAGGGAGGCTGTGTGGGGATCATGCAGTGTATATATATAGGGAGGCTGTGTGGGGTCATGCAGTATATATAGGGAGGCTGTGCGGGGATCATGCAGTATATATAGGGAGGCTGTGTGGGGATCATGCAGTATATATAGGGAGGCTGTGTGGGGTCATGTAGTATATATATGGAGGCTGTGTGGGGATCATGCAGTATATATACAGTGGGGCAAAAAAGTATTTAGTCAGTCAGCAATAGTGCAAGTTCCACCACTTAAAAAGATGAGAGGCGTCTGTAATTTACATCATAGTTAGACCTCAACTATGGGAGACAAACTGAGAAAAAAAAATCCAGAAAATCACATTGTCTGTTTTTTTAACATTTCATTTGCATATTATGGTGGAAAATAAGTATTTGGTCAGAAACAAAATTTCATCTCAATACTTTGTAATATATCCTTTGTTGGCAATGACAGAGGTCAAACGTTTTCTGTAAGTCTTCACAAGGTTGCCACACACTGTTGTTGGTATGTTGGCCCATTCCTCCATGCAGATCTCCTCTAGAGCAGTGATGTTTTTGGCTTTTTGCTTGGCAACACGGACTTTCAACTCCCTCCAAAGGTTTTCTATAGGGTTGAGATCTGGAGACTGACTAGGCCACTCCAGGACCTTGAAATGCTTCTTACGAAGCCACTCCTTCGTTGCCCTGGCGGTGTGCTTTGGATCATTGTCATGTTGAAAGACCCAGCCATGTTTCATCTTCAATGCCCTTGCTGATGGAAGGAGGTTTGCACTCAAAATCTCACGATACATTCTTTCATGTACCCGGATCAGTCGTCCTGGCCCCTTTGCAGAGAAACAGCCCCAAAGCATGATGTTTCCACCACCATGCTTTACAGTAGGTATGGTGTTTGATGGATGCAACTCAGTATTCTTTTTCCTCCAAACACGACAAGTTGTGTTTCTACCAAACAGTTCCAGTTTGGTTTCATCAGACCATAGGACATTCTCCCAAAACTCCTCTGGATCATCCAAATGCTCTCTAGCAAACTTCAGACGGGCCCGGACATGTACTGGCTTAAGCATTGGGACACGTCTGGCACTGCAGGATCTGAGTCCATGGTGGCGTAGTGTGTTACTTATGGTAGGCCTTGTTACATTGGTCCCAGCTCTCTGCAGTTCATTCACTAGGTCCCCCCGCGTGGTTCTGGGATTTTTGCTCACCGTTCTTGTGATCATTCTGACCCCACGGGGTGGGATTTTGCGTGGAGCCCCAGATCGAGGGAGATTATCAGTGGTCTTGTATGTCTTCCATTTTCTAATTATTGCTCCCACTGTTGATTTCTTCATTCCAAGCTGGTTGGCTATTGCAGATTCAGTCTTCCCAGCCTGGTGCAGGGCTACAATTTTGTTTCTGGTGTCCTTTGACAGCTCTTTGGTCTTCACCATAGTGGAGTTTGGAGTCAGACTGTTTGAGGGTGTGCACAGGTGTCTTTTTATACTGATAACAAGTTTAAACAGGTGCCATTACTACAGGTAATGAGTGGAGGAAAGAGGAGACTCTTAAAGAAGAAGTTACAGGTCTGTGAGAGCCAGAAATCTTGATTGTTTGTTTCTGACCAAATACTTATTTTCCACCATAATATGCAAAAAAAATGATAAAAAAACAGACAATGTGATTTTCTGGATTTTTTTTTCTCAGTTTGTCTCCCATAGTTGAGGTCTACCTATGATGTAAATTACAGACGCCTCTCATCTTTTTAAGTGGTGGAACTTGCACTATTGCTGACTGACTAAATACTTTTTTGCCCCACTGTATATAGGGAGGCTGTGCGGGGATCATGCGGTATATATAGGGAGGCTGTGTGGGGTTCATGCGGTATATATAGGGAGGCTGTGTGGGGCTCATGCAGTATATATAGGGAGGCTGTGTGGGGATCATGCAGTATATATATAGGGAGGCTGTGTGGGACTCATGCTGTATATATAGGGAGGCTGTGTGGGGCTCATGCAGTATATATAGGGAGGCTGTGTGGGGATCATGCAGTATATATATAGTGAGGCTGTGTGGGGATCATGCAGTATATATGTAGGGAGGCTCTGTGGGGATCATGCAGTATATATATTGGGAGGCTGTGTGGGGCTCATGCAGTATATATATATATAGGGAGGCTGTGCGGGGCTCATGTAGTATATATATGGAGGCTGTGTGGGGATCGTGCAGTATATATAGGGAGGCTTTGTGGGGCTCATGCAGTATATATAGGGAGGCTGTGTGGGACTCATGCAGTATATATATGGAGTTTGTGTGGGGAACATGCAGTATATATATATATATATATATATATATATAGGGAAGCTGTGCTGATATCATGCGGTATATATAGGGAGGCTGTGTGGGGCTCATGTAGTATATACAGGGAGGCTGTCATCAGAAGAAGGGATATAGTTAAGGAGGGAAGATTAACCTCCGAAACTGCTTGTGCTGTAGCGATTAGAGTTGAGCGACCTTGACCTTTTTAGAGTCGAGCCGGGTTTCGCGAAACCCGACTATCTCAAAAGTCGGGTCGAGTGAAATCGGCCGATTATGACGTAAAGTCGGGATCGACCGAAACACGAAACCCAATGCAAGTCAATGGGGCAGCATAGTCGGCAGTGAGTGGGGGCCAGGAAAACACCTAGAGTACCCATTTTAATGTCAAAACCATCCATTCTTCTTAATGAAGCTTGTCAAGCGTAATTTACCTTATAATAATTGGAAGGCATTTGAAATTGGGGGTCATTTGGCTAAAGTTGTGGTGGGTAGGGCTGGTTCAAGTAATTAGTGGGCCCAGGAAATCTGGACCACGTCACGGCAGTGGAGCAGGGAGAGGTAAGTATTTCAACTTTGCAAGTGCTGTGAACCTGAGCAAGCAGGGGGGGCCCACTCGTTGGCATTGGCACTGGCACAGGGCCCCTCAAAGTACAGCGGTGTGTTTGCACGGCGGGGGCGCCTCCCACCGGCAGCAACACTTTTGCGCACCATGAGAGGCCCTGTGCCAGTGACGTCGCCAACTAGTATTCCTCCCCCCACCTGATGAAGGAACCTGCACTTTCATCTGCACCTTCCTGTTTGTCCCCGTGTAAGGTGGTATGGTATGCGGGAAGGGGGACCTGACTTTCAGCAGGGTCACAATCTTGCAGTGTAGCGTGCACGGGAAATGTTGCGTTATGGGTCAATGTACCAGCAGACTCATCTATCACTGGCTGGGCAATGGGCAGGATGAGGAGGAAACACAGATATAGGCCCAAAGAATAAACTGGGCTAAATGCAGTTCAAAATTGGTAACACAGGACTAATCAGGGGGCATTGCAGTGGAGGACAACTGGAATGAGAGGCTGACACAGAGAGTAGGCCCAAATCAGTAAGTAGTCGAAATGCAGTTCAAAATTGGCAACAGTAGTAAACAGGCGGCACAGCTTTGTTCAGTGGAGGAGAACAGCAAGGAGTGGCAGACACCGATAGTAGGCCCCAACCCAACTAGTAGGCCAAATGCAGTCTAACATTAACAACTACTTAACGAGCGCCTGAAAACGGAATTTCAGGACAGGAAACCAGGAGAACAGCAAGGAGCGGCAGACACCGATAGTAGGCCCCAAACCAACTAGTACGCCAAATGCAGTTGTTCCGTTTAACCACAATTTAATGAGAGCCTGAAGATAGAAGTTCAGGAAAGGCAACCTGGAGAACACCTTGGAGTGGAACACACCATCTCTCTACACCCCATACCCAATTTGTAGGCCTAATGCAGCGTAGTTTCCAACAACTACTAAACGAGAGCATGATGATCGAAGCATTGGCGAGGAAACCTGGGGAACACCTTGGAGTGGAACACACCATCTCTCTACAGTGGAACACACCATCTCTCTACACCCCATACCCAATTTGTAGGCCTAATGCAGCATAGTTTCCAACAACTACTAAACGAGAGCCGGAAGATCGAAGCAATGGAGAGGAAACCTGGGGAACACCTTGGAGTGTAACACACCATCTCTCTACACCCCATACCCAATTTGTAGGCCTAATGCAGCGTAGTTTCCAACAACTACTAAACGAGAGCCGGAAGATCGAAGCTCAGGAAAGGCAACCTGGAGAACACCTTGGAGTGGAACACACCATCTCTCTACACCCCATACCCAATTTGTAGGCCCAATGCAGCGTAGTTTCCAACAACTACTAAACGAGAGCCGGAAGATCGAAGCAATGGAGAGGAAACCTGGGGAACACCTTGGAGTGTAACACACCATCTCTCTACACCCCATACCCAATTTGTAGGCCTAATGCAGCGTAGTTTCCAACAACTACTAAACGAGAGCCGGAAGATCGAAGCAATGGAGAGGAAACCTGGGGAACACCTTGGAGTGTAACACACCATCTCTCTACACCCCATACCGAATTTGTAGGTCTAATGCAGCGTAGTTTCCAACAACTACTAAACGAGAGCCGGAAGATCGAAGCAATGGAGAGGAAACCTGGGGAACACCTTGGAGTGGAACACACCATCTCTCTACAGTGGAACACACCATCTCTCTACACCCCATACCCAATTTGTAGGCCTAATGCAGCGTAGTTTCCAACAACTACTAAACGAGAGCCGGAAGATCGAAGCAATGGAGAGGAAACCTGGGGAACACCTTGGAGTGTAACACACCATCTCTCTACACCCCATACCCAATTTGTAGGCCTAATGCAGCGTAGTTTCCAACAACTACTAAACGAGAGCCGGAAGATCGAAGCAATGGAGAGGAAACCTGGGGAACACCTTGGAGTGGAACACACCATCTCTCTACAGTGGAACACACCATCTCTCTACACCCCATACCCAATTTGTAGGCCTAATGCAGCGTAGTTTCCAACAACTACTAAACGAGAGCCGGAAGATCGAAGCTCAGGAAAGGCAACCTGGGGAACACCTTGGAGTGGAACACACCATCTCTCTACACCCCATACCCAATTTGTAGGCCTAATGCAGCGTAGTTTCCAACAACTACTAAACGAGAGCCGGAATATCGAAGCTCAGGAAAGGCAACCTGGGGAACACCTTGGAGTGTAACAAACCCTCTCTCTACACCACGGAAGGGCTGATTCTTAGGAAGGAAGGCTGTCGGAAAGAAGCAGGGCGCGTCCGAGGGTGATTATATTCTTATTAGGTATATACTCACCCTCGGACGCGCCCTGCTTCTTTATTTGTAATGAATGTTTATTTGCAATGTGGTTTTGACTTACTCTATTTTTTTGGTAAATAATGATTTTATTATTTTCATTGTTTTGCATCTTCTTGGCAATAATATAAAGAAGACGCGACAGGACAACACTCGGTGGATGCCATATCTGTGTTTAAAATTGAAAAAACCTTTCAGTTAACTACTTGCAGGAGAAAGTTATTGTAGCTGGTGGCCATTTTTAGTACTGTACCAGATTTTTGTTGTATGTGTTTGTTTTTAATGTTAAAATGTCTGCATTTGATATCTCTCCAGTATTTTCTTTTTTATAAGCAAAATACTTATTTTTATATTTTCTGATGTTGGTTCCAGGGGTACACGGGCAGCAGTGGTGTGGTCAGTGGAGGCCTAGTGGAAAGAGTGACCGCAGACAGGCATCGAAGGCCTAAAATAATAACACATGGCTGTAGGCAATTTTAAATTGGTTACAGGGGTACACGGGCAGCAGTGGTGTGGTCAGTGGAGGCCTAGTGGAAGGAGTGACCGCAGACAGGCATCGAAGGCCTAAAATAATAACACATGGCTGTAGGCAATTTTAAATTGGTTCCAGGGGTACACGGGCAGCAGTGGTGTGGTCAGTGGAGGCCTAGTGGAAGGAGTGACCGCAGACAGGCATCGAAGGCCTAAAATAATAACACATGGCTGTAGGCAATTTTAAATTGGTTACAGGGGTACACGGGCAGCAGTGGTGTGGTCAGTGGAGGCCTAGTGGAAGGAGTGACCGCAGACAGGCATCGAAGGTTTAAAATAATAACACATGGCTGTAGGCAATTTTAAATTGGTTCCAGGGGTACACGGGCAGCAGTGGTGTGGTCAGTGGAGGCCTAGTGAAAGGAGTGACCGCAGACAGGCATCGAAGGCCTAAAATAATAACACATGGCTGTAGGCAATTTTAAATTGGTTCCAGGGGTACACGGGCAGCAGTGGTGTGGTCAGTGGAGGCCTAGTGGAAGGAGTGACCGCAGACAGGCATCGAAGGCCTAAAATAATAACACATGGCTGTAGGCAATTTTAAATTGGTTCCAGGGGTACACGGGCAGCAGTGGTGTGGTCAGTGGAGGCCTAGTGGAAGGAGTGACCGCAGACAGGCATCGAAGGCCTAAAATAATAACACATGGCTGTAGGCAATTTTAAATTGGTTACAGGGGTACACGGGCAGCAGTGGTGTGGTCAGTGGAGGCCTAGTGGAAGGAGTGACCGCAGACAGGCATCGAAGGCCTAAAATAATAACACATGGCTGTAGGCAATTTTAAATTGGTTACAGGGGTACACGGGCAGCAGTGGTGTGGTCAGTGGAGGCTTAGTGGAAGGAGTCACCGCAGACAGGCATCGAAGGCCTAAAATAATAACACATGGCTGTAGGCAATTTTAAATTGGTTCCAGGGGTACACGGGCAGCAGTGGTGTGGTCAGTGGAGGCCTAGTGGAAGGAGTCACCGCAGACAGGCATTGAAGGCCTAAAATAATAACACATGGCTGTAGGCAATTTTAAATTGGTTCCAGGGGTACACGGGCAGCAGTGGTGTGGTCAGTGGAGGCCTAGTGGAAGGAGTGACCACAGACAGGCATCGAAGGCCTAAAATAATAACACATGGCTGTAGGCAATTTTAAATTGGTTCCAGGGGTACACGGGCAGCAGTGGTGTGGTCAGTGGAGGCCTAGTGGAAGGAGTCACCGCAGACAGGCATCGAAGGCCTAAAATAATAACACATGGCTGTAGGCAATTTTAAATTGGTTCCAGGGGTACACGGGCAGCAGTGGTGTGGTCAGTGGAGGCCTAGTGGAAGGAGTCACCGCAGACAGGCATCGAAGGCCTAAAATAATAACACATGGCTGTAGGCAATTTTAAATTGGTTCCAGGGGTACACGGGCAGCAGTGGTGTGGTCAGTGGAGGCCTAGTGGAAGGAGTCACCGCAGACAGGCATCGAAGGCCTAAAATAATAACACATGGCTGTGGGCAATTTTAAATTGGTTACAGGGGTACACGGGCAGCAGTGGTGTGGTCAGTGGAGGCCTAGTGGAAGGAGTGACCACAGACAGGCATCGAAGGCCTAACATAACAAAAATGTCAATACAATGGTATTGTCAGTGGCAGGCATTGAAGGATGTCAGCGCATAGACTAAACATTGGTGGAGCTGTGAGATAATTTTGCAAGTGGTAGAGCACTGTTTGAGCTGGGGTGGGGGGAAACTGTCTTGTGGCCGGCGGTACAGGCCCAGGGCCCCTAATATTACAACGGTGTGTCTGACGTTGGGTGCGCACCACCACCGCCAGAGACACTTTATTGTACTAGGAGGGACCCAGTGGCAGTGCCGTCGACCAAAAGCGGGCTCACCCACCTCTTCAGACAAACTGCACTCTCACGGGTGCTGTCGCCAAGTGTCGATACCACGGCCCCGTGTGGGGAGTTTGGCCATTTAGTGAGGTGTAAACATGTCGTATGCTGGACAATCAGGTGCAGAAAATTACGAGATTGGAAAAGGCATTCAGAATAGTCCACAGGCAAGACCTTTTCATAGGAAAGCTAGGTGTCAGCCGGGCAAGGTGGGGCAAAAGATTTCGAAATCCAGTTGTGGTTCATTTTAATGAAGGTTAGATCATCTACATTTTGGGTAGCCAGACGAGTCCTTTTTTCTGTTAGTATTGAACCTGCAGCACTGAATACTCTTTCTGATAGGACACTAGCTGCCGGGCAAGCAAGCTCCTGCAATGCATATTCTGCCAATTCTGGCCAGGTGTCTAATTTTGATGCCCAGTAATCAAATGGGAATGACGGTTGAGGGAGAACATCGATAAGGGATGAAAAATAGTTTGTAACCATACTGGACAAATGTTGTCTCCTGTCACTTTGAATTGATGCTGCAGTACCTGTCCTGTCTGCGGTCATAGCAAAATCACTCCACAACCTGGTCAGAAAACCCCTCTGGCCAACGCCACTTCTGATTTCTGCCCCTCTAACTCCTCTGGTCTGCTGGCCCCTGCAGCTCGTGTGAGAACGATCACGGGCGCTGTGTGCAGGGAATGCCAGAAGCAAACGGTCAACAAGAGTTGATTGTTTGGTTGCTAATATTAGTTCCAAGTTCTCATGTGGCATTATATTTTGCAATTTGCCTTTATAGCGAGGATCAAGGAGGCAGGCCAACCAGTAATCGTCATCATTCATCATTTTAGTTACGCGTGTGTCCCTTTTGAGGATACGTAAGGCATAATCCGCCATGTGGGCCAAAGTTCCAGTTCTCAAATCTGCGGTTGTGCTTGGTTGAGGGGCAGTTTCAGGCAAATCCACGTCACTTGTGTCCCTCAAAAAACCAGAACCCGGCCTTGCCGCGCCACCAATTTCCAGTGGCCCCGGAAAAGCTTCCTCATTAAAAATATAATCATCCCCATCATCCTCCTCGTCCTCCTCCTCCTCTTCGCCCGCTACCTCGTCCTGTACACTGCCCTGGCCAGACAATGGCTGACTGTCATCAAGGCTTTCCTCTTCCTCAGCTGCAGACGCCTGATCCTTTATGTGCGTCAAACTTTGCATCAGCAGACGCATTAGGGGGATGCTCATGCTTATTATGGCGTTGTCTGCACTAACCAGCCGTGTGCATTCCTCAAAACACTGAAGGACTTGACACATGTCTTGAATCTTCGACCACTGCACACCTGACAACTCCATGTCTGCCATCCTACTGCCTGCCCGTGTATGTGTATCCTCCCACAAAAACATAACAGCCCGCCTCTGTTCACACAGTCTCTGAAGCATGTGCAGTGTTGAGTTCCACCTTGTTGCAACGTCTATGATTAGGCGATGCTGGGGAAGGTTCAAAGAACGCTGATAGGTCTGCATACGGCTGGAGTGTACGGGCGAACGGCGGATATGTGAGCAAAGTCCACGCACTTTGAGGAGCAGGTCGGATAACCCCGGATAACTTTTCAGGAAGCACTGCACCACCAGGTTTAAGGTGTGAGCCAGGCAAGGAATGTGTTTCAGTTGGGAAAGGGAGATGGCAGCCATGAAATTCCTTCCGTTATCACTCACTACCTTGCCTGCCTCAAGATCTACAGTGCCCAGCCACGACTGCGTTTCTTTCTGCAAGAACTCGGACAGAACTTCCGCGGTGTGTCTGTTGTCGCCCAAACACTTCATAGCCAATACAGCCTGCTGACGTTTGCCAGTAGCTGCCCCATAATGGGAGACCTGGTGTGCAACAGTGGCAGCTGCGGATGGAGTGGTTGTGCGACTGCGGTCTGTGGACGAGCTCTCGCTTCTGCAGGAGGACGAAGAGGAGGAGGAGGGGGTGCGAACGGCTACAGCCAATTGTTTCCTAGACCGTGGGCTAGGCAGAACTGTCCCAATATTGCTGTCCCCTGTGGACCCTGTATCCACCACATTTACCCAGTGTGCCGTGATGGACACGTAACGTCCCTGGCCATGCCTACTGGTCCATGCATCTGTTGTCAGGTGCACCTTTGTGCTCACAGATTGCCTGAGTGCATGGACGATGCGCTCTTTAACATGCTGGTGGAGGGCTGGGATGGCTTTTCTGGAAAAAAAGTGTCGACTGGGTAGCTCGTAGCGTGGTACAGTGTAGTCCATCAGGGCTTTGAAAGCTTTGCTTTCAACTAAACGGTAGGGCATCATCTCTAACGAGATTAGTCTAGCTATGTGTGCGTTCAAACCCTGTGTACGCGGATGCGAGGCTAAGTACTTCCTTTTTCTAACCATAGTCTCATGTAGGGTGAGCTGGACTGGAGAGCTGGAGATCGTGGAACTAGCGGGGGTGCCGGTGGACATGGCAGACTGAGAGACGGTGGGAGATGGTATTGTTGCCACCGGTGCCCTAGATGCAGTGTTTCCTACTACGAAACTGGTGATTCCCTGACCCTGACGGCTTTGGCCTGGCAAAGAAACCTGCACAGATACTGCAGGTGGTGCGGAAAATGGTGGCCCTACACTGCCGGAAAGGATGTTGCGTTGCTGACTAGCTTCATTGGCCGAGGGTGCTACAACCTTAAGGGACGTTTGGTAGTTAGTCCAGGCTTGCAAATGCATGGTGGTTAAATGTCTATGCATGCAACTTGTATTGAGACTTTTCAGATTCTGTCCTCTGCTTAAGGTAGTTGAACATTTTTGACAGATGACTTTGCGCTGATCAATTGGATGTTCTTTAAAAAAATGCCAGACTGCACTCTTTCTAGCATCGGATACCTTTTCAGGCATTGCAGACTGAGCTTTAACCGGATGGCCACGCTGTCCTCCAACAGGTTTTAGCTTTGCCACGCGTTTTGGGCAAGATACGGGCCCGGCAGATGGAACCTGTTGCGATGTTGATGCCTGCTGCGGCCCATCCTCCTCCGCTTCAGAACTGCTGCCGCCTGCACCCTGTTCCCCCAATGGCTGCCAATCGGGGTCAAGAACTGGGTCATCTATTACCTCTTCTTGTAGCTCGTGAGCAACTTCGTCTGTGTCACCGTGTCGGTCGGTGGTATAGCATTCGTGATGAGGCAACATAGTCTCATCAGGGTCTGATTCTTGATCAGCACCCTGCGAGGGCAATGTTGTGGTCTGAGTCAAAGGACCAGCATAGTAGTCTGGCTGTGGCTGTGCATCAGTGCACTCCATGTCAGATTCAACTTGTAATGGGCATGGACTGTTAACTGCTTCACTTTCTAAGCCAGGGACGGTATGTGTAAAGAGCTCCATGGAGTAACCCGTTGTGTCGCCTGCTGCATTCTTCTCTGTTGTTGTTTTTGCTGAAGAGGACAAGGAAGCGACTTGTCCCTGACCGTGAACATCCACTAACGACGCGCTGCTTTGACATTTACCAGTTTCACGAGAGGAGGCAAAAGAGCTAGAGGCTGAGTCAGCAAGATAAGCCAAAACTTGCTCTTGCTGCTCCGGCTTTAAAAGCGGTTTTCCTACTCCCAGAAAAGGGAGCGTTCGAGGCCTTGTGTAGCCAGACGACGAACCTGGCTCCACAGCTCCAGACTTAGGTGCAATATTTTTTTTCCCACAACCAGCTGATGCTCCACCACTACCACTACCCTCATTACCAGCTGACAATGAACGTCCCCGGCCACGACCTCTTCCACCATACTTCCTCATTGTTTTAAAAACGTAAACAAACTAACGGTATTTGTTGCTGTCACACAAATTACACGGTGAGCTATAACTTCAGTATGATTTAGCTACCCCTTTACAGGTGAGTGAGACCACAACGAAAATCAGGCACAATGTTACACACTCTGTTGTTGGTGGCAACAAATGAGAGAGATGCCACACACGCAGGACTGTCACTGAAGCACAAATGTAAATATTAATCTCCCACTGATTAGATTTTTTTTTTTTTTTTCAGGGAGACTTTAGGAAAAAAAAAAATAGAATAAAATGATTTTTTCAGGAAGAATTTAGAAACCAAAGAAAATAAAATGATTTTTTCAGGGAGAATTTAGAAAACAAATAAAACAAAAAAAGGCTTTCTATGGCCCACTGAGTGAGAGATGGCGCACACAGGAGTCAGGAGTGGCACACAAGCCCAGAGGCCAATATTTATCTCCCACTGATTGATGTAGTGATTTTTTCAGGTAGATTTTGGAACCCAAATCAAGCTAAAAAAATAATAGGCTTTCTATGGCCCACAATTGGAGAGAGAGAGAGACATGGCACACCCAGGAGTCAAGACTGGCACACAAGCAGAAAGGGCAATATTAATCTCCCACTGATTTGTTTTTTTTTTTTTTTTTTCAGGGAGACTTTAGGAAAAAAAAAAAATAGAATAAAATGATTTTTTCAGGAAGAATTTAGAAACCAAATAAAATAAAATGATTTTTTCAGGGAGAATTTAGAAAACAAATAAAACAAAAAAAGGCTTTCTATGGCCCACTGAGTGAGAGATGACGCACACAGGAGTCAGGAGTGGCACACAAGCCCAGAGGCCAATATTTATCTCCCACTTTTTTTTTTTTGTTCCAGGGAAAATTTATAAACCCAATAAAAAAAATAATAAATAGGTTTCTATGGCCCACTATCTGAGAGACAGAGAGAGATGGCACGCTTAGGACTGGCACACAAGCCCAAAGGCCAATATTAATCTCCCTTTTTTTTTTAAGGGAGAATTTATAAAACCAAAAAAAAATAAATAAATAGGCTTTCTATGGCCCACTATTTGTGAGAGAGATGGCACGCTCAGGACTGGCACACAAGCCCAGAGGCCAATATTAATCTCCCACTTTTTTTTTTTTTCCAGGGAAAATTTATAAACCCAATAAAAAAAAAATAAATAAATAGGCTTTCTATTGCCCACTATCTGAGAGAGAGAGATGGCACGCTTAGGACTGGCACACAAGCCCAAAGGCCAATATTAATCTCCCACTGATTGATTTATTGATTTTTTCAGGTAGAATTTAGAACCCAAATAAAGCAAAAAAAAAAAAAAATGGCCTTTCTATGGCCCACTGAGTGAGTGATGATGCACACAGGAGTCAGGAGTGGCACACAAGCCCTGAGGCCAATATTTTTCTCCCACCGATTGATGTAGTGATTTTTTCAGGTAGATTTTAGAACCAAAATCAAGCAAAAAAATAAATAGGCTTTCTATGGCCCACTGAGTGAGTGATGATGCACACAGGAGTCAAGAGTGGCACACAAGCCCTGAGGCCAATATTTTTCTCCCACTGATTGATGTAGTGATTTTTTCAGGTAGATTTTATAACCCAAATCAAGCAAAAAAATAAATAGGCTTTCTATGGCCCACTGAGTGAGAGATGACACAGACAGGGATGGCACTCTAGCAGAAATGTCAATCTTAATCTCCCACAAAAAAAAAAAAAAAACAGGGAGTGTCCTTCAATTACTATCTCCCTGCAGTAATCTCAGCCAGGTATGGCAGGCAGCAATAAGGAGTGGACTGATGCACAAATTAAATAAAAAGTGTGTACAAACCAAAAAGATAGCTGTGCAGAAAGGAAGTAACAAGAGGATTTGTGCTTTGAAAAAAGCAGTTGGTTTGCACAGCGGCGTACACACAGCAATGCAGCTATCAGGGAGCCTTCTAGGGCAGCCCAATGAGCTACAGCGCTGAGGGGGGAAAAAAAAAAAAATGTAGCTTCCACTGTCCCTGCACACCGAAGGTGGTGTTGGGCAGTGGAAATCGCTACAGCACAAGCGGTTTGGTGGTTAATGGACCCTGCCTAACGCTATCCCTGCTTCTGACGAAGCGGCAGCAACCTCTCCCTAAGCTCAGATCAGCAGCAGTAACATGGCGGTCGGCGGGAACTCCCCTTTATAGCCCCTGTGACGCCGCAGACAGCAAGCCAATCACTGCAATGCCCTTCTCTAAGATGGTGGGGACCAGGACCTATGTCATCACGCTGCCCACACTCTGCGTTTACCTTCATTGGCTGAGAAATGGCGCTTTTCGCGTCATTGAAACGCGACTTTGGCGCGAAAGTCGCGTACCGCATGGCCGACCCCGCACAGGGGTCGGATCGGGTTTCATGAAACCCAACTTTGCCAAAAGTCGGCGACTTTTGAAAATGAACGACCCGTTTCGCTCAACCCTAGTAGCGATTTCCACTGTCCAACACCACCATTTGTTTGCAAGGACAGTGGACAAAAGCAGGGACAAAAATATATATTTTTGTGCATCAGCGCTGTATCTTATTAGGCTGCCATATAAGGCTCCCTGATAGCTGCATTACTGTTTGCACTCCGCTGTGCAAACCAACTGCTTTTTTAAAAGCAAAAATCCTGTTGCTCCTTTCTGCACAGTTATCTTGTTTATTTGTCCACACTTTTGTGTGCAGCAGTCCCTGAGATCATTGTAGGGAGATTGAAATTGTACTACAGTCCTTGTATTTTTTCATATATCTTCCAGCCACTTTCTGCCACTTACATTGTGTTGCTTTATACACTGGGCCTGAGTTTTGGTTCAGTCTCCCCCCAAAAAAGTAAGATTCAAATTCTCACAAAGTGGATATACTTCTGTCCTGTCAGTTTTTCGTATTTTAGCCAGCCACTTTCTGCCACTTAGATTGCGTTGTTATATACACTGGGGCCAGAGTTTTGGTTCAGTCTCCCAACAAAAAGAGGGAGATTCAAATTCTCACAATGTGGATATACTTCTGTCCTTTTAGTTTGTCGTATATCAGCCAGCCACTTTCTGCCACTTACATTGTGTTGTTTTTTGCACAGGGCCTGATTTTTTTGTTCAGTCTCCCCCCAAAAAAAGGAGATTTAAAATCTCAAAACCCTTATATACACCTTCTACCTTGTTTTACCATATAACGGTTGTTATTTTGGTTAGATTTTCAAAGAAATGAAGTCAGGTGGAAGAAGCCGTTGGCGGTGGTTGCGAGCTAGTACTGATGGTGGTGGTGGTGCATCTGGTCGTAGTGGCAAAAGCACAATAGCATCTAAGGCTGGAGGTGTTGAGCCAGCGTCATCGTCTGGCTACACAAGGCCTCGAAGGCTACCTTATCTGGGAGTAGGAAAAACGGCTTTTAAAGCCAGAGCAGCAGGAAAAAGTTGTGGCTTTCATTGCTGACTCAGCCTCTAGCTCTTTCGCCTCCTCTTCAGAAAGTTCCAAATATAAAAGCAGCGAGTCGTCAGTGGATGCTCCTGGTCAGGAACAAGATGTTTCCTTGTGTCCTTCACCCAAACCAAAAGTGAAGGATGCGTCTGGTGACACTACAGGTTACTCCATGGAGCTTTTTACACATACCGTGTCTGGGTTAGAACGGGAAATTGTTAACTGCCCATTACAAGATGAATCGGACATGGAATGCACTGATGCACAGCCACGGCTAGATTATAATGCTGTTCCATTCACTCAGATCACTACATTGCCCTCGCAGTGTACTGAGCCAGAATCTGACCCTGATGAGACTATGGTGCCCCGTCCCGAACGCTATAGCACCTTACACGGTGACACAGAGGAAGGTGCACATGATATTGAAGAGGAAGTGACAGATGACCCAGTTGTTGACCCAGATTGGCAGCCATTTGGGGAAGAGGGTGCCGCTGCCAGTAGATCTGAAGCGGAGGAGGATGATCCGTAGCAGCCATCAACATCGCAACAGCTGTCATCTGGTAGGCCCGTATCAGGCCAAAAACGTTTGTCAAAAACAGTTTTAGGACAGCATGACCATCCGGTGAAAGTAGCACAGCGTGCAATGCCTGAAAAGGTATTCCATAGTAGGAAGAGTGAAGTTTGGCAATTTTTTAACCAAGATCCGAATGATCAGTCAAAAGTTATCTGTAAGAAATGCTCAAAGACGTTTAGCAGAGGGAAGAATCTTCAAAATTTAAATACAACGTGCATGCTTAGACATTTAACCAGCATGCACTTGCAAGCCTGGACTAACTACCAAATGTCCCGTACAGTTGGTGCACCTGCTCAGAATGAAGGTAGTCAGCAACCCTCATTGCTTCCCTCACTGTAAGCCCACCGGTTAGGACACCACCAGCAGCAAATGTGGAGGTATCGTCGCAAGGCCAAAGCAGTCAGGGAATCACAAGGTTATTGGTAGGAAACACTGTATGTAGGCCAACATCGAGAATACCATCACCAACCCTCTCTCAATCCGCCATGTACACCGCCACCACCACTGCTAATTCAACCATATGCACCTCTCCAGTCCAGCTCACCCTACAAGAGACTCTCGTTAGGAAAAGAAAGTACTCATCCTCTCATCCGCGTACACAGGGTTTGAATGCCCACATTGCTAGAATAATCTAGTTAGAGATGATACCATACTGGTTGCTTGACAGCAAAGCTTTCAAAGCCCTGATGGCCTATGCAGTACCACGCTATGACCTACCCAGTTGACACTTCTTTGCGAGAAAAGCCATCCCAGCCCTCCACCAGCATATCAAAGACCGCATTGTCCATGCACTGAGGCAATCAGTCAGTAGAAAGGTGCACCTCACAACAGATGCATGGACCAGTAGGCATGGCCAGGGACGTTACGTGTCCATCAGGGCACACTGGGTTAATGTGGTGGATGCAGGGTCCACAGGGGACAGCCATAGTGAGACAGTTCTGCCTAGCCCATGGTCTAGGAAACAGTTGGCTGTAGGCATTCGTCACCCCTCCTCCTCCTCCTCCAGAAGCGAAAGCTCATCCACAGAGCGCAGTCACAAGACCTCTCCATCCGCATCTGCCAGTGTTGCACATGAGGTGTCCCATTATCGAACAGCTAGTGGTAAGCGTCAGCAGGCTGTGTTAGAAATGAAGTGTTTGGGCGACAACAGACACACCGCAGAAGTACTGGCCAAGTACTTGCAGCAACAAACTCAGTCATGGCTGGGCAGTGTACATCTTGAGGCAGGCAAGGTAGTCAGTGATAACAGAAGGAATTTTATGGCTGCCATAGCCCTTTCAGAACTTAAACACATACCTTGCCTGGCTCACACCTTGAACCTGGTGGTGCAGTGCTTCCTCAAAAATTATCCGGAGTTACCAGCCCTGCTCCTGAAGGTGCGAAGACTTTGCTCGCACATCCGCTGGTCGCCCGTATACTCCAGCCGTATGCTGAACCATCAGCGATCACTGAATCTTCCCCAGCACCGCTTAATAATCGACGTTGCAACAAGGTGGAACTCCACACTGCACATGGTTCAGAGGCTGTGTGAACAGAGGCGTGCTGTAATTAATTTGTGGGAGGATACACATACACGGGCAGGCAGTTGGATGGCAAACATGGAGTTGTCTGGTGTGCAGTGGTCGAAGCTCCAAGACCTCTGTCAAGTCCTTCAGTGTTTTGAGGAATGCACACGGCTGGTAAGTGCAGACGATGCTATCATAAGCATGAGCATCCCACTAATGCGTCTGCTGATGCAAAGTTTGATGCACATTAAGGAGCTGGCATCTGCAGCCGCGGAGGATTGAAGCCTTGATGACAGTCAGCCATTGTCTGTTCAGGGAACTCTCTTGTACGAGGTGGCGGATGAAGAGGAGGAGGAGGAGGATGATGAGTATGAATATTTATGGGAGGAGGAGGCTTATCATGGGGCAATAGAAACTGGTGGCGTTGCAAGGTCACGTACAGGGTTTTTGCGGGAACCAAGTGATGTTGATTTGCAAGAAAGTGCTCCTCAACCCAGCACAAGCAGTGAATTGACACCTGGAACATTGGCCCACATGGCTGAGTATGCCTTGCGTATCCTAAAAAGGGACCCCCGCATTATCAAAATGATGACCGATGATGATTACTGGTTGGCCTGCCTCCTGGATCCACGATATAAAGGAAAATAACAAAATATCATGCCACATGAGAACCTTGAGCAAATATTGGCTACCAAACAAGCAACTCTTGTAGACCGTTTGGTTCAGGCATTCCCAGAACACAGCGGCTGTGATGGTTCTCACCCGAGCAGTAGGGGGCAACTGGGCAGAGGTGTTAGAGGTGCACAAATCCGAAGTGGCATTGGACAGAAGGGTTTTATGACCAGGTTGTGGAGTGATTTCGCAATGACCGCTGACACGACAGGTACTGCTGCATCGATTCAAAGTGACAGGAGATAGCATTTGTCCAGTATGGTTACGAACTACTTTTCCTCCCTTATTGATGTTCTCCCTCACAGGTCATTCCCCTTTGATTACTGGGCATCTAAAATAGACACCTGGCCTGAATTGGCAGAATATGCATTACAGGAGCTCGCTTGCGCTTCTAGTGTGCTATCAGAAAGAGTCTTCAGTGCTGCTGGTTCAATACTGACCGAAAAAAGGACACCTCTGGCTACCCAGAATGTTGATGATCTAACCTTCATTAAAATGAACCAATCATGGATTTCAAATTATTTTGCCCCACCTTCTCCAGCTGACACGTAGCTTGCCTGAAAAATGTTTTGCTTTTGGCCTCCTCTTACTGACTTCTCCAATTCCTCCATTTGCAGCTGCTTAAAGTCCACCATAGGCCATTTTTATACCTCCCTAAATGGACTGACTCCCCCCACAGGGCCGTGGTCACCACCTGGCGCAAGCACCCATGCGAGTGTTCTTTGCCTGGACAGGTGGGTGCGCCCACTCTTGGGCGACGGCACTGGCACAGGGTCCCTCATAGTACAATGAAGTGTCTCTGACGGTGGTAGTGCACAACCAACGTCAGACACACCGTCGTAATATGAGGGGCCCTGTGCCAGTACCGCCATCCACGAGAGAGTGCTCCCCCCAGCTCGAACAGTGCTCTACCACTTGCAATACTTACCTCTCCCTGCTCCACCACTGTGTAGTCTGTGCTGTTAAATCCTTCAATGGCACTGCCAATACAAATTTGTTGAAATGATAGATAAGTTAAAATATACAGGGGCCCTGGCCTCCATTTAGACCACTTAATACTTTGCGCCTACTACCACTGTCTGCTACTCAGGAGAGGAGCCCACCCCTGCAACTAGCTATGCCACCTGTTAATTTATGAACAATTATTTGGCAGACATTATTCCCAATTTATTTTTTTGACCTAATAACTGTGTCTGCACCACTCATTAGAGTTGTCCGCCACTGAACAAAGCTATGCCGCCTGTTTAGTCCTGTTTCCAAATTTGGACTGCATTTAGCCTACTTTTTAATGTTGGCCCTACAAACTGTGTCTGCGCCACTCATTGCTGTTGTCCTCCACTGAACAAAACAATGCCACCTTTTTAGTCCTGTTACCAAATTTGGACTGCATTTTGCCTACTTTTTAATTTTGGGCCTACAAACTGTGTCTGTGCCACTCATTACTGTTGTCCTCCACTGAACAAAGCTATACCGCCTGTTTAGTCCTGTTACCAATTTTTAACTGCATTTAGCCTACTTTTTAATTTTGGGCCTACAAACTGTGTCTGCGACAGTCATTACAATTGTCCTCCACTGAACAAAGCTATGCCGCCTGTTTAGTCCTGTTACCAAATTTGGACTGCATTTTGCCTACTTTTTAATTTTGGGCCTACAAACTGTGTCTGCGCCACTCATTACTGTTGTCCTCCACTGAACAAAGCAATGCCGCATGTTTAGTCCTGTTACCAATTTTGAACTACATTTAGCCTACTTTTTTATTTTGGGCCTACAAACTGTGTCTGCGCCACTCATTACTGTTGTCCTCCACTGAACAAAGCTATGCCGCCTGTTTAGTCCTGTTACTAATTTTGAACTGCATTTAGTCTACTTTATTATTTGGGCCTATATCTGTGTTTCCTCCTCATCCTGCCCATTGCCCAGCCACTGGTAGATGAGTCTGCTTGTACATTGACCCAGACCACTACATTCTCCTTGCACTCTACACAGCCTGAATCTGACCCTGCTGAAAGTCAGGTTCACCTTCCCGCATACTATACCACCTTACACGGGGACAAATGTGCAAGGTGCAGATGAAAAGTGCAGGTTCCTTCTTCGGGGGGGGCATACTCGTTGGCGACGTCACTGGCATGGGCCCCTCATAGTAGGCAAAAGTGTCTCTGGCCACCTGCCATCAAACACACCGCCATACTATGAGGGGCCCAGTGCCAAGTGCCAACGAGTGGGCCCTCCCTGCTTACTCAGGCAGGATCACAGCACTTGCAAAGTTTAAATACTTACCTCTCCCTGCTCCACCGCCGTGACGTATTCCACGGTTCCTGGGCCCACGAAAATCTTGAGCCAGCCCTACCCGCCCACAACTTTTGCCAAATGACCCCCTGTTTTCAATGCCTAACTATTATTATAAAGTAAATTAAGATCGACAAGCTTAGGAAATAAGAATTGATGTTTTTGGCATTAAAATTGGCACTGTAGGTGTTTTCCTGTCCTCCACTCACTGCCGACTTTGATTCCCCATTGACTTGCATTGGATTTTGTGTTTCGGTCGGCCCCTGACTTTTCGAAATAATAGGCCGATTTCACCCAACCTGACTTTTGACAAAGTCGGGTTTCGCAAAACCCGACTTCGATCCAAAAACAAGTAAAAAAGTCGCTCAACTCTAGTGGCCAGGCAATATACTACGTGGCTGGGCAATATACTACGTCACTGGGCAATATACTACATAACTGGGCAATATACTACGTGTTTGGGCAATATACTACGTGGCTTGGCAATATACTACGTGGCTGGGCAATATACTATGTCACTGGGCAATATACTACGTCACTGGGCAATATACTACGTAACTGGGCAATATACTACGTGACTGGGCAATATACTATGTGACTGGGCAATATACTACGTGACTAGGCAATATACTACGTAGCTGGGCAATATACTACGTGACTGGGCAATATACTACGTGACTGGGCAATATACTACGTGACTGGGCAATATACTACGTGACTGGGCAATATACTACGTGGCTGGGCAATATACTACGTGGCTGGGCAATATACTATGTGACCGGGCAATATACTATGTGACTGGGCAATATACTACGCGTTTGGGCAATATACTACGTGACTGGGCAAAATTTACTTTGTGACTGGGCAATATACTACGTGGCTGGGCAATATACTATGTGACTGGGCAATATACTACGTGGCTTGGCAATATACTACGTGGCTGGGCAATATACTATGTCACTGGGCAATATACTACATCACTGGGCAATATACTACGTCACTGGGCAATGTACTACGTGGCTGGCAATATACTACGTCACTGGGCAATATACTACGTGACTGGGCAATATACCACGTGGCTGGGCAATATACCACGTGGCTGGGCAATATACTACGTGACTGGGCAATATACTACGTGGTTGGGCAATATACTACGTGGGCTGTGCAATATACTACGTGGACATGAATATTCTAGAATACCGGATGCGTTAGCATCGGGCCACCATCTAGTGCAGTCTATATATAGGGAGGCTATGTGCGGCTCATGGAGTATATATATATATATGGAGGCTGTGTGGGGATCATGCAGTATATATATAGGGAGGCTGTGTGTGGGGCTCATGCAGTATATATATAGGGAGGCTGTGTGGAGATCATGCAGTATATATATATGGAGGCTGTGTGGGGCTCATGCTGTATATAGAGAGGTTGTGTGGGGCTCATGCAGTATATATATAGGGAGACTGTGTGGGGATCATGCAGTATAAATATAGGGAGGCTGTGTGGGGCTCATGCTGTATACAGAGAGGTTGTGTGGGGCTCATGCAGTATATATAGAGAGAGAGGCTGTGTGGGGCTCATGCAGTATAAATATAGGGAGGCTGTGTGGGGCTCATGCAGTATATATACGGAGGCTGTGTGGGGATCATGTAGTATATATAGGGAGGCTGTGTGGGGATCATGCAGTATATATGTAGGGAGGCTGTGTGGAACACATGCAGTATATATGGGGAGCCTGTATGGGGATCATGCAGTATATATATATAGAGGCTGTGTGGGGCTCATGCAGTATATATATATATAGGGAGGCTGTGTGGGGATCATGCGGTATATATAGGGAGGCTGTGTGGGACTCATGTAGTATATATATATAATTTGGGAGGCTGTGTGGGGATCATGCAGTATATATATACTAGATTGTGGCCCGATTCTAACGCATCGGGTATTCTAGAATATGCATGTCCCCGTAGTATATGGACAATGATGATTCCAGAATTCGCGGCAGACTGTGCCCGTCGCTGATTGGTTGAGGCAACCTTTATGACATCATCGTCGCCATGGCAACCATTATGACATCATCGGCGCTGTGCCCATTGCTGATTGGTCGAGGCCTGGCGGCCTCGACCAATCAGAGACGCGGGATTTCTACGTCGATACTGTGCCCGTCGCTGATTGGTCGAGGCCGCCAGGCCAATCAGAGACGCGGGATTTCCAGGACAGACAGACAGACAGAAAGACAGACAGACAGACGGAAAAACCCTTAGACAATTATATATATAGATAGGGAGGATGTGCGGGGCTCATGCAGTATATATATAGGGAGGCTGTGTGGGGATCATGCAGTATATATATAGGGAGGTTGTGTGGGGATCATGCAGTATATATATATAGGAAGGCTGTGTGGGGATCATGCAGTATATATATATAGGGAGGCTGTGTGGGGATCAAGCAGTATATATATATAGGGAGACTGTGTGGGTCTCATGCAGTATATATATAGGGAGGCTGTGTGGGGATCATGCAGTATATATATAGGGAGGCTGTGTGGGGCTCATGCAGAATATATATAGGGACGCTGTGTGGAGATCGTGCAGTATATATAGGGAGGCTGTGTGGGGATCATGCGGTATATATATATATATAGGGAGGCTGTGTGGGGCTCATGCAGTATATATATAGGGAGGATGTGTGGAGTTCATGCAGTATATATAGGGAAGCTGAGTGGGTCTCATGCAATATACAGTGGGGCAAAAAAGTATTTAGTCAGTCAGCAATAGTGCAAGTTCCACCACTTAAAAAGGTGAGAGGCGTCTGTAATTTACATCATAGGTAGACCTCAACTATGGGAGACAAACTGAGAAAAAAAAATCCAGAAAATCACATTGTCTGTTTTTTTATCATTATTTTTGCATTTTATGGTGGAAAATAAGTATTTGGTCAGAAACAAACAATCAAGATTTCTGGCTCTCACAGACCTGTAACTTTTTCTTTAAGAGTCTCCTCTTTCCTCCACTCATTACCTGTAGTAATGGCACCCGTTTAAACTTGTTATCAGTATAAAAATACACTTGTGCACACCCTCAAACAGTCTGACTCCAAACTCCACTATGGTGAAGACCAAAGAGCTGTCAAAGGACACCAGAAACAAAATTGTAGCCCTGCACCAGGCTGGGAAGACTGAATCTGCAATAGCCAACCAGCTTGGAGTGAAGAAATCAACAGTGGGAGCAATAATTAGAAAATGGAAGACATACAAGACCACTGATAATCTCCATCGATCTGGGGCTCCACGCAAAATCCCACCCCGTGGGGTCAGAATGATCACAAGAACGGTGAGCAAAAATCCCAGAACCACGCGGGGGGACCTAGTGAATGAACTGCAGAGAGCTGGGACCAATGTAACAAGGATTACCATAAGTAACACACTATGCCACCATGGACTCAGATCCTGCAGTGCCAGATGTGTCCCACTGCTTAAGCCAGTGCATGTCTGGGCCCGTCTGAAGTTTGCTAGAGAGCATTTGGATGATCCAGAGGAGTTTTGGGAGAATGTCCTATGGTCTGATGAAACCAAACTGGAACTGTTTGGTAGAAACACAACTTGTCGTGTTTGGAGGAAAAAGAATACTGAGCTGCATCCATCAAACACCATACCTACTGTAAAGCATGGTGGTGGAAACATCATGCTTTGGGGCTGTTTCTCTGCAAAGGGACCAGGACGACTGATCCGGGTACATGAAAGAATGAATGGGGCCATGTATCGTGAGATTTTGAGTGCAAACCTCCTTCCATCAGCAAGGGCATTGAAGATGAAACGTGGCTGGGTCTTTCAACATGACAATGATCCAAAGCACACCGCCAGGTCAACGAAGGAGTGGCTTCGTAAGAAGCATTTCAAGGTCCTGGAGTGGCCTAGCCAGTCTCCAGATCTCAACCCTATAGAAAACCTTTGGAGGGAGTTGAAAGTCCGTGTTGCCAAGTGAAAAGCCAAAAACATCACTGCTCTAGAGGAGATCTGCATGGAGGAATGGGCCAACATACCAACAACAGTGTGTGGCAACCTTGTGAAGACTTACAGAAAACGTTTGACCTCTGTCATTGCCAACAAAGGATATATTACAAAGTATTGAGATGAAATTTTGTTTCTGACCAAATACTTATTTTCCACCATAATATGCAAATAAAATGTTAAAAAAACAGACAATGTGATTTTCTGGATTTTTTTTTCTCAGTTTGTCTCCCATAGTTGAGGTCTACCTATGATGTAAATTACAGACGCCTCTCATCTTTTTAAGTGGTGGAACTTGCACTATTGCTGACTGACTAAATACTTTTTTTCCCCACTGTATATAGGGAGATTGTGTGGGGATCATGCAGTATATATATTGGGGGGGCTGAGTGGGGATCATGCAGTATATATAGGGAGGCTGTGTGGGGATCATGCAGTATATATGGGGAGGCTGTGTGGGACTCATGCAGTAGATATATATGGAGGCTTTGTGGGGCTCATGCAGTATATATATATAGGGAAGCTGTGTGGGGATCATGCAGTATATGTATGGAGGCTGTGTGGAGCTCATGCAGTATATATAGGGAGGCTGTGTTTGGGCTCATGCAGTATATTTATAGGGAGGCTGTGTGGGGATCATGCAGTACATATAGGAAGGCTGTGTGGGGTCATGCAGTGTATAGGGAGGCTGTGTGGGGCTCATGCAGTATATATAGGGAGGCTGTGTGTGTGGAGGTCATGCAGTATATATAGGGAGGTTGTCTGGGGCTCATGCAGTATATATATAGGGAGGCTGTGTGGGGCTCATGCAGTATATATTTGGAGGCTGTGAAGGGCTCATGCAGTATATATAGGGAGGCTGTGTGGGGCTCATGCAGTATATATAGGGAGGCTGTGTGGGGCTCATGTAGTATATATAGGGAGGCTGTGTGGAGATCATGCAGTATATATAGGGAGGTTTTCTCGAGCTCATGCAGTATTTATATAGGGAGGCTGTGTGGGGCTCATGCAGTATATATAGGGAGGCTGTGTGGAGCTCATGCAGTATATACAGTGGGGCAAAAAAGTATTTAGTCAGTCAGCAATAGTGCAACTTCTACCACTTAAAAAGATGAGAGGCGTCTGTAATTTACATCATAGGTAGACCTCAACTATGGGAGACTAACTGAGAAAAAAAAAAACAGAAAATCACATTGTCTGTTTTTTTAACATTTTATTTGCATATTATGGTGGAAAATAAGTTTTTGGTCAGAAACAAAATTTCATCTCAATACTTTGTAATATATCCTTTGTTGGCAATGACAGAGGTCAAACGTTTTCTGTAAGTCTTCACAAGGTTGCCACACACTGTTGTTGGTATGTTGGCCCATTCCTCCATGCAGATCTCCTCTAGAGCAGTGATGTTTTTGGCTTTTCGCTTGGCAACATGGACTTTCAACTCCCTCCAAAGGTTTTCTATAGGGTTGAGATCTGGAGACTGGCTAGGCCACTCCAGGACCTTGAAATGCTTCTTACGAAGCCACTCCTTCGTTGCCCTGGCGGTGTGCTTTAAATCATTGTCATGTTGAAAGACCCAGCCACGTTTCATCTTCAATGCCCTTGCTGATGGAAGGAGGTTTGCACTCAAAATCTCACGATACATGGCCCCATTCATTCTTTCATGTACCCGGATCAGTCGTCCTGGCCCCTTTGCAGAGAAACAGCCCCAAAGCATGATGTTTCCACCACCATGCTTTACAGTAGGTATGGTGTTTGATGGATGCAACTCAGTATTCTTTCTCCTCCAAACACGACAAGTTGTGTTTCTACCAAACAGTTCCAGTTTGGTTTCATCAGACCATAGGACATTCTCCCAAAACTCCTCTGGATCATCCAAATGCTCTCTAGCAAACTTCAGACGGGCCCGGACATGTACTGGCTTAAGCAGTGGGACACGTCTGGCACTGCAGGATCTGAGTCCATGGTGGCGTAGTGTGTTACTTATGGTAGGCCTTGTTACATTGGTCCCAGCTCTCTGCAGTTCATTCACTAGGTCCCCCGCGTGGTTCTGGGATTTTTGCTCACCGTTCTTGTGATCATTCTGACCCCACGGGGTGGGATTTTGCGTGGAGCCCCAGATCGAGGGAGATTATCAGTGGTCTTGTATATCTTCCATTTTCTAATTATTGCTCCCACTATTGATTTCTTCACTCCAAGCTGGTTGGCTATTGCAGATTCAGTCTTCCCAGCCTGGTGCAGGGCTACAATTTTGTTTCTGGTGTCCTTTGACAGCTCTTTGGTCTTCACCATAGTGGAGTTTGGAGTCAGACTGTTTGAGGGTGTGCACAGGTGTCTTTTTATACTGATAACAAGTTTAAACAGGTGCCATTACTACAGGTAATGAGTGGAGGAAAGAGGAGAATCTTAAAGAAGAAGTTACAGGTCTGTGAGAGCGAGAAATCTTGATTGTTTGTTTCTGACCAAATACTTATTTTCCACCATATTATGCAAAAAAAATGATAAAAAAACAGACAATGTGATTTTCTGGATTTTTTTTTCTCAGTTTGTCTCCCATAGTTGAGGTCTACCTATGATGTAAATTACAGACGCCTCTCATCTTTTTAAGTGGTGGAACTTGCACTATTGCTGACTGACTAAATACTTTTTTGCCCCACTGTATAAGGAGGTTGTCTGGGGCTCATGCAGTATATATGGATCACCCCCAAGGGCTAGGGGTACTCGGTACCGGGTCCCTCGGTTCGGGGAATGGGATGTCACGGTGGCCTGACCCGGTCCGTGGCCCTAGGGGAATGTCCGTTGGAAATTGGGGAAAGGTCTTTAAAGGGATAATGTTCGTGACGCCACCTGTGGTATTCGGTCAGGGTGACCGACGCTGCTTAGGGGTCCGCTGGGGTTATGTTATGGCAGCTAGATGGTATACCTTCCCACAGGTAAAGTATGTCCCCAGGGCTTCCCAAAGTGTAGATGATGAATGGTGTGAGTCGCGGTGAATAACGAGGACACAGGGTTGCAGCCTCTTTACCTTTTACTGAAGGTTCAGCATCCACAGTCCAGAGTAGGGACCACAGGGTAGACAGAGTCTAGTGTTATGATTAGGTGGCCTTGGAGCAGCATGAAAACCTTCACTGGAGTAGGTGGTAACTATACTGACCGCAAACCCTGATCTTATCACTGCAACTAGAAGTAGTCGTGGGGTGTGCCTAACAAAACCTAGACACCTCTACACAGCCGGAGGACTAAATACTCCTAAAGATGGAAATAGGAAAACTATCTTGCCTCAGAGTAGACCCTCAAAGGATAGGCAGCCCCCCACAAATAATGACGGTGAGTTGGAGAGGAAAAGATACACGCAGGCAGAAAACAGGCTTAGCAAAGGAGGCCACTTCTAGCTAAATAGAAAAGGACAGGACAGGATACTAAGCGGTCAGCATAAAAATACTACAAAAATATCCACAGCAGAAAATACAAAACTCCACCACCTAACTAAAGATGTGGAGAGTATAACTGCAACTCCAGAGAATACAACCAGACTGAGAAAAACAACTGACACAGTCTAAGCTGGACAAATAGAAACAAAAGATCAGCACTGAAAATAAGCACACAGCATGTGTACTTCAGAAAAAGAAACAAACACTTATCTTTGCTGAACTGGCAGATAAGCAGGAGAGGCCAGGCAGAGATCCAACACTTCCAAAGAAACATTGACAACTGGCCAGGACTAAAGAGTCCTGCAAAGCTAAATAGCCCAGTCAGAATTGCAATTAGCGGATACACCTGTCCAAGACTGCAGCCCAGAGACAACTGCATTACCATCTACAACCACCGGAGGGAGCCCAAAAGCAGAATTCACAACAGTACCTTCCCCCTTGAGGAGGGGTCACCGAACCCTCACCAGAGCCCCCAGGCTGATCAGGATGAGCCAGATGAAAGGCATGAATCAAATCAGCCGCATGGACATCAGAGGCAAAAACCCAAGAATTATCCTCCTGGCCATAACCCTTCCATTTGACAAGATACTGAAGCTTCCGCCTCGAAAAACGGGAATCCAAAATCTTCTCAACAACATATTCCAACTCCCCATCAACCAACACAGGGGCCGGAGGATCAACAGAGGGAACACCGGGCTCCACATATTTCCGCAATAAAGATCTATGGAAGACATTATGGATAGCAAAAGAGGCCGGAAGCGCCAGACGAAAAGACACCGGATTAATAATCTCAGAAATCCTATAAGGACCAATAAACCGAGGCTTAAACTTAGGAGAAGAAACCTTCATAGGAACATGACGGGAAGACAACCAAAGCAGATCCCCAACCCGAAGCCGGGAACCAATACACCGACGACGGTTAGCAAAACGTTGAGCCTCCTCCTGAGACAACACCAAATTGTCCATCACATGAGCCCAAATCTGCTGCAACCTGTCAACCACAGAATCCACACCAGGACAGTCAGAAGGCTCAACTTGCCCAGAAGAAAAAAGAGGATGAAAAACAAAATTACAAAAGAAAGGCGAAACCAAAGTAGCCGAACTAGCCCGATTATTAAGGGCAAACTCGGCCAATGGCAAAAAAGCCACCCAATCATCCTGATCAGCAGACACAAAGCATCTCAAATAAGTCTCCAAAGTCTGTTTATTTCGCTCGGTCTGGCCGTTTGTCTGAGGATGAAATGCAGAAGAAAAAGACAAATCAATGCACAGCTTGGCACAAAAGGCCCGCCAAAACCTAGAAACAAACTGGGAACCTCTGTCGGACACAATATTCTCCGGAATACCATGCAAACGGACCACATGCTGAAAAAACAACGGCACCAAATCAGAAGAAGAAGGCAATTTAGGCAAAGGCACCAAAAGAACCATCTTAGAGAATCGGTCACAAACAACCCAGATAACCGACATCCTCTGGGAAACAGGAAGATCGGAAATAAAATCCATAGAAATATGCATCCAGAGCCTCTCAGGGACCGGCAAAGGCAAAAGCAACCCACTAGCACGGGAGCAACAAGGCTTGGCTCGCGCACAAGTCCCACAGGACTGCACAAAAGAACGCACATCACGCGACAAAGAAGGCCACCAAAAGGACCTACCAACCAAGTCTCTGGTACCAAAAATGACAGGATGACCAGCCAACATGGAACAGTGAACCTCAGAAATCACTCTACTAGTCCATCTGTCAGGAACAAACAGTTTCCCCACAGGACAACGGTCAGGTTTGTCAGCCTGAAATTCCTGAAGAACTCGTTGTAAATCAGGAGAAATGGCAGAAAGGACCACCCCTTCTTTCAGAATACCGACCGGTTCCAAGACCTCAGGAGAATCAGGCAAAAAACTCCTAGAGAGGGCATCAGCCTTAATATTCTTAGAACCCGGAAGGTACGAGACCATGAAATCAAAACGGGAAAAAAACAAGGACCATCGAGCCTGTCTAGGATTCAACCGTTTGGCAGACTCGAGGTAAATCAGATTCTTATGATCGGTCCAGACCACAATACGGTGCTTAGCACCCTCAAGCCAATGTCGCCACTCCTCAAACACCCACTTCATAGCCAACAACTCCCGATTGCCGACATCATAATTGCGTTCAGCAGGCGAAAACTTACGGGAAAAGAAGGCACACGGTTTCATTAAGGAACCAACAGGATCCCTCTGAGACAAAACAGCCCCTGCCCCAATCTCAGAAGCGTCAACCTCAAACTGAAACGGAAGAGAAACATCCGGTTGACGCAACACTGGAGCAGAAGTAAAACGACGTTTAAGTTCCTGAAAGGTAGAGACAGCCGCAGGGGACCAATTCGCCACATCAGCGCCCTTCTTCGTCAAATCAGTCAAGGGTTTAACCACGCTGGAAAAATTAGCAATGAAACGGCGATAAAAATTAGCAAAACCCAAAAATTTCTGAAGGCTCTTCACTAGTGTTGAGCGATACCTTCCGATATCGGAAAGTATTGGTATCGGATTGGATCGGCCGATATTCAAAAAATATCGGATATCGCCGATACCGATACCCGATCCCAATGCAAGTCAATGGGACCAAAATATCGGAATTAAAATAAACCCTTTCTTTCCTTGTAGGTACATTCTAAATGGAGGAAAACAACTAAGAATAATGTAGGATGTATTTGGGGAGGTGGCGGAGACATTAAAGGCATAGAGGTGTAGCCCAATCAAATAGAATAGCATGAAATTTTTTTTTTTTTAAGACGTTCGGAGTCACAAAGATATTGACTATGTTAAGTTTTTTTTTATTTTGTCAGATATTGATGTTTCACTACTTCCACGCCCTTCACCTTTTTTTTTTACTTTTCCCAAGCTTTCATCTTCATCATCATCAGCATCTTTGACATCAACTTCTTCTTCACCTTATTCATCTTCTTCTTCATCTTCTACCTATTTTTTTTGTTACATTCTTCATATTCATGTTATACAACTATTATTATTGTTCCTATTCTACTTCTTCATCATTTTCTTATTTGTGACAGGCATTCCCGTAGTTGTTATCTGTAAAAGCTTGAAGATTACACCTTCCGTTCTGCCTGTCACAAAAGAGTTACATTTGTCCGCGTTCAGTTTGGCCTGCAGCATCAGGCTTTATCCAGGGGCAGGAACACATGGGCTACTTGCACAGTGAACAAGTCTGTATGATCATGTTCACACACCACCAAGAAACCTGAAGACACAAAAGAGAATAGTAAAACCAAAAACACTCAGTTTGAAAAAATGTTGCAGTAATCCGCAAGTGCTAGTAAAAGATGTAAAAAACAGGGTATTTGGTTGATACGTTTTTTGCAAAAAATGTATACTAAGCTGCTCTACCAATCTTCACGGTATACCCTTATCAGAGCAGTCCTAACTAATGTATGCAATCCCTATCTGATGTATTTAAAAACCTGATCATCTGTATATAACCTGTGTGAACAGGGTTCAGAGAGGAGAAATCCATGTGTGCATAAAGGGTAGAACAGCTTTTGTGCAGATAGCCCAAGAGGAGTGGTGGAACTCCCCAGTCTTGTAGACACAAGAGAACAATTATGGAAACAGGAACACATGGGCTACTTGCACAGTGAACAAGTCTGTATGATCATGTTCACACACCACCAAGAAACCTGAAGACACAAAAGAGAATAGTAAAACCAAAAACACTCAGTTTGAAAAAATGTTGCAGTAATCCGCAAGTGCTAGTAAAAGATGTAAAAAACAGGGTATTTGGTTGATACGTTTTTTGCAAAAAATGTATACTAAGCTGCTCTACCAATCTTCACGGTATACCCTTATCAGAGCAGTCCTAACTAATGTATGCAATCCCTATCTGATGTATTTAAAAACCTGATCATCTGTATATAACCTGTGTGAACAGGGTTCAGAGAGGAGAAATCCATGTGTGCATACAGGGTAGAACAGCTTTTGTGCAGATAGCCCAAGAGGAGTGGTGGAACTCCCCAGTCTTGTAGACACAAGAGAACAATTATGGAAACAGGAACACATGGGCTACTTGCACAGTGAACAAGTCTGTATGATCATGTTCACACACCACCAAGAAACCTGAAGACACAAAAGAGAATAGTAAAACCAAAAACACTCAGTTTGAAAAAATGTTGCAGTAATCCGCAAGTGCTAGTAAAAGATGTAAAAAACAGGGTATTTGGTTGATACGTTTTTTGCAAAAAATGTATACTAAGCTGCTCTACCAATCTTCACGGTATACCCTTATCAGAGCAGTCCTAACTAATGTATGCAATCCCTATCTGATGTATTTAAAAACCTGATCATCTGTATATAACCTGTGTGAACAGGGTTCAGAGAGGAGAAATCCATGTGTGCATACAGGGTAGAACAGCTTTTGTGCAGATAGCCCAAGAGGAGTGGTGGAACTCCCCAGTCTTGTAGACACAAGAGAACAATTATGGAAACAGGAACACATGGGCTACTTGCACAGTGAACAAGTCTGTATGATCATGTTCACACACCACCAAGAAACCTGAAGACACAAAAGAGAATAGTAAAACCAAAAACACTCAGTTTGAAAAAATGTTGCAGTAATCCGCAAGTGCTAGTAAAAGATGTAAAAAACAGGGTATTTGGTTGATACGTTTTTTGCAAAAAATGTATACAAAGCTGCTCTACCAATCTTCACGGTATACCCTTATCAGAGCAGTCCTAACTAATGTATGCAATCCCTATCTGATGTATTTAAAAACCTGATCATCTGTATATAACCTGTGTGAACAGGGTTCAGAGAGGAGAAATCCATGTGTGCATACAGGGTAGAACAGCTTTTGTGCAGATAGCCCAAGAGGAGTGGTGGAACTCCCCAGTCTTGTAGACACAAGAGAACAATTATGGAAACAGGAACACATGGGCTACTTGCACAGTGAACAAGTCTGTATGATCATGTTCACACACCACCAAGAAACCTGAAGACACAAAAGAGAATAGTAAAACCAAAAACACTCAGTTTGAAAAAATGTTGCAGTAATCCGCAAGTGCTAGTAAAAGATGTAAAAAACAGGGTATTTGGTTGATACGTTTTTTGCAAAAAATGTATACTAAGCTGCTCTACCAATCTTCACGGTATACCCTTATCAGAGCAGTCCTAACTAATGTATGCAATCCCTATCTGATGTATTTAAAAACCTGATCATCTGTATATAACCTGTGTGAACAGGGTTCAGAGAGGAGAAATCCATGTGTGCATACAGGGTAGAACAGCTTTTGTGCAGATAGCCCAAGTGTCTGCGTTGTGTTTGCAGGACACGTTGCCGGCTACACAGCAGGGGAACAGCTGGCGTTGCTGAAAGCCACTGACACAATGACGGGTGTTTTGCTCTGTGCAGCCAGCACTTCCGGGCCCCAACTGACGTAGTTAGAGCCCAGGGTCTGCAGGAGGAGCAGAGTGTAGGCCGAAGCCTAGTAGAACCAATTTCAAAGGTAAACTTTAAACCACCCTCAGGTGTTACAAACTAGAAGAGCCACACCTTGTGCAGCAGTAATGCTGCAGAAGTAAAAGGTTGCTATTTAAATTTAGCTCATTGCACACGCTGAATGAAACACGTATAAAATTTAGCCCCTTATACAGTCAAACTGTCTTGGAGGCGTGACTTGCCTTCTTAATGAGACGCAGCACAGCTGTCAAAAATCCCACCTTGGTGCTGGGCGCAGCCTCCTGAGCGTCGTTATTTGCTGTACAGGAGTCTGCGCTGCTGTGTTATCCCTTGGCTGTGCGCTGTTAGCGCTGCCCGTCTTCTGACCTCATTTCATGTTGGACGGTGCGGCTAGCGATGCCCATGTATCGCAGCCCCGCAGTGTCTTTTCATTAATTCACACTGCGGGACTGGGATTCATGGCCTTGCGCAGTAAATAGGTTCGCCTCTCACTCATGTCCTTACACCTGCTTCAGACTGGGCGGCCTCCGCTGATCCCTTATTGCATGCCACGGCCATGAGGCCACACAGTCTGGAGAAGGCGGAAGGAGGGGAGTGAAGTCAGGCGAAGATATGCACTGCTCGTGCCCATCAATCACACCCTCGCAGTCAAAATAAATAAGACAACGAGGGGCGTTGTGTCGGGCAGGGCGGACGCACAGGCGCAGCCAGCCAAACAATGATGTCATATGACGGGCAGCGCTACCAAGGGGGGTGCTGCTTGTCATTAGAAAGGAAAGTCACACCTCAGGGACAGTGTAATGGTCTCTAATGAGACACATTTTGTACATGTTGAGTTCGACGTGGGCAAGGAGAAAAAGTCAGCCACCTTGTACAAATGCAGCATTACTGCTGTACAAGGTGGCTGTTATACATAGAAACACCTGGGGGGGCAGGATCCCTTTAATTTCAGTTCAGGTGCCTGCGTGGCGTTTGCAGGACACATTGCCGGCTACACAGCTGGGGATCAGCTGACGTTACTGAAACCCAATAACACTGGGTCGTATGTTTTTACTGTGCAGCCTGCACTTCTGAGCCTCATCTGGCGGTGTTGGAGCCCAGGAATTGCAGTTCAGGTGGTAGAAAGAAGAACTCATCGGGAGACCTGGATGACACCCAATTACTTAATCAGGCAGAGGAGTGGCAAATTCCTGCGAGATCCAGGCCTGGTTCATTTTCAGAAAAGTAAGCCGGTGAATGTTATCGGAGGATAGTTGCATGCGACGGTCTGTTAGTACACCACCTGCGGCACTAAAGACGCGTTCCGACAACACACTAGCCGCAGGGCAAGCCAGCACCTCCAATGCATACTGGCTTAGCTCTAGCCATGTATCCAGCTTAGAGACCCAAAACTTGAAAGGGGAAGAGCCGTCTGGGAGTACAGTAAGAGGGCAAGACATGTAGTCTGTCACCATCTGACGGAACCGTTGCCTCCTGCTGACTGGAGCCGCCGGTGATGGTGTAGACATTTGGGGCGGGCACACAAAAGTTTGCCACAGTTGTGCCATACTGGTCTTGCCTTGGGCAGAGGCACTGATTCTGCTCCCTCTTTGTGCAGAGCCTCCTCCACTGCCTCGACGCACTGAGCTGCTTTGTAAAGCACTAGCAGCACTCCTCTCAGTTGGACTGGAGAAGATGATGGAATTCACCAGTGTGTCTTGGTACTCCCACATTTTACGCTCCCGGGTCAACGCTGGGATGAGGTTTTGGACGTTGTCCCGGTAGCGAGGGTCGAGGAGGGTGTACACCCAATAATCAGGCATGTTGAGAATGTGGTCGATGCGGCGGTTGTCTCTCAGGCACTGCAGCATGAAATCAACCATGTGCTGCAGACTGCCAACTGGCCCAGAAATGCTGTCCCCTGCTTGAGACATGATCTCTGCCCGCTCTTCATCACCCCACCCTCGCTGTACACACTGACTACTGGACAATTGTGTAACTCCATCCTCTGGACGGAGGTCTTCCTCCTCCATAGACTCCTCCTCATCCTCTTCACAAAGTGTCCCCTGCCTATGCCTTTGTGAGGAACCACATGGCGCTGACTGTCCAGAAGCTGATGGAAATGGTGACTCCTCAACCTCCACCTCTTCCGCAACATCATCTCTTAGCGCTAGCAGTGTTTGTTGAAGCAGGCAGATAAGGGGGACAGTCATGCTGACTAGTGCATCATCTGCACTTGCCATCCGCATGGTATAATCGAAGGGACGCAAAACCTGGCAGACGTCCTTCATAGTGGCCCACTCTGTGGTTGTGAAGTCTGAACGGTGCTGACTGCGACTTTTTTGCGCCTGATGCAGCTGATACTCCATTACTGCTTGCTGCTGCTCACACAACTGCTCCAACATATGTAACGTGGAATTCCACCTGGTAGGTAGGTCACATATGATGCGATGTTCCGGAAGGCGGAATCGGCGCTGCAGAGCAGCAATGCGCGATCTTGCCAAGCTGGAACGCCGCAAGTGAGCACACTCTAGGCGGACCTTGTGCAGCAGTGCATCAAGATCCGGATAGTCCCTCAGAAAACTCTGCACAACCAAATTGAGCACATGTGCCAGACATGGGATGTGAGTGAGGTTGCCAAGGGCCAAAGCTGCCACCAGATTTCGGCCATTGTCACACACTACCATGCCTGGCTGGAGATTCGCTGGCACAAACCACACATCGCTCTCCTGCTTGATGGCATTCCAGAGCTCCTGCGCTGTGTGGCTTTGATTCCCCAAAGAAACTAATTTCAAGACGGCCTGTTGACATTTGGCCACGGCTGTGCTCATGTCGGTCATAACAGGTAAACGTTCACGGGTCCATGTGGAGGTGGACTGTGACGGCTCCTGCAGCGATGATTCTGAGGAACTTGTGTATGAGGAGGAGTCCATGCGTACAGACTGGATTCCTGCTATCCTTGGAGTGGTTAAATAAATAACACAGTATACCCACAATTGGTGTGCAAAAATTCTAACGGTATAATATTACCCACAAAGAGCGATATATATAGAAATATATAAAATCAACCACCAGGGTGCGCTGTGCCCGATTGCAGTGAAACCACTGCACAAAAAGGTAAAAACAAAGCAATACTACAAGGATCAAAAAGAAGAAAAACCTACAAGGCAAAGAAATATTAGAAATATGGCTTTACTAAAGGAAATGCCAATGATTTACACAATCAAAAAAAGAATATATTAAAAACAAAAGACCACATCCGCGCAGCAGCAGGATTACAGGGCTGTATACATTTATGAGCAATATGGCCTCCACAGTACCAGGATAAAAATAAAAAAAAATAAAAATAAATAGCAGGCTGTACAACAAGCACTATAATGTGCAAAAACAAGAAAGGAAAACGGGGAAGGGAAATACTATAAAATTATCCCTGTGTAAAAAAAACATATATATATATATATATATATATATATATATATATATATATATATACATATATATATATATATATGTATATATATATATATATATATAATATGTGCAAAATATAGCAAGTAAGGTGAAATAATAATCACCTGACTAAAAAATCCTCATATAATAACGTGTAGAAAAAAAATTTTTTGTTGTACAATTAAACGGTGAAAAACTCAAATATGTAAAAGAAAAAAAGGAGGGGGGAAAAAGGGGTTAATAAAACCCACTATGTAACCACCAATGCTACAATAAGGTGCAAGTAAAAATAAAGTGATAGTGTGCCAACACTCAGCTAAAATCAAATAAGGTGCACTACTGCAGGCAGCTACCACACATGTACAGTGATAGAGCCTGTCTAGATTAGCATGATACAAAGTGCGGCTGTACAACCAAAATACAAAAGATATCTCAATACCTGGGGGGCTCTCTCCAGTGCCAACCATATAATTGTACAACAACAAAAAAAATTTTCTACACGTTATTATATGAGGATTTTTTAGTCAGGTGATTATTATTTCACCTTACTTGCTAAATTTTGCATATATATATATATATATATATGTATATATATATATATATATATATATATATATATATATATATATATATATATATATATATTACACAGGAATAATTTTATAGTATTTCCCTTCCCCGTTTTCCTTTCTTGTTTTTGCACATTATAGTGCTTGTTGTACAGCCTGCTATTTATTTTTTTATTTTTATCCTGTACTGTGGAGGCCATATTGCTCGTAAATGTATACAGCCCTGTAATCCTGCTGCTGCGCGGATGTGGTCTTTTGTTTTTAATATATTCTTTTTTTGATTGTGTAAATCATTGACATTTCCTTTAATAAAGCCATATTTCTAATATTTCTTTGCCTTGTATGTTTTTCTTCTTTTTTGAGCCTTGTAGTATTGCTTTGTTTTTAATCCTTGGAGTGGGCAGGACACGTCCTGCGCCACTTGCACGATCTGTACCCGGCTCAACAACATTAACCCAATGGGCAGTGAGGGAAAGGTATCGCCCCTGTCCATGTTGACTGGTCCACGCATCGGTGGTGAGGTGGACCTTGCTACTGACGGCATTCAGTAGCGCGTGTTTTATGTGTCCCTCCACATGCTTGTGCAGGGCAGGGACGGCTTGCCTGCTGAAATAAAAGTGGCTGGGCACCTTGTACTGTGGGACTGCCAATGCCATCAAGTCACGGAAGCTGTCAGTCTCCACCAACCTGAATGAGAGCATTTCCAGTGACAGAAGTTTGGCAATGCCTGCATTCAGAGCCTGTGCTCGGGGGTGGTTTGCCGAGAACAGCCGCCTCTTCTCCCATGCCTGTACTACCGATGGCTGTAGATTGGGCTGGGAGTGTGAGGATGACTGGGAACGTGGTGCTGTGGGTGGAATTACAGTGGGTCTCTGGAGAACAGTGCCAGAGGTTCTTCCATGGCGATCCTGGGAGGAAGCAGAACCAGCTGTGTGAGCTGGAGGAAGAGGCAACACGAGCTGAAGAGGTGGTAGCTGCCGCTGTTGGTTGGCCTAGGTCTTCAGTGTGTTTTTGTAACTTCACCGCGTGCCTGGTCCGCACATGTTTCCACATATTTGTGGTATTGAGGTTGCTGACACTTTTCCCTCTTTTGACTTTCTGATGACACAGCTTGCATTTGACAAAGCAAATGTCATCTGCAACTGTGTCAAAAAAGGACCAGACAAGTCTTGGGAGTGCCCTTTTTGGCTTTTGGACGGGTGCCAAAGTGGAGGCTACAGGCTCCGCAGTCTTCCCCCTCCCTCTTTGGCCTGTTCGGGGAATCTCTTCCTCAGAGCTGCTCCCACCACCTTCCTGTTCCTCACGCCACGATGGGTCAAGGACCTCATCATCTCCACTACCCTCTGCCACCAACTGCTCTCCTGGGTAGTCTCGGCAGCACAGTACGCACCAGAAATCGGCACCTGAGTTTCATCATCAGATGCGTACTGCGCTGTGGTGACTGGAGGCACTGGCCCACCCGCCTCTTCAGAGTCAGAGAGACAAAGCTGTTGGGCATCACTGCACACTGCCTCTTCTTCCATTTCTCCAATGCTGCTTGGCTGGCCCCCTGTTTCCAAGCCAAGAGATTCAGAGAACAGAAGTAGAGACGGCTCCTGTCCTGGGCTCTGACTGCCTGGCCAATTTGGCAGGTGGTGAAGAGACAGATGGCTGGTCTCCAGTGGTCTGTGCCTGAGAGGATGTGGCACTAATTGAAGTTGATGTCGATGCGTTAGCTGCCATCCATCCAACAACGGCTTCAATTTGATCTTCACGCAGCAGCGGTGTACGGCGCTCTCCTACAAAGCTGCGCATGAAGGACTGTTCCCTGCTGAAAATGGGTGATGATGAGTCACCGGTGCCCGCAGCAGGCACAGAATCACCACGTCCTCTCCCTGCTCCATGCCCACGCCCACGTGCCTTACTCCCTGCCCTCTTCATCTTGGTTGACAGATAAAGATAAGCAGAAAAGTACTAAAGGCTTAGGGTATGTGTCCACGTTCAGGATTCCATCAGGATTTGGTCAGGATTTTATGTCAGTATTTGTAAGCCAAAACCGGGAGTGGAACAATTAGAGGAAAAGTATAATAGAAACATATGCACCACTTCTGCATTTATCACCCACTCCTGGTTTTGGCTTACAAATACTGACATAAAATCCTGACCAAATCCTGATGCAATCCTGAACGTGGACACATACCCTTAGTGTGCTTATTCCTGAACAGCTCCACCTAACAGGTATAATAAACACTAATTTTCTAAAGTGTGGACTAGACTTTATTATTAGTTAATGTGGCCTACACAACTGTTAAGTGGTGTTTGGTGAACATTACTTTTTTTTGGGGGGGCAGATCGGACTACAGAGCGAGTTTCACTCACACGGAGACCGTGCAGACAGCCGTAAACGGCGCTGCAAGGCCCAAAACCCCTCCTCTAGGTTATCCTATGTAGTGTTTTCCCACAATTTAGCTGGGGACGGGTGGAAAGACACTAATAGGAAATTTTAGAAAAAATGTGCAGCAGGCTGCACTATTAGCAAAAAAGGACAAGTTATATTACGGTATGAGGCAGTGACACACCCTGAGCTGAATACAACCGGCTGTGGCTGCACACAAACTACAGGGCGAGCTGCGCTCACACGGAGACCGTGCAGACAGCCGTAAACGGCGCTGCAAGGCCCAAAAACCCTCCTCTAGGTTATCCTATGTAGTGTTTTTCCACAATTTAGCTGGAGATGGGTGGAAAGACACTAATAGGAAATTTTAGAAAAAATGTGCAGCAGGCTGCACTATTAGCAAAAAAGGACAAGTTATTTTACGGTATGAGGCAGTGACGCACCCTGGGCTGAATACAACCGGCTGTGGCTGCACACAGACTACAGGGTGAGCTGCGCTCACACGGAGACTGTGCAGACAGCCGTAAACGGCGCTGCAAGGCCCAAAAACCCTCCTCTAGGTTATCCTATGTAGAGTTTTTCCACAATTTAGCTGGAGACGAGTGGAAAGACACTAATAGGAAATGTTAGAAAATACGTGCAGCAGGCTGCACTATTAGCAAAAAAGGACAAGTTATTTTACGGTATGAGGCAGTGACGCACCCTGAGCTGCATACAACCGGCTGTGGCTGCACACAGACTACAGGGCGAGCTGCGCTCACACAGAGACCGTGCAGACAGCCGTAAATGGCGCTGCAAGGCCCAAAAACCCTCCTCTAGGTTATCCTATGTAGTGTTTTTCCACAATTTAGCTGGAGACGGGTGGAAAGACACTAATAGGAAATTTTAGAAAAAATGTGCAGCTGGCTGCACTATTAGCAAAAAAGGACAATGGATAGAACAGTATGAGGCAGTGTGAACCATTCCTGAGCTGAATACAACCGGCTATATGGCTGCACACAGACTACAGAGTGAGCTGCACACACACACACACACACACCTTGCAGAACGCTGTTAAAACAGCGCTGCAAGGCAAAAGCAAGGTGAACACACAGCGTTTGCTAAATTAGCCTGGGAAAAGCGCAATGAAGCAATTCGCTATCTCAACTGGCCCTCAGTTAGAACACAGCATCCTGTCACTAACTGAAATCACAGCAGAGTGAGCGCAAAATGGCGACAGCGTTTATTATAGTGCATCATGACATCATTTCAGCAGCCAATCATAGCCAGCCTTGCCAGTAGTTACATGCCCACCATGCTAAACAGGATGTGCCCACACTTCCATTCATTCCTCATTGGCTGCTGCATCTAGTTTGAATTCTGGGAACTTCCGATTCCGGTATCCGATATGCGGTGAGTATCGGAAATCGGTATCGGAATTCCGATACCGCAAATATCGGTCGATACCCGATACTTGCGGTATCGGAATGCTCAACACTACTCTTCACGGATGTGGGCTGAATCCAATCATGAATGGCCTGAACCTTAACCGGATCCATCTCTATAGACGAGGGAGAAAAAATAAAGCCCAAAAAGGAGACCTTCTGCACCCCAAAAAGACACTTAGACCCTTTCACAAACAAGGCATTGTCACGAAGGATCTGAAATACCATCCTGACCTGCTGCACATGAGACTCCCAATCATCGGAAAAAATCAAAATATCGTCCAAATATACAATCAAGAATTTATCAAGATAATTCCGGAAGATATCATGCATGAAGGACTGAAAAACAGATGGAGCATTAGAGAGTCCGAATGGCATCACAAGGTATACAAAATGGCCTTCGGGCGTGTTAAACGCAGTTTTCCATTCATCACCCTGCTTAATACGAACAAGATTATAAGCCTCCCGAAGGTCAATCTTAGTAAACCAACTAGCTCCCGTAATCCTAGCAAACAAATCAGAAAGCAAAGGTAACGGGTATTGAAACTTGACCGTAATCTTATTCAAGAGGCGATAATCAATACAGGGCATGTTCAGGTACAGACAGGTTGAAAAGTCGGCCCTTAGGAAACTTACAGCCTGGAATCAAGTCAATAGCACAATCGCAGTCCCTGTGCGGTGGAAGGAAACTGGACTTGGGCTCATCGAATACATCCTGAAAATCAGACAAAAACTCCGGAATTTCAGAAGAGGAAGAAGGGGCAATAGACATCAGAGGAACGTCATTATGAAACCCTTGACAACCCCAACTAGTCACAGACATGGACTTCCAATCCAAAACAGGATTATGTACTTGTAACCACGGAAAACCCAGCACGATAGCATCATGCAAATTATGCAACCCCAGAAATCGACAATCTTCCTGATGGGCTGGCGCCATGCGCATGGTCACCTGTGTCCAAAACTGGGGCTTATTTTTAGCCAAGGTTGTAGCATCAATGCCCCTTAAAGGAATAGGGTTCTGCAAAGGCTGCAAGGGAAAACCACAACGCCTAGCAAAGTCAAAGTCCATTAAGTTCAAGGCGGCGCCTGAATCCACAAACGCCATGACAGAAAATGATGACAATGAACAGATCAAGGACACATATAACAGAAATTTAGGTTGTACAGTACTGATGGTAAATGAACTGGCGATCCTCTTTGTCCGCTTAGGGCAGACAGAAATGACATGGGAAGCATCGCCACAATAATAACACAACCTATTGAGACGTCTGAAACCTTGTCGTTCTGTTTTAGACAGAATCCTATCACACTGCATAGGCTCAGGAATTTGCTCTGAGGACAACGCCATAGTGCGCACAGTTCTGCGCTCCCGCAAGCGCCAGTCAATCTGAATGGCCAGAGACATAGAATCACTCAGATTGGAGGGTGTGGGAAACCCCACCATAACATCTTTAACGGATTCAGAAAGACCCTTTCTGAAAATTGCCGCCAAAGCATCATTATTCCATTTAGTCAACACAGACCATTTTCTGAATTTCTGACAATACAATTCAGCCGCCTCTTGCCCCTGAGACAGGGCCAACAAGGTCTTCTCAGCTTGATCCACCAAATTAGGTTCATCATACAGCAATCCTAATGCCTGAAAGAAGGAGTCTACATTAAGCAAAGCAGGATCCCCAGATTCCAGGGAAAATGCCCAATCCTGTGGATCACCACGCAGCAGGGAGATGATGATTTTAACCTGTTGAATGGAATCACCGGAGGATCGAGGTTTCAATGCAAAAAAAAAGTTTACAGTTGTTTTTAAAACTCAAAAATTTGGACCTGTCACCAAAAAACAAATCAGGAGTAGGAATCTTCGGTTCTAAAGCCGGAGTCTGAACAATGTAATCAGAAATACCCTGTATCCTAGCAGCAAGCTGGTCTACACGAGAAACTAATTCCTGGACATTCATGCTAGCACAAGGCTCTTCAGCCACCCAGAGATTAAGAGGGAGGAGAAGACAAAGTAGACTGAAGAAAAAAAATGGCTCAAGACCTTTCCTCCCTTCTTCTGAGATGCATTTAACTCATTGTTGGCCAGTTTTATTGTTATGATTAGGTGGCCTTGGAGCAGCATGAAAACCTTCACTGGAGTAGGTGGTAACTATACTGACCGCAAACCCTGATCTTATCACCGCAACTAGAAGTAGCCGTGGGGTGTGCCTAACAAAACCTAGACACAGCCGGAGGACTAAATACTCCTAAAGATGGAAATAGGAAAACTATCTTGCCTCAAAGTAGACCCCCAAAGGATAGGCAGCCCCCCACAAATAATGACGGTGAGTTGGGGAGGAAAAGACACACACAGGCAGAAAACAGGCTTAGCAAAGGAGGCCACTTCTAGCTAAATTGAAAAGGACAGGACAGGATACTAAGCGGTCAGCATAAAAATACTACAAAAATATCCACAGCAGAAAATACAAAACTCCACCACCTAACTAAAGATGTGGAGAGTATATCTGCAACTCCAGAGAATCCAACCAGACTGATAAAAACAACTGACACAGTCTAAGCTGGACAAATAGAAACAAAAGATCAGCACTGACAATAAGCACACAGCATGTGTACTTCAGAAAAAGAAACAAACACTTATCTGTGCTGAACTGGCAGATAAGCAGGAGAGGCCAGGCAGAGATCCAACACTTCCAAAGAAACATTGACAACTGGCCAGGACTAAAGAGTCCTGCAAAGCTAAATAGCCCAGTCAGAATTGCAATTAGCGGATACACCTGTCCAAGACTGCAGCCCAGAGACAACTGCATTACCATCTACAACCACCGGAGGGAGCCAAAAAGCAGAATTCACAACAGTCTAGCCAGTCTGAAGGCAAATCCAGAGTCCCCTTATCCAGGATGAATTCAATAGCCTTCCCCTTGCGCACAGTAACGTAGTAGGTTGCTACTTGCATAAGCTACCATAAGGTCCTCACTAGAGTTGAGTGACCTTGACCTTTTTAGAGTCGAGCCGGGTTTCGCGAAACCCGACTATCTCAAAAGTCGGGTCGAGTGAAATCGGCCGATTATGACGTAAAGTCGGGATCGACCGAAACACGAAACCCAATGCAAGTCAATGGGGCAGCATAGTCGGCAGTGAGTGGGGGCCAGGAAAACACCTAGAGTGCCCATTTTAATGTCAAAACCATCCATTCTTCTTAATGAAGCTTGTCAAGCGTAATTTACCTTATAATAATTGGAAGGCATTTGAAATTGGGGGTCATTTGGCTAAAGTTGTGGTGGGTAGGGCTGGTTCAAGTAATTAGTGGGCCCAGGAAATCTGGACCACGTCACGGCAGTGGAGCAGGGAGAGGTAAGTATTTCAACTTTGCAAGTGCTGTGAACCTGAGCAAGCAGGGGGGGCCCACTCGTTGGCATTGGCACTGGCACAGGGCCCCTCAAAGTACAGCGGTGTGTTTGCACGGCGGGGGCGCCTCCCACCGGCAGCAACACTTTTGCGTACCATGAGAGGCCCTGTGCCAGTGACGTCGCCAACTAGTATTCCTCCCCCCACCTGATGAAGGAACCTGCACTTTCATCTGCACCTTCCTGTTTGTCCCCGTGTAAGGTGGTATGGTATGCGGGAAGGGGGACCTGACTTTCAGCAGGGTCATAATCTTGCAGTGTAGCGTGCACGGGAAATGTTGCGTTATGGGTCAATGTACCAGCAGACTCATCTATCACTGGCTGGGCAATGGGCAGGATGAGGAGGAAACACAGATATAGGCCCAAAGAATAAAGTGGGCTAAATGCAGTTCAAAATTGGTAACACAGGACTAATCAGGGGGCATTGCAGTGGAGGACAACTGGAATGAGAGGCTGACACAGAGAGTAGGCCCAAATCAGTAAGTAGTCAAAATGCAGTTCAAAATTGGCAACAGTAGTAAACAGGCGGCACAGCTTTGTTCAGTGGAGGAGAACAGCAAGGAGTGGCAGACACCGATAGTAGGCCCCAACCCAACTAGTAGGCCAAATGCAGTCTAACATTAACAACTACTTAACGAGCGCCTGAAAACGGAATTTCAGGACAGGAAACCAGGAGAACAGCAAGGAGCGGCAGACACCGATAGTAGGCCCCAAACCAACTAGTACGCCAAATGCAGTTGTTCCGTTTAACCACAATTTAATGAGAGCCTGAAGATAGAAGTTCAGGAAAGGCAACCTGGAGAACACCTTGGAGTGGAACACACCATCTCTCTACACCCCATACCCAATTTGTAGGCCTAATGCAGCGTAGTTTCCAACAACTACTAAACGAGAGCATGATGATCGAAGCATTGGCGAGGAAACCTGGGGAACACCTTGGAGTGGAACACACCATCTCTCTACAGTGGAACACACCATCTCTCTACACCCCATACCCAATTTGTAGGCCTAATGCAGCGTAGTTTCCAACAACTACTAAACGAGAGCCGGAAGATCGAAGCAATGGAGAGGAAACCTGGGGAACACCTTGGAGTGTAACACACCATCTCTCTACACCCCATACCCAATTTGCAGGCCTAATGCAGCGTAGTTTCCAACAACTACTAAACGAGAGCCGGAAGATCGAAGCTCAGGAAAGGCAACCTGGAGAACACCTTGGAGTGGAACACACCATCTCTCTACACCCCATACCCAATTTGTAGGCCCAATGCAGCGTAGTTTCCAACAACTACTAAACGAGAGCCGGAAGATCGAAGCAATGGAGAGGAAACCTGGGGAACACCTTGGAGTGTAACACACCATCTCTCTACACCCCATACCCAATTTGTAGGCCTAATGCAGCGTAGTTTCCAACAACTACTAAACGAGAGCCGGAAGATCGAAGCAATGGAGAGGAAACCTGGGGAACACCTTGGAGTGGAACACACCATCTCTCTACAGTGGAACACACCATCTCTCTACACCCCATACCCAATTTGTAGGACTAATGCAGCGTAGTTTCCAACAACTACTAAACGAGAGCCGGAAGATCGAAGCTCAGGAAAGGCAACCTGGGGAACACCTTGGAGTGGAACACACCATCTCTCTACACCCCATACCCAATTTGTAGGCCCAATGCAGCGTAGTTTCCAACAACTACTAAACGAGAGCCGGAAGATCGAAGCTCAGGAAAGGCAACCTGGGGAACACCTTGGAGTGTAACAAACCCTCTCTCTACACCACGGAAGGGCTGATTCTTAGGAAGGAAGGCTGTCGGAAAGAAGCAGGGCGCGTCCGAGGGTGATTATATTCTTATTAGGTATATACTCACCCTCGGACGCGCCCTGCTTCTTTATTTGTAATGAATGTTTATTTGCAATGTGGTTTTGACTTACTCTATTTTTTTGGTAAATAATGATTTTATTATTTTCATTGTTTTGCATCTTCTTGGCAATAATATAAAGAAGACGCGACAGGACAACACTCGGTGGATGCCATATCTGTGTTTAAAATTGAAAAAACCTTTCAGTTAACTACTTGCAGGAGAAAGTTATTGTAGCTGGTGGCCATTTTTAGTACTGTACCAGATTTTTGTTGTATGTGTTTGTTTTTAATGTTAAAATGTCTGCATTTGATATCTCTCCAGTATTTTCTTTTTTATAAGCAAAATACTTATTTTTATATTTTCTGATGTTGGTTCCAGGGGTACACGGGCAGCAGTGGTGTGGTCAGTGGAGGCCTAGTGGAAGGAGTGACCGCAGACAGGCATCGAAGGCCTAAAATAATAACACATGGCTGTAGGCAATTTTAAATTGGTTACAGGGGTACACGAGCAGCAGTGGTGTGGTCAGTGGAGGCCTAGTGGAAGGAGTGACCGCAGACAGGCATCGAAGGCCTAAAATAATAACACATGGCTGTAGGCAATTTTAAATTGGTTCCAGGGGTACACGGGCAGCAGTGGTGTGGTCAGTGGAGGCCTAGTGGAAGGAGTGACCGCAGACAGGCATCGAAGGCCTAAAATAATAACACATGGCTGTAGGCAATTTTAAATTGGTTACAGGGGTACACGGGCAGCAGTGGTGTGGTCAGTGAAGGCCTAGTGGAAGGAGTGACCGCAGACAGGCATCGAAGGCCTAAAATAATAACACATGGCTGTAGGCAATTTTAAATTGGTTCCAGGGGTACACGGGCAGCAGTGGTGTGGTCAGTGGAGGCCTAGTGGAAGGAGTCACCGCAGACAGGCATCGAAGGCCTAAAATAATAACACATGGCTGTAGGCAATTTTAAATTGGTTCCAGGGGTACACGGGCAGCAGTGGTGTGGTCAGTGGAGGCCTAGTGGAAGGAGTCACCGCAGACAGGCATCGAAGGCCTAAAATAATAACACATGGCTGTAGGCAATTTTAAATTGGTTACAGGGGTACACGGGCAGCAGTGGTGTGGTCAGTGGAGGCCTAGTGGAAGGAGTAACCGCAGACAGGCATCGAAGGCCTAAAATAATAACACATGGCTGTAGGCAATTTTAAATTGGTTCCAGGGGTACACGGGCAGCAGTGGTGTGGTCAGTGGAGGCCTACTGGAAGGAGTGACCGCAGACAGGCATCGAAGGCCTAAAATAATAACACATGGCTGTAGGCAATTTTAAATTGGTTCCAGGGGTACACGGGCAGCAGTGGTGTGGTCAGTGGAGGCCTAGTGGAAGGAGTGACCACAGACAGGCATCGAAGGCCTAAAATAATAACACATGGCTGTAGGCAATTTTAAATTGGTTCCAGGGGTACACGGGCAGCAGTGGTGTGGTCAGTGGAGGCCTAGTGGAAGGAGTGACCGCAGACAGGCATCGAAGGCCTAAAATAATAACACATGGCTGTAGGCAATTTTAAATTGGTTCCAGGGGTACACGGGCAGCAGTGGTGTGGTCAGTGGAGGCCTAGTGGAAGGAGTGACCACAGACAGGCATCGAAGGCCTAAAATAATAACACATGGCTTTAGGCAATTTTAAATTGGTTCCAGGGGTACACGGGCAGCAGTGGTGTGGTCAGTGGAGGCCTAGTGGAAGGAGTCACCGCAGACAGGCATCGAAGGCCTAAAATAATAACACATGGCTGTAGGCAATTTTAAATTGGTTACAGGGGTACACGGGCAGCAGTGGTGTGGTCAGTGGAGGCCTAGTGGAAGGAGTAACCGCAGACAGGCATCGAAGGCCTAAAATAATAACACATGGCTGTAGGCAATTTTAAATTGGTTCCAGGGGTACACGGGCAGCAGTGGTGTGGTCAGTGGAGGCCTAGTGGAAGGAGTGACCGCAGACAGGCATCGAAGGCCTAAAATAATAACACATGGCTGTAGGCAATTTTAAATTGGTTCCAGGGGTACACGGGCAGCAGTGGTGTGGTCAGTGGAGGCCTAGTGGAAGGAGTGACCACAGACAGGCATCGAAGGCCTAAAATAATAACACATGGCTGTAGGCAATTTTAAATTGGTTCCAGGGGTACACGGGCAGCAGTGGTGTGGTCAGTGGAGGCCTAGTGGAAGGAGTCACCGCAGACAGGCATCGAAGGCCTAAAATAATAACACATGGCTGTAGGCAATTTTAAATTGGTTCCAGGGGTACACGGGCAGCAGTGGTGTGGTCAGTGGAGGCCTAGTGGAAGGAGTCACCGCAGACAGGCATCGAAGGCCTAAAATAATAACACATGGCTGTAGGCAATTTTAAATTGGTTACAGGGGTACACGGGCAGCAGTGGTGTGGTCAGTGGAGGCCTAGTGGAAGGAGTGACCGCAGACAGGCATCGAAGGCCTAAAATAATAACACATGGCTGTAGGCAATTTTAAATTGGTTCCAGGGGTACACGGGCAGCAGTGGTGTGGTCAGTGGAGGCCTAGTGGAAGGAGTCACCGCAGACAGGCATCGAAGGCGTAAAATAATAACACATGGCTGTAGGCAATTTTAAATTGGTTACAGGGGTACACGGGCAGCAGTGGTGTGGTCAGTGGAGGCCTAGTGGAAGGAGTCACCGCAGACAGGCATCGAAGGCGTAAAATAATAACACATGGCTGTAGGCAATTTTAAATTGGTTCCAGGGGTACACGGGCAGCAGTGGTGTGGTCAGTGGAGGCCTAGTGGAAGGAGTCACCGCAGACAGGCATCGAAGGCGTAAAATAATAACACATGGCTGTAGGCAATTTTAAATTGGTTACAGGGGTACACGGGCAGCAGTGGTGTGGTCAGTGGAGGCCTAGTGGAAGGAGTGACCACAGACAGGCATCGAAGGCCTAACATAACAAAAATGTCAATACAATGGTATTGTCAGTGGCAGGCATTGAAGGATGTCAGCGCATAGACTAAACATTGGTGGAGCTGTGAGATAATTTTGCAAGTGGTAGAGCACTGTTTGAGCTGGGGTGGGGGGAAACTGTCTTGTGGCCGGCGGTACAGGCCCAAGGCCCCTCATATTACAACGGTGTGTCTGACGTTGGGTGCGCACCACCACCGCCAGAGACACTTTATTGTACTAGGAGGGACCCAGTGGCAGTGCCGTCGACCAAAAGCGGGCTCACCCACCTCTTCAGACAAACTGCACTCTCACGGGTGCTATCGCCAAGTGTCGATACCACGGCCCCGTGGGGGGAGTTTGGCCATTTAGTGAGGTGTAAACATGTTGTATGCTGGACAATCAGGTGCAGAAAATTACGAGATTGGAAAAGGCATTCAGAATAGTCCACAGGCAAGACCTTTTCATAGGAAAGCTAGGTGTCAGCCGGGCAAGGTGGGGCAAAAGATTTCGAAATCCAGTTGTGGTTCATTTTAATGAAGGTTAGATCATCTACATTTTGGGTAGCCAGACGAGTCCTTTTTTCTGTTAGTATTGAACCTGCAGCACTGAATACTCTTTCTGATAGGACACTAGCTGCCGGGCAAGCAAGCTCCTGCAATGCATATTCTGCCAATTCTGGCCAGGTTTCTAATTTTGATGCCCAGTAATCAAATGGGAATGACGGTTGAGGGAGAACATCGATAAGGGATGAAAAATAGTTTGTAACCATACTGGACAAATGTTGTCTCCTGTCACTTTGAATTGATGCTGCAGTACCTGTCCTGTCTGCGGTCATAGCAAAATCACTCCACAACCTGGTCAGAAAACCCCTCTGGCCAACGCCACTTCTGATTTCTGCCCCTCTAACTCCTCTGGTCTGCTGGCCCCTGCAGCTCGTGTGAGAACGATCACGGGCGCTGTGTGCAGGGAATGCCAGAAGCAAACGGTCAACAAGAGTTGATTGTTTGGTTGCTAATATTAGTTCCAAGTTCTCATGTGGCATTATATTTTGCATTTTGCCTTGATAGCGAGGATCAAGGAGGCAGGCCAACCAGTAATCGTCATCATTCATCATTTTAGTTATGCGTGTGTCCCTTTTGAGGATACGTAAGGCATAATCCGCCATGTGGGCCAAAGTTCCAGTTCTCAAATCTGCGGTTGTGCTTGGTTGAGGGGCAGTTTCAGGCAAATCCACGTCACTTGTGTCCCTCAAAAAACCAGAACCCGGCCTTGCCGCGCCACCAATTTCCAGTGGCCCCGGAAAAGCTTCCTCATTAAAAATATAATCATCCCCATCATCCTCCTCCTCCTCTTCGCCCGCTACCTCGTCCTGTACACTGCCCTGGCCAGACAATGGCTGACTGTCATCAAGGCTTTCCTCTTCCTCAGCTGCAGACGCCTGATCCTTTATGTGCGTCAAACTTTGCATCAGCAGACGCATTAGGGGGATGCTCATGCTTATAATGGCGTTGTCTGCACTAACCAGCCGTGTGCATTCCTCAAAACACTGAAGGACTTGACACATGTCTTGAATCTTCGACCACTGCACACCTGACAACTCCATGTCTGCCATCCTACTGCCTGCCCGTGTATGTGTATCCTCCCACAAAAACATAACAGCCCGCCTCTGTTCACACAGTCTCTGAAGCATGTGCAGTGTTGAGTTCCACCTTGTTGCAACGTCTATGATTAGGCGATGCTGGGGAAGGTTCAAAGAACGCTTATAGGTCTGCATACGGCTGGAGTGTACGGGCGAACGGCGGATATGTGAGCAAAGTCCACGCACTTTGAGGAGCAGGTCGGATAACCCCGGATAACTTTTCAGGAAGCACTGCACCACCAGGTTTAAGGTGTGAGCCAGGCAAGGAATGTGTTTCAGTTGGGAAAGGGAGATGGCAGCAATGAAATTCCTTCCGTTATCACTCACTACCTTGCCTGCCTCAAGATCTACAGTGCCCAGCCACGACTGCGTTTCTTTCTGCAAGAACTCGGACAGAACTTCCGCGGTGTGTCTGTTGTCGCCCAAACACTTCATAGCCAATACAGCCTGCTGACGTTTGCCAGTAGCTGCCCCATAATGGGAGACCTGGTGTGCAACAGTGGCAGCTGCGGATGGAGTGGTTGTGCGACTGCGGTCTGTGGACGAGCTCTCGCTTCTGCAGGAGGACGAAGAGGAGGAGGAGGGGGTGCGAACGGCTACAGCCAATTGTTTCCTAGACCGTGGGCTAGGCAGAACTGTCCCAAACTTGCTGTCCCCTGTGGACCCTGCATCCACCACATTTACCCAGTGTGCCGTGATGGACACGTAACGTCCCTGGCCATGCCTACTGGTCCATGCATCTGTTGTCAGGTGCACCTTTGTGCTCACAGATTGCCTGAGTGCATGGACGATGCGCTCTTTAACATGCTGGTGGAGGGCTGGGATGGCTTTTCTGGAAAAAAAGTGTCGACTGGGTAGCTCGTAGCGTGGTACAGCGTAGTCCATCAGGGCTTTGAAAGCTTCGCTTTCAACTAACCGGTAGAGCATCATCTCTAACGAGATTAGTCTAGCTATGTGTGCGTTCAAACCCTGTGTACGCGGATGCGAGGCTAAGTACTTCCTTTTTCTAACCATAGTCTCATGTAGGGTGAGCTGGACTGGAGAGCTGGAGATCGTGGAACTAGCGGGGGTGCCGGTGGACATGGCAGACTGAGAGACGGTGGGAGATGGTATTGTTGCCACCGGTGCCCTAGATGCAGTGTTTCCTACTACGAAACTGGTGATTCCCTGACCCTGACGGCTTTGGCCTGGCAAAGAAACCTGCACAGATACTGCAGGTGGTGTGGAAAATGGTGGCCCTACACTGCCGGAAGGGATGTTGCGTTGTTGACTAGCTTCATTGGCCGAGGGTGCTACAACCTCAAGGGACGTTTGGTAGTTAGTCCAGGCTTGCAAATGCATGGTGGTTAAATGTCTATGCATGCAACTTGTATTGAGACTTTTCAGATTCTGTCCTCTGCTTAAGGTAGTTGAACATTTTTGACAGATGACTTTGCGCTGATCAATTGGATGTTGTTTAAAAAAATGCCAGACTGCACTCTTTCTAGCATCGGATACCTTTTCAGGCATTGCAGACTGAGCTTTAACTGGATGGCCACGCTGTCCTCCAACAGGTTTTAGCTTTGCCACGCGTTTTGGGCAAGATACGGGCCCGGCAGATGGAACCTGTTGCGATGTTGATGCCTGCTGCGGCCCCTCCTCCTCCGCTTCAGAACTGCTGCCGCCTGCACCCTGTTCCCCCAATGGCTGCCAATCGGGGTCAAGAACTGGGTCATCTATTACCTCTTCTTGTAGCTCGTGTGCAACTTCGTCTGTGTCACCGTGTCGGTCGGTGGTATAGCGTTCGTGATGGGGCAACATAGTCTCATCAGGGTCTGATTCTTGATCAGCACCCTGCGAGGGCAATGTTGTGGTCTGAGTCAAAGGACCAGCATAGTAGTCTGGCTGTGGCTGTGCATCAGTGCACTCCATGTCAGATTCAACTTGTAATGGGCATGGACTGTTAACTGCTTCACTTTCTAAGCCAGGGACGGTATGTGTAAAGAGCTCCATGGAGTAACCCGTTGTGTCGCCTGCTGCATTCTTCTCTGTTGTTGTTTTTGCTGAAGAGGACAAGGAAGCGACTTGTCCCTGACCGTGAACATCCACTAACGACGCGCTGCTTTGACATTTACCAGTTTCACGAGAGGAGGCAAAAGAGCTAGAGGCTGAGTCAGCAAGATAAGCCAAAACTTGCTCTTGCTGCTCCGGCTTTAAAAGCGGTTTTCCTACTCCCAGAAAAGGGAGCGTTCGAGGCCTTGTGTAGCTAGACGACGAACCTGGCTCCACAGCTCCAGACTTAGGTGCAATATTTTTTTTCCCACGACCAGCTGATGCTCCACCACTACCACTACCCTCATTACCAGCTGACAATGAACGCCCCCGGCCACGACCTCTTCCACCATACTTCCTCATTGTTTTAAAAACGTAAACAAACTAACGGTATTTGTTGCTGTCACACAAATTACACGGTGAGCTATAACTTCAGTATGATTTAGCTACCCCTTTACAGGTGAGTGAGACCACAACGAAAATCAGGCACAATGTTACACACTCTGTTGTTGGTGGCAACAAATGAGAGAGATGCCACACACGCAGGACTGTCACTGAAGCACAAATGTAAATATTAATCTCCCACTGATTTGATTTTTTTTTTTTTTTCAGGGAGACTTTAGGAAAAAAAAAAATAGAATAAAATGATTTTTTCAGGAAGAATTTAGAAACCAAAGAAAATAAAATGATTTTTTCAGGGAGAATTTAGAAAACAAATAAAACAAAAAAAGGCTTTCTATGGCCCACTGAGTGAGAGATGACGCACACAGGAGTCAGGAGTGGCACACAAGCCCAGAGGCCAATATTTATCTCCCACTGATTGATGTAGTGATTTTTTCAGGTAGATTTTGGAACCCAAATCAAGCTAAAAAAATAATAGGCTTTCTATGGCCCACAATTGGAGAGAGATAGAGAGATGGCACACCCAGGAGTCAAGACTGGCACACAAGCAGAAAGGGCAATATTAATCTCCCACTGATTTGTTTTTTTTTTGTTTTTTTCAGGGAGACTTTAGGAAAAAAAAAATAGAATAAAATGATTTTTTCAGGAAGAATTTAGAAACCAAATAAAATAAAATGATTTTTTCAGGGAGAATTTAGAAAACAAATAAAACAAAAAAAGGCTTTCTATGGCCCACTGAGTGAGAGATGACGCACACAGGAGTCAGGAGTGGCACACAAGCCCAGAGGCCAATATTTATCTCCCACTGATTGATGTAGTGATTTTTTCAGGTAGATTTTGGAACCCAAATCAAGCTAAAAAAAATAATAGGCTTTCTATGGCCCACAATTGGAGAGAGAGAGAGACAGGGCACACCCAGGAGTCAAGACTGGCACACAAGCAGAAAGGGCAATATTAATCTCCCACTGATTTTTTTTTTTTTTTTTTTTTTTCAGGGAGACTTTAGGAAAAAAAAAATAGAATAAAATGATTTTTTCAGGAAGAATTTAGAAACCAAATAAAATAAAATGTTTTTTTCAGGGAGAATTTAGAAAACAAATAAAACAAAAAAAGGCTTTCTATGGCCCACTGAGTGAGAGATGACGCACACAGGAGTCAGGAGTGGCACACAAGCCCAGAGGGCAATATTTATCTCCCACTGATTGATGTAGTGATTTTTTCAGGTAGATTTTGGAACCCAAATCAAGCTAAAAAAATAATAGGCTTTCTATGGCCCACAATTGGAGAGAGAGAGAGAGATGGCACACCCAGGAGTCAAGACTGGCACACAAGCAGAAAGGGCAATATTAATCTCCCACTGATTTGTTGTTTTTTTTTTTTTTTCAGGGAGACTTTAGGAAAAAAAAAATAGAATAAAATGATTTTTTCAGGAAGAATTTAGAAACCAAATAAAATAAAATGATTTTTTCAGGGAGAATTTAGAAAACAAATAAAACAAAAAAAGGCTTTCTATGGCCCACTGAGTGAGAGATGACGCACACAGGAGTCAGGAGTGGCACACAAGCCCAGAGGCCAATATTTATCTCCCACTTTTTTTTTTTTGTTCCAGGGAAAATTTATAAACCCAATAAAAAAAATAATAAATAGGCTTTCTATGGCCCACTATCTGAGAGACAGAGAGAGATGGCACGCTTAGGACTGGCACACAAGCCCAAAGGCCAATATTAATCTCCCTTTTTTTTTAAGGGAGAATTTATAAAACCAAAAAAAAAAAAATAAATAGGCTTTCTATGGCCCACTATTTGTGAGAGAGATGGCACGCTCAGGACTGGCACACAAGCCCAGAGGCCAATATTAATCTCCCACTTTTTTTTTTTTTCCAGGGAAAATTTATAAACCCAATAAAAAAATAAATAAATAAATAGGCTTTCTATGGCCCACTATCTGAGAGAGAGAGATGGCACGCTTAGGACTGGCACACAAGCCCAAAGGCCAATATTAATCTCCCACTGATTGATTTATTGATTTTTTCAGGTAGAATTTAGAACCCAAATAAAGCAAAAAAAAAAAAATGGCCTTTCTATGGCCCACTGAGTGAGTGATGATGCACACAGGAGTCAGGAGTGGCACACAAGCCCTGAGGCCAATATTTTTCTCCCACTGATTGATGTAGTGATTTTTTCAGGTAGATTTTAGAACCAAAATCAAGCAAAAAAATAAATAGGCTTTCTATGGCCCACTGAGTGAGTGATGATGCACACAGGAGTCAAGAGTGGCACACAAGCCCTGAGGCCAATATTTTTCTCCCACTGATTGATGTAGTGATTTTTTAAGGTAGATTTTATAACCCAAATCAAGCAAAAAAATAAATAGGCTTTCTATGGCCCACTGAGTGAGAGATGACACAGACAGGGATGGCACTCTAGCAGAAATGTCAATCTTAATCTCCCACAAAAAAAAAAAAAAAAACAGGGAGTGTCCTTCAATTACTATCTCCCTGCAGTAATCTCAGCCAGGTATGGCAGGCAGCAATAAGGAGTGGACTGATGCACAAATTAAATAAAAAGTGTGTACAAACCAAAAAGATAGCTGTGCAGAAAGGAAGGAACAAGAGGATTTGTGCTTTGAAAAAAGCAGTTGGTTTGCACAGCGGCGTACACACAGCAATGCAGCTATCAGGGAGCCTTCTAGGGCAGCCCAATGAGCTACAGCGCTGAGGGGGAAAAAAAAAAAATGTAGCTTCCACTGTCCCTGCACACCGAAGGTGGTGTTGGGCAGTGGAAATCGCTACAGCACAAGCGGTTTGGTGGTTAATGGACCCTGCCTAACGCTATCCCTGCTTCTGACGAAGCGGCAGCAACCTCTCCCTAAGCTCAGATCAGCAGCAGTAACATGGCGGTCGGCGGGAACTCCCCTTTATAGCCCCTGTGACGCCACAGACAGCAAGCCAATCACTGCAATGCCCTTCTCTAAGATGGTGGGGACCAGGACCTATGTCATCACGCTGCCCACACTCTGCGTTTACCTTCATTGGCTGAGAAATGGCGCTTTTCGCGTCATTGAAACGCGACTTTGGCGCGAAAGTCGCGTACCGCATGGCTGACCCCGCACAGGGGTCGGATCGGGTTTCATGAAACCCGACTTTGCCAAAAGTCGGCGACTTTTGAAAATGAACGACCCGTTTCGCTCAACCCTAGTCCTCACTATTGTTACTTCTCTCTCTGTCCCCCAGATGGCACGGATAGGACAAAACCCATATGACTGATGGCCTGAGGCTTGTTTTTAGGGACACTAGAGACGCCCCGACCCCCACAAGTTGCCACTGTGTCTTCTTAGGTATAAAGGTCGGACAGCCAACTTGGAATCAACTGCCCTGCCAGTCTCTGAAGTAACGGCATAGAGCTCTTTACTCCCTCGGTATTCTGGCCACCAGATCTGCACTTCAGGTGGAGGCAGCCTGCTTCTAGCTGGTCTCCCACTGATGTTTCACTCCTGTTGCTATGACTTCTTTTCTCACTCACTACAGCACAATTCCTTTCTTGTCCTTTCTTAGGATGTTGCCGCATGGGTTGCAGGCGCAGCTCCGTGTCCTTCTTTCCTTCCTCCTCAGACTTCAGTCTGGATTTGACCAGGGATTACCCCAGCCAGCTCGACCGGGAGGCCTTTCCTCGTCGGTCCCCAGCCAGAAACTCTCCCCTCCTCTCCTCCTTCTGATACTGACTAACTTCTTCACCAACCCCCCAGTTTTACCCTATGTGAGGAGTGCCCCACCCCCCACCGTTAAATCCAGTACTCCCGGACTGGGAAAAAGAAAACAACAATACATCAGCAAAAGATATGCAAAATTTTTGAAATGCTATAAACAAATTAATTTAACAATACTTCCCTTTATGGGAGGTGAGAACACTTGAACGTTGCAAACAATAACATATTTTGCACGGCACGCGCTACTAAAACAATTATTATCTAACTATGAAATACAATTACCCATACAGGTATTCAATCTATTAAGTGCTATCCCATAACAATAAATTAACATTCTCTTCATAAAACCGTTATTCTTCTTTAAGTGCAAAGTTTAATAACCATCTATCTATGGCTCTCCAGAGGACTCACTAACCCCTACGGGTTCACTTTATTGAAATGCAGAACAGGTTTTACCCCCTCTACGGGCTAGACTGTATTTTTCTTCCAACTTCCTCAATTTTATTTAAAGTACATCATTACTTAACTACATACTATCACTATGTAAAAACATAATGACTATCTAACTTCTTAAGGCAACATTATCACTCTTTAGCAGTGTGCAACAAATGAACATTCCCTTTAAGAGAAGGAACTTAAGTCTTTTTCCTGAGGTAATGCAAACAATCAACAAGTCACTTATAAACTTTAAGACAATAGAAACTTTCACATCGTCATCAGGAACAGTTTCTTCACGAAGTCTTCTTCTTGTAAAACCAGTAGAGACAGTGGCGCTCCTATCATGAACCAAGTTGAATCTTTTGTCTCAGCGGCAGAGCTGTAGGGGGCGGCAGAGTGACAGCTAGAACATGTGGTGCTGACTCTCCCTGCAATCCCTGCTCTGAGTCTCTGACACTTGCTGATGTCAGTGATGTGTCATTCAGGAATGATCCATTGAGCCCACACACAGAGCCAGTTCCCTGCTGAGCCTGTGAACAAAAGGAGTCAGCAGTGCAGGGTGAGTGAGCTAAGCCAACTCTGAGTCTTTTTTTTTTTCTTTCTTGGCTGGTGCCTGCATGCTTACAGCTTATCAGATTCAGCTAGTGAAGTGTGACTGGGAGGAGCAGTGAGGAGAGAGGTAGCTGTGGACTGTCTGTTAACCCTTAAATGCCCTCAGACTACAAGGATTAGTGTTAGGCTAGGTTCACATTGCATTAATGGGTTAACGCTAACAGACTGCTTTGCACGGCGAAAATATCGCAATTAACATCGTGCAACAGGTCCGTTAGCGCACCCATTGACAGCAATGTGATTTCTGCCTGTAGCGCATCGCTAGCGCATGCCATTTTCGGCACGTGCTAGCGATGTGCCGTTCTTTTGTGCAAGCAGTGTCCGAGGTTCGTCCGAGGTCCGTCCCTCGCTAGCGCAGATCGGGGATCTGTGCTAGCGGGGACGCCGAACGCCGACCCTAAACAAACATTGCGTTAGCGCAATCCGCTAGCGCTATGCGCTTAACGGATTGCCCTAACGCAATGTGAACCTAGCCTTAGACCATCCTTCAGTGCTGGAGTCAGGATTTGAGTTACCATAGTCCCAAATAAAGATATACTTTACTGGCCTCATCCATAGCATTATATACTGATATATATATACGTACACACTAGATGGTGGCCCGATTCTAACGCATCGGGTATTCTAGAATATGCATGTCCACGTAGTATATTGCACAGCCCACGTAGTATATTGCGCAGCCCACGTAGTATATTGCTCAGCCACGTAGTATATTGCCCAGCAACGTAGTATATTGCCCAGCCACGTAGTATATTATGCAGCCACGTAGTATATTGGCCAGTTACGTAGTATATTGCCCAGTCACGTAGTATAATGCCCAGTTACGTAGTATGTTGCCCAGTGACGTAGTATATCGCACAGCGATGTAGTATACAGCACAGAGCCACGTAGTATATTGGCCAGTGACGTAGTATATTGCCGAGTGACGTAGTATACAGCACAGAGCCACGTAGTATATTGCACAGTGAAGTAGTATACAGCACAGAGCCACATAGTATATTGCCCAGCTACGTAGTATATTGCCCAGCCAGGTTTGTCACAGGTGAAAAAATAAAAAATAAACATATACTCACCTTTCCGAAGGCCCCTTGTAGTCCACGGCAGCTTCCGGTCCCAGCGTTGGTATGGGCGCAGGACCTGTGATGACGTCGCGGTCACATGACCGTGACGTCATGGCAGGTCTTTCTAGCGCAGGCGCGCAGGGCTTGTGATGACGCCGCGGTCACATGACGTCATGGCAGGTGCTTGTCGCGCAGGCGCGCAGGGGCTGTGATGACGTCGCGGTCACATGATCGTGACGTCATGGCAGGTCCTTCTATCATACCATCTTTGCCACTGGAGACTGCAGCGGAAGATGGCGGCCGGCGGGAGCGGCTCAGTGGACTACAGAGGCTGAGTATAGCAGGTTTATATATTTTTTTTATTATTTTTAACATTATATTTATTACTATTGATGCCGCATAGGCAGCGTCAATAGTAAAAAGTTGGGGAGACACAGGGTTAATAGAGGCGGTAACGGAGTGCGTTACCTGCGGCATAACGCGGTCCGTTACCACCGGCATTAACCCTGTGTTAGCGGTGACTGGATGGGCGACAGGCACTGACTCCGGGGAGTAGGGGGCGGCCATTTTTTTCCGGACTGTGCCCGTCGCTGATTGGTCGCGGCAGCCATGACAGGCAGTTGGCGAGACCAATCAGTGAATGAATAACCGTGGCAGACAGACAGACAGACAGAAGGAAAGACGGAAGTGACCCTTAGACAATTATATAGTAGATGGAGGGACTCAGCAGATTGTTTGGTAGCATAGTATTAGTCAGGACTGAGGAGGATTCAAGACAGGAACATACAGGGAACATACAGGAGGAGGATGGACGATGTCGGTTGTTGCTGCTGAGGGTTATATAAAGTGATTTTAGGCATAACCTGTGGAGAGATCTAGCACAGCTCCAATCATTATATAGCATTACGCTGGTTTCACACTTGCATATTTCGCATTGCGTGTGACAATGGCTGCATACGGATCCGTTTTGGTCTCCATTGACTTTCAATGGTGACAGATGGGACTTGCGTGTGCATCCAGTTGTCACCGGTTTCCCACAGATCCATGTGTCTCCATATTTTACCAGACGCAGAAAAATGCAACTTGTTGCAGCTTTGTGTCATCTGAAAAACAAGCAGACACAGGGACCCACACGGACCCGTGGCTGCACGTCTGGAAATACCATGGAGCTCTATGGAGCACGGATCCGTTATGTGGGACTGAGCATGCTCAGAAGCAAGGGATGTGCTGTATAGGAAAGTGATGACCCTGTATGGGAACAGTATGCAGACATAATGGAGACTATGCATGCTGTGCAGTGAGCGGCTTGTGCCCTATGTTATAGAGTGCTAATGGTAATAACATGGATTGGGGGCCTGTATATAACATGGGGGCACCTGGTTAGGGGCTGCACGTTATGGTGCGTTGTGATGTGTAGCAATCCTGATCCAGATTGCATCTCTATACTTAACATAGGAACGCATGGACCTGCGTTTGGATCAGGATCAGGATGCATCAGGATTTGTCACGTGCTCCCAAAACGCAGCTTGTTGCGAATTTTGGGTGTTAAAAAATCTCCAGACATCCTGGTACATGGCAGTGCATCCAAAAAATATGATTGTCAATGTAGACGCCTCCGAATCAGGATGACTGCGTCCAATCTGTATGTGGATGTCATGCTGCGCAGGCTCCGAGCCTAATTTTTATTTTCTTTCACTTTCACCAGTGCTTGTAACATGCCTTATAATCTCATACAGCGCCAGTACATCACAGCACTTACTAATTCAGAAAGGACAGGTACAAAAAAATGCCACATATTAGAAAGTAATACATAAGACTACAACCGAGTAGCAGGGCCCTGTTCACAAGAGCGAACAATCTGAGGAAATAGCAATGCTAAAAAACAGTCTGCACTGCTTCACTAGATCCGTATACAGGGGTATAATGAGGTTGTCACTCTACAGGCAAACACCTGGAGCGAGGACTGTGGAAAACTGATTTTTATTTTGAAGAAGAGCCGGTTTATGGTGAGCGGAGCCGAATGAGCCAGATCACCAAAAAGAGCCGGACTGCCCATCACTAGTCAGTGACTTGTAGGGAGCATCTTATGGGGCCATAACACTTGTGCAGCACTATATGGGGCAAGTGACTGTACGGAGCATCTTATGGGGCCATAACACTTACGGGCACAAGGGGGCATTCTTTGCGTCTGGAGGAGAGAAGGTTTTTCCACCAACATAGAAGAGGATTCTTTACTGTTAGGGCAGTGAGAATCTGGAATTGCTTGCCTGAGGAGGTGGTGATGGCGAACTCAGTCGAGGGGTTCAAGAGAGGCCTGGATGTCTTACTGGAGCAGAACAATATTGTATCATACAATTATTAGGTTCTGTAGAAGGACGTAGATCTGGGTATTTATTATGATGGAATATAGGCTGAACTGGATGGACAAATGTCTTTTTTCGGCCTTACTATGTTACTATGTTACTTGTGCAGCACTATAAGGGGCAAGTGACTATACGGAGCATCTTATGGGGCCATAGTGCTTGTGCAGCACTATAAGGGGCAAGTGACTATACGGAGCATCTTATGGGGCCATAGCGCTTGTGCAGCACTATATGGGGCAAATATCTCTATGGAGCATCTTATGGGGCCATAACGCTTGTGCAGCACTATAAGGGGCAGTGACTGTACGGAGCATCTTATGGGGCCATAGCGCTTGTGCAGCACTATAAGGGGCAAGTGACTATATGGAGCATCTTATGGGGCCATAGCGCTTGTGCAGCACTATATGGGGCAAATATCTCTATTGAGCATCTTATGGGGCCATAGCGCTTGTGCAGCACTATAAGGGGCAGTGACTGTACGGAGCATCTTATGGGGCCATAACACTTGTGCAGCACTATAAGGGGCAGTGACTGTACGGAGCATCTTATGGGGCCATAACACTTGTGCAGCACTATAAGGGGCAAGTGACTGTATGGATCATCTTATGGGGCCATAACACTTGTGCAGCACTATAAGGGGCAGTGACTGTATGGAGCATCTTATGGGGCCGTAGCGCTTGTGCAGCACTATATGGGGCAAATATCTCTATGGAGCATCTTATGAGGCCCCTATTACCCTTTATGCAGGATTATATGGGGCAAACTTTATGGAGCATTATATGGGGCTCCTGATTCAATATGGATATTCAAAAACACTTAACCTACTGATGTCTCAATTAATTTTACTTTTATTGGTATCTATTTTTACTTTTGAAATTTATCGGTAGCTGCTGCATTTTCCACCCTAGGCTTATACTTGAGTCATTAAATTTTCCCAGTTTTTTGTGGCAAAATTAGGGGGTCGGCTTATACTCGAATATATACGGTAACTGGATTTGCGCTGCTAGGTTTTGTTTTTTGTTTTTTTTTATAAAACTCCAGGGTCAAGTGCCCGCCCCTCCCTCCTCCCTCCCGCCCCCCCCCCTCCAGCAGGGACTGTGTGGGGGGGCGCCATTTTTCCGTTTGCCTCAGGCAGCAGAGAGGCTAGGATCACCCCTGAGTAGAGAGCACCTTTAAGAAGGTGCAAACTATTTACAACCAAGTTCAAATCATGCACAGTTCATGATCCCAATGTTCTTTTGTGTAACAGTGATGAAACTTGAAATCATAGGGGTCCCGGGTAAACAAAGGAATCCCTTTAAGTGTTAACCCTGGATGGGTTTTAAAGCAAAAGAATAGTTAAAGTTTTAAAAGGAACTATCTACAGGTTGCGGTTTTCCGAGGTTTATTCTGGTGGTCTCCACCAGGGCTTTACCTGAGATGTAGCCCTCAGTGGCATGGGATGGTTGCGATCCAAGATCACTCCCGGAGCCGGGTATACACCACGAGTCTGTCTGTCATGCACGGTCAGGTCGTGCGCAGCGATAAAAGTCTGAGTGGTCTGATGGATGATGCAAGTTACAACGGGTGTTGTTGCAGCCGCGTTAGTGGTAAGTCCTCCTGCCAGGGTTCCAGACACCGCCAACAGAGCTGTGCACCTCTGCACATCCCGAGCCCACCAACTGCTCCCTTTTTGGTACCGGCGATAGGTCACAGCATCCCCGGGGCTCAAGACGGAACCCGCGTTGTCTCCGCACAGGCAGGACTCCACTTCCTCCCGGGTGACGTGGACTCTCACCAATGACCCGATTTCCTGGATGAATCCCTTTTCCTTCTGGGGTCGGTATACCACCACAACACCCCACTTCGGTGGAGGGTTATCCAGCAGGTCTCCTCGGGCCTCCCGCTCAACCTCCTTCTTGTACTCCGCAATCAGATGCCACAGGTATTCTCCTCATGGGAAGGGTCCCAGGTTATGCTCACGCAAGTCGGGACCCTGTGACAGAGTCCCCGGGGCTCCAGCAGCTGTGGTGGTGACCGGGGTAAAGGCGGGAGGAAGGTAGAACCCCGGAATGTCAGGACGCTGAGCCCCAGCACATGGAGTGGTCCTTCTGGCGCCACTCCACTCCTCTGGGGTTGGCGCCAGAGCTGGTGCCGGCAACGGAGCTCCTGTGGACAGCTCCCACGGGTCTATTCTCTCCAGCGGTGGCATGCCGATGTAATCCTCCGGTGATCGGTGCGGGGCCATTCTCTTTCGGGAGTACCCACCAATCTCTAGCTCCATTCCTTCCTCTTCTGGAGAGCGGTTTCATTTTTGCTGTCCCCGCCCGCCATGGAGAATCAGGAGGCAGACCTCGGTTGCTGACGGACACGTCCTCAAGATACAGAAATATTTAGACTGGGCGGCCATTGTTTTTCGCGCTTCTCAGTTCGTTCACGCCCACAACACCACGCCCTTCTTCTCCAGCGCTCCTCGTGGCACAGTAATGGCGGCAGTTTTGGCGTTAATTTATGGCGGTAAATGGCAATACACAGTCCTTGCAATAAATCACAGTCCAATTCAGCTCTGGCACAGTTCTTAGGCGCACATGACCCGAATTTCAGCCTTAAGTAGATCCTGTTCGTGACGCCAAAAGTGGATCGCCCCCAAGTGCTAGGGGTACTCGGTACCGGGTCCCTCGGTTCGGGGAATCGGATGTCACGGTGGCCTGACCCGGTCCGTGGCCCTAGGGGAATGGCCGTTGGAAATTGGGGAAAGGTCTTTAAAGGGATAATTGTTATGAAAGGTAATTCAGTACCACAATGGACATAGAGGTCAGCGCACATACAGTGACCTGGCAATAACCCAAAAAACAAGAACGAGCTCTGAGACGTGGGAACTCTGTTGACCGCAATCCCTAATCCTCTCCAACCACACTAAAGGCAGCCGTGGATTGCGCCTGACGCTCCCTATGCAACTCGGCACGGCCTGAGAAACTAGCTAGCCTGAAGATAGAAAATAAGCCTACCTTGCCTCAGAGAAATATCCCCAAAGGAAAAGGCAGCCCCCACATATAATGACTGTGAGTAAGATGAAAAGACAAACGTAGAGATGAAATAAATTTAGCAAAGCGAGGCCTAACTTTCTGAACAGAGCGAGGATAGGAAAGGTAACTTTGCGGTCAACACAAAACCCTACAAAAACCACGCAAAGGGGGCAAAAAGACCCTCCGTACCGAACTAACGGCACGGAGGTACACCCTCTGCGTCCCAGAGCTTCCAGCAAGCAGGAAAAAACAAATAGACAAGCTGGACAGAAAAAAACAGCAACAAATAGCAAAGAATAACTTAGCTATGCAGAGCAGCAGGCCACAGGAACGATCCAGGAGGAGACAGGTCCAATACTAGAACATTGACTGGAGGCAAGGATCAAAGCACTAGGTGGAGTTAAATAGAGCAGCACCTAACGACTTCACCATATCACCTGAGGAAGGAAACTCAGAAGCCGCAGTACCACTTTCCTCCACCAACGGAAGCTCACAGAGAGAATCAGCCGAAGTACCACTTGTGACCACAAGAGGGAGCTCTGCCACAGAATTCACAACAGTACCCCCCCCCCTTGAGGAGGGGTCACCGAACCCTCACCAGAGCTCCCAGGATGACCAGGATGAGCCATATGAAAGGCACGAACAAGATCGGGAGCATGGACATCAGAAGCAAAGACCCAGGAATTATCTTCCTGAGCATAACCCTTCCACTTAACCAGATACTGGAGTTTCCGTCTAGAAACACGAGAATCCAAAATCTTCTCCACAATATACTCCAACTCCCCCTCCACCAAAACCGGGGCAGGAGGATCAACAGATGGAACCACGGGTGCCACGTATCTCCGCAACAATGACCTATGGAATACGTTATGTATGGAAAAAGAATCTGGAAGGGTCAGACGAAAAGACACAGGATTAAGAACCTCAGAAATCCTATACGGACCAATAAAACGAGGTTTAAACTTAGGAGAGGAAACCTTCATAGGAATATGACGAGAAGATAACCAAACCAAGTCCCCAACCCAAAGTCGGGGACCCACACAGCGTCTGCGATTAGCGAAACGTTGAGCCTTCTCCTGGGACAAGGTCAAATTGTCCACTACATGAGTCCAAATCTGCTGCAACCTGTCCACCACAGTACCCACACCAGGACAGTCCGAAGACTCAACCTGCCCTGAAGAGAAACGAGGATGGAACCCAGAGTTGCAGAAAAACGGTGAAACCAAGGTAGCCGAGCTGGCCCGATTATTAAGGGCGAACTCAGCCAAAGGCAAAAAGGACACCCAGTCATCCTGATCAGCAGAAACAAAGCATCTCAGATATGTTTCCAAGGTCTGATTGGTTCGTTCGGCCTGGCCATTAGTCTGAGGATGGAAAGCCGAGGAAAAAGACAAGTCAATGCCCATCCTACCACAAAAGGCTCGCCAAAACCTTGAAACAAACTGGGAACCTCTGTCAGAAACGATATTCTCTGGAATGCCATGTAAACAAACCACATGCTGGAAAAACAATGGCACCAAATCAGAGGAGGAAGGCAATTTAGACAAGGGTACCAAATGGACCATCTTAGAGAAGCGATCACAGACCACCCAAATGACTGACATCTTTTGAGAGACGGGAAGATCTGAAGTAAAATCCATAGAGATATGTGTCCAAGGTCTCTTCGGGACCAGCAAGGGCAAAAGCAACCCACTGGCACGAGAACAGCAGGGCTTAGCCCGAGCACAAATCCCACAGGACTGCACAAAAGTACGCACATCCCGCGACAGAGATGGCCACCAAAAGGATCTAGCCACTAACTATCTGGTACCAAAGATTCCAGGATGACCAGCCAACACCGAACAATGAACCTCAGAGATAACTTTATTCGTCCACCTATCAGGGACAAACAGTTTCTCCGCTGGGCAACGATCAGGTTTATCAGCCTGAAATTTTTGCAGCACCCGCCGCAAATCAGGGGAGATAGCAGACACAATTACTCCCTCTTTGAGGATACCCGCCGGCTCAGATACACCCGGAGAGTCGGGCACAAAACTCCTAGACAGAGCATCCGCCTTCACATTTTTAGAGCCCGGAAGATATGAAATCACAAAGTCAAAACGGGCAAAAAACAACGACCAACGAGCTTGTCTAGGATTCAAGCGCTTGGCGGACTCGAGATACGTCAAGTTCTTATGATCAGTCAAGACCACCACGCGATGCTTAGCTCCTTCAAGCCAATGATGCCACTCCTCGAATGCCCACTTCATGGCCAGCAACTCTCGATTGCCCACATCATAATTTTGCTCAGCAGGCGAAAACTTCCTGGAAAAGAAGGCGCATGGTTTCATCACCGAGCAATCAGAACTTCTCTGCGACAAAACAGCCCCTGCTCCAATCTCAGAAGCATCAACCTCGACCTGGAACGGAAGCGAAACATCTGGTTGACACAACACAGGGGCAGAAGAAAAACGACGCTTCAACTCTTGAAAAGCTTCCACAGCAGCAGAAGACCAATTGACCACATCAGCACCTTTCTTGGTCAAATCGGTCAATGGTTTAGCAATACTAGAAAAATTGCAGATGAAGCGACGATAAAAATTAGAAAAGCCCAGGAACTTTTGCAGACTTTTCAGAGATGTCGGCTGAGTCCAATTATGGATGGCTTGGACCTTAACAGGGTCCATCTCGATAGTAGAAGGGGAAAAGATGAACCCCAAAAATGAAACCTTCTGGACACCAAAGAGACACTTTGATCCCTTCACAAACAAAGAATTAGCACGCAGGACCTGAAACACCGTTCTGACCTGCTTCACATGAGACTCCCAATCATCCGAGAAGATCAAAATGTCATCTAAGTACACAATCAGGAATTTATCCAGGTACTCTCGGAAGATGTCATGCATAAAGGACTGAAACACTGATGGAGCATTGGCAAGTCCGAATGGCATTACAAGATACTCAAAATGGCCCTCGGGCGTATTAAATGCAGTTTTCCACTCATCGCCTCGCTTAATACGCACAAGATTATACGCACCACGAAGATCTATCTTGGTGAACCAACTAGCCCCCTTAATGCGAGCAAACAAATCAGATAACAATGGCAAGGGGTACTGAAATTTAACCGTGATCTTATTTAGAAGGCGGTAATCTATACAAGGTCTCAGTGAACCATCCTTCTTGGCTACAAAAAAGAACCCTGCTCCTAATGGCGACGATGACGGGCGAATATGCCCCTTCTCCAAAGACTCTTTCACATAACTCCGCATAGCGGCGTGCTCAGGCACAGATAAATTAAACAGTCGACCTTTTGGGAATTTACTACCAGGAATCAAACTTTCTGAACAGAGCGAGGATAGGAAAGGTAACTTTGCGGTCAACACAAAACCCTACAAAAACCACACAAAGGGGGCAAAAAGACCCTCCGTACCGAACTAACGGCACAGAGGTACACCCTCTGCGTCCCAGAGCTTCCAGCAAGCAGGAAAAAACAAATAGACAAGCTGGACAGAAAAAAACAGCAACAAATAGCAAAGAATAACTTAGCTATGCAGAGCAGCAGGCCACAGGAACGATCCAGGAGGAGACAGGTCCAATACTAGAACATTGACTGGAGGCCAGGATCAAAGCACTAGGTGGAGTTAAATAGAGCAGCACCTAACGACTTCACCATATCACCTGAGGAAGGAAACTCAGAAGCCGCAGTACCACTTTCCTCCACCAACGGAAGCTCACAGAGAATCAGCCGAAGTACCACTTGTGACCACAAGAGGGAGCTCTGCCACAGAATTCACAACAGATAATGTTTGTGACACCACCTGTGGTATTTGGTCAGGGTGACTGACGCTGCTTAGGGGTCTGCTGGGGTGATGCTATGGCAGTTAGATGGTATACCTTCCCCCCAGGGCTTACCAAAGTGTAGATGATGAATGGTGTGAGTCGCAGTGAATAACGAGGACACAGGGTTGCAGTCTCTTTACCTTTTACTGAAGGTTCAGCATCCACAGTCCAGAGTAGGGACCACAGGGTAGACAGAGTCCGGCCGGTCTGAAGGCAAATCCAGAGTCCCCGTATCCAGGAGGAATTCAATAGCCTTCCCCTTGTGCACAGTAACGTAGTAGGTCCCTACTTGCATAAGCTACCATAAGGTCCTCACTATTGTTACTTCTCTCTCTGTCCCCCAGATGGTACGGATAGGACAAAACCCATATGACTGATGGCCTGAGGCTTGTTTTTAGGGACACTAGAGACGCCCCGACCCCCACAAATTGCCACTGTGTCTTCTTAGGTATAAAGGTCGGACAGCCAACTTGGAATCAACTGCCCTGCCAGTCTCTGAAGTAACGGCATAGAGCGATTTACTCCCTCGGTATTCTGGCCACCGGATCTGCACTTCAGATGGAGGCAGCCTGCTTCTAGCTGGTCTGAAACTGATGTTTCACTCATGACTTCTTTTCTCACTCACTACAGCATAATACCTTTCTTGTCCTTTCTTAGGATGCTGCCGCATGGGTTGCAGGCGGAGCTCCGTGTCCTTCTTTCCTTCCTCCTCAGACTTCAGTTTGGATCTGACCAGGGATTAACCCAGCCAGCTCGACTGGGAGACCTTTCCTCGTCGGTCCCCAGCTAGGAACTCTCCTCTCCTCCTTCTGATACTGACTAACTTCCTCTCCAACCCCCCAGTTTTACCCTATGTGAGGAGTGGCCTAATAGATAGAACCCTTAGCTCCCCCTGGTGGACTGGCGAGTGAAATGTGTGTGTGGCTGTGATACCTGGACAGCAGATCTCCTTAATTGCCTTCAGACGTAACATCACTCCCCCTGGTGGAAGAACAACATTACTGCAACGAACCAGGACTCTGGGGCGCTGCATATATATAGGGAGGCTGTGTGGGGCTCATGCAGTATATATAGAGAGGCTGTGTTGGGCTCATGCTGTATATAGAGAGGCTGTGTGGGGCTCATGCAGTATATATAGGGAGGCTGTGTCGGGCTCATGCTGTATATAGAGAGGCTGTCTGGAGCTCATACAGTATATATATAGGGAGGCTGTGTGGGGATCATGCAGTATATATATAGGGAGGCTGTGTGGGGATCATGCAGTATATATAGGGAGGTTGTCTGGGGCTCATGCAGTATATATATAGGGAGGCTGTGTGGGGTCATGCAGTATATATAGGGAGGCTGTGTGGGGCTCATGCAGTATATATAGGGAGGCTGTGTGGGGCTCATGCAGTATATATATATAGGGAGGCTGTGTGGGGATCATGCAGTGTATATATAGGGAGGTTGTCTGGGGCTCATGCAGTATATATAGGGAGGTTTAGAAAGGATCGTAAAAATCGGAGAGAAGGAGGGGTTTGTCTCTATGTAAAGTCTTGTCCAAAGTCCACTTTAAGGGAGGATATTAGCGAAGGGAATGAGGATGTCGAGTCCATATGGGTCGAAATTCATGGAGGGAAAAATGGTAACAAAATTCTCATTGGGATCTGTTACAAACCCCCAAATATAACAGAAATCATGAAAAGTCTACTTCTAAAGCAGATAGATGAAGCTGCAAACCCATAATGAGGTCCTGGTTATGGGGGACTTAAACTACCCGGATATTAACTGGGAAACAGAAACCTGTGAAACCCACAAAGGCAACAGGTTTCTGCTAATAACCAAGAAAAATTATCTTTCACAATTGGTGCAGAATCCAACCAGAGGAGCAGCACTTTTAGACCTAATACTATCTAATAGACCTGACAGAATAACAAATCTGCAGGTGGTCAGGCATCTAGGAAATAGCGACCACAATATTGTACAGTTTGACCTGTCTTTCACTAGGGGGACTTGTAGGGAGTCACAAAAACACTGAACTTTAGGAAGGCAAAGTTTGACCAGCTTAGAGATGCCCTTAATCTGGTAGACTGGGACAATATCCTCAGAAATAAGAATACAGATAATAAATGGAAAATGTTTAAGAACATCCTAAATAGGCACTGTAAGCAGTTTATACTTTCTGGGAATAAAAGGACTAGAAATAGGAAAAACCCAATGTGGCTGAACAAAGAAGTAAGACAGGCAATTAACAGTAAAAAGAAAGCATTTGCACTACTAAAGCAGGATAGTAACATAGTAACATAGTAACATAGTTAGTAAGGCCAAAAAAAAGACATTTGTCCATCCAGTTCAGCCTATATTCCATCATAATAAATCCCCAGATTTACGTCCTTCTACAGAACCTAATAATTGTATGATACAATATTGTTCTGCTCCAGGAAGACATCCAGGCCTCTCTTGAACCCCTCGACTGAGTTTGCCATCACCACCTCCTCAGGCAAGCAATTCCAGATTCTCACTGCCCTAACAGTAAAGAATCCTCTTCTATGTTGGTGGAAAAACCTATTCTCCTCCAGACGCAAAGAATGCCCCCTTGTGCCCGTCACCTTCCTTGGTATAAACAAATCCTCAGCGAGATATTTGTATTGTCCCCTTATATACTTATACATGGTTATTAGATCGCCCCTCAGTCGTCTTTTTTCTAGACTAAATAATCCTAATTTCGCTAATCTATCTAGGTATTGTAGTTCTCCCATACCCTTTATTAATTTTGTTGCCATCCTTTGTACTCTCTCTAGTTCCATTATATCCTTCCTGAGCACCGGTGCCTAAAACTGGACACAGTACTCCATGTGCGGTCTAACTAGGGATTTGTACAGAGGCAGTATAATGCTCTCATCATGTGTATCCAGACCTCTTTTAATGCACCCCATGATCCTGTTTGCCTTGGCAGCTGCTGCCTGGCACTGGCTGCTCCAGGTAAGTTTATCATTAACTAGGATCCCCAAGTCCTTCTCCCTGGATGGCACCATTGAAGCTCTAAAAAACTATAGGGAGAAAAATACTTTATCTAAAAAACTAATTAAAGCTGCCAAAAAGGAAACAGAGAAGCACATTGCTAAGGAGAGTAAAACTAATCCCAAACTGTTTTTCAACTATATCAATAGTAAAAGAATAAAAACTGAAAATGTAGGCCCCTTAAAAAATTGTGAGGAAAGTATGGTTGTAGATGACGAGGAAAAAGCTAACATATTAAACACCTTCTTCTCCACGGTATTCACGGTGGATAATGAAATGCTAGGTGAAATCCCAAGAACCAATGAAAACCCTATATTAAGGGTCACAAATCTAACCCAAGAAGAGCTGCGAAACCGGCTAAATAAGATTAAAATAGATAAATCTCCAGGTCCAGATGGCATACACCCACGAGTACTAAGAGAACTAAGTAATGTAATAGATAAACCATTATTTCTTATTTTTAGGGACTCTATAGCGACGGGGTCTGTTCCGCAGGACTGGCGCATAGCAAATGTGGTGCCAATATTCAAAAAGGGCTCTAAAAGTGAACCTGGAAATTATAGGCCAGCAAGTCTGACCTCTATTGTTGGTAAAATATTTTAAGGGTTTCTGAAGGATGTTATTCTGGATTATCTCAATGAGAATAACTGTGTAACTCCATATCGGCATGGGTTTATGAGAAATCGCTCCTGTCAAACCAATCTAATCAGTTTTTATGAAGAGGTAAGCTATAGGCTGGACCACGGAAAGTCATTGGACGTGGTATATCTCGATTTTTCCAAAGCGTTTGATACCGTGTCGCACAAGAAGTTAGTACACAAAATGAGAATGCTTGGTCTGGGGGAAAATGTGTGTAAATGGGTTAGTAACTGGCTTAGTGATAGAAAGCAGAGGGTGGTTATAAATGGTATAGTCTCTAACTGGGTCGCTGTGACCAGTGGGGTACCGCAGGGGTCGGTATTGGGACCTGTTTTCTTAAACATATTCATTAATGATCTGGTAGAAGGTTTATACAGTAAAATATCGATATTTGCAGATGATACAAAACTATGTAAAGCAGTTAATACAAGAGAAGATAGTATTCTGCTACAGATGGATCTGGATAAGTTGGAAACTTGGGCTGAAAGGTGGCAGATGAGGTTTAAAAATGATAAATGTAAGGTTATATACATGGGAAGAAGGAATCAATATCACCATTACACACTGAACGGGAAACCACTGGGTAAATCTGACAGGGAGAAGGACTTGGGGATCCTAGTTAATGATAAACTTACCTGGAGCAGCCAGTGCCAGGCAGCAGCTGCCAAGGCAAACAGGATCATGGGGTGCATTAAAAGAGGTCTGGATACACATGATGAGAGCATTATATTGCCTCTGTACAAATCCCTAGTTAGACCGCACAAGGAGTACTGTGTCCAGTTTTGGGCACCGGTGCTCAGGAAGGATATAATGGAACTAGAGAGAGTACAAAGGAGGGCAACAAATTAATAAAGGGGATGGGAGAACTACAATACCCAGATAGATTAGCGAAATTAGGATTATTTAGTCTAGAAAAAAGACGACTGAGGGGCGATCTAATAACCATGTATAAGTATATAAGGGGACAATACAAATATCTCGCTGAGGATCTGTTTATACCAAGGAAGGTGACGGGCACAAGGGGGAATTCTTTGCGTCTGGAGGAGAGAAGGTTTTTCCACCAACATAGAAGAGGATTCTTTACTGTTAGGGCAGTGAGAATCTGGAATTGCTTGCCTGAGGAGGTGGTGATGGCGAACTCAGTCGAGGGGTTCAAGAGAGGCCTGGATGTCTTCTTGGAGCAGAACAATATTGTATTGTGGGGGGATCATGCAGTATATATATAGGGAGGCTGTGTGGGGATCATGCAGTATATATATACGGAGGCTGTGTGGGGATCATGCAGTATATATAGAGGGAGGCTGTGTGGGAATCATGCAGTATATATATATATAGGGAGGCTGTGTGGGGATCATGCAGTATATATATAGGGAGGCTGTGTGGGACTCATGCAGTATATATATAGGGAGGCTGTGTGGGGATCATGCAGTATATATATAGGGAGGCTGTGTGGGGATCATGCAGTATATATATAGTGAGGCTGTGTGGGGATCATACAGTATATATATAGGGAGGCTGTGTGGGGATCATGCAGTATATATATAGGGAGGTTGTCTGGGGTTCATGCAGTATATATAGGGAGGGTGGACCCGTAGAAGCGCCGGTGTTGGCGTGAAACGGCCGTTGTCCTCTCCCCGCTCACCTCTTTTGTTTTTTGTCTCCCCCGTGCTGTGAAGATGTGTTCACATTTGCTTCAATAAAGGAAAAGTCTTGATCACAGGTTCGGTGAGTTTTGCCGCGTTCTCTTCTATTTTTTGCTATATATATGGGGAGGCTGTGTGGGGCTCATGCAGTATATATAGGGAGGCTGTGTGGGGCTCATGCAGTATATATATAGGGAGGCTGTGTGGGGATCATGCCTTATATAGGGAGGTTATGTGGGGCTCATGCAGTATATATAGAGAGAGGCTGTGTGGGGCTCATGCAATATATATAGGGAGGCTGTGTGGGGCTCATGCAGTATATATAGGGAGGTTGTCTGGGACTCATGCAGTATATATAGGGAGGGTGTTTGGGGATCATGCAGTATATATATAGGAAGGCTGTGTGGGGCTCATGCCGTATATATAGGGAGGCTGTGCGGGGTCATGCAGTATATAGAGAGGCTGTGTGGGGCTCATGCAGTATATATAGAGCGGCTGTGTGGGGTCATGCAGTGTATATATATAGGAAAGCTGTGTGGGGCTCATGCAGTATATATAGGGAGGCTGTGTTAGGCTAATGCTGTATATAGAGAGGCTGTCTGGAGCTCATACAGTATATATATATATATATATATATATATATATATATATAGGGAGCCTGTGTGGGGATCATGCAGTATATATATAGGGAGGCTGTGTGGGGATCATACAGTATATATAGGGAGGTTGTCTGCGGCTCATGCAGTATATATATAGGGAGGCTGTGTGGGGTCATGCGGTATATACAGGGTGGAGCGCGGTAATTTGCTTTTTTGCACTGCATGCTGTGGCGGAACTGTCGGTCGAAGAGAGGGGAGAGTGGGTGTGGCTTACAGTGGCTGATGGGAGATTTGTATTCCTCTGCCTTTCAGTTGCCATCATGCAGTGGACACGTGAGAAGAGGTCATTTTGTGTTGAAGCGTATTTTTCAAATGCCCACTCGATCATTGCAGTGCAGCGTGCTTTTCGTTTACAATTCGCTGTTCCTCCACGCGGACGTGTTCCTGGACGGCAATCAATTGTAAATTGGGTGAATGCATTCAGAACAGCAGGGAATGTGTCATGTGTACGAAGGGGACCTGAGAGAAGGATTACAGGATTACTGAATTTTCACCCGTATAAAATGTGCGTGGTCCAACATTTGTCAGCATGGGACTATTTGACACGGCGGACCTCTTGTGAAGACATGTTAGCAACGATACCCCGTGACGTAATTGTGTTTTTTTCTGATGAGGCACATTTTCACCTCAGTGGGTGTGTAAACAAACAAAATATGCGTTACTGGAGTGAAACAAACCCCAGAGAAGTTCACGAGAGACCTCTGCATTCGGACCGCGTCACTGTGTGGTGCACCATATCACGAGTAGGCATCATTGGTCCTTACTTTTTTCAGGATAATGGTCGTGCCATAACTGTGAACTCCGAACGGTACTTGTCTATGATACAGGATTATTTTCAGCCGGCTCTTGAGGCAATGGAACTAGAGGATACATGGTTCCAACAGGATGGTGCCACTGCACACACAGCGAGGGTTACCATGAATTGTTTGAGGCAAATGTTTCCTGGACGGCTTATCTCTTTGAGGGGAGATGTGAACTGGCCAGCACGCTCACCAGATTTAGCCCCATGCGATTTTTTCCTTTGGGGTTACCTGAAGTCTAAGGTGTATATCAACCGTCCCAACACCTTGGAAGACCTAAGGAACAATATTGAAGCTGAAATTGGCAGAATACCAGTGGACATGCTTGTTAGAGTTCATGAAAACTTCAGAAAACGTATGCAGCAGTGTGTGGATAGCGAAGGTCGACATTTGCCAGATACACTATTTAAAACCATGTAATTTAAAAATTCCATTACTGTTCAGTATAATTAAAATATAAAATAAATTTTTCTAATGATCATAATGTTTTTATTTCATTCCCAAATCAGCAAATTACCGCGCTCCACCCTGTATATAGGAAGGCTGTGTGGAGATCATGCAGTATATATATAGGAAGGCTGTGTGGAGATCATGCAGTATATATATAGGGAGGCTGTGTGGGGCTCATGCAGTATATATAGGGAGGCTGTGTTGGGCTCATGCTGTATATAGAGAGGCTGTCTGGAGATCATACATTATATATATATATAGGGAGGCTGTGTGGGGATCATGCAGTATATATATAGGGAGGCTGTGTGGGGATCATACAGTATATATAGGGAGGTTGTCTGGGGCTTATGCAGTATATATATAGGGAGGCTGTGTGGGGCTCATGCAGTATATATATATAAAGGGCTGTGTGTGCCTCATGCAGTATATATATAGGGAGGCTGTGTGGGGCTCATGCAGTATGTGTAGGGAGGCTGTGTGGGGCTCATGCAGTATATATAGGGAGGTTGTCTGGGGCTCATGCAGTATATATATAGGGAGTTTGTGTGGGGATCATGCAGTATATATATAGGGAGACT